>NW_027526422.1:135480113-136680113 GCF_048455015.1 Haemaphysalis longicornis
CTGTACTTTCAAGGGCCCCGTTTTTACTTCGTAAACTCATTTAAACCATTTTTTCAATTAGGTATATTTTGTTTTATTTAACCAGGTGACGGCACTGAATTACATCGACAATCAAAATTTTGGTAATGAATTTTCAAATTTTTAATATATTTTTTCCTCTATAAGATCAACCCTGGATGCCAGGACTTGGTATCACTAGGAAAGTTGCGCAACGTTTGCTTTGGTTTACCTATAATTTTGGTGTTTGTTTCTTGAGAATATTAAATACTTCTGCCTTTAGAATGATTCAGGGTAGTTCAGTTCACCGATTGCGCATTTTTGTTCAGCACAAACGAATTCACTGTTCGCATTGTACTACTCAAAAGTAAGGTGGCACAATAAAATATGCGATAATATGGATGCAATGAAATTACTTTACCTTAAAAATTTCAAGCACCATTCACGCATCTCAAAACCCGCAGATCCGTGCCTGCCTTGTTCTCGCACTGGCCACCAGCGCCTTTGCTGGCTACACCGGTTATGCCGGCTACGGTGGCTACGGCCTCGGATATGGCCTCGGTGGCTACGGCGGCTACGGCCTGTCCCACTACGGCCTTGCCCACGGTGTCGGCTACTCTGGTCTCGGCTTGGGCTACAGCTACGCCCCAGCCGCCAGCTACGCTGTCGCTGCCCCAGCTGTTGCGAGGACCGTGTCTACCTATCACGCTGCTCCAGCCGTGGCCACCGTTGCCCACGCCGCCCCAGTCGCCCATTACGCCGCTGCCCCAGTCGCCACCTATGCTGCTGCTCCAGTGGCCACCTACGCCGCTGCTCCAGCTCTGGCCCGTTACGCCACCTACCACGCCGCCCCCGCCGTGACCAGCGTCGTCCGCTCTGCCCCAGTCGTGGCTGCTGCCCCAGTTGCCACCTACGCTGCTGCCCCAGCCGTGACTCGCGTGGCCGCCTACCACGCCGCCCCAGTCGCCACCTACGCCGCTGCTCCAGTAGCCACGTACGCTGCTGCCCCAGCCGTCACCACTACCGCTGTCCACCACGCCCCAGCCGTTGGCCACCGTCGCCCACGCTGCCCCAGTCGTCGCCTCCTACGGTGTCGCCCATGCTGCTCCAGCTGTCTCTTACGGCGTCGCCCATGCCGCCCCAGCTGTCTCCTACGGTGTTTCCCACGCTGCCCCAGTTTACGGATACGGCGTGAGCGGCCTCGGCTACGGCGCCGGTCACTACGGTTTCGGCCACGGCCTCGGCTCTTACGGCCTGAACTACGGCTACGGCCTGGGCTCTCCCTTCGACTACACCAACCTCCTCCGCAAGAAGAAGTGTAAGTAGTTGAGCATTTTAGTGAAATGGGCGGAACAAGACTGTTGAAAACAACAGGTGTACTGCATGCAGCAGCATGTCTTTGCTTTACACTTTCTTTAAATAACATTGTGTACCTTCGTGCGTGACATTAGGCTTGTATCAGCTGCAACTGTGGCAATCTTCTTGTGCAAAACTAACGGCTTACAAGAACTATTGTTACCTTAAGCAAGGCATGTCCGGATAATATTTAAGTCTTCCTGGAGGTTTAATTTGTTTCTGTTGGTATAACAAAACGCCCATGATACTCATTTTATACTTTTCACATTTCTTCGTCCCATGTTTCCAGAAAAGAGTTTGGTGACCGCCGAGACCTAATACCTCATTGCTATTTCTTTTCTTTTTCAGAAACACCTCTTCAAAAAGAATAGTCACTTCCTAAAGTTAGAACACATAATAAATTACTTAGGTGCATCCGTCGTCTTCGGAAGCCATTTCAAGTTGATAACGGTGCGACAATAAAGTACTTAGTAATTGAATTCTCGTGTGGTGTCCATTATATTTGCTTCGCAGGGTGTTTGATGACAACGCAGGCATTAAGGCTGCAGGCTGTGAAATCGATATTTAGACGCAGTGAAGGATACGGTCTCTTTGACAGGTATCAAAAAGAAACTCGTGTATTGTATGTTTAACCAGTTGATATCTCGTCGACATTTGTTTTTCACGGCATGTTCTGGCCGCAGCGATACATTAGTAGGCACGTTCCTGCTTACATAACGAGGTCAGTAAACCCGGGGTTACTCTCGAACCGGCCAATTCACAAGGTGTCTACGTGATTCAGAGAAGACAATGAAGCTTGCTTTTTGCGTGGCGCTCACTTTTCCTATGATTATCTCTGCAGTAATGTAATATCAATTATTGGAAGGATATCATACCATTCTAACTGATTGTCTGTCTAGGAAGAACACTTCCCTCTTGGATATGTTTTCATGTCGAATGATTGCTTCAGACTGCCGAATGATTGACAGCAATGCGTAAGAACCTCGGCGCACGGAGTCAGTTTACCGCGAACAACGTGGGAATGTACATAGTGTCTAAGCCGCTCAAACCCAACCGCCGACTAGTTGCACCTCCCCGAAGCATGTGTCTGTCTGTTGACTTTCGAAGATTTGTACTGGCGAACGACCTGTTGCCTTTTAAATTATGTCAGTGAATCTTCTGCTATCGTATATAGCATGGAATTGTATATCTTGGAAAGGTAGTTTTTATGCAATGAAGAAAAGAAGTGGGAGATTGCTTAGGTTGTAATACAGAGGGCAGCTACTTTGCAGACCCTCTTTCATATACCACTGGACCACGCATGTCTTTTCTGTTTATTTGCTCTTTATATTCGTTGGATTGTTTTGATCGGAACACACCCAGAAACTATATGGCGTTTGTTGGCGAATGCAGGCACTTAAGATTTTCGCCTTTCTAAGTAAAAACATATGTCTGATACGAAGTACGTTGTTCCTAGGTCTCCACAGTAACTCCCCGATGCGCTATTGATGTGTGATATTCCAGCACTTTGCCCATGGTAGAACAAAAGTTGTTGTTCCTTTGTTGGTGGCACATGCCCACTTGAAGTATTGGCCAGGAATAGGGATCTTTGGTACTCTAATAATAGGGTCAAACGTAAAAGGTACAGAACAGTGCGTGCCGCATGTTTCTGAACCTGATGGCCCTTAAGTGGAACAGGTGCACACCAGCCTCACTGAACCCGGATTGCGTGGAAGCTTTGGCGTGTGCCAGTGTAGTTGTTGAGGTAATTCGCGCCGTAGGCCGAAGAAATGGAAGCGAACAAAAAGACGCGAAGACGGCGCTGCATAAAAATAAACTGGTTAATCATTTCGCTAGATATTACAAAGAAAGAAATTCTTACCAGGGGAAACGTTTTTTGCTTTAGAGGCGGTTGACGCGTCTTTTTGGAAACCCACATCATCATGCTCCCTTTCATTGTGTAAGGTGGGCTTTTTTTTTCAGCTCGTTCTTGCGTTCAGCGCCACCATAATTCATACGAAGCTCGGCTGTAATAAGAAGGACATTAATGCCGGTTTCTGACGCAATGAAGCACTTCAAACTTTACCCTTGAAATGCCTGGTCACGCTCGCTTTACAACCCCAAAAGGCACTTCCATTTTCACAGTAGTGTATGAAAAAAGCCGCTCGTACACTTGCGAGAGCGACAGTACCACCAGTACCATGTCTGCCCTATCGCCGTAAGTGTTATAACATGCGAGCTGCCCTGCTTGCCTTTTTGTTCTTGTTACTCCTCGTCGCACTAAAACTATTCAATTGAACTTTATCGATTAAAACGCCGACATATTGCTGTTTGGGCTCAGCGAAAACAACGAAAATTTACACCATCTTCCCGGGAGGGGAACCATGGGGTGGATGCGAAGCATCGGGGGTTGCCGTTGCGTTTCCGTTATGTTAGCGTGTGGAATTGCTGTTGTTGTGTGTCCTATTTACGCAGCATGTTCACCCCCGATGCGTCGCATCTACCCCATGGTTCCCCTCGCGGGAAGATGGTGTAAATTTTACGGTTGCGCCGACCATCGCGATATCAGGCCTGTTAGTCTCCATTTTAAATCATCGGCGGTCACTGGAGGATGTCATGGGAGGAGCGCCGGAGGAACGACTGAGCGGAGCTGCGAATTTACCGTGTTTATATGTACGGTGAGGGGAATGAGAGAGAGCAGCACAGAGCAGCGCAGGCGCATGTGTTAACCCGTACCCACGCACAGCTGGCACGGTGACGGAGCGAGCGCAGCCGAGCGCTAACACGCAGATGGCGCTGCGGTGAGAGCGGCGAGGAGAATGGGGGAGGGATGCGGACGCCGCCGGACTACGCCGGAGGGACAAGGCGGGTGAAAGAGATGCGTTGCAGCTAAAAGGGGCACATGCTGTGTAAGAACGCACCGCGGCTGAAATGCACCTTGCTGACGACGTCATTATAGCATTATCGGGGCATAAATTGCCAGCTAGGTCGAGCTGACAGTACATTACGGTGTCCGGATCTAGCATGTCTTGCCCTAAAAGCAGATGATAAAATAAAATTTATTTAACTCATAAATGCACAGCAATATAGTCGTGTGCAAGCCAATGCCTTCAAGAGGCTTTTGCGGTGACCCCCTGCGGCAGCTATAGTTGCGCAGACTTATTGCGTACAACGTGCAATTATGCCGCGCCAGGGGAAATGCAAAAATTGAACATCGGAGTAAAGTTGAAAGGAAATGCAAATACAACACACAGAAAAATAACTAAGGTGCACGAAAATGAACATTTCTGAGCACTTCAGCTCAGCCGTTTTCAACAGAAATTGTGGCATTTCTTCGCTTACCTCGCAAATTATCGAAACCAGATAAACTGGAAGCTCATTAAAAATGCCGGGTCATACCATGATGGTATGCCCCTCTCGTGCAGTGTTTTATTTATTGGGATCACATAACGAGACACACGTCGTAGAGGTAAATATTTAGTGTTGAAAATCTTGTAATCACTTTGCCAAATTATTTTAACATGACACATTGTTTAAATACGTTGTCAAAGCTAAGCAGTCCTGCTTATTTATAGACACTCATTGAATTATCTCGAGGGACATTTTAGAGAATAACTTTTTCCAACGATTAACTATGTTTTTTCATCTTCAAGAACATTTGATAAAACAACACATGCCCTAACGGGGAATACTGTAACGTAGAGCCTGGACCAATAACCTCTAATTGAAAAGGGCAGAAATATCTTCGTATTGTACAATAAACACGCAAAGCTTACTGATTTCTCAAAGATATATCCCGTGTGTGGGCTTCAAGACAGGATACGTCAAATAACACATCCAGAAATTTTAACGAAGGTACCCCCATTGTATTGCGGAAAGTGCAAGTTGTGCATTGGGGCACGTGCAGATAAACGGAATAATTTTTTGGTACTACCTTTTGCGGATTTCGAAAACATATCACTAGTCTTGTCTGAGGATTACCTTTTATTACGTTTGCTTCAAACCAATCACTTAGCTTAACATAAATATTGTGTTGCCGAAGTCTCTAGCGCCATTTTATAATTCCCCTGCCAATATTATTCTTGGAAATTACTAGTTGGCCAGTGTGGTATAGGCGAACACAGCACCTTTATTGTTTCCCTCAAGCTGATATTACGAAGCCATTATAAGCTTCCATGTTGATTATCGGAGACGTTTCGCGAATGTCTGCAGTATACCATGACCTCACGTTGTTTAATTTACTCTCGTCGAGGCAGAGGTAGCGCCTAATATATTGTTTTCCTAAGAGAATAAACGTTATTGGTACATTATTATTTGAGCGACTGCGTCTTCCCCTTTTATTATGTATTACTGAAGCCATATTTGGACATTTTTTGATGACAAGGAATTGAAGCGATGCGCTTTTAGAATAACTATATCGACGTGGACACACGAGATTATTTCCAACCGCTGGGGCCCTCAGTTCTAAATGCGTGACGTCACTTAGATGCAGGTTGTTAGTGTTGTTGTCCCGGCAATAAGACATGACAGTGACCTGGATAAACTTCTTTTTCTGCATCCAATGCCAGAGCCAATATTTGTACAATTTGGGCTACATGTGACTTTATGCGTTATTACGTCGGTAGAGAGTTCTATTGAGGACTGCGAGGGAATTTCATTTTTTTACAGACACGCAATATTCACGGTGGGTGAGCAGAGACGCGTACTCGCCTAAACGTTCAGTCGAGCGCGCTCAGAAACACTATAAAAGGGTAGTTGATAATTTGTTGCTTCGAAAACGACGTTTTCGTCAGCGCACTTTGATTGCTGTTGAAAGTGTCTTACGGGTGTCCCATCAGTGGAGCGTGGGATTAGGCTAGTTGAAGTTGGTGATCTCTAGCTTGCTATAGCACAAAGAAACGGACCACCACGGAAGGGCACAGGCACAAGGGTAAGCGTCAAAGGTACAGCGCCTGTTCCTGCTACGTCTTTGTTCGGTTGTTGCACTTATTGGGCTATAGGAAGCGACGACATTTTTCTCGATCTTTCGCAAAGCGTTAGTATCTTCAAAGTAGAGTACACAGGTGGACTGCCCACTTATTTCATTGTGACAAGTAACGCTTCGGCGATGATGTTATTCTAGTGTGAAATAATAACCCCTGGTTATGCAATAAACCACTATAAACCACTATAAGGTGTGCCGAAAAACTGTAAGTTGTACGATGCCGAGCGCCTAATGTACTTTGCAAAGTAAATCATAAAACGTAAAAGAACGCACTTTAACGAATTCTAATGCGAAATGTTATTTATTTTATTGACGAATGTTTGCAAATCCCATTGAGCAGGCCTCCAACCAATAACTTCCTTCATTATGTACAGCTGTGCAGGCCTAATAAGGAACTGTGGGCCCCTTTTTGCCTTCCCATGACACACACGAGACATCGCAAGTGTTCAAAAAATTTGGACGTTTCGAATTTCGCGCGTATCTGGTGCGGCAGCGCTGTTCTGTGACGTCGACGATCAACCTTCGCCTGAGCTGTCGTCACAGCCCCAATCGCCCAAGAAAATACTCCTACTTCCTTAACCTTGGCGCATTTTGCGAAGGATTGCACTGCCCCACGCATGCTTTAAGAGCGTTTCGCACAGCAGCCCCCGTTCTAATGCGGATCAGGTGCGAGTGGTGAGACAAATGCGGTCATAGTTCTCGGATAGCTGGCGATGGCACCCGTGTCTCCCCGGGCGGCCGCTTAAGCGGCAGCTTGTCCCTTTACTCTCGAATAATGTCCCTGGAGAACGAGAATTAGGTAGACGCGTGCCTCACGGGATCCACAAAACAACCGCCGCGCTTCTTTCTACATAATTTTCGTCTGGTTTCCTTATCAGTAATTTTGTTGCCACAGCCTCTAAGCTTAGATGACGTGATGAAACCAAAAGCGCGCCGTACTTCGTGGATGGTCGTTAGACCTATGCTATGTGTAATGCATAGGAAATGTAATAATTACTGTGCTAGTGCGATATTTTCTTTTACGATTGTGCTATTATGTTTAAATTTGTGAACAGCCCTTTTATTACGTACACTGTGAATCCGGTGGCCGCGGCCTCTGTCAGGTCACGTCTGCCTTTAGTCTCAGTCTCCCCTTGGTTGTAGCAATAAATCAAAATCAAATCAAATCAAATCAAATCAAATCAAATCAAATCAAATCAGATTAGATCAGATCAGATCAGATCAGATCAGATCAGATCAGATCAGATCAAATCCAATCTAATCATAATCAAACATACGTAAAACGATGGTTTACTTTGGCTCTCGCATGCTCTAAAAGATGTGGAAAGCCGCCGTCGATTTATTTACTTGATTTTATTTGATTATGAGGTTTAACTCGCCGACGCTGCACAGGCGGGTGATGCTCGCTGTAGTGGAAGACTCCGGATTAACTTTGAGCGCATGGGGATCTCTACGTACGTCGAAATCTCCATACCCAGCTTTCTCGCTCAAAATTACGACCTCTCAGGAACCTAGGAAAACCACTTCAGGAAAGTGATATTTGGCACAAAGCAAGAAGTCAACGTGGAGATGAAAACACTAGAAGGACGTTCCAGGATTTTGAATATTTTATGTGCAGTTCGCTGTCAAACCTTACTCCCCATGCATTTCTATGGGATAGTTTCCATGGCTCAGGAACCTAGCCGCAAAGCGTGCAAGACTTGAAACTGTGCGCCCAGCACGTTTTCACCCCCAATATTAGCAGCGCGAAATAATTTTCAATTACGCTAAATAACTGCAAATTAATCGCTGTTGAAAGGACTGCCATGAGCGGGAAAGCTGCACATGCGGAACACACGGGTGTTTTCGCTTTTCTCCTCTATCAGAAAAACGGCCGCTGCTGCCAGGAATCGAACCCACGCTTTGGGGCTCAGCAGCACAGTGCCTTGGCCAGTGGGCCACTGCAGTGGTATCAATTTATTTGTGTTGAAGATACACACTGAGATACTGTAAATACCGCCAATTTCGTACACATAAGCAGATCACAGTTCAGGTTATAAATAATACACGAATTAACTACTAGTTTTTTAGATTATTAGCTTTGTCCTTTCAACACGGTTTGGGTGTCTGTAGATTTTTGAATGGGTGCACAAGTTGGTTACCGTAAGATTGTTTAGAGTCTCCTGTGCTAGGCTAGATATATTTCATCACCCCTTTTCTCCTTGTAATCTTTCATCCCCCCTCCTGCAACTACACCCGCCCTGTGTTGTATGCAGGTAAGCCCCCCGCTGGGCTCAATAATATCCCCAGTGCTCTTCCTTTCCTTTTCACCCGAATCACATAGTAGAAGTAGTAGTAGATATCGTTTTTAGTAATTAGATTCCATCTATGATATGCGCGCGAACCCCTTCTTTTCTTTCTGGTTGCTTTATGAACGGCCTGTGGGTGTTTTTACGTTCTTCGAAAGATATGTGTTGCTGGTACTAGGGTACGACTGCTTTTCGGCAAACAAGGGAGACAGTCTGTCGGAAGTTGGCTCTGCAATGCCTACAGTTACGAAAGGCCGCAATCGTAGGTGTCGTCTACTATCGTCAGGCCATGCCAGCTCATTTTATTGCGATGTTCTGCTATCTGGTTATGTTTTAGTTGGGTTACAGCGTGTGCGCCTCAGTGAAGTGAGATATTTATGTATGATAACGGCAGTCTCTTCTAAAAAGCAGGGGCACGGCGTAGTTGTATATTCACGCTGTGAAAGAAGTGTGTAAAATTTCATCTTGCTTCATGTCAGCGAAGTACCGTGCCGCATTGAATCCATCACAACTGCCTTTACTACGCTCTTGAGCTGTCCTCGAGATAATACAACTTTGTTTCGTCGGCTGTTCGTGGCCCTTTCTGTGGTTTCAAGGGGTCCAAAAAAAACTATTTATTCTATTTAATTAAGCTCTGCTGTCACCTATAGCATGTTTTGACGCTTTGTTATCCCTTTGTGGGCATATATGGGGACACCTGACAAGTTATTAAATACCTGTATTGCTGTAAGTATAGACCAGCGCTCTACAGCCACACACACACACATACACACATACACATACACACACACACTCACATACATACATATACATATATAAATATATATATATATATATATATATATATATATATATATATATATATATATATATATATATATATATATATATATATATATATATATATATATATATATATATATATATACATATATATATATATATATATCTCGCGAGGTTCGATGGGACAGTTTCCTGATGCCACCGGGACTGACACGTTTCCTGTTTTTGGTGCCAAAAGTATCCGAGTTAGACACTCCTTCTTCAGGCCTGTATTTTAATTGCTCGCATTTTATCTTTACACAAAAATGTCAGTGATGGAGGGTCATTCCGCTTATCCCTCGGGAAGAGGTCGCGGGTGAGGGGTGTTTCAAACAGTTTGAGCAAGTGAGCCATTCCGATTGGCTAGAAAGGTGTAAGATGAGGGAATTGGAAAGAACACTGAAGAAGAGGCAGTACGAAAACACGATAACACAAGCCAACAGAAAATCAAAATCAAGACCGAATCCTGCGTGCTTCGTAAATGATGCAAAAATAGTCAGCGGGAATTGAAAATAGGCGAAAAAGGTGGTGAAGGGAGACGGACATTAGATGGTGGCATAGGCACAGATATTTGACTCTCAAACTGCAAGGCCGCATGCATGAACGTCCGGCCTAGTCGACGCATGGTCCCCGCGCCATACTCAGAATTTGCTGTCCCATTATCTGTTTTGTTTTACTCCTCGTTAAGGCTACATTGATTGATTTGATTGTATGGTTTGAGTCGCCGACGCAACGCAGAAGATGAGGCGCGCCGTAGTGGAGGTCTCCGGATTAATTTTGACCACCTGGGGATCTTTACGTGCGCCGAAATGTCGTACACACGGGCGTTTTTGATTTTCGCCTGCATCAGAAAAGCACCCGCCGCGGTCGGGAATCAAACCCGTGACCCCTCGTGCTCAGCAGCGCAACGCCTTGGCCACTGAGCCACCGCGGCGGGTGGTTAAGGCTACAGCTGCTCTCGTTATGACGCCACTTCGACGAAACCGAGGGGTGTAGCGAAGCTTTGCCGCGCGGCCAGCGAGCCCTGGGACAAGTAACGCTGGGATTTGGTCACGTTTGCGGCGGCATTCCTCGGCTGTTTGACAGTCCGCGGTACGACGGTCATATTTCAGGGCATTTGCGGCGGGGGTCCGCGGCGTGCGCTTACAGCTGTTCAAGGTCACTGATGAGACAGGTAATGGTTGCCGAACCGGCGGGCGGGCGGTTCTATCGCGTTTGTTTTGCTTGACTTACTCCATAAAACAGGGTTTCCTTTTTTTGTAGTTGTATACCCGCCTGTGGCGCAGCATTTTGCTGCAAGAATGACAGCCGGCCCGGATCCTCATTAATGCCATAGGTGAATGCCTGGAATTTATGTATAAAGTAATACTCCCTCTGCTCGCGTTCGAGGAAAGAGCGGAAGCCGGACTGCAGGAGATTATTCCTGATATGCTCAATGGAATGGTCCGGCAGGCGCATATGTTTGGAGAATGGGAGATCCGGCTGTGAGGTGGCGTGGGATTTGTGGTTGTTGAATCTGAGCCAGAATGCATTCGCGGTCTGGACAAAATAGTCCTTGCCACACATTTCCCAGTGCAGTCTGTACACGACCTTACTGGAGTCACAATCGAGGCTTCTTTTATTCGAAGGGAAATTTAGAAATGTTTGATTTTGCCGTATCGGTTCGGATGATGAGGGAACAAATTTTGTAGCGCGTTTTCCCGCATGGGCGGCAGCTTGAATGTTGTTTCGTGAGTCTAATTTTAGCCTTAATAAGCATATCTCTTACGTTCTTGTCTTTACGATACACTACACGGGATGGTTCGAGGAAGATAGCTGACAGGTGCTCACTTTGCCTGATCATATTGAAAAGCCTGCTCATTACGTTGTTTACTCGTGGCATGTAGGTTAGTACCAGGTTAGTAACCGTAGGTTAGTACCAGGTTAGTCTGGGGTGTTTCCCTGTTTTGTGAATTGGCGTTCGGCAATGCTGGCTGGAGGTCTGTTCGGCGGGTGCGATTGATTGATTCATCCATAATATTTTCTGGATCATTTTGCTCCATAAGGATGTACTTAACATTTTTCGAGTTTCTGTCGAATTCCTTGACATCAGAACATATTTGGCGGCATCGGTATGGCTGCGAGTACGGTATTCCAACTTTGCAATGTCGGCGGTGGTTGCTGTCAAAATGCAGGTACTGTTGGCGATCCGTGTGGGTTTTTTTGTAGACGGTGGTCACGAGGGAGTTGCCATATACCTGAAGAGTTACAAAGAGTTGATAATATATTGAGATATGTCGTGGGTGAACTTGATTGATTGATGGAGACAGTAAAATTTTGAAATGAAGTCGAGAAGGCTTGCTTTGCCGTGGTTCCATACCATGAATATATCATCCAGGAAACGCCTGAAAAACAGTGGCTTCTTTTGTTGCTTCTCTATGAAAGGAGTTTCCAATGATACCATAAAAATATCGGCGCAATTTGGAGCCATCTTAGTTGCCATCGCCGTGCCACTGATCTGAAGAAACTGCTTTTCGTTGAATTCGAAGTGATTATAATTTAGTACAATGGTTAGAAGCGTTGCGAGATATATTCATTGAAAGCTCGTTAATTTGAACCCGGGTAATTCGAACGCGTCCGTGTCCACAACAGTTAATTCGCACTATGATCCCCGGGTTTCCATCACTCCTCACCGAGGAAGTCGGCAAGAGTGACTAAAATGTGTTGCAAATCAAAACTAAACCAAATTTACTAGACATGCAAAACAACGAAACAGAAAAACAACATCATGGAGCCCGCGCAACGCTCCTGCAACAGTTTGTTTCGCTTCTACAAAGAGCACCGCGCCACGGGCGCCAGGGCTCCGGCGCATGACATTATTATTTAGGAAGCATTATTCACGAAATCACCTGCCACAAACGTGTACTAGCGCCTAATTCGCGATAACGAGTCCAGATGTGGCTTCCTTGAGTTCTGCCCGCACAGGGTGGTGCGATATACAGTCATTCTAGCGCCCTCCCGGTAATTCAAATTCCTTTAATTCGAACAACTTTATTGTCCTCTGCGAGTTCCAATAATGAGGTTGTACTCCATATATATATATATATATATATATATATATATATATATATATATATATATATATATATATATATATATATATATATATATTGTAAGCGCGAATCTTAAATGTTCCGTCATCAGGCCATAGCTCAGTATCATGACTGGCTAATACCGCCTTCGTGTTTCGTCGTCGTCGCTGCATTGTGTGCGTCTATCATCATCTCATCGCTCGTCGTCTTTCTGGGACGCATCATCATCGCCATCGTGATTGATCCTGTTCTGGCCAGGGTACCGCTCGCCGAATAAACGTCGTCCGCCAAGTCTCCTGGCATTGCCTCTCAAGATATATATATATATATATATATATATATATATATATATATATATATATATATATATATAATGAAAGGCCGTTTAATTGCTAATCAGCAGTAAAAGCGAGAGGCGGGAAGCACCCCAGTATCTTCCAGGTGAACCGGATAGGGGATCGCTGATGGGAACACAAGGACGCACAGAGATGATGCTAGCTTGATGCTTTGGGCACATACCCGAACAGGGATTGGACGATCGAGGTCCGCTAGTCCTCTAACTTCTCTTCATATATGTATATATATTCCAATCTTGTTTAATGCAATCAGTTGTCCAAGCGAGAGGCGCGTACGAGCAGTCTCTTGAAAAAACGGTCACGCCGGAGATAACGTTGCTAGACGCACAGACAGGCCCTGATGATGACTCTTGCAGATCCGCAGCACATATCCTCGCGTAGATTGGCGATGGTTCTGCGCATACCGTTCCCTGCTCCAATCGTTCATTAGAATATATATATATATATATATATATATATATATATATATATATATATATATATATATATATATATATATATATATATATATATATAACACAGAAATAAGGGTTGGCAGTCGAGAAAACCTCGGAAAGCAAAGGGGAGGATGTGGTAGATCATTGAAACAGATTAAGAATTTGGAGAGAAAGAAAGAAAGTGAAGAAAAAATGCCCGCCAGGTGGGATCCGAACCCACGACCTCCAGAACCCACGACCGTCTGGAGGTCGTGGGTTCGGATCCCACCTGGCGGGCATTTTTTCTTCACTTTCTTTCTTTCTTTCCAAATTCTTAATCTGTTTCAATGATCTACCACATCCTCCCCTTTGCTTTCCGAGGTTTTCTCGACTGCCAACCCTTATTTCTGTGTTATTTTCAACGAGCCCCTCATTTCCTATTCTGATTCGCTATATATATATATATATAAATATATATATATATATATATATATATATATATATATATATATATATATATATATATATATATATATATATATATATATATATATATATATATACATATATATATATATATATATATATATATATATATATACATATGTATATATATATATATTTTAGCGAATCAAACAAGGAAATGAGGGGCTCGAATAAGGATTGGCAGTCAAGAAAGCCTCAGAAAGCAAAGGGGAGGATGTGGTAGGTCATTGAAATATATAAAGAATTCGAAAAGAAAGTGGCGAAAAATGCCCGCCGGTACGATCCGAACTCACCTCCTCCAAAATACCGATCAAGTGTCCATCGCACCGGACAGGTATTTTGGAGGTCGTGGGTTCGGATCGTGGGTTCGGAGGTCGTGGGTTCGGATTTTTAAGTGCAATGCACTTCTTAAGCGACTTTGAACCTGCGTCCACCGGCGATGTCCGCGCACGTGGAGATGGGCGCGCGCAGCCTGGCCGCTGACATGACACATACCCACGTGGGGGATTGGCCAGGAATCTCCTCGTCTTCCTTGGCAACGGGGGGAGACGGGCGCTCGCTGCCTGGCCGCTGACATGGCTCATACCCACGTGGGGAATTGGCCAAGAATCGGGCGTGAGAAGGGCTAATGCACCTGCTTAAAGGAGTACTGACACGAAATTTCAAAGCTGAGATCCGCTCTAGCAATCAAGTACAACGACAACACAAATAGGTGTCTGTGAATAAATGCATCTTTCTTTCTTTGTAGTTGTGTGTGTGTGTGTGATCTCTCTTTCGCGAACATTACCGAACCGCGCAAATTCAACTCGTGCATTCGCACTTTCACATTCTTCCCCTCGGGGAAATGCGGGGAATTTTTCTCCACTTTCTTTCTTTCCAAATTCTTTATCTATTTCAATGACCTTCGACAACCTCCCCTTTGCTTTTCGAGGTTTTCGTGACTGCCAATCCTTATTTCTATACATGTATATATATATATATATATATATATATATATATATATATATATATATATATGGTAAGCTTTCTATACATGCGTATAGCCCTCATATTCCTGAAAAAGATCTCAGCAGCTGGCCTTTTTCCGACCGGCTATCGGAGTAGAAATTTCTATTGGAGATTTGTTTTTCCTGACAGTTGTGTTTACGTCTCTCTACAGACCGTTTTATTGGTTATCATGCTGCACTTTGATACAACATTTTGATTTTATCCAAAATGCCAGTTATAGTTAACATTAGAGATCTTAACGCATGGTTTTTTGTTTCTTTAGAAAGCCGCTTGTGAGTATTTTCCGGGTCGCTTGTGCGTTTCTAGGTATTTCGCTTCATTTATTTGCTCCTTAATGACCCGAAGGCATTACATAAGGGGGGCTTGCGCCGAGGTATAAGAAAACATACAGGGAAAACAACAACAACAACAACAAGAACACAATACAAATCAACATCAGTAAGAATAGCGAAACGTTAGCAAACATGATGAACTGGGGAGAATAAAAAAAGCAACGGAATTTGCACAATCGATTCTGCAGGAGCATCACGTGAAGGCTGAAAGGTTCGTCGTTTCAAGTTCTTTGCGAAATACTTTGCGGTCAGGGCATGAAGCTATGTCATTGGGTAGTGAATTCCAAATTGCTATTGCGTGAGGAAAGAAAAAAGCTATTCATTCATAATGTGCGGCACTTGATTCGAGAGACTGGGTGACTGTGGTTAGTGCGGGCAGAAGCTGTGGGTGGGGGCGTTATTAAAGCATGTCGTGATTGGTACGGGTAGTAAAAGGTGTGTAGAAGGCAAAACGGAGTGATAATGCGGCTTGTAGCGAGGGTGGGAAAGTTGATTGATTGAGTGACGTCACACTGACAGTGTGCGAGAACTGTGAGGTTATAAAATGGGTGGCACGGTTTTGTATCGATTCCACCTTCATATTCTAGCCTTTGTCGAACGAACGTTAGATGTGGAAGTTTTTTAATATCGGCGGATGCAGATTTAATGTTGCGACGGAGGTAGCCAAGTGTGTATGAAGCGTGCGAGCAGATGGACTCCATATGCGACACCCATGACAACGATGACGTCAGATGAACACAAAGGTATTTGTACGTGGTCGCAGGGGTTACTGGTGCTGATTTAATTGTGTACATGTGTTGAACAATAGTGTGTTTTCGGGAGAGTGACAAGACTTTGCATTTTTCGAGGTTTTATGACATGAGGCATTTATCGCACTATGTAGAAATTGTGTTGTGATCGTGTTGCAAGGAATTGTTGTTGGATGGAGAGCTGATGGGGTTAAAAAAGACGCAGTCATCAGCAAATAATCATAATTTTTGTAATATCGGTCGGTAAATCGGTTATGTAGAGGAGGAACAACAATGGTGATAGGCTTGCGCCTTGCGGAACTCCGGAAGTTACATTGGTGAGGGATGAACCATGGATGTTAGTAGTATATTGCGTGCGGCCTTATAAAAAGTGTTCGTTCCAGCGTAGTATAATAATGGGAATTCTAAGAGAAGAAGCAAGAGAAGATTATGGGGAACCCGGTCGAAAGCCTCGGAAAAATCCTGAAATATTGCGTCCACTTCAAGGTTGTCTTCCATGTAGTAAAAGATGCATCTAAACTCTGCTAACTGCGTTTGGCAGGAAAACGACTTTCGGAAACCGTGTTGACGTAGATTAAATAAGTTAATTGTTTCCAGGTAATTCTTGAGGGCCGACGCTAAAATATACTGGAGCAATTTGCAGGGGACACCTGTGAGCGAAATAGGGCGATAGTTGACGGGGTTTCCTCCACTCCTCGTTTTAAAAAGCGGCACAACCTACGCAACACTTTAATCATCGGGAATGACACTGGATTTTCAGCATTGTGAAAATATCAAGAAAAGGATCTGATTGGATGAAAAATATTGTTTTTGAATAATTTACCGTTAATTCGATCTGATCCGGCAGTAGACGACAACTTAAGTTCTTTGATGAGATTAAAAATGCCCTCGCAGCTAACGTGGATAACGGGCACCGTGCTCACGCAAGTGTTTAATGTGGGGGAGAAATCGCAGCATCACTTATTGAGATGTAAGTAGGATATGTTTCTGCCCCCCATGATGTGTAACTCCCTCCAAACGTTCTCGACACCCCTGACACCATTAAACACTCCTCTCAGAGTACTTATTGGTTCCTTGTAGAATTTTGCGGAAAGTTTCTTACTGAGCGCGCAGAGATAGGTGCCCACGGACCACGTATTCTTGCTAGAGTTTTAAACGGCGTTTTCCAGGTAATAAACACATGTTTCCTGACGCATGGTTGGCGTTTTTGGGTGGATATTGTTGCGAGGCTAAGGGGGGTGGTGTTTATTTTTTGTGGATGGCACTGCCCAGAAGTTTGAGAGTTGAACACGTTTAGGTCTATCTTAGATGTCACGATTTTGCCGTTGTAAAAGGAGAAATTGCAGTTATTTTCTGATTTTTGTGATCACGGTGTCATCGTCTTTGGAATTGCATCGCAATTTATGTACCACTGTTATATACCAATTTCAAAGTTACTAAGCGGAATTAAAACCTGGTAATGCCATTTTCAGGGTTTCACCATAAATAAAACAACACAGGCCTGACAAATATAAAGAGCACAGGCGTCTACACGGGTCGAAAGGGAGCGAAATGTCGCTACGTTGGGCGACGTTATCGCGTTAGAGAGAGAGAGAAAAAGAGAGAGAAAAAACATTTAATAAGCTGAAATGTAAGGGTGGAACCCTAGTCCGATATCCATGCGTTGCCGTCGCCGTCTTGGCCCGTGTCACCAGGAGAGTCAGGTCCTCCGGTTAACAGCTGGTCAACATGGTCTCCCACAGCTCAGGAAAGGAACGGGTAGAGAGGGGTTGTAGGGCTGGGTTGTGAGCGCAGTCCACAATTATATGCTGGAGGGTACCTAGCTGTGGACAAAATTTGCATAGAGC
The DNA here is from genome assembly GCF_048455015.1 of Haemaphysalis longicornis. NCBI lineage: Eukaryota > Metazoa > Arthropoda > Arachnida > Ixodida > Ixodidae > Haemaphysalis > Haemaphysalis longicornis. The sequence goes on from NW_027526422.1 coordinate 135,497,805, forward strand.
CGAGTACTGTGTGGGAAACAATAAATTCATTCGAACCGGGTGAACGTACGTCCCTGCTTGTAATTGTCGGAGTATTATTTCCTGAGTTTTGCTGAGGGATGGGTGAGGGAACGGCAATTTTCGTCTGGTGGTCCGGTAAAATTGAGCAATGTCCTGATAGGTGAGAAGTGGCGTCAGAGCTGTGGTGACCTCTGGGGCTCGGTGGGCCAGTTTGTGAGCCATTATGTGGACGACGTTGTTGGTGAGATGGACGGTATCGCTGGACGGTGAGATGGACGGTATCGCTTAAGTATCCGTAGGGTCGTTGGTGCCACCATCCCTGAAAGGAAACTGCGGCAGGCTGCTTTAGAGTCAGTGATGATGACTCTGCTGGAGCATTGGACGAGAGCTAAGGCAATTGCGAGTTCTTCGGCGTCTCGACGGGATGTCGTACGGATGGATCCGCACAAAATTACATGGTTTTTAGATGTTCTGACTTCAACCATGGTTTAGTTTTCAGCGTAGCTCGCTCCATCGGTGTAGGACACGTCAGAGCGAGTGCCATATAAGCATTCGTGGGCTTGGCTGCGGGCGGCCCTGCGCAAAGGGTGGAGGTCGGGGTTCATATTCTTTGGTAGGGGTCGTACAGAGATATGTTTACGCCACTCGTCTGACAAAGGGGCCAAGTGGGTTTGTTCTGCACAGGGCCAGTTAGCGTTAGAAAGATATGTAGAAATGACAAGTTGACGTCACATGTCGGCAGCTTACTCTTGGTGTGTCCTTAGTGGCGGTCGGGTAACAAGCGGGTGATTCGAGCGCGAGACACAGACAGACAAGACACATTTTTGCTTTTAGGTAGCCGAATAAAGACTAAGTAGATTTCGCTTTTCACGCGCCAAGTTCCCATATCCTTCAAACGACTTCCTCATACAGCGGAGTCACGCTTTAATCGCTGGCCCGTTATTTCCTGCGAAAATATGAATATTCAATATGCAGGAGAAGTAATGCACAGATTCTTTCTAAACATACCAGATATTGGCATTCGCGTACCACCGGATTTGTTAGGACGAAGTATACAGCATCTTTGGTCTGAAAATGTATACATGTAGCCAAGGATCTTTGCATCGTTTAGAAATAAGAATAGAGTTCCAAGAGAACTCCCAGTAAAGAGGCAAGAACTGTAAGCACCTTTCATAGAGCGCAAGTAATTTTAAGGACAAATTTGTGGGGGGAAATATGCCTTACTGCATATGCAGAGCCGTTATGAACGCTGGGAGTTCCGCAAGACGAGAGTGCCGATTTCCGTCGCAAAGTATAATTTGTGGGCACAAGTTGATTATCAAAGTTGACGCTCAAGACACAAGAGCATAGTGATGGGTCAGCGAAAAGTTTTAGATTGTGTTATCGAAAAAACCATTACACCCGTTACTGATCTCAGTAGTTCAAAAATAATTTGATAACACAGCTTGGCCCACCCGGTAAACAAAATCAGTTCGAAGAAGCATTTGTGCTTGCCTCACCTTAGAAATAACAGATTGACGTGTTAGAATAACCCGGGTCAGCATAATGTACGAAGAAGAAAAAGCAATCGATACAGGGGCTACGTTTAGTTGAAAAAAAATATGCTGAACTTACAAATGATATTTTACACTCTGTGCACCCGATACAACGAATAAAAAGTCATCGCTGTTAACCTTCAGCTTCCAGCATTAATCCGAACATTGATCTATGGATCGGCCTCATCCTTTGCAATCAATTTCGTACTCACAAGGCGTGACTGAGTGCCTATAGGGACGAAGGCAGCCTACAATGCAGGTATACTCGTAATTCTTCCAAGGTCAGGGTGTAGCGCCTTTTCGTGCTCAAATGCCCGAAGCGTTACTTCACTTGGCGCTTTGTCGCCCACTGATATGCAGTTCACTCGCGGGGATCGACCGTCTCCGTTTACCGCCTTCTTGTAGCCTCTTTTCTTTTTTGCAAATTTGCGTAACCTGCTTTTCTCAGTAACCTCTCGTTGCTTTCGCTTTTAGTTCTGTCCGAAATCACGAAAAGAGAATCCGCGATGCGTTCGGTATAAAAAGGCGGTCGCAGCGACGAGAAATCAGCAGTTGGACCATCCGCAGCTGAAAGAGACCATGGTAAGCCCGAATGGCTAGCGGAACGAGCAGAACATTCTAGTTTTAACAAATTATGCACGTTTCTCTGAGTCGCGAAACTTCGTTTTGAGTATTTGCTGATACTGAAGCAAAAATATACCGTGCTGTTATGAGAGGAGTCCGTATGGCTACATAAAACCCCAAATAATGGCAAAGGTCAACCCTTACATTGAGGCTGTGGAGTTGCTTTGAGATTTAAACAACTCTGTCTTTTTTGGATGTAGCATGTAGGAGCAATACTTCACCATTAGTGTAAATCTTACGTTTAAGAAAGCAAAGAAACGTGCAAAAATCCCCGGACTCATCTACTAAAGCTTAGGCATTCTTAGACCACCACTTCTCCGTGGCACGTCGAATGTTCTTGGTAGCATTGAAGGAGCACTGTAGCTCAGGCAAGGCGTTGCCTTTAGGTTTTCTTTTTCGGTCTTATCGCACGACGGCACTAAATTAAAGCACATTTTTCGCTCTGAAAATTTGTTCCCACTTTTTCAAAATTTTTGTTTGATTCTTTGTTTAGTTACTGCCGAAGGAATCAAAATTAAAGGTGGCCCTGTGACAGTTCTCTCTGCTTTTACGCAAAAATATGAAATGGTTTCAAAACATAGTCAACAACCATATTCATTACTCAGATAAATGGGGTATGGAAGTATATTATCCACTTGTTACTTCTCTCCGAACATGAGACAACCCAGAAACTATTCTTCTTTTCTCTTTCCTGGTCTTTCAAGTGCGCGCTCAAATGATGTCGTTCGAATGATGTCGCGGCTATTGGCCGGCTTCCTTTGAGCTGCGGCAATACCCGCCTTCAAAAGCAATGTAATGAAATGAGCAAGAAAGGCAAGGCAGATACTAAATGGCGTACCTGATACGGCCAGCAAATTATGCAGTACTGCCCGGTGCTCCCGACCTAATGATTTGCGTATGAGCAGAACAAGGAATGCCGGCATCCCAACTGATTGGCTAAAATGCATTATAGGGTGCTGTAAGGGGCCGCGTCATATAGTCGAGGTGGTATTACGAATGATACCGAGTCGAAGTTCCTCCAAGAGCACTGGGTGTAAAAAATGCGGTTGTCTAAAAGAAACAACAAAAACTGAGTACTGATGCAAAGTTTGTGCCGAAAATGTGTGCACAAAAGATGCAATTAAATTGTTTGGGGGGTTAGAGCACATTGTTTTCTCCCAGGCCACAAGGAGTTACAAAATACAAGAACGAGTTTTTTTGTTCTCCAGCCAAGAGTAAATGTGTGGGCGAGATCGTTTTTAGAATCCCTCATAACGGTCGAGGAGGTAAACTAAAGCGTTCAGGGGCAGTGTTTCAGAGTCACTTTAAAACCAGCTTTTTCTTTTGTATACTTATTTCCACACTCTCTTCAATTTCAGGGTTATTTTTCTTAGTTAATAACTCGAGGGTGCTTCATTACCTTAACATCGTAATTTTGTTAGACCATTGCAATTTTTCTCGTTTTTGTTTTTCCCTGGGATTCGAAGGATGTCAGATTAGGGTGTCAATGAGCAAGTAGGACACTGTTTGTTTCATGTGCTTGTACTTTTGTTCTGGTTTGTTCGCTAACAATGTAATGTTCATACGATATTACACCAATTGCACTGCTCGAATCGTGCGATTCCGTATTTTGGAGCAAAATGCAATGCATTGAGTACTCGGAAGGTCACGCTAAAAAGACTGCGGATATTACGATCCAAAGAAATTACTTTAGCTTAAAAATTTCATACACCCTTCACGCATCTCAAAACATGCAGATCCGTGCCTGCCTTGTCCTCGCCCTGGCCACCAGCGCCTTCGCTGGCTACACCGGCTATGCCGGCTACGGTGGCTACGGCCTCGGATATGGCCTCGGTGGCTACGGCGGCTACGGCCTGTCCAGCTACGGCCTTGCCCACGGTGTCGGATACTCTGGTCTCGGCCTGGGCTACAGCTACGCCCCAGCTGCCAGCTACGCCGTCGCTGCCCCAGCTGTTTCCAAGACCGTGTCCACCTACCATGCTGCTCCAGCCGTGACCACCGTTGCTCACGCTGCTCCAGTCGCCACTTACGCCGCTGCCCCAGTCGCTACCTATGCTGCTGCCCCAGTTGCCACTTACGCTGCTGCCCCAGCTGTGGCCCGTGTCGCCACCTACCACGCCGCACCCGCCGTGACCAGCGTCGTCCGCTCTGCCCCAGTCGTGGCTGCTGCCCCAGTTGCCACCTACGCTGCTGCCCCAGCCGTGACCCGCGTCGCCTCCTACCACGCCGCCCCAGTCGCCACCTACGCCGCTGCTCCAGTCGCCACTTACGCTGCTGCCCCAGCCGTCACCACCACCGCCGTCCACCACGCCCCAGCTGTGGCCACCGTGGCCCACGCCGCCCCAGTCGTCGCCTCCTACGGCGTCGCCCACGCTGCCCCAGCTGTCTCCTACGGCGTTGCCCATGCCGCCCCAGCTATCTCCTACGGTGTTTCCCACGCTGCCCCAGTCTACGGCTACGGTGTCAGCGGTCTCGGCTACGGTGTTGGCCACTACGGCTTCGGTCATGGCCTCGGCTCCTACGGCCTGAACTACGGCTACGGCCTTGGCTCTCCCTTCGACTACACCACCCTCCTCCGCAAGAAGAAGTGTAAGTACTTGACAAACGTTTGCTCGAACTGCAATCAACAGGGGGGGTGAAAAGGAACATGGTAAAACTGCATGGGGCAACATTACGTTTTGGTATAAACGTCTTGTAAATACATTCTTATTGGGTGCATGGCCTAACTTTTTGCCGGCTGCGTTTACTTTTATGTTTTCAACTTGACACAACAGTTGCGTTACCTAACTGCGTTGCCGAAACGTGTCCTGCCCGAGCATTGCTATGTGTTCGTTGGGGGTTTACTATTTGGTGTTTGTATTTACATGCAGGTTTGTTAAAGCCAATTCGATTTGAATGTTAGTGGAACCTATATCCCACTGTGAATGTGCACAAAACGGTTTTCTGCTTCCAAATTTATGAATTGTTTAAGTGTGAGGTCATATCGTCTCTGCTCTGCAACCACGAAATTTTTCTGTTCTGGGTTTTCCGCAGCTTGTCTTCTGATGTAGTTTGGATATAGGGCGAGAAGTGCCGTATTGTAATCTCCAATCGCCATTTTCCTTTTTTTCAGAAACACCTTCTTCCGGAAGGAAAATAGTCATTTTCTAAAGCTAGAAGACTTAACAAATTTGTTGGTTGCTTCTGTCTTCCTGGTGAAGTCACCTAGAGGGGACAGAAGTATGACAATAAAACACTTTATAAACATAAAATTGTAGTGTCCCGTGTCTTCTTCTTTTTTGTTTCCTTAGGTACTTGATGACTATTTAGGGAGCATAGTAGTGACCGCCACATTTACGTTTAGCCATTGCGCAAGCTGCAGTCTTGCTTAAAGGAACCAAAAGAGAAAATTGAGTTTTATTTTTTTTAACGAGCCCACTTGAATTTCACGATATTTATTTTTGCATGCAATTTAAAATGTATGTGGCCACGGCAAGACATCGTCTTCGGATTAAGCATAACAGCAATAAAGCATTCCTTAGGCCTAATTTATACACACTAGGTGGGATTGCAAAGGCTGAGTCCGAGACCTCCAAAGAATATTTTGGACTTAAGGGCTACCCAAGATTCACAACGGTCATCCTCATGCCACTCTCATAATTGTTGCTAACCGCGGAGCTGTTGTAGGTCGAGACGCTTTGTCCATTCACTGTATGTCACGTGTCTCGCCGGGGTAGTAGCAAGTTTCCAGACCGGCTGGTGACATCTATTGGCGGGCCTGGGAACCACCTTGTCGATGGTGCCCAGACCCACGGATAGAGAGTGCCGTGGCCTCGCAAGGAAGCGTTCCTCTCATTTCCGCTAGAAGAGGGAGGCCCCGGCCGCTTACGTCTAGCTACCGATTTCTTTGCGCAAATCGTAGAATTTGCGCGGCGAAGGCGCTGTCTTTGCCAAAATATTCATGTAGAAAATGCTGATGACTACTCCCGAGGAAACGCATTATCCGTCTCTTCCGGCTTAGGGGTTATAGCCTGGGACTGGTTCAGGCATGCAATGCCACTTTGTGCTGACGTATTACACATTGGCGCGGTATGTTGTCAGTAGGTTGCAAAGAAATTTCCTTTTTGGCCGATTTTGGCCCACGTGAAAAGGCACTCCGTTGATTGCATGTGCAACATGGCAACTTTTAAGTGACAGTTGAACTGCCACTTTCACGTCTGCCCTATGAATTTACAATGGGCCACTCGATAGACAATTGGTTGGAAGTCTTTTGGAAGACCTCTGAAATGGCCGTGTATCACAAGTATAAGACGTGTAAAGTAGGTGTAATATGTTCCCTGCGAGGCCCTAAAATACCAGAGCAGGGTATTTATGCTAGGCATTCGCCAACAATGGATCTATAGGCTCCGTGCGCTGGTATGGTGGCGACACCAGCGCCTGTACAACTAGCGCCATATACGGCCACTGGAGGCATTATCGGATGTTGTTGTCATCGCTTGCGCCATGGCTTGTGCCCTTCCCCGTACCGCCCGTGCTACGCTGCGATGACAGCTCAAACCAGCGCGCTTGTTTTAACGGTTTTATAGATATAGAATATATTGGCTCGTTTTCTTTTTCATATAAGAAAACCTCAAAACGTGGTCGCCAGCTACACGCCGCAAACGATGTTTACTGCATCCGGGAGGAGCTAGCGAACGCAACGGAGCCGTCCGATGTTTCCAGCAGTGGCGTTGGGCATATGAGAGACGTGACCCTGGGCTGCGACTTTTAGTTAGAGGCAGGTACACCCTTTGTCAAAATTTTGTGGGCCAATCCTAAGCCTTCTCGACCCCAAAGAAGTCAAAGAATCGGCTTTACCTTTACGTGTGACAAACGTATTTTTAGACAGTATGAAAGAACGGTGTTTTCTCTAGCTTTGCTGCATAAAAGGGTTCAGCCCCGCTCGGGACGTAAGCTTGTACATTGAATTTTTTTGCAGCCTGCGCGTTCCCGGCTTGCGGCGTGGCCCACAAAATTTTGACAAAGACTGTACAGTGAATGGTTGTGAGGTCTGTTGCAAACAGGCGGCTCACGCATCTCTGCACTTATTATGAGTTCAGTGTGAGTCTAAGCGAGGTAGGCGGGGGAAGATGCACGCGCAAGGCCGGGTGCCACGGCTCGCGTAAACATGCTGATGCAGTTGCTTTGTTCGTCAACTCATAACTGTGAGCACCGGGCAGCTATTGTTAAATTTTAGCGCCGGTATCAGCGCCGGTGTTCCAGCTCTGTCCAAATTAACGAAATGTTAGTCGTATGGAGTTGGCCGCGATATTTGCGCCAAAGCAGCCGCCGAGGCCGCACGGGCAGAACGTCCGCGCTTACACCTAGGAAGCGATAAGCACCGATGAGCACCACAATACAGAAGAGGAATAACCGATACAGATTGGTAAAGCATAAGCAACACGTAATGCTAAAATGCCGGGGAAGCAAAATCTCAGCGACAAAAAGAAAAAAGAAAACGACCGACACCGTCGCTGCTTCAAGATGATTGAGGCGCATATTAATGGCCCATTCGTTTAGCTGCGGTGGTTGCCTGCGGGATCACTCCAGTTTCGTGTCAATCGTTACTGTGCGTCCTATTGCGTAGCAATCAGATAAGATTGGTGGGATGTATGCTGGCGCGCTGTTTTCGTTCCCGATGAAGTTCGCGTTGCCTATGCAAGTTTCGCCGGGCGCCGTCTGTCGTAGGTCCCCCCCGAAATTGATAGCGGGTGTGTACAGAAACAAGATTCCAGAGTATAAACCATGCACACAAAACAGCGAAACGAATGCTTATGGCCAGAAGTCGATCGGCGTTGTTAACGTTGCCCGTCGCACTGCGCGGGTTCATCGCCGTCGCCTGTCCGCTTCATTTCAAGGGGACCGAGATAAACTATTTTTTCGTCAGCCTCCTCGCGACCTTTTTAAAATGTTGCGGAGCCGTAGACCCAGCAATACGTACAGAAATGCGCACTACTAGCTTGACTTTTTCACAATGACTGCGGAATCTCCGCCCGGTAAGCCGCTCTTTCGGGGTGACCAACATCCGATTTTCGACGGCGCCGCTATTCGGCGGCGCTGCGGTTGCGCTCGAAGCACCAGCGCACGAAGCCAGGCTCAAGTTTGCCCAGCGATGGCGGCGCTGATTTTATTGTCAAGTGGAGAATTTGTCCTTTCGAAGTAGCCGGGCCCAGCAGTGAGAGAGGTTTCTGCCGCACTTCCTGCGTGCTGAGTTAAATGGCTAGTGCAGCCGGTGGGTGCTTTGTTCACATTCGCGAGTAGGGGTGACGGGTTCCTCAGGCGGGGCGTGAAGACGGAAATGGGTCGGGGAGTGCGACATCGTGCATGCCGAGCTGCACATGCCTTTATCAGGCGCGGCCGGGCGGGATGGAGGGCGTCTCCCTCGGTTCGGTAGAGCGGGAAAGAGTGGAAGCTTCCGCAGTAAATTTCGCGATGTCTAAAGTGGTAAAACTGTAAGCCAAGGACAAAACCCAATATTGTAGCGTGGTCGGATGCCGCAACACTAACAAGAAGGCGAAAGAGTGAAGAAACCGCTAAGGCGTTGCGCTGCTGAGCACGAGGTCGCGGGTTCGATTCCCGGCCGCGACCTCGTGGAGGAGAAAAGCAAAAACGCCCGTTTGTACGAGATTTCGACACACGATAAAGATCCCCAGGTGGTCAAAATTAATCCGGAGACCTCCACTACGGCGCGCCTCATCGCCTGCGCTGCGTCGGCGCGTTAAACCCCACTATCAATCAATCAAGAGTGAAGAAACCATTCGTAAAATTCTGCAGATTCCCTGCAAAAGGTACCAAAAGGGAAGACGGCAAGAATGGATCACTGATGTTCGAAAGGTGAAAGAAGTTGGCATATTTTACTTTTATTTCCGCACTTTCAGTTTGCATTTCGTGTACAGTAATCTCTCGTTATAAGGAAGTCAGCGGGACGGCGGAAAATTTTGTTATAAACGGTATTTTGATATAAGTGACCACTCGAGATAAGCTAAAGCAATTGGTCTTTATTCGTGCCACAACTGCGAGGAATCAAATCACAATTTATTCAGGAAAGCAAAATTTTTATTCAGGTGAAAAATGGCGTTGAGTTTTGGTTGTTTCAGGTACTCGCCGGGCGCGAGCAATAACCCCTGTTCCAATTTGACCAAGCATTGCATGAGGCTGTGGTTGCCGCTCATGCATCCAACTTTATTTCGCAGCAGGCGTAGGCATTCCTGCGTCTGCACCATAGTTGACACTTTACGTGGCTCTTCGTCCGCTGGATCTTCCTCCTCGTAGGGGTCACCAACAACAGTGTCAATTATCTCTGCATTCGTCGCTGGTGTGACCACTGGAGCCGCAGCGTCCACCAACACAAACGTCTCGAAGTCACCTTCGATCTCTTGGCTAGCAATTTTACGAACAGCCTCGTATAGATCGCTGCAATTCCGGTCATCGTCATTCTGGTCATCGTCAGGGTCGCCTAGAACGGTGCGGAAGAAGCCGGCATGCCCAAAGCAGTTGCGACCTTTGCAGGTGCGAGTTGAACCTTCCATGAATAGTTGAGAAAATCGATCGCACCGAGCAAATCAATGTTGTACCTCTTACTGGCGTCATAAGCTGTGAGCATGCGCTACAAAAGAATCTTGCGCTGCAGCTTGCGGGTGGTTTTAATGATGCCCTGATCCATCGGTGGCACCAAAGCGAGCTCCTTAAGGTCATCGATCTTCCTGTGACTGGGAAAAGTGTTAACTAAGAAAATCACTTGCCGATTCTTGGCGTCACTGGGTAACTTTTTTCGGAGGTGTGCTGCCTTGAAGTTAGCGAAAGAATAGTTTTTCGGCACCGTGTTGTCGACGGCACTGCTACTCTTACGTTTCGAGTGTCCGTGTTCGCGCAAAGTTGCGCCCACAAAACTGACGAAAGTCAAGGACCAAAATTCAATGACCAGAAGCACAGATTTCAGACGGTATTTATAGTCGGATAGCGCGAATCGAGTATGAGGGACTGGAGAAAGTCGCCGGGGAAACACTAGATTGCGTTTACCCGCCATGATGACAGTCCTATTCGCCGCTGGATCGCCGCCGCCACTTCGCTCTGAGTGGGTCAATCTGTTCGTGCGCTTCAAGTAATGCGGCCTAAAATGCTTATGTTGGGGTTGGGGCCACAAGAAATTTCGAGTCAAGCGACATTTCGAGTAAAGCGGTTTCGTTCCAACGAGGGGTTACTATTTCGAAGTGCGAACTAGTGCTCAAAATTTGTTCTGAACCCCCGACCACCCCTCTCTATTTTCTTAATGCGTGCTGCCAATGATAGTTTTCCTCTAAAACAAATGAACTCTGAAGTTTAGTTGGTGCCGCTCGATAACGTCCATATCCTTTTCAGACCCCGCGTGCAACATTTTGCACATTCAGATTTCAGCGTTCGGTGAACAACATTAGCTGAAAGCGAAACCTAAACAGTCTCCCCAAGCTACAGTACACACTGGTGGGGTCGTCTATTGGTGTTTCATGAAAATGTAGGCACGAGGTGGTGCTCATACTAACGAGCAAGTAGAGTTCCTCTGTATACCTCCCGCAGGGAGCTAAGAGTTGCGCGACTCTTTTCTTCACGCCGCCGTGATGACGTCACTCCGATTAACCACGGCTGGCCGCCATCGACGCGGGCGGCGCCGCGCCCCGCCCAGGATCAGCAGTAGCAGCAACGTGAGCGACATCGCAGAAATCGAGCGTAGCCACCGTAATATAGTGCCTAGAATATACCAGTATATTCTAAGCACTATAACCGTAAGACGCCGCTGACCGAAGCGCCCTCACCGTGCGTCGGCCGCCGTCGGAAGCGTGGCGGCGAGGCTCCTACACTCGCGACGGGCTGCTTTCCCGCAGCAATACGCAAAACAAGATGTCGGGCGGTCCCGCAACTCTTAGCTCCCTGGGGGAGCTATATAGGGGAACTCTACAAGCAAAAATAGGGTCTTTCAGTCCGGAGGCTTTTTATCGACGACGCTAAAGTAAACCGTTTTCATGGGTTTACAAATGCTGTGACGCTTTTGATTTTCCTTTTACGAGCTCATGAAAGAGTAAGTTATCATTTAGCACCGCTATTTCTGTCTTGAATTTTCTGTTTTCCTCTTCATTTCACTTGCAAAATCAATGTGCAACGAGTTGCTCGTCAGGACGTGGCTACATTTGGCAGACCCCACAATTTTTACTTGCGGTTTCGCTCAATTTAAATTAGGGGTCTATTTATCGGAAACAAATCATAAAAGATATATCTGCTCTCGATATTCTTGAGTGGATTGAAGCGAATGGGGACAAGCAGCACCGATTCCATGTTGTTTCTTTTGTGCGAGGTTTCCTTTTCTCTGAAAGACTTAGAAATCTATGACAAGGGATTGAGGCCTTCCCAAGATAAAGTTTTTCAGGCCTGTCAGGTTGGGCTTCCCAGGAATGAACTTCTTCACTGGGAACTTAGGATTGAAGGGAATAATTCGCTCGTCAACGCAGTTGTTTGGTGAGCACGGCAGTGTGAGGCAACGTTTCTAATAGTGTCATGAAGAGGACTGACGTTCCATTGCAGATCGGCTTGTTTATCCTCGTCGGAAACATCGGGGGGCACGCGCACACGCACACGCACACACGCACACGCACGCACACGCACGCACACACACACACACACGCGCACGCGCACGCACACGCGTGCACACGCACACACGCGCACACAACACAACACACACAGTGTCTAGGCCATCATGTTTCGTGGTTTTTTGGCCGTTTAGTCCCAGTGTGCAATATACTGCTCATCTGATAACTTTTCAGAGAAACGTCGTAGAAAATAAAGAATGATATCACAATCCTGTAAATCGAGTGGCTGAGGCCCCTGTCAGGCTACGCCCGCCTGTAGTATCAGCCTCCCCTTGGTTTTGCCAAGAAATAAAAATCAAATACTCAAATACTCAAATACTCAAATATTTTGAAAAATGAAATTAATAAAAAAACATACTAGTTTTTACTGCATCATGTTTCGGGTCTCAGGAGTATATAGGGCTAGTGCGGTCCTACTTAAACGGCACAGGCAGTGCCTCGTGGCAGACAGGGCGGCATATTGTGCTCGTTTGTGCCCGGCGAGGTCCGCCGCCCCAAGCTCCACAGAACAGAGCCTTTACGCGCACAAAATAAGCAATTCTGCCTACTTTTATGTTTGCGGATGGCTCAACAGTTACAAAAATTCCCCGCATTTCCCCGAGGGGAAGAATGTGAAAGTGCGAATGCACGAGTTGAATTTGCGCGGTTCGGTAATGTTCGCGAAAGAGAGATCACACACACACACACAACTACAAAGAAAGAAAGATGCATTTATGCACAGACACCTATTTGTGTTGTCGTTGTACTTGATTGCTAGAGCGGATCTCAGCTTTGAAATTTCGTGTCAGTACTCCTTTAAGCAGGTGCATTAGCCCTTCTCACGCCAGATTCTCGGCCAATCCCCCACGTGGGTATGTGTCATGTCAGCGGCCAGGCAGCGCGCGCCCATCTCCCCCTGTTGCCAAGGAAGACGAGGAGATTCCTGGCCAATTCCCCACGTGGGTATGTGTCATGTCAGCGGCCAGGCTGCGCGCGCCCATCTCCACGTGCGCGGACATCGCCGGTCGACGCAGGTTCAGAGTCGCTTAAGAAGTGCATTCGCACTTAAAAACAAGGCTGGAACATCACCAAAGAATAAATTATGTTGGTCTCTATACAAATGTTTATAACTAGAGCGCAGGTTGCATTCTGAGAAGCCATCTGATCACCTCAACGCTTGGTTCCAGCATTTCTTCGTCAACAGCGTGTGTCGGAGAACATGTTGGTTCTACATTTAAGTGAGTTCCCTCGCACGCAGGAACGTCAGCATAACCACATTACACATCACGAATTGATGCGGGTACATTTTTCGGGTGACATGTGCACTAATTTCGATGTTCGACAGTTTCAATAGCGCTCGTCATGCTAACATTTAAACAAGCGTTTTATCTGATGCTATGTGTCCTGCATTGGACGCACAGATTGCTTATACCATGCGTGCGGCAACTCCGTGGACAATTTCTGCTCGGCCACCGTCGCCGTGTGTTAACCCCAGCCGCGGCCTACAGTCTTGCAGCAGCTTAATCGTAAAAAAAAAAAGAAAACAAAACGCGCTTTGGGTTTGTCACGTACAGAAACGAAACAAAAGATTATGTACGTGCAGTATCGAGAAAATTAGAGAAATTTAGAGAACTGCACGTCTGCTCTAAATGCATTCCTACGCCGCTTCTGTTCATTTTGAGGCTTTTAATTGCGGCCAGATTGACGGTTTTCTGATTTTTTTTCGCTTTCTTGTTTGTTTTCCTTGGTTTGTGTTATCTTGGAACCAATAAACCGGTGAGTGTGGTGAATTGGGTTTCCTTTTGTTTCGTTAGTTCCGTTCTAGCTATATTGATATTTTTGGTTTTTCTTATACAAATAACATACATTTACGCTACTATGCGACAGATACGTTACTTCGCTAATTATGCCCTTTTGTGCCAATGCAAGCTTTTAGCGTTTGGTGCGTTTCAATAATTTTGTTGTCTTGTTCGGGTTGTATTTCCGGCTTCTTTGTAATTGTGTTTTATTAATATTGCGAATGTTGTGAATAAGGTAGACTTTTCGATATAGCAAGTTCATTTTTATTATTTTTCCCTTTATGTCTTCTTAATTTCACTCGACCAATGGTCTACAGTTGCACTATTACGATGGGTTAACTTCGACCTCCCATTGTGCGTTATTGTTCAAAGGCCAAGCTTTACACAGATTGTGCTCTCGGGTATTAGCGAAAACTGCTGACGGATTGAAATTTATATTCCATATTATTTGCTTGCTCCCAGTGTGTTTTAAACTATTAATTTGACTCCCACAATGTTCCAGGGCTTTATGAACGGCCCTGTTTCGGTTGCTGGCGTAGTTGCTGGCATCTGGTTTTTTTTTTTTTTGTCCGCAGGTTAAGTAGCCTTTATTTTTTAGTATTCTTCATGTCTTCCTATTTATTGGAAACCGCAAAACAGTTCATGTACGGCCTACTTCGCGCAGTCCCGCTGGCCCTGCGCACGGGGTACGCGGACCGACGAAGCGCGCTATGAGCAAAAGATGCGGCGCGGATGGACAGGTGGCGCCACTGGTTCAAATTCAGTGGCGCCACCATACCAGCGCAAGGGGCTCATAGGCACAATAGGTTTACAAATTGCATGGGTGACAAATGAAATGGTGTCTAGCAATATGCGTGGCTGTATTAGCTGCGTTATTTCTCGTTATTTTAAGTTGTGTTCTGAAGGGCGTTAAAACGATGTGATTGCGGTTTTTTTATCCTACATTTACTAGCACTACTATATATAAAATAGTTACACACCACATTCTGTGTACTAATGTAAATTAAGAGTAATATTAAAAGTAATACGCCAGAAGCTGTTCTATTGTTACCGTGAGCGGTCACTATAACCCATAGCTGCACTCCAAGCGGGTCAAACTTGTGACGAACGCTGCGAACAAACATGCCCTTAAAGACAAACAAAATGAAAGTGTGGCACTTTACCCACTCCTCTCTAATAGCATGTGCCCTTTTAATGCGTCTTTCGTATGAGGCAGTTCATTATTTCAAGCGTCTCAAATAATACGTTAACGGAATTAGTCCCGTTTACGTCACAATTCTTGCAAACCTCAATGTACCCGCAGTCCATAAAATCCGGATGTTCGAAGGGCGAACACGCGAAGGAAGTACCAAACAAGTGAAAAATACCCCTTGACAAGCTGAAAAGCTGTTACCTTGCTGACACGAATACGGCAGCCGACGACCGCCGAACAACGAGTTTCATCCCGTGAAATCTCCGAGGCACTCGGCCGGTAGGGCGGCGCGTAGCAGACGACGCGTCTCTAGCGGACGACAAGAGAAGCCCCGGCAAGAATGAACTCAGTGGCTACTCTAAATGTAAAACGGACTTGGTGGACACGTACTAACGCGAATGGTTTCATAAGTCGACGTAAAATTTTGCCCGGACCTCATCTTAGCTCGAGAAATGCAGCACGCGTGCAGCAATAAAAGCATGCGCCAAAGCTGCAATGTACTAAAACAGAGAGGTGTGTCATACGGGGCCGATGGAGTCAGGGGGGTGGTGTTTCTTTTGAGATTAACATTCTGATGAGGAACTCCTGTTGTAAGCCGCACCCCTGGAGGCCGTTGCTTGTCAGCCTGGTCTTAAAAGTTTTGTTTGTTAAATATTTCCTTATTTTTTTCCCTAAACAGTCTCATTTCTTCACCTAAAGTGCTATAAAATACCTTAAACAATTGTGAAGTTTTATTTTACAACCTTTAGGAGCCGCGGGCTGCAACAGCAGTGTTCTGGGGAACGCCTGCGCTCCGTATAATTTTTTCATGGCAAAAAGGATTCACACTCTCGATTGGTTTTCCCCCGAAGGACACACCTTACCTTCTAGTACACGGTACCAAAGCAGAGTCGGCCCCGCATACTCCCGTATGATGATGATGATTGTTATTATTATTATTATTATTATTATTATTATTATTGATGCTTAGCGGATTCCCCTTGTAACTGGGTGGTGTTGGACAGCGACCTTAGTCGTAACGCCACTGTAAAATCACCTCGCGAAAGAAAACGAAAATTCCTTTATGGAATTTTTCTGCTAGTCTGACTTCTTTGTTGGCATGTCTTTCCAGGTTCTTCTTTGCTCTTTTTCCACCAACATTCCAACCTTCTCTGACTAACTTCCACCTGTGTACAATTCACTTTTCCGTCAACTTTAAAGCCAATAGCTTGCGGAAACTGGATGTGTCCCTCACTGAGGACTGGACGTTTACCTTTGCACTCTGTCACAATATGTCGCATAGTTTCTGGCTCCCTTCTGCAGCCTGCGCACAGTTCTTCCTGTACCGGCTCACGGATACGTGTTTTTGTCCGCAAGAAACCGGAGCGGGGAGCCTGCAGCGCCCTCTACCGACCTTTCCTAAGCGTATAGACCATGGGCTAAGATTTCTGTTTTTTTTTTACTTGTTCGCTAGTTTCATTACATGCTTGGTTCCTCGTAGCTCTCTAAGGAGCTTAAAAATCTTGGAGCTTCTCTTGTGGGTGGTACCCGACATTGTTTGGTGGCCGGGTTTTCAGAGCTTCCTAGTCAATCCGCTTGGAAACACATTCCCTTTAAATAATGAGCGACACATGCTTTGTTCTCGGTGGCAAGTTTTCGCCGGCCGCAGCGAAGAGAATGAGACCAAAACTGAAACTGAACAAGGACGGATACACCAAAGTCCGCTAAAAAAATGCTTGCAACACAGCTACGACAGAAGCAAGACGCCATCATGCATTGCAAATTATCGGAAGACCGAAACAGAATCCACGAGTTGAAACCACTGTATTCCTAGTTACAAATGAAATACAGAATTTCGGCTACTCAGCCTGCAACTGCGGGTAATAGAAATGTCCCCGCTTAGGAAGCGAAATAATGAACTTCTCAAAAATTTCGCCTCTTCTCAGCCCCTTAGGCCAGCCCCACTAAAGGTCCCAGGTTGTTCGCAATGTTCGCAACCAAAGACCCGCTAAAATACGCAACTTGCGCCGGGTGAACTTCTTTGCTTACACATTGCTGGTAACACTCCTAAATGAAAGATTAGGACGACGCCGCTTCTTGGTGCAAAGTATTTTGCAGACGACGGAGGGAGGGTTGGGTGTGCCACTGCATTTTTCATGATTATTCCGCGGTGGCAGCTAGTGGCCCCTCATGCGTTGCCTTCATTAAGTGGAGTATATATCTCATGCCAATGAATGCTTGTACTGTCTATCCGTAGACAGAGAGAGGCAGATGAACTAAAAACGACGGGGAGCATGTGGAAAGAAATTACGCGAGAGAAAGTTCTAAGCAATGGCGATGCCGTGGCCCTTCTGCTGGATTTTCTTCTGACCTGTTGACCGTCAAAAATCACTTGGCTGCTGCAACCTTTGGCGCTGCAGGCGTAATCATGCTAGAACGGAGTTTATTGTAGCCTGTGGCGAATGTGTGTGTGTGTGTGTGTGTGTGTGTGTGTGTGTGTGCGCGCGTGCGTTCGTGCGTGCGTGCGTGTGCGTGTGTGCGTGTGTGTGTGTGCGTGTGTGCGTGTGCGTGTGTGTGTGTGCGTGCGTGCGTGCGTGCGTGCGTGTGCGTGTGCGTGTGCGTGTGCGTGTGTGTGTGTGTGTGTGTGTGTGTGTGTGTGTGTGTGTGTGTGTGTGTGTGTGTGTGTGTGTGTGTGTGTGTGTGTGTGTGTGCGTGCGTGCGTGCGTGCGGCGAGGGGGGGTGAACACGTCCAAATGAAGAGTGGGCTTCAGCCAGATTTTGTAACCGGATTTTGTAACCGGACTCTCCGAGAGGACGTCAGCAGCACTATGCTTCGCCTTCGCCATCTTTGTAGTCATTAGCAGCGACAGGTTCGGCACTTCTGACCGAAGATATGATGTTATCTTCTGTTAGAGCACCATACACACCAACATCGACGTAGCTCGCAAAGAATGCGTCTTCCGAAAGTCAGCAATGTGGAATTTTGTTTTCTAGTTTTCCTTTCTATTCTACGCAGCCTCGTGGGGAGGGAGCAGCTCCATTGCGCTCGCCGCGTACCAGGCGCCAAGATACCTGCGCGAAGGCGCGTAGTTTGAATTATCTGAGCCGAACGGGCTTCTTTATACCTGTACTTCTATGGATACTCCGGGAAACCAAATGTCACATTTCGATTTATCCATCGATTCAAATTATTGAAGTTGGAATTAACGAGCTATCAGTGTACAGTAAAACCTCGTTATTTCGAACCTCAAGGGAGTGAAAAAAATGTCCGAGTTATAGGAATGTCGTTTTATTGATTGAATAACAGAAACCCACATTTTCAGTTCTTTTATTCCATACCTTTACTTTGAGAAGAAGTCCGTGATGCTTGTTTGCTTTTTGCGAACAGCTGAGGCGAAATGACTAGATTGCGGTCATGTAACAATCCCTCTAGCGCAAGCGTATTGCCTGGAACATCGTAGCACAACTCCTCTAGAACGACGAGATCGTCCACTGCTTCTTTTGAGGTGTGACGCACCGGGAATACGCCGCGGTGGCTCAGTGGCTAAGTCGGTGTGCTGCTGAGCACGAGGTCGCGGGTTCGATTCCCGGCCGCGGAGGCCGCTTTTGTGATGGAAGCGAAAAGCAAAAACGCCCGCGTATTCGAGATTTCAGCACATGTTAAAGATACCCAGGTGGTCAAAATTAATCGGAAGCCTTCCACTGCGGCTCGCATCATCGCCTGCGTTTGGTCGGCGCGTTAAACGCGTTAAACTCTACAATCAATCAAATCAACTACGCAACAGGCGTAGCATATTGCACGGGTTTTCTTCGTCGGTCGCCTCACCCACCACACTGAAGGCAGCGCTGATGATTTGGTCATCGGTCAACTGGCCGCCGACAACAACATCGTCATCAATTGCAATGTAGTCGGCACGCTGCACTTCGGAGGGAAGCAGACCGAAGAATGCCATACCTTCATCCTCCACTTCTGTCGCTTCGGGCTCCGGGCGGCGTTCCGTGTTTTCAGAAGCCTCGAGCCGCACAAATCCACTGTGGCCAAAACAGTTCGCCACAACTGCGAATCGTGTGAATCTAAATTGCGTGATGGTTGTAGACGGTAACGATGCGTCCTCCGAAAACTCGTTTCCGTTGCGCCGTCCTTGACTTACCCCCAGTCCAAATTAACCGGTGCGCGCACAATTTTGAGTCGAATTAGAGAGTGTTTGTCTCCCGAGGGCTACGTACATTTTGAAGGAAGGCTGTGCGAACGACAAATTATCCGAACTCCCGAATTAATGCGAGCAGAATTAACGAGAGTCTACTGTATATCTATGCGGAGTGTGTACCTATGCGGAGCGCGGGCGAAACAATGCTGAAAAGAGGGGAGAGGCAAGAGTGCGGCGCTGATAAAATATATCGGTGTATTGTGACACTAAGACATACCCCTTCCACCATCCCCAAACCCTGGCTACACCCTTGCCCACAGGGGATTGACCGGGAGTCTGGAGCTTTGAGGGGAAAGTGTGCCCGCTTCATATAATCAACCACCCCGCACATAAGAATAGGTCGTGACGCTTGTGAGGAGAACAGCTGCGCTTCAGCTGCGGAGAAACCTCATTCTACGCAAGCTGTGGTGAGTGTCACTCTAATTCCTTGCGCAAGTAGCCCTGTAAGGCGAATAAAACTACATCGAATAAAGGTACGCAATCACGGTTCGCGGAAAACCAGGCCTCAATTTTTGGGATGAGAGCAGTGCAAACGCCGAAAAATTGGATTCAATTGCGCAAAAGCCGGTCCCATTCATCATGGAAAATGCCAGAAGGAAAAGAAAAACTGTGACTGCTGGCACGAGAAGAGAGGGTGTTACTTGACAGGGGCGGGAGAAGACGTTATAGTTTTTGCGACATTTCAAGAAAAGCAAGAAGTTGCCTAGACAATTTTTTCTAACGCTGGCGCGATTAAAAATGTTGGCCGTGCGACGAATGTTTATTTGTGGTATGGCTTTGTAAAGACGATAGTCTCCCTTGGGCTACCTAAATGCGAAAATTTTGGTCTGTCTGTCGGTCTGTGGCGCGATTCAGCCACCCGGCCAAAGGGCAATGGAAGCTGCGCAATAGTCTAATATACTCACAGCCAAATCTGAACGTCTAAGTCCGGTGTCAGTGCTCATACTTGTCAACATTGTAGACCAAGCACAAGATATTACATAAACATAAGGCAGAAAATCAACACATACGGAGTATTTGCAGTGTTCCTTTATTTAAAAAGTCATGGATGCTTCGTTTTTACGATAGCAAACGAAATACATCAACGGCAGAAAACCGTCGCCTGCTGTTGCCAGCGTACCTCCTGGCGGCATTTCAAAAATCAAACGGCAATAGCAACGAAAGGTTCCGCTAGATGGGTTCCACGTTCTGCTTCGAACACTCGTGCAGTAGGGCATCGTGGTTGCATAAATGTTGTAGTAGGGCGCCTCATTTCACCCGTGTCTCCGCCGTACGACAGCGCTGGCATCGAGACACCAAACTTTGAGCAGCAGAACGCGGTAAAGTTAAATTTACTTGAGCAAGCCTCTAGCGTGTTATCTTGGGAGGAACGAGACGGGAAAAGAACAGCATGAGAGGTGAGCGGGAAAAAGAAGGGAGGCCATTATTTACAGAGGCGCCAGTCGACTATCGTCTTTCGGCGAAATTTGCAACCAAAGGAGCTGATACGCGGCCATTTTTAGTAAAGGCTATGGAACAGCCTGCGGTAGGGGTTTTCTTGTGTTTTAGTTCTTCTGACAAGGTGTTTAAAGGTTTTTTTTTCTGCCCGGGCCGCTGTGGAGCCCGTCGCCGTAAAGGAGCATCGAGTGCACGTCGGTGGTTAATTGATGCGGACGCATTTTTGCAGACTCGTACAGGGTTCGCACGTTCGCCCGTGGAGCCAAGTAATGCTGGTGCGCTAAAAATTGCTGTAGCTTTTTTGCAGATGAATTTGGAGGAATGAAGGCTGTGATGCTAGAAGAAAGGAACTTGTCAAAGGTGGTGTTTCCTTTAGTGTCCTTGGATGGAGTTCTCGTTCAATTCCCGTATAGATATGTGTCTTGCGTCGACGTAGGTCTGTAGCAGTAAGAGCGTGCATTTCTTTGCTGCTGTTCCCAACTTCCTGGATAGCGACAAGCCCTGACGACTGTTACGACCTACACCCTAAACAGGCCACAGAACCGAATGGAACATTCAGAGCGCGGTTCGACAGCATTTACTCAACGATTAAGGTCTCCAGTGAGGTATTACATAGGGGAGTTAGCGGGCTACAATCACCGCAGTACGGAATAGCACAAGAAGAAATACAGTTCGTTACATATACAGTTCACCAGAAAGTTTATACAAGAACAAAATCAATAAGAAACTAGAAAAAGGCAGCAGGTGGGAAATCATGGGGATGAATGGGAAGTCGTGGGGATCGTTTTGACAGGGGCCGCGGCGGCCATTATTCTGCTGTAGGGGAAAAGAGAACATGCCCCTGTATCGACAGTTCGAGCATCTTGAAGATACATATAAGGACTATATTATTGTGTACCTCTACGGCAAGCCGCTCCAGATAGCCGGGGCGCGCGGATGAAATACCCAACACTTAAATACAAATCCTGTAATTGTAGCTTCTTTCCCGACCCGACTCTTGATCGAGTGGTTAGCATCCTCGCTTCAAAAACTGACGGGCGCTGGTCTCTTTCCGCTCAAGCAAGTCAGCTGCTGCGAAAGGCAGTTCTGGTGTCAACTAAGCTACAGCCTTTGAGCATCCACAAGAGTTTGTCAAGTTACAGACGAAAACATTTACAACTTGCATTCTTCAAAGTACCTCTTTCTTAGTGCGAAAACATTTATGTGTCCACGAGGCAAAAACCCTTGGCAAAAACGTCCACATCCCTTCAAATGGTAAGAAAAATATATTGGGCCACTTGAATCTGCTAATTTGGTATGAGTGCGACGGCATTACGAGAAGAAAACTTATTAGCCGGCCATGAGGCTTTGATTGGCGGTGCCCGTAATCTTGTGGTATGGGGTGACGGTGCTATGCTGTCGAAGCCGAAAGGTAATCACCGAAACACGCGTGAGCTTCTCATGGCATGTGTCATTGTTATTATCGTATCCCCCTGAGCGGGCATCTGATATGCCCGAAGACCGTTCAGAACTATGTGCTAAGACGCTACAAAAGTATGTTGCCGTACTGTGATGGAACCACCAGGACACGCGCGAGAAGTACAATAAATCTTCCTTCGCGCTTTGGGTGCTTGGGAATCAAAGCAAGTAAGAAGACTGAAGTGTACCTCGAAAGCCGGCGTGAGCGCGGCGTAGGTGTAAGAACTGGTAAAGTCACTTGCATCTCACCGCGCTTCCCTGAGTTTGATTCCCGTTCCTCCTCCCCCGGACCCCAGCAGTCACCGTCGTTGGCCGATCATGTTAATATGGTATGTGACCTGTCCTAACCCATTGTCTGACCCTGTCTAATCCACTACCAGAGACGACCCAGGGCCGAACATGGAATATGTGTACATGAACATTTACCCCACCCCGAATACACAACTTCGCTATGTGGAGAGCTGCCAACGCGTCTTTTGGGGCGGCGCTTAATTTTTTAAAGCGACCGCTTTTTTAGTGGGGCCGATGGCATCCTATCAAAAAACTGATGCGTTTCCCCACAGAACGGTTCTTCCATGGAAAAGGTCTGGGATCTCAGGACACGGCGCGTGCATCAAACCAGGCTTCTGCTGTGTCAAAAGGGTTTTTTTGGAAATCGCCTAAACGCAGTGGTTCTACATAATACGGTTCACGCATCCATCATGAAGACGGAGCACAATAGCATACCTTTTTCTCATAAACCACGTATCGGTATACACTTTGATTGTTCGTAGAGGCGTTTGCTTAGTGTGCAAAAAATTGTCGACTGGGTTCATCTTTCGTTTGCGATTTGGGTCGTTGAATGTTTGACGATTGATTGGATGTACTTGCAGCGAAGGTTGAACGCACTTTTAGTAAAGGTTTTGACGACGATTAACGAAGTTTTCACGTAAGAAAGCCTTCACGCTTCTCTCACCTTTCCTTGGGAAGGAATGGTAAATGTTTTGATCACTCGCAAACACTAGTCTGTATAAAAGCGTCCTTAAAAAAAAGATACCATACCAAATGGCTTCTGGATGCCCCCGTACTGACTTCAGGCCACAGCTGAATAAAACACAGGAACGAGTAGCGGCGAGTTTTCTCACGGAATGACCTGACGCCCCAGTTCAATGAACGAGGAAGCGTCCAAACACAATTGAACAACAAAATTTTCATGGCCAAGGCTCTTCCGTGCAACAAAAATATAACTGCCCTATCTGGAAGGAAGCTCAAACGCCAAGCTTTTGTGAATACAAATGAGAAGTCCACAACCCAATCAGCGAAAGCCCAAATCTACGACAATGCTGAGCTAACCGAACGTGATGCTTTCATCTCGCATCTCATAGTTTGTGATTAGGTTATCTGATTGTGCTGATTCGGTCAATTACGCGTAGTCGTTGATTTTGACTTGGTATGATTGCTTTTAAGTATTTTATTTACAGAACACTGCAGGCCTATTGAAGGGCCCAATCCGAGGGGCGTAATTACGGTGTGATATGGACAACAAAAGTTCAACAACATGAAACCACAAAATTTAGGGCGTAACTTAAAAAACCAACCAAACAAAAATTGCAGCCCGTTCACAGTACAGGTCCAAATACAATATGATCAGTTGTGTCCGTGCTGTTGATTAATGATGCTGCTAGTTGGTTCCGTTCAATTGCAGTCCACAGAAAAAAAAACGAGACATCAAAAATGTTAGTTCCATCGTTAAAGGGAGTTGAAGAGTCGGCGAACCATAGTGATGTTGTGTGTGATTTGAGTGGTTGGATGCATTGTTCTGAACTCGTTTACAATTTTGTATGGTTGAGGAGAACAAAATGTTTTATTCTATCAATTTTCCGCATGAATTCTAAGTTTTGGTTCTTATGCACTCTCACAAGTTGGTTTCGCGAATCGCTCGGAGGTTATTTCGAATAAATTACCAAACACATTTATGCTGAACTGTCTCAGGGGTTGGTGGTGGTGTTTGCTTTGGTGGATGAGGCGGTGTTAGCCTGGCAAGATGTGCCTGTATTCGCAAAGTGTATGAATGTTAGTTATCGAATTCCGGACAACACATTTGTATCTAATAAAGATTCGCGTTTCATCATCATAACGTGCCCTCCTACTGTGTAAAGTTGGCTTTCCTGCGGTGCGTTGTTGCGTAACATGGCCATTAGGGAGGCCTGAAAATTGATTGATTGATTGTGGGGTTTAACGCGCCGACGCAACGCAGGCGATGAGGCGCGCCGTAGTGGAGGGCTCCGGATTAATTTTGACCACCTGGGGATCTTTATCGTGCGCCGAAATCTCGTACACACGGGCGTTTTTGCTTTTCGCCTCCATCAGAAAAGCGGCCGCCGCGGCCGGGAATCGAACCCGCGAACTCGTGCTCAGCAGCGCAACGCCTTAGCCACTGAGCCACCGCGGCGGGTGGGGAGGCCTGAAAAGCTCCGTGTTATTAAAGGAGTACTGGCACAAAATTTTCAGGTTACGTTTTTTTTTTCGCTGCTATGCGTACCTACCAGCCAACTAATCATAGAATGACGCATTAGACGGTCGAGCGCAGCGTAAGCATTCATTTACGGCGTCGTTTATTCGTCTCACTTCCGGTTTCGACAAAACGAACGCCCAGCGGCCGCCATGACAGAAGGCACCACGTGACGTCACAATTCTTGCCGTACCACTGCCGCTCTGGACGCGCGCTACAGCGAGCGCAGGCGCGCGCCCAGACCGCCCGAGGTCTTCACCGTCCCCACGCACCCGGGAAGCATGACGTCAGTCCCAAAACCATTACCTCTACAGACGCCAGAGCAGCGCGCGCCAACCACAGCCAGCGCGTCGGCTTCGTCACGGGAGCCCCGACGTCGGCAGTTTGGGGCAAGTAGCAGATGATGTCGTGTCGGCCCGCGCTGGAATTTCTGGTGCGGGCGAAGATTAAAATGAATTTAAAATATGTTACGCCGAACGGTTGCTGTTGAAACTTGCTGAGAGATATCTTCTGATAAAAAGGAAGCATTGTACGTAGTTATCTCAGCTTTGAAATTTCGTGTCAGTACTCCTTTAAGACTTGGGCTAAAAGCGCGTATATACTTCGACGTAGCGTTGGCGCGCGCGCGGCACTGTTACGCTGCGTCGGCGAATGCGGGGACACATACCCCAACGTCCTAGAACGCCGGCGCGTTCAGCAGAGGCTAGAGCACTTCGGCGGCCTGAGCGCCGACATAGGACATGTCTCTATTCCGCGCAAGGCACGCTGGACGCGCTGGCCCCGTACCCCGCGGGCACCTCACCAGACAATTCATACTGGGCGTTCGCGTGCCCACGGCCATTTTATGAAGTTTAGGACAATCGGCACACTAGTCACAAAACCTTCTGCGGATGCGCCAGCCTGGTTACCATCTGGTTACGCTGCGCCGGCCGTGTTGAACTGTACAGTGGTAGGAATTGCCGCGGGCGTATATATAGTCTCGCCGACGTGTCGTCGCCGACCACGGGGTCGCCCGCCCGTGCGCCGGAAAAGTCAGAGTATTACTCGCATTAAGGCTACAAACGTAGAACTGGACAAACAGAACATCCGCCTAACATGCGCGTAGCAAGGAAGGATTTATGAGAGCACCGTGCCGTTGCGACGTCGTGCATTTTGCAACGGCCAAAGGAATTTACCTGTAGAACTTGGAACCCAGAGGTCATCCGGTTACGGCGTGTAAACGAAAAATGTCAGCTGTAACTTGTCGACCACAACGACCGGTATATCGTGGATGTGCCCATAAAACTATTAATTTTGGAGTCGTTACGAGAATTGTTTCAAAAAAACATTGCAATTTCTTTTGTGATGACAAGTCGGCACACAATCTGATCATAGGCATTTTGTGATGACTATTGTATGAAGAGCATGATTTTAGTGCCACCAAGAACGCCCCTTGTGCATAAGATTGCGAATGGGCTTTTATCCGCCAGTGTTAGCGATTGGTCAGTTCGGTGCGTCAGGCGATGCTGACCCAAGTGAAAGCCTTCGTGCGTAATTGGGACGCCGTACGCAAAGTTCTTTAGGAATAGTGAAAGGATGAGCGCGACACAATTGGAGAGAAATAGTGGTATAAACTGGACTGAAGAAAAGTTTTGTATCACAGGAATCAATTTATTTTAGCGGATTCTTCTGTCGGCACCGATATTAAGTCTAAAGAAGCAGCCTCGGGCCATGCGGAGCCAGCTTCTCGACCGGCGACACGGTTTGTCTACGCAAGCTCAAACGGGGCTTGATGCACACCCTGCGATTTCGACCTTGCCTCGGACGTTGTGCCGCCAGCGCGCGTCTCGTCTACAAAAACTTAGTACACGCCATCGCGGCAGGCACAGTGCCAAGTTTAACTTTCACAAACCCTGATTCCCAACGCATACATTTTTCTAGTGTCTACAACCTGTTTAGTGAAGCGTGATACGTTTTTGTAATGCGCTTTTCAATCATTTTTACTTTTGTGCATTCCAGTGCCGTAAAGTCACAAATAGAAATTTAAAATCAATCACACCGGCTATTGCGTGGTATTGCAGGGCTCCTTCGGCATTCGGCATTTCGAAAACAATATTGATGCGATACAAACTGTCTGCACGTAGGAACATTCTCAAACTCACGCTAAGTAAAGCACAGCTTCGGCTGCCATCTTGTTCCTACATCTTCTCTTACGTTACCTAATAAATTTAAATCTCATCAAACGTGGTTTGGCCTCGAGGTGGATGATGGCCTAATGCAGAACACGTTTGGTCGCAACAAAGTCGAGGTCGATTTGTAACTTCGTGGCCCCCTGAAGCGTTGCCTAATGCGGCGTCTTGCATCTCATTTTCATGCAGATCATGCCCCGGGCGTTGTCGGCCTGCCTCACGCCACTCTTAGTACTTCTTTCTGCGCTCGCATAATCTTTTTTGTACCTTTTCCTTCCATTTTTAGCCTGCTTGCCTGAAAGCACTGCAGCTGCATCGACCAGCCATTTGGTATGACGATGATGGCGAATCACCAGTTGCACCATCGCCAGCTGAAAGTGGCCATGGTAAGAAACCTGCCTTTGATTCTCCGGAACGTTGAGGATTAACGAAAATTTCAGACGGACGTTTCTTGTCCAGGCATAGTTTCGCCTTGAAATAGCCGTAATGCTAAAGCAGAAATAATACTTTTGGCTGAGTAGTTAGCTGAATAGTTCGGCGAAGGCAAGCGCTTTATGTTGTGGAGGGTGAGAGTGGAAATAATAAAAAAGTAACTGGCCATTACGATAGTCCCGAATGCGATATTTGGGCGCAGCAGCAGTGCGCTGAGGCAGCACTAACTCGTGGGTTCTCTCGACGGCAGCTATGGTGAGCCTCTGCGCCGGCGGCAAGAAGTTCGTCTTAGGAAGGGACTGCGAACTGCTTCTTAAGAGAACGCACATCATAGTCACGCGCACGCCCCCCTCACGTTTCCGCCCCAGCGTCGCGCCGTCGAGCGCCTCCTGCGGGAACAGCATACTGCCCTTTCCCCTCCCCCACCGCATACTTTCGGAGAGCGCTGGCTCGCGCCGCCTCGGCGAAAAGCCCTCCCCTCCCAATTTCGCGACACTCTCCTCCATTGCTTTCTTTCACCGTTCCCTTTTTTGTCACTCGTCGGTCCAGGCCATTGTTCCCTCGGTTACGCCGACAACCGGCTCAGCTCACAGACGGCCGCCAAAGGGCAGCGCACCAAAACGCATCCCAGACTGACAACGCTTCAGCGCTAAGAAAAACAGTGCAGCTATTTGAAATAGCTACCCTTTTATATGCGTCATAGAGACGTAATATTAATCTTCTGATTTATTTTCAGACATGTAAGCAAATATGCAGTTTCGGACACGTCATGCCCGCAATTTTCCCACGAGATAAGAATCAATGTAGCGCGTGGATGGAGTTATTCCAGCCATAACATGAATTATCAAAACATTATCATCAATACATTATCATCAATTATCAAACCCATTATCAAAACATCTGTGCTTATATGAGAAGCAAAGAAAACTTTACGATTTTGGAGAAGAATTTAATCCCTATTTTTACATCTTCCACGCACAGATCTGTGCCTTTTTTGGAATAGCTCTGGCCATGCTCTTCACTGTCTACGCAACCTATGCCGCCGATTATTTCTACGAATTTGGTGGCGACGTCGGCAAGACCCTGCCTGGCAACGGCCGTTCCAGAAGTTTGGGACACTCTGCTCTTGGCCTCCGCTACAGCGACGCCCCTGTCTCCAGCTACTCCGTTGCTGCCGCAGCTATTGCCAAGACCACGCCCACTGACCACGATGCTGCAGCCGTGACAAAAGTCGCTCACCCTACCCCAGTCACAAGCTACACGTCCACCCCTCTCACCACCCAATCCGCCTACCCAGTTTCCTCGTACACCGCTGCTCCGACTGTGGAAACCAGTGTCGCCGCGTACCACGCCCCTGCCTCGACGACCAGTGGCCTCCGTACTGCTGAAGTCATAACTGATGCCCCAGTCACCAATTACACCACTGCCGCAAATGTAACCCGTGCTGCCACCTACGAAGCTACTTCCGGCGAAGGTAGCGCTGCCCTCTCTGCCACAGTCGTCGCCGCTACCGAAGTCACCGCATATGCAGCGGCTCCAGACGGGACCTACCGAGCCACGTACCCATCCACGGCAGATGCATCCTACGCCGCTGCTCCAATCGCCACCTACGCTGCGTCCTCCGTAGAGAGTGAAGTTGTCGTCCGCTACGCCTCGGAAATTACCACCACCACCGTGCCCCAGGCCCAGACCACGGCCACCACCGCCAGCACTGCGCCATTTGTTGCATGCTATGGTGTTTCCTACGCTGCCCCATGTGTCCCGTGCTTTGGTGTTGCCAACGCCGGCGCAGTGTGCGAGTACGATGTAGGAACTCTAGGCTATTATAGTGGACAGTGCGGCTTGTTTTTCAACCAATAAACAAATGTTTGCTCTTTCCCTGATACGTTGAGAAAGAGCTAAAGAGTTCATTGTACGACGTAATAAAGAATTCTCTGCCCTTCATATTGTCACGAAGTCAAAGACGACGCAGTTGTCTTCAAGGAAAACAAGTTTATTGGAGCGAACTTGTGCTCCCCTACCAACTCAAAGAATACAGAGGCGGCGAAGCGGCAGTCAAAAAAGTGACGTGTGCAGGCGACCTTTGGCGATTCGAATGCCGCGGCGTCTGCTCTGCAGGCTTTTATCTTTCGGCGCAAGTGTTTCTGGAACCGTCGATTTGCATACAGAACATTGTAGATCACAGAAGATTATTCTGGGCTAGCGACGTTAGGGCGAAACAGTCTGCTTATCTGAATGTGATAGCCCATGTGGCATAAAAATAAAGAATGGAAGCCGCGCTTAGCTTGGAACGCAGATAACACAGCCGGGCTTGGCCCTGCAGTAAAAACAAACAATAAGTAAACAAACCCATACATGGTTCGCGGCAATATTACATTTTCAACAGCGGAGAGAACGAGTAGCGCCTTCACGAACTAAACCAGCTGTTCACGTATAGCCTTGTAGGGTAGCATTTAACACAAGCACTCATACAGGACAAATAAAAGCACTCAGCACAATAAACGTAGCGGAAAGGGCGTTGGAAAGAACAGTACAACCACACTTCACGCTCAAACATCGGTAATATTAAAGCGGCGTCCAGGAAAATTACTTACTCAGATCCTTTAAATCTCTTCCAGCTTTTTTCTCACAGTTCTGCTTTCCCAACAAAGTGCTGTCATTTTGTCATACGCTTAACTCTCTCCTTACGGTGCCGTAGGCCATTGGACATGGAGTTCCGATGATTTCAAACATCCCGCGGAAGTTAAAAACGGCACCTTGCGGACAACTAACGCAATCTGACGTATTTATTCAAAACTCCCTTTTTTATTATGTTTTGTTTTGTTCATATTTTGCCTGCGGAGATGGTGGCGTGAGTGAAATTTGAACCTGTGATAGTGGCGAGTTGTGTGAGAATGGTGTCCGCTTCACGGCGTGCACCGCAAAAGTGCGCGGGTGTGGCAGGGACTTCGGGAGCTGCTGCTGCTGCTGCTTTTTGCTACCCCACAAGAAGTGATGACTCCTATAACGATGCGTAATCATTAGATATTGAGTTCTAATGATAACGCTCCCATTTTAAAGGCCTCAGACTAGGACAGGGTCTGCCAGGTAGGTTTGTTTTTGACTTCGAGCTGTATTTAAAAAAAAAACATGCTTCCTATCAGACGACTGCGGTTTTACCTTCATGTGCACGGTCTGTACAACGTATGACAGGTATATTCTGCCAAATGCCCCGCGGCGTATCGCGTTATCACTTTCAATACAGCCTGGCACTCGTGTCAGATTAGCGTACGGAGTGATGCGCGATGCTTCTCGATGGCACTGGATTTTTTTTCTTGTCCTTTACCACTGAAGTGATAAGGATACAGTGTGGGAACACAAAAAAGTATGCTTGGACCCATATTTTACAGAGACCGAGTTACTTTAGAGTGGCTTCGAGGAGTGGCACAGCCGTCAGTTTTCCTAGGTTCACGGGTCTGCAAATATCTAAAACTTGCTGTACAGCGTTCATTTATATGTTGAATCATAGCCAGGGAACCTGGGAACAATTTGTATATCTTAAAATTGCTAAAATTATTTTAGGCCCACTACAATCGCCTATACACGTTGTGTGTATACCTTTTTGTGCACTTTCTTATTATACCAAAAGGCTGTGAATAATTGTACCTTCCACAAAACAGCTGTGATGTGTTTGGAAAAGCTGTCTATATGCTACAATATCATGCATAGCAAGGCTAAATGCGTCCACTAGCTCAATCGAAAAAATAGTTTTGTGGAAGCACTAAAATCGGCAGCTTTTCTGCTATAACGAAAGCGTTACTCAGCAGATAAACTTCTCAGGTGATAGCCAATACTACTTCCACGCTATTTTCACATATATGCGCATTACCCTAACATAACTTGGTCTTAAATGTTGTCTGCTCCGGTTACAACTTCGCCGGAAGCACTACGAGGCTGTACTACAGAGGGGAACTATACTATGTGAGGCCCCCTCGAACGAAAGGAGCATTTTCTCACCAGAGAAGAATTTGGCAACTGTGAATGAGTACATTTGCTTCAAAACCACAAAACCACCCCCCACCCCAATGTTTAGGCGGGACTCAGCTAGCACTCGACAGACATGGCTGGAGACCTTTCGGAGAGGCCTTCTTCCTGCAGTGGACACAACCATACTTATGAGGACGACGATGACGCCGATGACGATGATGATGACGGTAGCCTAGGATTGGTACATGAACGGCTTAAGTGGGCAATAAACAGAGCAAGCAATGAACACTCTGAATATCAGCTCGCGAATTTCGTCATGGTTCTATTAAAGGTGTTCACACGATTCCACATGTGAACACATCAATGGTCACATGATTCTCCATGTGGCCATTTGGACATGGGAACAGGTTAAGCGCCAGGCACAACTGGAGGAAGTAAAAACAGACAGGAAAGGGGCGCTGTGCTTGCTTGATGGAGAACGCTAGCAATCGTGCCCTGCACATGGCTGCCGCTTAACCTGTTCCCATGATGAAGTACCAACTAGCTCGCATCGACACATTAATTCAGGCCATTTGGACATTGCTATGAACACAGCTTTCGAGCATTTTTTTATAGTTTTTGATGCACGCTGTGTAGCACGGTGGCCGCTGGGCACTGGACAGAGGTAGTTCAAATCTTACCTCACGTAGTTACACAATTGGGGTATAAGATTCGTTTAAATTTTGATAGATAAGAAGGTGGAACCCCTTGCGTGGCACGAAAACCAAAGAGGACTCCATTTGTTTTTCCCAAAACTGATTTTACCCTAGCTCTTTGCACACTTGCACCATTTCGCTGCAGAGGCTGGGTACCCGGACTTCTCCCTTTTTGGTTATGTGCAAATAAAGGTTAGCAGCATCCTACTTGTAAAAGCATAATTTAGGATGTTTACTGTACAAACTTAACACCGTCTTAGGAAAAATTCCCCGCATTTCCCCGAGGGGAAGAATGTGAAAGTGCGAATGCACGAGTTGAATTTGCGCGGTTCGGTAATGTTCGCGAAAGAGAGATCACACACACACACACAACTACAAAGAAAGAAAGATGCATTTATTCACAGACACCTATTTGTGTTGTCGTTGTACTTGATTGCTAGAGCGGATCTCAGCTTTGAAATTTCGTGTCAGTACTCCTTTAAGCAGGTGCATTAGCCCTTCTCACGCCCGATATTTGGCCAATCCCCCATGTGGGTATGTGCCATGTCAGCGACCAGGCAGCGCGCGCCCATCTCCCCCCGTTGCCAAGGAAGACGAGGAGATTCCTGGCCAATCCCCCACGTGGGTATGTGCTATGTCAGCGGCCAGGCTGCGCGCGCCCATCTCCACGTGCGCGGACATCACCGGTGGACGCAGGTTCAGGGTCGCTTAAGAAGTGCATTGCACTTAAAACCGACGCGTCGTTGCACCATCATTTTTTTCAGGTTCAGTGGAGATGCTCAGTTTGCTGCCAATCTGATTGAAAAGGGTATGTAATTTGTTAAAAGCACCAAGGAGTACTTTATGAATAGGTACAAACGAATTTAACTGGTTTTCAGTAACTTTTTCTACTGGAATGGCCCCAAATCCACTCAGGTTGCATGTTTAGCCAAAGGCTTGTGGTGGCGCCAAAGTGCAGGGTGCCGGCAATTAATAATGGGGGGAATATTGCGTACCCGGAACGAGATCGTGCCAAAGTGAAGTGTCCAGGGACGCCGATCAGCGTGCTGTTTCTGCAAACAGGTGGCACATAACTACACCCACTCTTCGCTCTATTTGCATGCACCGTTGTTTTGTATTTCAGGTATATTTTTGTTGAATTATCATTTAAAGAAGTTACGTTTCAGCCGGAATATTTTGCCATCTTTGAGTTCACACTTACCAACAACTTAATAACACTGACCAACTTTGTACTTCTGGAAAAGCGGGCGATTCGGCACTTCTATGCGCGAATAACAATAAAATGAACATTTTGAATCGCCCATTGTTCCTGGATGAATTACGGTTTTTTGAAGAGAACTGCGTTATACCTGAACACAAGTTTTTACTTCTGCGCAGAAAGTAAAAAGTAGGTCCTGCAGGAGCATTTCCCGCACTGTCAAAGACGAGGCTGCAGGGACGCAGAGTACCTTGTCTCTTCGATATAACGCAGCCAATGTACAGAATATGAGACCAGAGACCGCTTGTCGGCAATCTAATGGTGATTCAGAGATCAGCCAATGGGCACATGACATTGCTAAATAAGGTGGAAGCCTTATTTGTTTTCGTACTAATGTCACAGTTATATATGGCGGTACTGCGGACGTTGGTATCGTCAAGCACCTTGCTGGGCCTAGCGATGAATCCGCTTGGAATGGCCTAGTAGCAATATTATTGCAAATATTGGAAGCGCCGTAGAGGTCGCTACCTTGTTTTTAGTAGCCACAGGAATGATTATTGCAGTACGGCGGTGACAACTAGAGCAGTAGAGTATCGGCAATCGTGCTTTCTTATCAGCGAAACATCACTGAATTCTGCTGTGATTTTTGCTGCTGTTACTATATATGATGTGGCCACGTAGATGTCACTACAACGATTCACACTGCGAAAACATTCAAGGAAGCTATTAGGGAAAGAAAATACCATTCGGTGGTGTAATTGTGAAACCATTGACGTTACAAACAGTGGGGCAGCTCGTTCACACTTCTTTGCCAGTACACGTGTTACAAGAACAGGAAACTGAGTTTAAAGTTTGTGCAGACAAATGTTGAAATTGTCTGTAATCTCCTTGAGTTCTCCGAAGTTGCAGAAAACGGCAAAAAATACAAACATTAAAAGTGGTACCGACTTCTTTCAGCCGCGTTATAATCATATTGAGTCCTCAATGGAATACTGATTGGTATCTCAATGCTACAAATTAGTTATCGTATGACTGGCCTACACATGACCATACGCCGTTTGTGCTAAATCTGCCACAATGAAGGTACGAATATTCATTGAAAGCAGATTTTTCCAAAGCACAACCGTGCCGAGCATCAAAGCACACTTTACAAGTATAGCTCTTGGTGAGATTTACGTCACACCCGCAAGTAAGACGAATGGTGCGGTGGTGTTTAACAGCCTGAGGTACCCCACAGGTTTTCCTAGAAAGTCCCAGAGGCACAGCTTTTTCTCTCGGATTGAGGAGAACGTTTTCAGGAGTATTGACCCTTATAATGCCGGGTTCACCTACGGGAAGGAATTCGTGACGCGCTTCATTTCAACACAATAAAGATGATATTCTTTGTTGGCGTGTTTAATCGGAAAACAATGGTCCGTTTTGGGACCCTCCGGACAAGAATTTAGCGGGCTATCTGCCTGCTTCGAAGCAAGTTACTATCCCGTGGTTCATACATGTCACACATTATTCGGGGCTAAGAAACATTCATGAATACGTAAGGCAAATATAAGCACATAATCGAGAATAGCAGCGTTTGTTTACCTATTATATACGTTAAATTGTTCTCGTTTAAAAAAACAACACGTGAAAGTGGCGTCAAAGAGAGCCGAGATAGAAGAGCGCTGTGAAATGAGGGTGGGCAGGCAGTGCGAAGGCGGTAATATTAAACTTAATTGAAGAAACCTCCATTGTATGCATCATGAGAGGAACGAGGTGGGTGGGAAAGAGCGTGTGTAGTTTGCAATATGGTGAGTGGTAGGAAAGAGGGAGACAGGACGGTTTCACGTGTCAGGAGGGGAAAAGAACTATTATTGGCGAAGCAAGCAGGAACGCGGCTACATTTCTGCGCTTCATCAACGGCGATTTCGTTGTACAGGCCGTTTGCCTTCGCGGGTGTGACTACAGGAAGTGAAAATACGCTCAACTTTGTTAATCCCGAATGCAATGCTTGCCACACTGCAAAAGACGCATAAAGATACTACCGGTTTGTTCGCGTTTTCTGCAGAGTACTGTTAGGCCATCGTAATAAAGAAAAAAGGTCACTTAATTACCTAGGTACATATTTAGGTCTTATGAAGACTAATTGCAAGTTTGGTTCGTTAGACAAGCGTTGGGGGCACTGTAAATCCCCTAGTATTTGGAGTTAAACAAACCTGTGTTCTCTCTTCATCGTCCCTTTAAGATGTCGTATCTATATGATGCGAATGTCCAACGCTTGGGAGGTTGCCCTTGCTTTAACAAGGCTACTGAAGAATAAGCGCTTGCTTTTTTCACAGCAGAAAGAAGTGGCACACTTGGTGCTCTCGGACTCCGTAAACATAACCCTGCTCTATCTGATATACGGCTCCCGCAGCTTCGTGGAGTTTTTAGCTGTAGTATTCTTTTGTACTCTGGTGCCGATGCAGACTACGCGAGGCTATTTGTGGTTCTGTATGCCTTGCTTCGGCTAATTCGCAGAACTTTCTGCATAGCTTCTTCTACAAAAGTGATTATTGTAAATACAACATCCGAAGCATTATAAGTGGCAACAAGGAATAAGATCTAGCATTAGCAATGTCGGGAGTCCTGACTAAATCAAGAAATGTTCAGGTTGAAGGTTGATTCTGATCTAAGCAACAAATTTCCCAAACAGAAGTAAACAATGAAGACAATTTGGCTATATTGCGATGCCTTCCGGCTAAATTTGAGCCACAAAGTCGATATATTTGTACCAACCCGAGTAATATCAGAATAATGTGAGCTTGAAACGTTAGGGTCTAAGAGTAGTCCTCAGTCCACATGCGTACAGGACCCCGCCTACAAGACAGAGGATGTAGATTATAAGTCCAACTCAGTAATTTTTTTTTTGCTGGACCTACAAAAGCTTTGTCAAAAGTTACGCCATGCTGGAACTACAAAAGATAGCGTTTTAAGGCGGAGC
Source organism: Haemaphysalis longicornis (assembly GCF_048455015.1). Taxonomy (NCBI): domain Eukaryota; kingdom Metazoa; phylum Arthropoda; class Arachnida; order Ixodida; family Ixodidae; genus Haemaphysalis; species Haemaphysalis longicornis. The sequence continues at coordinate 135,533,560 of NW_027526422.1, forward strand.
CTCTTAGTCCAGCTACAAACCCAGGAAAAGCCTGCTAGCATCCCTCTGACCTGCAAACTCTCCAAAGGTGAAGGGAGTGTTTTGTTCTATTTCATTAGTCGATGGAAGCGAAGAGCCACCGGCCTCCCTTCAACCCCTACCGAACCAATCCACATCTCCTACGGAAGCGACACGGACTGCACTTCGGTCACCGTCCGAACCATTCCGCTGCGTCGACAAGAGCGCCTCGTTGCCTTGCGAGAGCAGCGGGGCTGGTATGTTGGCACGGAGAAATACTTCGACAAGCACTTTGTGAGGAACGAATTCAAAACTGCTTGCCATCGGAGCATCGGTTCAAGTTGATTCCCACCTTTGTCTGGAGTCCGTCTATTTTTTTCTGGGGTACATTTTGCGCAATTATAGATACAACGGGCTCTGTCCGTCAACATTGAATAAAGTGTGCTAAGCGTTGAGCGTGGACTTGAGGCGTACGCATAACCGATTTGCAAAGCTTGTCCGTATCGTATTTCGCCGCGCGGTAAAGTCATTTTGGGCGTCAAGTTTTTTCAGTAGCCCTTTACACCAACGCGACCCCACTCGTGATGCAGCTTTCATGCTTTAATGCCAAAATTTTTCTTTCGCAGATATTTTACGTTTCGAACGTTTTTACAATGCTAGCAGGTTTTTGTTAAATATGTACATTACTTCACCCATTGGTGAAGCTTTCGCGTGGAGCCACAACGAGCACCGAATATGACATGAACGTTCGCAGTTATAGATTTTCTCTCGGATCTGCAGTGCCACAGCCGATTGTGTGATCAACGACTGGCCCTAACGTGTCCCATAGTTTGAAGAGCAAACAACATTTGTGCTTTAAAAATGTGGTCTATGGCGCATTATATAATGATGCTTCGGGTTACGCAGCAACAAAGCGGGGATACTGACTCTGAACCAACCTGTATGCTCAGCCGTCCCGTAAAGAATTCGTTCCCATGTGGCATGCATTGGCCTCCCCGCTCGCCATGGTGAAGAAAACAACGTTTGAAATAGAATGTGGAGTTCCTGGAGCTAGCTATGAATTCTGAGTTTATTGCACAAAATAGAAAACTGGCAAAAACGGAACAAGAATGCAGCCAAGGTTTCTATCACCAAATACTTCCTCGTGTGCAGATCAGGCCATAGACAGTAATACGGTGGTAAAAGAATGTGCCCCGGTGCACGCAGTGTCGTAAACAACCGGTTGCAGTGTGCGTTTGTGCAAGCGTAGCTCTGGCTACGTGCGCTCAGTATAGTCTTTTTCTTGTCCTAATCGTTGTAATGCAACACTTTCTACAGCCGCCACATTTACTCTAAATTACGTCAGGGATCTAGTGAACACTCTCGTTTCACAAGCCCCCGCTATGCCCCGTATACATTTTAAAGGTCACATATCCAGCGAAAAGTGACAACGTTGTGGTATTTGTATCCGTTTTCTACGTTTTTGTGCTTACTCCGAAATAATGCAAACACAAACTGAAATCGAAAAAAAAACAGATGAATGCGTCGCATGCCTTGAATCTATGAGTTATTTGTCAATGAAATGATCTCATCAAAGTGCCGACGCTCATCAATTAAAACATTGCCATGAAGGTGCAGGATCCGGGTTCTACTTGTCATTATGTTCCATAATTACTCATCTTACGTGGTTACTCTGTGTTTCATGATAACTTGGCGTTCATTGCGGCGATCATATCCTACACACACGTCCATTTGTAACGATGTCAAGGTCAGGGTGTAACCTCTCTTTGCGGTTGTCCACGTAGAGCACTCCTTTAGTGTGCGTTGATCCTATTACAATGCAGATCATGCTCGAGACGCCAACAGCAGCGTTCACGTTGTTCTTGCTACTTTCTGTGGCGGGCATCCTCCTTATCCAATAGCATTTTGTTTCATTCCCTCTCAGCTTAGGAATAACTGGATGAGCCTCAACAGCCATTATGTATAAAAAGGGACTCGAACAGAAGAAAATTCAGCAGTTGGACCAACAGCAGCTGAAAGAGACCATGGTGAGTGGCCTGCTTGCGGCTATGGTAATATTGACCAGAATCTTCCGAAACTCTAGCCGCGTTACTCTAAGTTTCGATTTTATTTAAGGATAACAGTGAAACATCAATTTGCTCCGATGGATAGGTTGTGAAAGTTTAGTCCAGATAAATTTGTTATTCTTCAAAGATTATGCACAATGGAAAAGCAAAGATTGTAAAAAGGCAAATTTTGTCGATCTGAAACCATGCGCGGAGGCGTAACGGAGATACACTTCACGTTTTCGTACAAAGCAAAAACAAAATTGCGACTTTACACAAAACTATAATCGCTTACGAACGCCCATATTAAGACTACACTCGCTAATAATCTCGTACGCACGACGTCAACCGAAAAGTGCGTGGTCACTAGAACTGTGAAAAAATGCTAAAATACGATTTTTAAGACTAACGACGCAGTAAGGTTCGGGAACACCGATGAAACATTTTTTTTATCATTGCAGATCCGTGCCTGCCTTGTTCTCGCTCTGGCCACCAGCGCCTTCGCTGGCTACACCGGCTTTGCCGGCTACGGTGGTTACGGCCTCGGATATGGCCTCGGTGGCTACGGCGGCTACGGCGGCTACGGCCTGTCCAACTACGGCCTTGCCCACGGTGTCGGCTACTCTGGTCTCGGCCTGGGCTACAGCTACGCCCCAGCCGCCAGCTACGCCGTCGCTGCCCCAGCGGTTGCCAAGACCGTGTCCACCTACCACGCTGCTCCAGCCGTGACCACCGTTGCTCACGCTGCCCCAGTCGCCACTTACGCCGCTGCCCCCGTCGCCACCTACGCCGCTGCTCCAGTTGCCACCTACGCCGCTGCTCCAGCTGTGGCCCGTGTCGCCACCTACCACGCCGCCCCCGCCGTGACCAGCGTCGTCCGCTCTGCCCCAGTCGTGGCTGCTGCCCCAGTTGCTACCTACGCTGCTGCCCCAGCCATCACCCGCGTCGCTTCCTACCACGCCGCCCCAGTCGCCACCTACGCCGCTGCTCCAGTCGCCACTTACGCTGCTGCCCCAGCCGTCACCACCACCGCCGTCCACCACGCCCCAGCTGTGGCCACCGTCGCCCACGCTTCCCCAGTGGTCGCCTCCTACGGCGTCGCCCATGCTGCCCCAGCTGTCTCCTACGGCGTTTCCCACGCTGCCCCAGTCTACGGCTACGGTGTCAGCGGTCTCGGCTACGGCGTTGGCCACTACGGTTTCGGCCACGGTCTCGGCTCTTACGGCCTGAACTACGGCTACGGTCTCGGCTCTCCCTTCGACTACACCACCCTCCTCCGCAAGAAGAAGTGTAAGTGCTTGCAAAAATTTCTTTAGCTTGTCACTGAATGACGCGAACATTGACGGACAACAAGAGCGCACTGACTCGGTGTATCACCGCAATTTGTATTGCTCTAATTGCAATAGAGGTTCTTCAGTGCAGGAATACAATGCTTAGCCAGTTTACTTATCTACGAATCTTTTTCAATAATCCCAATGTGAATGATTGATTGACTGATTGTAGGGTTTAACGCGCCGACGCAATGCAGGCGGTGAGGTGCGCCGTAGTGGATGGCTCCAGGTTATTTATGACCACCTGGGTATATTTAACGTGCGCCGAAATCTGTTTGATTGGTTGTGGGGTTTAACGCGCCGACGCAACGTAGACGATGAGGCGCGCCGTAGTGGAGGGCTGCGGATAATTTTGACCACCTGGGGATCTTTAACGTGCGCCGAAATCTCGTACACACGGGCATTTTTGTTTTTCGGCTCCATCAGAAGAGAGGCCGCCCCTTATGAAAATGAACTTTTCCTTTCTGTTTACTTTGTGTCTCCTGCATGTTGACTGTGTGGCCTTTCTTTTGACTTTTCCTTTGTGTTACCTCTAGGACATAAACAGGCTGTGTACTTTTTATAGACTGCCGGATAAACAGCCATGATGTTTTACCTTTATATGTACTATGGTAAAGACAAAGTTTAAATTTCTATACGAAGATTTTATTTCGGATGAGAGGTATAAAACTTTAAAAATGACTTGCTTTCTTCTCTTTCTGAGTTCCGCAATGCTATTGCCCATGTGTGTACTCAAGGCAAAATGAAGTCAAAAGACTTTGGCCTGTTTCCCCTGTGTTGCCTCTAGGACAAAGGCGGTAAGATAGAACTTGAATTTGCTGTCTTAATTCTTCTGTGTGCCGTAATGCTGTTGCTTATGTATGTACTGAAGGCAAAATGAAGTCAAAAGACTGACTTATGTCTTTTGTGTTGCCTCTAGGACACTGGGAGGAAGGATAACTATTTGTTGCCTTACATTCTTTTTCTGAAGATTGTGCTTCCTCAAGTAAACATAAAGTCGAGCATGTAAGCCTTAATTATACTCGAAAGGTTAAGTTTTTTGGCTTGGCTAGAGATGGTAAGAAACAATGCCGATGGTTTGTGGAAATTCTGCAGCACTGTATACGTTATTTCGTGCTAGTGAGGTCTGATAAATGCGCAGAATTAATATTACCAACTGGTACGTTTGTATGAAACAGTGGCGTAAGAAGGATACATATTGAACGAGGCTGTTCGAAGTGCCTCGTCCCTCCCATTACGAAAAAAAAGTGGGAGGGAGAAGAATATACAGACCAGAAAAAGTAAAAACACAAAAAGCCGAATAGAAAACGAAGCAATGAAAACAAAAACAACCTAAAAAGTGGCTTCCGATTGTCCTAGTGTGTGTTTTCCTTCAGGGTCGTTGTAAAATGGCTTATCCTTGCAACTAAATGCTGAGCGGTGTACTGTTTTTTGGGGCAGAGCTTGCGGTAGAAATATATTGCGACAGAAAAAAAAGGGACACAGCCAGACGAGAGCAACAAGAGCAACAACAATGTCAAAATATAACCTAAGGCAGAAAAACTTTAATTAAAGCACGGTTAAAAAAAAAAAAACACAAAGGTCATCGAGCGGGTTTCGAACCTCCGCCCTTTGAATCAGTAGGCGAGTACTTAACCTCTAAGCCACCAAAACAGCGCACGATCACGTCGTAAACCTAGGTATAAATACTTGAGCTCACATAGCCTTGCTAAGCCTCCATTTGAGTGAGTTGTTTGCCTGCGTGGATTTGACGCACGGTGCTTTTGTGTGCGTGCGTGCGTGTGCGCGCGCGCGCGCGCGTGTGTGTGTGTGTGTGTGTGTGTGTGTGTGTGTGTGTGTGTGCGCGTGTGTGTGCGCGTGTGCGCGCGTATGCGTGTGCGCGTGTGTTTGCGTATGTCTGCGGGGAATAATTTTTTTATCCGGCCGTTCTGTTTGTGAAAAGCCCACAAACAGTGAATGGTGAATGCTTGGACGCTGAACAAAACACAAAACAGTAAATCTAGATGTAGATGACGATGATAATAACTTCGTTTGTTAATCCATTTTTATTCGCTTTTGAGTAGCAACAACTTACGACAACAAAAGACGTTGCTCGCATCAAGAAAATATACTGCCATTATATATATGTTTGCTATTATCAACTTTAACAAAATACTATAATGGCGTCTGCCTAGTTTGCTTCAGGGGTGATGATGAAGGAAGAAAGTAACTGCTAAAACTCTATGACTGCTAGATAGCCAACTGTAGTAATAAGTCTAGTCTAGGCTAGCATATATGCAGTCATTGTTATATAGGTGCGCAAGAAAAGACGTGGCTGGTTCGTTAAGTGGTTTGTTTTCGATTTGCTGGTGTTACGTGAATTACTACGTGCTCCTCCTGCCGTAATATTACGTGTTAGTGCTCTTGTGCCACCTGAAACATCGTGAGTGCTGGCAAAGCGTCTGTGTCGTCGCCGTACTGCGCTGCTGTAGCAAACGCACATCGAGGTCGCCATTTGACAAAATACCTGACAAGTTGTGCGTGCCTACGTGAATCAAGAGTCTCTACTGCAAGTTCCAGTCTGTCGACGCGACGTGTGAAAAATGCTGCGTGTTCTGCCGTAAGTAATTGTTTATCGTGGTGCATGTTAAAATTTTATTACGCGTTGCCGCGGTGCTGTTTTGTTAAACGTGTTGAGTATATTCCTTGGTGTTCGGCTCGCCGCGCTTCTTTTATTGTAAATTACCGGCTGCGTCGGCGCGGTCATAATGAGCTTCCAGGAGCGGCGGCCAGTATGCTGTGTGAGTGATTGACCCCCTTGCCATTGCCGGCAACGAAAACATTATGCTGACGGCCCAGCGGCCGCCGCTTGGCTTGGGTGGATTCGACGCTAAAGCTTGTTGCATAAAAAAAAAAAAAAGAAAACTGCGTTAATGGTTGTAAAACAAAGCGCCCACTCCCCGATTTTTTTTTTTTTTAGGAGGCAGTTGACCCACAGTATATTTTTTTACAGCACGTAGGCAGCTTAGCATTGTTCTAACGGGTAGTTTTCGTTTACGGGTAAAGAAATGCAAGGAGGCTGCATTACATTTGTAGTTATAATACGTAAGAGTTGCATATACGTTGAATTTTCAACATTTAAGCATTGCTAGCAACTTTATAAGTAGTACCACATGCGCAAGGTCTTTAGACAGTGAACATTTGACCAGATAATTGTTTAGACGTCGCAGCTTGAAAACATGCTGTTCCAGCCTGCATTGCTGGTGCAGTCACAGGGCAGCTTTCACTGTTTTAATGCAAGGAATTTTTCCACCTTCCTAAGCTCATCCAGCATCGTCATGATCAGACAGAAATTCTTGTGTGGTGTGACATTATTTGTAGCTGGCTTGCATAAATTGTGTTGACCGTAACATGTAGAGCATGGGTTAAACGTATTGATTCTTACAAATATGCATGTGATGGGGATACAATCACGGTGCGAAAAAGATTCAACAGGGCGTGGGCTTGCCACCGTGCTCCTTCACCATCCTGTTTTTTCGTTTCGTCAGCATTTCAACTTGCCTACCCCTTAGAGGTATTGGCACGCTGAGACGTTCACCATGTGCCTCAGAGAGAATTTTAATGGCGCCATGAAGACAAAATACAAGTTTGTGTTATTCGAAAGATTTCGTGTGGTATGGTGCCCCCAGCACTTGTCCAAATGCAAACGATGCTTTATTCACTGAGAAATTCATTCATTTAAGCTAAAATTTTGGTTTTCCCGCTAAATCGTGCATTTTCAGGGTCTGCAATGACATCACAGGAACCGACCGCTCTGCAGCCGATTGGGAAACCTTCTTTACCGTTAGTAACCTAGATGGTGCCACCATACCGTGGCAAGCCGCTTTCTGCTTTTGTTTTGTTTTTACCGTATTTAAACGTGGCTTGTTTTTGTTCAGCGAGAAAATAATCGTTTCATGAAACATAGTGCTCGCTCCACAAATATGGTCACGTAAGACACCGTTGCTTGTGTCAATCGGCCATTGTTGTCCGAGACAACCCCAAAGCCCCGCAGTCCTGTGCAGCTAAACCGTGCGCGCAGTACCAACAGCAGTACGCATCGGTACTTCTATGCTTACGTGTGCTTTCCTAACCTTTACTGTTGGTCCCACCATTCTTACTACTGTAAAAAGAATGTGCCCTAAATTTAAGCGCAAATAGTTCGTTCGGCAAGCTTATAACCTCTGCCTAATTCGCGTTTGCTGTTGCCGCCCTCCGCTAACTGCAGAGCTGGCTGGTATGACATAGGTTCTGTTGCGGGAAATGAGCTAGTGGGTCGCATGGCCATTTCCTTTGTTCCTAATTTGTAGCTTATTTGAGTGGAGTTTATGTTAAAAATGGTGTCAGCGTGATTCTAGCAACGGAATCCTTTGAATGAACCAAACTTGTGTTTTCTCTTCATGGCTTCTTTAAAAGCCGTAACCACGTTTCGCACCCTCTGGACCAGAGAATATGCTTGCACAGTGGAAATCTGGGGCCACAGATTTCTACCACCTAGGGATATTTAATAGGCTTAGTTTAACATTAATTCAGTGTAAGGATGCTTCTGTTCCTTTAAAGTATGGCTGAAAGCCTTGTAAGGATTGTCATGTATGTACAGTGCTCACGGATTGAAACGCGACACTGCAAGCGCGTGGCCTGCGCTATATGCAGCGCCGCCAGTGGACGCCCGTGGAAGCTAGGTGTTGCATTGTGGTATACCACGAGGATGAGAGTGTTTTGACCATAAGCTTGCTGCTTCCGGTTGCCAATAAGCGGGGCAGTGGTTCCCCGCAGCGACAGCGGTGCGCTGTCAGCGACAGCGGCGTCCATGGACGGCGCTGCATGTATTGGCGGCCACGTGTTCGCAGTGTTGCGTTTCAGTCAGTGAGCACTGTACTTATTTTTTAGCTTGAAAGAACTGAAGGTGCCTTTTTTGCACCTACAAAAAACAAATTCTGTCATGTCCTGTCAGAGCGAGTATTTCACGGCATTATACCGCATATTTACGGCTTGTTTACTACTTGAACTTCCATTTTTTACAGGGCCAGGTGTTTGACATGGAGGATGTACGTTGTGAGCTACCAGAAGAATTGGCTGCCTCCTGTTTCTATCTATCCTGCACGACCTGTAAGTGGAGTTCATTACGGCTGTAAAATGCATGAAAATCTCGATTTTGAAGGCTGAGAGAACATGAAAACATAGAAAACCATTGTGGCATTCTTGTGGTACCTTAGTGATATTAAGACATAAGAACATTGCAGAGATGGGGCAAAAAATAAGGAACTGATGAGGGTGAGAAACTTCCTGGTACCTTTCTTATTTTTTTTGTCGCATCAGGGCTGCATCCTTGCTCCATGAATTAATTAATAACGACTTTGTCACCCTTGTTCACTGTGGTAGTTGCGTGGTGCCCACAGACAGTGTGTGGGGATTTTACTTCTACCGCCTATTACAGATGAACTAGATCTTTAGACTTCTACTCAAAAGTCATATTATGGATTACATTACATGAGTGAAACAATTCCATGCACCCAGAAATAGAATTTAGGTGAATTCACTTCAATGCAGCAGTGAAAAGGGTGTATTGCGTGCCTTTTTGCCACTGTGTTTCATGTAGTGTAATGAGTCTCACTAAACATCGTAGCCCCCCCCCCCCCCCCCCGAACAGCTATTTACTCTAGCAAATTTAATGATGGTCCTAATTGTAGAAGGGTACCCGCCGCGGTGGCTCAGTGGCTAAGGCGTTGCGCTGCTGAGCACGAGGTCGCGGGTTCGATTCCCGGCCGCGGCGGCTGCTTTTCTGATGGAGGCGAAAAGCAAAAACGCCTGTGTGTACGAGATTTCAGCGCACGATAAAGATCCCCAGGGGGTCAAAATTAATCCGGAGCCCTCCACTACGGCGCACCTCATCGCCTGCGTTGCGTCGGCGCGTTAAACCCTACGATTAATCAATTGTAGAAGGGTACTCAGCAATTGAAGAAAGAGCTGTGGGGGGTTCTGGTTTGTGTATCAGACTTTGTTTGGAATATTGTTATGTAGCCACGGATAATGCAGGGTTTTTGTAAAAATATAGATTATCAGAGCAAACTTGTGCTCCGCAGTAAACATAAAAAAACACAAACCTCGAAGGAGTCAGCAAAGGGACGTGCATGGATGAGCGTTGGCGAATTGAATGTTGCAGGGTTTCTTTTGCACTTGTTCATTTAGATCGAGAACATTTTCAATAAAAAACAGGAAAAGCTAGGATAGGGATCACAAAGCAACACCCTTTCCATATCAAACAGGACTGCTGGTGCAGCATACAAAGAAAAAAGGGGAAAAAGACGGTTCCCTTAAAAAAGGATAAGATTGCAGGGTGTGGCCAGGTGCTTGTAACAAAATATTTTGTAAACAAATCAAATGGCGTGGTTGGGGGCAATATTATGATGTTTATAGTAGGAAAAACCTGCATTATTTCCGAACAGTATGAATGCTCTGTGTGCAAACATATGCAAAAATGCTTGTGTGTTTTTAGCATTTGAGTGCACGTTACAGAGTAGTCAGCTCAGGTTACTGCGGTAGCTTTCCTCATTGCTGGTAAGCATAAACCCTGAAATTAAATTTGCTGTATTCGACCGCTTTAACCCTTTCACTGTCACTGATGTCCTGGTTTGTCTTCGAATTTCTCCTCCACGGTGTCACTGACATACCGGTGCGTTTTCTGTTGTGCGTTGAAAAATTCGTGCCATGGTGCAAAGTTGGCGCACCTGCACTGTTTGTGCTATCTGTCAAATCTTTCTAGTAGCTTGTATTTTCACAAAGTACAGAGCGACCACACCCAGCTTTCGCTGCTTGGGGGTCACTCCGTGCACTGTACATCTGTTGGGATGAGTGACCACGTGGCACGCGTGCAATGATGGGTGCAAGTGTGCTATCTCCGACGTTTTTCTAGGGTTGTTTTTTATTTCTGTTCCCGTGTCTGCTACCCATCGACACAAGGAAATATAAAAAGTGAGGAGCCAACCTAGAGGTTGGTCAGTTCATGGTGATGTACATTTTGCTTTTTGTAAGCAAGCACAGACAAACAAACTAGACAATGCAAGTGCTGTCTCGTAAACGAAATGCACAATAAAACTGCTGGCTTTATAGGTTCCAAAGAACGCGTAGACACAAGCAACTACTCATGATGACGACTGATCAATGCCTGTCTTAGCATGTTCATGCAATTTTATGTTGCCTTCCCTGCCCCCCTCCCCCCCCCCCCATATTGCTTTGTTCCCACAGTGCTGCTGCAATAATCTCATCTCAAATGTTCTTGCGAGGCTGTATAAATGCCCGTCATGAGGAGGCCATGAATCTAAACAGTACTTAGTTCTGGGTTGTGTTGCCTATGTAACAGTATGTCATATTTGATGTTCGTAAGCTCATTAGTTAATTTATGTGGTCTAAATTTTGTGGCTAATTTTGCAACCTAGAAGTTATACCTTCTCTTTCAGGATACTTGGTTCAGTTTTGTATGGGAACACTCCTTTATATTTATAAGCATAACCAGCAAATGTTTGAGACGTGTTTGTTTAAACCCCTTCATATGCGATCAATGCGTTTGTCATTTCAGGTTCAAGCGTGGCAGTGGCTATCCCGTCCTGTGAGGGGTAAAGATGAGGCGACACCTGGTGTGGCAGGCGGCAGCAGCACGTATGGATCCAACCTGAATAAAATAGTCAGGTTTGCAAGAGTCGTGTGATTCATGTGATTTTCGTCAGCTTGCTCTTACAGAAACAGCTGCAGCATGAAACAGTGACTGTGGAGCTGGCTGACATTTTCTACATGCAGCTGGCTGTGGGGCACTGTTATTTGACAGCATGCAAAGGGCACTCAAAAGGTGGAAGCTTGTGGGATACGTAGAGGACGGAAACATAAAGGATTCTTGGAGGACGCAGAAAGTCGGTGGCGAAATTTCAATACAGGGGACACACAAGGGACGAATGCGGTCTGTTGCCTTCAAGACATATAGGGGACACACAAAGGCCGTATGGTGTCTGTGTTGCCTTTGGGAGATAGACTGGACGCATGGAGGACGGAAACACACGGGACACTTGGAGTACGCAGAAAGTCGGTGGCGAAATTCCAACACAGAGGAAACACACAGGACGCACGCAGTCTGTTTCCTTCGGGACGCAGACTGTCTTTTGACTGGACATAGAAATTTTCATAAGGGGCCGCGGCCGGGAATGTGACCCGAGACCTCGTGCTCAGCGGTGCAATGCCTTAGCCACTGAGCCACCGCGCGGGTAATCTCAATGTGAATGGCTTATGGTCTAACTAGTGTTATAACGGCGCCTTAGAGCGTGATAAATACAGTTTATACACTAGGATTTTTGCGCTTGTGGCTTGTTTGGTGCCAATGCCCTCAAGACAATTTTTTGAACACCTTAAATATTGGTAGCAAAATTCATATCTTAGCACCGGAATGCAGATATGGCACTTTGTTGTTTTTCTACGGAAACAAGGTTGCTCGGCGATAATTTAATTTCATAACGGCTGTGCTTTCTAAAAGATGTCTGTATTGTTTTTGTTACGTCATTGCTGTTTATGGCAACGCGATCAAGACAAAGTGTGAGACAGCGTACATGCTAATATTCACAAATTTCTGTTTTTTTTTCTTTTCAGAAACATCTTTTTCAGGAGTTTCCATAGTCATCTTAGAAAGCTAGAAGACTTAACAAATTTAATAGTGGCATCCACCTCTGCCTGGACATCTGCCCAAGTGGACCGAGATGTGACAATAAACCTCCAGAAGTTTGAACTTAATGTTGTCTTTATTTTACATCTTAATGTTGGCTATTTTGTGGTTCAAAATCGAACTCACGGCCGTCCAATAACAGCCGCATTGCCGTCTCTCTTGATGCATCACCCTCGTGACTTTCCGAGTGACACAGTCTTATAGGTGGACCTAGGTCGACAGCAATACCTCTTTTTTCTTATAATAGGCTGCCGAATATTCTTCAGTACATCATCACTTGCTTTTTCTCCGCATTCATAAGTGTCTTTATCCGTCGTGAAGCCACGTTTTGTGCTAGCTTGGTTCAGAAATGGATGCAAGTTTAGGTGCAGAAATATACGATCTAGGGCACATTTCTGTATTTATGCTGGCAGCTCCATAAGCAATAAAGAGAGAGGCAGACAAATATTTATTATCTTGGGGTGCTTTTCCAGAAGGCCCGAGACTGCGCGAAAAGTCCGGATACACGAGGTCTGGCGCGGCCACGTAGCATGATAATATTTCGAGGAGGAGATCAAGCGCTTTAAAAACGGGATTCATGCTATTTTCTGATTCTTGAGGTGACACAATCAGTTAATGGAAGCGTGCTCCGAGGAGGTGAGATTAGGGCGTGGCGCTTTTCAGTCCTTTCTCTCGCTCCACTGTTGCACTTGCGACTACTGCGGGCAACCAAATCGAGCTACTTTGCTGCATCGCGCATTTATTTGATTAATATGCATTTGACTACAAAGGTTATTTATTTATTTATTCCAGACGGTCATTTAACCTTTTTGTTTGAAAATGTTCTCCCTAACAAGCACTTTCCGCCGTCGGCGACACACATGCGATCACGTGACTATGGGCGACTGCCAAAAAAAGAAGGCAGGTGGTGGGAGGTCGCCCCGTTGAAAATAATTGCTGCTCGGTGTTACGTTATCGAAACCCTTCCGTCCGTTTACCGATACAAAATCAAATTCCTGCGGGGTACTCAAGTCTTCTTACGTGATTTTAGGGAGAAAGCATGGCGATACGTATTAACAACTTCTTGCGCCTTTTTCCTCTCTTTATTTTGTTTGTCTTTCGGCACGAATTGCTTCTACCGGCTTCTTTTCTGCTATGACGTGTTCCCGTCAGTTTTTCTCTTTCATTTGTTTGCCTTACTGCGTAAAATATGCCATCAAACCGGCTAGAACATGTGACAGCCTCCCTAGAACAGGCTTCTAACGCAGGAAAACGATCATCTCCGTGCTCTTGTGCTACAATAAAACTAGTGTCCTTCCAAGTTTCATTTGCCTGTAAGACGAGGAAGCATGCTCAGTCGCCGATTACAAAAAGTTGCGCTTTGTTTTGTCCTTTCCTTGCACTGCGCCCGCCTTCGCTGGTCATCCTGCACAGAATGCAAGGGCGCAGGAATTCAGAGCTCAGCTCTAAAGTACCTGCTGCTGTGGTGTCGCGTCGTCCCTGGGCGTCGGCCTTGCAAGTAACCGAGAGAACTAAGAGGCCACGGAGGATAGAGCGAGTAGGAAAGCAAAGAATGATACTATGACGAAAGTGTGAGGGGGAGGAGGAGGGGGTGGTATGCCGGGGCCGCGCGACACGTGGTTCCCGGTGGCCCCGGGCTACAAGATAACCTCAGGGTATAGCGCGCTCGTGTGCTCGCTGATGTCGTGGCCACTTCCTGACATGCAGCGGTTATGCGCCGTCGCCTTGAAGATTGCACTTCGCTCTGCGCTGAAATTTGGGATTAGGAGTACCATAACCGTCAGACCATTCAACACCGGGTGCCGAATTACTAGCTCTATCGCATGTTAACGACGGGCAAATATTTATTATGTGAAGTCATCATGTCGCCATATAACTGACAGTCATGTAACGTTTATTATTATACAATGTTAAATAGTGTGGAACTCTATGCCGATAGTCCTTCTTTTTCCATGGTGCTGATAGCGAATGCTCAATTCTTAATGAAGACGTCTTCCTTCTCGGCACGTATCCATTTGCGGCCCGTGATTCTCTGATGAGTGTGATTTTCTGTTGCTCTCTTTAGGCGGATCTAGCTGCAGAAACGCAATCAAGCAGACAAACTTGGCTTTAGAACCCGTTAAATGAAAGAATAATTTCGTACTTTCACGGATTCATTTAGCTTAAGATTCAAATCATTTCTCTTAAAAATCAAATTCCCACAAGAAATTTCAAAACTGCCCGACGCCTGGCGTAAAAATGGCTGCATGGTCATATGGTTCTACGGCGAGGGAAAACTCCCCAAATAGTTTTACATGTAGGGCGAAAACCTTACAGTTGCACACACACTGTGGCAACAGCCCGCTCTGTGCGAGATCCTAATTGAAGCAGCCCTTCAGAGAATGTGATGCTGCAACGGCAATTCGAAGCGAAGGTATAGACCGTTTACAGCGCGACGCCGTTGTCGCGGCAATGTTGGGCAGCGTTCGTGATGTTATTGGGCATGGCCGGCCTTCAGAACACGTTTCTCCCCGTGGCCTTCGCTGGAGCCCGTGCGCATCGGAGAGCACCGGCGTGGCTCTACGGGCGGATTTCACAATTGTTTTCTAGGGTTGCTGTGAATATGGGCTTGTTGTAGAAGCATGTAGGGTGGGCTAACGTTCAGAGATTACATCGTCACAAAAAATCCCGCATGAAAGGTTGCTTGAGCGCGGTTTTGATATGCTTGCGTCACCTAGACTCCTGTTCACGAGTTTTGTCCGAATAAAGCTGCCCCATTGTTTTAGTATTTTTTTTTCTATTTCCACGTAGTCTCTTAGAGTTACAAAATGAAAGCCAAACAGCTGTAACATCGTGTATAAAACAAAAGTTTGGAGGTGTTCATAATGCTCCGAAACTTCTTTTGAAAGCTTTCTTTTCCGGCCTACGCTAATATGGTTGGCCGTGGACCATTATAATATGAATGGTGTATTACTCCGTAACCGCTTCTCTATGTTTCGACTTCCGATGAAAAAGCTGCAGCACTGAGCGTTTCAATTGACAGCTGACTTACAGCCTACGTGGTGTGCATTGTATATCTGTTTCGCATTATCAGCTGTTTCCTGTTCGGTATGTGCTAACTCTTGGCTATGGAAACACACATGTTGCCACTGCCATGTGCAATATACAGTGGACCGAAAAATTCACATATGCGTGGCTATTAACATAAAGCGTGCTCACGCGCAAATCGCGAAATAATGCTTAGCGCGCACAGGGAAGTTTATAAACGCTCAAGTCGGGTAGCCTTGTTAACACGTGCAAATATTTCCCGAGATCGCCCATCAGGCCACGGATGTGAGCATTTTTTTATATTTTATATTATGCATTATTTAATCTAGTTGGAGTATATAATACGCTACAATTTTTTATTTATTTTATTTATTATTTATTTATTAATACTGTAGGTCTTCTGCAGACCCATACAGGAAGCGGGCATAAAACATCCCAGGTATCTGATTAGATACAAAGTCAAGGAAATACAATATTTCGAGGGACGATACGCAGAACAGCGGAACACTTACAATAGCGAGTACATCGATAGTACTTTGGTGTTCTTCCCATACACGAGAAGAAGAAACAAAAGTACTAGAAACCGCGTTCTACGCATGACAAACAAAGTATGTACAAAAAGTACAATACACCACTGCAAAACACATTTTTTGCTATCACAACAACAAGAACAACAACAAAAATAACTATTCAGGCTCTGTTACCTGCTCCACAAATGAACAAAATTGGTCAATATTTGTAATATTAACAGCGTCACTTGGTAGCGCGTTCCAAGCGTTCACAGCGCGAGGGAAAAAGGAATATTTCAATACATTGCTATGCGCACTGAAGGGACGTATGCATTTATCGTGGTTCGTCCTACTAGAACGGCGGCCAGGCGGATGAATATAGTCGTCTTTACAGATTTTAAGGTGACCGTGAAAAAGGAGATAAAAAAACTTCATGGAAGCAACGTGACGCCGGCAAGACAGAGTTGCTATGTGCGCTTGATTGCGCATGTCCGTTGCACTGTCGCGCCAAGAGTATTTTGAATAGATAAACCTCAGGGCCCTGTTCTGCAGTCTTTCAAGTTTGTCGCGAAGGTAGTTTTGATGAGGGTCCCACACTATACTTCCGTATTGTAGAATGGGCCTGACTAGGGTTTTGTAGGCGGTTAGTTTAACTGCTGAAGGTGCTTTGCCCAATTTTCTACGCAGAAATCCTAATTGTTTATATGCCTTGGCGCATGTATTGGTAATGTGCTGTTCCCACTTTAAGTCTTGCGAAAATGTGACTCCCAGATATTTTACCTTGTCAACTTTACTAATATTAAAACCATTAAGGCTGTACACGAAAGACAAAGGTCGTTTTTTCTTGGTTAGGCTTATGACGCGGTTTTAGACACATTTATTTCCATTCCCCACATCTCGCACCATTGGGAAATGTTTCGTAAAGAAGAATTTAGCTTTAATTGGTCATCAATACTGCCTATTGTACTGTAAATGACGCAGTCATCTGCGAAAAGTCGCAATGTTACACCCGGTTCCGCACAAGAAGAGATGTCGTTAACGTAGATAAGAAATAATGTTTGCCCCAAAACAGACCCCTGAGGTACACCGGACAATACACTGAGGCAGTCAGAATCTATGTTGTTTAAAGTTACATACTGGGAGCGATTGGTTAAGTAAGCCGAGATCCATGCAATTACTTTACTATTAATTCCAAATGATTCAAGCTTGGATATTAATTTGGAATGAGGCACACGATCGAAAGCTTTCGCAAAGTCTATGAATATTGCGTCAGCCTGAAGTTTGGAGTCAATTATGCCAGCGAAGTCATGCGTTATTTCTGCAAGTTGCGTTACCGTGGACAGACCCCTACGGAATCCGTGTTGCTTCGGGTACAGCATATTGTTAGACTCTAAGTAGTTTATAATGGCTTTGTTGAGGATATGCTCCATTAATTTACAACAGTAGGTCGTTAGCGATATGGGTCGGTACGTGTCCACCAGAAATCTGTTACCACTTTTATGGATCGGAATTATTCTTGCGCGTAGCCAGTCTCTCGGAAGTGCACCAGTTTTCAGTGAAAGTATAAATATTTTAAGCAAAAAAGCAGCAAGTTGTTCTGCATAACGCCTAAGAAACGCATTTGGGATTTTATCTGGACCCGGCGATTTCTTAGCATCAAGTTGTAAAAGCAGGTTCAAGATACCTTGTTCGGTTATCTCGATTTCCGGCATGGCAGAGTCACGTTCAACAAGCGGCCCTTGGACTGGGCATGCTTGGGTGAATACCGATTGGAAAAAGGAATTGAACGAGTTAACTATTGCATGCGTATTTTCAGTGACAATGCCGTTGATTTCCATCTTACGGATTGGACTGTCCGGCTTAGCAAGGTAACGCCAAAATTTTCTCGGTTGTGCCGTCATAAAATCGGTTAGGGTGTGTGAAAAAAAATTGTTCTTCGCTTGGCGCAACAGGCTTTTAAATTCTTGGTAAAACTGGCTTATTACAGCTGGATCGCATTTACGCTTCCGCATTCTTTTCAGCTTCCGTTTCATATGAATTATTTCTCGCGTTATCCAAGGACTCCTTCGTTTTGTCCTCTTACGTTTCGTAGGAATGTAGGTTTCTTCACAGTGAAAAATTGCTGCCTTAAATTTTAACCACAAGTTGTCAACATCGTCGGGAGGTTCAGCGTAAAAATCGTCTAACTTCATTTCTAGGTAATCAATAATGCTTTCATCGGCCGCTCTGGAATAGTCTTTAATAAATACATGTGAATTTTCATTGCCACTTTTTACCAGGCTAAGATTGGGAAATTCAATTAGAACCAGTTTATGGTCAGAGATTCCATCTTCCACCGTAACTTGAGCATTTATTGAGCTAGAAATTAAAGCAAGATCTCAGATGTTGGAAGCAAGCCCTTGAATGCGTATCGGTTGCGTTACGCATTGCGATAATGAGAAACTTAGCATGGTATCTAGAAGTTGCTCGCAGCTATTTGCCTCTCTATTGCTGACGGTTAGGTTATCCCAATCTATTCCTGCCAAGTTGAAGTCGCCAACAAGTACTAGCTTCGTCCGATCATGCATTTTCTCGAGAAGATAGTTGTGCAACTCCGTAAGGTAAGATTCAGGTGCCCCAGGTCGTCTGTATACTCCACCTATTAGTAGAGGCGTGGTTTGAAATGTGACAGTGCACCACAGACTCTCATGGTTCGGTATACCATGTTCTTCCTGGAACGCTAGGCCATCTTTTATAGCGATAGCCACTCCGCCTCCGCGGCTATCACGGTCTTTGCGAAGTAGGCTATAGCCATCTGGAATTATTTCTGAATCATGGATACTGGCATGAAGCCACGTCTCGGTAATCACTAAAATATCAGGCGCGAAAGCCAGTAAAATCTCCTCTAGTTTATCCGTTTTGTTAACTATACTTCTGGCATTGAAACATAACAAAGAAAACGACGGCGTACTTGCTTGGCTTCATGTACTTGAACTACTGCCTTCGTGGCCAGCAGTTTCGGAACGCGCCGGCTGCAGAGGTATCCTTTTTCCAACTTGGCTATCCCAAACGTACTGCGTGTCGTTTATTTTCAGTTTATCGAAAAGAAGCACAACCTTATCGCCGCTGTCTCTGTTAGCTTTTGAGGACTCCCATAATTTCCTGCGTGTTTCACGGACTGCAAATGAAAAATCTTCGGACACCGATATGTTCGTGCCTTTCAACTTTGAACAGTTGCGCAGTATTGCCATTTTTTCAGCAAAGTCATAAAAACGCAATATGACGGGGCAATCCCGATTAACGATTCTTTTGCCAACACGATGAACGCGCTCCACGGTCTTCACTTTAACTTTCAGCAGATGGCTGAAGATTTTGTTTTCGACATATTTCCTCAAAGACGCGGGGCCTTCATCGTTATTTTCTGGTATGCCGTATATCACAATATTGTTCCGGTGGCTTCTGTTTTCCAAGTCGTCCATTTTACTGTATAACTGTGCGACTTGCTTTTGAACCGCATTAACAGTTTCTTCACACTTTTCAACTTTTTCCTTACAGTCGTTGAGTGATGCCAGTGTATTCTCAATGAGAGACAAGCGTGTTTGGACTCCTTGCATTCCGATTTGAAGTTCAGATTGGGAAGCCTTAATTTCTGTGACGGCATTTAAAATCTTCTGCAAAACATGAGAATCGGGACCAAGATTACCCGCTACATCAGAATCGGGACCTGGGTTTTCCTCTACGTCGCCGCTCAGAATTAGCAATAAGGTAACTATACGAGACGCATCCATACAACATGACCACAAACAGCCGGGGCTCGGCAACACCACAAGGCATGCACAGCTAGTTCTGAAACACTTCGTGAAACGATTTTTTTCACCAACCTGTGCATAGAAGAGCACGAAATTTAGCATCGTGCGCCTGGCGGTGCCACCGAGCCCACTGAAGCTTGGACGTAGGCGTTGCCCCAATTTATGCTGCTCCTCGTAGGTCGCGGGGGTTGCTGGGCTGCCGAAACTTCTATCGATATGGACCACGTGACGCTTCGCCGAGTCAAACCGGGGAAGCGATATGGCTGTAGCAGGGGCCAGGCCAACTTGATACGATGCTGTCGATGTCACGGATGCAGTGTGCCCCAAAGGCGCCGGAAGCGACGCATCGCCGCGCAAACCCAGTCCCAGGAATACCTGTGCATATAAGAGCACGAAATTTAGCATCGTGCGCCTGGCAGTGTTATGTCCTTAGTTCTTATTTGTTATTCGTTCGTTATTTGTTATTCGTTCGCGCATTAATTTTTTTTAGACTTGCAGCAGCAAGTTTTATTTATCAGTTACGTAATGGCTTTATTGCAATAACCATGTATGCCACCGATTGGAACACTACGTAGGATTAATTACAGCGAGCTGAAGTTGCGAACTTCCATTTTGTACATCCTCAGTTGTGGCTCTGCATCGGACTACGCGGAAAATGTGCCGTTAGAATAATATACTTCCAGGACTTACGCAGCGAAATGTATCGCTCAAGATTTCAGATACTAATGTCCTCGAGAATGCCCTTCATAAGGCACAAGATGTTCGCTTAGGGCGCCGGCTGAGTAGATGTTTCCAGCCACAGCCGTAATCGATACCGTTTTTTCTTTGCTTTCCCACACTGCGTTTGATCTACCTGTCGCACCGCAATAAACACGACACATGGGGCCTATGGAGGAAACCTGAACTGTTAGCAGCGAATGACTGAATCACGCTTGGTGGCACTGCGCCACCGACTTCACATGCTTCCGTATATTGGAGGGCTTTCTCGAACGTTCTGCTCGGCTTCGTGACGACCAACATGAGCTTCGATTGAGCCCACATCATTAGATTGTGACTTTTCTTCGTGCCTAACCTATTTTACTAACGACGCCCTTCGGGCGGAAAATGGGAGTCTACGGCGAAACCGAAACTGGAAAAGATCAGTAGCGGTGAGAGCGGCGCTGGTGCCATCTGGCTATAGCGGGCCTAACTGCTCGATGTAAATGATCTGTAACGCCCGCCATAGGGCAAGTAGCGCCATCTAGATAAGTATCGAGTAACTACGTTACGTCCTTCAAGGCGAGACGCTAGAACGGACGCCTCGCGAAAACTGCCGTGCGTTCCTTACTCTTCCGGATTCCATAGCATCTTTTCCGTTCCATACCAAACGTTTTCGGCGTTTCATAATATCAATTTTTGGTTATGTAAAATGACAACCCATTGAACTCCAATATCAAAAGAAGCAATTATATGCACAAACCAGAAGTGCAGTCATGGGCAGTATTTTCTTGCTTCGACTACAGCGCGGCGGTACGTCGCGTGGATTAGTTCAAATTAAATTTTTACGTACATGTTTTTATGTGTGACAACGTCTTAATGATTGATTTGTCTCCCATCATAACATCTGTATCTCCGGCCAACGGTCTTGCAATAACGGCTAACGGGTAGAACGACATCAAGCAAATATTAACATGTTCAAATCTTCGTTTTTAACCAGCACCATAGCAGCCTGGGATCAGTTTCTGAAGTCTTTTGTTGACATCCCCAGTGCTGAAGTATTTATTGCAAAATTGAAAGCTGTGTCCGAATGATACGTCTTTTTACTCTTTTCATATCTTTCAGTGTATGTCTGTTTAGCGTTTTTTTTTAATTTTATGCACTCACGCATCTGGACTAAAAAAAGTATACAGTATCGTAAAAAAGGACCGTGAAGTGAACGTTATGACCAAGATTCAAAGTGCTTAAGATAGATGATTTGCGAGAATAAGAGGGGCTTGCAACTTCTGCAACAAAACAACATGTCAAATCACTAGCATGGACTACAAAAAAGGTTGCGCCCAAAACGCAAACCATATTCACAACGCCAGATCATCGGCCGCGACATGTCGCGGGGTTGTACAGTAGCACGCTGCCCTATAAGCCTCTTGCGCTGGATTTTTGGCGACATGCAGCGTCCCTGGCGGCCGACGCCTCTGGGTAGTACAAAAGCAGACGACCCTCGCCGCCTTTCATGTGTTTTCAATTACAAGCCAGAGCGAAAGTTGGTTGTACTTCGTTTAATCGCTTTGTGGCGCATTTAAATGGCTGCATACTGTATGAAACAGCCCTTCAAGTAGTTGCAGAGGCTAAACCAAATATTATCCGCTAAAACAAGCCGATTTATCGGCTTTCTTTGAGCGAGCTCCCGCGGTCGTCGCGGCGTGCACGGCACAGTATCGCCAGGTTGGGTGGTCTAACTTCCTGACGACCATTACCGTTCCTTCTTCTTGCGTGCGGTCGACAAAGGAAAGTTCACGAGTAGCATAAACACGGAATGCTGCTGGTAACTGCAGAAGGTTGCTTCAGCGGGAGCATGCGAGCGAACGCAAGAATTGCGCAGCCGACTCAACTGGCACTTCTCCATGGCCTGCCACCACTTGAAAACGAGTGGAAATTTTGTTTTGTATTTACGCAAACTAAATGATTCTTGCGTAACGTTTTGCCGCATGATTTACGAACAGCAGTGTACATGTATACTAGCGAGTAGATGAGGCAATAGCGTCAAATCAACAAATTCAGCGCTAATAATGGACGCAAAACAAGCCCCAAATCGCACGCCCGCAGCCTGCAAAGATGTTTACTTCTATATTTGCATACCATAACCGCCTCATACACGGCGCTCGGTCCCGAATATTTGCATACGATCATCACTGACTCTGTTGGTTATCTTCTAGTGCAGGGGTCGTCGCTAACAATCTGAACGCCGACACTCCAGTTTTGTCCTGAAATGGAGTTAGGCAACGAGACAATAAAAAACAAATAAAGTGACAAATAAATATTTGAAGTTTTACACATATGCTTCAAGTTGACTCAGTTACATAACATACACGTCGGGCTCTACAGTCTGATTCACTGCAGATAGCCCACAGGCAGTATGAGGAGTCTTCAAACCACAAGAAGACATGCGAGAAACAAAAGCCAGGTATCTTCTCAGAGAGTTTGTGGCAAGGCCAAGACTAATCAATCGAAAAACCATACTGCTTTTTTGCTGAACGACTTCAGTTAGGCACCATTTAACGTCAAAATTTTTCAGTGCTCTTCCCACCCTCTTTGTTCTTTCTCGTAGGTTTAAAGAAAATGATGGAGAGAAAAGGGTAGGAAGAGAGGTGAAGAAGGGAAGAGTAAAGAGTATTGGTAGCACGAATGGGCGGACTACATGCAGTGCATTCAGCAGCCTAAGTCGTGCCGGTTATCAAGCAGCATAGTACCTCCACCGTACAGACTGCCACAAATGGTCATTGTCTTTGTTCCACAGTAAGTGATCAGCACTCTCTTCAGCCATGAGGGCCAAACATGGGCAGTACCCTAGATGAGCCAGTGTTGGCTCTTGAAGTTCAGATTGCCAAAGTGCGAGTGCCACTAAACTACAAATGTTTGGAGAGGAACTTCCTCCTCCCGGAAACATTTCAACGAATGGAGCAGTTTCATCAGAAAATTACAGGGCAGACATTTGTGAGCTAAAAAAAGTGACAGGACCGGAATTCAGTGATTTGGCAAGCATTCATGTAAGGCAGGTGGAATATGTCACTCGCAACGGGATGAACATTCAGGCTGTGTCCTTGCAATCACTGCATAGAAATCTCGAACTGTGAGCATGAATATGCTGGGGGACTCAAATCATATTCCTGTTACAGTGCTTCACTGTGTTGATTGAACTAGTGTAGACGTGTGGCCCTGTGTCGGAGAGCATCTACAGTTTTGAAAGTACAACGTACAACTTGGAGTTTCGAAAGTAATTGGAGTGCCGATTGAATGAGTACATGTGACGTTTGACATCTCAATTGCTCAGGCTTGAAAATGTGACTGTTCCGTCTCTCAGTGGAATGGCTGCTTCTGCGTGCAGCATGGTGGGGGCCTGAGCAACACTAGTCATAGGTGTATGATGCCGTTGGAGAAGGTGTTTTGGTCAGAGGAGGAGGAGGCTGGCCGTAGAAGTCAGTATACTGCTACGATCACTGACAACAAGATTAACTTCACTTCTTGGCTCTGATTTATAAACTGTGATTATGATTAGCTGGGAGTTTTCCAGGGACACCAAAGTACCGCGTCTGTGCAGATGGCTTATATGTTAGTACCCTTATATTGTAACGTTAGTTGTTGTAATGTGGTCAGGTAAGGCAATAGTGGTTGCCGACTGGCTCACCACTTGCTGCCGCAGTTCGCCCTGTGAGGTGGAAAGCTATCAAGATTTACGTTTTAGCTTGTCGCTGATTTCTTTTAAACTTCACGCTGTTCACCAATTGGGCGGTGTAAAAGTGAGGCCCTTGTATTTGGAAGTCCAGATCACAAGGCTGCCTGCAGTAATCGCTACTTGTGCAAGCACGGCATTCAGCCGCCAAGTGCGCTGACATCAATGGCGAGAGCAAGCCTAGCAAAATGTCTTGGCTAACCTGGCCTTTACCATTAAAAACAATCTCTCTCTCTCTCTCTCTCTCTCTCTCTCTCTCTCTCTCTCACACACACACACACACACACACACACACACACACACACACACACACACACCCAGTCGAAAAACACAACAGAAAAATACGACAGAATGATCCTGTGAGGGAATGGGACATCCTGTAGTCTGTAGTAAACCCTATCCTGTAGTCTGTAGTAAATCCTGTCCTGTAGTCTGTAGTAAATCCTGTCCTGTAGTCTGTAGTAAATCCTGTCCTGTATTCTGTAGTAAATCCTGTCCTGTAGTCTGTAGTTAATCCTGTCCTGTAGTCTGTCGTAAATCCTGTCCTGTAGTCTGTAGTAAATCCTGCCCTGTAGTCTGTAGTAAATCCTGTTCTGTAGTCTGTAGTAAATCCTGTCATGTCTGTTTTCGTAGTAAATCCTGTCATGTCTCCAATTTCAACTTGTTTGGCATAAGAAATTTACTTCCCGTGATGTTTTTTTCTATTAGGTACATGAAGTATGCAGGATTTTAATAAAATTTCATTTCAATTTCAATTTCAATAACAATTTCAATCAAAATATGACCAACAAACATAAGCATTTCGGGTCATTCTTGACTTTCTGGTACAAGCTTGAAATTGTTTTCAGTGAATAACTGATTTCAGAAAGCTGTACCAAAAGGCATTTAAGCAATGCAACTAGTGGTACATTCATGCATGCAACACAAAAGTTGGATGTTACGCAGACTGCACATGCCTGATCACAGTCCGAAAAAAAAGCAGTTTGCGGTGTTTATCCATTTTATTTTCCTCTTTTTACAACACTGTTCCTGGGCACTACTGTGGCTTCACTTTTTGTCATGGAGAGGCTTTTACTGCCCTCTTATGCTGCTGTTACACAAAAACAAATAATTTTTATTTCATTGCCAAATATAAAAACAAAATATGGCGCGTTATTTGTATGCTCCATGATCGTGCTGACTTGGAAACGGTCAGAACTATAATTTCTTTTAGTACAAAACAGCTTTCATCCGCACGTCATGCGAAACTGCTCCTGCTGCAAATTCACGGGAACCTGGACGCTGGTACACGCCGGACGCGCCAACTCGTGGATCTAGCAGCCGCTGGAACGTAACGCTGGAACACGCCCGGCCTTTTTTTCTTTAATAGCCGTGTAATTGCAAACCCGCGTAGCTGTTAACAAGAAATACAGAAGTCATTCCTTCAGGGAAACCTCAGTAGCGCTACAAAATTTAGCCAGAGTCATTTGGGCACTTTTCAGCTGATTTGGCCGTGCTTCGGAAGCAGGGCCAAATCGCGTCCCATCATCGCGTTCCGTCAATGACGCTCAACCTGTTCATAAAAGCAAATTTATTCTATAGAAAAAAAATATTAAACGATCATCGACAATAACCGTTCGAAAATTCGTTCCTTATATTAGTTAGGGCCATTAAAACACAAGTGAACAAATTTTTTTTTACACTGCAAAACGTGAGAGAACGTGAGAAAATTAAAATGGAAAGTCAATCTTTAGCTGGAATGCTTGCCTTTGTGAACCTTGTTCCGTTGCATTCGCACAGCAAGGCGTGGAAGGGTATCCTGTTGCGAAAAGCGCACGTCGAAATCGTGGCAAGGTCAGTCGATTGTCGAAGCACATCGCACGTATTCCAAATCACGCTGCCTGCGAGATTCGTCGCATTCACTCACATTAAAGTGCCAATTATCCCAAGCACCCCGGTTAGTCGTCGCTGGAGGAGTCCTCACATCGAGATGCTTGAAATCCGGACCACTGATCTTGCTTTTACCACAGCTTCCTAAGCTTCAAATGTTGCTGCTGACACTCCGCGGAGACATAAGATGCACGTTTTTACAAAAAAGTTAAGCCTAACTTCAACTGAGCAAAGCGCCGATGTGAAATGTGAACGAGCCACTGGGCAACGCAGCCACCGCAAATTTTGACCGGGAGACGAAAAGCAGGAGGGAACAAAGGAAGGGTAAGGAGGGAACCGGCCGATCACGAGAAGTTGTTTCACGACCCCTCCTGACCCCTCTCGATTCTTCGTATTGTGGTCTCCCCGTCCCGCGAGTTCTGCCGCGACGCGACATGCCTGCAGTGGTGACGATGCTTCCCCGAACTTCTTCCGAAGGGCCAGGCTAGAGGGAAGGCGCGCGTTTTCTTTCTTTCTACATTTATTTTTTTTAACACATCTCGGTAATGCAGCGAGTTCACTGGCGCCGTTTCTTTTTTTTTTTTTTCACACAGGTAGCGGCAACTAGTTCGCTGTTTTTAAAATCTTATTTTAACTATTTCGGCTTGATTGGACACATGTTTCGCGTTCAAATAAAAAAAATTGCTCGCAAAAAAAATAAAACAACAGCACGCAGATTGAAACAATGGGGCTCTCAAAGACACCCAGAAATACATGTCAGAATGTGCACTGCAATTATTACACCACGTCTTCAAAAAGCACATCTTGCTTGTTTTTTATGCGTCCGTTTTGCCGAGCGGCTACCCTTGTTTCCTGATTCTTTTATCAAACATTGTCCACAGTACAATATATGCAATTGCAATTCACTCAAAGAACCCAAGGAATTTCCGAAGTTCTCTATGTATCCATTTTTTTTATTATGGGGCTACGCTTAGATGCTCCAACATTAGTGTGATTTGTGCTAAGTTGTGTTGTTAATTGCAAATTTGTAGCGAAGGTTTTTTCCAACACGGCCGGAATGCTAATGGCCGCAATGCAACAAACGTTCATTACAACAGGCGCTTGCAATGCAATTGAACGAGATGACCGTCACTCGCACGCAGCATTGTTTCCGTGCACCGCACGCTAAAAAAGTGGGATTTTGCGGCACCGCACGGGCCGCAAACACCAAGTTTCGGAGCATCTGCGTCGATCGCGGCGCGCGGAATTCCCGTGTCCAGCCAAGCAGCGGCACCATACCATCCCGTACTATCCCGTTCGTGCTATCCCCTTCGCATTGGCTGAAGCCCTGTCCCCAAAGGCAATGTCCCCATGTTATTCGATGCTCTCCAGCAACCTCCCTGCGTTGCTGTCGTTCAGCGCGGCGTTTTCCTGTGTATTCCGTTCTTTCCGGGCTATTCCATCGCTCTCCTAATGCCGGAAAACGCGGGGTTTTCCGACAGGGTAAGCAAGAGATTTTGTAGCAATACTGAACAGTCTGTCATGTGACACTTTCGCAATGGATCTAACATTCTCTTTCACACTATAAAAAATCTGCAGGGACTACAAAATGATCTGTCGCATGGTAGATAATAATGGTAATTACGGAATGCTGAATGTAGTGGCTGAAGGACAGTCTGTGGGCCAACAGAAGTTTGTGTAGCGCCTACAGGGTGTTGCACAATAACTGGTACAACAGAAATGTCTCATGCGACAGAAATTTTGTAGTTCTATTACAAAGGTTTTTGTAGTGGGGAGTGCAGAATGTCGGTCGCATGATAGATATGTCTGTTGTACTACATAAATTTCTGTCGTACGACAGACATTCTGTCATCATTCTGCAGAAATTCCTGTCTCACATCAGACCATCCTGCATTCCCAACAGAAATTCTTGTTGTGCGACAGAAATGCCTGTCGTACGGCAGATTTTCTGTAGTTGTACTACAGAAATTTCTGTCGAACGACAGGCCACCCTGTAGTCCCAACAGAAATTCCTGTCGTGCGACAGAAATGCCTTTCGTACGACAGATTATCTGTAGTTGTACTACAGAACTTCCTGTCGCACGACAGACCATCCTGTAGTCCCAACAGAAATGCCTGTCGTACGACAGATTTTCTGTAGTTGTACTACAGAACTTCCTGTCGCACGACAGACCATCCTGTAGTCCCAACAGAAATCCCTGTCGTGCGACAGAAATTTCTGTTGTGCGACAGAAATTCCTGTTGTATTTTTCGACTGGGCACACACACACACACACACACACACACACACACACACCATGGAATCGGTCGATATACAGGAACACAATAACCTCTACTGCGTCTCGTTGCCATATTTACTATGTGTCGCATCACCGCAATAACAATCCAGATTGATACGTCCAGCTTGACACGCCGATGCACACAATAGGTTTCACATCACTGTATTCGTTACATCACAGCACTTCATTTTTTCGTGTGGCAAACTCTGGCGCGTTGATGCGTGGTATTAGCGGATGGCAACGTGTCTTGTGAAATAAGGAGCACAGAACTAGTGGTGGCAAACTTCGTCCTCTGTTGCTGATTTGATTCTTTAGGATATGTATCAGTGCCTTCGTGTTGTCTCCAGTTTAGCGGCGTTGTTCAAAGCAGTGCTGTCACTTGTAACTCACCGGCGAGAACTCGGCACGCTGGCTTCAGCTGTGAGCTGGCTCAGGCGAGCACACAACGCGAAGCCGGGCGCTAACAGCTGGATGCTGTACTTTATTTAAGCAATCTGCGACGGCAAGATTATCACACACATAGTCCCTACGTTGAGAGAAACCAACTCGGACGCCAAACGATGAATATTCTCAAATTGAAGCACTCCCCAAAAGCATCTTGCTCTTCTAAACGTGCTCTTGGTAGAGCTGGTTAATGATATAACAAAGATAAAAAAATTATCGCTACAAAAACAACGCACGAGAAGAAAGGATGACAAGTACGCCTGCCTCATTCGTTTTTATCGTCCGCTGTTTTTGTAGCGCTAATTACTTTTCAGCACTTTCCTCCTGTCTTTTACCCGCAAATCACAAGTGCATTGCAGCAAAGCCTGTTGCCTGCAAAGGTGGCCTGCAACAATCCCTGCCCGTGAAAGTATCCCAGCCGCCGAGCGGGCAGACATGAATATCGATATCAGCGTGCAATCGGTAGATATGCCACTACACAGTACACTAGACCACATCTCATTTCCGTGTTTACCCTGTACCGCATCACAGCATTTCGCAGCTATCACAACACCCCGATGCACACAATCATTTCCACATCACTGAATTCTCAGCACAGCATATCTACGTGTGGTGAACTCTGCACCGCGTTGATGCATGCTGTTGCTGATGGCAACATGACTTGTACCATACTTGTAGGATAGGGAGCGCACGACTAGTGGTGACGATCTTCGCCCTCGATTCTTCAGGAGGTGAGTCGGTTTCATCTCGTCACCGTTTCGAGAACTTAGCACGCCAGCTCACCGGTGAGCTGGCTCAAGGAAGCAGACAACTTGAAGACGAGTGTTAACAGCTCGACACTGCACTTATTCGGTTTAAGTAACCGGCCACGACAACGTACCATGCGCATAGCAGCTACGTCGATAGAAACAAGCTCGGACGCCAAACGCCGAAACGACCGTAGCACAAAAACAAACGCACGAAGCAATCGGGTGAAACTATGAAGGAAGTGCCGAGAAGGTTTTTCCCACGTGACTTTTAGCAGTGACGTCATGACCTCGACCTGTTGTTGGCCGGACAGAGCGTCCCACGCTGGATTCATGCGATGTCGCTCACACTGCTGCTGCTGCTGTTCCTGGGCGGGGCGCGATGCCGCCAGCGACAGCGGCAACGCCGTAGCCGTAGTGGGGGCTTCTCTGCGCGGCAAGGATAACCGAATTGATGTCATCACGGTGGCGCGTGGAAAAGGGTCGCGCAACTCTCAGCTCCCTGGGGGAGCTATATACAGGAATTATATCGCCGCCGCAGCCGGTGCAGTGGTCTCGTAGGCGCAGGCAGGTTCCTAACCCTCTCCCTTTGCCACCGGCAGGGAAGAAAGAGGAGAGAGAGCTTCCAGCCGCATGATTTGTTGCGCGAAGCTCTTTATTTGTTGCTGACTTGGCGACGGCGCCGCTTGTTTGCGATAGAGCCGACACAAGCGAACCTCAGCTCCGGTCTTTCCGCAGATTTCAGACTTTGTAGAACTGATAAATTTTTTTTCCGTTCTTTCCCTAGTCTTTTTGTCTTTCCATTTTCTCCTTTTTTCAATTTTAGCGTTATGCCATTCATTCCATGTTTTCTCTCTGTTTAGCCTCTACGGTTTACCTATGCAATATACAGTTTTAAAAAACTACTTTAGCGTGGAGGAACTTCGCAATATACGAAAGTCCGAGTTTTTGGCGGCGCCAAATATGCATCAAATTCTGTGAGAAAAAGCCGCAGCAACATCCCGCCGAGATGTGTCACAATGTTTAAATTCGCAGCGTGGTCAAAGGTTCATACGCCTGCGTAATATCATGACATAAATGTCGAACACCCGTTAATGATACAGAGGGATGCTGATAACAACCCTGACTTGGCCGCGGCAAGAGCACTCGCGATTATACACCCCCCACATAAGGTTCCCGTACTGGCTGAAGATAGAAGACCCCAACATAAACATCTACAGAGACTCTACTAAAGCAATTAGAAACATAAAGGAGAGGCTAATACAGCGCCAGAAACACGACACCATAATAAAATGCAAGCGAAAACACAATGTTACAACCACACTGCGCGGATACCTGCCCATGAGCGCATTGATGGAAGTGACGATGCATTCAGTTTACCTGCGAAATGAACAGCGTGATCCATGTGACCCCCTAGCCAAATTCAATGTCACCGGGAGTCACCTTCGCATGCAATAACCAAAGCAGACAAGCGCAGTAACACACAAAACAAAAGCGCTAACTCCCTTTTTAAGCTGCACGCCTCCCGGAGTGCCGATAAACCCACAACCTCCGAACGATACAACCGAATGATCTCCCCTCGGGAGTAATGCTCTACAACTTCCGGCAGCAAAAAGCTTCTTACTGTCCCAACTGCCAAGAGATCAGGGCAAGTGCAGATCGCTTCTGGTGCACGTGGACCTCTGCAACAAGCTTGCCTTTATTCCGGCACCTATTTCCTGAGTGCTAGGATTAGTACGGACTCGGCGGGCCTTCAGCGAGCCATTGCGGTACAAGCCTTCCTCTTCACGGGGACTTAATTGCAGCCTTCAATAAACTTTTTCGTCTTGACCTCCAACAAGAATCTTTAAACTCCGGGTGTAGCATGCCGCTTTTGCAAGTCCCGCCGCTGCAGATGCCGCAAGCAATGAGGAGCTCTGCTTTCACCAAGCTGATAAACACTGTAGGTATTACGCAGCTTACTCTTACCGTATGTAGTACGGCATCTTTCCATATTGTTTCTGAAAACTCTATTGACCTATTTGCCTAGGATCGCTGCGACATTTTCAGGAAATAAGTGTCGATACATTTCTTGTTGACCGCCTACAGCAAACTTAAAGAGAGCCAAGTCAACACCTGGCGCTCTTGATTCCCTGGGCTAACGAGAACATTTACCAAGTGGTTTGGTCCTAACTTTGCTGATAATATAGTACGGGACACTGAAGGCTAGCTCAAGACTTCCGTCTTGGAAGGTGGGGCTAAGAAGGAGAAGTCGGTGCACAGCGGAGGCACTTAAAACTGATATCTGTGCCGAGCTGCACACTGCGTCAACCCTCGTGAGCTATGCAGGTGCGTGTATCAGAATGAAAACTAGGGGGGACATGTATCTGCAAGGTGGCGTAGTACAACAAGTGTTACACTAAATAAAGTGAAGGAAAAGTGGGTGGTGATGAGATTAAAGGAAAGGGGGTGATCAGATGCATGCGCCCGCTTACCAAGACGCCGGCCGCTTTATTGCGTTTCAACCACTGTTTCTTAGGTGATATGCCAAGAAATTCTAAAAGGTAGATACTATGACGCAAAGACAGGGAGAAGCTTTGGCACTTTTTATGTGCTGTGCACAATGAGCCAACCGGTGGCCGGTCTAAATTGTGGCAGAAAATTAATATCATTTGAAGTTAACGCTGGGACAGTCTTCCAAATACCCTTGTACAAATATGCATACCCGTAATTAATGCAAGGCGTTTCTCGAAATTATGTTGTAATTTGTGCGCGAAGCAACAGACGCAGTCTACAAATCAGCCAACAATTTTGCGGTTTCCCGCGCCGAAACTACATGCGGCCTAATAAGGGACATCATAGTGGACGGCTCTTCAATAGCTTTGGCCTCACGGAGATCATTAAGGGAACCCTTCAACACCCACCACCGACTTTTATGACTGCATTTTGGGGTATTTTCCCAGGAATCTCCTCCCGCAAGAATAATTAAAATGTATTCAGTATTACCGGCGCTACACTAGATGAGGAAAAGTGCATAATGGTGTTTACGCCGTGCCCTCTAACCTTCACCTTGGAATAGCGCGACGAAAGCTCCGTCGTCTCCCACTAAGAGGGTTTCGGTGGGAACGGCTCGTGACGTTTTCTTCGCTGGCCGGATCGCCGCTAGGGGGCCGCGCCGAGCGGACGTGTTCCAAACGCGCTCCTGCTATTTTCGCAAGTTCTGGCGTTTTAAGCGACGTTGGGCCTTCTTCCTGTGTTTGCCCATCTTCATGGACATGTTGTTAACCCGCCGAACCCAAAATTTTGCCCTTCGGAACCACCAAGCGTCCCAGAGCCAAGTCTGTTTCCCCGAACCGTCGGTTAGGCCTAACCCAACGGCCTCCACGACGTGCTCGCCTACCGCCGGCCGCAGCTGTCGGCGTGGCGGCTGCGTGTGCGGCTGTCGCAGCAGCTGCGGATGGAAAGGCTCCCACTTACTCCGATCTCACTCCTATGCACACTGAAGACGGACATACTCCTACCATGGACGGGAAGGCGATCTCCAACGAACCTCAGCCACCCCAGACTACTTTCACTCTACAGTCATCGGCCGTGAACGCCTATGATGGAGAAGAGCTCGAAGACAACGGCATGGAAGAAACCGAAGAGGACGCCGATACCGAGCAGGCTGAAAGGAGCTATGAAGAGAAAAGAAAAGTTTGTTTGATTCGAAAGATAGGTGTTTCATAGTACCCTAAGCGCTTTCCCGGAAGCAAATGATGCTTTATTCACTGAGAAATAAGGCAATTTAAGCGAAAATTTTAAATCTCCCGCTAAATTGCACATTTCGTGACGTGAACAATGGCGTCATACGAGCCGGGCCATGAAACAGATACTTAGTATGTCGACTCCATATGGCACCCACAGGCGGGAATCAAACAGAAACCGGAACTCGTGCCGAAACCGAGACGGTGGCCATTTTAAAAATACTAGTAAAACCTAGTGCACCCGAAGCCCTAGTCATGGAATCGCCTGATCCGGAGAAGAAACCTCTCGCCGAGAAGCTCGCGCTTGCATTTAACAACCTCACACCACTTGAACGCTCAATGCTTCTAAGTGCACGAGCTGCAGGAGTTGTGGGATACGCGGATGGACCGGAAAGCGACCATTCCGCGATAGCCACAACAGACGAACGCCCAGCCGTCGGCACCGCTGCCTCGTCAGCCCCGTCGCGACGGACGAATACAGACTGGTACGTATGTGCCGTATTTTTATTACGGTTAATAATAGTTCAATTTCAGTAGCAGTATCGCTTATGCCAGTTGGCCGGTGTCGTGTATAGAAAGCCGTTCGCGCGAGCTCTCTGCTCCAACCAGAAAGATACGAGCGTCAATGCGCGGTGTGTACGGCATTTTTTCCCCCAAGGTCAGAGCGCTTTGACGGCGATTTGACGAAGTCGGCGACGAGCGCCAGCATGTCCCAGGAGTGAGCTAACGTAAGGGTCCCTGCCGTAATCACTTCCTCGGGAATGAAGCGAGCACACTCGTACTTCCGTTAGCTCTCTTTCTCCTCCGTTTGCAAAGTTCACAAAACGTAGCCACTTGCTTCGCCGCGGTTCGTCGTTTGGCAGCACATGAAAGGAGATCTCTTCACCGGCGGGGATGTCACACTCCCTCGACGATTTGCCCGTCCTACATGGGCATTTCAAAACGCAGCAACGAAATTTCATTGTAAAGTACTCGAACAAACTGAAGTTTTCAGTGGTTGAAAACTGGAAACGAGCTCCTAACAATAGCAGCAAGCCAACACCATTCCGAAACGGCGACGACTGTCACTATCTCGTCGCAGTTTGCTGTTCCTTAATCCCCTCGTTTCTATTTTTACCTTTGCTCGTTGGCGATATGACGGCCAACCTCCTGTGAAGGGATTACGATACCAAGCAAGGTCGCGGCTGTGCGTGCTGGGACGGTTCGTTGGCCCCGAAGAGACTCGAACCCGAAAATTCGTCTGTGCGACGCCGGCGACGACGAGATGTCGAGTTCGGCTGGCGGTAGTTTCGTACGCATTGGCGTACACACTTGCGTGTTTACTCGGAACTTCAACCGTGTACTCCACCGTTCTTAGTGTCATAAAAGGAATGTGCAGTATGTTTAACGGGCATATGGCTCACTATGAAAACTGGTAAGCCCTGCCTAACTTGCGTTTGCTTTTGCCGGCCTCCGCCAATCGCAGAGCATTCTCGTGTGACATCATAGGTTCTGTTGCTGGAAATGAGCTGGTGGGTCGCATGGTCATTCCCTTTTTTCCTGATTATGTAGCTTATGTGAGCGAAGTTTGTGTTAAAAGTGGTGTCAGTATGGTTCTAACAAGGAAATCTTTCGAATGAACCAAACTTGTGTTTTCTCTTCATGGCTCCTTGAAGGCTGGCAACGAGCTCGCCCTTCCAAGAAGCGCAGACCTACGCGCACAGACAGGGTAAGTCAGTCACGCCACACTCTTCATTTGAGACCATTAACCAAACTTAAAATCAGAAATATTCGTTGACATGCCATAGCCAGTGTAATTGGCCGAACAGCGCCAAGTGCAGAGCTCGCAGAAATGGCCGCCGTTACCTTCGATGACGCCGCTAACAGCGCGCACATTGCTGTATACGATGAAGGTTACGCAACCCGGCTCACCGAAATCGACCATCTTTTCTTTTCGCTTTTCGCCAGAACTGGAAGTTATAAACCATCGAAGTAGTCATTAAACTTATTCCCTCATCCAAGAACACCATCAGAGGAGTCATCAAAATAGACCCAAAGGATAGTAACGAAACTATCCATAGTTGGATTCGTTGCGCGCAGGCTGAAGTACTTCGAGTGCAAAAAAATAGGAATAACAGACCGAGCGATTGTTACTTTTGACTCTACTGCTCTCCCACGTGTGGTAAAATATTATATGGAACTCGTACGAGTCACCGAGTACCGTCCCAAACGGTGAGTGAGTTTCAAGTGCCGCAGTTTGGGGCACGAGGCCAAATACTGCCCATCCCCCAGTGTGTGTACGGAGTGCGGCCGTACTCATGCGCAAGAAGACGAATGTGAATCTGCACCCTTTTGTGTCCCGTTCCAGGCCGTTGGTCATCTTGCTGTAAGCAAAGTCTGTCCCAGCCGGCTTCCAAAGAAGGAGGAAAAGTCTCCAAAGAGCGATTCACCAAAAGAGTCTGATTCAAATCGTGGAACAAAGCAAACAAGCCGTCCCAACAATAACAATGTTTCCTGGGCAGCCACTCTCACAGGACACCAGCAGATGATTGGTCGTAACCCCACCGCCACTTTGCCAGAAAACCACCCAGTCATCATCCAAAATATTCAACTCAAGAAGAGCCTTCTAGAACTTCGTTCAGAACTTCAGGCGATGCGTAAAGAACTCGCCTCCCTCCGCAAAGCCAGCACACGGCGTCAATCTGTTTTACCCCAATCACGTGGCACGGAGTCGGTGCACCAAAGCCGTTTATGCACATCTCGTCGCCCCACAGCAGATTCTTCGCAGATAGCAAGCAGCAAACCCACGAGCTATGTCACTGAACAGATGTTGAAACAACGGGAGGCGCAAATGAAGTTTGAGGTGTGCAAGGAATGTCAGAAAGCCTGCGGCAATATTGCCGACTTACAGGGGCAATACGCGATTCTTAAACAGGACATGCAACAGGTCATGGAACAAATGCGCAAGTTTCTTGAGACGGTCACCCCTAGTGAATAAAAGCGCAAGAAGAAGCAATCTTCTTTAAAAAGCTCTTTAGTTCCTCCTAATCGTATCATAATTCAATGGAACTGCCGAAGGTTCGCTCAAAATGTCCCCACTGAAATCACAGGTATCCTCCACCCGACCTCTAGCCCTACTGCTACAGGAGACTAGAGGCCCTTGCAAAATTCTTCACTACACCACCTACATGGACCCCAAAATCCCGCATACTTACAGAGATAAAGCCAAGTATCCCTCCACCCCTGGTCATGCGGCAGTTCTGGTGCACAAGTCGTGCCATTCAGTGCAACACCGATGGGATAAAGCAAGCAATACAAATCGAGAAGTAATTATCGTCCGCGTTAAACCCCCTAGTGGGAATCCTGTGCTTATGGTCTCGGTATATTACAGACCTCAGTGCAACTCCCGGGTAAGAAATTCCTATGACTGCATATCACATATATTGTCGCTAAACTTTTCTTGTCCACTTATTATTGCAGACGACTTCAACGCGAAAAGTACTCTCTGGGGTTATTCCCACTACGATCTACGGGGGAAACTCCTAGAAGAAGCACTGGAGCATAGCCCCCTCCGACTCGGAAATGAACCTTTCATTCCTACCCGGAAAGGTATCCATAGCTCACAGCAAGACACCACACTGGATCTAACCCTTAGCACACCCGGCGTCATTAGAAAATGGCGAACACTAGATTGTACATGGGGCAGTGATCACTTCCCTATTCTGCTCCACTTGAACAGCCAGATATTCCGCTCCAAGACTACGTACAAAAACATCAACTGGGATCTTTTTCGCTCGCAATTCCACGTCAGCCCACAACCTGAGCTGTCCGAGGTTGTTGCCTCTGTGAATGAAGCGCGTATCGTTTCCACGGAGGCGGTAACAAGCACAGCTGAGGTCAGCTATCCGGACGCCCACATGCACAAACTGCTTCGTACCGCTGAACGCCTTACAAAAACGTATAGAGAACGCGGGAAACGTCACCATGACCTTATGAGACTGAAATGCCATTACAAAGCGATAAACGAATATAAAAAAATCCTCCAATCTTAAAACTGGCATAATCTCTGCGAACGACTGGAGCAAGAACGCGGTCTCTCACATCTCTGGAGCCTCTTTCATGGCCTGAGTGGAGGGGCAAAAGTAAAACTGCCGATTCTAGATGAAATTTGCCTCCATACACACTACTCTCAAGTGGAAGATACTCTTGTGAAGACTCTCTTCCCACACGCCACGGCTGATATCTCGACCTTCTCACCTCTGCCTGAAATCGATATACGAGCATCGCTCGCGGAGCTCGACTCTCCGTTTACCGAGGGCGAGCTGCATACAGCCATCTCCCAAGGAAAACCCAAATGTACAGCGGACGGCAACCGAACGGCGCACAACGCTGCCCGGGAGTGTCTACTAAATCCTCCCACGGTTCTCGACACCCCTCCAGCACAATCTGAACCACCGAGCAATGTACAACACTGGCAACAAAAACTTCGCCAAGCTAGAGCCCTCAGCCGGCACCGGCTAGCCGAGGCCTCACCCCCTTGGATTCCTCGCCCCACTAAAGACCCTTCCAGAACAGGAGAGGTCTTCGCGAACAAAGTTTATCCCAACTCGGCCTATACCCCTGATGTGATATCGAAGTGGACGAACCCAAGGCGTCTCTCCTTACCAAGGTGCCCCTACTGTGGCAGCAACGAGAAACCCAACCTTTGCCACCTTATTTGGTCATGTGCAGCCTTCTCAGACGGCCGTGCGCAGTTGCTAGCAAGCGCCACGGTTCCGACGTCGGCGTTAGAGCATATGTTAGGGTCAACCCAGAAATGTTAGGAAAAATCACAGACTTTGCACTAAAAAATGGTCTCTATTAGATGGTTTAATGCCTGAGCGACTACCTGTTCAAGTTCACCAGTCACAGATGAACACCGGTGCGCATCCGTCTTGCCCCACCAACCGTAATGTGCCATCAAGAACTATGCCGGGCACCCCCTCCCCTCAGTGTGTGTGTGTGTGTGTGTGTGTGTGTGTGTGTGTGTGTGTGTGTGTGTGTGTGTGTGTGTGTGTGTGTGTGTTGCTCCAACGGAACCTCGAGAGACAGCTACAGTGTCCGCTACAGTGAACCTTGAACATTACTTAATTGTACTACAACTTCTTAGTGGCGTCGTTCCCAATCCTCCGTTCCATTCCTTACCCACAGAGCTTTATAGCCTCCTGTCTGCAATAAAGTCATTCATTCATTCACTTCGCCGGCCTTCGAGATATCGCGAGGCCCGCGGGTTTTCTGTTTTAGTCGTCGCTTCCCGGTGCTGTGGATGTGGTGCGGGCATTGGTGCCTGATTGCGGGTTTTTTTACTGTTGTACCTGCTATTCTTTCCGTGCATTTCATCATGCAATAAATGCAGCTCTGCGATCCCGACTTGAAGAAACGAGCGTGGAATAGACTTTAGACTCGTACGTGGACACTCCGCGCAAGCAAAGTCGCTGAAAGAGCCATGGAAGAGCCACCGGAGCCACGTTCACAGCTACAGTCATTGAATAGTACAGTCATTGCGGCGTTTTTTTGCCTTTCATTCTTTAATGCTTCTCATTCGATTTTAGATACGCCTGACCTTCATTTATCCATATGCCCAGATATTTGTTTTCCGTTACCCGTGGTATTGCTGCGTGTTGAATGAATTCCGATCGTTACGGGAGTCGTCATTAAAAACCAGACCTCCCGACTGTGCTGTGCTAAACTCTAACCCCAGTTCAGTGGCTTCTTCCGCGCAGATATATGTGAGCTGTTGCAGACACTGTTTGCTATCTGCTAGTAGTACTATGTCATCTGCATATATCAGTCCCGGGATATGTTGTTCCACTTCCTGTCCTTTGCGGCTATAACACAGATTGAAACCTATTTTACTGCCTTCAAGCTTTCTTTGTAGTCTAGCCGTGTACAACATGAACAGCAATGGCGACAGAGGACAACCCTGCTTTAAACCTCTATTTATGACTACCGGTTCCATGCACTTTTAGTCCTCCCAGGTAATTTGCACCTCGCTCTCATTGTAAATTCTCTGCAACAGCTGTATAAAGGCCTGAACTAATTCCTTTCGCTCAAGTATCCTCCATAGAAGTTCTCTATCTACGTTGTCGTAGGCTCCCTTTATATCAAGAAATGCTATCCATAGTGGTCGCTCCTGAGCCATTGACACCTATATGCATTGGGTTAGGACAAATAAATTCTCCTCTGAGCGTCTGTCTCGTCTGAATCTATTTTGTAGTTCGCCCAGTCTGCCGTTTTCCTCTATCCACGCCTTTATTTCCGCTTTTTTGGCTTGCATTGTCAGCCTGTATTGCACTGAGGCAACTGTAATAGGCCTGTACGAATCGGCATCAGCCCTGTCTCCTTTGCCTTTATATATCATCTTCATCCTGCTCTCGCGCCAATTTTCCGGTACTTGCTTAGTTTTTATCACTTTTTCGATTGCTCAAATCCGTTGTTCCTTGCTTTTTGGGCCCAGTATGTGGACCACCGTATAGGAATTTCACCATCCCTGTTGCCGTATAAGCTTGAACATTTTCTTCGGCTTTTTTCCAGTTTGGATTCTCCAACTTTAGCTCTCTATCCGTATGCACCTCAGTTGCCCCAATCTCTAAATGCTGTAGTCCGCTCTTCGTTCTTTTGAACTTCTCTTGTATCATTGAGCGTATGTGAAATACCGCCTCTTCCTCTTTTAGTACCTGGCCTTCACCGTTTATGACACGCCTTTATCCTTTGCCCGTATATTCGAAACACATCGCTCACTTTCTCGTTTAAGTTTTTTCTGTACAAGTTTTTGTAATTCCAGCTTCTTTAGGCGGTACCAATTCCACATCAAAGTTATTTCCTCTGCTTGAATTCTCACTCGCCTGGCCTCCCTGTGCTTTCTCGATGCTTGCTGCCTTTGTGTTATAGCTTCCTTGATTTCCTTGTTCCACCAGCTTCTAGGTTTTCTTTTTCCTTTCCAGTAGTTGCGCTCTTTCGCGTTCCTTATCTTTCCTTGAATGAAACCAATCAGTTCGCTGTATTCGCATTCTTTCGTAGGTTGTCTCTCGATTTCCGTCTCTAGGCTTTTGGCAATATTAGCAATTTGCTGATCGTTTAATTTCAAGTCGTGTACCACCGTTTTCGAGTTTCGACTTTCCATTTTTCTAAAAGTAAACGTTATCCGTTTATGGTCACTTCCTAAGCTGAGGGCACCTATTGCATCTATTTCTATTAGACTCAACCTTTCACACACTCCTTCTGAAAGGAGGCTGTGTTGTATGCTGGACTGCTTTTCCCCTCGTTCCCAAGTAATTTGCCCCTCACATTTATTCTCTCTGTTTACTACAATGAGATTATGTTCTTCACACATATCTACTACGAGTTTGCCCTTGCGGTTGGTAAGGTTGGTGCACAGCGCCATTGATGGCGGTGGATTGTACGCGAAATGTGAGACCAAAAATCGGCCGCGTATCTGCTCCTTTCGTTGCAAATGTCGTCAAAAGCCGATAGTCTTTGCAGACATTTGCCAAGGAAATGCCCCGTTTTGCTTTCCCGCCTACCTCTCATGCTGTTCCTGTTCCGTCATGCTCATTCCAAGGTAAACACACTAAAGGTTTCCTCAAGGCGATTTGAATTTACCGCGTTCCACAGCCCCAAGCCGGGTTCCTCGATACCAGAGCTGCAGCACGGCGGAGACGCGCGTGAATCGAGGCGGCTGACTTCAAGGTTTATAGAACCGCGTTGCCGTGCTCCACGCGCGTTCCAAGCAGAGCGTGAATCCTTGCTAGTGGAACCGTTTGTTGCTGTTGCCGCGTGATTTCGCATATGCCGCCAGGAGGTGGCGCGGGCAACAGCAAGCGGCGGTTTTCTGCAGTAGATGTAGAATATCATTTTCTATCGAAAAAACAAGCATCTATGAATTTTTTAATGAAGGAACACTGTAAATATCCCTTGTGTAGTAATGTGCTGTCTTATATTTGCGTCATTTGTTGTTCTTGTTCAACAAAGTTAACAAGTATGAACGTATAAACCGGGCTTAGCCGTTTACATTTGGCTGTAAGTATACATCACTATTGCGCAGTATACATTCTACTTTGGCCGGGTGGCTGAATCGAGCCACAGACAAACAGACACACAGACGGACAGACAGACATACAGACAGAAAAAAAATTTCTGGGTTTAAATAGCCCAAGAAAGACTTCCGTCTTTAAAACGTTTCTGTTGCTTTTTAAGTGCAGATCACTTTAGGCGCTCGCCTTGTCGTCGTAGCTCGCTCTCTGGACCAAGTAGAGCAACAGGGCGTTCCGTTGTAGCGCTGTCGTCCCGGCGTAACCCAGAGTCTTCGAAAGCCAAGCGGTTTATATAGTCTTAAGCGTTCCAAACTCGTGAACCGCTGGCGCTTGTCCTACATCTCCCCTTTTTTAGCGCAAAGAAAACTATAGGTACATTCAGGCAAAATATACGTAATTAACCGGAAGCACCCGCGTTTATTTAGTTAGGAACACTCGTTGGGTTGGTTTTTAGGATAGTAAGCGAAAAAAAGGCCGCGCAATAAAAAAAATGGCGCGTTCTAAATAACGCAGTAGGTGTCTATGCACGAGAAGAAAATAACGCGTTCAAATTCCCGCAGAAAGGCTCCAGCCACACAAGAAAAACATGGCGGGTTCTAACAAACAGCTCCAGTATACGAAATTACAGCAAGTACAGTCGCGTGCAATTTGAAGGTAATCGCGCGAGCTTCGACCGATAAAGGCGATAACGCCCCCGCGCGGCCTTTTTCGGAGCGACTGGGACCTAGTTTATGCATTCTCCTCTCTCTCGGTCGCTGTTCCATCAAGCAGTGATCACTCCCGCGGCTAGTAAACCACCCTTTCCGCTTTGTGGTGATCTTGTGTGGTTGCAATCACGTGTGCGTTTTCTTCTTGGTTATCGTGAGCAACAATATCACCCATTGTTATAGATGTCCAGTATTTCCCGAGAATGCGTTTCTGCACACCCTTTGGACAACTGCTGTATAATACCACGAGTGCGACGTCATCGCTGCGTGCGCGATAAAAAAAAGAGGAAGGGGTTATTGATTTTGCTGCTGGGGTGATGGCTGCTGGAATAAACAGCGACCGAGGGAGAGAAGAATGCGTAAGCCAGGAACCAGGCACAGTAAAACAAGCCGCGTGGGGGCGTTATCGTCGTGGTCGGTCGACGCTCGCGCGATTACATTCATATCGCACGCGACTGTACATGGAGAACAGACATCCCGCTGGCGCAGGTTCAGGCAGGACGCGCGCGAGCACTGCTTAGGCGGGAAATTTGAATTACATGGTGGGCATCAACGAGCGGATAACGCCGGTACAGCCCATTATGACGAATCACTGCTCGGCACATTCGACAGCTTTCACATTGAGGGGAATGGCTTTAATTTTTTTTATAATTTTTAAGCAACAACAATTGGTGGAAGAAAATAAGTTTATTAAATATATAATTTTACTTATGACTGTGTTCCCTTTATGAAACTTATCCTGGTTAACTTTCGCGCATCTATCACAGCCATTTGCGATCTCACTGATTTGTGTGCGCATATAATAGTTGGCTCTGGTTTTCCCGGCGCTATATTCTAAAGGTAATGCAGGTTTAATGAAACTGCTCAAAGAGTGTTGCAGAGTCAATTTAAGGTGGGCAGAAATTCGACACAGAGGCGTTTTTTTTACTCCATCAGAAAAAAAACGTCCGCCGTGGCAGGGTGTAACGCTGCGTCAAAACCAACAAATTAAGCGCTTACTTCCACCTGAATATACTGCACAAAAAAGCACATAGATACCTGATCAGTAGAACACTTTTTTTCACATAAACATTTTGGCAAGAAAAATAGCAGCCATTTTGCGACATTGTTTGGGGAAAACTGTGAAAAAAATCTTTACCCCTTCGTCTAACGACGACGATTTTTGAACGCGAAGCGTTCTCGTGGTCGGTTCAGTGGTTGGGCAATCTCACACTGTGAGTGTGTGCTACCCTGGAGGTACGCACCACTTTTCTAGAATACCACAGGATCTCTCGGGTGTGAACTCGGTAGGCCTAAGGTTTGGGCTGTGGGTGTAGGGCGAGAATCGGTACCTGCAGCTTCACCTTTGTTTTGACCTTGTCGAAATGGAGCAATGGAATGGACGCCGGCTTCATAACGCAGGGACCCAGGTTCGGTTGCGGGCACGGAAAGAATTTTAGTGCGCAGTTCTTTGGCGCCCGTCCCTGGGCTCAGCCGCATCGACGTCATCGTGGCCGAGCGAACGATGGGAAGACCGAGGAGTGAAAGAAAGCAAATGAAAAGACTGTGTCGAAATTGCGCGGGGAGGGCAGTTCGCCGTGGCGACGCGAGCCAGCGGTCTCCGAAAGTGTGCGGTGGGGGAGGTGAAGGGGCAGTATGCTGCCCACGCACGAGGCGCTTGACGGCGCGACGCGTGGCGAAAACGTGACGGGGGCGTGCGCGTGACTATGATGTGCGTTCGCTTAAGACGCAGTTTGCGGTCCCCTCCTGAGACGCACTTCGCTCCGCCGACGCAGAAGCTCGCCATAGCTGCCGTCGAGAGAGCCCACGAGTGCTGGCTGCCACAGCGCACTGCAACCATAAGGAATGAATGCTGAACTACGAGGGAGGCAGCCGGTCATGTGCTTCGTCAGCCGCTGCAGCTAAACGAGCTGCCAGAGCGGAGGCTCAGCACCGCCGACGCCAGAACCACGAGTGAGTGCTGAACAATGAGCAGCTGCGTCCAAATATCACATTCGGGAGTATCGTAATTGCCATCCAATCATTTCCTTTCACTTCACCCACGATCATTCATCATCATCACCAGAGAAAGTTGGCTTTCCTGCAGGGCATATTGGCGTACAACGGCATCGGTGAGGACACTAAAGATTCGCTTTAATAATCACTTTTTGTGGGGGCAAAGGTATAATATAGCAGGATCCCACCCTTTTCATA
This sequence comes from Haemaphysalis longicornis, assembly GCF_048455015.1. NCBI lineage: Eukaryota > Metazoa > Arthropoda > Arachnida > Ixodida > Ixodidae > Haemaphysalis > Haemaphysalis longicornis. The sequence continues at coordinate 135,577,419 of NW_027526422.1, forward strand.
ACCTCGTAGTTTGAGCTGTTCGCCGTATTTACACTCGAGGTTGCTACAGCGCGCGTAACGATCGCATCGCACATTGCAAGTCCGCGTAGCCCAGTGGCCATCATTGCCTCATCGCCCATAATTTCTGCATGGTCTCTCGAACGCTGATTAAAACACCTCAGCGTCTACTTCACTTATCTTCGACCGTGAGATAGTTTAGAACTTTTTAACTCATTCATCCCAATGGGCAATGTCTCCGTGAGTGGTTTGAAGGGGGGGGAGAGGGGGGGGGGGGGGCGGGGGGCTTTGCTTTGCTCTTTTGCTTCTAACTGGGTTTGTTTTCTAGCATCTTCAGTTTTCAGGTAGTGTCAAGAGCCCAGTGAAAGTTGAGAGACTCGAACTGACATCGAAGATGCGCCCCGAGTGACATCTGATTTGTGCCCCGACCGTCATTCGATTCTGGGCGTTAGAGTTGAGTTCTTAGAGGGGGGGGGATGATTCGTATTCCGGCAAGCTCGTTGTCTTTGTAGATGTTCAACAGCAGCGTGATGCTTCTGACGGTCGTTTTCGTCCATGGCGAGAAGAGGCTGTGTGATTTCCAGAATTCGCTTATATACGCGGTGCACCGCGGTGCCATCTGATTGCTATTGGTTTCCCCTTTGAAGCGGGGTGATGACATGTCATCTTACCAAAAAGGACTAATATAACCATGTTTTACACTCTTGGTTTAATACTAGCGCTGCTTAGGGCAGGCACTAAAGCTTATTAGGCCCGAAATACGTTCTTTTCTCTGTTACAGGTGGTAACTGTCCTAGTCAATATTCCCCTCTCTGCTTTTCGTCCACCAGCATTCAAATCTTCTTTTGGTCCCCTCGACAGCCTTGAAGTTAACTTCCTCTCTGATACCCTTAAATCCTAGGGCTTCTGGAAGCCCAATATTCCCTTCATGTAGTTTTGGATGGATACCCTCACATTCTAACACTATGTGCCGCATAGTTTCTGTTTCTTTTCCGCAGACCACGCGTACCCCATCATTTTGTGAATACTTCCCCACAAAACTCTTAGTTCGCACGCAACCTGCTCTAGCCTCAAAAAGCAAAGCACTGCCCTGGGAATTATCGTAGAAATTTTCCTTTCTGATGTTCATCTTCTCAGCCCTGTACATCTCTAACGACGTTTTAGCTTCCATTTTTTCCCTCCATTTATTCGTTTCAATCTGCCTTGCCTCTTTTTTGGTTACCTTGGCGGTTTTGGATTATCCACTGTTCTTTCCGTATTTTATCGTTAGCCTTCTAGTCTTTCTTAACCACTGCGTGTCCACGCTTTTCAAGTATGGGTACCTAAAAACCTTAGCTGCCCACCTTCGTTGATCCATTGCCCTCAACCTCATCTCAAAGCATATTTTACTCTGAGCTTCTCTAACTTCAAACGACGCCCAGCCCATATCTCCCTGAACTGCTTCGTTAGTTGTTTTTCCATGCGCGCCTAAGGCCAAACGTCCTACCGTTCTGTGGTTTACTTCAAGGCCTGCTAGAACTTCTGATTTTAAGCAGAGTACAGCATTCGCAAACGTGAGACCCGGAACCATTACTCCTTTCCACATTCCTCTTACTACTTCATATTTGTTATACCCCCACAGAGCTCTATGCTTCATTATAGCTGCGTTTCGCTTTCCTTTAACCTTAAGTTGCTTTCATGTTTACGCGTAGCGCCATCTAGCGTAGTTCGGTGCAGTCACTTTGTATTACAACTTCATCACAACGTAACAACACCGGTGTTTTTGCGCGTTTTCTCGTTGCTAGGTTGTGTGCCTGTTTTTGAGTGTTTTGAAGTGTCCTTGTAGAGTTTTAGGTAGTTTCCGCATACATTTTCGCTTGATGGTCGTGTGCGCATGGATGGACGCAGACGGACATTGGGAGGTCTTCATGTACTCCGCACCATTACAAGGGAGGGTGTAAGCCGTTTGACTCTGGGGTACTAACTGATGGTCGTACCGCAGTAGGTAAAACGACTGACACGAACTCTGTCTGGTCTTCCAGACACAGGCTCGAATCCTGCCTGTGCCTGTGTGATTTTTTTGCGATTGTAAACGCTATGCGCATGGACGCGGACGTACATTGTGAGGTCCTAAGGTGTTCTGCACCTAAAACAACACCCTCTCCCGGTCTCGTGATAACCAGAGCACGTTTAGTCTGAGAAAGATGAAACGAAGGTTTTCAGCGACCGGTGTCCGCTCACAGACACAGGTCTCAACACCGCTCCGTTGGAACCAGTTTGGTCCGGATTTTCCAACTGCCAGAGCGTCAACCATCGTCAACCAGGGTCAGCGCGACCGACACGCTCCCGCTTGAGGTAACTAATTGAGGAGGGTGGGCTTCACCGCAACACACCAAAATTTTCCGTACTGCACTAAATTTGTATCACCCGCGCACAGGGTAGCGGCCCGGTGAATTGTAACACTAAATACAACAAATGCCTATATCATGTGTAGTACATGTTCAATGGACTACAACGGACTTGGGCTACACTCTAGCTGCCAAACCACTGCTTTTCCAAATGCCAGAACTGCCTTGGACGCCTTGTTTGCATAGAGGCCCAGTAGAACTAGGATTACACACCTTACTTTTGAGCTAAATAAAATGTTGTGTCGGTCTCTCCTCAATCTATCGTGATAGCTTTGCAGCTATGTTTTTTGACAGCGATAAGGTTTTTGCGGTGAATGGTATTCATGATAGCTCGCACTATGCTAAAACCGAATTACCAACTTCAAACTATGGCGTTCACACGCACAAAAATAAATTATTAAAATATACGACAAAAACAAATAAAAATAAAAAAATAATACCGTGTTTTCTACATGTTTTTCATGGCTAATTGACTTTTCCTGTTTCAACGCTACTACCACTGGTTTGATTTATTGCAGACCGATACCTCAATAGCTTTCTGTCGGTGTTTGAAGCAGTTCTTCAGTACCAGAAGGCACAGAACAACATTTTTACGGAAAGGCAGCAGTTTACGCGAGCGTTGTGCCACTCTCGGTATACAATCCACGTTCACGGAAACCGTAGATATCTTTGTATGCCACCCGGTTGAAGTATCCGACGAGAGGAATCGTGAAATTCTTCATCGTAATTGCTATTGCGCAATCACGTGTAAAGCTGTACGTGATGCCGTCAACAAAGAAACCACATTGTGTGAAACAGCTCTCTACCCGTGCGTGCTGCTATGCACTGCTAGGCTCTATGCGCTGCTTTCTGTATTCTAGAAATAGTATTGCGTGACTCACAAGCCAATCACACAACTATTTCACGCAAGATCACGAAGCGGGGAACTGGGGTTGCGTAGAATTACAAAAGAAAGTTCAGAATTGCTATTTTTTAACGACTCTTAGTGGCGGCATGTTTTATTTTGTGATTTTGTACCTCCCCTAGCTACTCATCTACTAAAAAAATTTCCCCGCATTTCCCCGAGGGGAAGAATGTGAAAGTGCGAATGCAGGAGTTCAATTTGCGCGGTTCTGCAATGTTCGCGAAAGAGAGATCACACACACACACACAAAACTACAAAGAAAGAAAGATGCATTTATTCACAGACACCTATTTGTGTTGTCGTTGTACTTGATTGCTAGAGCGGATCTCAGCTTTGAAATTTCGTGTCAGTACTCCTTTAAGCGGGTGCATTAGCCCTTCTCACGCCCGATTCCTGGCCAATCCCCCACGTGGGTATGTGCCATGTCAGCGGCCAGGCAGCGCGCGCCCATCTCCCCCCGTTGCCAAGGAAGACGAGGAGCGCGCGCACCCGCAGCTGTTGCTATGTGGACGGACGGCGGTCAACGGAATTCAGGGTCGCTTATAAAGTGCATTCGCACTTAAAAATACTGTTGTTAAAGTAGCTTCTACGCACCATACACGAAGGGCGTTGAGTAAAAAATTGGGGCACCTTCGCCCTGGTAGCGCGAACACTGGCCGAACAGTGTAGCCGGTGGCGCCATTTACCTTATTATTGGTTCGGCTGAGTTTTTGCGTGGTTATGCTCGGAGACTCGGCCAAGGTTTCTGCGTGGTAATAGCTCAATTCTCGATCAAGGTTTCTCCATCTTGTCGTCGTTAGCCCCCAGAGACCAATGGACACTCGTTAATTAAAGTATGTACAATGTGTTGTTTTATTTTCAGCACCTGTCGTTTGTTTCGGGGTTGTACAAAATTCCTCGCATCAAATCTCGAGTAGTGGCGCAGCGCCTATAGCGCCACGCTTCCTCTTCTGCTGGAATGACGCTCTTCTTTTGTCGCCCAACCTCTCTTGTTCGTTGGAGACCAAACTGTTGGACCTCACATGAATTTCCGAAATTGCCGCTGAAGTTCTCCATGACTGGCAGGCCCGGATCACTTTGTCGACCGCGTTAGCCCGGGGTAGAGCCAGCGGAAACCGTCTTCGCAGAGTCGGCGTCAGTAGTGCGTGCTTTTCTGTTCTTCTCACTTAAGGTGCGAACGCACGTGAACTGGCGAGGGAAAGAGTACGCGAGAGATCACACCGCGAAAGGTGGGAAGAGTATTCTTGAATGTCGAGTGGTGCGGGCGGGCGCGATGACACCACCGGTCGGCGACGTTTTCCTGCGCACGCTCGCCTGCCTAAGACGATCTTAAACAGCATCGTTATTAGTGTTAGATTTTAGGTTGTAGGTGCCACTAGACCACGGCTGCGGAATCTTGCTCACTGCCGCTTACGACCAGACACGACGACGTGGCATAAGTTCGATCGTCTTGGCATGTTTATTCCAGAATGTCCTTTCGCCTTACGCAATCGACCGTTTTCGTAGAATGTTGGAGAATCTGAAGAAATATTCACACATAATATTGTCAGATTACACACTGCCGTAACAACTGAATGACAGTGCAGTCAGTAGGCATCGGTTGTATGACGTTAGCACACACTGATCGTTTTACGCCCTTACTACTATAATGGCATTAGTAGGACACAAGAAAATAGTTCAAAAGGCGCTTTCTAGCGCGGCCAGATAACGTCACAACCACTTGACCTGGGTTATGCTATCGGCAGCCTTCGTGGGAGAAGAAATGGGCGGCAGCCGCGACCGCCAGCTCACCGCAATGCTCGGGAATGAATTGCGACCTCTACCCTTTCCTCCACTAGGTGCCACTATCCTCGCCTTCAGCGTATCAGCTAGGAATCTTTGTAGTCCGCGTTAGTTTTCATTGTGACATTAGAACGTTTTAGCATAGCGAATAGCGGCGCGGTCAGGACTTCACAACGGCGGCCCTCACCTTATAACCCCTTAAATACCCTCTGCAACACTTCCGATAAACGCTTTCACACTTTTCTTTGCGTCTGGAAGCACTGCGAACGCTGCAGTCATCACGAGCACGGAGCGGCACGGTGTGATTTGCTCGTCGCAGCATAACTATCCCCCTTAAGTTTCTACTTTGCTTCGTGGCTTTTTTTAACGGCGTATCGAATGCATTCACTGCTGCTGCTGAAGGAAAGCCTGCCAATAGCCGCTACACCGCTGTAATGACGTAATTCCAGCGGTCGTAGAACGCCAAAGCAGGAAAGAACGAAATTTTTTTTCGACAAGTTTCTTGGTATCTGATGGGCATAGAGCAATAAATTTTAGCTGAGGTACTTTGCAACCCCATAATCTCAGAACTGAATGTGTTCATTGACTGTGTACTGCAAGCATTTAAAATTTCGAAAAATTTGAAAAAAAAGCATTGCGGGGTTCCGTTAGCGCACTCAATTGAGATCTTTTTTAAACCAACAGGGCGTGAAGCAGTGTGCGAATTCAAGGCTATGACTTGTATTCACAGGCGAGGCCCGCTTGCAGGCCACCATGTGAGTGCACTCTCACTGGTTACGTCGGGATCCGCGGGATGGCGGTACTTTTTCGTGCTAAGCACATGATTTGGGTTGGACGTTCCAAACTCTACCTCACCGAACGCAAACTAATGCCTCGAGTCCAATGTGAGCTCGATTAATAACATCTCTGCTTACATCATTGAGAATCGGGTTGAAACAGAGGAGACGGCGCATGCCTATGTTTCTTTTGTCTTCGGCGTGCGGGTGCAGTCGCACAAGCTGCGCCATGTCCGTGGCTCATCGGCCATGTCCGTGGCAGTTTCCAATGTTGCCAAGTGAAGCAAGTGACAGCTAAACTTTTGCATGAATACCAACTATACGGTGTGCCGTCGACTGTGAGTCTTCTGCGATTTCATTTAAGTGCGTTGTTCCGGAATACATATTTACATGTTGCATTACCGTTATTTACGTAAGAGAACTCTAATAAATGAGGCATCGTAGAAAGCTTCAAGGAAGGGAAATTTCAATCAGCTCCGAGTTAAACGGCGTTCTTAGGATGGTGTTCCATTTTGCCTGCCTGCCGTGTATTTGCCGCTATCCTACGCCAAAAAACCGGTCAGGTAAGGTCAGAAAAATTTTTGCGGTTGTAATTCCGCACCTCTCTGTGAACCCTATCCGTGCCTCACGTAATTATTAATCTAGAACATGCACAGAACTGAAAATCGCAGCAATGGAAATAGCCCACAGTAGCAACAGTAATAGCCAGTTTAGAGGAACGACCGTCGGTCGCATTGGAAACGTGCCGCTATCAGTGGCACCCTTAAAGACCGCGCTCTCCGCCACCGCATCATCGACTGTTAGGCTTTCCGCGAAAACTACCGTGTTGCCAAGAAGTGCCAGTAAGCGCTTTGCAAAAGTAAGTACGGTCGCGTCTGCAGGAAAGCCGTGATTTGAAGACGCGTTTGAAAGCAATAGAGCTTTCTGGCAGGCCGAACGCCGGCAAAAGCTTTGAAAGAATGTGGTTCCGCTCGTTTTCTAGTGCACCCTAACGGGTAACAGCGATGACAACGGTACACTCCCGTTGTTACCACCTAGTAACCGGATGGGGTGCCGCTCAAGCGACAGGTTCTATCTACTATGCAACATGTATCTATTAAGTTGTATAGGTTCCGGAACTGTTCAGAACACAAGTGTGTAAGAAAAGTCTGCAGAAATTCGGAGAATTGTCTACTAATATGTAGGATTCCTATTCCGCTGGCCGAGAGTGGGAGTTCTTCACAGGCAACTTTTTGGTTTTTCTAAATTTTATCTGAATAGTTATCTCCATTCCTGCTATTTTAATGATTGCAGGCTTTACCTTAGCCAAATCTGCAGTTTTCCGTAAATGAATGGCGTTACAGGGTTGACCAGTTTCGGTATTTTTTCCTATTGTTCTTGTTCTTTTTTTCAACAATCTGCGCGACAAATTATCTATATTTACGCTATTATAACAATTATACATGTTACTTCTGCCAAATATGCATTTTTGCGCTAATGCTGGGCAAAACACCGCTCGCCATTTTCGCTACCTGTTTCTGTTTTTCAGTTTTGGGATTTTCAAAAGTCTGTCCGATCAATTATTTTCATTTACGTTATTTTCTCTTTACATTTTTTATTCCATTTGCTTGCAACGATCCAAGGTGTTACTTCCACCAAATCTGCATTTTTGGTTAAAATGCACGGAGTTACACCATTCGCCATTTCCGATATATTTTCTATTTTTCTTATTTTTTTGTTTATAAAAATTCTGTTGTACCAATTATATTCATTTTAGGCTTTTGTAACGATTATAGGTGTTACCTGTGCCAAATCTGACTTTTTCTGTGAGGGTAGTGCGTTACATATAATAATAGTAATAATAATAATAATATAATAATAATCAATCAATCAATCAATCAATCGTGTTTATTTACGTGCCCAGGAACAGCCAGAGGCCTGAGTGCTGGCGCACGGATAGTTACATAAAAACAAAATACAAGAAACATATTGCAAGAAACAAACAAGCGACAAGACACACACAAATTGAAGTAGTGAAAATGACAGAAATAAAGCACAGGCGGAGCCTGGGTACAGGTAAAAAGATAAAAAAAAGAAGATACCTTTGTTGCGCTGCTTATTGTAAAGACCACACAACAAGCAGAGCAACAAAGTTTGTCAGTAATACAACAAAAACAACGGCAAGAGCGTACGAGACAAATGATAAGACGAACAAATGACAGTAAACAGTTTGAAAAATAGGCAACTATCAGTTGGTTAGACACAACCGCAGAGAAACCAAATTCCAGAAAAAAAAGAGCGACAGACATATCATAGGTGTTTAACATACTGTATTCAACAGCGCTGTACGGTAAATTGTAAAGGATTTCTGAAAGATGTCAAGGCGTTCAAAAAAGCGGTTGTAACAATTGTGTATTCTGCGCACAGGAGAATGATTGGAGTTGCGCGCAGCGGTCAAGAACGGGCGATGCGACCTGGTGGGCTTTTGTGGTACACTAAACTCTAAACAGTTAAGCAGGTCCGCGCAAGAAAGGTCGCCATGAACAATTTTGTGAAGAAATGTAAGGTCTGCACGCATACGTCTGCAGTTCAAGGAAGGGATGGAAGGGACTATAGGTAAGTCAGAATCAGGATGAAAACTGTGATTGTGATGACGGTGCTTAAATATGGATAAGAACTTCTTCTGCACACATTATATTAATTCACTACTAGATTTGGAGATGCCGTTCCAGGCAACAGAAGCATATTCTAACTGTGGTATACATATTGTATTGTATAGCATTAGAAATGGATCTGGAGAAGAGAATTCCTTTGTAATCCGACACACATTTCCAAGGCTTCGGAGTGCTCGCCGGGTGATGAGCCTAATATGAGGAGAAAAAGAGAGGGTACTGTCGAAAAGCACCCCTAGGTCCCTAATCTCATCAACCCTTTGCAGAGGAGCTCCCTCAATACTGTAGGAAAACAGCAGACGGTGGGTTTTCCGGCTGTAGGTGACAACCTTTGTTTTAGTGGGGTTTAAAATTAGGCAGTTTTTCCTGCACCAGACCGATAATTCCGACATATCCCTCTGCAAGGCACAGCAGTCCTGAACACCGCTAATGTGCCTAAATAGTTTGACATCATCAGCATAGAGAAGAAAAGAAGAGTTTGTTAACACTGTTGAAACATCATTGATAAAGACAGAAAACAATAATGGGCCCAGCACGGAACCCTGAGGTACACCACTTGTTGCAGGGTAAACACTAGACTTTTTGTAGTTAACATCTACATAAAAGGACCGGTCAAGGAGATAGCTGGACAACAAGGCAACAAGGCTTGCGTCTACACCGGACTTAGCAAGCTTGTTAATTAATAACTGATGGTTCACCACATCAAACGCCTTACTGAGGTCAAAATAAATAACGTCCAACTGGCCGTTTTCACAAACTGCAGCCGAAGCCTGTGTCATAAAGCTTGCAAGATTTGTGACCGTCGGTCGACCAGAGAAAAAGCCGTGCTGATTTGGTATCACAACGTTCTTGACGCAGGCAGCAAGAACTTTGTGCAGAGCTAACTCAAAGAGTTTTGAGGCGACACAAAGGAGTGAGATCGGGCGATAGTTAGAAACGGCTGACTTATCACCAGACTTAAATATTGGAAAAATTCGAGCGATCTTCCATGCACAAGGAAATTTACCTAAAAGTAAGCAGTTATTATAAATGGAAGTTAAGACAGGCACAAAAAATTTTGCCGTAAGCCTTCATGAGGGCTGCTGGAATTCCATCTGCACCACAGGAAAATGATGGTTTCATCCGTTGAAGGCTATCATTGACAATTTTTTCATGGAACCTAAGTGTGTTAAAATTAGAGTTATTAAACGATAGGCGTTCGTCGTTGCCATCTGGCAGCTGAAAGACAGAATGAAAGTACTGAGCAAAACTGGTGGCAACATCCTCAACCTCTTCACCATCGGAATTAAACAGGCTAACGTGTTCTTTAGACGCCTTAGAACGGCCGCGTACATACCTCCAGAATTCAGCCGGTTTCTGAGACGCAGCAGCCTCTAACGATTCTATATAGAGCTGGTGGTCACGCCGGTAGAGGATTTTGCAAAGTGAGCGATACCGACTAAACTCCGCTTTCCACTTGTCAAGCCCAGAACGCTTGGCCTTTTTGTGGGCGCTATCCTTAAGTTTAAGCGAACTTCGAAGTTCTTTAGAAAACCAGTGCGGAAGTTTGGAAGGAACAGGGTTATAACAAGGGATATACTTTTCCATGCCCCTTCTGACAATTTCAGTGAAACGTCGAACCTGTTCGTCAACATCATTGACATCCAAAACACTAGACCATTCAGCAGATGAATAAAAGTGATACAGCCCAGCATAATCTCCACGCTTGAAAGCATATCGCGGGACTGCACAATTGTCAACACCGCCAGAGCGATGCTGGGTCGTGACCGAGACAGAGACAATAAGACGGGGGTGAAACTTGTCGGGGTGCACAAGGGATGTTTCGGAGGCACACACTTGTACGTTTTTTAAGTTTGAGAAGCACACATCTAGAACATTACCACAAGAGTTTTCTATGTGGCAAAACTGCTGCATGGAGGTGAACGATTGAAAATCTAATAGCATGCTGCATTTCTGCGCTGCATAATGGTTTTTGTGCTCAAAGGAAAGACTGTTCCAGCGAATACCTGGGGTGTTGAAGTCTCCAAGTATAATGAGCTTATGGTTGGAGTGTGCATTTGAGACATTTTCTATGGATGTGAGTGTTCGATTAAATACAGAAGGTAATACTTCCGGGGATATATAGAATGCACCGATGAGTAGCTTCTCGCCCTTCGTGAGGCCTACCTCAAGCCAGACTGATTCGTCTAGGGTCTCGAGGTCAGCACGCCGCATGCAATGCACTGAAAGATCAACGGCAACGAGAACCCCGCCACCTTTTTGTTTAGGTCCAGTTAATTTTCTGTCGCTTCTAAAGATTTGATAGTTAGAAGGGAAATAGTCGGAAGACGAGATATCATCGGAAATCCAGGTTTCAGTAATGACAACAGCAGAAAATTTAGAGCATACAATATTTCTAATAAATTCAGAGGACTTAGTTCGTAGACCTCTAGTGTCTTGATAGTATATGTCGAAACTCTCGTACTTACTGATCATTTTCAGTTATTTCAGAGCTGTGCAGCATACCAGGGTGGACCTTGCCTTGAAACGGCTTGAAAAGGCAGCCTTTTGGCCACATAGACGGGTCGCTCAGGCGCCTAAAACACTCCTAGTTAACAGTTACGCAAAAAGAAGAATAGGAGTCGTACTTGGTCCTAAGTCGTTTGCACGACAATGGCGTAACTTGCACAGTTGACAAGTGAGCCAACAGTTGAGCAGATGTGGTGCTAGCGGACAGTTTTGAAACAAAGATGACCCTGGAGCCCGGTGGTCGGTGTACCACAACCAACTGAGAAGCTTCCGACGCACCCACGCGAGGAGGGCTCCTTTTCTTCTGCAAGTTCGCCGGCGGGCCATTAAACGCAGTTTCGGACCTAGGAGGCGGGGGCAGAGGGTGAACCGAAGGGGAAACCAAAGTGCACAAGGCCGTAGCAGGTTGACTGCTGGGGCGGTCAACGAACGGCGAAGCGGTGTTAGAGGACAGGAAGGGGGCACCTTCACCAGCTGCACCGGCGGCGGCTTCGGCGAACGACGACCTCGTAGGGATACCAGACTGCGGTGACGTCACCTGCGGCAAGAAAGGATTAGCAGGCTTCGGGGAAGCAGGCGGAGAAGGCGGGGGACGCGCGAGCTCCCCTCGCAGGCAGCGAACCTCCTCACGCAGGGAAGCGACGATTGCAGCCTGATGGGCAAGCCCAGCCACCATGTCCCGTCGAAGAAGCCGGTTCTCCTCGCGCAGCTCGGTGAGAACATCCCCGAGAAAAGAGAGGCTGGCGCAGGCTTCGGACAGGAGATTCTTCAACGCAGCTACCTCTGCGCGTAGGTCCGCCGAAGGGTTGAAGCTTGCTCCGACAGGGGACGCCACTCGTTTGGCCGGGATGTTCGCTGGCTCACCGTCTTCGCTGGCTTGGTCACCGGGGTCGCTAGGCCTAGCGGGTGACGCCGCAGCCACACACAGATTGCAGACGAACGGCTGCTCACCGGAGATCAAACGCTGCAGTTCCTCGACCGGAAGAACAATGCACTTTCCGTGCGCACGGCGTTTACACGCAGAACATCGAAAAAACGCCTGCCTGCCGAAGAATGCGAGGCAGCAGAGGAGGCACTTGTCCTTACTGGGCGCCATAATAATAATAATAATAATAATATTAATAATAAATCAATCAATCAATCAATCATGTTTATTTACGTGCCCAGGAACAGCGAGAGGCCTGAGTGCTGGCGCACGGATAGTTACGTAAAACAAAATACAAGAAACATATTGCAAGAAACAAACAAGCGATAAGAAACACAAAAATTGAAGTAGTGAAAATGACAGAAATAAAGCACAGGCGCAGCCTGGGTACAGGTAGAAAAGAAAAAAGAGCATGCCTTTGTGGCTCAGCTTATTGTAAAGACCCCACAACAAGCAGAGAACAAAGTTTGACAGTAAAACGACAAAAACAATGACAAGGGTATAGAGACAAATGATAAGACAAGCATGATAAGTAAACAGTTTCAAAAACAGGCAACTATGCATTGGTTAAACAGAACCGCAGAGAAACCAAATTCCATCAATAAAAAAAAAACGAACGACAGACATATTATAGATGTTTAACATACTGTATTAAACAGCGCAGTACGGTAAATTGTAAAGGAACTTTGAAAGATATCAAGGCGTTCCGAGAAACGGTTGTAACAATTCTGTATTCTGCGCACAAGAGAATGATTGGAGTTGCGCGCAGCGGTCACGAAAAGGCGATGCGACCTGGTGGGCCTTTGTTGAACTCTAAACTCTAAACCGTTAAGCAGATCTGCGCAAGAAAGGTCACCATGAATAATTTTGTAAAGAAATGTAAGATCTGCACGCATACGTCTGCAGTTCAACGAAGAAATGGAAGGAACTATGGGTAAGTCAGAATCAGGATGCAAACTGTGATTGTGATGACGGTGCTTAACTATGGATAAGAACTTCTTCTGCACACGTTCTATTAATTCACCACTAGATTTGGAGATGCCGTTCCAGGCAACAGAAGCATATTCTAACTGAGGGATACATATTGCATTGCATAGCATTACAAATGGATCTGGAGAACATAATTTTTTTGTAATCCGACACACATTTCCAATACTTCGGAGTGCTCGCCGGGTGATGAGCCTAATGAGAGAACAAAAAGAAAGGGTACTATCGAAATGAACCCAGAGGTCCCCAATCTCTTCAACCCTTTGCAAAGGAGCTCCCTCTATACTGTAGGAAAACAGTAGACAATGGGTTTTCCGGCTGTACGTGACAACCTTTGTTTTAGCGGGGTTGAAAATTAGACAGTTTTTTCTGCACCAGACCGATAATTCCGACACATCCCTCTGCAAGGCACAGCAGTTCTGAAAACCGCTAATGTGCCTAAATAGTTTGACATCATCAGCATAGAGAAGAAATGAATATTTTGTTAACACTGTTGACACATCATTGTTAAAGATAGAAAACAATAGTGGACCCAGCACAGAACCCTGAGGTACACCACTTGTTGCAGTGTAAACACTAGACCTTTTGAAGTTTACATCTACGTAAAAGGACCGGTCATGGAGATACTTGGACAACAAGGCAACAAGGCTTGCGTCTACACCGGACGTAGTAACCTTGGTAATTAATACTTGATGGTTCACCACATCAAACGCATTACTGAGGTCACTTCCTGGGCCGCGGCGGCCGCTTTTCTGATGGAGGCGAAAAGCAAAAACGCCCGTGTACGAGATTTCGGTGCACGTTAAAGATCCCCAGGTGGTGAAAATTAATCCGGAGCCCTCCACTACTGCGCGCCTCAACGCCTGCGTTGCGTCGGCGCGTTAAACCCTACAATCAATCAATCAGGCCACTTCCTGACAATAAAAACAATGATAATAATATAATAATAATATAATAATAATAATAATAATAATAATAACAATAATAATGTTTATTCCCACTTCAAAATTACAGAACATTATCCAGCCCGCATAAGCTACATGGCTTGTGGGAAAATGGTTCGCCATTTAGGCCATTTTTTCATAATTCAATTACTCCAATTACGCCAATTTACGCTATTACGACGTTTACAGGTGTTGCTTCCGCCAAATCTGCATTTTTGTGTAAATTCAGGGCATTACGCGCTCCTGGTTGTGGTGGCACTCGCCAAAGTATGCTGCACATTAAAACGCATTTTGGGGCAGTTGTGCTTTTCTGGGGATGTGACCAACGTAAAGATTTAGCCTCGTTGCGTTATTATGTTTGCAATCAATGAGGTGACATTCACACTGACGCCTTAGAGCAAAAATCAACGAAATTCACAAAACCCGGTGGTAATAAAGTGCCTAGGAGTAGGAAAGAAACGGAAAATCGTGTACGTGTTTTCAAAAAGGTATTATGCAGGCTTGGAAACCTTAGTGTACTTTCTTTTGCACTCCAACCACGAAAACGAAGCGCAGCGAAGTGAACGTGTGTCGTATAACCAATTCAGGCAGCTTATCTGATGCTGTTAATAATCCCTATGTGCAAATGCAATACGAATAAGGAATAAATGCGTCGTTTGTCAGGCAAAAAAAAATACCCTTTCCTCATATTGTGCATCTTGAACGAACAGAAAATCCAGCCGAGGCCGTAATTTTTAAAGGAGACTCTCTCACCAGCGCTCAAAGGATGTCGTTGTAAGAAATTCCTTTCGGCTGTTGCCTCGTGACTTGAATTTCGGCAGGAGGCTGATAGCGCTATGTGTAAATGATACGAAGGTGCTCTTGGTCGGGGATTAGCAATCTTCGTTTACACTTATGAAAAGAGAACTGGTACCGGCCACGCAGCAAGAACAAGTCAGGAGGGGAAATGAGGCTTCCTACCTCGGCCAGATAATGTCACAAGCGCTCGTCGTAGGTTAAGACAGCGGGATCTGCCACTGGTGAGGATACTACTGCGCGGCCGCCGCGATCGGCATTTCCCTGCGCAGCAGCGGAGTGAATTGCGGCCGCTATCATTTCGTCCATCAGGTGCCGCTAGGGCTCCCTCACCGTCGCAGCTATAAAGCTTTGCAGGTGGTCGTCGTTTTCCGTTCGCCCGTGCTTGCCACAAAGGGCAGTTCCCTCTCCTGGATGCTCTTTCTCCGTGATGCCGGCAAAAAATACTTTCCGACGTGTAGAACTCCTCCTATCATTTTGCCTCACCCACTTTCAGCTGTAGTAAAAAGTTAGGGAAAGTTCGGTCCCACTAAGGTCGATCCGCATGACAGAACCAGTCCGCTGGGCGTTCGGTCACTTTAGGCAGCGCCACGGTCCGGCGTTTCGGCGCGATCAGATCTAGGGCCCCATTCTCGACTGCACATATTCACAGTGAACTGTGAATTTGTCG
The DNA here is from genome assembly GCF_048455015.1 of Haemaphysalis longicornis. Lineage (NCBI taxonomy): Eukaryota > Metazoa > Arthropoda > Arachnida > Ixodida > Ixodidae > Haemaphysalis > Haemaphysalis longicornis. The sequence goes on from NW_027526422.1 coordinate 135,592,745, forward strand.
GAAGTCTTTTCTGATTGCCTTTAATTTTGGTCACGTGCTTCCGGCTGCCAAACGGTTGGGTGGGCTTTCGTCATTTTGACGTTCCATGACGTTTATGGGCTGGAGTTCTACAGTCTATCTTATTGCAGTTTATCTAATGCACTGGACATGATAATGTAGGCCTGTTTTTGCTATTCAACAAAAAATACGGCTTGTATGTCACGCACTCTCTCTGATTGGCTGAGAGGGCGTGACGTAATTTAAACATCTGGCGGGAACGATTACGTCACCCATTGGCAACTTCAGCCTTTGTAAAATAGAAATAATGTATAATAGGAATAGGGCATGGAGGAAAGAGAACCTTTTCTTTCCTCCATGAAATAAGGCAAAAATTTCACCAACCTTCGGCGCAGTGGAAACACCGTGAATTTGCAGCAGGCGCAGTTTTGTATGACGCGCGGTTTAAACCATGTTTTCTGCCTAAAGAAATAGTAGTTCTGACTGTTTCCAAGTCAGTGATCACGGTGCATACAAATAACGTGCCGCAGTTTGCTTTTATGTTTGGCAATAAAATAAAATGATTTGTTTGGCGTAACAGCAACATAACAGGGCAGTAAAAGCCTCTACATGACAAAAACAACCCAATGCATGACATTTATTCACACTAATTCTATTAAGATGCTTGGTCACATGACCGCACTCAAGAGAAAAATAACGAAAGAAGTGACTCTTTTAATCATAACTGCGCTGATCGAAGTCGAGCTTGACGAATGAGGGAATCGGCGACATAGGTACGCCCCGCGGTTCTCAGGCGTAGCGCTTCGCAGCCTTCACGCGTAATACAAGCGATGGTCTCGGCCGTCTTTTCCTGTGATCACGCCATAAACTTATAACATAGCAGCAGACGATAGCGTGGTGGCCGGAAAGGTGATAACGCAACAAAGCTTGTATTGAAGCAGATAAATCAACTATGTCACTAAAAGCGATTGAGAGGAATAAATAGATACGGAAAAAAGATTGTGTAATGTTCTTTAGCTTACTTCAGCTTTACTCAATCGCCTTGTGGTGTTCACGCCAATTTTGACGCGCAGAAATGTGTTTCCCTTTCCAGCCTCAGCTACCGTCTTAATTTTTATAATACATTCCAACTGTTTTTATACCATTTGTGCTCAATATTTGATGCCTCTGTTGTGATCTTTATGAGTGAAGCGTCAATTTACACTGCATGTCGTCATATCTATACGTGCATCCCGTCACTGATTGCTTACATTGTGCTTACGCAAAAAAACATGGTGAATTCACCGTGAATTTGTGCAGCCGAGAAAAGGTCCCCTAGGGCGCCTCGACGCACGCGCGTCACTGGCGGTGCTGTCAACAAAATTTAGTCAGATCACGTGCAGAGCGCATCCGCATGGCCGGCCGGCACAGCCTGTCACGAAATGACGGACCGTGTAAACTCTCAAACAAAAGCATAATAAAAGATTAGCGTTCAGTGATCGTCAGAGCATATGCATTTTAACACATGCACTGCTGTACAACCGAACGCAAAGAAGGGGGAAAGCACACGTATACTCTTAGGCAAAAGGGAACGAAATTGGATCTAAATACGGCCGTAAGTCTTCGCGGGCATCCGTTCATCTTCACCGGGAGTGAGTGGGGCAGAGTGCGTGCCGTGTGCACAAATGCGGACTAAATATTTGTCGCCGCCGATCTATAAGGATTAACGAAAAGACGAAACGCAACATTTAGTCTCGTTGCTGCGTCATTATAACTCCCTCTAGTGGCGTCGTCGTGGCCATTTCGCGCGTATGTCTGCGGACCGTTCTGGATTTCGGAAACACAAGCCATTGCAATCGGTGGGTTTTTCTATTTAGCGCCACTGGAGAAAACATTAAAGGTAATATAAAAAAAAACGCCTAGGCCAAATAAAGCGGATGGTAATATCAAGGAGCGGCGAAGCGCGGTGGACAAACGCTTCTCGGTGAGGTTATGTTAATACGCTGTGTTTCATGGGATTTACGCGAGGTAATAACGGCCAATGAAAGATTTCAAGCCCGTCAACAATAACAAAAATATTAGTGACAATAGAAAACGTTTATCCATAAGCGTAATGAGTACGTATAAAAAAAATGCGCGCGACAGCTCATCGTCTTGACATTAGCTGAGGCACTCGGTACGTAAATGCCTTGTGCACCAAAGCTATGACAATGCTGTAACTGCTGTAAGACCCGGCTGCATTTCTCCGTCCCCATCGTCTAGCAACGCTAACATGAAGAGTTTAGGCTAAGCAACACCAGATTTGGTTTCGCCAATGCAGGAAAATATGGACTGTTTCCCTGATGTGGCACTCACGCAAACGACCACTTTCACATACGATAACGAGAGAGAGCACTGAACATACCTAGCGAGCTCTAAGAATATAATTTGTTATCGCTAATTTGCGCAAAAACAAATGCGTCGTCCAATCACCCCGCCTCTTTTCGCAACTAGATAACGAGTTAATTTATCTTTACCAGAAAAAAAATATCTATGGTTGTGAGCATGGGCATCGGCAGGATTTCGTCTTGAGGGTTTTAGTCTGCCCGTTGGTAGGAAATTGAATAAGAGAGGCAGAGCTTTAAATTGATGTTAGCTAAATTCCACAGCATCCAGGGGATGTTATGCAGGTGAATGAGAAATTATATATTTTTTGAAGCGCCACATATTTCAAAGGCTGATACGTCACAACAAGAAACGTCCACATGCTATTCAACAGAACACTCAAGGCACAGGGTTTCGAAACAATTTTCTTGCTATAACAAAATAACCAGTGTTTTTGGGAGGCAGAATCCCGAAAAATTCGCATTTGCTTTCTGTAAACAGCTAACTATAAATTCTCATCCGTAAAAGTGCCACGCGCATACAGGCGCGTGCATCGAGAAGCGAACATCTCTGTGTCCCTCCCAATCAATTTTTTCACCAAGCGGTGAAAGCATACTTATTCCAGACAGGCGGTTGTAAGACGTTGTCGATCGAAGTCATGTTTTCACAAATTGCATTCCGCTAAAGGAACGATGGGTCAGGACACCACGTCGTCTCGGGGAATATAATATCCGTTTGCAGAGTGCGATTGATGTGGCATAGATCACCTCATCGAGTGCGAGAGGATACAAAGAGCATCAGTTGGAGTTTGTGTTCCTCCACGCTCGACGCCAAAGTTCAGCTCCGCAGCCGAAGTTATCAACAAGGAGGAATTTTTAAATGGCACCTAGAGCTTTTTTTTTGAAATCATGCTGTTTCCTTCAACGCCTTCAGGTGATGCAATAAATTTAAAGCAAATGCGGGGGTGCCTCCAAATTTTTCTTTTCCTGCTGATAGCGAAGAATTTAATTAAGGAATGAAGAGTCTTCGAATGTTCTTTCAATGTTCCGGAAAGGTGGCCTTTGAATCTTGCGGGCTATAAATCGCGCCGCCCTTCAACTTTTGTGGCAAGAGGTCCTGTCCCTTCATTCTCTGAGTATAGGTGTATACAGACTACTCCGGTTTCATTTTGTGCGGGCTAACTTTTTCCTTGTGAAGGCTCGTGTTCTCGTTCAGTTTTAAACTGTCCAACTACTGATTAGTAAATTGCGGGAAACCGAATGAACTAAAGTGGCGAATGCGACACTTCTTTATTGATGCATTCTTGTATAGACCACCGTAGTCCCACTACGATTTAAACTCAAAAGAACCCCAGGGTTTTGTTCTTATTATCAGAAGTTGGAATTTCGGAAGTTCTGATAAATATGACTTTGGGCACTATACCACCTTGTTTCTGTTTAATTCACGGATATTTAGTGATATTCACGCAGAATACTGGAGTGCTATTCTTGCTCTGAAAAAAAATCGCGAGTGGTTGACTGCTTTGTGTTTGCATGACAGTTCCAAACAACGTTTTTTGAGGCCATCAAGGGCAGCCAGTTTATTGTGGGAATTTTCTTCACCGTCAAGAACTAGAAGATCGCAGGAATGTGCTGAAAGAATGCAAATGTGCAGCAAAAGCGACAAATTCATCAGATATTTTCGGGCGAGAACAAGAAAAAAGTACGAATTAAACAAATTTACGCAACGGATCTGGTTGAATTGGTTGGCTTTAAAATACGTTGAAAACATAGCGGGTCGACCGAAATTTTGAAATTTGTTTGAATTTACCTAAAGTTTGAATTAGCTGAGGTTGATTTATTCTGAGTGCACTGTATCTAGCTTCCCGCTGCGAACCAGACGGGCCCACACATCTCTACAAAGATTAAAACTAAAAAAGGCGTACTCCGTTACGCTTTACTGAGTGAAGGTCGGGCCAAGTACGCATAATTATTTAATAAATAAGTATGTTTATCGCTGGTGAGTGGTCAACTTTACGGGACAAGTACAAGAGCTATTTTGTATTTGAACGACAAAAAGAAAAAAATCTAGAAATGGTTAAAAAATCGGCTTTAGTCGTTTTTCCAAAGAGCGGGCGTACTTACAATTCTCAAAGGGCGACGACTGGAGCTAGACTATCGGGCCTGATGAGGGTTAAGCAATGGGGAGATGATGCCTGGATGATGGAGGTGGCTCAGCTGCAACAATAGAAGTACTTTTAGATAAGCTCGGAAAGATTTCCTTTTATCAAACAACGCGAAACATGAAATCAGCATTAGATTTTCCTGTAAAGAAGTTTCTGGTGTTTAATTTAGCTTTACACGGGCACCGCGGTTGTCCGAGAACTGCGCAGCAATGCTCCATACAAAAGCTCACGTTTGAGTACGGAGGCTTCAAGGTGCCTAGCCGGACTTCCCTCTTTTCCATTCGGTTCACGCAACTGGGCCACGTCCAGTTTACGTGAGAGGGTTACAGAAGCAATTTAATTTGCGGCGCTACTCACATTGAACGGATGAACGTTGGTGTCTATTTCACCTTCCGCTGGCACCTAGGAGCTCAGAAGTAAATTAGGAGGGGGGCATAAATTCTTTGCCTTCAGAAGCAGAGCTGCAAGTACAGCCTTAGCTAACGCAGCCAACGTGCCAGTCCTTTTACCGAGGGAAAGTGGCAGTGAGAGGTGGTGAGCGGAGCCAAAACGCTCCTACCGTAAAAGTCAGCAAATGCTTTCGAGCAAGCAGCCAGAAGCACTTCGACCAAATTGCGAAAGGGAGTTCGTGTACATCTGGGCACCTTGCCATTGACGGATGCATTACTTTATTGATGCAGATGGTCTCTCAGCCCTTTTGTGCTGAACACAGAGGGGAGTCACGGGGTAGGAAAGGGTTATGTATCCGGGACTTCGTTACTTGCAGTCGTGGCCTCGAAGACTTAGCAAAGCAAAGCTGTGAGTATAAAGTACCCGTTAGGGGCCCGAATAGCAGCTTCCGACTAGAATGATTGCAGAAGCAAGGCTATAGAAGATAGTCTTTTGAGCTTGAGCACATTTGGCACGGTAATTGAGGTGGCTCTGCACCTGTCATTATGAAGGGGGATTGGTCACCAAAAAGAAAAAAAAAGCCATAGGTAATCCGGGGAAGGACAATGTAGGTCTCGATTTCGTCTAAAGTGAGAACATTGTTTTTTAGGAAGAATGCCAGGGACAGACTTTGCGTGGCAAAGACTGCCAGGGGTAAGAGGTTTACACATTTCTTGGGGGTGCCCCCTTTCATTTTTGCTATAGGAAGACTACCCAAACATCCTTTTAGCCCTCTTTTTTGACGGTGGGGTTGCAATGAATGTCCCAGCAAGTTTCTGGTGAGCAATGTTAGCGGGAAAATGGAAAATGCGAGTGGGGCACCAGGGATCAATAGCTGTGGTCAGAGGAAGGGGGGAGGGTGGGGTAGTGCTGGTACGGCTTTGGGGGGGGGGGGGGGGGGGCAGGTGCCTCTTTTGCACTCTCCTGCCAACGCCCACAGTTGTGAGGCACTAGTTAGAATAGATCTGAGCAATGGTCCCTTGCGTAAGCAAAGCGCAAAGCATAAAGCAGAAATTGCGGTCATATCACTTGCACGGATAGAAATTCAGAGACCAGCTGCACTGAATTGTCGCATTTTTCTAAGTACCGCCCGCCCTAAACTTCAATAGATATTTTACACCAAATCTCCTGTCTGGCAGCGTGGCCTAGTGGTCCCTTATGTGGTTCCTCCAGCACAGTTGCGGGGTTTGTTAGCTCGATCCCCGCTAGTTCTGCTTTTGTAATTTCTGCGACTTCCTTATCAGCACGCTCACATTGAGTCCCCAAAGGGTGTAATGGTTGTGGCAACGTCAGTTATTCCCCCAGAAGATGCACTTTTGGTCTTTTTTGCCTAGAGTTAACGCAGAGTTTATGCCCAACTAGTATGAAGGCAAGAGACATTGCAGACACAGAAAAAAGATGGTTCATATTTGTGTATCGCTGCGTACCCAAAGTTCCGTTATCTTTGCAACAAAAATGTCGGCACAGCTGACGCTTACAAGGTCACACAGCAACATATTCCACATCTCGATAGCCTGTGGAAACAAAGAATGCAGGAGTCATAAAAGCAAGGGTCAGGCGTGTAGCTTGGGAAATCGAAAATTTAGTATTTGCCGCTATGGTAATAGCAAGCGAACCCCGCAGGAGAGCTTCGAAGCTGCCGCGGTAGGCGCGCGCTGACCTGTATTGGCGTAAGTGGCGCCGAAGCGACGCCCAAGAGACGCCCAAGCGACCCGGGCATTGCCTAAACATACTGCTTGATATCACGGTGCGCCTCAAAAAAAAAAGAAAAGTGAAAACGCCATTTGTTGGAGTGCGAGGGACTCGGTCTTGCGTGGTCCAACGTCAACGTAGGTACGCAAGAACTGCGGACGTCCTATCACGTGATACGCTCACTGCGGTCCAGAAGGGTGATTTGGCCCGTCGTGTGGATAAAAAAAATTATATTCGCAGTTTGTCGAGACACTTGAATACAAAGGCGATTCCGTATGTAAAATATCTCCGTTGGCAAGCGTTACCACTGTTAAGTGGTAACGCTTGGTAACGAAAGCAACTGTAGAATTTGATTGATTGATTGATTGATTGATTGATTGATTGATTGATTGATTGATTGATTGATTGATTGATTGATTTATTGATTGATTGCAGGGTTTAACGCACCGACGCAACATAGGAGAGGAGGCGCGCCGTAGTGGAGGGCTCCGGATTAATTTTGACCCCCTGTGAATCTTTAACGCGCGCCGAAATCTCGTACACGCGGGCGTTTTTGCTTTTAGCCTCCATCAGGAAAGCGGCCGCCGCGGACGGGAATACAACCCGCGACCTCGTGCACAGCAGCGCAAAAGTAACGAGTGCATGAAAATTATTGTTGTGACACTAATATGGTGCATTAATGCCAGCCTGACACAACTGGGTTTGCACCTCGTGTTGGTAGTCGTTTTATGGGCCGAGTATTTACGATCGGCTCAACACCAGATTCCGGCTTCGCGACGGTGGTCTGGACTCTGGCGCGCACCTGATGGTTATACAGACTGATTCAAGTGGAATCCCTGAAGGCGCCGTTGGTGGGCGTTACGGTACGTTTTAGGGAGAAAGCCTTAACTAGGCCATTAAGAGAAAAAAAGGGCATCCGGAGACCGGAACAGCATATTATGGAGACGTTCCCATAATTCTCTACTAATGGGTATCATTCATACACCGCTGGTCTTCATTTTGAGTTGTTACCACCCAAATTTGGCTATTAGTTGCCAAATGCGTAGGGTTTTAGATGCGACGCTGAGAGGAGCATCTCTTGCCGGCGGCCCTGTTCTGCGTCCGTCGTCGTCGGCGTCCGCGTCGGCACAGCTGCGTCTCTCCGCTCACCCCCTCTCCTCTCTCCGATAGCGAACACTCTCGCCCAATATCTGCGGGCGCGTGGCGCAGCGCACTCTCACTCCGCCGGTGGGCGGCGCTGCGCGCGGCGCAAGCGCGCTCTGCGCATGTGCAGCGCCCTCTCTATTACGTGGTCTCCTCTCCTTCGGGCGCGCTGCGCATATAAGCGGAGTGCCACGCTCCGGCCGGTCTCTCAGTCGACGGTCGTTAGCGCTACGCTTGCTCTCTCTCTCTCTCTCTCGCATTACCCGACGATTGCTCACGCAATTCGAGTAATCGACCCAACGGAAACGCACAATGAAACCCCCTTCAGCGTCGCATCACACCAGAGTTCCCGCGAGGGGAGGTGGGCGTAATTTTTTTTACAGTTTCAAAATTTTGTTTTGTGTCTTTTAGCCGCTGATGTACACTTTGCATAATTGTAGCGATTACGGTCCGTTTTGAAGATGTCGGTTTAATGGTGTTTTCGTCGTCTTTTTCCAGGCTTTTTTCATTTTAGCCTCCGTTTTTTGAGGGCGATGTACAAGATGCGTATTTTTGGTTTGATAAGTTCCCTGTTTTGGTTGGGGTACTCTGCAGATGCTTAGTTTTTGTTGTTTTTTAGAGGTCTATTAGCACAATTAACTGCATTTACGGTACTATTACCATGTGTTAAGTCTGCCACTTCTGAATTTCTCGGCAAATTGAAGGCGGTATACCTTGTGGGGCCGTTAGGGACTCGGAAAAAAATGTTACTAAAAAATGGAGGCGTGATCGCTTCCATTGAAGGCCCTACAGTAGCTGCCTTGTTGGTGCCCTGCGTGCATGGTGCAATTCTGTGAACTTATCTCCCGGGCGTATGTCGAGAAGCGCTCACACAACCTCCGAGCGATGAGCCAGAAAGGAGTGTTGCTCGGCATGTGGAAACTACACATTTACCCAGACGTTTCACGGCGCGAGCTCGATTGAAAAAAGCCGATTTGCTGCATCGGTGTTACTGAGAAAATTTGACCGTTGTTGAACGCGGTTAAACCAACTTTGCTGAGCGACAGCTCGGTTTTTATTTGCGTCGAAGGAGCTCACTGAACGCGCGCAAAATTGTACCGCATGACAAACACAGACCCCGCTCTGGCCAGCCTCTGGTCTAGGCCTGAGCGCGCAGTGAACTGGGATTCATTGATTGATTGTGGGGTTTAACGCGCCGACGCAATGCAGGCGATGAGGCGCGCCGTAGTGGAGGGCTCCGGATTAATTTTGACCACCTGGGGATCTTTAACGCGCGCCGAAATCTCGTACACACGAGCGTTTTTGCTTTTCGCCTCCATCAGAAAAGCGGCCGCCGCGGCCGGGAAGCGAACCCGCAACGCCTTAGCCACTGAGCCACCGCGGCTGGTTGAACTGGGATTCAGCCAGCGCCTCCGTGGATCACAATCTGATGCCACACGCCGTTACGCTTTTCCCTAATCCCCCTTTCCGCTCCCCTCGGGTAGGAAGAAACGAGCGATGAGACGCTATCACTATCACTGCCCAGGCGCACGAGGTGCTAGCTTGAACTTTGCTTAGGTTGCAGGTCAGATTGACGCTACAAAGAATTGAAGTAACAAGGCGTTTTGTGGAAACTAACGCGGGCGACGCGAGTGAGCTAGAAAACACCTAACACAGGCGTTGCGTCTGCGCTACGTGGCCCGCCGTAGCGTGGTCTGTGCTGCTTTAAAGCGCAGCCCTTTGTCACCCCTTCGTGGGATGAGCCATAAAGTTTCTTACAAAATACACTAGAGAGGAATCTGGCGCTAGCGTCTATGCGGCTCACATCAAGGCCGTCTGTGTCGTAAGCCTTTGTCGCAAAGTAAAGAGCGTTTGTAAGCAGCGCAAAGTAAGCAGCCTTTGTCGCAAAGTAAACAGCGATTGCCCAGCGGTCGACAGGTGCACGAAGAAACATGCAAAGCCCTTCGTTCAGTGCCGGAAAGAAGTTATATATGAGATACCACTGTCATGTAAAAGGTCGTAGGTGTGTCAAACGGGGCGCTGCCTAAATGATCGGCTTCGAGAGCACGCGTGCGATGTAAAAAATGCAAAAAAAAGTAAAAGATGCATCAGGCAGAACGCTCGCTGCGCACATTGTGAACTGCTCAGGTTGCTCGCCTTCGTTTGAGCAGTGCCACGTGGTGGCCAGGTATCAGGACAGGCTACGGCGGGAGATCAGAGAAGCATGGGAAATATACAACCGTAAGCAGGATTGCATCGGCCCACCCTCCGTCACCCTTACTGGGAAAGAAATTGAATTTCTTGGTAGCGGGGAGAGATTGTGTAGATGCTGCGATTTAAATTTTGCTGGTTTCTGCAAGTTAGCAGTAGTACAGATCACTGCACCATAGCAGATATTGTAGTCTGTATATTTTTTGTATTTTTGGTACTTTTGTATTTTTGTTTTTTGTATTTGTCATTCCTAGATTTGTATATCAGTGTTTTCTGTCTTTTCCTATTTATTGCCCGTACGCGACAATAAACTTCAGTTGTTAGTCAGCGCCGTGTTTGTGTGATCTTCCTATCGTCCCGTTCCTGCGCTGTTTGTGGCTCAGTTATGTACCAACTGGCCCGCCTACATTCTGTGTAACACTTAGCGAAAACGTGAGGGGGGCGCGGGCCGACTATGATGTGCGTTCACTTAAGACGCAGTTCGCGGTACCTTCTTGAGACGCACTTCGCGTCGCTGACGCAGAGGCTCATCATCGCTGCCGTCGAAGGAACCCACGAGTGCATGCTGCCTCAGCACACTGCTGCTGCACCCAAATATCACATTAGGGAGTATTGTAAAAGCCACCCAACGTTTTTCTTGGAATTGCTTCAAACCCTTCTGCGTTTTCTGCATTTGCACCTACAGTAACGTTGAGGAAAATGACACCGGTGCGTACCTGTGCCACCTGAGTATAACGGGTAGAAGAATTACCAGAGCTTTCTCAATAAATACGGCCCATTCACAAGCGTTCTACCGCGCGAGCTGGACTCGGCAGTAGCGACGGGTCGTCGTCCTCGCCAGTATACCACAAACGAAGGGAGGGGAAGAATCAGGACCAAAAAAATTACACCATCTTCCCGTGGGGAACCATAAGGAGGACGCGAAGCATCATGGGGGCTCCGTTAGGTTCCATTGTGTTGCCGTTATGATGTTTCATTTATCGGAGCAGAAATGGGAACGTAGTGTGAACGCCCATGTAGAGACAGAGAAATGTAGAGACAGCGAAGAGACCGACACCCGCGTTACTTGATCGAACACCTCCTGGATTTCGTTATTATTGCGTGCTCACGCCCCTACCCCGCTTCCCGCTCTCTTCGTACACTTCTCTGGTTGAGCTGCAAGGCGCGTGGCGCTCCCCGCCACAGCTTTCCCACGGGAAATTCAACATCCTCCTCTAAAGTTTTCAGTTCGTCGTTTCCGTTGACGTTCAGCTTCGCGTGCCTTCATTGTATCAGTAGCTTCTTGACGTAGTTTGAATGAGTGAAGGGCATAAGGCGTGTTCGTAGCACATGCTCCCGTCTCAGTTTGTAGCGCAGTGGGAAGAGCGCCACTTACCTCCCGTTGCGGCCAGAGAGTCGTGGGATTAAAACCGGGCGCCGTCTAACTATTTCTTTTTATAGTGTACTGCGCTGACGTCAGGCCAAACGCTGACGGGGCTGAAGAGACATGCATCTGCAGTGGAGTGTGGATGGCGGACAACGAGGTAGGGAGGGACACAGCCCCGAGCATGAGATGCTTCTCATCTAAAATTAACCGTGATTGATTGATTGTAGGGTTTAACGCGCCGACGCAACGCAGGCGATGAGGCGCGCCGTAGTGGAGGGCTCCGGATTCATTTTGACCACCTGGGGATCTTTAACGTGCACCGAAATCTCGTACACACGGGCATTTTTTGCTTTTCGCCTCCATCAGAAAAGCGACCGGTGCGGCCGGGAAACGAACCCGCGACCTCGGTCTCAGCAGCGCAACGCCTTAGCCACTGAGCCACCGCGGCGGGTTAAAATTAACCATCGTCGTCAGCTCTATAATTACACGGTGACGCGAACGATTTGCGGCACAAATGCTTATGAGACGGATGAAACCTATCCGACAGTGTAAACGTGGGTCGCAAAGCAAATCGTACCCAAAGAAAAGATTTCAAGGTTTTTTTGCAACGCTAGGTAAAGAAGGCGTCTCAGATGTTCAGCTAGACTATCAAGGTTTCCAATTCCGAACTCAGGAAAAACCCATAGGTGTCCTCTAATTCTAGCAATTTATGCTATTTTATACATGATCAAAAAATCTTTAACCGCCAGTTAACGATAAACTGAGTATAAGAGCTGCACAGAAACAAAAAACGCACGTCACCCAAAGACATGATTTGGGAAGTAGAAAACACCATATTCCAAATAAAAAGGGCATGGACCGGGACACGAGATGGGTGCAGTGCAAGTAGCATACACTGTTAAAGGAGCCATGAAGAGAAAACACAAGTTTGGTTCATTCGAAAGATTGCATCGTTAGAACCATAACGACACCACTTATAACGCAAACTTCGCTCAAATAAGCTACATAATTAGGAAAAAAGGAAATGACCATGCGACCCACCAGCTCATTTTCCGCAACATAACCTATGATGTCACTCGAGAATGCTCTGCGATTGGCGGAGGCCGGCAAAAGCAAACGCATGTTAGGCAGGGCTTACAGTTTGCATTGCGAGCTATATGCCCGTGAAACATACTGCACATTCTTTTTTATGACAAAGAACGGTGGAGTAAACGGTTGAAGTTCCGAACGAACACGCAAGCGTGTGCGCCAATGCGTACGAAACTACCGCCGGCCGAGCTCGACATCTCGCCGTCGCGCAGACGAATTTTCGGGTTCGAGGCTCTTAGGGGCAAACGAACCGTTCCAGCACGTACAGCCGTGACCCTTACTTGGTATATTAATCCCTTCACAGGAGGTTGGCCGTCATATCGCCAACCAGCAAAGGTAAAAATAGAAACGAGGGAAGTAAGGAACAGCAAGAAGCGACGAGATAGTGCCAGTCGCCGCATTAGTTTCGAATGGTCTTGGCTTGCTGCTGTCGTTACGAGCTCGTTTCTAGTTTACAACCACTGAAAACTTCAGTTTGTTCGAGTACTTTACAATGACATTTCGTTACTGCGTTTTGAAATGCCCATGTAGTACGGGCAAATCGTCGAGGGAGTGCGACATCCCCGCCGGTGAAGAGATCTCCTTTCATGTGCTGCCAAACGACGAACCGAGGCGCAGAAAGTGGCTACGTTTTGTGAACTTTGTAAACGGAGGAGAAAGGGAGCTAAAGGAAGTACGAGTGTGCTCGCTTCATTTCCGAGGAAGTAATTACGGCAGGGACCCTTACGTTAGCTCACTCCTGGGACATGCTGGCGCTCGTCGCCGAATTCGTCAAATCGCCGTCAAAGCGCTCTGACCTTGGGGGAAAAAATGCCGTACACACCGCGCATTGACGCTCGTATCTTTCTGGTCGGAGCAGAGAGCCCGCGCGAACGGCTTTCCATACACGACACCGGCCAACTGGCATAAGCGATACTGAAATTGAACTATTATTAACCCTAATAAAAATACGGCACATACGTACCAGTCTGTATTCGTTCGTCGCGACGGGGTGACGAGGCAGCGGTGCCGACGGCAGGGCGTTCGTCTGTTGTGGCTATCGCGGAATGGTCGCTTTCCCATCCACCGCGTATCCCACAACTCCTGCCGCTCGTGCACTTAGAAGCATTGAGCGTTCAAGTGGTGTGAGATTGTTAAATGCAAGCCCTAGCTCCTCAGCGAGAGTTTTGTTCTCCGGATCAGGCGATTCCATGACTAGGGTTGCGGGTTCACTAGGTTTTACTAGTATTTTTAAAATGGCCGCCGGTTTCGGCACGAGTTTCGGTTCCTGTCTGACTCCCGCGTGTGGGTGCTATATGGCGTCGACATACTAAGTATCTGTTTCATGGACCGGCTCGTATGACGCCATTGTTCACGTCACGAAATGTCCAATTTTAGCGGGAGATTTAAAATTTTGGCTTAAATTGCCTTATTTCTCAGTGAATAAAGCATCATTTGCTTCAGGGAAAGCGCTTTGGGTACTATGAAACACCTAATCTTTCGAATATAACAAACTTTTGTTTTCTCTTCATGGCTCCTTTAAACCCCCATCGGGCCGAACATAACTCAGCTAAAGCGAGGAGTTGCCTTTACCGGTGCCACAGCAAGCATACCAACAATGCGATGCTGGGCATTTTGCAAGCTATTTCAAATTTCTGGTATGCGGACTATAACTGAAAATATTCAAGCCGACGTTAGCAGCTCTGTTCGAAATGTGGGGATAATTATATCATCGCGAAGTAGGGATGGCTAGGCCAGTGGGTCATCTGTATGGCATCACCCTTAAACTACAGTATACTCTCGATAAACGGAACTTTATGGGACCGAAAAAAAATAGTTCTATTTAACAGGAGTTCCGTTTACTGGGAGAGATATGTAAAAGTGCAAATTTATGTGCGTATACACTCTTAATACCATTTCACGCAACTCTAAGCACTAGAAGGGAATGAAAACATGCATCAATTTTCTTTTGTTTAAGTACTTGCAACTGCATCTTCAGGATAGTTTTGTTTTTCATGGCACTTAAGCTTTGGACAAACGTTTCAGATCCTCGTTACCACTGAAAAAAATTCTTCGAAACTGCCCAGCTGACTGTGCTCTGAAGTGTGGTGTCCGACATAGCGGTGAACGACAGCGCTAAGTCGATTATTTCCCATTTAGTTACAATGACAAATAAAGTTCCAGTGAACTCGGCGAGTGGTCTATGATGGGGAGGGCTCTGTCGTGCGTCCTTCTTTGGTCGCGTTTCTTCTTCCTTATGTCCCTTCGTGTGAGATATTGGGAGAAGGGGGTCCGTACTTTCCATTAGTTCAAAGGCCACTCCTCTTTCGTGCACTAAATGTGCCGTGTGTCACCCATTGAAAACTGCTTCATGGAGCTACCGGAAGTGGTGGGCTCTTCTCGTCAATGGTCGGCGTCGCACTAACCATCATTCTGAGTAGTTGGGACAGCTAGTGTCACTAGATAGGATATCAAATTGCCGCCACGGAGGCACGCAAGTTAGCAACGATGGCCAATTTGGTTCTTATAGGTGCTGCCAGATTGTCGCATCTACGGCCTCGCCGCTAACTTCGTTTGCTGAAATGCTGCTACACGGGTTATCTTTGATGCCCGTTAAAAAAAGCCGTCAGTCGCGCGCAGCCGCAGAGCAGGGAGGACAAGCTATGCCTACCAGAGTTGACTGACTAAAACGC
This sequence comes from Haemaphysalis longicornis, assembly GCF_048455015.1. Taxonomy (NCBI): domain Eukaryota; kingdom Metazoa; phylum Arthropoda; class Arachnida; order Ixodida; family Ixodidae; genus Haemaphysalis; species Haemaphysalis longicornis. The sequence goes on from NW_027526422.1 coordinate 135,607,830, forward strand.
ATAAACAACAAAAAGGCAGCGCCCATGAACGACCGCAGTGTAAACAAGTGCCACGTTATGCGAACTGACTAAAGATCATGGCGGCGCCACGGAACAATAGGACAAAAGAGTGCCGATACTCTGCAGCCTTATCTATTGACACTAGGGACAGCAGTGTTCCTTCCCTGTAGGGCACGCGTCTGTCACCGCCGCTGGCAATGACTTTCATGCGACTTGGGTTTGAATTGCAGGGCGTGACACCTTCTAGTGTAGGATGCACGTACGCGACACGTGCTTGAAACTCGCCTGCCTGCACGACACAGTCAGTGAGCACTTTCCATCAATTCCTGAACCAATAATTTATAGAAATCACGCCTACTTTAAAAATCAACTGCACCTCTGTCCAAACGACAAACCTCGGTAAACGCGAAGGTTTTCAAAGTCATGTCCAACACCAAACGAACAGACCTAGAAGCGAGCGGATCCACATCCCAACACCCAACCATACACATTTATAAAATATTTCTGAGCGGAACTGTTTACTGCCGTGCGATCGTTCTCAGTGTTATTATTGCCGTGCGGGAATTTAATGGCTTTCCCTAGCGTTCAACCATCCTAGTCATTAAAAGGAGGGGCGCGTTTTCTCTAATTTTGCACGTTCGTGCACTCCTCTCCAAATACAATCTGCTCTGAGCGTGCCAGGATGACACAATCGCGTAGACAGTGGCTTCAGAATGCGAGGAACCCAGGTTCAATTCCGCCCACGAAAAGCGTTCCTATTTTTTTTCACTTCACTCACGATCATCATGATCGTCAAGAGAAATTTGGCTTCGCTGCAGTTCGTTTTTGGTGGACTGCGGACGACATGAGTGGGAGGCTGAAAGCTTCCCTTTAAAAATACAATTATCAGCTGGGGTAACATTTCAGACATTCGTGTGCATTCTGGTCTCACTTTACTTGCTGTGTCACTGGTTTCCTTCTTCAAAAAATTTACTATATTACATGACAAAAAAAAAGTTGGCGCCAGATGTGTAGCCGCCCAATCTTTCTCCCACAAGGTAAATACCGAGTTTTAGGAAGGGCTAAAAAGGCGTCGATTGCTTATAAAACCCTAAAAAAACTATTTGCTGTGAAACCCAGGAGCTGTTCGAAATTGGGAAAGGTGGGTGTAAGGAACATCCCAGTGAGGGATTAGTTTACCTACAGGCACAGCTGAACAATACACGCGCAAGACAATACAAAATGTACATAACTCTGGCAACGCAACAAGTTTGGACATTGGAAGACAGCATCCACAATGGTACAACTTCAGAATACGGCGAAATTCGAGGAAGATCAGGATCCAATCAATAAAAAATTGCTCAGGCCAGAAATAGGCTCCCTAAAAAACTAATGAGAGCCCGACTGGACTAAAAAAAATGCTGAAAAGTAAAAAAAACGGCTTTTCTTTTTGCGCATTGGTCATGGGCTGAACGTGACCCACCAGAATAACTTATCCGTGCTCAGGAGCTCCGAACCGTTTTCGTTTTACTCCAACCCTTAAACCACAATTCAAAACGACTTCTGTAATCGTTGCATACTCAAAACACTAATATTGTAAAAAAATGACTGCAGAGCACACGAAGCAGAATTCACTTGCACAGATTATTTCCTTATTATGAAACTTACAGGCGCTGCATTTTATAACTCGATGGGCACATGAAGACGCGATAAGGCCGGAAGCTTGCCCTGGGAAAAATCCAAGTGCCTTAAGAATAGGATAGTAATGCGTCGACTCGTTGGTTGTGAGTCAAAACAAACGGTAGTAATTTTTTTTGTGTGTGGAAAGGGATCGTGGAAAATCTTTAATTCAAACCCCACGCCGCTTTCTGGCATATGAACATACTTTTGCAGTCCACTAATTCTGCAATGTTGGCTCGGCGTGGTGGATATTTCGACCCGCTTGACAGAGTTGAAGAGAAAGGTCAGTTTGAAAGTTGATTTACTTGATGAACACCAGACAGACATTGGTCTTCGGCGTTTGCGCCCGGGCTCTTCGCTCGCACTGCTTCCGCCCCTGTTCTAAAAATAATTCCATGGCCGTAACAATATTCTTCGGCACTAACTGTCTGAACCAAATTATGGTTTGGTGCTAGACGTTTCCGGCCGCAGGATCGAGCCAAGGGCAGGCTTAGACACACATAAAGGGACGTGTCAGTCACGTTGGTTTTGCTTCAACGGCAGTGGTCGCAGTGGAACAGCATTTGCCTCAAAGCTTATTCCTAACTGACAAATTGGGAATAAATACCGCATTAGGTGCTGCCCGCGGTATCGTGTGAAAACTTTCATCAGCTGAGGCATCAAACAGGCGTCGAAACTAGTTCATACTAGCAGGAATATACACTTCCCATCTTACCGGCAATTCCTTTATGCACTGCAGTGATGTTGAGCATATGATGATTCGCAGACAGTGTTAAGCCATCTCATTGATTTCATTCGTGGTTGTGATCATTTGCCTTTTGTTTTGCGTTATACATGAAAGGGCCGTGGGTAGGACACTTCAGCTGGCGTTAAAAACCCACGTGTCTTTCAGCTTTAAGGGATAGAAATATAAAAGGCAATTTTGTAATGACATTAGCTCGAACGAACCTTTAACTATGCACCAACTGGCGAGGTTGGCACTAGAGACACGGGAGGAATTCTACATTTCACAGAAACACAAAGATGACCAAAATGTGATTTGCAAAACTGTACTTTTGCAAGACAGCGCAATTATGCCTTTCTACTAGACACGATAAAAGCCTAAGGTGAACATGCTCCGCGTATACATCGACCTTAACAAGCAGTCGGTCCAAGGTATCAATGGGGTGTTCCAGCAAGCACAAATGCAGATTGTTCGCCCCACTAGTTCCGAAGCGCACTAAAAACTGTCCATTTACGTAATCAAAAGGGCTGACTTGTAGGTTCTGAGTTCATCAAAGCAAGGGCACTACCCCATCCTTCCGCGTAACGTCCAAAACCAACAGAGGGACGCGTGACAGGCTCATATTAGTTTCATTTCTCTACAAGATCTTCCTCTACAAGTCGTGAGCAAATAATATAGACAGGCTGAGACAAAAAGCAGCAAAAACGGTGGAGCTAATACACCGTACCCTCTTTAGCTTTCTACTTTTTGTCAGGAGGAGCTTCCTGAAATAATCCGTAGGTTGGCCAAGAAAGTCACAAACCCTTAGCGACGGAGGGAGCCCTGTTCCGCACGTATATTTTTTTTCTAGCTGCTTCACTCATCAAATATATTCAGCTCGCATGTGTTCTGCCGTCAATGTATACCAGTTAATCCTTGAAAGCACGTAATATGGTAAAGACGCCAAGGTAAGGGTGCGGCTTGATACGGTGCTCGAGGGAGTACACTACTGCATCGTGAAAAAGCTTTGCACCTTATTCTTATGCAGTTTATGCCCAGACAGTTACCGGGTTTTTTCAACGTGTTCCGCGCGGTATAATTAGCATATCCTTTTCCTTCATCTTATTGTTCCTTCCTGTCTAGCTAGGATCAAATAATGATGCGCCTTAGCGACGTGTCGTTTCGTATAAAAGGCCTCTCGAACGAAAAGGAAATGAGGAGTTGCACCGCGAGCAGCTGAAAGAGACCATGGTAAGCCAGTACTTGCGGTTCTTGGGAAGGATTCGGATGCAACGATGACTATATCTAACGATGCCTTTAGCGGAAATGTTCAGAGAACGATGCAATTTCATCGTCAGAATTCAATTGTAAGGTAGCATTCTAGGATGAGCTTGAACGTTTATTGAAGCTAATTTCTTACTTTTTCGATGGGCCTTTGCATAGCGACGCGGCCATTGTCGGGGCCCGGAAATCTGCTTTCCCAGTACGGTAAAGGAGTAATAGGACGGGTGAAGTTTTAATTGTTCAGATGAGCAACACAAATCTGTACTTCAATGCATATGTAACCTGGATAGATGTGCGGCAGTGTTTATTACCAAAATTTGGTACATCAAAGATAGCACCCGGGAAATGTCCGAAAACAGAGTGATAATCTCATTTTTTCGGTCGAGGCAAGAGTAAAATGGGGAATGCATTCAATAATTATGATGAATGGCATACAAATCGAGGACTAGTTCCGTCATGCGCAACGAAAAGTACTACACAGTTTTGCAGGGAAATCTTTTGGTGGCCGTATGAGTGTAATCAGCAAGGAATTTAGTGCAAATCACCTGAGGGCATGTTCTTTGAGTTCTGACCGGACCTCTCGTGTGCACCTGGCGACTACAGTAGGCGTTGTGGCAGGCGTTCGGAAATGCAACCATACGAAACCCAGGGGGGAAGCTTCACGCTCACTTCCAGGCACGATTTATTGCTATTACACAGGTCTTGTTTCTGCGAAAAATCTGCTCAGCAATTTCAGCTGTGTGCCGATAGTCGTTGCACTATATTTTATGCAAAGGAAGTCACGCTCACTTATGGCACTATCGAATTATTAAGTCCCAAACGATGCGATGACATCTCGCGGCATGTGTAACAAGTTCAACACAAGGCCACCCCACGAAGCAGTGTTCATGCACTCTACCTGAACATCAAACGAACTTAAAAGTCGATGAGACGTTAAGACAAGATCAATGATTGTGACCTATAAATAAACAAGATTAGGGTTTCCACGTCAACCTTAGCTGACGAGTTGGTGGTGAGTGAGCTTTGGAATCGAATTAAGGATGAAATGAAGTTAAAAATAAAGGCTAGGTCATCGCTGATCCTATATTAAAAGAAAAGTGCACCAACATCTAACCTAAACATTGCCCGTACGGGCCTAGCTGCCTACCCCACCGAATCCGCACGACTACCAACGTGTTCGCTGTAAGTTAAAATAGTGGAGGTAATCATATCCTTTGATGTGCAGCTCTCAGTGCGAATATTTCACCGAGCCCTCTTCCACACCTGGGTACGTTGAGTTTAGATTTCAAGAGGTATAAACATGAGTGAAATTCCAGGAGAAGCCACGTGAAAGTCTCCGTGGAGTTACGTACGATGGGGACTTATGCGGATTAAGGGGGTAAGAGTATAAAGATACCAGCTCCACGCATTCATCTGTAGAACGCTTAGAGTTTCGGGACGCTATTAATACTCACGTGTATTATACGGGTGGAATGAATGAAGCTACAACTTCCCAAAGTATACCGCATGCATCCATAATAGGCATGAAATGGAAATCACTGAATATCTGCCGCTTCCACCACGGCACTTTGAGACAGGCGGTAGAGTTGGCCGACAAAACAGGAGATGTGTTCCTTTGTTCTTTCTTTCGACTGGTAGCATCGCGTACTTGCACTATGGGTCATAGCGGTAGTACAGGTAAAAAGTGAGAAAGAGTCCAAGGATAGTACGCATGCTTAAAATGCCCAGATTGTTTGCGTCAGTTTCAATAAATGAACAAAAATTTGAAACTACAAATATTTTAATGAACACGAAATTAAGAAATGAAACCCATCTGCAAAGCCTTCATGTGTTCTGCGCAATTATCCGCTACTCTTTGTTACACACGCAGTAAATTCCAGGGAATGCGTGACTCCACTGTAACGTAGGCGGATTACTGCAGCGAAGCCTTTTCTTGGCAAAGAAAACTTTGATTCGATGGGTAAAAAATATCGCATCGCTGGCACGGAGGCGCCACAGAAGAGTGACTGATTGATGAGGCGCACCGCAGTGAAGGAATCCGGATTAATTTGGACCACCTGGGGGTTTTGAACGTTGCCGAAATCTCGACACACGGGCGCTCTTGGTTTTCGCCTCCATCAGAAAAGCGGCGCCGCGGCGGGAATCACCCCGCGTCCACCAGATAAGCAGCACAACACCTTAGCCATTGAGCCGTCGCGGCGGGTGACAGAGAAAATTGCAGACTGCTTAAATATTAATATTAAAAACAAGCTACGTCAGTTTTAAAGAAAGCAACGAAAAGTTCTTTGGTGTAGGATTCGAACTAGAGGCCTCTGAACTGTCAAGCTAGCATGCAATTCTACCCCTGTCCCAAGTCAGCGACTGTACCTGACTACAGTAGAAATGAGAGCATACGTTATGGACTCTGACTTAGAAATGGTTATGAGAGATATGTACACCCAGGAAAACGCTAGTCTAAAGCACGGCTTTTTGAACTTCCCTGCGTCTGCTGTGTTTGCTTGGAATAATTCGTAGAAAATTAGTACGGCATTCTCAAGTCTACCCCAACAACTTCAGTCCCCAACACTTCTGTGAAGAGTATCCGTAAGCCCTTTACAGATACAGATAATCGAAGTACAAATCGCTGTAATATACGAACGTTTTACCGAATGTACCGAGAGAGAGAGAGAGAGAGAGAGAGAGAGAGAGAGAGTGCGTTTTTTACGGGCGATGCTTAGGTTGGCAAGCTTTTGTGAGAGAGATGTACTGAAGCCCACAGGAATAAATAGAACACGATAGTTCCAGAAGCAGCAGTTGAGCGTTAAGCAAAGTACGTTACCGCAAAAGTCTCTGCTTGGCAATGCCAGCGCCGGTATGTCCCCAGCAAATACCATACAGACCGCGGCAAGAGAAGAGGGGAAACGATGGTAAAGGAATGTGATGAGGCCACATAATAGATACTGATGGTAAATAAAGGCATGAACTCAGGCCCACATGAGTAATTTGATCCTGCTTATTAAGAAAGTACCAAATTTGTCCAACGTAAATGTAGTATTTGTTTGAGGAGTCCCTCTTCCTCAAGTTTAACCCGACCAGACAGAGTTCTGTCGAAGATGTTCCCGTTCAAGTATTTTTTCACGATGCTAATGCATGCAGGTATGAACCATGTGATTCTACTTCAGAAAAGAAGAGTATGCGCAAAATTAAACGTTTATTCACAATACTGATAGGACGCATGTGGAAATTGTACACCAATGCCTTCACAATAACTGTGCTATACGGAGGCTTGAAGTGCTGCCATAATTTACACGGTGACATTGTGAGAGTACGCGCACTGCAGACTGATTTCCGGGAAGTCGCCTACTCAGAAAAGGAGGCTGCCGAAGACATGAACACTCATAAAACATTTGTATATGGGTAACGTCTTTAACGAACCTTCTAATTAAATAGTAATGTTCGTTGCATACTAGTGTTGCGGGTTTCGCACCCCGATTTGGCAGCACGCACGATGAAGTCCATACCAGAACTAGAATGAAAACTGTTGAGGGCAGTTGACAAGGGCGGTCTTTCGCGCCCGGCAGAATCGGGGCACTTCAACTGGAACCGTGAAGGAACAACTGTGTCTTCAGGAAATAAAGGCTCAGACACATTAATTGTTATCATTGCGGGAGCAATCGATGGGGCGTATTGGAAAAAAATTGGGCCGCTGATCCGTGGGTAGTGCGATAGGATGACAAAGATCGGAACAGCGCGTGCTGGGTTGGTGGCGTGAGCCAAGAAGCGGCAACGAATGCTGTGGCGCTGCCTTGACATTGCTACTTAAACTCCTCAATATAGCTCCCCGAGTTGTGTAGAGTTGCGTGTTCACCCGTCATCTTGAGCTCCAAAGGCGTGCGGGAAAGCCAGCCGCCCCGCATGTGGGGGCCGCCGCCGGTCCACTGCGCCAGTCGTAGCCGCCGGAAGTAGTCGGTGCATGGAAGGGGGGGGGGTACATGTGGGGGTAGTCGGCTGCTTATCAGCTGAGCGGCCTCCGCCAACGCAACCACCGCCGCTCACTGTAGCAGAACTGACTGAAAACGGGGCCTTGTGTGTAGCACCGAAAACGGGATTTTCTGCCGCAAGGTGGAACGCGGGGCTGATGGAAATCAGATGCGCAACTCTGGCGCTACGCTTAATATACACGAACTGTAATTGCTAGCGACCATGCTGTCAACGCTGTTCCAGGCAGAACTTAAGTCGGAGCGCGACGCGCTAATATTTGTGCCCATTAGCCCATCGAACGCCGTGCTGACGCATCACAGCTTGAAGGCTTTGTAAAATACAGAGTACGGCCACTCCAGAGTGGCAAAAGGCGGTGGAATTGGAATTACGGCGACAAAAAGGTGACACAGGTGGACTACAAATGAAGAGAAAGGCAGACAAGGCGTGAATGCTATTGCTGAGACGGTTCGTGGATCTTGGTGCGGCGGCCGTTTTTCTGGTAGAGAGGAGGAAATAAATTGCTCGTGTGTCGAGATTTGTATGCACGGAATGATACCAAGGTGGTCGAAATTAACATAGAGCTGGCCACTAAGGCGCAGCTTATAGCCCAGTGGAGCATCGCTGGGGCAGAATTTGAAATCGAGATGGTAAGAACCCAGAAAAATGTTTTCCCGGCGTACAAGGAGCGCGCGACAAACGCCGTGTAGCGGGTCTCTAAAGCCGGATAAAGGCGTCCGCATCGATCTAGGCCCTATTTTCTCTAAGGAAATTTTGAGATGCTCACGCATCCCTTACGATCCCCCAATACATCTTCCGTAATTTTTATTACATGGAAGTGTAACACAGCCCCCCACATAAAGACGACACCTCTTAACACTGCAGGACGAAAGAAACATTTGTTTCAAGGTATAAAGAGACCACTGCCCCACATCTACCGCCAAACAAGGACAGGACGGACACTAAAAAAAGGTTAAATACGGCAAAAAGAAGTGAATTCAAATGGAAAACTCTTCTGAATGTAGTGCGTGCGCTGAAAAATAACCTTCGATTTTTTCCCTTGGTTTGGTTTTTGGTAGAACATTGGGGGATGTGTTATCTTCGTGTTGAAGCAGAGGTCTAATCCGCGCAATATTCGTGCCTCCCGCATATGTAACAAAATTATAATCGGCAGTCACCTTGCTAGAAACAGCGCAAAGCCAGGTTGCACAGAGATGCTGTGTCCTGTGCCTCATCCTTCTCGGCACTACGTCGGTGCTAGTCTCTGTACTAGCGAAGTGAATCGTCACAAAATAACCCAGTTCTCCGTTCTTTTGCAATCGGCAATAGTTACATCATGATGCCGTTAGCGGTTTCGTTCATTCCTCTCCTCGAAATTATTTTCCCAAGCCTCCCACGTAAGCCATTGCCACACAGTCTCCGGAGAAAACTAAAAATTCTTAGTGAAGGCAATTATTTATTTCATTATATTTTACCTTGTTTAGTGTAAATGTATCACGCGAATATATACTGCCGATATTTTTAGAGCTTTACTGTAAGTCTTTACCATCGTTTCCGTGCTCTAAAGAAACATTTTTTCGATGCGGGTGTATGTAAATGTATCTTGCATACATACGCTTAGGCTTGAAGACCCCTGCAATTTAGGCAGCTGCTGCATAAATCAGTGACGTCATTGGTAATAAGGCAGGGCCGGGTGAAAGTTAAAGTTGAGTTAAAGTTAAAGTAAGGATTGAGGTGCCTAATATATTCTGGCGTTAGGTTGGCGACAGAGTCCGGAACTCCGCAATGTGAATAAGGTTGACGTAAGGTTGATTGATGGTTTGAGTTGGTGGTAAGGCAGAAGTTGGTAAGGCTATTTACACACTTCTTAAAAGAACTTCCCGACACCTTTCTTTAAACTACAATATAGAAAACAAAAATCATTGAATTCTCCAGGCTCAGAGTATACGTCTGAGCTGATTACGATTCTCTCATGCCCGTGCAGCGTCAGTTTGTACTTGATATTATTCCCGATCTTCCGTCCGAACAGGATAGATTGAGGTATACTAGTCCTGCTTACTAGGTTTCTCCTGGAGCACGGATGCATTAGCAAGTTTCGTATACATTCACAGACAATATTCTGTTTTGTATCAAATTTCAGTGTAGAACAACTAGGATTTGACTGAGGGTCAACACATGATTTTGGTGTTTTTAGTAGTCATAATAAGCGTCATATGTAGTGTAAATGTCAAAATTTTGCCAATGCAGAAAGGTCATGCGGAAAAAAGTCAACTGTATGTCTCGATTGAAAGATCAAGTGATTCCGCGCCCACCTTTGCTTTACAGATCCACGCCTGCGTTGTCCTCGCTTTGGCCACCAGCGCCTTCGCTGGTTACACGGGCTTCGGTGGCTACGGTGGCCACGGCCTTGCTAGCTACAACTTCGGTGGCTATGGTCTCGGAAGCTACGGTGGCTACGGCCTGTCCAACTATGGTCTTTCCCACGGCATCGGCTACTCTGGTCTCGGCCTTGGCTACTCTGTCGCTGCTCCAGCTGTTGCCAAGACCGTGTCTGCTTACCATGCCCCAGCTGTGGCCACCGTCGCGCACGCTGCCCCAATCACCAGTTACGCTGCTGCACCAGCTGTGAACCGTTTCTCCACCTACCAAGCCGCTCCGGCCGTGAGCGTCGTCCGTTCTGCCCCAGCCACCAGCTACAGTGTCGGCTCCGGTCTCGGCAGTTATGGAGGCTACGGAGGCTACGGAAGCTACGGCCTGTCCCGCTACGGTCTTTCTAATGGTGTCGGGTATTCGGGTCTCGGCCTTGGATATAGCTATGCTCCAGCCACCAGATACACAGTCGCTGCTCCAGCTGTCTCCAGGACCGTGTCCAGTTACCGCACTCCAGCCTTGGCCACCGTTGGTCACGCTACCCCAGTCGCCAACTACGGTGTCGGCTACGGCCTCGGCAGCTACGGAGGCTACGGAAGCTATGGCCTGTCCCGTTATGGTCTTTCCCACGGTGTCGGTTATTCTGGTCTCGGCCTCGGCTACAGCTACGCCCCAGCTGCCAGATATACAGTCGCTGCTCCAGCTGTGTCCAGGACGGTATCCGCGTACCGCGCTCCAGCTGTGGCCGCCGTTGCTCGCCCTGCCCCAATCGCCACCTACGCCGCTGCCCCAGGTGTGGCCAGTTTCTCCCACGCCGCGCCAGGCGTTGGTTCATACAGTGTTGCCCACGCTGCCCCAGTCGTCGCCTCGTACGGAGTTGCCCACGCTGCCCCAGTCTATGGCTACGGTGTCGGTGGACTGGGACACGGTGCTGGCCACTATGCTTATGGCCAAGGTCTCGCCTCCTATGGCCTGAACTACGGCTACGGCCTTGGCTCTCCCTTCGAGTACACCAACCTTCTCCGCAAAAAGAAGTGTAAGTACTTGAGAAACATCGTTCAGGCTGAGAGTATAAATTGCACTAGAATGCTACAACAAGAAAGCTGTACGCGATTGCCGGATAATACTTCAATACGAATTTTCTATCAGTAAAGATATTGTATTTTAGTGCGTAACATGACTTGTGGTCAGGTCCCAGTTGTCTCATATTCCTAATGTAAGTATAACGAATGTGGAAGATTGGAATGGTGTGGTTCACGCATCCATCCAGTTCTAGAGATAGTGCTCGTTCGATGGTCAAGCATTTTTTAGGGTACATGCAATTTAGTTGATAAATCTTTCTAGCGGGGTCATAAGGTACTTTAGAAGTAGAATTTGCGCCAATAAGCAAAAATCGGGCAGATCAGGGGTGCACGAAAATGTGTTTATATAATAAATTCGTAGCGATGTGTGCTTCGTAAGAAAATAAAATTTGGGAGGATGTATTTAGGGTGGGGTGCCAACAACGGTGATTGCTAATCATTGTTTTTTTTTCTTTTTCAGAAACAACTTTCTCAGGAGTATTTATATTCATCTTCGAAACGCGAGAAATTTAATCAATTTATTTGATACGCCTCTATTGCCTGTGCACTCATCTGCGCTTGAGAGAGAACCAAAAATAAACTGTATGAATTTCCAAACTTCTCTACTCTCAATTCATTGCGACGGGACCCAGCAATCGATGGCTCCAAATTGAAGATATAAGTCCCTCAGCTGTCACATTACTATTATCATTTCTTTGGTCCATTTGTACCTTTCGGTAACTTTCATATTGAGTCGTGCAGCTGAGTTTTACAGCCTTCTGTTTGAATTAAGAAACATTTCTTACATCACCGAGAATTGCCGAGATGTTACGATCTCACCAATACTTACCTAAGGCTCAGTTGTGGGTTTTCAGGGCACATTTAACGTTCCACGCCGGCTTCATGTACGACGCACAAGAAGAAATCACGCAGAACGATAGTTCAACTCAGCACTTGCATTAGGAATGTTGTTTTATCGCGTAATTCGCACCTCCTTTGCGCGCACTGTCATAGTAAGATGGATTGACGGATAGATTGATACATGGACGGACGAGCTAATGGACGTACGGGTTCGGTGGCTTGGCGGATAAGTTAGTGGGTGGATGGATTGGTGGGTGGGTGGGTGGGTGTGTCGTTGGATGGTCGAATAGATGGATGGATGGGTGGATGGGTGGATAGACGGACGGACGGCCAGTCGGTCGGATGGACGGACAGAGGACAGACAGGCAGACAGACAGACAGACAAACCGATAGATAGATAGATAGATAGATAGATAGATAGATAGATAGATAGATAGATAGATAGATAGACAGACAGACAGACAGACAGACAGACGGACGGACAGATAGATAGATAGATAGATAGATAGATAGATAGATAGATAGATAGATAGATAGATAGATAGATAGATAGATAGATAGATAGATGGATGGATGGATGGATGGATGGATGGATGGATGGATGGATGGATGGATGGATGGATGGATGGATATATAGATAGATAGATAGATAGATAGATAGATAGATAGATAGATAGATAGATAGATAGATAGATAGATAGATAGATAGATAGATAGATAGATAGATAGATAGATAGATTGATTGATTGATTGAATGATTGATTGATTGATTGATTGATTGATTGATTGATTGATTGATTGACTGATTGATTGATTGATTGATTGATTGATTGATTGATTGATTGATTGATTGATTGATTGATTGATTGATTGATTGATTGATTGATTGATTGATGGATGGATGGATGGATGGATGGATGGATGGATGGATGGATGGATGGATGGATAGATGGAGGGATGGATGGATGGATGGATGGATGGATGGATGGATGGATGGATGGATGGATGGATGGATGGATGGATGGATAATGACAAATATATAGGCTATACCTAAGTACTACTATAGAAGTGCTATATATAAAAGAGTTAGGGTTCCGTCTAGTTGGTAATCCATACCGTTACACCCCGCAAGTGCCGCCAACAGACAAAGAAACGAGACACACAAGCGCTAACTTGCAAGTAACTCTAACGAAAACGACATGTAATTAAATATGCATTCACAGCAAAAGAAATGAAGGAAAGGAAGTCGACGCATGTGTGCGGCACTTTTCTTTGTCTGTTTTAGGTTTTTGGGCTAAGTAGCCGTAATATCTAACACGTACAAACTGGAAATCGCCGTAGCAGCAGCATAAGTTGTAGGTTGGTTCTGGAGCGACCAGCGGCAGGATTCGAAATGTGCCTCTTGGGACCTCTCAGTTACGTCCCCACATATATCGCTGATGGCCTATATACACCTCCTGTGTACACTGTCCTTCGAAAGAACCGAAAATGTTTGCACACCCACTGAGCGACACGTTCGCTGCAGAAGCTACTGGGAAACTGATTACGCTTCAGAAAAGATGATCGCACAAGTAAATAAAGGAAGTTACTGGAAGGACGAAACTTCGGCAAAGAATTGGATAGCGGGAAGCAGCTAGTATTCGGTATCAACTAGCTGCACCGGGGATGGACAAGCGAATGTGTTCATCAGTGCTCTCAGAAAGCATGGTAACATTGCGCGGTAAGGCAATCGAAGTCGTCTGGTAACTTGATAAAAATTATGTGGGCGTGAATTCAATTCGGAAAGTCACTGCAAAAATGCACACCTGGGGAAACTCACCTCATTATATCGTTATAGTAGTGCACTTAGAGCATATTTGTCGAAGAAAAAATTTGGAAATAAAGAGGAACAGCATAGAAATGTCTACGCATTACTTGACAATTCTCAAAATTTCTGCGGACTTTTATTGTGAAAACAGCTTCCCAAACTGTAACGCAGACACGTCTGTATTTTCGGCGTGTATGTGGAAATTTCTTATGGCGGGTTGTGAGAAATACGAGGCCACTATACTTATTGTACATTGAGCAAACAAATACAGTAGGTGTTCAAAAATGACTGCGAAGAGCAGTTGGCTGAGAGGAACACGTGAAATAAACATTAGGATTAAAAAAAACCGTGGAGTTCAATGGTAAAGTTACAATGTGAATACTTGGTTTACTATACCGAAATATTTATTGCATGAAATGGCGGACTTCAAAGTGCACGTAAGTGCCACTTTATGGGGTGATATGCTTCCTTATCACATGTTCTGATGGAACACTCTTAAACTTGGGCTGCAAAATACGTTTGCGGAAATCCGGGAGGTCGTACTAGTATCAAAACGGGACCGTTCGAACACATGCGCCTCTGCCAAGCGCTCCTATTGCTAATTGCGACTCCAAACAGCGTTAATCAGCCTAAAAACATGAATGCCACCATGAACCAAGAAAGACGTTGAATAACCAATAAGAAATTGGTAAAATGCGTAAATTTCTTAAAATATTGGTTCCCAAGTGAAATTCCATCAGACATCAGATTATTGGATAAACAACCAGTCTGGAAATTGCACATGTCGGTTTGTTGACCTATCGACCTGTGGGGCTGTAAGTGTGCGGGTCCCTTGGAAGGGCTGTCGCTTTATTGGTATGTTGTTGGATATATTGGTTTCGTGATCTGGGGTGCTATTCCAGAAGGCCAGAGATTGAGCGAAACTCGGAAAACAACGAGCTCTAACGAATTCCACACTACGCAATGATAATACTTCGAGGCGGAGTTGAAGCGCTTGAAAAATGCAATTCATGCTATTTGCTGAATATTGGGGTGACGTAATCGGTCCAGAGCAGTGTGTTCCAAGGAGGCGCGACTAGGGCGTGGCGCGTTTTTCATTGCGGTCTCTCGTTCCACTGTTACACCGGTGGCTACTGGGGGCAAGCAAATCCAACCACTTTAGTTTATCGCACTTTTATTTTAATAATCTTCATTTCACTACAAAGTTGGTTTATTCTTTTATTTTAGGCGTTCTTATAAGCTTCTTGTTTGAAATTTGCCGTCCTAAGCAGCAGATTCTGCTCATTTTTTCCGTCGGTGGCAGACAATGCAATCACGTGACTAAGGCTGACTGGCAAAAAAAGAAAGCGCGTGATGGAAACGCGAGACATTCAAAGTACTTGCTGCTCGGTGCTATGAAAACCCTCCGTCCGCATTCAGATACGAAAATTTCTAGAACCACTTCAGCCTGCTTACGTGATTTGAAGGCGAAAGCTTGGCGATTTTTAATAACAGCTGATACAGTATACTTACGATTCTTATTAGCAACTCATAATTGTACTTGCGGTAATTATTAATTGATATATTGCACTTGAGTATTTTACCTCGCTTTTATTTCTTTGTCTTCCGACATGAATTGTGGGATTCGACGGGCTTCTTTTCTGCTATACCGCATTTGCGTCAGATTCTTCTTTTCCATTTCGTAGTGAATTCGCCAGCAAGAAGACTGGCACACAGCACAGCCTCCCTATAATCGTGGTTCTGCGCAGCTTGTGTGCACCTGTCATTCTCAGGTGCCATCACGTTCACGTGTCTCGCATTATTCTACAACTTTTATTTTCCAATTCACAGTTTTGTGAACGGAGCCCATTCACTCCAGAAACGTCTCAATTGTTGGTAAGTCACTTATTTGGCATGTGCTACACATGCAGCGACAACCATAGCATAACAACAACCATAGCAACACCCATAGCTTTTCAAATTTATTTCATTTATTTCCCTTTGCTCTTCACAGCTCTTGTTCGACGAAACTTTCCACAGTCATTGTTTTTTTATGGACTCTATTGGCTGCAGTTAGGTGGATGCCAAACGTTTCTTCACAGAAACCTACTCCACCTTGGGGATTTCCCCTAAATCTTGTCGATGGACTCTATACCTTCACTTTTCTTCTGGCGTCACGCTGTTTCTTTCGGTCTCAATCTTCCCTTCACAAGCTTTTCATGGTCCGCTTCCTGCCAGACGACAAAGACGCTGGGCAAAACTCGTTGAAACGCGTAAAGATCGCCTACGATAATAGACACACGCCATTGAATATACTATCCAGCGAGTAAAGTTTTCGTAAGAATGGTGTGACACGAAACGCCTCAAGAAAGCGTCTGCCGCGCCGACGATAAATGAAGCGCACGGTCATGCAACGCCACATCGGGAAGATTTGCTAGCAGACGATAACGGAAGTACGTACAGCCACTCAATGGAAACCTTCTCTCTATCGAGTGGCCGCGACCGTGGTCACGACCGTGGTCACGACTGAAGCGTACGCTCTGGCTGCAGACGGATAAACGCATGGTAGAACCTGCGGAAACCATGTCCAGCTAACCACCTCAAAAAGGCAAAAAACTTTTTTGCAGTAATCCTATAGCGGACACACCGGCTGACTGTCGACTGAGGGCGGTCGCTGGTCCGGTCGCTACCAACGCTTCCGCGGAAGGTGTCCGTCGCGTAAAACCGCAGCGCATGCAACACTTGCTCCTCGGCAGTTATGAAGCGAAAGCCGCCTCAAAGTCGTCGCAAAGGCGGTCGGGTGTCAGATGGTGGCACAGCCAATGCAGAGTACTTTCGAGAGACGAAAAAGGGCTTGAAATTCCTCCTCCGCTAAAGTAAAAACTCTGTTGGTATACATATATGCCTGCTACGGCGACCGTGAACCATGTTCCACGCCGCAGCAGCCGCCAAAACAAGCGTCACGAGTTCACCTCGGCCGCGCAATTTCTCTCCCGAGTTTCTTCCGAGTTCTCGTGTCAATTAGACACACCCAGTCAATTCGTG
Source organism: Haemaphysalis longicornis (assembly GCF_048455015.1). Taxonomy (NCBI): domain Eukaryota; kingdom Metazoa; phylum Arthropoda; class Arachnida; order Ixodida; family Ixodidae; genus Haemaphysalis; species Haemaphysalis longicornis. Next base: position 135,624,556 of record NW_027526422.1, read on the forward strand.
GGCGCGGCGTAGCGACCGAAGCCCCACCCAACTATGGGTGCCATGGCGTCCAGATCGCCGATGGGGTAGCGTCGCAGCCACGAAGTCACTTGAATTAGATGCTCCGGTAGCAAAGCTTAGCAGAAAAAAATGAACGAATGACGTCTCCAGGCCACCGTCAGTCAAACGCTGCCACAGGCACAGGGGGGGGGGGGGGGGCAGAAGAGGGAGGGTTTGGTCCGAACGAAGTGCTCACTTTAGTCCGGACGATAGGAGTGCCAAGACGACAAGATTTTCCCACGGCAGCCGTATTCATCCAAAGCAACAACACAATCGACGACAGATGACACACCTTCAACGTCTAAAACGCACTCGTAAAATGGTGAAACACGATCATGACACGCTAAATAGGGGCGATGTCTGATACTACGCCCGCCGTCCGCACGTAAACAAAGCCGGTCAGTCTGGCAGTAGGGAGAAAGGTGCGTTCCTTTCGCTACAGTGAACTTCCTCGCTTTCTTGTTTTGGGCTTGCGCTGAGCTGCACTGGAGCCACCTTCCAACCTCGTAGCAAACAGATTTGAGTGGAAGAACAAAACACCGAGAAAATCAGAGCCGCCCCGCGCCGCTTTATAGGGCGGAGCTTTAAAAGAAGTCTGGGGGCAGGCCGGAGTGTTAAAAGGAATAGCTGGGTTATCTACTTTGCATAACAATACTTTGCAACTCGATTCTAGACGACGCTGCACGCGGATGTTCGTGCAAGCTGTGCTTTTTCAACGTGAGCGGCCTCAACTGGGCACACTCATAATGCTAAGGGTGCTCCGTGCGATAACGCCGGTATCACTTGGGGTTTACCGGATGCTTCACTATCACTATTTTGTTAACTGGAGCACCTAGAAACTCGGGACCGAGCTATCTCGGGCCTTCTGGAATAGCGCTCCTGTTGTTGGTCTGGTGTTGTTCAGTCGCTCGTTGTCGGTATGGTGCGTGGCAGACTACATGCTTTGAAACTTGTAACTGGCGTATAGGCAGCAAAGACGTGGGCGTTTCTGACTAAAACCAGGCAAACTAAAATATCAAAGGCTTTTTTATGTCGCTCTCTCTTTATTTTAACCCCATGGCGCCAAGGTTTTGAGCAAGATGGTTTCTAAGGGCCTTCAGGCCGTTCTAGTCAGGCTCCGAGGACGCAGTGTGTTGAAACTGGGAAGATGATCCGCTAGGTCCACAACAATTGGTATCCAAGGCCTTCTGGCTGAGCCACGCACCGTAACCTGCATATAGTTGTGAAGCATTTAATACGAAAAACTTAAGTTGCTGCTTGACATCTTTTTGAGAGCTCTACTCTGAGCATAACCAAAAGCTCCAATCATGCTTCCCAAATTTGAAGGAATATTTAGCTGTATCTACTGCATGCACCACCAAAAAACCATCATACCATGCGTAAAGGCCGTGTTTTAACTGGAAAGTAGTTTGCGCCTTTTCTGGATTTTTTACAGAACAATGGACTCTTGATTTGTTAAAAGTTACTAGTCAACACCAACATTTAATTCTTGCAGTTCCGTTTCATCTCTTTGCGGCATGAAAAAGCTTATAATTAAAGAAACAGACCAGCAGTATACACTCGTGCAATGAGGTGGTTGAAGAAAATAGCTGCAAAACGCAATAAAAAACGCCTGCGCTAGCAAGTACTGCGATACAAAAGCCAGTGGCACGCTCACTCACCTAGTACACTTATACTTGGGTAACTTCTAACTTGATATCATTTCAAATGAGCGGTTTGTTGGATAAATAGAGAAAGGAAAGACAGCAGCGCAAAACACCCAAGAAAGCCTAGAAGAGTGCTTTCATTTTAGTAAATGAACTTTACCCTTTGTTATTGGTAGGAATGAAAGAAAAGCAACCTAGGCCTTTACGTTACTCATCCGAGGCCCTATAGATTACACTGGGCCACAGTGTTCCCTGGGCAACTCTTCCAGTGTTTCCTGGGACACTTCCAAAGTGTCCATCTGCTAATGTTCAGGTTCTTCGCTACAGTATTTATATAAATTTATTTTGCGCTTAACGGTGGGGGCCAGTGCCGCTTTCCACAACCTGGCGTGAAGAGGATTTTTTTTGTTTGGTAAAATCGTTTCCCGTGGCTCGATGTTATAAAGCAATTGTTCTCAATCACGAATGTGCCGGTGACCCCTCTTCCGGCTCGCAAAAAAAAAAATTCTGGGCCGTCTCCACTAACGTGTAACCTGATAAGGGGAGACACATGCAGTGTAGAAGAGTATTTCTGGCGCCTTGGCATTTTTGTTGCCAACAGAGATGAAACCGTTGGGGAGTACAGGTATAAAGCGTTGTTGTAAAAGTATCTTTTCTTTAAAGCACAAAGCTTTCTTGCGCGAGGCGTAAACGAGTGTCCCGGGGTTTTTCAGTACGCGTTACGAAGCGCTCTTGCGCGAGGCGGAAACGAGTGTCCCTGTGTTTTTTTTTTAGTTTGCGGTACGATTGATTAATTCCAGGGTTATGTTACGTTGGACCGCGAAGCGTAAACGAGCTCTCCGGTGTGTTAGTACCGTGACTACAAGAGACCGTGACTACAAGACTACAACCGTGACTACTAGTACCGTGACTACAAGACAGGAGACGCCACTAGCCCCATCCCTTAAGAGCCTTTGCCCATAAAAAAGCAACAGGGCCATGATAGCTATGTTGATCTGTGTCATAACGTGAAACACTTTCCAGGTGCAGCTAAACTGCCCTTCATTCGTATTCAATGCTTGCGTTTGTGGCTGAGGTTTACGATAATGCGCGTCACAATATCACACAGTTTGCTCCTGCAGCCTACACTGGCTTTCCCGACTGGCTAGCGTGCTGTGCAAAAAGCCAATTTTAACACAGGTGTTAGGCCGAGAAATTGAGGAAATTAGTAAATGTCATGCAAGGAAGCCACTCATTTGCATTCCCAGAGAGATTTTGCAACTGGGAAAAAGGGAGAAAAGGAGGGGGAGGCATCGGAGGGTGAAAGAGGAATTTTGAGGAGCGCTTCGCAGACCCCTGAAAGGCCCAGACAAACCCCCTGTGTTCTGCCGACCCCAATACAGGACCGCTGGTCCACAGCTTCTTAAGAGCAATGGGTCCCCAGTCTGGGCGCGTTTCTTGATCAGCGTTCTTTTTAAACTGTAACAGCGGTAACCGTTATTGAGGACAACCAGTTAAACTACTCCACTATCCTCCCCATTGTGCTAAATATGGCTGGAGTTTTTTTTCCGCATGCATTCAAGTCGTCCCTCATTCCAAATAGCGTTTAGTTACATACATAGTGAGGGCTTTTGTCCTGGCACTCTTGATGGGAAAGGTTGCCTGCGGGGTCCTCTCGTCAGCCGGATGCTCTTCCCACGCTGCAGATACACGATGCACAGCCTCGGGGTTAAGAAGAAGGTCCCCTTCACATCGAATTGTTTGAGGGTCACTAGCTACCGCTTTGATGAATAGGAGACAGTTATATTGCATTACACCCCTCAGAAAGCACCGAACAACCCCGTCACCAGCATTGCTTTAGGGCAGTGGACACGTCGTCTGAGAAAGGGGGCTTAATCTCTGCTGAGGTAGATTTTCTTCAGCTTCTTTCCTAACGTTGAAATTGCAGACATGTAAAAAAAAGAAACTCAGACTATTCCGTACACTCTCCTAGACATGCTACACCAGTCCCTTTCGTTTAGATATAAATTATAGATACATGGTTTCTGTAGTAAGTGCACAGGTGACAATGTTGCACAAGGACTCATTGGGAAGAGGTCACATCTAGGTCACATGTAGGCAAACTGAGAGTAGGTTGATAGGTCTGTAGTTCTTAAAGTCTTTGGTATATCCTTTCTTGCGAATCAGAGTTCTACGTCGCTGTTTTCCAGGCTATTCACAATTTGAACGTCCTTATTTATTTCTAGAATCGGTTAGCACGCTTTTATAATATAATTTCTCCTCGCTCTTTTAAAAGGTCCGCAGTTATGCCGTCGACACGAGCAGCGTTTCCTCTTTTAGTGCCATGGAGTGCCTTTTATATTCAGTCTTCAGTTGCTAGTGGGACATCGCAAGATAAGCTTGCAGGCTCCGAAGTTTTCGCTGGGCTACCGTCGCCGGAGTAAAGCCTGAGGTGGAATTGTTCCGCGACTTTCATTATCAGGTTCATATTTTGTGTGATGCTACCTTGTTCATTTGTGAGTACAAGAGTCAGAGACAAACGAAATGCGAAAACGAAAATATGAACTAGACCACGCAAAGTCGAAGAATACTGTTCCAGGAAGTTTATTATGGCGGGCTATTCGTATATTCGGAAAGCCGTACTTAGCAACTTTGTTACCGTAATTAGGCCACGGGTCATCGTGACTTGCATTGAAAAAAATCGTTCTATTTGTGTGTTCTCGTTTATGCTTTCGTGATAGCGTTTCATTGGTCAATGACTCTACATACTGACTGTGCCGGTAGCCAGCATCTTCTTAGTTGCTTTTGAGCTTCCTCCACCCTTCAGCGTTTCCTTGATCAATTCCGTTTTGTACACACGAAGGTCGTCTGTGTTGCTTCTGTTAATCGATTCCGACTGCTTCGCCAATTCAATATGGTCCACCGAGCTCGACAGTTTCGTGTCGTTACGTTTCGCAATACGTTCCTTTGCTCGCTGAATTAGTTTCAATTTCTTTTCTGCATGCTGCTTCTCGTACCGCTGCTGCTGACTCTATGATTACTGTTGCTAGGTTTTCAATTAGCTTGTCCGCGCTGTTCTCTGGCTTACCAGGCATAGACTCTGGAGAGGCAACAACAACTCCACTTTAGTGGGTCTATGTAATGTTAAGAACAGGAATCCTTCTCATGAATCAGCTAACACTTTTGTTTGAATGGGTTTACGTTTCGATATATCGGTGTGTAAACAGCGTGGGCAGAAACAAGGCTGAAATAAAAAAGAACGTTATTGATCACTCAGAAATTTTTATAGGATGTTCTTACATAAAAACGCTCCCCTTTACTGCCAACACCACTAATAGGAGGCAAACAAAACTACAGACCTGTGCTACATCGCAACCGCGCAATTGCACCCAGCGCAAGAGGAGAACTGATCGGGTACCAACACTGTTGAGGGAACCTGTATTCCACCGATCGTTTCACCGGTGGTACAGCGTGTACGAGCAAGCACTAATTCAGCTCTTTCGTAAGACCGGGCCTCAGCGGGATAAGTCTATTTACGTTCCGCAACTTCTGACGTGATGGTTCGAAACAGTCAAACCCAGCGAGCCAGTGGTGAGCGGATAATACTCATTTTTTTTCTACAAGTTTTTCTTCTCCCAAGTCTTAAGAGCTTAATATACGGCCAGACAATGAAAAAACATACCAAGAAAACTTCTGATTCTTTATCAGTAAAGGCACCTTGAAATACATCGGGGACTAGCAAGAACACGGAAAAGCTCTTTCTAACGCAGCGTCCCGGCTTCCGTATTAACCCCTTTAATTATTCCAGCGGCTTCCGGGACAAAATAAATCCAAATCACACGAGCACACGGGCTAATAGGAATGATGAAATCCCTGGACGAACGTATGGCGATAAAGATGTTGCGGTGCACCTTGATTCCGCATTCGAACGAGTTCCCCACTGCATGCTCAGGCCCCATCCGCCTCATTTAATGCAGATCATGCGCAGACAGCTGCCGTAACTTTTCAGCAAGTTCTTTGCGTTGTTTGAATTTGCATATCCTTTTTCCTGAATTCTCTTCTTCCTTCCTCTATAGATTAGATCAGACCTTGCTGGCCACGCCGACAAGCGGTAAAATATAAAAGGCGGCTCGGACTCTGCAGTTATCAGCAGGTGGACCATACGCACCTGAAAGTGACCATGGTAAGCATTGTACCGCTTCTCTGCAAGGGAATGCTTGTGAAAGTTACATTTACTTAACATTGGTTGTGCCGGTGATCTTGACAGAAACGTACGTTTTCACTTTACCTTTATAATGTTAGCACGGGAACCCGAGGTAAACTCGACAAATAATTGAAGCTGGAAAGCTTTCTTTTTGAAGCGGCAACAAAAGCTTGTTTGGGCATAACCGAGCTCCCTTTACAGATACCAGAAAATCTGTTTCCGCACTATGCTGATCCTTGCAGGAATCCAAGAGGCAGTGTATCATTTTTCATTTCAGAAGGAAAAAAACTTAAACTTCTGGACGTCCTTAGGGCAATTTGCTGTGCTGTGATCTTTATTAGCAACGAACAGGTCATGAAAACATATGGGAGAATGACAAAACCGCCGTTAAAACAATGTTTTCGCGCTAAGCAAGGAAAAAAATGTGGGAGGAATTGGTTGTGCATTTGGACCGGCAAATCTCATTACTCAACATGATATATCTGGGTGAAAATTCCATTTTATATGAGTGATTGTTTGAATTTCACAAAAGGTCTCGTAACAAGCCTATCAGCCGATGATCGACGAGCGAGGCCCAGGAATTGCAGAGGAGGTGGGAGAATTATTGCAGCCGTTTGTAGTACAACGTTCTTTGGAAGTATGGTTCAGATAGCCCCGCTTACTTTGTGACTGGCGTGCTCCATACTTGGTAGGCAGCTGGGTTTGACGTAGAAAATCGACACACTCTTACAATACTGCCGCCTCACACTTTGCAAACTAAGCAGGGAGAATTTCCTATTGGACCTATTAAAATGGATTTATGAGTTGAAAATGATGGAACAGCTTCTATTGTTCATATTCTACGACGTATACAACTCAATTGTTGCATGCAGATAGCTAGATTGCCTGCACCATTTGTAAAAGGCCGAATAACGCGAACAACGAGAGGGTACCCCAACAAGTGCAATGTACACTACACTAGCCTAAGTACACTAGCCAAAGTAAACTAGCCTAACATTTTTATGTTCCCGGTTCTGAAATCATCGTTCCTAGGTGTAGATTCATATCATCGCCTGTCTCGTTGGCAATCTTTCCAAGCAATGCACGTTCGCTTACCTTTGTTGAAGAGCCTCACCAGCGCACTTTGCTGGTTCTCAAGACTGCTTCTTTGAACCAGTTTATATACGACAATTATACTGCTTTATTAGGTGTGCAAATGCTTAGAACTTCATTGCTATAAGCTTCAGCATGCCACATAAACAAAGCATAAGGATTTTGTCATATCTGTTTTATCTGCCAAGTTGAAGATACCTCGGTTTAATTTAAAGCTCACCAGCCATATTCTGTAACGCACTGAAGGGTATTAAGGAGACAATGGAAGAATTCCGACAAAGGCTTACAATTTTTCTTCGCGTCTGGAGGCAGTGTTAAATTAATGTCACCGCCAACACGGAGCGGCACTACGTGATTTTCACGTCACAGCAGATGCGCCTTCCGTTTCTGCTTTACGTTTATGGCTTTCAATTTGAAGTGGCTATCGATTGCGTTCATTGTCGTTACTAAATAAAGGCGGCCAATAGTCGCTATATTGCTGTAATAACGCAGTCCATGTGGTCGAATAACGCGAAGACCAAAAAACAGAAATAGTCTTTTGAAAAAGTTTCTAAGGTATTTGATGGGCCTAGAGCTGTAATTTTTGGCTGAGGTACATTGTGACCGCCTAATATAAGTACAGTATGTGTTCGTTGACCACGTTATGCAAGCAGTTAGGATTTCAAGAAAAGTTAAAAAAATATATCATGGTTCCTTTCATGAGTGTAAATTCAGTAATTAGCAACGTTTTTGCAATAAAAATATATTCTATAGTTCCATTAAGAGTTCAATCAATCTATACTTTATCTTTTCTACACAGATCCGAGCCTGCGTTTTCTTCGCTCTGGCCACCAGCGCCTTCGCTGGTTACAGAGGATATGCGGGCTACGGTGGCCACGGCCTTGCCGGCTACGGTTTTGGAGGTTACGGCTTCGGCAGCTACGGCGGCTACGGCTTGTCCACCTACGGTCTTTCGCACGGTGTCGGCTACTCTGGTCTTGGCCTCGGATACAGCTACGCCCCAGTTGCCACTTACGCCGCTGCTCCAGTAGCCACCTATGCCGCTGCCCCAGCTGTGACCCGTGTCGCCACCTACCAAGCCGCTCCAGCCGTGAGCGTTGTTCGCTCCGCTCCAGCCGTCGCCACCTACGCTGCTGCTCCACTGGCTACATACGGCGCTGCCCCAGCGGTTACACGGGTTGCCACCTACCAAGCCGCTCCATCCGTGAGTGTTGTCCGCTCTGCCCCGGCCGTGGCCACCATCTCCCAGGCAGCCCCAGTCGCCAGCTACGGTGTAGGCTATGGCCTCGGCCGCTACGGGGGCTATGGCGGCTACGGCCTATCCAGCTATGGTCTTTCCCACGGTATCGGCTACTCTGGTCTCGGTCTCGGCTACAGCTACGCCCCATCCACAAGCTACGCTGCCGCTGCTCCAGCGGTTTCTAGGACCGTGTCCACCTACCACGCTGCTCCAGTCGTACCCAGCGTCACCCACGCTGCCCCGGTCACCACCTACGCTGCTGCTCCCGTAGCTACCTACGCCGCTGCCCCAGCTGTTACACGTGTTGCCACCTACCAAGCCGCTCCGTCTGTCAGCGTTATCCGCCCTGCACCAGCCGTTGCTACCGTCGCACATGCTGCGCCAGCCACCAGCTACGGTGTCCGCTACGGCCCCGGCCGCTACGGAGGCTATGGCAGCTACGGCCTATCCAGCTATGGTCTTTCCCAGGGTATCGGCTACTCTGGTCTCGGCCTCGGGTACAGCTACGCCCCATCCGCCGGATACGGCATTGCTGCTCCAGCTGTTTCCAAGACCGTCTCAACTTACCATGCCCCTGCCGTCACCACCGTCGCTCAGGCTGCTCCAGTGGCCACCTATGCCACTACCCCAGCTGTGACCCGCGTCGCCGCATACCAAGCCGCTCCAGCTGTCAGCGTTGTGCGCTCTGCCGCAAGCGTGGCCCCCGTCGCACCGGAGGCCGCAGTCACCGGCTACGGTGTCGGATACGGCCTCGGCCGCTACGGAGGATATGGCAGCTATGGCCTTTCCAGCTACGGTCTTGCCCACGGTATAGGCTACTCTGGCCTCGGTCTCGGCTACAGCTACGCCCCATCCACCAGCTACGCCATCGCAGCTCCAGCTGTTGCCAAGACCGTGTCCACCTACCAGGCGGCTCCAGCCGTGGCCACCGTCACCCACGCTGCCCCGGTCACAACCTATGCTGCTGCACCGGCTGTGACCCGTGTGGCCACATACCACGCTGCTCCTGTCACTACTTACGCCGCTGCCCCAGTCGCCACCTTCGCTTCCACGCCAGCTGTGGCCACCGTAGCCCACGCAGCCCCAGCCATCGCTTCCTACGGAATCGCCCATGCCGCGCCAGTCTATGGCTACGGTGTCGGCACCCTCGGCTACGGTGCTGGTCACTACGGCTTCGGCCATGGTCTGGGTTCCTATGGCCTGAACTACGGTTACGGGCTTGGCTCTCCCGTCTGGTACATCAACCTTCTCCGCAAGAAGAAGTGTAAGTACCTCCCAAACCCCATTTAAACGTTGCCAGCAATCACACTTCAAACAAGATCTGGGCTTCACGGGACGCCCTAGCTTGAATTAAACACGTTGCGTACGACAATCGCGGTTTTTTCAGCCACCACGTAAGTATTATCCAGATCCAACTTCTCTGTTGTTTCTAACGAAAATACGGCTGAATGTGACATGTTTTGGTATTTCCTCTTTACGTGTGTTTCTTAGGTCGGGGGACTGTGATTGTTCGATGGCTTGGGCCAAATGTGTTGCGGGATTCTTTTGATTATAAATATTTCTCAATTGCGATACACCTTTGTTAGTGAACGCTTGGCTGTGTGCTACTCTTAGGAATGTTGCAGAAGATAACCACACGATCAAGGCTGCCTGAGCACAAAATGCCCAGACCCATAGGCCCAAACGCATCCTATATTTTGGCTGCAGGGGTATTGTGACACAATCCAATTGATGATGGTCATTAATCATGAATGTCTTTTTTCTCTCTTTTTCAGAAAACGCTTCCTCACGAGTATTTATAGTCATCTTCAAAACATTAAAAGAGCAATCAAGATATTTGGGAAAGCTCCCTTATATGCGGAAATAAAACAGAACACTATTTGCTTTGGTGTGCATTTTACTCTGTTCCTAAATACTGAGAGTGAAATGGCCGCAACTTTACGCGTAGGAATCTTCTCCCCTGTAGATTTGATGCGTGGTTTTCTCGGCCCATTGTTATTTCACAATTGGTGTCACGTAGAAATCTACAAGGAGGCTCGTAAACCAATAGTAGAATAAATTAGGCGGTAAAGTCTGTCCTTTTTTATACACGTAAAGGAAACGGAATTTTCCGATAACTCTGTATTCACAAAGACGTGTCGCGTTAGTTGGAAGAGGCAAAACGGGTGCTAAACAAATGTTCCGATAACGCCGCAGTTTTAAAAGAATAGGGGACTTGCACAAGCAGAAATGTTTTTAAAATATGAATCCTCAGAAGCATTACTAATACAAGCTTGGTTTTTGTACGAAATATTCTATTTGGCTGTATTAACTTAGGCGTGTGAAACTTGGTTTCGTCCTGGCCGCAAAATGTATGAGCGACCTCTCGTGCTTCAGCAATTTTTTTACCGGCAGCACCACGTTTAACCACGTAGGGAGATAGATAAAACACTGTGCACCCTAGTTGCTTTATCGCATAATTTTTAGCCATTTAATTTTAAAGAGATTTTCGCAGCAAGGCACTCGCAGTGCAGAAAAGGTCTTAGAATGGTTTGGCATTTTATCGCAACCTGATATTAAAAGTTAGTTTAACGAATGACTGATCATAAAATCAATGAAGGCTTCCAGAACCTCCTGGTAAAGTTTTCAGGGAGCTCAAAAGAGACTTCTTATGTGTGGACAAGCTGCCGGAAGAATGTTTACAGCGCCCAAAAAATGTTTGTATTTTTATTCCCCAATTGATATACCTCACACGTAATAAATCTGGAGCTGCCTACCAGATTCGCATGGTGGCATTCTTATTGATCGACGAACTTTATGGCATTAGTCGCCAACCTTTATTTATATTACACAAATCTTCCTCTTGTGTGAATGATCCGTTGTCAAAGCAGGAGCCCTTTGAAGGCAAGATGGTGAAAGCGTCAGTAATGTCCATTACAAGTTGCCGACGAGCCTGTCTTTTAACACCTTCGAAGAGCCTTTATATCACACGGAATTAAATTACTTTCAAATATTGTGTACTAATATACGCTTTAACACAGCTGCTTTACGCCAGTTTTTCGTTTAACATGTCCAGTCTGGTGTAGTACCAAGCTCACTTCTCAAATTTCAAGAGAAATCCTTGTCCTGGAGCGGAGGTCATTGGGCTACTCAGGAAAACGGTCCTTCAAAAGTCTACGCTTTCTACGCGGAAATAAGGTTCATATTGCGAGAAAGCAGGCTTAGAAACTTAACAATATAAAAACTTTTATGGATATCGTTCAGACCTGATGTAGCTTTCATACGGGATCTGAGCAAACTTTTCTATTGTGTTGTGTATTACGTGTTTCTTCTTCGTCCCTGTTTTAGCGCAAAGTAAATTTTTTAGCATAATGTACTAACTCGCCTACATCAAGGTTTTGTTTTCTATTCAAAATATCTGGATGACCGCACTTAATGTGAGCGCGAAAGTCTTTCCAGACTGTGTATTCTAAAAAAAGTTGCTCAGCTGGGAAAAATAGGGTTTGAGATTGATTGATTAATCGAATGATTGGTTGGTTGATTTGTTTATTGATCATTTGGTTGGTTGATTGATTGATTGAAAGATAATTAACGTATTCTAGTACGCATTCGTTGTCGTGGCCCAGTAAGTGCACGCGCTGGATATATTCAGCTTTTTTTGTTGAGAGCAGAGATAGATTTTCACAAATAAAGCAGTAGGTGCTGATATAAGCCACCATATTCTATGAAAAGTAGTTTGGGGAAGAGGACAGGTTAAGAAACGCTTGTATCTTCAAATGCGGTTCTAGGCTGTGCTTGTTTGATCACCGGGTTGGGTCTGTTGCGTTTGTTTTCGCCGATCCTCTGTAAAAGCACGTGGGCTTATAGTTTTATGGCAAAAAATCTACCAAATAGTCGTCTGAGTCCTCCTGAGAGCAGGTGGCATACTAGTGCAAGCAGAAAGAAAGAAAAGAAGAGGCACGTAGCTCATCTTGAAAGCAAGGTCTGGGGTACTGGGGTAGGAGTATACCGTAAACCACTTTTTAATGGGCCGGTGAAGCGGGTGTGGTTCCCTATTCCATGAAGACATGTGATAGTGGGCAGCTTTCACTATGGATCCCAAAAGTATCTGGACATCCAGATCGCTGCTGGTCACCACGTTCTCCCACAGCACAGGAGATAGAGAGGGAAGACGAGGAAGGTTGGTGTATGGCTTGCTCTCTAATATGATATGAGGAAGAGTGACGGGATATAAAGAGAAGCTGCATTCGGGAAACTGCGTAAGAAGCATACGCTGTCGGCGGAGTGGGTTAGGGAGGTGTTAAAAAGCGCGCTGTATTTAGTCATAAGGGCATACATTTGGCCACGTCTTCAATACACCTGACACGGTGCCGACGTCGACACTTCGGTGCGCGTTTATTGCTCACGAAGGACGCTGGCGTACCAACAAAAGGCACAAGGGTGCTCAATACTGGAGAACTGCAACCCACATTTCCTCCATTTCACACCGGCTCACTGCCTGTTCCTCTTCCGTTTCTTCAATAAAGAGTTTGGAAAAACAAAATTTGAAATGAGGGCGCTGCAGTGGCATGGATTGGCTTCTGTTGGAAAACAGCCAACTTGCATTCACCCTAACAAAAATACCCGCTGGGACAAATTCAAGTGCCCCATGTGTTTGACGTAATCCGACTTGCCCAAATACCGACGTTTTAGCTGTTAAATAATTACAAAGCTTACAAATATTTTCTTAGATGACATTTAAGATTAATAATAATAATTATAAGAAGCACCAGGGGATTTTTCGGGGCCTCGTCTGAATCTGCTTCATGTTTTATTGAGACGGACAGTTTAGACAAACTTCAAGGAACACTGATTCAGTCGTAGTTTTAAGACGACTGCCTGAGTAAAACAATTTCGCTCTCGCCGACCGGTACGGAGCCCAATTAGGAGCGAGTATGTTTCAATATTCTTGCTCTACATCACTCTGTCGTTGCTGAGCACGAGGACGCGGGTTCGATCCCCGGCCGCCGGTGGCCGCTTTTCTGATGGAGGTGAAAAATAAAAACCCCCGTGTGTACGAGATTTCTGCGCACGTTAAAGATCCCCAGGTGCTCAAAATTATTCCAGAGACCTCCACTGTGGCGTGCCTCATCACCTGCGTTGCGTCGGTGCGTTAAACTCTATGATCAATTAACCAATTATTCTGTCGTCATCCGCTCGAAGTTACTGCCAAATGATACGACCTTTAAGGCGAGTTTGTTCCGCTAGGCCAAAGTGAAAATCACCAAAGTTAACGAGAGAGATAGAATAGCCCATTTACGAAACGAAAACGTTCTTTGGTGTCACTTCTTACTACTTTTACTCAAGTTACGCGGTTTACAGGGTAATAATGTAAAAATACCTGCAACAACCGGCCCCCTTACCTGTTCAAAATCAGATACTACGCCCTTTCCGGAGGTGGCACATATGCTTGCAGAGGTTTTGGCTGGCTAGAAACAGATCAAAAGTCATATTGCCAACATAAAGTAGTCCTTTACCTCAATTTGAAACTCGGGTAACACCGCCCGTATCATATATCACCAACGAATTCAACGCTTTTTGAGAAAAATTCAATTCCGAGATAGCTTCACTGAAGCAGTCCTTTGCAAGGCTAGAATCCAAAAATGAAGACATAGAAAACTGATCTCGTAGAAATAACATTCTCTTAGACAGATTACCAGAATACCCTAATGAGAAGACCGACGCACTCCTGTGCAATGTTTCAAAACTGTTGAAGGAAATGCTGGAAATTTCCTGCCCGCACATTAAGCATTCAGCACTGGTAAGACACGCAATGGACGTCCATGTCCCATTATAATCAAGATTCTGAACTTGTCTAAAATATTTCTTGTTATAAAAAACGTGTCAAAGCGTTAAGGGTCTGATTTTCACATAACTGAAGATTTTCCGCTTAGAGTACGCACCATACGAAACAATTTCTTTATCGCAACGGCGTCCTTCTGAACAAATGGTTTAACTGTTAAAATACAATACGACCATGTTTATATCGACGATAATCAACGTGTGGGTCCAGCAATCGAGGTCGGTTGGGCTAGACACGAAAAATTCTATCAAAACTACCGCCCTACAGGCAGTTCCGCCTTCCTCTCCTTAGTGACAGACAACTAAGGATTGCGACAGCGAGCTTATTGTTTTCAATCTTAACGCTAGAAGTACTCCAATACACTTTCCGACTTGCTTACTCTTCTGACCGTATATTTACCCGACATTGTCGCGATTACCGAAACCTGGCTACATGAAGACATCTACGACTCCGAATTCAGTTACCCCGGATATATTGCAGTCAGAACTGATCGTAAAATTGGTAGAGGCAAGGGTGTTTCCATACTTGTTCGTTCAAGTATTAAATTCTCAGTCCTGCCCTCTCCCCCTTACGTAGAATCCGCCTGGTGCAAACTTCATCTCCACAAGCAATCTGTAATTATAGGGCTCTTGAATCGCGCACCCGGCTCTCCAATTGATACTTTGCACAAATTAAGCCATTTTATGCTGAGTGGCAGCCTTGAAGAGGGTAACTTATATTTATGGGACATTTTAATGTCCCATGCATTAATTGGTCGTCGTTAAATTACTCCAGCAGTGACATCGCAATCGGAAGCGAATTGATAAACCTTTTTTTGAGTCTTCTTTTACCCAGATTGTAGATGCCCCCATTAGATTGAACGCTACCCCTGACTTGGTTTTCGTCAAATCTAGACTGACACAGAATACCTCTTGTGATATAATTGAAGGTATCACTGATCACAATGGTGTTCTTGTTTCTATTTCCTGTTCATTTCCCAAATCACGTACCGTCTATACAACCAGACTTCTACCATGCTTACGATACCTCCATTATCGATACCTTAGCTGGCAGTTTTGGTAACTTTTGCGGTCCTGACCTCCATGGCGATGTAAATACCCTTTTTAATTACTTTGAAAATGTCGTTGAACATTGCATTGACCACTTCGTTTCTATTGAAACAAAGAAAAGGAACCCCAACCTTCCTTGGATGAATCGCAACATTTTACATGCATCGCGTAAAGGGACCCGCTTACGGCGTCTGAAATATCCCAGCAATGCTCAGACTAGAGCACTGCACGGGCCTGATTTTAAGGCCCGAGCCCGGCCCGAGCCAACTTCGCGAAGCCCGAGCCCGATCCGGGCCCGTAACACCTAGCCCGAGCCCGGTCCGGGCCGCGTATTCCCAAACCATATCCCGTAGGGGCCCAGGACGACCACACCCCCTAAGCAGGGGCGCAGCCAAAGAGAATAAAACATTGCAATTTTTTAACCTCCCTGGACGCAGCACCGTGACGTCTCTACCTTATGTGCGCGACTTCATGCCAGGTGGATTTTTTTCCCCTCCCCTCGTTTCGACTGCTTGGCAGGCGGCCGATGGTTTCGCTCCGTGGGCGGGTCTGGCCTGCGGCGCTGGGGAAGCTGACGCACATGTGGTAGAAGCAACCTTTTGTACCTGAGCCCCTGATCTCTCCGCGCTCTTCTTGCGCACCTGCAAGTTGATGCTGACCTCCGATCGTGTTCCTAAATAAGCGCTCGACTCGGTTCTCGAAGTGCGCGCGTGCGAATGGACGCTTTCACGCGCATGTGGCAATTATACACGGTCCGGAAAGCAAACACCCTCATTGAAAGCTCATTCTACAGCACACAGAAGGGTATACAATTGAGTTGTGTGCTCTTTCACTATATACACAGCTCAGAACACGATTCGGTGCTGCAGGTAAGGATTACAAGAAAGGCAGCTAATTACCCATGACTACATTTACAAACTGTCCTACTCTTGCGAAATATTACAGCTGCATGAGCTGCTACATTTTGGCACTTTCATAAGCACTATTACATTGAATTTCGTTAACATTAACTTCATTGCATTATTCTTTATCAGGAACAGTGCCACTAAGGAAAACATTGACATTTTGTTAACAGCAATGGAAGGTGTGAATCGTTCTTGCAAGGTTGATACATTGATAAGAAAGACACCAGCTCAAACGTACACGTTTTACACTCGGTCATGAATTCTGCATAATTTACACGGCTGGTCATAACAATTTAGGGAAACAATATCAAAAATATATACCAACCAAGGGCTAAGTAATAGTTGGATTGTACAGCAACTGAAGTACTCGAGGAGTTTGATATATGTCTTCTGTACAGGGCTATTGACCACAGTCTCTTCACTGAAGCCACCAGGGCGGGTTTAATATCAGTAATCATGCGTGCTACCACTCACGCTGTTGCCGATGTCCATTAGTTATTTTTAACAATTTGTGCTTCATGCACAGAGAGATTTTGCTGCATAAGATACGTTATTTACAAATAGACAGCTCCAGCAGGATCCGAATGGCGCTGATGCACCCCCCCTCCCTGTAATCGGGAAGGCACACCAAATTGTTACCACTTAATTTGGCTCTGTCCATTATTCGACCGTAATCGCCACCAGCTTTGAACTCTAGGTCCCGCCTCTGCAACTGAACAGGAACATGTTAGTCGGGTCCGTGACGATCCCACCGCTCTAGAAGCAATTACCGAGTACGCCCTTGAAAACAGACCCTACAAATTGGTGTAGCAGCCTGGCCGTCTTTCCCGTTCTGTATACAATGTGAACTGTCTGCAGCGTTCACTGTTTCAGTGTGAACCGCATTGTCCGCAGTGTGAACTGTACATTTAAGTGTGAACCGTGCGTTTTGCTGCCACTGACTGACCTTAATGTGTTCATTTTGCGATTAGGAAACCAAGACTGAAACTGTGTTCATTGTGCGAGTTGTGACCTTCCCTTTTCTCCTCATCCTTGCTCCCCCAGGGCCCCATGGCCTCTCATTTAATGCAGTGTTACACTCACTGAGATACGCATATTATTTTCGCTTGCACTAATGAGTAGTTGCCCGTGAGCTTGAAGTCACGGTAGTCACAGTAGAGATAAAACTAAGTAAAAATTCCCCGCATTTCCCCGAGGGGAAGAATGTGAAAGTGCGAATGCACGAGTTGAATTTACGCGGTTCGGTAATGTTCGCGAAAGAGAGATCACACACACACACAACTACAAAGAAAGAAAGATGCATTTATTCACAGACACCTATTTGTGTTGTCGTTGTACTTGATTGCTAGAGCGGATCTCAGCTTTGAAATTTCGTGTCAGTACTCCTTTAAGCAGGTGCATTAGCCCTTCTCACGCCCGATTCTTGGCCAATCCCCCACGTGGGTATGTGCCATGTCAGCGGCCAGGCAGCGCGCGCCCATCTCCCCCCGTTGCCAAGGAAGACGAGGAGATTCCTGGCCAATCCCCCACGTGGGTATGTGCTATGTCAGCGGCCAGGCTGCGCGCGCCCATCTCCACGTGCGCGGACATCGCCGGTGGACGCAGGTTCAGGGTCGCTTAAGAAGTGCATTGCACTTAAAAAAGTTATCTCCTTGGCGCACTATTTTTACGATAGTGATCTCGGAGTCCAAATAGCGGCAAAAAAGTGTCACTTTTAGAGATCCACTGATGGGTATAGATGAGCAGTTTGTCTCTGTTTCCTGCGACGCATTTTTGGCTACCACATATGTATATTTCTGTAGTGTATGACCTTTTAATTCGCCAGCATTGTGTCACAGCTCGTGCCTCAACTGTAAGCCACACACGCAAAAAAGTATACAAATGTATAAACAAGAAATAGCAGGAATAAAAATATAAATACTACAACACAAGTTGCCCGCGGAGCGAAACCATCGGCCACCTGCAAAGCAGCCGAAACGAGGGGAGGGGAACAAAAATCCCCCTCGCATGAAGTCGCGCACATATAGGTAGAGACGCCACGGTGCTGCGTCCAAGGAGGTTAAAAAATTGCAATTCTTTAACCTCATTGGCTGCGCCCCTGCTTAAAGAATGTGGTGGGACTGGGCCCCTACGGGATATGGTTTGGGAATACGCGTCCGGGCCCGGGCATAACTAAGTGAGCCTGGCCCGAGCCTGGCCCGGGCCCGCCATCTCAAGCCCAGGCCCGGTGATTTATTTTTTGGCCTAGGGAGGGCCCGTGCGTGTGTGACCAGGCCCGGCCTTTGACGCTGAAGAAAGTTTGTTTATTATATTTCGGGCGATCAGACGGAGCATCTAGTCTGTACATGGACGTCATGAACTTAACGCAAAAAAATAAGGGTTTAGAAGTTCACGTAGTTTAGCTTTCACCGTCTGCAGTTCACGCCAGATTGGCGTAATAATAGCTCTTATTCTTAGACGAGAGACACCATCACCTTTGATTACCAGATTCTTGGCAACTTCACGTGATTGTCTCGACCACAAGTTGGTATTGCTGAAATTTTTTGATCCGCATTCGAATCAACGAGTATGTACACGCGTTGAAATACTTCACCTGCAGTGGTCGTTAAGTGCTGGTGTTTCTTTGGCATGCGTGTTTGATTCCCGGCCACGGCAGCCGCATTTTGATTGGTGCGATATCTAAAACACTAGTAATTTAGATATTAAACACTAAAAACACTAGTAAACCATAATTTCAAAAAAGCAGCATGGGTTTATTCGTGGTTCTAGTACCGTAACACAACTAGTAGAATTTGCGCACGACATTTCTTGCAGTATGGACTCTGGTAGCCAAATATATGCCATATCCTTTCAAAAGCATTTGACACTGTTATTCATTCTAGAATACTGTGTATGTTAAATGCAATACTGAAAAACCCTTCCCTTGTTCAATGGATCTCGAACTTTCCTTCTGATTGCACGCAATAGGTCTGTTTTAATTCTGCTCAATCGCATACTACGGATGTCTCATCAGGAGTTCAACAACGCTCTGTCATTGGACCGGAACTATTTTTGCTATGTATTAATGACCTCCCGAATAACCTAACTTCCAGTATACCACTTTATACAGACGATGGCGTGTTATATCAAGTACTCAGCTCACAAAATGATCACCGAGTTCTCAACGAATCTTTTCGAGCTTCTGTTCCTGGTGCAACAAGTGGCAGATGAAAATTAACTTTAATAAAACCGTTATCTTAACCTTCCGTGCCAGCATATCTCATTCGCATTTCTGCTACTGGTTCAACAACTGCTCGCTGTCTAGAATGAATAATTACAAGTATCTTGGCGTTATCATCGACATCAAATTATCATGGACGAAACACAAAGACTACATTACCGCTAAAGCCTACAAAAACTTGGTTATTGAAGACGTGCATGATCTAACCCTCCTAAAGATAGCAAACTGGCCATGTGCAAGTGATTTATTCGTTCAATTATCGAATTCGACTCACCCGCATGGGACCCGCACAAGCAGATCGAAATTAACAAAATCCAATCGGTTCCAAGAACAGACATTTGATTTATCTGCCATCGTTATGATACTTATTTTTCGCCAACTTCTGCTCTTTTGTCCCTAAATATAACCTCGCTAACCTCACGCTGGCGCACCAAGTCGTTAAAACATCTACATGCTGCCGTAAATTCGCCTTATCACTCACGCAGTGATATCAACTTCACGTTTTGGAGGCCATTGCCAACGCGTAGCCATCACAGTCTTAATCTAACACCAATACTCCCCCGAACAGACGACTTCAAGGAAATATTTTTTCCGCGCACAATAGAGTGGTGGAATGCTCTGCCTGGCTCTGTTCGTGCACTACCACAGCAACAATTTTTGACAGCCGCACAAACGCACTAGTGTTTCCCCTCCTCTTATGTTTTCCCCCCGTCTTCACTTTTGGGTTAAAGCGCATGCTCCTCTGAAATGAATTGAAACCTCATAATACTGCAATTATGTAAATGCTGATTCTATGTGCGTGGTTTGTATTCTTGCATTTATTTTCCATTGTTGTCGTTGTTTTCAACCCGGTGTTGCTACATAACATTGATAACATTACAACTAATACTTTAGTTATCTAACACGTCGGCGCTCATACCATGTGTTTACAAGAAAATGGCTTTGAAGGGAACGTGAGGAGACGTTCCTCCTTCATTTATTACCGAGTACTGAGCGTAGAGCAGAAGGCGAACAGCGGCGGAGACGAGGAAGGCACGGCGCCAGTGGTAGTCCTGCGTGGCCTAGTGCGAGGGCGGTGCTGTCGGCTCCGTGTCCAGATTCCAACTGCCGGCCGCGGACTCGCGCCTCGTGGCTCCCGGCTCGGGACAGGATCTGAGGTCGCGCGGTGCACTGCTCCGGCGGCGCGAGCTCGACCGCCGCGGCTGAGCTGCTACAACTTCAGATGGGTTTGAATGAAACGGCATGGAGACTGCTGCACTGCCGTTACCAAAAGGCGGCAATGCGGCATCTGGTGTATTTAAAAAATGGCTAAATAAATTGTCGAGTCAACACAACAGGATTATTGCTTGCATTAACATACTTTTCAGGGATACGCACACTCTTTGGGAAACAATGGCACTTTCCGCAATGAAGCGCTGTTACGCGTGCCAGAAAGGTAAGCATTTGTTGCCTCTTCTCTCATGTCAACATTTTCTCGGGTTCTTTCTTATCCAATCATTGGTAGATTTATTTCTTTGATGTCACTGACGTACTTCTCTGTTATACTGATGCTCTTCACTACGAACCCGAAGTGTCACAGCGAAGCTGTTTATGTATACACCAAATAACAGGGTGGCCTGCGTGCGTCGACAAAATACTTGGACAAACAAACTGTGCTCCAAAGCGTGTTTCACCATTGAAGGTGGCTGAAAGGGCAGAAATCCTGCTATAATTATTGTTAATTGTTACGAGTTGAATTGAAAGGAAGGGATGTGGCCAGCGGGAGAGGAACGGTAAGGTGTGTGAGGGGGTTTAAGTACATATGGAGGTATCTTGAAGGGGGACACTTATAAATAATGTATACTACGGATAAATAGGAAGTTTCTGGGCTTCCTGTTTGACTTCTTTATTAAAAAAACATGGGCTTCCGTCTCGTTTTTCGTCGGGATCTTTGGGACGTCAGTTCCTGCGTGGCGTGTTAAGGTCTAATGGCGTTAACAGTTACATGCCGCTTGCTGTACAATCAATTGCGGCTGCTTGGTCCAACTTGTAGGCCCAACGTTTAGGGCAACCCATAATGCGAGTTAACAATGGTCATAGTACATAAACGCCATGGTGTGTGGTCAACTGTTGCCTCCCTCCTCATATTTAATATTGAGTGAGCGGAAATTCTCACATACGTAGTTAGTCATTCTCCTGTGCACTGAGCCGAATTTACCACCTTATGTACATTGGCAAACGCCTACCCTGTATTTTTTTGTGCGGGACCCAAAACTCTGTGTTACACCCACACAGAGCCGCACATGGCCGCATTGGTGTATTGAGGCGAAGTATTTGGTTGGTTGGTTGGTTGGTTCCTTAAATCATGGCGCGTACCCACGCGGGGGATCGGCCAAGAAGCTGCCTGTATTAATTAGGCTCTCACCCGGTTTATTTTAGAGACACAATAAATGAAGTACGAGAAAAACATTGAGAGTAGAAAAAGAAATCTTTTGGATAGAACAGGATTGTCAGGAAAAAAACTTGCGAATGAAGGCATAGCTATCTAGCAGGGCATCCGGCCTGTCGCCGCAATAAAGGAATGAAAGGCGATCACGACATCTCTGTGGCAATATCCTATGACGGAAGCACCCAGGGAAAGAATAACGGTTAAAGATAACGGGAGATTCAGCCGATTAAACGTGTATTCAAGGTGCGTGTGTCGCATCGAGGAAAAGCTGCGGCAATTTAAAAGAAAGTGTTGTATTGTTTCAGGGGCCTTGCAGAAAGGGCATTGAGGAGATAACACCTGACCAGCTTTGTGTAGATAAAAATTTAAAGGGGGGATTCTGCAACAAAATTTTGTGAATGCGACCTCACATTTACGAGATTCGCAGAATTTAGGCTTCCATAAGTGAGAGAGGTGAATATAGTCGGAGCATGAACGAAGGGCATCTTGCCGATTAATTTTTAAAACTTGAAGGCGCCTGAACCTCGCCCCCAAAAGAAAACTGTCAATTGGGCAATTCATGACGGCAGGACCTCCAAGAGCCAAATTGGCTAATTGGTATGCCAGTTCATTGATGATTATCCCTGCGTGACCAGGGACCCACACTAACCGGATCTCGCGAAGCTGGTAAGGAATGAATGAACGGAATGACCTGAGAATGGAAGAATCTTTATCATTTGTTAGAGCAGTGCACACGGAGAGAGAATCCGAAAGGATAACCACCCCCGCAAATCTGTGCTGTAGTTTATTAAAGGAGCCATGAAGAGAAAACAAAAGTTTGTTTTATTCGAAAGATTAGGTGTTTCATAGTACCCCAAGCGCTTTCCCGGAAGCAAATGATGCTTTATTCACTGAGAAATAAGGCAATTTAAGCCAAAATTTTAAATCTCCCGCTAAAATTGCACATTTGGTGACGTGAGCAATGGTGTCACACGGGCCGGTCCATGAAACAGATACTTAGTATGTCGACTCCATATAGCACCCACACGCGGGAGTCGACCGAGACGGCGGCCATTTTAAAAATGCTAGTAAAACCTAGTGCACCCGCAGCCCTAGTCATGGAATCGCCTGATCCGGAGAACAAAACTCTCGCCGAGGAGCTCGGGCTTGCATTTAACAACCTCACACCACTTGAACGCTCAACGCTTCTATGTGCACGAGCGGCAAGAGTTGTGGGATACGCGGTGGACGGGAAAGCGACCATTCCGCGATAGCCACAACAGACGAACGCCCTGCCGTCGGCACCGCTGCCTCGTCAGCGCCGTCGCCACGGACGAATACAGACTGGTACGTATGTGCCGTATTTTTATTACGGTTAATAATAGTTCAACTTCAGTAGCAGCATCGCTTATGCCAGTTGGCCGGTGTCGTGTATGGAAAGCCGTTCGCGCGAGCTCTCTGCTTCGAACAGAAAGATACGAGCGTCAATGCGCGGTGTTTACGGCATTTTTCCTCCAAGGTCAGAGCGCCTCGAACCCGAAAATTCGTCTGCGCGACGGCGAGATGTCGAGCTCGGCCAGGCGGCTGTTTCGTACGCATTGGCGCACACGCTTGCGTGTTCGTTCGGAACTTCAACCGTTTACTCCACCGTTCTTTGTCATAAAAAGAATGTGTTTCACGGGCATTTAGCTCGTTATGCAAACTGTAAGCCCTGCCTAACATGCGTTTGCTTTTGCCGGCCTCTGCCAATCGCAGAGCTTAGCCCATGTGACGGCATAGGTTCTGTTGCGGGAAATGAGCTGGTGGGTCGCATGACCATTCCCGTTTTTCCTAATTATGTAGCTTATTTGAGCGAAGTTTGCGTTATAAGTGGTGTCGTTATGGTTCTAACGAGGCAATCTTTCGAATGAACCAAACTTGTGTTTTCTCTTCATGGCTCCTTTAAGGGCTAAGATTATCGCCAATAATTCTGCCTGAAAGATCGGGGTATAATCTGGCAGCCTGATTGAGAAGGACCAATCTAGCGACTGAGAATATAAGTGCCCCATTCTTCAAAACAGCGTCTTCGTTGTTGTAATTGTTGTAGTTATGTGGTCGAGAAAATGGTCGCTCTCGTATACAGTAAAAAGCAACAGTTGTGTTATGTATCATCTTGACGAAACAGCGTAAAAAACGGGGACACTAGGAGAGAAAGACGACAGGACGACGCTGTTTTTTTTTTCGTCTTTCTCTCCTAGTGTCCCCGTTTTTTACGCTGTTCCGTCAAGATGATACATAACCAGTACCAACTCGCCCAAATGTTGATCCTTCTACAGTTGTGTTAACCTAAAAACTTTAGCCCTAATCTATGTAGAAGCAGCCGAGTGCTCTATGAAATGTGTTATCTCCTCTCGTTCCTGGCGTTGAGCAAAAGTTGCTATCGTTGCGGTCGTAGCTTTTTCCTGACGCACACACACTTGGGGGATTGGCCAGGAATTGGGAGCATTTTGGGAAATGTGCCCGCTTAACAAAATTCACAAAACTATGCATTGGAAACGTAAAAGTTTTGTAACTGTGCGTTCCTCGTGACGCCTGGACGTTACGGCTATGGCATAAAATACGTGTACGCAAGCCGCGAAGAATGGTGATTCTATGGAGGCTGTGGCGCGTGCCCTTCTGTTTGTTCACGTAATTCGCCCTGTAAGACAAGGAAACGAAAGCAAAAAGAAGATGCAAGTAGAAAACTGGTTGAATAATTAAAAGAAAACGAAGAAAAAGACTCAACTACGATTCAGCATTCTTCGTACTTAATTAGCTCATAGAAATGTGAGGTGCAGGCCGCACCCCAGGGTTACAGATAGACGCTTTTTCACCCGGTCTTCTCTCTAAACTTATCCAGCAAAACTTCCAGCAAAGCAAGCCTTCCTAGTCGTTCATTACGGCCCCCCTCCTCGATAGCCGGTGCGCCTCGTTCATGTACTGACTCTTGCGAGGTGCTCTCTTGTTTTGCAGTCGGGCGTTCTTACACAGTGAACCCGGCTGTCGAGTTTCCCCCCTGTGAAACAGCGCACAACACACACACACTTTCCACTCTTTCCTTTTCCGCGAGGCTCTCCTACACCGGTTGGTTGAACTTCTTGGATACCGGGACATTCTATTCCCCGCCATCCGGTGGCTGCACCCACTACCCAAACAAGCAATAAATCAGTACTCGGGCTCGAATTTTTCTGTTGGAGTTTCAGTCAGGGAGGCCCTGCTAGGATGTATCCGAATGGAGCTCTGGTTCAACTTGACAAAGAAGCAGCAGACGCTGAGACGGTTCGGTGTTCCTTGAAAGTGGTGCCGCCCTAATAAGGTATTTATCATTTTAGACTTTACACACTGCACACCGCCAAACACTCTCACGTAGCCGAAGATCGAACACGTTGAGGATTCTGACTAGCCCTTTATCGAGTGGGGCCACCGTGCCAAACAAAAAAAATCGCCGCGTATCTGCTCACTACCCGTCAAATGTCGTGCGAAGACGAGTATTCTACCGCCACTGCCACGTAAGACCTCTCTTCTTTCTCTCCTATTTCACACGCTCATCTCCACCAGTCTTGGTCTTCCCCCGATAAGGTATAATGTACAGCGTCATGTTCAGCGTCTAAGAATTCAGAATATGATAACTTTTCCTTAAGAATGCATTTCTCTTGTGAATTGAACATCTCTGATGTGCTACGCCAATGTGCTTTATCTTTTGTTTTCTTGGTTTGATGTAAATAGTGCATACCCAGATGCGGAAACTTGCCGTAATGTGATTACTTGCTGACTAATGGTTTCGGGACTTTTTTACTATTACGTTCCTGCGCGCTTTTGTTCATTGTAGTTTCCGCACGTATGGTTAGTCGGTATGTCCATTTGTTTTCCTTGGCCAAGTTATTTTTGAGCTTACGCGTGTACACTTCCTCTGTTGACATCCTTTATAAAATGTGGAACCTCAATTTATTATGCTTATATTATATGTCAACCAACTCTAGTACTTGTTTCACTTCTTCGGTATTCTTTATGTATATTTGGAATATCAAAAATAACGCCTGTATTACAAGTTACTCAGACCTTGAACTTGTTTCGGTCTTTTGCGTTTATTATTGTTATATTACCTACCCAACTAGTACTTTTTCATGCAAACGTATATACTCCTGTATGCCCACCTGCCTTGGTCTCAAAAGAAACTGGCAGCATTTAAAATAAATAAAATAAATATATAAACACGGTGGCTGTTTGCTCAAGTCTTCCCGCTTTCCACTGCTCGTGCGTCATCTGTTACAACGTGTTGCTAATGTTGGACTTAGAATGTTGCCACGAGGTCTAGCCTAGGGCGCGAGCTCTTTTTGCATTTTTAGTCAAAATATTGTTTTTATACGTCCTCTTCTAGTTACTATCGCAAACATCAAGCGCAAATATCTTTTCTATTAAAAGAACACTTGCTAGTACCAGGTATGTATTGACGTTTTTCTTGAAATATGCCTGATGGGTTTTTTTCACTCAACAATAATGACAAAGATTAAGTGTGGTAACAGATTTAGTTTCTTAGAAACGTTGTTCCTGAAAGAAAACGAGTTTCAGAATTATTTTATCTTTTGGCCGGGTGCCTGAATCGAGGAACACACAGACATACGTTCAATACGATGCGGTTAGGATGAACTCGGTTAAGGCGAACTCCATGGTTAAAACAAGCAACCATTTTGTTCTGTCGTAACGTGCACAATGCAAAAACCTAAGCTTAAGACAAATGTCTGATAATAACCTTCGAGTTCCTCTTAACGGAGGCAACTTCAAGAACAAAGAGAAGAAAGTCTTTGGGTTTCAGTAGTCCAACAAAGACTGTCTTCTGTAAAAACACTCGGGTGCTTTCGCGATTTGG
Source organism: Haemaphysalis longicornis (assembly GCF_048455015.1). Taxonomy (NCBI): domain Eukaryota; kingdom Metazoa; phylum Arthropoda; class Arachnida; order Ixodida; family Ixodidae; genus Haemaphysalis; species Haemaphysalis longicornis. Next base: position 135,651,043 of record NW_027526422.1, read on the forward strand.
CAGAAAGCTTTACAGAATGATGCCGGCTATACTGAATAATAGAGCTCGTATAGCGAAAGCTATCTAACAGCACTACAACCAGACAAAGACAAGGCAGATTAGAAGGACTTGAGTTTTATTCTGACGGACCAACACGGGGCTGTCCGCTCCCCTCCCGAAGATATTTATGTATTGACAGCAGACGGGAATTGTACGGAACTTACAACTTTCCTGTAAACTACGAATGTATGAAAACTAGATGAAACGTTGCGCATGTTAGAGTCATATTAGCGAGCAATTATTATGTAATTAGCGATTGGTTTTACACAGCCAGAGTTGCCGTATTCTGTAAGCATTCTGCCTCCGTCGACGGCCATGTATTGTTGGCAGCAAACGGTAGGTCTGTAGCGTTTTAAACTTTCCTGTGAAGTAATTCTTAGAAGTTAATGAAACATGGCGTAATGATAGAGTCATTGTATCGGATAGTGTCTCAGTGTGCTCTTTTTTTTTCAGGACACCTACCTTATTTGCGAGCAACTCGAGACGGACATCTTTTTGTGTTGACGCGACGCGTACACACAGACCGACATCGACCACTTCCAGAGGAAATCTATCTGCAGCTTCGCTGTAAAAAAAAACCGTATTCAGTGCCTTGTTATGTATGCAGTGGGACATTCACGCCTGCGTTGGCGGGGTAGCGAGGGGTTCGCGCGGATAGAAGCAAAAGCGCTGATAGGGAGTTAGGCACTGTCGTATGCATTTCCTTCTTAATTTTATGGCCCCAGCTCACGGGGGTCCTCGAATGTTCAACCCCATTTTATTCTGCTTGCCAAAAAATATGCGATGCCCCGCCCTGTAGCAGCACGGAGGTGCAAACGGTTTTTTCTCCAATGAGAGCATTTTACGTGACACAATCTCCGCCAAACATGAGCCACAATTACAGCTGTTCTTTTATGCTAAGAAATCTTGAAGAATAAACCGATTATGTAGTTTTGTGTTAGCACTTTTCCGCTTCTTGTTTCTCTTTATTTTATCATCATTCTCACTCATTTAATATTGTTACGTGGCAAAGACGCAGTCCTTTCTTTCCCTTTCAATTACTGTATCCATATCCTAATATGTAGGGTAGCCAAACGGAGAGTCAACGTCCCTTCTTCCTTCCTTCCTTCCTTCCTTCCTTCCTTCCTTCCTTCCTTCCTTCCTTCCTTCCTTCCTTCCTTCCTTCCTTGCTTCCTTCCTTCCTTCCTTTCTTGCTTCTTTGCTTCGACCAGTATAATCTAATCGCAAATAATATGAACTCCTTTAATGGGTACTTACCATAGCCTCCATTGTTACCCGGTCCTGGAACGACTACTTAGTACTAACCACGCAAGATTGTATGTCGAAACGGGTGTTTTTGATGGGTAAAGCTCAAAGAGTTGCACCTCAGCACCCTCTTAATAAGACGCACTCTACCAGATCTCGCAAGCGAGTGCACAGTACTATGGTGAGCTATAACATCCACGCGGTGACGCCTCGTACAAAGGTAGCTGGCGTTACAATTCGTGGTAAATTTTTTTTCCTGCGCAAAAATATTCACTGCCTTCTTTGGTAACACATAAGGAAGCGTTAAATAGATACAATTTATATATCCGTGGTGTCGTTTGATACAAATTCATACTTAACTTCTTTGCGGCGTACTTCTTTCCTAGTGTCTACGTAGCACTAACGTAGCTGTGAATTTTGCCTCAACCGTATCTGCAGAAGTGCAAATGTAATACCGTACTAGCACGACTAGATAAAATGTATCCTTTTTCGAAACGCTAATCGTGCTCTTGCAATGTCGCAGCAACGCACAGCACAAGCTCTGATAAGTTCGTGACGTCTGATGACAGCAGCAAATCTTTGAAATGTTGGAATGGGAGGAGAAGTGCGTTATAACTCGAACGTAGAAATCTTAAAGGAGATGTTGACGCGTCGTTTGGGATCAACAAAATCGCTTTCTCGGTGCGCTTTGATAAGTATGTACAACGTCTTTGCAAATCATTTTACAAATTTTGTGGTGATTCGGATTGGGGAATATAGATGAGTGAACTGATAATTTTCTTGGAAATAAACTCAGTAAAGTAAACTATCCACCAAATGCAGCTGAAGAAGACGCGTTTGCGTTCGGTTGAGGCCAGCGCCACGGGTAGATGCAATAGGCACCATGGCCGCATGACTACAATGTGAAACAGTTACCGTACTTGCCAATAACAGAATTTAGCCATATGTGCAAGCTTTAAAGAGAAACAAAACTCATAAGAAATACAATGCGCAAAGAAGAAGACCACGCATACGGCAACAATATTGAAAGCGGAAAAGGAGAGATACGCGTTATACAGATGCTACGGAGACCATTATTATGACAAACTTCGAGCAGTTATGACTGGAACAATAATTATACAGATAAATCAGACAAAAAAACAAACAAGCCAAACAATAGGAATGTCAGGGCTTTAAAAAGAAGGCGGAGAGTTACGTAGATTGTGCATTCGACGACAGCTATAGTTTTATAATTGTTTTGGGCATATTTATTGGAAAAGTTTTTAAGCTGATTCGTTTAGCCAAGAATAAGTGTTTCACAAACCCCTACCTTGTTGTCAATTATTTGATCGGTGAAATTTGTTTTGGACCTGAACCGAACTAATGTCTTGGTACACAGGTTGTATGTCATATGCCTCTTTTTATATGTTTGAAAAATAAGGCAAGGTCCCACTTGATTTGATGAAAAATTAGAGTTGACACGCAGAGTCGATACCGGTAAAAAATTGGTACCACATTCATTGATCGAAACAAGCCGTTGACCGAGGCAGATGTGGGCAAAACTAACATTTTTAGGGCTTTTTTTTATGACTGAACCGAGGTGATTTGAATTCTTTTTATTAGAAGCTCCCCATATCAGATCACATAACACCAGATGGGAGTAAATTTAAAGAAAGTAAAGCTGGTTTTAACCTGCTGGGGTAAGAGATACTGAAATCGTGGTTCGGTCCAAGGTGCTTGCATATCTCAGTACGCAGGTAGTAACAAGGTCCCACCAGCTTAGGTCATATCGAAGGGTGACTCCTAAAAATCGGCACAAGTTTATGACCGTCAATTCGAAATTGTGTGTTTTCACCTTGACGTCATGATTGATAGGTTTGTTTTTTTGGATGGGAGAGAATAGGCTTATTCTTGTTACTTTTAGGGTGATTTCGGTGGCATCAAGTGAATTTTGCAGTTGAGACAGCCAGACAGCTCCACATTCAAGTAGATTCGATCAGAATCTGAAAACATTGTGTCATCTGCGTGCAGGACAATATGGGGGGTTAAAAGAGTGTTTGCTATATCAATTATATAAAAACAAAAAAGAGCAATGAACCTAAAGACGAGTGTGGTTACACCATATTTATTTCAGCAAACTCCGAGGGAATTTTATGCAACCGTGGGCACTGTGTTGTTGTTAACAAGTAATTTATACTATGGCGACTAGTCATGCCACGAATACTGTAAATTTCTAATTTTTCAATAAGGATGTGATGGCTAATGCAACCAAATGTTTTACGAAAGCCACAGAAAATTCTCAAGGTAAATAGTTTGCTATGAAAGGTACAAACCATTTTCGTTTTTGAGGGATGTTTGCAACTTTTCAATAATATCAATCAATCATTCAATCAACCGATCAATGGATCAATCAATACATCAATCAATCAATCATTGGCGTTCCCACTGAAACAAAAACACACGAAGCATGATGTACATATCTCGCAAATAAAAAATATGAGGGTAATAATAGTGGTTACCCACGACGAAAATTACACATTTTTACATCAACACACACAAACGCACACTTACAACCACACATTCATACACACAAGTAATGCCTAACAGTGAGGCATACCGAAGTGCAGTAAAATAGAAAATTCAAAAGTGAATAAAAAGAAAAGGTATGAAAAGCTACCTCATCATGAGGTCACAGAATGAAAGTCAAGTTCATGAACACAGGAGTAAAAGACACAGAATAAGTAAAGTTGTCAATTACGCCAACACAAACTCACAAACATGTTTGTGAAACAGAATAGGGCAACCATTAAGTATAACCAGGGAATCCGAGTGCCGATTGTACGGGCATTACAAGCCGCAACATAGGGCACAAGACACGCAGACATTTGGGATTGTAAACGGTATCATATTTCCTGGTCAACTTTTGCGGAACGTACAGAGGAACATATTGTGTCAGCTCACCACAAGGCACTGAGCCATGAATAATTTTAAAGGGGAAGAGAATATTAGCCTTATTCCACGTGGAGGTTACGCGTCATTGCGTCAACGAAGAGGGTAAACCAGAGTTGTAATTACTACTGTCGCCGAAGGGATGTTTGAAAAAAGATATAAATTTATTTTGGACCCCTTCGATAAACATACGGTTTCTTTTGCACGTGCTGTTCCACACTACAGATGCATACTGAAGCTAAAGACGATATATAGTTGTGTAGAGCTTGAAAAGAGAATTCGGTTGCTTGAACTCCTTCGACACGAGACACACAATGCCAAGCGATAGAAGAGCTCCACTCGTAATTATAAGAATATGTCGACCGAAGCTCAGTTTGCTGTCGAACTTGACACCTAGGTTATTAACCTGCACCACACGTTGTAGTAATTCATTATTGGCGTTATAGGAGAACATGATGTTGTAATTATTTCTTGTGTATGTCATTGCATCAGGTTTAGATGTGTTCGTGGGGAGTTTTTTGCATGAATACCAATGCCAAAAGGACGAGATTGTTCTCTGGAGAGTTGAAGAACGGGCAATGTTCAAAACAAGTTTAAATATTTTTCGCATCATTGGCATGTAAAAGAAAATTAAAATCATTAAATGTTGGTTGGACATCCGTTATAAAGACTGAGAAGAGAAGTGGCCCGAGAACTGAGCCTTGAAGGACACCACGGGTGACCTCATAAGGAAGGGAAGACTGCCCATTTACACGAACGAAATAAGACCTGTAACATAAATAACTACATACAAGGGATATGAGGGATGGCTGTATATAAAGCTGAGACAGTTTTTTGAACAAGCGCTCGTGGCAGACGAATTTAAAAGCCTTGCTTAAATCGAAGTAGGCGACATCAAGTTTGCCTCTCACATGCACAGCTTCCGAATCAAGCAGAATAACGTTGACGAGATTGATTGTGGTCACTCGGCTTCAAAGAAACCACCCTGGTCAGGTATTATGGTTTTTATACTGAACGTGAGTAGTTTATGTAGTATGGACTACAACAGTATAGAAGCAGCACATAGACTAGATATCGGTCAGTAGTCCGTGGGGTTAAATTTTAAACCTGACTTAAACACAGGAACGTCCCTTTTATTCTTCCAACAAGTGGGGAACTTCCCAGTCCTGGGAGAAGTTTGAAATATATACGTCAAGACTGGAACAAGTATATCATCAAACGCTTTAAGTACTGCAGTACGAACGCAATCAGGGCCGCACGAAAATGGCGACTGCAATTGTTCTAGAGCTTTCGAAGCGAGACCTTCGAAAACCAACACTTCTGAGCATTTATAGTAACCTAGAGACAGTTGAGGGGTGAAGCTGCACTTTTTTGGAGTGTACGGAACGGAATTGTTGCGCAAAGGCATTGGAAACGTCGGATGTGCTCTCTGCTGATTTATCGAGGAGGTTAACATTCGCAGGTGAATTTTTAGAGGTTTGGCAACAGACGTGGACGCTCCAAGCTTTGGCATTACGTGTTGCATCGGCCTCAACCACGGCAATGTCTCTCGACCTGTGGTGCCTAACCAGGCATGTATAACAAGATCTGCGTTGACGAAACGCATTCTGCCACCTTTATTACTTCGTTTTTAAACTTGCTTGTGCACTCGATTCCCCCCCGCCCCCAAAAGGTCGTTTTAGTTCAGCAGAAAACGAACACGTAAAATTGCCTATCATTTCGATTTTTTTCAGAAGAAAGCTACTCAAGCGATCGTGAAGAACTTCAGTAAAAAAATAGGTGTATGCGGCAACATCATTGAGGTTAGCTATTCGCGACCAGCCATTGTTATTAAGAAACTGAAAAAAAAAATACTATGTCGTCCTTACGAGCAAATATGATTCCTGGTGTGCAAGCAGGGGGACTGTTAATAAGGATAGGTACGTTATGCAATGAAATATGTAATGGAGGAAGAAACTTCTCACGTTTTACAATGTTATTAATAATGCGCGAGACTTGGACTGCTTCCAAGCTAGTCAGACACAAGTTTTAGACGTTCCGACATGAATTCCAAATGAAGTTACACTGCTGCAAAGAAGTAAAAGAAATGAAATCTAGTAGAAAGTCACACTTCTGAGCTTTTGGATGAGACGTCTGACTGACCAGCTAGCTGAGTCTCCCAGGAAATTCCCGGTGCGTTAAAGTCGCCAGTGACCAGTAAATTGTGATCACTTTGTGATATTACAGTAGTTTGGATTGTGTGTAGGATATTTTGAAACTCAGGTGCATGTGTCTCGAGTGAAATGTAGAAAGTCCACACTAAGAGACGTTCGCCCCGAGCAAAAAGCACCTCTAACCAATTAAACTGACTCTCTAATTCAAGATCTAGGCGGCGTTAGGCTTTATGAAGTCACGTAGGGCAACAATCACACCACCGCCCCGTTTGTTACAGCGCAGGCGATCTCGGTCATGTCGGAAAACTTGGTAACCAGCATTTTTGGCTCTCCTGTTTTTTTAAAAGAAAAATCATGATACGCAATGTTGAATTTATGAATTTTCTTTTCCAAAAACATTCCCATACGCCTTCGACGGGCCAGCTTCGTAGTATAAGTCACTCTAACTGTTATCAGCCATAACGAGCAAAAATGAGCCACATTGCTAGCACTTTTACAATTCGTGAGTAGTCCGTTCTGTAAAATTCCTCGTACAGTAAAAACACAGCAATAAAACGGCAAGGTATCACCTATACTCGGTTAAAAAACGCCCGTCACGGTTTCGTTTGTCCCAAAAATTCGGGAAACACAAGTCTAATAATGTATTTGAACGGCGAATATCATATGTACGTAGGTCAATAACGTTCACAACCATAAGACAATCTCCTTCCCAGTAACTGATACGGCCAGAATTATTCACTTGGAAGTCTACAATGAAATCACCAAATATAATGTACAATGGCCTGCCCTTTTTTCGTACTTGCGAACTGAAGCGGCGATAAAATGTGCGGAAAAAGCGTCCCTGCTGTCCTATGACCTGGTCTATGGACTAAAAGTAGGGCTATACGAAAGTGTATTACACCTACTGCTTCAATGTCACCATGAACAAAATTGTAGGCGAAGAAAACGCCACATTTACAACCTTCCTTAGATATAAAAAGCATCCCCACCACGTTTATTTTCTCAAAATAAGGATATGTCCTCGCATCCCGTGATTTAGGAAATGTCAAAGTGGAGCTATACCAAGTTTTGGTAAATCCTAGAATATCGAATTTATGCTTGAGTTGCTATAAGTCAGCCTCAATTTCCTCGATGCTATTTATAATGCCGCGCGCGTTTAAATAATTTAAAGGTTAGGGTTAGGGGAATGATTCCGAGAGAGCAGTAGGTTAATACAAGACGAGACTGAATAATAGGATGGCAGGTTTAAAACAAGTTATCAGAAGTACTAAGAGAAGTAAGTATACGTACGGACTATTAGTAGTTGTAACTTCAGTAATTGTAAGTTGTAATTACATAATTACAACATATCGACAGTAATTTAGCAGGAAATAGACCTCAGTGAGCTTTACCGTGCGGAAGTGTCTCTTCAACAGGGGAGCACATTATCAATATTTTTGTGCAAACTAGGCGTGTGAATCGTTACCATTCTTCTACGACTGTCTTTTTCAGCGATCGTCTTGGTTTGCAGTTATTTCGCATTTTGAAGCAGGTTATAAACTGGCGCGCTAATGCTATAATTGATGTAATACCGCTTATTGTGTTTGGTATGTTTTTCAAATCTCACATCAAGTGTGAAAGAACGTTGTAGGAAAGAAATGATGTACCACACGTTTTTCAGCCCGCCGTAGGTTATTGATTGATTGATTGAGGGGCTTAACGCGCTGACGCAACGCAGGCGATGAGGCGCGCCGTAGTGGAGGGCTCCGGAATAATTTTGACCACCTGCGGATCTTTATCGTGCGCCGAAATCTTGTACACATGGGCATTTTTGCTTTTCGCCTCCGGGAATTGAACCCGCGACCTCGTGCTCAGCAGCGCAACCGCCGTAGGTGGAACAGCCACGGCCATGCACGTCAGTGAAAGTTAACGCTATATTACATTAGGCGCAATAGAAGAGAATGGATGACGCAATGCTACATTACAATTTACTCTGAAGCTCTCGTCAACGCCGGATAGGTAAGTAGGCCTTTGGAGTAATTCATTTTTTCTGAGCGCGTTCACTGGTTTTCCTGTACTGTATTGCATTAGGTCATAACTTATGACGAAATAAAGCTGAATTTCCAGCAATACTGCACGATTTTTTTCCCTTTGTAAGCGCCAAAGCCCACGTGGAGGCACTCTGCAGGTAAGAAATTGTGTAGGACGTGTTTTTCTGGCAAGCGGCATGTAAAACGGCCATATCAAACAGCGTCAGTGAAAGTTCCCGCAATTATACGTTATGCAAGACGGGAAAGTACGGCTGCTGCAACGTTGTAGGTATGCACAATCGGTAGCCATCAATCACCTAGCGAGATACGTGACTTGTGCAATCGCTGTATCTTCTTTTATTTCTGCGAGCTAGCAACGAACACTTAATTTTAGGCGAAAGAAAACGGTAGATTGTGCGCAGCTCCACTAAAAACAAGAAATAACATAAAAACATAAAAACATAAAAACATAAAAACATAAAAACAAGAAATTGTAAAATGGGCATTCGGAACGTAAGGCTGCCCGACTTATTGCGCATCGTTTCTGGTGTATCCTGCTGTGTCTGAATTTCTTATATGCTGTTTTTGAACTGTGGAATCGAAAATTAGGTTTAGAGTGCACCTGACAGTAGGTTAGGTGAAAGGAATTTGAAGATATAAAATATGAAGCGCGTCGGCCCAGACAATTCAGTTGCGGTGTAATCAGGGATAATTTCGTTCTCCTAAAGTCTTATGAACTTCCTGTAAAGGTAAAAAAAGGAAAAAAAAGCCATGCAAATGACCGCTCAGTATCGTCGGAGCGAAAAAAAAGACATCCGCTGCAAGAAGAGGAGTCCATCTGTAATAACCCAGATATATGTGCCTGTAGTTTCCAGCTTGTTTTAACGTAACCTGGGCCACACCATCTACACGAGAAACTCACAAAAACAGACGAGCACACTTCAGCAAAAGTATCGTTGCGAGAATTTTAATAAAACGGACACCCTAGGGGTCACAAAACAGGGAACCCATTTCACGAAAAACGCGTTGATTAGCAGGTACGATTGATATTCGCTCACAATTGACTCAGCGCGAACACACAGTGCGACGGTTCCCTACGGAAGCAACTGAATACCGAGGGAGGACGGCTTCGTGTTGTGCTTTCCTCAGGTTCGCTGATCATCCACACGCTTGAGAATGTAATAGGTCATGATGTTTTTGTCGATTCGTTCTAAAGCCATAACGCCGCCCTATTCTGTTGCATTTTAATAAAATATGCACCAAACTTCCCCTTTCAACTACGCAAAGACGTGCACGGTACGTTAATTAAGGTCGGACGCTTAGTTTACACGTTACAGTGAAAACTGAGAACCATAACTCTACCCTCCAACCACCCCCTCTCCCTTTTTATCTGTAGTAGCGCATTAGAGAGACGTAATTTCGAACACACATAATTTTACGAAAGTGACAGGTAAGCGATAACCTTACAGTTGTGTGCCTAAATTTGTCCCTTTTGCAACAAGAATACATACCTTCACGCTATGTCTAAATTCTCTCAAAACCCTAACTTACAACCACACTAATCCCCGCAAAAGGAAATACAGCCCTTATAACCGCGCCTGCCTAACCGCATAAACTGCGCTGTCAGAAAGATGCGGGGTTTACACGAAAAGCGCTATTCAGCACTCTAGGAAAAACAAGCTGTTACTGTGGAGCTAGTACAAGATAATGCAGAACTACTATCTTACCGTAAACACATCTTATTAGCTGTTAACCTCGGGATAAGCGGGACGGGAGGGGAGTTCTAACTAGTGGGTGGTGGGGAGAGGAGGTGGCTTGGTTTGCAAAAAGTAATCTTATTTTGACATCATTTGCAGTGAAGTACGCCTGATACACTATCAGCTCTGTTTGGGTGTTTACTTTTCATCCTTCCAACGAGTCAGCTTGAGTAGAAATAATTACTAATCAGTGCACTAAGAAATGAGTTCGCTCACCTATATTTTCACCTGCCATTTTTTGTAACCGGATGGCACGGGCGATAGAAGTTAGTTATGTCATTGATTGATTGTAGGGATTATTGATTTCATTGTAGGGTGTAAGGCACCGACGCAACGCAGGTGATAAGGCGCGCCGTAGTGGAAGGCTCCGGATTAATTTTGACAACCTGGGGATCTTTAACGTGCCCCGATATCTTGTACACACGGGTGTTTTTTTTGCCTCCATCAGAAAAGCGGCCGGGAATCGAAGCCGCGTCCTCGTGCTCAGCAGCACGATGCCTTTGCCACTGAGCCACTGCAGCGCGTCAGTTATTATGTCAGGGTTGGCCGCGGACGTCAGAATACTGCGTGCGACTTCCTTTGGTAGATCGACGGCCAAAGGTCGTCCGGGAATGCGTCTCGATTAGTGAATGAACCAGGGTGGCCGACATCATAGCTCGAGTCTAGAAAACCCAGTCTGCTCTAGCGGGACGTGTAAAGAAAAGAAAGAAGGAGCGGGGGTAAGAGAAAATTACAAATGCTGGTGGTTCTCAGTACAGGGTGAATAACTGGGCCAGTTGTTGGAATCTGCACTTAATAGGCCAGTTCGTGTTGATCGCAATGGAGGCAGGAGTTCGCGCGGGTTTGCCAGTCCGTTAGGGGAGGACCCAATATAACAACCCCTGCTGGACCGCTTTTAAGTGAATAAACTGCCATTTGAGATCATAGTTGTGCAGCAGTTTGTTGTCTATCGGGGTGTGGTTGGGGGAATTAAAGGTACGATGGCTTGAAAAGGCTGGGCACCACCAAACTAGGTATGTGAGGTCTGATGGAATGTTGGTATGGCATTAAGGAGATATCTGCCAACAGACTCACAGCGGGGCAGCAAAGTGAACCCGAAACACGGAGATGAAACTAGGCGAAGACAATTAACTCTGTGGAGGCATGAAATAAGACATGGCGACCGGCGCTGTAAGAGGCCACTGCGCCGAAGACGACGACGACGTGATGCACAAGTGAACTGAGAAGGGCTAGTTGGTGCATGACACCACTTAGAAAAAACAGCGCCAGAAAACGATACTACAGGGAGTAAAGACAAGCACTGCGCTGAACTGCCAACGGAGGTTTATTTAGAAGAGCAACGAAAGTGTCAGGCACTGGCAGCAATCTAGAAACAGAGGCACTGGCAGCAATCTAGCTGCGCACTGTGCAAAGTGCCAGCAATGCAACATATCCCCACCAGCATTTGACCACACCGTCATCCTGAAGCTGTATCGCGAGCAACGCACGAGGGAGATTCACGAGGCTTTCGTCATCCACACATTGGGAGATAGGTGCGTGAGCACACCCTCTATCGAGTTGTACGACAGGGAGATAAGATAACTAGGATCATAGTCAACGCATTACACGTGGCTGCTTTCATTTCCACAATCAACTTCCACTTTTTTGTGTTTGTGTTATGGATTTCCTTCTCTTCTCCTTGTTTTTTGATTCTAGTATATATTCTTTGTTCTTCTAAATAAACCTCAGTTGGCGGTTAAGCGCAGTTTTTGTCTTTACTCCCTGTCGTATCGTTTTTTGGCGCTGTTTTTTCTAAGTGACGACGGGATCTTTTCGCGTTGCGCAAGCCCACGTCCGCACATCCTGGTTTAAATAAAATCAGTACGAGCCCAATCGCTGTCTCGGCTGCATGTCCCCTGGCTGTTCGCGAAAGAATTGATGACCTGAACGTGATTTGAACACGAAATCGGAATTTACCGAGTGCAAGAGCTATACCCGTTACGTTGGCGACAAAAGTGCCCCCGGCTCTGCGGGGAGGAGGATCCCCAATAGCGACTACCGCGCCCAGCGCGCCGAGACGATGATATCTGGAGCTCTTCCGACGTGTGCTTCTAGACGATGCCGAGAGCTCCTAGCGTTGCGAAAGCTCGCGCGCGCGCTTGTTGGCGCAAAAAGAATCAATTCGTGACCAATAGCTGTCACTGATGGTTGTCTATGCACCGTCGGGACAAACGAAATACGGATGGATAGAAAAAAAACCCAGCCATTATAAAGTAGGAGTGGTAAGAACGCCATAAAATGTGCATCCGCACAAACACACAAACACAGACAGACAGACAGACAGACACACAGACAAACAGAGAGACGAATGGATGGATGGATTATGAACGAACGCAAGGACGGAACACTTTTTGAAGTTTTCGGTCAAAACATTGCTTTCAAGGCAGAATGTTTTTTGCTATTGCAAAAAAAAGAAGGCATATATTTTTTAAAAGAACATCGCGAGGATTACTTACATATTGATCCCTAACTTTTTTACTTCACAATGTCACCAAGTTGTGAAATGTGTTTGCCAGTTTAGTTGCTTGGAGAGTTGTGCATATACCAACTCGTTTAGGAATAATTTTAGCGTCTGGCCGGGTGGCCGAATCGTGGGACAGGTAGCCACACATAGCTGAAACACAGACCTAAATTTCTCAGTTCAGCTACCCTAAGAAAGACTATCGTGTTTATTAAAACAAAACATAACTATCGTCAACTGTTCAAAATATGAGTTGTGCGCACTAGATTGAGAAGCTGCTAGAGCACCAAATATCTTCTTCCCGATTGTTCTCATTCAAACGCATACGTACGGCGCCCTTCTGAGGCGGGTCGAGGCACGACTGGTTTGTCAGTCTGCTTTAATTGTCCACCTCTGGCACATGGCTGACGAGACACAGTTTGGTTTTTAAAAACCCAGAACTCCAAGCACGTACAATCATGTCCAACATCCGGTTCAAGGGAACGTGATGGCTTTGTGATAGTTCTTTCCCCGAGCCGTATAATTTGCATAAAACGTGCCGAGACATCTAAAAAAAGTTACCCCAGGCTTCTATCCTACTTTGCATATGCACAGCTGTTCTAAAATAGCCTCTGTGCTTGCGAGAACAATGACAAGGTGCAATAAAAACCAGTTGCCTGCTTCCGCAATCGTGGAAATTTTCGCATACTTCCATGTGTAAACAGTAACTTATACTAGAATGGAAGAATGGCCTGGGAAAATAATAAAGTTCTTTCATATACATATGTTCATAGCAATTCCAAGATGTCGGTGCATCGTCACAACGTCCTTGGTCACTCGCAGCACTGCACGCAACGTCCCGCGATGCCTACTTGCCATTCAGCTCCATACGCGGTGCACTGATAATGCGATTCGTTCCGTAATTTACACGCACTCACGTCTTTCACTTTCTTTTTTTGCTTCTTCTGCATGCGCTCAGACAATGCTACGTGCCACTACGAGTGCTTTGGTATAAAAGCGGACAAGAACTGCGGAGAAATCAGCAGTCGGACGATCCGCAGCTAAAGGAAACCATGGTAAGTTTGCCTGCTGTAGGATTTCCAAAAGGACCAGTCAATAGCGAAGAGCTAAAAGCTGTGTTATAACCACCGGCTATATCTATAGAAACGATTATCCCATGACTTTAAAGCCGAATCCTATATGGTTCCGTGAATAGCTTTTCATCAGTTTAGGTAACAACTGGACGTCTTACTTTCGCGAACAGCCAGAATAAGGGACCGACAACTCTGACAAATGAAACCTTGAGCCCTACAGAACTGCCTCTGCCGACGGAAGCATACGCTTTCTGTAAAGAAGGGTGTCCGTGTACCGGTTCCCCCAATTTTGCCAGATGCATATTGTAGCGTTAGAGTATTAGCAATGCTTCAACCTACCAAACCCTATCTCGGCCTTGCAAAAGTGCTAAGCCACTTACCGGTAGGATATATCCAGAAATGAGAGCAGGGATTTTCAGTAAACTGCAACTAAAAAGTTACGCAACTGGTTGTTGATATCTTAATAACTGAAGTTTAATTTTGAAAGATACAACTCCAACTCCGACTAATTACTGTGCAGATTCGTGCCTGCGTTGTCCTCGCTCTGGCCACCAGTGCCTTTGCTGGTTACACCGGTTTCGCCGGCTACGGTGGCCACGGCCTTGTCGGCCACGGCCTTGCCGGCTACAGCCTTGGCGGCTACGGAGTCGGGGGCTACGGCCTCGGCTATGGTGGCTACGGCCTGTCCTCCTACGGCCTTGCCCACGGTGTCGGCTACTCTGGTCTCGGCCTGGGCTACAGCTACGCCCCAGCTGCCAGCTATGCCGTCGCTGCCCCAGCTGTTGCCAAGACCGTGTCCACCTACCACGCTGCTCCAGCCGTGGCCACCGTTGCCCACGCTGCCCCAGTCGCCACTTATGCCGCTGCCCCAGTCGCCACCTATGCTGCTGCTCCAGCTGTGACCCGCGTCGCCACCTACCAAACCGCTCCAGCCGTCAGCGTTGTCCGCTCTGCTGCCCCAGTCGCCACTTACGCCGCTGCCCCAGCTGTGACCCGCGTCGCCACCTACCAAGCCGCTCCAGCCGTGAGCGTTGTCCGCTCTGCCGCTCCAGCCGTGACCACTGTCGCCCACGCCGCCCCAGTCGCTAGCTACGGTGTCGGCTACGGCCTTGGTAGCTACGGCGGTTACGGCAGCTATGGCCTGTCCAACTACGGTCTTGCCCATGGCGTCGGTTACTCTGGTCTCGGCCTCGGCTACAGCTACGCCCCATCTGCCAGCTACGCCGTCGCTGCCCCAGCTGTTACCAAGACCGTGTCCACCTACCACGCTGCTCCAGCCGTGGCCACCGTCGCTCACGCTGCCCCAGTCGCCACCTACGCTGCTGCCCCAGCTATCGCCACCACCGCCGTCCATCACGCTCCAGCTGTTGCCACCGTCGCCCACGCTGCCCCAGTTGTTGCTTCCTACGGCGTCGCCCACGCTGCCCCAGTCGTCGCCTCCTACGGCGTCGCCCACGCCGCCCCAGTCTACGGCTACGGTGTCAGCGGTCTCGGCTACGGTGTCGGCCACTACGGTTTCGGCCACGGCCTCGGCTCCTACGGCCTGAACTACGGCTACGGCCTTGGCTCTCCCTTCGACTACACCACCCTCCTCCGCAAGAAGAAGTGTGAGTACTTTACTAGGATTTTGTTGAGCTCGTCGGAATTACTTGTATGCTTAGAAATTTACCTGCATAGAGGCTCTTTTTAGGAGCATCATATTTCTTCTTTCTAACATCATTAGGAATAACTACAATATTCTAAACCAGGAAAGCTCCCGCCGCAGTTATTTCGCAATTTAAAGTTCAGTGCTTTAGACGACGTCACCTTCTCGGAAATATCGGATGTGAATGGTGAATATTTCCGATGACAACATATAGTTTCTGGCCTTAAGCGTGATGTCAGCGTTCACACTATTATCCTCCAAACCTATACGCTACCAAACGCCGGTTATTTTGGTAGATGTAAAATAACCATAATACATCTTTATACACCCTGTACTAATCTTTATTTATCATGTTTTCCTTTTTCAGAAACACTTCCTTTAGGAGTACCTACACCTATTTGCGGGATGTAGTCAGAAGCTTAGGAGCATCATGCTTCTTCAGACTGCCATCACTAAGACTTGATAAATGTGGTTTAATAAAGTACGAGAATTTCAATCCCAATGTTGTCTCCTGTGCAGTATTTCATTTGCAAGAGTGGTCTTGTTTTCTTGTAAAAACGGCTTTCATTTTATGGAATAGGAAACTTTAGCCATGGCTGGGCGGGGTCATTCCGGTTTTTTTCGCTATCAGAAATATTACTGTTCACACGAAACGTTTTTTAGAACCAAAAAATATATCGAATTTTTTTTCGGTTTAGTGGGCCCGTGGAGCCTCAACCCTTATATGTAAGTGTTGCAGAGTTCAATACTTCGTAACTCCGATTATACCGCAATCACTGCTCTTTTCTGCCTCTGTGGTGTGGATTGGGAATAGAATGCTCACAACGCTTGGGGAAATGCTGGGGAAATGAAAGTAGGCTCCTGTGTCACGGAAAGGATTGGGAATAGAATGAGCTGCGTCTTTAGACTAGCTGCTTTGATCTTAAGCTTCGACGAGTAGAAAAGCCGGCACTTGAACCAGTGTGACTGCAACCCACGCGGCTATCGCGCTATTTCTTTTTCGGTGGGTACGGCGAACTGGTGAATGAAAGTGTTGACTCACAGTGAATCCGCAAAACAAGAAGCTGCAGACACGTAAAATGTTTCTTCTACCCAAGGTGCGCTTATGCAACTACTCCACGCAGCCACCGTTGTATTAGGGAGCCTCGGAATCACCAAAACCTAGAGCAACAAGCGCGGCTACTGTTTACCGCCATTGAGATTCCAACCTCGGCTGCCGTGCATCTCAACCTACTCGGTAGCTTGAATCAGCAATTTTGAAATGCCAGTTTCAGCCTTAGATAAAGCAAAACGTAATGTCCAAAAATAGAATACAGAGTTTCAACGGATTGGTACTGATTCTTACACGGTCGCGCTCTCTAATTCCAGTACGGCCACATTATTAACAGCAGAGCTGCTTAGGCATACACCCTCCATCCGGCTTAGTGAGAAAACCTCGAGCGCACGTGAGCGGGTGCCTCGCGGCCACCGCCCGGCGTCCCCGGTGGCGCATTTTCAAACCCTCCGCTACCCAGCCCCCCATGTGACACGTGTCTTCGCGCTATGCAAACCGTTAGTTAAACATGAGCATAAACAGCGCCCCGCAACTAAAGCGACCTAAAACATACCAAATAGCCGTTAGTATTAAAAAACAACCGTAAAATTGAGTTTAGACAGAATTTGGATATGAAACTTACAAGCCCAAGCTCGAACACAAACCTTCAGTGTCAGAACCAAGCACTGTACCTCGGGGCCACACCGCGCCAAGGGCGGGTTCTTTCTAGCAAGCATCCAATAGAAAAGCGCTCGCACTGACACCACACATTTCACGCTGGGCTCTGAACAGCAAATCTTTTGGAAACATGCTTCCCTGCGGGAGGCGCCGGGCGCTGCGTTCACGCAATGGCTTTAGAAAAAAAGAAAATACCGTGCACACGTGAGCGCGCGCATCGAGACGGCCACCCGGCGTCGTCCAGGCTCGCGCTTTGGCTTACGCAGCAATAGGAGCTCCACCCTTAATCGTCTTCATCCCACGGGTCCGCCACGCCCAAGACGATGACGACAGATCTCTCAAGTCATCCATTCAGAATACACACGTGGAGACAGCCACTGGAGTGGAGCTCTACTGAGGCGACGCCACGCTACAAGAGGATTTTCCCTACGGAGCTGTGCCATCGGAAGACGGTGACGAAAGGGATGACTGAAAATTCTGGGTTACCACTACCAACACACTTTAATGGTGTTTGTTTCACAGCGCCGTCCAAAACGGCTTCGAGTGGTGGCGGTCCGGCTCCTCCCTGCCTGGTGGGATCCACTGTCAGTGTCAGGAGAAGGTAGGTCGACCACCAGCTTTGCTGTTTCTCAAGAATTGCACCACTAATGCACGCGGCGTGAATTTTCTTCGCAAAATAGATACAACTGTGGCGGGGTGGCATTTTCACCTCTTCACGCTTCAACATGGCAGTTTAGAACTTCCCATTTAATACTCTTTTACACGAATTAATATCTTCCCCGACACAGCTGGAGAACTTGAAATCACCCACGTCTGAAAACATGCAGATCGCCACCTCTACGAAGAAGGCTTGGTGCCGTTCCAAGCCCTAAAGCTATTGGACAATCTTCCTCAAGATGCTGAAATCACTACTAGTAGTGGACGGACTATAGCTGGTAATGGCCTTTGAGGGAATGAAGCAGCGCACACTGCAGCCCGAGATATTCCTTTCGAGGCGTTCCAATGAGCACGGTCGAACCCGG
This sequence comes from Haemaphysalis longicornis, assembly GCF_048455015.1. Lineage (NCBI taxonomy): Eukaryota > Metazoa > Arthropoda > Arachnida > Ixodida > Ixodidae > Haemaphysalis > Haemaphysalis longicornis. The sequence continues at coordinate 135,669,125 of NW_027526422.1, forward strand.
GTACCTCCACACCTGCCATTTCTCCGTTAGAACTCATATACAACACCATTCGCCCACTGCGAGCATTCCAGTAGGCGATACCATCCCCATCACCCTCCTCTAAACACCTAGGAGGCATAAATGTGGCCAGTCTCAAAACTGGCAACTACTAATACAAGCACGCCATCCTCACCCATATACATCCACCCTCTACGACCCCTTAGCCTGTACTGTGACCTCCCCCTAGCAACCTCCCAGGGATTCTTATCTTGCCCAGACAATTCCCACCCTCCACCAATCCCCACCCTTAAGCAATGGGTATCACACTGACTCGCAACTAGCAGTTGTTTAATAAGACACAAGACGCCAGAAACGCGACAGCGGGCGACGATGCAATCAACGCTTTTGGGTACTATGGTTTGTGGCGTCACAAACGTGATTGATGAGAGCTCATTGGAGCCGCATCTACAATTGTTTTCCTGAAAAAACAGTTGCGAAATGGTTTACCACGAGAAATATATTTTTTTATTTTTTTTATTTGAAACATTTCAAGAGGTGAAAGTACATTTACACATAAGGTGGAGGGCAAAAGGCTACAGCCTGACGAGGCCCTTCTTCCCGAAGTAGCTTGCACCGAAGACGGGAGCAGCACACATCACACCATCAAATGAAAGAAAAAAAAATAGTTACAATATTTTCTTATATCATGCAGAAAAGGAACAACATAGCTAGCACAGTTTTCGAAGCCCAAAAAACAAAGAAAATGCCATCGTAAGAGAAAAAAAATATACACTCACGCATACCATCCACTACCAATTTTACCGTATTAATTTACAAATCAGCAGAAAAGACTGAAAAAAGCGTGACATGCACACGTCTAATAGAGCCTAACAGCTCAATTAAAAGTGAAAAAACGACAAGAAAGCCAAGTTTAACACAGAAAGTTACTGAACTTAAACATAAAAGACACGGGTTATTAAAGTGAGAAACGCAAACGTAACACTCTTTCCGGGAAAATTATAGTCTGCTAACGCATTGAAAACTGGGCATATCATTGTAACAATACCTGAAGCAAATGTTTTTTAAAGTTTTATGGATTTGAACTCTTTAATAAGCACTTCAATTTTTCGTTATTATTTAGAAAGTTTATTACCTGATATTGCTTCAACTGAATGCCATAATTCGTTCTAATTCTCGGCTTTCTATAATGTTTTTTTCTTAGGGGGTACGCTATCTGAGGTGAAGATTCTAGATTCGAAAATAGGTAGGGGTGTTCATAAAATATGCGGTGGATATCCTGCGCGCGTCTTAAATTAACTAAATCGTGGATTTAGTGAGATACTGTTCCTTTTCTTTTTCCTGCTATTTTTTCATCTTTCGACGTTCTCCTTTCCTGCCGGTGAAGACGGCATTTAAAGTCACTAGCTCTGCTTGGAAGGTCTAAACTTCTCGTTTTCTGGCAGCAGATCTGATCACCGATGATCAGACGCCACAGATACCAGTGCAGACGCGCGGCTATACGCCGACAGATAGGCTTAGCATCGAACCGACCCCGCACTCACATGTGGAAGCGCACGGTAGTTCACTGCGCAGGGGGAATTCACTAAGTTTGTGCGTTTCTCCGGCTGCTTTTCAGAAAAAGTGCAAAACGTACTGCCTCGTCGACGCAGCGAATTCGTTACATCAATGCTAACCGTCTCACACCTTCGTACATAGAGGGCGCAAACACATAGGTTTCAACGGGGCTGGTGATGCGGCCTTGAAAAACTTGGTTAAGTCCAGGCATTTACTGCATAGAGCTTCGTAACGCCCAAGTTTATTGTATAATGCTTTTTTTTCTTGAGAATTACTACGTAAGCTTGAGATTTGCAGATCATTTACCAGAAATTTGGCTTTGCCGCGAGGAGGAATTTGGTCGATGCAACTTTTTGGTACGCAGCTGATCGACGCAGGCAGTTTTGTTTGGCACCTAGCCTGTGACAGCTCCATTGCCTTAAAAAGTACATAAATCATCGCAGCTTATATCAGGCGCTGAAACAGTGTGTTCGTAACGTACCCACTGGTTATGGCTCCGTCTCTGTCGTCTACTTGCGGCAAAGCCTATCGGTTTAGAGTGAACGAAATTACAATAATCAAGCTCCTCATGCTCTAATTATATGGCAGATGAACGCAATTTATTACAAGGGCTGAGGGGATGGCCCGGAATGCTGGAATCTGCAAATATTCGCCGCGCATCGTTGGCGCGCCACGTAACAACACGCTGCCAGGTTCGACATTGGGCAAAAAGTTAAAGCCGTTCCACTAAATGTGAAATCTGTCAGAAGTTCAGAGCAGGAATTTCACCATAATGGGCTGAGGCGTCGTTATCCGCTCACCGCTACCACCCCATTAAATTCAAATTTTCCCGCTTCGCAGTGCTGGCATGCCCCCTGCCTGAAACTGTGCCACATGAAGTTCTGTTCTTTTGTGCTTCCTTTAATTTCGTATGCTGGAGCTATTTTGCGCCATTCGAACGCGCCTTTTTTTCTTGCGCGGCTGGAGCCTTTCTGTGTCGTTTAGAATGCGCCATTTTTTCCTTACAGGGCTTAATCCTTTCTGCGGCATTTCCAACAGGCCATTCTCTTCTTGCGCGTGGACCTTAACTGCGCCATTTTGAACGCGCCATTTTTTTCTTGCGCAGACGCTTTTTCGCTTGCTATCGTAAAAACCAACCCAAGAAGCGTTCCTAACTAAGCCAACGCGGGCGCTGCCGGTTAATTACGCGTATTTTGCATGAAATGTACCTATAGTTTTCGTTGCGCTAAACAGCGTGGAGATGTAGTATAACCGCCACCGGTTCGCGAGTTTCGAACAATTATGACTATATAAACCGCTTGCCTTTCGAAGCCTCTTGGGTACGCCGCGACGACAGCGCTACAACAGAAAGTCCTGTTGCTCTACTTGGGTCCAGCAAGCGAGCTACGACGGCGAGCGCCTAAAGTGCTCTGCACTTAAAATAAAACGCTTCGTCGGAAATTGACAGCGTTGACGTGCGTTGCCTAGCTAGAGACAACTGTGCGCACTCAGCTATCTCGACAGAAGAAGCTGAACTGGAAGGGGCCGAGCAAATTGTTTTCACATATCACTCCCATGGAGGTATGTTTTGTAGCCCCATGTACGTAAAGACATATTTAAGAATACTCCTGGCATGGCGGAATGTATGTCCAAGAGTGTCATCGTAAACGGCGTGTTAGTAAGGATAAGTACAGCTGTGACAAGGGCAAGCGAGGTATACGGTCACGGAATAAAAAACTGCGTTGATAAAGTTTCTCTCACTCTATGTAATATTTTGTTGTAAAGTCGGCTTTGCTTCGAAATGTATTTTATTCTTGTCATGTTTCCGAGAAGGTTGCACACTGCAACTAGTAGGCAATGCTTAAAGAGTTCATCTGGACCGGTTTAATATACAAATCGAACCCCAAAAAAGGTTGCCCATACCAATCGCGGATCATTCGTATACCTTCCGGCGGTATTCCTATTGACGTTGAGTTGGTGTCGAGTTTAAATATGTCTGCTTACTTTAGTGAGGTCCTCCGTTATATAATGGACAATGACTATTTTCATGATGAACGTTAACCTCATAAAAGGCCCAGTCGGTAAGGCATAGGTGGGCATCGAAGCCAAAGCCGGCGAAAACTATCTTCAAATGCTGCATCCCTTTAAAGGGACACTGAAGTGAATTTGTCAAGCTCCCGTTTTTGCTTGCACTGCGTAGACTGGCTCAAATTGGCACACTTTTCATCGTTTATCCGGTTGACAAATCGGTAATTATTTTACAAAGCGCGAAAGAAGAAAATCTACAATGCGCGGTTTGCGGCGGCCGCACCAACTAAAGCTGTGACGTTAGGAGGAGCGGGCACCGTGATTGGACGATGCCCAAGGTGAGCAACCAAACAAGTTTCGGTTTCGGTTCTATAAAACACAAGCGGTGGCGTTGTTGGATGGGCATTCTCATTAATTCAGTAATCATCGTACCGCGCTTCTACCATGTTGTCAGCTGTAAAAATGCATAAAGATAAGCCTCCCAGGACGGCTTGGAATCGTAGCATTCCCTAGCCGAGACCTACGCAGTACATGAACGCCCTTCGCGTACCCGCAGACGCCCAAATGTCATGCGCTTTTCCCCCATATTTCGAGCTTGCTCCCTCATGCCTGCATCGTAAAAAGCGTGTTTGCACCAGGCCAAGGGTCTGTTCATTCTGGCCTGTGCACACTGCCTGCAAGCAGTCGGTGCTTATGGTAACAGCACGCCAACGAGAACTCGCTAGCGCGCCAGCGCCAGCCTGCGCGCGTTCTGTGAACTAGTTCGTGGAGCCATTAACGTTGCGGCCCAAAAAAAGGTGAACTCAATGTCGAAAACATCGGTGGAAAACGAAAAAGTTGACTTACAAAAAAAAGGACGTACCCGTGGGGATTCGAACTTGTGACTTGCAAAACACTAACTGTGACATACCTAGCACCCGAAGCCACCCGGCCACGGGCCGGGCTCTGCTGGCCTTGGTAATATAGGGTATATATTGTACAACCAGTTTACACTTTTATTTAGTCCTGGCATTTCAAGCAGCTTAGGTGACTATTTGTTGTATTGCGCTCGTGCAGTAATCGTTGCCCGAGTTTCCACAATAGCTCACGTCTAGCAATTGCATTTCGTAGACGGAAATGCGTTCGCAGATGCGTAGTCGTGCTGCTGACCGCTGTGCTTGTTCGCCCAGCGCAAAAAAGTGCTTCCCGCACCCTAGTTTTACGCTGTACGGTAAAAATATCAGTTGATTTTATTTCCTTAGTACCTATATTGACTTCGCTGACTCTTCTCCCGCCTTCAAGAGGCCTTATATTTTCCTACTGGCGTACCAGTCAGCGAAGCGTCGCATGGGCGCTTGTGCAGCGCTTGTGTGAAGCGACCTTGACTTGGAGCTAGATACAGTGTGCAAATTAACCAAGTAAAGAAAGGCGGATTCTTCCATTCACAAACGTGTCCTGGCTTCGTTTCAACTGAGCGAACGAATTGCGACGACCCGTCCGCAGCCGGCGGACGAAACGCTGGGCCGACTGACTCTGTCTGAAGGCCGGGGATCCGTGCAGTAGCGCAGCCAATTGCGAGCTCGGCTCCTCTCGACGTCACACGAAAACGCCGCTTAAAATGGGCGAGCGTAAAGAGAGGAGGACAGCATTTTCGAATTATTTTTCTACTAAATAAAATCGCGTAAACGCGCTCAGGGTGGTCGAAACATGACGTGGGGACTCCGGACTACAATTTGCGCAAGAAATCCCGCAATGTTTACATATCGCTTCCGTGTCCCTTTAAGTGAAAGGGGCATATTAAGCGAACACATCCCGATGTTGGTATTTTCCTAGCAAAATCAGCACGAAAAACGCAATTGTCGGTTTTATTGCGAATGGTAATGTTTTTAATGAGCGCAAAAAGGAAAATCCTTGTGGACGAAGCTCAAATAGGGGACGTGTACTGTGAAAGTGACGGTAACAAAGGAGGGGGTGAGCTCGTTACCGAAGTTACAAAGAAGAGGCAGACATAAGAAAGACAGATGGACAGACAGACAGACAGAGAGACAGATAGACACCCAGACAAATGGATGGATGGATTATGAACGAATGCAAGGACGGAGCACTTTTTGAAATTTTCGGTCAAAACATTGCTTTCAAGGCAGACTTTTTTCGCTATTGCAAAAAAAGAAGGCATATATTTTTTAAAAGAACATCGCGAGGATTACTTACACATTGATCCCCAACATTTTTACTTCACAATGTCAGCAAGCTCTGAAATGTGTTTGCCAGTTTAGTGGTTTGGAGAGTTGTGCATATACAAACTTGTTTAGGAATTATTTTAGCTTCTGGTCGGGTGGCCGAATCGTGGGACAGGTAGCCACACATATCTGAAACACGGACCTATATTTCTAAATTGAGCTACCCTAAGAAAGACCATCGTGTTTATTAAAACAAAACATCAGTATCGTCAACGGTTCAAAATATAAGTTGTGTGCACTACATTGAGAAGCTGCTAGAGCACCAAATATCTTCTTCCCGATTGTCCTCATTCGAACGCATACGTACGGCGCCCTTCTGCAGCAGGTTGAGGCACGACTGGTTTGGCAGTCTGCTTTAATTGTCCACCTTTGGCACATGGCTGACGAGACACCTTTTGGTCTTTTAAAACCCCAGAACTCTAAGCACATACAATCATGTCCAACATCCGGCTCAAAGGGAAGTGATAGCTTTGTGATAGTTATTTCCCCGAGCCGTGTAATTTGCATAAAAAGTGCCGAGATATCTAAAAAAAGTTACCCCACGCTACTCTCCTACTTTGCATTAGCACAGCTGTTCTGAAATAGCCTCTGTGCTTAAGAGAACAATGACAAGGTGCAATAAAAACCAGTTGCCTGCTTCCGACGATTTGGAAATTTTCGCGTATTTCCATGCGTAAACAGTAACTTATACTAGAACGGAAGAATAGCCCTGGAAAATAATAAAGTTCTTTCATATACATATGTTCATAGCAATTCCAAGATGTCGGTGCATCGTCACAACGTCCTTGGTCACTCGCAGCACTGCACGCAACGTCGCGCGATACCTACTTGCCATTCAGCCCCATACGCGGTGCACTGATAATGCAATTCGTTCCATAATTTACACGCATTCACGTATTTCATTTTCTTGTTTTTCTTCTTCTGCATGCGTTCAGACTACGCTACGTGCCACTACGAGTGCTTTGGTATAAAAGCGGACAAGAACTGCGGAGAAATCAGCAGTCGGACGATCCGCAGCTAAAGGAAACCATGGTAAGTTTGCCTGCTGTAGGATTTCCAAAACGACTAGTCAATAGCGAAGAGCTAGAAGCTGTGTTATAACTACCGGCTATATCTATAGAAACGATTATACCATGACTTTAAAGCCGAATCCTATATGGTTGCGTGAATAGCTTTTCATCAGTTTAGGTAATAACTGGACGTCTTACTTTCGCGAACAGCCAGAATAAGGGACCGACAACTCTGACAAATGAAACCTTGTGCCCTACAGAACTGCCTCTGCAGACGGAAGCATACGCTTTCTGTAAAGAAGGGTGTCCGTGTACCGGTTCCCCCAATTTTGCCAGATGCATATTGTAGCGTTAGAGTATTAGCAATGCTTCAACCTACCAAACCCTATCTCGGCCTTGCAAAAGTGCTAAGCCACTTACCGGTAGGATATATCCAGAAATGAGAGCAGGGATTTTCAGTAAACTGCAACTAAAAAGTTACGCAACTGGTTGTTGATATCTTAATAACTGAAGTTTAATTTTGAAAGATACAACTCCAACTCCGACTAATTACTGTGCAGATTCGTGCCTGCGTTGTCCTCGCTCTGGCCACCAGTGCCTTTGCTGGTTACACCGGTTTCGCCGGCTACGGTGGCCACGGCCTTGTCGGCCACGGCCTTGCCGGCTACAGCCTTGGCGGCTACGGAGTCGGGGGCTACGGCCTCGGCTATGGTGGCTACGGCCTGTCCTCCTACGGCCTTGCCCACGGTGTCGGCTACTCTGGTCTCGGCCTGGGCTACAGCTACGCCCCAGCTGCCAGCTATGCCGTCGCTGCCCCAGCTGTTGCCAAGACCGTGTCCACCTACCACGCTGCTCCAGCCGTGGCCACCGTTGCCCACGCTGCCCCAGTCGCCACTTACGCCGCTGCCCCAGTCGCCACCTATGCTGCTGCTCCAGCTGTGACCCGCGTCGCCACCTACCAAACCGCTCCAGCCGTCAGCGTTGTCCGCTCTGCTGCCCCAGTCGCCACTTACGCCGCTGCCCCAGCTGTGACCCGCGTCGCCACCTACCAAGCCGCTCCAGCCGTGAGCGTTGTCCGCTCTGCCGCTCCAGCCGTGACCACTGTCGCCCACGCCGCCCCAGTCGCTAGCTACGGTGTCGGCTACGGCCTTGGTAGCTACGGCGGTTACGGCAGCTATGGCCTGTCCAACTACGGTCTTGCCCATGGCGTCGGTTACTCTGGTCTCGGCCTCGGCTACAGCTACGCCCCATCTGCCAGCTACGCCGTCGCTGCCCCAGCTGTTACCAAGACCGTGTCCACCTACCACGCTGCTCCAGCCGTGGCCACCGTCGCTCACGCTGCCCCAGTCGCCACCTACGCTGCTGCCCCAGCTATCGCCACCACCGCCGTCCATCACGCTCCAGCTGTTGCCACCGTCGCCCACGCTGCCCCAGTTGTTGCTTCCTACGGCGTCGCCCACGCTGCCCCAGTCGTCGCCTCCTACGGCGTCGCCCACGCCGCCCCAGTCTACGGCTACGGTGTCAGCGGTCTCGGCTACGGTGTCGGCCACTACGGTTTCGGCCATGGCCTCGGCTCCTACGGCCTGAACTACGGCTACGGCCTTGGCTCTCCCTTCGACTACACCACCCTCCTCCGCAAGAAGAAGTGTGAGTACTTTACTAGGATTTTTTTGAGCTCGTCGGAATTACTTGTATGCTTAGAGGTTTTATCAGCATAGAGGCTCTTTTTAGGAGCATCATATTTCTTCTTTCTGACATCATTAGGATAACTACAATATTCTGAACCAGGAAAGCTCCCACAGCAGTTATTTTGCAATTTAAAGTTCAGTGCATTAGACGACCTCACCTTGTCGGAAATATCGGATGTGAATGGTGAATATTTCTGATGACAACATATAGTTTCCGGCCTTAAGCGTGATGTCAGCGTTCACACTATTATCCTCCAAACCTATACGCTACCAAATGCCGGTTATTTTGGTAGATGTAAAAGAACCATAATACATCTTTATACACCCTGTACTAATGATTATTTATCATGTTTTCCTTTTCCAGAAACACTTCCATTAGGAGTCCCTGCACCTATTTGCGGGATGTAGTCAGAAGCATAGGAGCATCATGCTTCTTCAAACTGCCATCACTAAGACTTGATAAATGTGGTTTAATAAACTACGAGAATTTCAATCCCAATGTTGTCTCCTGTGCAGTATTTCATTTGCGAGAGTGGTCTTGTTTTCTTGTACAAATAGCTTTCATTTTATGGAATAGGAAACTTTAGCCATGGCTGGGCGGGGTCATTCCGGTTTTTTGCGCTATCGGAAATATTACTGTACACACGAAACGTTTTTTAGAACCAAAAATATATCGAATTTTTTTTTCGGTTTAGCGGGCCCGTGGAGCCTCAACCCTTATATGTCAGTGTTGCAGAGTTCAATACTTCGTAAGTCGAATGATACCACAATCACTGCTCTTTTCTGCCTCTGTGGTGTGGATTGGGAATAGAATGCTCGCAATGCTTGGGGGAATGCTGGGGAAATGAAAGTAGGCTCCTGTGTCACGCAAAGGATTGGGAATAGAATAAGCTGCGTTTTTAGACTAGCTGCTTTGATCTTGAGCTTCGACGAGCAGAAAAGCCGGCACTTGAACCAGTATGACCGCAACCCACGCGGCTATCGCGCTATTTCTTTTTCGGTGGGTATGGCGAACTGGTGAATGAAAGTGTTGACTCACAGTGAATCCGCAAAACGAGAAGCTGTAGACACGTAAAATGTTTCTTCTACCCAAGGTGCGCTTATGCTACTTCTCCACGCAGTCAGCGTTGTATTCGGGAACCTCGGAACCACCAAAACCTAGAGCAACAAGCGCGGCCACTGTTTTCCCGCCGTTGAGATTCCAACCTCGGCTGACGTGCATCTCAACCTAGTCGGTAGCTTGAATCAGCAATTTTGAAATGCCAGTTTCAGCCTTAGATAAAGCAAAACGTAATGTGCACAAATAGAATACAGAGTTTCAACGGATTGGTACTGATTATTACACGGTCGCGCTCTCTAATTCCAGTACGGCCACATTATTAACAGCACAGCTGCTTAGGCCGACACACATCCATCCGGCTTAGTGAGAAAACCTCGAGCGCACTTGAGCGGGTGCCTCGCGGCCACCGCCCGGCGTCCCCGGTGGCGCATTTCCAAACCCTCCGCTACCCAGCCCCCCATGTGACACGTGTCTTCGCTCTATGAAAATCGTTAGTTAAACATGAGCATAAACTGCACCCCGCAACAAAAGCGACCTAAAACATGCCAAATAGCACTTACTATTAAAAAGAAACGTAAAATTGAGTTTAGAAAGAATTTGGATATGATACGTACACCCCCCAAGCTCGCACACAAACCTTAAGTGTCAGAACCAAGCACTGTACCTCGGGGCCACACAGCGCCAAGGGCGGGTTCTTTCTAGCAAGCATCCAATAGAAAAGCGCTCGCACTGACACCACACATTTCACGCTGGGGTCCGAACAGCAAATCTTTTGGAAACATGCTTCCCTGCGGGAGGCGCCGGGCGCTGCGTTCGCGCAATGGCTTTAGAAAAAAAGAAAATACCGTGCTCACGTGAGCGCGCGCATCGAGACGGCCACCCGGCGTCGTCCAGGCTCGCGCGTTGGCTTACGCGGCAATAGGAGCTCCCACCTTAATCGTTTTCATCCCACGGGTCCGCTGCGCCGAAGACGATGACGACAGATCTCTCAAGTCATCCATTCAGAATACACACGTGGAGACAGCCACTGGAGTGGAGCTCTACTGAGGCGAGGCCACGCTACAAGAGGATTTTCCCTACGGAGCTGTGCCATCGGAAGACGGTGACGAAAGGGATGACTGCAAATCTGGGTTACCACTACCAACACACTTTAATGGTGTTTGTTTCACAGCGCCGTGCAAAACGGCTTCGAGTGGTGGCGGTCCGGCTCCTCCCTGCCTGGTGGGATCCACGGTCAGTGTCAGGAGAAGGTAGGTCGACCACCAGCTTTGCTGTTTCTCAAGAATTGCACCACTAATGCACGCGGCGTGAATTTTCCTCGCAAAATAGATACAACTGTGGTGGAGTGGCATTTTAACCTCTTCACGCTTCAACATGGCAGTTTAGAACTTCCCATTTAATACTCTTTTACACGAATTAATATCTTCCCCGACACAGCTGGAGAACTTGAAATCACCCACGTCTGAAAACATACAGATCGCCACCTCTACGAAGAAGGCTTGGTGCCGTTCCAAGCCCAAAAGCTATTGGACAATCTTCCTCAAGATGCTGAAATCACTACTAGTAGTGGACGGACCCCAGGTCATATTGGCCTTGGAGGGAATGAAGCAGCGCACACTGCAGCCTGAGATATTCCTTTCGAGGCGTTCCAATGAGCACGGTCGAACCCGGGTACCTCCACACCTGCCATTTCTCCGTTAGAACTCATATACAACACCATTCGCCCACTGCGAGCATTCCAGTAGGCGATACCATCCCCATCACCCTCCTCTAAACACCTAGGAGGCATAAATGTGGCCAGTCTCAAAACTGGCAACTACTAATACAAGCACGCCATCCTCACCCATATACATCCACCCTCTACGACCCCTTAGCCTGTACTGTGACCTCCCCCTAGCAACCTCCCAGGGACTCTTATCTTGCCCAGACAATTCCCACTCTCCACCAATCCCCACCCTTAAGCAATGGGTATCACACTGACTCGCAACTAGCAGTTGTTTAATAAGACACAAGACGCCAGAAACGCGACAGCGGGCGACGATGCATCGTACGCTTTTGGGTACTATGGTTTGTGGCGTCACAAACGTGATTGATGAGAGCTCATTGGAGCCGCATCCATAATTGTTTTCCTGAAAAAACAGTTGCGAAATAGTTTACCACGAGAAATATATTTTTTTTATTTGAAAGATTTCAAGAGGTGAAAGTACATTTACACATAAGGTGGAGGGCGAAAGGCTACAGCCTGACGAGGCCCTTCTTCCCAAACTAGCTTGCACCGAAGACTGGAGCAGCACACATCACACCATAAAATGAAAAGAAAAAAAAATAGTTACAATATTTTCTTATATCATGCAGAAAAGGAACAACATAGCTAGCACATTTTTCGAAGCCCAAAAAACAAAGAAAATGCCATCGTAAGAGAAAAAAAAATATACACTCAGACATACCATCCACTACCAATTTTACCGTATTAATTTACAAATCAACAGAAAAGACTGAAAAAAGCGTGACATGCACACGTCTAATAGAGCCTAACAGCTAAAATAAAAGTGAAAAAACGACAACAAAGCCAAGTTTAACACAGAAAGTTACTGAACTTAAACATAAAAAACAAGGGTTATTAAAGTAAGAAACGCAAACGTAACACTCTTTCCGCGAAAATTATAGTCTGCTAACGCATTGAAAACTGGGCATATCATTGTAGCAATACCTGAAGCAAATGTTTTTAGTTTTATGGATTTAAACTCTTTAATAAGCACTTCAATCTCCTCGTTATTATATAAAAAGTTTATTACCTGATATTGCTTCAACTGAATGCCATAATTCGTTCTAATTCTCGGCTTTCTATAATGTTTTTTTCTTAGGGGGTACGCTCTCTGAGGTGAAGATTCTAGATTCGAAAAGAGGTAGGGGTGTTCATAAAATATGTGGTGGATATCCTGCGCGCGTCTTAAATTAACTAAATCGTAGATTTAGTGAGATACCAGCAGTTGTTTAATAAGAAAAATGACTAAGAAATAAGTGACTCGCAACTAGCAGTTGTTTAATAAGAAAAAAGACTCCAGAAACGCGACAGCGGGCGACGATGCATCGTACGCTTTTGGGACCTATGGTTTGTGGCGTCACAAACGTGATTGATGAGAGCTCATTTGAGCAGCATCCATAATTGTTTTTTTTCTGAAAAAACCGTTGCGAAATGGTTTACCACGAGACATAAATGTATATGAAAACTTCCCGTGAGCTCAGCCGATTAAAAAAAAACAGACTCGAGCTCATACGTTGCAAAAAACCCGCTTCCCTCCCGCTTCAGAGTAAGCCTTTATGTTTTCAGCTTCGTTTTGGAAAGAGAATTGGTGCGCAGTTAGAGAAATCAATAACCTACCACGGTGAACGCCCGAGCTTGTGCAAGCAATGTCCCCGCAAGTAAGCAGCCAAAGGAAAAATTACGCCCACCTCCCCTCGCGGGAACCCTGGTGTGATGCAACGCATCTCGTGGGGGGTTCGACTGCCGTTTTCCATCGTATTGATTACGCTTATAGCAAGGATTCTCACGCGAAGGGGAGGTGAGCGTAATTTTTCATTTTCACCATGCAATGCACATGCAGTACACGTATGCTCAGGTACGGTCTTTATTGCAGACGAGAATGAGTGCCTTGTGGTCCCCGTAAAGTGCACAGTTAGGGACTCGACGATAGCATCAAGCAATTGTCGAGTACTGCGAGAGAGTGCAAGCGTAACGCGGACGACCGTCTACTGAGACCGTCGGAGCGAGGAATGCAGCTTTATATTCACAGCGTCCGAAGGAGAGAAGAGCGATGAGAGAGAGAGCACTGTACATGCGGAGCGCGCGCAGTGCCGCCCACCGGCGCCTAGCAACGGAGTGCGAGCGCGCTGCGCCAACCCGCAGCTGTTTCGAGAGAGTGTTCGCTATCGGAGAGAGGAGAGGAGCGCAGCTGTGCGGACAACGCCGGACAGACGCAGGAAGGGCAGAGGGGCGAGCATGAGATGCGTTGCATCTAAAAGAAGCGCTGTATGTTGTTAAACGAACCGCCTGAGCTTCTAATCCGGTCTCCGGGCGCGGATGTTGCTATCGTATGGTATAAAGAGTGCCCGCGCCCGGTCCGAACTTTATCGCCGGTGGAAGGTTAGGGCGCGGACGGCAGATGCTTATCCGAAAGATCCGAACTTTCGCTTTTCGGTTCGCTGCGGGCCGCTGCTGCTAAGTGATCGGGAAGTTGTGCCTGCGTAGCTCTACCCATATCATGTTTCGCCCGACTGGATCCTCGGCCACGAGGACTACGTGAGACGGGTGCGAGAAGCTAGTGTGTATTTCGCACCAGTTTTGAGCGTCGCGTGAAAGAAGAGAAAATGGACGTTATCGCCAGACGAGGGGAGATGAAGGCTCCCGTTTGAGCGCCGCATAACCGGGCCGCCAAGGTTGCACCATATTTGAAACGGCGCTTGTCGCTTCTACGCTCGCCGTCGGCATGATGGGGTCTAGGTGTCAGGTGTAGGCATGCACACCGGCCGCTGGAGCGGTGAAAAGCAATTCTTCTTGCAGCGGGGACAAATAAGTCTTTAGGCGAGCCCCATCCGCCGGGCAAACGTTGTCGGCGTCGGCCATGGCTTGCAGACGGGAAAGCTACCACCCCCAGCGTGAGAGGGCCTACACCGCATCCGTGCCTTGCTCGTAGTTTGTAACCCAATGGCAACGAGCACAAAAAAAAAAACGAACGGAGAACAGGAGAGAGAAATGCCAACTTTGATTGCTTATTTCGCAACAAACAACGCATCGTTGCTCGTCGAACAAAAGTGGAGAGCACTAAGGAGCGTATGATTTTCAAGTTAAAACAAAATTCCATTCAGCCTTTGGTGTCCTTTATTTAGGTGGCTCAGAGGGAGAAAAACGCGCCGTCCTCGTATCTGCGCGACACAAGGAAAGTAAGCGCAAAATTCAAATTAGCTGCGAATGCGGCCATGCACAGGCGCGGATTTGTAGTTACTTCCGAGTAGGCGGGTGCCGGGAGAAAGTTTTGTTTCATGTGATACAAACGAGCAAAGAAAATTTCCGGCGCGCTCACTCTACAGCACAGTTACGCATTATGTTTTCTCAATAACATGTACACGCGATTGTGTGTGGTGGGTGGGAACAAAAAAACCCAGGGTTCCCTATGTTATCCTTATGACGATAAACAGGTATAATAGCATGAGAGGCGATGCATTAAAGGGAAGGTGAAGCGGTTTTAGAATTAAAAGAAAAGTTGACTAGCAGCAAGTACACATTGAATAATTCCCGTGTACGAAATAGTTTCGCAATACATGCAATAGAAGCGGCGCAATGAGCAAACAAAAATGGCCCGATGCCCCGCCCCCATCTCGCCGCGCGATGCCGGAAGACCGCAGAGCGCGGGCGAAAACCGGCTGAAAAACGTCATACCTGGACTTCCGGCCGGATCGGCCGCCTCGGCCATGCTCTTTTCGCCGTGTTTCCTTGTGAATGATAGTTGTCGTTGTTGAGGTTGATAGCACTCATTTGTACAATTTTCTTGTTCAAAAAGTATGCACGAACGCCAAACGAAGCATACGTTATCATGCCGTATTCCTAAGCAGAATAATGCCACGCCGGGATGCTTGATAACATACGGAAGCGACAGCCGAGGTGGCTGTGCTTGATGACAGAGAATATACTACACTACGTTAAATACTTTGTAAACCACCCCAATGCGTTTTTTTTATGCGACGGACGTGAATGTTCACATTAGATTCTAGATTTAGGAAGGATGGGGAATACTGCTGTACGTTGGCCGGGGTTGTTTCGTTCCATTCCAGAAACCAAGTCACATTTGTTCAGGAAATACTTGTTTCGTTAAACGCGTCGGTTTTCTTTCCCTATGGGCTCAGGATAGTGTTCAAAAAAACAATTTTTTTGCGAAACTAAAACAAGGGGCCAATCCTGATAGAAGTTCTCTCCCGGCTAAGAGGTAAACAGTATTCCTACGAAGTAAGAGAACCAAGACAACCAGATTACTTATTTTGCAACTATACATGTCACGATAAGGTGATGTTTGTCTGGAATTAAAAAAAAAAACACCGCTCCGAACCACCACCGTGCCATAATTTGTGTTGACTGCGGGGGCCTAATTTTTTGCCCAAGATTCCGTGTGGCTGCATATTATAACCTGGCAAGCACTTTTTGTCACTGAACCTCAAGTGTGCTCCAGTGATAGTCGGTGATATATATAATGATGATACTAAAAAAATTAGGAGCGAAGAGTAAATATACGGCCTCTGTCCGACTAGCGCGGTAAATGCTTAAATCTAGAAATGCTGAAACAGGCCAACGATTCATTATCACAAACGTTTGGTGATTGTTACCTAAAGTAACGCAACTACAACGCAACTGCCTTGTCCGACTGGTCTGTTAATTATAACGAGGTGGCCGTAATATTGTAGCAGAATGCGCAACGCACAAGCGAAAATCAAGCCCTACTACAGCCAATAATGCTGAGCAGGCACTAGTATGCTGCAGTGTTTTCAGAATAAATGAATGTGAAGCAGTAAGACGCCACTCATCGAAGTGCAGCTAGCAATCGCGGAGGCGCCGTAGCGTTGCTACCGAAATGGCGCGCGCGTGTGAGTATGTGTACGGGGATGAGTAACGGGGCTGGGGTGGGCGACAACGAACAAAGGAAATGCGGAAGCAGAGTCTGCTTGTTGGTTTATGCGTGTACCGGCAAGATGTGTCTCGCATATACGTTTTCAGCGCATGAACGCTATTTTTTCGCGCAGTGCAGGTACGTGCATTTCGCTGGTAGATTGTTTATAAAACGCCCATTAATCTTCGGCATAAATGGTTTTGTGTATAATAAGAAACAGTTAAGGCAGTACCTAATATTAACATAAGGTATAAAATCCCCCTATGCTGGTTGCCTAATTCAAAACTATTTTGATGGAACCCACTAGTCGACGTCACAGTCACTTCTTTGGGGTTCTCTGTCGTGTAAAGCAAATTTAAGCTCAAAGATAATTGAACCAACAGCACGGGAAGTATATAAAACAAACTTCCAGTCATGTGCGAAAATTAAACTGCAAGCTAAATTGCCGCAAAGGCAACCGTGCGATCGTTCGCAATGCTTCCGACAACCCGCGCGGCCGAAGGGTGTCCTCCTTTGACGTCATGACGGGCGCAACCAATCAGGGGCGTCAAAAGACGAAAAGCGCGCGTCTTTCAAACGGGGCCGCGCTTTTTGCAAGATAGATGCCACTTGGACTCACGTACGATAAATTTCAATGTGATATTCGGAATCAGCGTGCAAGAAACTATATAACTGTTAATTTAACTCAATTTTTTTGGAAAGCGCTTCAGCTTCCCTTTAAAGACAGCCGTATCCTTTAAATTCCGCGACAGCCTGTTTTTTCACGTGCACGTCCACGGTCGCCTTATCTTTCTTCTTACGCCGGCGTGACTGTTTCATGAACAACCCTTATACTGACGTTGGCATCAACTTCCTTTGTCTATCCCATTTTCTAGTTTAAGTACTCACTCGGTAGCCCCACCTTAATCGCATAATAAGTTATTCGAATTATACTGGGCTGAACTAGTTTACACATCCCAAATATTTTTTGATCAACCCACAAAAAGGGCTATGTAGACAAAATACCACTTTGCTCAATTCGAAAGAACTAACATTTGCTCCCTCATTGAGTGCCATTCCAGCCACAAAACACGTCTTTTTTTAAATCAACAACTCAAAACGTCTTGAAGAATGTTCCAATTGTGCTAAAGTGTGACGTGATATGGGGAGAAATGACGTAATATGGCATTGCAGTACACCGAAGTTATGGGTGTTCCCTGCACGTGTGCATTACAGGAAAAGCATCAAATGAAACTGGAGGAACCACTTCAACCGCCCACTCATGTTTCTTTGCGGTGGATCAGGTTAGCGGCCGCGAATCGCAAAATAAAAATTCTGTGACGTTTTCGAAAATACCGAAAGTGGCTCCAGAGTGACCCTTGGTTCATTGTTTTCTTCATTAAGTAGAATATTTTTTTTTGGAGTCTGCAATATAAATTTGTATCATTGTTTTCGCGCCGAAGATGTCTTTTAAATGAAACAAGCTGGTGTTTTGCCTGCATGGCCCTTTAAATCACGGCCTCACTCATTTTGCTTGCTTAGTCATTCATCTCATTTCCCTTTCAGATCCGCTTTATTCCCCTAGTCATCTATCTTAATTCGCTTATTTTGCTTTGTAATTGATCTGAAAACCGTTTCATTGACGTATACATTTTGATTCCCTTTGATTTCCCTTAAATGACTCATACACCCAAATCAAATTCACTGTCGTTTACTTTAACTACCCTTAATTTCCGTTGATACGCCCTAATTCACTTTACTGCATGTTGATTCCACTTAATTCACTATTATTGTCTCCAACTTGCTCAGCCTTCCTTCCTAGTTTGATACATCTTTAAATAACTCTGCTCTTAATTACCTTAGAATTTTATTAGTTCGCATTGTCATCTTTCCGAAGGTGCTTTGCCATCCACTCGTTCCTAGTGATGCCATCGTTTGCTGTAACCATTTTAAGTGCGAATGCACTTCTTAAGCGACCCTGAATCACGCGTCCACCGCCGTCCGTCCATCCGCACCACATACCCACTTAGGGCGATTGGCCAAGAAGAGTTCCTAATTTCTTTAGCACATACCCACTTAGGGCGATTGGCCAAGAAGAAATCTTTCGCATCACCCGTGCATTCCCACTTCCCCATCGACGACTGCTGCTTCGCCAGGAGCGGAAGTCGGGGCGAGTACTGCGGCGTCTACCTCGTCGGACACGTCTACGCGAACCTCGTGTCGCACGCCGTGTCCACCTCGCCGGTCAGGGACGAGTCGCCGTACAGTGCCGTCTACACCGACGCGTACTCGGGCGACGGAATCGCGGTCGTCACCCTCTACCTCGCGCCAAACATCTCGCGCGACGACGTCGTCGAATACGTGGACGCGGCGATGGAGAGTGTGGCCAAGCGCGTAAAGCCCTCGGACCCGGTCGTGGTTGTTGGGGACTTTAACGTGGACGTGCGAAAGGGCGGCGAGTGGTTGATGGAATACATGCTCGCCAACCACTCCATGACGTGCCTACTGCTAGAGGCTCCCACCACCATCAACGGCAGCTACATCGACCTGGTCTTTGCGAGGAACTGTCTGATACGCGCGGTCTTGCAACAACTCTTGACCGTACATTTCAGTGACCACAAGGCGATCATAATGACCGTCAACTACAACGACAACACCAACAAGTGCTGAATAAAGAATACTGTCGTTTCACTTTACTATCGTGTGTGTGTGATCTCCTCGAACATACACTTTAAATCACCAAGATTTCCAAAGAACGACTAACGGGGTGTGTGAATCCCCACTTGATCACGCGGGGGTGTTAAATGCAACTAACGGGCGAATGCCAACACAGTTCAACATAACTCCCCCTCATAGCATCACCCGTGCATTCGCACTTCCCCATGCTCCCCTTCGGGGAAATGCGGGTGAATTTTTTTAGCTCTTTGGAGGCGTCCGGAATCTTCTGTGCGTTGTGTGGGTCTACACGACTGGTTTTGCTCAAGGACGTTGAAGGCCAGCTAACCGCGGGGCATATAAGGGCTTTGCAAAAAAAACATCTTTCAGCCCTTGCGCTATGGTATTCCTTCGCATGATATCCCATGGTATTCCTTCACCAGATAAGCTTCTGTTGAACTTTGAGCTGCTTTATACTCAACAATAAAAAAGGCAAAGGCCGGCCACCGTAACACCGATGCCGCAGTTTGCCACATTAGAATGGCGTCCTTCAACCAATCCCACCGGAAACAAAGGCAAGATCAAGCGTCAGGGAAAGGACATATTCTACGCCCAGCGCCACCTCGAGCATCAATGTGTCAACTTACGATTTCCTGGTTTGATTTTGGACGCGATCCGAATTTTATAACTTTTTATCGCTCCTCCTTCATTTCCTCGTCCGTGATGGAAATCTTCGCACATTTCCACTCGATAGAGAACAGGTACGGCATGCTGATTAGCAACCGGCAATGGGCGTGTTCGTAACAGCGGAGTGTGTGGTTATGAAGCCAGTACGTGTCTACGAGGGCTCCCACATCGGAACGCCTTCGTAAGCTTTGGCTCGTTTACGATTCAACGGCAACCAACCTCCCCAAAAATTGTTTTAATCAGCGCCCTAAAACGCACCTCTAAATTAATTATAAGCCGTATGACATAAAAGAGCGGCAATACTCGCCTGATCAACCGCATGGAAAGCGCTGATGTCTATCTGGAGTGATGCAAGGCAGCAATACGCACCTCTTCATGCGATTGTTCCTAGGTGCACCTTCAGAATGTTATTTGGACTGAGCAAGCGCGAGGAAGCCATTCTACGTAGGCTGCGCTTGAATGTGGCCTACACGGGACATTACCTGTACAAAATCCAGCAGGCATCTTCACCTCTTTGTTCCAGATGTGACTCACGAGAAGACATTCTTCAGGTTATATGCGTGTGTCCAAAGTACACCGTTCAAAGACAGAAACCCATATTATCTTTGTGCAGGCAGCTTGGTGCGGGACTTAGCTGATGGCTGTTTTGGGTCCTTGGTCCGGTCCCGAGTCAGGCTGCACGTGCAATCAAAGCTGTCTTGGAGTTTCTGTGGAGAACAGGACTGGACAGAGTGTAGGTGATTGAAAATTTAGGGCGCATCAAATGACATCTTTGTTTTCACATGTTTTTCTGATTTTTTTCGTGTTTTTTTTCTTCTCTCATCTAGCGTAGCAAGCCAGCCCGACCGCTCGGCTAACATGGCTGGTCTTCGTTAAAGTTATTCTCTCTCTCTCTCTCTATCTCTCTCTCTAAAGAAAGAGACAACTTTCCTTATTCCAAATACCCTTGTGGGAGTGGAGTCGAACCTACAGGTATAGTTATGCGCCGCCCTGGATGATACAGTTCTCTCAACCAGCAGGATCGGTTCGAAAAGGAGGGAGCTGGACAGCAAGGTATCGTACTGCTCGGGGAAAAGCGGATGGTGTGGAAGTGTCAAATAAGGATTATGGGTGCATTCAGGCATAACGGGACTGAGTGTTCCTGACTGCGCACAGAGCATTGGTTTACGTGTTGATTTGGGAACATCAGGTGCGAGAGTGTAGGGTGGGGATACGTGTTGGTTTGCCTGATCATTGTTTCTTGGATCTTTGTTATTTGTGGGTGGGGCAACGAAAGTGTTCTGCAACGGACTCTGTAATGCTCTGTTTTTTCCTGGTATGTCGCGAGTGGCCTAAGTTCAGTTGAGTCCTCAGCAACCTGGTCGATGAAACCTCTTGCTTTGAGGTGGGCTTGAACATTGCCCTTCCTGACGACCGAAATAAGTGCAACGCACGATACAATGCAGCGCACGCTAATATCAAAACATAGTATTACGTTTCTCGGTTTCTCTATTGTTTCGTACTGTGTGTCACACTGAGTAAATTAATATGGAAAGGAATAAAGCCTGGACGAGACGAAGTGTGTCCTTCTCTTTCATGCGTCTGTGGCGGGTGCTGACCCTGTGTACTATCTGTTCTGATGTATTTGTAAACAGCTGCATCAATGTGCCGTTCTTCGCGACCGATTGTAGCAGAAAGCCGAGAATTCGGAGTTCTGCACAGAGTGACCTGACGTGAGGGTGACCTGAGTTACCTTCTCGTTTATTTATTTATTTATAATATCTCGTTTGCGCTGTCAGCGCCGAACCACCAGAAGTTCTGATATTTGGGGTGATCTGGTCAATCCATATTCCTTTGCAAAATGGTTGCCCGTATCTGCAGTGAGTTGCATTGTGCCCTGCAGACCCCACCTCCAATGAGTCAGTCCCCACCCACAAGGTTACGTCGTCTGCATAGAGGGCGTGTCGTATGTTGGGTGTGCTCTTCAGCCGCCCCGAGAGACGAAAGAGCGCGATATAAAACAATAGGGGGGGCAGGACTGAGGGGTTCCTCCTGAACCAAGGGTGATGGGGTTAATGGTGACTTCCCCGATTTTTATTGTGGACTTCTGGTTGGACAGGAAATCCGCAATATAGTCGTACGTCTTCTTTCCGCAACCTGTGTTGTTCAGATTCCGAAGCATTGACTTATGCGCCACGTTAGCGAAGGCCGCCTTCAAAGCAAGTGCGAGGGAAGCCCGCCGCTAAAGGCGAGTGGCAGGGACGAGGATCTCGTCCTTTAGTTGGATTAGCACACCCTGGGTCCCCAGGTGTGTTATTCTAAAATCGAAAATTTCGTCTGGCCCCTCCTTGTCTTCGTTCAGGTGATTCTGGAGACGCTTCCCGCCGTTTCCCGCCGTTGTTTATTACGCCTGCCCCTTCCCGTCAGTCCAATAGTTCTTGAAGTGGTCTGTAAGAGATTCAATGGCTTGGTCCTCTCAGTTTGCCAGAATTTTGTAGATGACCTGATTTGGTCCTGGGGCGCTGCTGCTTCTGCTTCCGCCGATGACTGCATTAATTTCTACCAGCGGTGTCTATTTGCCCAGTTCGGCGTTGGGCTTTCTAGTGAATGAGGAAGAGGTTAAGTTACGTTCTGTGCTCAGGGGTTTGTGTTAGAGATCTTGCACAAGTTGGTTTGTAGTTACCGTTGGTTGCCGTTGAGTGTACGGGCTATGCCAGGTTCTGATTCGCCCTTGCTCTTTAGCGAGTCGATTAAGTGGCGCAGCAGCTGCTAGGACTTTCTCGTTGATAAAATGCCGTGGATTCAGTCAGATTACTTGAACCGATTTCCTTTGAACAAGGCGGCTGCGTACTCTGCCGCTGGCTTGTTTATCATAGCTATTTTCTAGTGGAGCTGGAGGTTGTGCCTCCGTTTTTTCATTTTCTGGGGAGACTGTGACCGCGTCCTAGTGGTGGCAAATTTTCGTTAATACGCAGGGATTTCTGTATGTTGTGTCGACGACTTGAGTATGCGCCACGTCTGAGACGACCTCCGCACCCAATCCTCGGGCGGGAGTTCTGAGTATCACTCCATATACATTCTGGTGTTGCGAAATCAGTGCCATTCAATAATCCGGGCTGAGCCGATGCGGGCTTTATAATTTGTGCCTATAACTAGGTGGATAATATTGTCGTCTAAGCCCAGGTTGGTTCCTGTAGTCATCCACGATACGTCGAGTGAACCTGCGAGCAACAAGTGGTCTGGGCTCGTGTCTCTTTACGTACCGGTGCGAAGTCTGGTTGCGGACTGAAACTTACTGAGCAGAGCGAGGTGGCTTTGGTTTGGTACATTCCCTAACGCTTGTCCTTTCTTGGTGTTGGCCTCATACCCCCTGCCTAGTGTGGAGCCTTAAAGTCGCTCAGTATCAGTGTGGGGTGGTTTCTTGCTAATGCTAGGGCTTCCTGTAAGGTTTATGCACTCCGAATGGTTTGTGTGAGGGGCAACAGTAGACGTTAAGAGCGAATAGTTTGGTCCTTTCCTTTGTTGAGCGCGAGTGAATCTCCCCAAGCGTATGCTCACAGTCTCTCTGCGGGGTAAAATGCTGTGTGGCCGAAATGCTTCTCCGCAATAGCGTGGTTCTTTTGTTTCCCTGACCTGTCTCGTTATGTTACATATCTGGGAAATCTGGTGTTTTCATTCCTTTTGTAAGGGCTATTATATGTCGTTGTGGGTGCAAGGATAATACGTATCGCTGAGTTGCACCCGTTTTGTTTTTTATGCCGGGACAATTGTATTGCAGAATTGCCATGGCGTCGAGCCTATTGCTTCTTGGAGGCATCCTGAGGTCTAATGGTATCCTCGAATTTCTGGTCCCGGATTCTTGAGCACGGGTGGGCATTTGTTTCCATGATTCTGGTGATGCAAATCGTTCGCCGCATACAAGGCCAACTTCCAGTATTTAGATGGAAGCTACGTGGTTCTGCACTTCGTGCCCGAGGTAGTTTAGGCCTTGTTTGATTGCTGATATGTCCTGTCTGTGCGCATCACATTGGGCATCCATGCCATCAATGAGTGATTTGGCTAAGGTGATCATGGCTGCTTGGAATCACAGACTTTGTGTCGTTTTTTTGTCGTTTTGTTTTGGGGTGGTTTTGGGGGTTGTGGTGTGAGACGTCGGTCTTTGTGTCTTAGGATTTGTGTCTTTTAGTTTAGTCTTTGTGTCTTAGAGTTGTGTTGATTGATGTATCGTGCTGTTTATCTTGTCTATTCGGCATCTTGCTCTTTTTCCGTTGCACTGGCGCATAGAGCTCTTTCGACTGCCTGTAGGCTGGCTTTTAGAGGGCTGTGCGTGTGTTCTATTCTGCAATCTGTGGGCGTTCCTGCTCCAGCTGAGATCGAAGTTGTGCGCATCCCTGGCATCGTGTGTGATGCCTTTCTTTGGACGGGGCGGAATATTTATGGGGAACGAGATGCAGGAGACCCTAGGTCTGCCTACTTCATCTGTTTTTTTGTCGCGCTCGGTCCTTATGCCCGGTTCCTTGACGTGTATCTGGACTTGGACCCTAAGCTGCTGCCTCGCCTATTCTTCTTCAGGGTGGTAGGCTGGTCACGTGGCCGTCCCCACTGCTCATCCAGGTCCTTCCTGAAAGCCTATTCCTGTGCTCGAAGTTTCTGCAACTCCGTCTTCCAAAACAGCTAGGGCTCCTGTAACTGCTAGGGTCAGCCCTTGGTCGCTGTGAGGTAGGAGCCGTCGAATAGGACGGATTTGGTCTACCAGGCGTGACACAGGAGGTAATTTCGGAGACCGCGCTGGTGGCAGACTTTCACACTTGGCAGTGGGCAGGTCGTGGCTCGATGACTGCACTCGTGGCATTGGGTGCAAACGGGGAAGGTTTTCTTGTACAAGTTGGGCTCTTCCCCGTACAACGTGACGTAGTACGGGAGTCTGGTTTCAGCAAAGGCGAGAACGATGATCGCGGATTGACCAAGTCAGCGGCAATCGTACTCTTCAAATTGGGGCTGGTTAATGTTGGATAGAATGTAGGATTCGGAGAAACGCACCAGCAGCGCTCGGATTACACCCTTCGTGGAATTGTTTGGCGCCAGTCCGTAGAGAGTGACAATATGGGTCCCAACTCCCGATCTTGAGTTGGGTGATGTGGCTCAAGGCTTTGGCTGCTTATTCTGATCTTCCGCTTATAGTTTGGGTATTCTGCGTGGAGTCAACGTGGAAGAAATAACGTCTCTATGGAGCAGTCAGCCTTGGGAAAGACTCCTTATTCTAGTACCTTTTCAGGCCGTCCCGCTTCTTAGGCTCTCTGCACCAAACAAAACTGGTCGTCAGGATGTGAGCAGGACACTGCTCAATACCAGCACACAGGGGAGAAGACGGCAGCGAGGATATGCGGGGTTTTTTTAACGGCACTCTAAGGTACACCTGGCGCCATGAGAAGTTCGAAAGTGGAGCCATGCGTGAAGCAGTGTTCGAAAAATTCCTGCACTTTCCACGTTTCCGAAGTTGAGGCAACCTTGTGGGCGAACTACTTGATTAAAATATATCTATAGGCAGGGGGTTTCGCTGAGGAATGTTTCTACGTGTGAGTGGGAGAGTCAGAGTTCCGGGCGGAACGGACAATTTAGCCAATTCCATTCTCTAGTTTACGCGGCCGTCGCCGCTGGGCTTTGGCGATTACGTCGATCCAACATGGTTTACAGTCTGACGAAGCTCCTGCAGACCATCTATGGGGTCTTGCAGCATCTTAGTGTGTTCGGTCGTAACTGCCAGGGGAGGCTCGGCATGGCTTCTGTCGTCCTCGGACGAGTACTGCATGGTCTTTTCCCGTACTAGGCCAAAGATAGGTAACGGATGGTTAGAGTTTGATGTCACTTATTTCGTACTTGTCTAAGCTGCCTACCACTTGTATAGGCGTTCCAGATTCCTCGGGAAATTAGTATTGGCAATGGTGGTTGGATAAATAAAAATAAATTACAGTTGACTTGTGGCGAGTGCTTGCAAGACCGTTCCTTCGCTCGACTTAAGGATTTGTGCAAGGAGGGTATTGCTTGTCCCGACCGCCTATTATGTGGCGTTATGCCCTCATCTAAAAATATTATACTGCATGCCATGGGGTTAAACAGCACTTCTTCGGTGGCCGCTCGGTGGAAGAATTCTTAAGAGGCGGCATAAGCCACCTTGTTTTTTGTCGTGTCGTGAGGTGCGGGATGTTCAGAGAGATCTGACAAGACCTCCTCGATGCTTTTGAGCCTGTGTGCTGTTAATCTTTAACAAGTGCAGACGGGAATACTTATTCTCTATTCTGAGGCCATTTTTTTAAGCCGTATAATGAGTCCCTCCTCCACTTCATTTGCTCCCTCCACACAGCTGAGGGGAGGATCGATTCTGCAATGCTTATTCATGGGGAAACCGATTTCAAGGATCTCCTCCACTGGAGGCTCGAGGGGAGGAGGAACTCCACCTGTACAATTCCTGTCTTAGCTACCGATGCCTAAACGTTTACATATGTAAAATTCGAGTTTGTGAGCCCAGTTCTCACGCCAAGCTAGCCAAGACCGGACACCAACTCATTCGGCCGTGGTATTCTGAAGCTACAAAGTTGCACAGAAGTCACACAGAAAATGGCAGTTGCATCCTTATCTGTGACATGGAAAACACGGTGGCTTGTTTACGAGAAATTTTATTTTTATTTCGATTATTGTTTATTTGTGTGCCCGAGTTTGCCGGAAATTTTATGTATTATTTATTTATTTATTTTGTAGGATGGGTTTATTCCCGAAGAAAATGCAGCAGGATGCTCAGCGAAGGCCGTCCAAAGCAAGCGGAACACACGGCTCGCTCTCACGGGCTCTTCTCGCAGTCCACGCTGATGACGATTCTTGCCTGTTCACTCTTCTTCATTTTCCATTTTGATGCGACGCTGAGAGCATCTCTTGTCGGCGGCCCTGTCCTTCCTGCGTGCGTCCGTTGTTGTTGTCCGCACCGCTGCGCCCCTCCTCCTCTCGCCGTGATAGCGCGCCCTCTCCCCCAACATATGTAGCGCGCGCAGTGGGGCGCGCTCTCTCACTCCGCCGGTGGGTGGCGGTGCGCGCTGCGCAAGCGCGCTGTGCGCATGTGCAGCGCCCTCTCTCTCCGCGGTCTCCTCTCGTTCGGGCGCGCTGCGCATGTAAGCGGAGTGCCGCGCTCCGGCCGGTCTCTAAGTCGACGGTCGTCCGCGCTACGCTTGCTCTCTCTCTCTCTCTCTCTCTCTCTCTCTCTCTCTCTCTCTCGTTACCCGACGATTGCGCACGCAATTCGAGTAATCGACCCAACAGAAACGCACAATGGAACCCCCTTCAGCGTCGCATCACACCAGGGTTCCCGCGAAGGGAGGTGCCGTTTTTTCTATATCGTACGATGGCTAATCTCCTTGAAAGGGTAGGAGTTAGTTAATATAGAACTGTTGACCGCTGTTACCAACCTATGACCGCTGTTACTTAAGGACGAATGGCTTGTCTAGCGGCTTCGGTGTACTTTAATCTCTTCGGCACTACAATTTATTTAGTTTTTAAGATGCAAAGCATCTCATGCTCGGGGCTGTGTCCCTCCCTCCCTTGTTGTCATTGTCCGCCGTCCACACTCTACTGCGCATGCGCGACTCTTCAGCCCCGTCAGCGTTTGGGCTGACGTTAGCGGAGTCCAATATAGATAGAAATAGTTTGGCGGCGCCCGGTTTCGATCCCACGACTCTGGCCGGAACGGGAGGTACGTGGCGCTCTTCCCACTGCGCTACAAACCCAGACGGGATCATGTGCTACGAACGCGCCTACGAACACTATCACTATTCAAACTACATCAAGAAGCTACTGATACAATGAAGGCACGCGAAGCTGGACGTCAACGGGAACGACGAACTGAAAACTAATGGGAACTTTTGTCCACCCCATGGCTGCTTCGCATACTACTCAGGGTTCCCCTACAGGAAGATGGTGTAATTTTTTACTTATTGATTTCTTAAGCTTTTTTTATTTAGTTATTTATTTATCTATTTATTTATTTATTTCAGGTATACGTTGAGGAACACACGGTATACGTTGGGGAAAAAATACAGTGTTAGCACGAATACAAATGAAGCGTCAGCGTACCAAGACAACATACAATGTTAGCTAGGTTTTCACATAAAATGTAGTCAATAACAGAAATAATCTCACGGGCAAGCTGACTCCATTCACGGGAAGACTCAAGCAAGAACGACTGCGCACCTGTATTAGCATGATCATTTATAATGCCAAGCTTGTGACGGTGATCGATGCGGTGAGAAAAATACTGGGGCTGTGGAATAAGTCCGCCGCACAAGATAGGATGATGGTACACTTTATGAAAAGCTGCTTGGTGGACGAATAGTGTTGGCAGGGATAGATTAAATTTCACTGCAGATATACCATAAGCGCGATTGTAGTTTCAAAATATGGAAAGCGTAGAATTGTTCCTCAGCCATCTCAGGCGATGTAATCAAGTTAGGATGAGGGGGATCCCAAACTCAGGCACCATATTTTAGGTTAGGGTCTAATATCGGTTTTTGTAGACGGTTAACTTCAGTAGCGATGGAACACTACAAAATATATGGCGTAGGTACCCCAGCGACCGGATAGCGTTGTTGATCATCCATCTGTTCAATTTGCGGGGCCACAGTTAGATTTGATGAACGTGGACGCCTAAGTACCTGTGCGAGGTAGTAGATACCACAAAAATGGCGTTTAAATTGTAAGTGAATTGACTGAAAGGCCCTTGGGACACGCCCACAACTATGCAATTACTAATGTTTAATTTCATTACCCATGTACGGCACCTGTTAGTAGTGGTGTTAAGGTCTGATTGAATATTACACAAATCATTTATGTATTTACCTGACGAAATTTACCCAATCATCATAAAATAAATGAATACTTCAATTAAAGTGGCAGGTGAGGTCAATATTATAAATTAAAGAAAAATTGTGGTTGATTCCGCTGTCATAGGAATTCGTAAAACATGAAATTTAAATGTGCAGCGAAATCTGCAGCTGAGCATGATTTGCGTATCGGCAGCTGTCTTGTGGGTGTGCTTGACGAGCGACGCCCTGCTGCCGGTTCGCTTCGCAAAGGTGTACTGGCGTCACTTCAGTGACGGATATGACGTCAGTGAAATCTTGGTGTATCCCGACATAAAACACTTTCGTGTTAAAATATAAAACCCGAAAACGAACAACCTTTTGTATAACGCACTCTTTTGATCTAGAGGTTGCTTTCCCGCAAGAAGACCCTGTGTGCAGGGGTGTAACCTTTACAAGCAACTTGCTTCGTTGTAGTGCCGTCATTTCCATGACGGATATGCCGAACGTGAAATCTTCCTGTATCCGGGAATAAAACTATTTCGTGTTAAAAAAGAGGACCAAATACCAACCTCTGAGTAACGCCCGAGTGTACTTCGGTAAAACAAGAATTATACCCGTTAGCGCAAACAAATTGTGAGTGATTTTTAACGCAGCATTCAATTCATTTTGGCAATTTATGGTAAAGGTTAAGTTTGCCAAATTTTTTAAGGAATAGTTCATGACAAACTTTATGAAATGCATGAAAAATCTAAGCAAAGGCAATCAGTTTGTAATCAGTTGTCCAAAAAGGGTGTTATTTATCAGTAAAATATACCAGTTGGGTATCACACAAGTATTATTTGCGAACGCCGCGCTTGGCTGATGTTAAAAACCAGTTACCTTCGAGAAAATTTAGGATGTTTGTGAATATTATGTGTTCCAGTAGCTTACCATAGGTAGTGCTGAGGGAAATGTCACAAAAATTAGCGGGGGAACTTTGACTACCAGATTTAGGAATAGGACCCACCTTTCGGATTTTCGATTTAGTGGGCAGAGAATATGTGTTGAGCGATCGTTGTGAAATCTTAGCTACTATGGTTAATCGTAGTCCTTTCGCTTTTTTAAAATTTAATATTGATGGGAGCATAACCAGGTGAAGAATGGTTGCTTAATTTGCGAATAAGAGAAGCGAAACCTGAGGTGAACTACTACTGGCGTAATGGGAAGGTAATCGTATCAATGGGTGGTGGTTCGACGACATCAGTTATTTTTTGAAATTGGTGGCAAATGAGTTATTAGAGGATGGTCGCATATTGATTTATGAAAACTGAATCGCCAAATGTGCCTTGCCATGAGATGGAATCACCTTTTAGGGGATTAATGACGCGCTAAAAAGTTTTACATTTGTTTATAACACGGATGGTCGTACGTTAGAAATGAAGTTATCTATAGCTTGTTTGATTGCCATGCTGTAAGCACTAAATGCGGTTTTATAACCGACCCGTCGCGTGTTTGTTGGCGAAAGCTTAGCTGAACGATAAAGGCTTTCTTAGGGGCGAAACACCTCAGCGGTTCGTGCTGTTGGCGTCTCATGTCGTCGTCGTCATCTCTTGAAGTTACGGTACTAAAACATCGAGACACTGGGAGAGGAGGGAGGAATGCCTTTAATGATGAGGTTTTCGAACGCCTCGCACTAGAATGTAACGCGTACAAAAAGAGCACACCTGGACACTCGTTTGCCAACGCCTCGCGCTAGGACGTTTCCTGCTTCAAAGACACGAAACTTTTACACCAAAGCTGTACACCAATACCCACAACAATTTCATCTCCGTGGGCGAAAACGGCAAGGCGCCAAGGCCTAAGACGCGGAGCGCTCCGCATCGACACCGCATCATCGAAACCGCATCATACACTTATACACTGCATGTTTCCCCTCCCCAGGCTTCCCGTTAGTGGAGATGGCCCGGTTTTACGTAGCATCAGTATCCTACATTAGCTATGTTTCTTGGCAGAGAGGCGTTGGATGGCGGTATTACACCATGGAGGTTGGGCGTGAGTAGCAAAGGCGTAGGTTCGAATGTGCTTTATGGTAAGGCGACGATCTTCGGTCGCGAACATATCCCTGTTTGTTTGAACAAAACAAAACAAAATCGGTCAGGAAAGCATCACCAATTGCGGTGAATTCACAATTAAAACACATAGAACTTGGGTTTTAAACGCAAGAGGCTTAACGTAACGTCCTTGTGGGGCGGTAGATAGCTTTGAAAAGCGTTGGTATAGCGTGTAGATTAGTTTTACAACGAAGCGGTGTATGGCTGGGATCTCTGGGTCTCCTGCCGGGCGCCACCACTTACTCATTGCCGTTTGTTCAGCATAGAGAATACATTCTAAAAACACAAAGAAGAGTTAGACCCTCTTTTTGATAAAGACGGTTTCTATGGCCTCTGAAAAAACAGATGCTCCAACCAACGCATTTCTGTTGATAGGTGAAGCCAAAAATGAAGAAATCCGTGTAACCATGTTCTTTCTAAGCTTGGGTTCCTTCATTGTGTGCTGAACACTGAAGCATGAACAACTGCAGACGGGGTATTGTTACAGACCCGCTTTACACTAATCTGCACCACGCCGCATCTTTTTTGAGTTGTGCATACTCCTTGTCGCGCACGGCGTATTTTTTGCCCCCCTATTGCGCAATGCCGCGTGCTCTTCGGCGCCCACCTGTGAGACGCATTAGAGCCAGCGCTGGGATTGGGACAGCCACGATTTATTTACCTCTACCCACCAGTCGTGTGTGTCCTTAGTCTGGGATGGAGACCGGGCCACTGCTCCGATGTTTGAATACAGTCGCTAATGAAGCGCTTGAAAAAATACACACGTGGTCAGCGCGCAACGGCTTAAGAATCAACGTAGACAAAACGAAAGCGATGCTTTTTCAATCAAAAAACAGAAATATCCTTTTACCGGCTGATATCATGTCAAACAACTCCGAAATTGTACTGGTCATGTCTGCAAAAACGCTAGGTGTTTTTTTCGACCAAGACATGTCTTGGAATACACACATAAATTTTCTAGCAGGGCAACTTTCGCGCATAGTTGGAGTTGTATATTATGTGTGTGATCATCCGTATAAAGTCAAGTTACTGTTGTACAATTCCCTATTTTTAAGTAATTTTAAGTATTGTTGTCTCGTGTTGAGCACAACTTCTGCAACTAAAATAAATAGGTTATTTTTGACACAAAAAAATTATTCGGCTTCTATGTAATGCACGTTATGATGCTCCTACTGCCCCTTTGTTAAGTAAATTTTGTCTACCTATGATTCAGGACCTTCTTAAGTACCGCTTAGCCTACACATATTCTCTAGAACGCGAAAACAATTCTAAGAACATTTCGTTGATAGCTAATCTCCAAATTAATCACACGCCCTATCTGACTAGACTGTCTGAATGTTGGCACGTGCCTCACCCACGTACAAACTACACTTTGCAGATGATTGGCTATACCCTTCCGAAGTTGTAGAATGGGCTTATATTTATTGGTTTCGACATTAACTCGTGTACTAAATCTATGCTTAGTGACTTGTTTGTTCGGAATGACTACGATGTTTGGGAATAGTTCCTTGCTGTTTTCTTGCGATTTGTTGCATATATTTTCTTTCTAATCACTATCTATTGTAGTCTGGAATATATTGTATTTTTGCTGCTAGTTTTATTTGACATCCACAAGATGTTGTCTATGTATTGCGTTCTTTATGTTTTCCCCGCCGCTGTTGTTCCTGACCGTGAAGGATGTAGGGCTCCGTCAAGTTGCTGAGTGCAACTTTTTACCCTATTTTCCGCCATAACGGTGAACGTTTATGGAAATAAATAAATTTCAAACTTCAAACTTCAAATCCACAGATAGGTAAACCCCAACAGAGCAAATATACCCGGTGTGCAAGACTCGCTGGACTTCCGTCTTGACAGGGTGGAACGTTTCCCTTGGTTTCATCCTAAGGAAGCTTTCGCCTAGGTCGGTGGAGCCGATCGTCCCGAAATTTCCCCCGTAGGTTTTTCAAAAAGATGTTTCTGTGGCTTTCGTTTTATTTAAAGAAAAAATATTTCACCCGACTACCACAAGCGGAAACATCACCTATCACGCCATAAATCATGGAACGCAATCTGGTGTCTGTGGCTCTGGTGTTTGCAGCTATTTTTTAATCTTTATATTCTCAAAGTATTACAATATGGCGTCAACACCTCACACATCAAATTATATAACAAACCATTCGCCTCATAATTCGTCCGAAACAATTGTGCCTGTGACGTTGACATAAAAGCAACAGGCACCATCTTTCCTGCCCGTATACTTCGCCCAACTGTAAATCCATTAAATTTCGGATTCGAAGAACTCCTAATGTGTTTGTAGCGACGGCGTAGGGACGGCGACCTTGTTCGGCGAGGTGGGACACGACCGGTTCGCCGATTTGATTTATTTTACACACTCGGCTCACGGCTGACTTTGCAACTTTCTGATTGCTTAAAAC
Source organism: Haemaphysalis longicornis (assembly GCF_048455015.1). Lineage (NCBI taxonomy): Eukaryota > Metazoa > Arthropoda > Arachnida > Ixodida > Ixodidae > Haemaphysalis > Haemaphysalis longicornis. The sequence goes on from NW_027526422.1 coordinate 135,701,969, forward strand.
CCCACTTTTGTTTTTCTTAACATGGCAGCACTCAAGCCACACATAATCATGACCGACATCCGGATCAGGAGAACGTGACGGGTTAGTGAGATTTATCCCTGTTCAGTTTAGTTTGCATAAAACGTGCCGAGACATTTAAAAAGAAAGAAAGGTGAAAGCAGTCTATAACAGGTTATTCGAGTCGTCGCTCCTACTTCGCATCTGCACAGGTGTTCCAAAATAGCAAATGTACTCCCGAGAACAATGACAAGGTGCAATGACGGCAAGTTACAAGCTGCTTCCGTCATCGTGCCCATAACTTCTAATAGAATGGAAGAATGCGCCTACAAAATAATCAAGTTCTTTCATACGCGTATGGACGTAAGAATACCAAGGTTGCGGTGTATCGTCACACGTCCTTGGTCGCTTGAAGGAGTGCACCTAACGTCACGCAATATCTAATTGCCATTCAGCTCCAGACGCAGTGCACTGCTAATGCGATCCTTTCTTTAATGCTCACGCACTCAAGTTCTTCATTTAATTATTTCTCTTTTTTGGCATGGACTCAGCCTATACCACGTGCAGCTACGAGCAGTTTGCTATAAAAGCTGAATAAAACTGCAGAGAAAGCAGCAGTTGGAGGATCATCAGCTGAAAGAAACCATGGTACGTTTTCCTGCTATAGGCTTTACGGAAGGACGAGTCTATAGCGAGGCTGTGTTAAAGCTGTGTTATAACTACTGACTATATCTATAAACGATTTCAAATGAATGTAACACCGGATTCTACATGGCAGTGTTAACAGAGCTTCATCAGTTCGGTTGAACAATGTATTGATGCGCATCCTCTTACTTTCGCGAATAGCCAGCATGGCAGACCGACCACTCTCACCAGTGAAGTGTGCTGCCCTATACAAGTGCTCTGAAGGCAGAAGAAAACAGTTTTTCTAAAAAACGCTGGCCGAGTAATGATATGGTAGTTTTTGTAATACGCCTATATCAGCCTTAGAGTGCAAGCAAGGCTCCGACCTACGAAATCCTGTCTGGGCCTTGCAAAAGTGCTAACCTACTTACCAGAAGGATGTGTCCAGAAAAGAGAGCATGAACCGACCATAAGCTGTCACTAGAAAGTTACGCAACCGGTTATCGGTACCTAAATCGCAAAAGTTTCGATTTCAAAGATAGAACTCCAACGACGACTATGTTACTGTGCAGATTCGTGCCTGCGTTCTCCTTGCTCTGGCCACCAGCGCCTTTGCTGGTTACACCGGTTTCGCCGGCTACGGTGGTCACGGCCTCGCCGGCCACGGCGTTGCCGGCTACAGCCTTGGCGGCTATGGAGTCGGGGGCTACGGCCTCGGCTACGGTGGCTACGGCCTGTCCCACTACGGCCTTGCCAACGGTGTCGGCTACTCTGGCCTTGGCCTGGGCTACAGCTACGCCCCAGCCGCCAGCTACGCCGTCTCTGCCCCAGCTGTTGCCAAGACCGTGTCCACTTACCACGCACCAGCTGTGGCCACCGTCGCTCACGCTGCCCCAGTTGCCACTTACGCCGCTGCTCCAGTGGCCACTTATGCCGCTGCCCCAGCCGTGACCCGCGTCGCCACCTACCAAGCCGCTCCAGCCGTCAGCGTTGTCCGCTCTGCCGTCCCAGCTGTGGCCACCGTCGCTCACGCTGCCCCAGTCGCCACTTACGCCGCTGCCCCAGCTGTGACCCGTGTCGCCACCTACCAAGCCGCTCCAGCCGTGAGCGTTGTCCGCTCTGCCGCTCCAGCCGTGACCACTGTCGCCCACGCCGCCCCAGTCGCTAGCTACGGTGTCGGCTACGGCCTTGGTAGCTACGGCGGTTACGGCAGCTATGGCCTGTCCCACTACGGTCTTGCCCACGGCGTCGGTTACTCTGGTCTCGGCCTCGGCTACAGCTACGCCCCAGCCGCCAGCTACGCCGTCGCTGCCCCAGCTGTTACCAAGACCGTGTCCACCTACCACGCTGCTCCAGCCGTGGCCACCGTCGCTCACGCTGCCCCAGTCGCCACCTACGCTGCTGCCCCAGCCATCGCCACCACCGCCGTCCACCACGCTCCAGCTGTTGCCACCGTCGCCCATGCTGCCCCAGTTGTCGCTTCCTACGGTGTTGCCCATGCCGCCCCAGCTGTCTCCTATGGCGTTTCCCACGCTGCCCCAGTCTACGGCTACGGTGTCAGCGGTCTCGGATACGGTGTCGGCCACTACGGCTTCGGTCACGGCCTCGGCTCCTACGGCCTGAACTACGGCTACGGCCTTGGCTCTCCCTTCGACTACACCACCCTCCTCCGCAAGAAGAAGTGTGAGTACTTCACAATGATGTTTTTTTCTTGGCAGAATTACTTCTATGCATAGGGGGTCCATCAGCATACAGGCTCTATGCAGGGGCATTAAGTATGCTCATTTCACCACCATTAGAAATAGCTACACTATTTTGGACTGCTAAAGCTCCCGCAGTCGTCAGTTCGCCCTTCAAAGATGAAAGAGCTTTTTTGTTAAAGAACAGTGAACCGCCATAAAACTGACGCCTGTGTAAACATAGCTGTACAGCTATAGAGACTATCGCAATGTTTTCTTTTCGGTGATATTGAAGATTACGGTAGCATGTGCCTGTAGATGTATTCGGCGATCTCATATTGTCGGGAATTATAGGATGAGAGTCGTAATGATCTGAAATACGGATAAATAGTCCACCCCAACACTTGACGTCGGAGTTTACACTATTAGTCTCCAAACTTATACGCTTTCAGATGCGAGTCATTTCGGTAGAGAAAAAATAACCATTATAGGTCTTTATATACCCTGTGCTAATCGTTATTCCTTAAATTTTTGTTTTTCAGAAACACCTCCTTGTGGAATACCTACACCCATTTGCAGAACGTAGAAACAAGTTTTGGAGCGTTATGCTTCGTTGCACTGCCATCACGGGGACTTGATGGAAGTTCTTTAATAAAATACGAGAACTTTGATCCGACTGTTGTCTCTATTGTAGCATTTGCTTTGCGACCGTTGTTTTATTTTCTTGTGCGAAATGGCTTTTACTGTATGCAAAAGGAAGCTGCAGCCATTCTTAGGAAGCGAAATTCCTGTTCTTGTGAACCACCGTAAATATTACTGTTTGCATGACAGGCTATTATGAGAGCAAAAAAGTAATGTCGAAAATTTGTTTTGTTTTTACAGGCAGATCCGGCTTCAGTTAAAGCATATATATTAGAGTTTTGCGGAGTTGCCCCTACGGAATATGAATGACTTCCAATTCATTGCCCTTTTTTCACTTTTGGAAGGAATTCAACTGGAATGGCGACAGAGCTTGTAGGAGTGCAGTGTGAATGAGAGGAGGTTCCTCTTGCACGGATACGATTCGGGATGGAATGGGCTACTTTTTTAAACCAGCTGTGTCGATCTTTACCTGCCACCTATTGCCAATCGGGCTCTTGACCCAGCTTGCAGCTATACAAGCAGCCGATCGCGGTCTCCAGTTTTTAGTAGGCGCTGGTAGGAACTCGTTTTAGTAGAAACTAGTTAATGAATGTGGTTACTCTAAGTGAATCCGCACAACTAGAAGATCTAGATAGGTGAAATGTTTCTGGCATCTAACGTGCGCGAAAGCGCCAACTCCGTGCCAATACTATCGTAGTTCGAATCCGCGCAATGACCAAGATTCAGAGCCGCAGGTGCAACATTTCTCATTGCAGTGGATATTCCAACCTCTGTGGATGTGGATGTCAACTTACAGGGTAGCATAAATGAGAAATTTTTAAATGCCAGTTGTCAGCCTCATGTAAAACAAAAACAATAATTGCCCTTCCACTCTGTGGAGAAGAACGACACGCAAAGCTGGACGCAGTCCACGGAGTGCCCGAATCATGACGTTTCTTTGTAATTTGCTATTGAGCAAATACTTCCGAGAAGATTAGTTGAAGGAAACTTGGAAGGACTCGAGCATTACTCTAGTGAACAAACATAGGGCTATCGGTTTCCATCACGCGTCGTAGGCATCTTTATGCCTGTGCAACACACGAAACCATTGCGATCGACGAAGAAAGACCCTAAATGGGCTGTTTGACCTCTAATTTCATACGTCCTGCGAGCACAATTGTCATGCATTAGTGAAGACTTGAAGGAAATAGCTGCGCGTGCCCGCCCACCTCCTTTCGACTTCCCAACCTTGCACGCATCAACCGGATACTGGTGATGTGCACATGCCTAAAGTGAAAGACACTGGCGAAAGTGTCGCTTTCAAATTCATTCAAGCTAAACACAAAATACTGGCTCACGTCGGCGATTCAAGCGGGAAGTTGCTGTCTATGCTGGAGGTATTTGCAGCTACTCGGCGAGCTCGAACTTGCGGCGGTAACGGCGGCGGCAGCGGCTTTTTTTTTGTTGTTGCATAGCCTATTCGTACTTCCTTGCGACCCACGCTCCTTCAATTCCCGCTCTTCTGCCTCCGAACGAATGACACGTGTCCGTTCAATAGCCAGTTTAAACCTGGAAGGACTCGCCCTTTATTCCATCGGTCAAACATCTTCGTTTCCTTCAATTGAATCCAGGCATCTTACTGACACTGTAACACACTGGCACCAGCCCAAAACGCTCGACCAGGGAGGACAGCTGAAAGGTTGCATTGAGCCGTGAGACTTCGATGTTTAAATCTCCCCCAAGCACGAACGGCGTATCGCTGGTACGGGCATGAAGCCTAGCTGCGTGTGCACTCTCTCTCCTTCCACCCCCAAACCGTGCACGCATAAACCGCCGACCAGTGATTACCCTGTGCTTAGGCGCGAAAGACACCGGGAAATATGTCGTTCGGGAAGAATTTCAATCTGAAGAACAATTATGTGCTCACTCTGGCGTTCCAAGCGGGCAATTTGCTCTACACTCCGGCGGAATTCGCAACTGCTACACCAGGTAGGATTTCGGCCAGCAATGGTGGCGAAACGCTCGGCGGTAGAGGCTACGTCGTTTTCACGCCCATTCGCGCTTCTGTTGATTACCCGCGATTACGTGGTAAAGCCGCTACCGCTCCTATCAGCCGTATGCGCAACTTACGGAAGAGCCAGCGTTGGTGGCATGGGTTATAATAGTTGTGAAAATGGTAGTGAAGGTTGGAGAGGGGGAGGGAGCATAGAAGCGGCGCCAAGTGAATAGGCTACACCGGAATAAAAGCTGGGGGGGATACATATACTGCTTTGCAGTAAAAAGTAATGTGCCCAAATAAAATACAAGGTTTCAAATGATTGGTAGCAACTATTACGCGGACACAACCGGAAATTCCAGTGCGGACATACTATTTCACAACGTTGACACAACTGTGCCGTGATGGTATTTGGCACACCTTCACGCTCCAACTTTGCAGTTTTGGAATTCCATTTTAGTGTAACGCTTACAAGTTTTAATATCTCCACTAATACAAATGAGGCATTTGCCATCGCCCATGCACTTACAACGTACGGAGGGCAACCCTCCCTCAACATCATCACGGACTCGTGCCTCTGCTAACATGCACCTACAATTTAACACCAAAAGGCGTTTGCAACGCGCGCAAGCTTATCAGAAACAATACCGCGAAAAACATGGCGTCTATTATAACGACGCAGGGGAATATCGGCGGCATGGTGCCTTCTTAATCGTCTCCCATTGCCCTCCCCATCAGGTCCAGCGCAACTTATTGACCGTCCGAACCACCAACCTTCCACTTCTGAAGAGGCGGCAGTAGCATTAGCGCTAACCCAGAGGCTGACAACCTCTACAGTCATCAGCGATTCTAAAACGGCCGTTCAAAAATTCGCCTCCTCCGGCTTTATTTCGCCTCAGGAATTCAATACTCTTCAGCAAGCACCCTTAACGTCCCCCGTCGAAATCATCTGGGCTCCGGCGCACGCTCGCCTGGAAAGAAATGAAGTTGCCCGCAGTACGGCTCGAGAACTCACCATCCGAGCCGGGCACAGCTCGTTCCCCTACCATAACGCCAGATCCGCTAGAGACCGGATGGCCAGCTCCTTCCCCTACCATAACGCCAGATCCGCTAGAGACCGGATGGCCACGTACAATGAAATTACCGCGCAGTCCGCCTCTCTCGCCGCGTACACACACAGTGTCTTTTAGAAACGAACACATTTCCCAATCCCACTAAATTACACTTTATTCAGCCAGTCGTATCCCCTTCACCTAAATGTACTGCTTACCAGTCCCTCGGCACCCTTCAAAACCTTATGTGCTGTTGTCCGAGAGATCCCTATATAAAACTTCAAGCCGTTTTACTAAATGTGAAAGCTGTCGGAAGTGCAGAGCAGTGATTCGCCATAATGGGCGTTATCCGCTTACTGCTACCACCCCATGCTATTCAAATTTCCCGCCTTCGCAGTGATCGCGCGCCCCCTCACTGATACTGCGCCAGCGGGAGTTCTGTTCTCTTTGTGCTTTTCTTCTCGAACGTGCCGGCGTTACACTGCCACATTTTGCGTTTACTATTGTAAAAACCAACCCAACGGGAGTCCTTAACTAAAGGAACGCGGTCGCTGCCGGTTAATTACGTATATTTTCCTCCTGTAGTTTTCTTTGCGCTAAACAACGGGCAGATGTATCACAAGCACAAGCGTTTCACGAGTTTTGAACGCTTATGACTATATACACCGCTTGGCTTTCGAAGCCTCTGGGGTTCGCCGCGAACAACAGCGTTACCCCGGGATGCCGCCTCGGTGCTCTATATACTTGGGTCGTGCGAGCGAGCTAGGACGACAAGGCGAGCGCCTAAAGTGCTCTGCACTTAAAATAACCCCATGTGAGCAGTGGGAGGAGGCGTTGCGCTGCCCACACCAGGAGCCTCAAGCTTCACTGGTCGTCGGGGCGGCCGCGGTTGTCGCCACAATGGCGAACACCATCGTCAACCAACTGTGCTAACAAATAACTGTGTTTCTTCTTCTTTCAAGCAGGTCTGGCACCGGCCCAAGCCTTCAAGCTATTTCACAGACTTCATAAAGATGCTGAAGCGCTATTAAATGGATTTCGGTTGTAATCGCTTTGCAGTGAAATGACGCAGCTCAAGCTGCAGCCCGCGATATTCATTTCCGGGCGTTCCCATCAGCACGGTTGAACCCGAAGTCCTCCCCTCCACCCCTCTCCACAACGGGACCCACATACTGCGCCATCCTCGCCCACTTCATTCCAGGAGGCGATATCCTCCTCCTCCCTTTCCTCCCCCTCCCCCTTCTCTCCCCTTCCCCTACCCCTTCTCTATTCTTTTTTTACCCACTACCAACTCACCCGACACTACCCGCTGTTAAGCTTCTCTATCCGCCTACGAGGCATACATCTGGCGCACGCTTCAAACCGCCGCCTCATACAACCACACCATCCTCACCCACTACACCCTTCCCCTACAATCCCTTAGGCCTGCATTGTGTTCTCCCACTCATCCCCTCCCAGTTACTCTTCTCTTGCTCATACAACCACTGACCCTCTCCAGCGAACGCCATCGTTGGACAATGGGAGACCACACTGACAGAACAATCGCCAGAGGAACAGCACGCGCTCGTGAGTACATGCCTGAAAGCAGCACGGGCTCGCGTCCTCCTGGACTAAAGGGCAGGAGAGCTGTAGTATCAGTTCATTTTGCATAATACGCATTGCTCAAGCTAATGAGGAGAGAAGTTGGCCACGGCTTGACGGGCGCTGATTACTCTTGGACAGGTTTTTGCACGCAGTGTAGTCAGAAATAGGAAAAATGAAATATCGACAATAATTAACAAAATGGTAGCATTTCTATGGAAACAAAACTTGGCGCAATTTTACGGCTCGGAAGTTTTAGGGCTCGGCCTTTTGGCGTCTCGTGTCGTCATCGTAACCGTTATCTCATGTAGTGACGGTACATGCAGCCATCTCATGTAGTCACGGACACTCGTTTACAAATCGCGCTAGAACGTAAAGCATACAAAAAATCACCGGGCCACTCGTTCACGCCTCGCGCTAGAACGCTTCGTAAAACGTACTGAAAAACACCCGGATGTTAGTTCACGCCTCGCGCTAGAACGTTTTGTGCTTTAAAAACAGAAGACTTTTACAGCAAAGCTGTATACCTCTACCCCCAACGGTTTCATCTCCATTGGCAAAAACGCCAAGGCACCATGAATACACATAAACTGCGTGCTTCGCACTTCCCTGGATATTTTTTGGTTGAAGCAGGCCGATTAATTTTTTGTAGGGGTGAGCGACCTAAAATCATATGAAAAGGGTAAGATATGCCAGCAACCTTGGGCGAATACAAAGACAGTGAAAAGCTTTCTTTGTGATGTATTCAGCGCATCACGTTAAGTTTTAATGCCTCTAAAGCCCTTCACTACCCGCCACATGCATGCACACTCCGAAATCATAACAATCCCAAACACAGTTGCGCGATTACCAGTTCCCGTCAAAGTCAGGAGATAACTCACCCTACAAATCACAGTGGGTCCTGGTAACCATGTCCTTTAACGCATGCGCCAGGCGTCCCTGGGCGGTTTGAGGCTGTTTTGCTGGGAAACGGCTTCTTGAGCGGCCCGCGTGCAACCCACGCCGCAGGAACACGAAAACCATTACGCACTCCCCTCTGCATGTTTTACACCTCAGCTTGGTACCTGTTCGTTGCAAAAGCAATTGTTGCAAGAAAGACGGGAAATGCCCAGCAGGCCGACACGTCTGACAATAATGACAAAAAGGAGGGAAAACGCATATTTGTGCCGATAATAAAGCATTCCAGGACGCAGTGGGATACCGCTGCGGCGGTGGCCCGATTGACACGAGTTGTTAGTTCTCGAGCCACGAGATGGACAGCCTGCTCTCCCACTGCTCTGGCAGAGGGGATAGTTGAGGGTCGAGGGGGGTGGAGGGGGGCATTTCCATACGAAGTGATATGAGGATCCCGGGACGTCGCAGGCAGGGCAGTGTAGCGTTATATTGAAGTAGATATATCTTGGGGACCTGAAGACTTAAGAAATTAATCCAGACATTTAATCAAAAGATTTCATCTTAATCACGCTGACAAAGACGGGGAATCACAATGGGTGCCATTGTGTTTACAGATGCGGGCACGTGTAGTCATGACCAGCTAGAGCACGCCGGTTACCAGAAACTCCACTGACCTACTTCGAGGTGTTACGCTACCCCAAGCCTCTGGCAGCATCGCAATAGTTGAAATTCTATTAATGTTTTAAAATAAATGGCGGTTAAGTCAATGTTAGAATTGTTACACATAATTTGCACAGTGGGGATACAGTATTTTAGAACCCTGTTTTTCGTAGTTTGTTTGACTCCTGGAGACCTTCTATTATTCAGGGTTGCGGGTATTATAGGAGAGCGCGGTTTCTGTCAAATTCTCTGGACCGCGTATACGGACTTGTCATTTCTGTTTTGTTCGACTTTTAAAGAACGGGAAAGCTTGCACTGGCAGAAAGGCTGAACTCACGTCCCAACCTTCAGCCTTACAGCGATATATGTTTATTACTGCTAATATACAAATTTTACGAATTCGCGGGCAGACCATTTGCTGTGAAGTGTGTGACGGAGACTGTTGGAAGTAGTGGAAATGGAGGCACGCATTGGAGACCTTTCAAGGATGAGCCTCGCTTAAAGGAGCCATGAAGAGAAAATACAAGTTGGGCGTATTAGAAAGACTGCTTAGTCCCGATAACAACGATACCAATATCATCGCAATCTTCGAAAAAATAACGGAGATATTAAAGAAAACGTGTGAAGCAGTCGCGACCCCCTAGGCAATTTCCCGCAACTTTTCTATGACGTCACGGAACCTTGTTTGTGCGATTGGCGGCCGCCTAACTGACCTGTCGCGACGATACATGACTGGGTGTCTGTAATGGGGCCTCTAGTTCCATTTGACCGCATCAATTGAATGCTAACGTGCAGTTAACGCACTGAAAATTGTGTTTTATTGTTGGCCCGTATGACGTCATTCTCGCTCATAACACGTCACTGTGGCGCAAAATTTGAATGTTTTTAAATACTTCTTGCTTTTTTGTCGTTAAAAACATCTTTTGGGGCTGTAATGGAGCTGAGTGATATACTGAATCCTAGTTCTTTCAAATTATATGAAGTTGTATTTTCTCTTCATGGCTCCTTTAAGCCTTACATGCCTCAAATGGCGAAATCGTATGTGCGTGACGCGGAACGTGGGCGCCAATTCAAATTAGCGGCCAACGCGGGTATGCACAGGGCCGGATTTGTAGATACGTCTGAGGGGGCCTAGGTGGGAAGCTTTGTACCGTGAGCTACAGTGGCCAAGGTTGAGCAGTTTCCCGTGGCTCCTGGAGAGCCTTGCACAGAACGCTGCTCGCTGCCCGGCGTCTCCCACACACCCCACGCGCCCAGCGTCTTCGCCGACCTCCATTCCGCACGTGGCGGCCCGGTCCACTTAATGATCATGCGAGGGTTGGCCGGGTGTGGAAGCGATGGCTCGTGCGTCGCAGCAACACCGGCGTGCGCCTGTGGAACCAGCTTAGCTCTGGGGCGATTGGTGAAGCGGCGCCAGAGCCGCTTGATATATATACATGTGTCACAGAATGCGTATACCATGTGTGTGTCATTGAAGCAGCAGTATGCATTATAATCGAGCTAATCCTAGACAACCAGGAAAGCTAAGAGTAACCAGCTGAGCCTTGGCTCAAGCTTCGTATATCTTGGGCCGTTCACACCCAAGCCCAGATATGCATTCACTAGTCTTCCTACGAAGACGTACACGTGATTGTGTGCGTGCGGGGGAAAGAAATATTCGCAAGGCTCTATATGTACTTCGTACGACAACTTACAGATGATAGCATGAATGACGATGCATTAAAGACAGCCGCATCATTTATTTTTGTTCAGCGGCCTGTTTTCTTTCATCCACGTCCGTGGTTGCCTCATCTTTCTTCCGTGGCTGTAGTGGCTATTTTATCGGCACAAATTTGTCTGTCATACACATTTTTCAAGTTATAAGTAATCGGCTTGCTGCGCCAGGTTATTTACCTATACGTTATTGTTATTAATATTGGGTTAACCTCGCTTACACGTCCCAGTTTTTTATTTTAATCATTTTTTAATAAACGCGCTATGAAGACAAAATACCACTTTGCACAGTTTGAAAAAAACTTCACTTTTGTTCCCTCATTCAGCACATTGGAGCCCCAAAAGACGTTCTTTAAACATAAAACTTAAGAAATCATAAACACCGTCCAAAGTTTGCTGTTCAGTCACGTAATACTGGAAGGAGGTACGCAATATGGGCATCACTAAAACACAGGTGCGGGTGTTAACTGCCCGTGAGAATTCAAGGAAAAGCATTAATGAAACTAGAGGCACCACCTCAATCACCGAGTTAGGTTTCTTCGTGGTGGCTGTGGTCGGCGGCAGCGTATGCCAAAACGGAAATTTTGTTACGTTATAGAAAAATCACCGTAAAGCGGCTGCAGCGTTGCCAATGTTTATGTTTCTTTGTGAACTGGTTTGATTTTTTAAATCAGGAATATTAATTGTATCATGGATATCGGGACAAAGATGTCTTTTGAAAGAAACAGACTTGGATTTTGCCTTCATGTCCCTTTAAATCCCTGCCTCACCTGCCGAGGTGGCTCTGTGGCTACGAGATTGTGCTGCTGAGCACGAGGACGCAGGTTTGATTCCCGGCAATGGCGGCCGCTTTTCTGGTGAAGGTGAAAAGTAAAAACGCCCGTGCGCGACATTTCAGTGCACGTGAAAAAGCCATAGGTGGTCACAACTAATTCGGAGCCCTCCACCAAAGCGCGCCTCTTCGTCTACATTGCGTCGGCGCGTTAAACGCTACAATCAATCAAATCCCTCTCTCACTCACCCTTTCCTTCCCACCAATAATATTTTAGAAAAAATCGCTACAAGTAATTAAATTTTGTGTATTTTCCCCTTCCCAATAATGCTTCGTTAAGTGAAAATGGAATGCTTCGAGTATTTCCCACAGAAAACAAACCCACACATATGTTTAGGGTGGGCTTCTATACATATGATCGGCGCATAGTCAGAATACCTTAAAAACGGCATCAGGCGCAGAAAAACTGCATTTTTGCGCATTAATTGTAAGTTTTATAGTGCTTTCAGGAGTACCTATATTAAAAATAGGGTTTTGTGAAAATAAACAATAATGAAGTGATTAATTTAATTAATAATTATAATTAATATTACCACAAGAAATTCCGAAACTAGTTCAAGGTGAAGGCGCAAGAAAACATTAGGAACGAGCCAGCAGAAAACCGCGAATAAATTAGACACCAAAAAAGCAAGAAAAAAATTTTTATCGCTAGCGCTGCAGTGCACGAGACCACTAGCCTATACCGCCCAGCAAAATTTTTGTAGCGACGAAAGCCCAGTCCACACATATGTGTGGGTGCATTTTTCAAGCGTGATGACGAAACGCACACGAAGGGAACCGGTGTAGTTTTTAGCCGGTCGTGTATTTCAAAGTCCTGCAAGTCGTGTCTTACGCTTGTTATTCAGAAAATACGAGAATAGGGAGAAGAAATATCAGTTTTCGCCTTGAAGGCGGCTAGCGTGATCGCTCCTGCTGAGGCGCCGTTTTTAATGTGCGGTTTCTCGTCCCATGGTGGCAAAATGAGTGAACTACCGAAACCAATAAAGTTTTGGAAGCGTTCGCAGTGGCTATCCAGGGCTGTGATACCGAAACCGAAAGAGGCCCCACTAAGTAAACGAATTTGTTTACCCACACGTTTGTGTGGGCTGGGTCGTAAAGGGTTTATTAACTAGTCATTTATGTTATTTCGCTGAGGGATCCACTTTTCTCCCTTACGAACATTTTTCAACGTTTATCTGATCAATAAGCGGATATTAAATTTTAAAAGCCAGAAAAACAAAAACTACCATGCGCGTTCGGCGGCGGCAGCACCAACTAAAGCAGTTACATCCATGCGAGGTGCTACTCTGATTGGACAATGTCCAAGCATAAAATTCAAAGTAGTTTCGGTTTAGGTTTCGCGAAACATGATGGGCATCCGACGTTATCGTTCGTTGGCTGGACAATTTGGCTATCTCAGTAATCGGCATACCGCGCTTCAGCCATGCTGTCGGCTGAAAATGCGTCATATATGCTACCAGCACGGCTTGGAATTGTAACGGTCACTAGCAGAGGCGTAGGCAATGGATGAACGCCCGCCGCGTAACCGGAGACGTTGAAATGCGATGCGCTTTTCTGTTACCTTTCGAGCTTGCATGGCTTGTGCCTGTATTGTAAGGAGCGTGTTCCTACCAGGACAGGACATGTGTCGGCTATTCGGGACTGTGGCCCGCAAGGAGTCGGTGCTTACAGCAGCCCCACGGCAACGAGAACTCGCCAGAGCGTCAGTGTCAGTCTGCACGCGTTCTGCGAAATCGCTCGTGGAGCAATGAACGTTACAGCTCAATAATGGTGAATTCAGTATAGGAAACATTGCCCAAAACAAAAAAAAATCACCTTCAAAAAGAAAGAAAGAAAGAGAAAAAGAAAGAAGGAAAGCAAGAAAGAAGGAAAGAAAGAACGAAAGAAAGAAAATATGCACTATCGGGGATTGGAACTTTCCAATTGCCAATCAACCGATCTAATGCTCCAGACCACTCGGCCAGAGCCAACGCGGTAAGAGGCTGAAATATATGGTATATATTGTGTAGCCTGTTTAAATTTTTATTTATTTTACTATTTCAACAAGCTTACATGACTATTTCTTGAATAACGCTGGTGCAGTAGGCCTTCCCGAGTTCGCATAAATACCTCATCAATCGCCACTCCATTCCTGAGAAAGAAAACCGTTCACTGATCTGCGGCCGTTCATTGGTTGGTTGGTTGGTTGGTTGATTGATTGATTGATTGATTGATTCATTTATTGATTGATTGATTGATTGATTGATTGATTGATTGATTGATTGATTGATTGATTGATTGATTGATTGATTGATTGATTGATTGATTGATCGATCGATCGATCGATCGATCAATCGATCGATTAATTTATTGATTGTAGGGTTTGTCGCGCGGAAACAACACAGGTTATTAGGCGTGCCGTAGTGGAGGGTTCCGGGTTAATTTTGACCAACCGGTGTTCTTAACGTGCGCCGAAACCTCAAACACGCGGGCGTTTCTGCTCTTCGCCTCCGCCAGAAAAGCGCCCGCCGCGGCTGGGAATCAAACCTGCGTCCTTGGAAATGTGTGGTCGTGCTACTGATTGCTGTGCTAGTTCACCGAGCGCGAAACGTGGTTTCCGCACCTCGGTTTTACGCTGTACGATAAAAGTTTCCGTCGATTATAACAGCAAAGCCATTGAGTATATCGTTAGTGTGTAGTGTCCACCGTTAAAAAAAGCCGAGAAAATGTCGAGCGCCCGTGTGTGCGTTGCCTCGCAGCGACCGCCCCGCGTCCCCGAAGCACCTTTGTCAATCCTAGCATTCCCACTTAGGCAGATTGTCAAAATGGCGGCGATTGCCCGGCAGTTAAAAAAAAATTCGGAGTGCTCGTGTGTGCGTGCTTCACCGCGACCACCCAGCGTTCCCGGCGCACGTTTTTCAAGTAAAGCATGCCCACTTAGTGATGTCTGCCGAGATTGGCAACAAAAAAAAGAACTCTAGCGTTCGCAGTAGTCGTGGCAACACTTGCTCGGAAAAAGAAACTCACGTCAGAGCGTACGCCCCGCCAAGGTGATGTCCAATGGTTATCACTTCCAAAAAACGACGGAAGCTCACACATCCGTAGCAGTAATGACGGAGTATAGGTCGTTGCGGCAGAGAAGAAGCAAATTGGCTAGAATTGTGAACTTAAACAGTCGTGTGATTGTGATGGTTGCGTGGGCGTCAGTATAAGCTTCCGTAGTTTTTAATTCCTTAGTACTTAATTAACTTCGATGACACCTCTCCCGCGTTTAGTTCGCTTTAGATACGTAAACTATCGTACCAGTCAGCGAAGTGTCGTATATGTGATTGTGTGGAGCTACTTGGACTTAGAGCTTGATTTGCCACAGCTTACGAACTAACGAACTACAGGCACATATTTCCAGGCAGAAACGTGTCGTGGCTTAGTTTTAACTAAGCGAACGAATTGCGACGACCCACCAGCGGCCGGCCGACTACTCGCTGGGTGGACTGATTCTGTCGCAGGATCGGCGAGTCGTGGAGTAGCGCAGTCAAGCCAAGACATGTCATTTGAAAGCGTTACGAAACGTAAGAGGAAATCGGCAAGGAGGATGCAGGGAGGACGGCAGAACTTTTCAATTGATTTTTAACAGGGAAGCTGCTTAGCCAATCGTTATGGTTTCGTGTTGGCTGTTTAAAATGCAAAACAATGCCTTGCGCTGGTGTGTGGGTGACTCGCGGCGACCGGCCAGCGTCTCCGGAGCACGTTTTTCACGCCAAAAATACAGTACTTATAGAGATCGGCCAATATTGGCAAAAAAAGTTCAGCGTTCGCTGTAATTGTAGCAACACCTTCTCGGAACGAGAAAGACTTTAAGGAAGCTCGAAGTCATAGCAAACAATCATGGAGTAAAGGTCGTTGCGGCAGTGAAGACGAAGCAAATCGGCTGCAGTAGTGTACAAAAACCGTCGTGTTGGTTGGGAAGGTAGTGACAGCTTCGCTTCCTTAATTTTTTCTGTTGAATACAGTCGCGCTATCGAAGCAAAATGGTCGAAACATGTTTTGCAGACTCCACAATACAACTTGTCATATTCATCCGGAAATATTTACAAATAACTTCAGTGTCCCTTAGGTCACTTTTCTATATCCTAATTCACCCATAAAGATATTTACCGTCGTCCTGCTTCGCCTCCTCCTAATTCACTCATTCACTTCACTTCACTGTTACAATTAATCCACAATTATTGCTTTTAATTTGCTCGGTCTTCCTCCCCAGTTTACTTCCACCAATCTTAAAGTAACTCTGATTGCTCTTAACTACTTTAAATTTTACGAGTTCCTTTTTTCATCTTTTTGATGCTGCGTTGCCATCTACGCGTGCCTAGTCATGCTATAGTTTGCTCTAACCGCCTTTAAATCTTTGGAGGCGTTCAGAATCTTCTGTGCGGTGGGTGGGTGTGCACAACTGGTTTCGCTCAAGGAAGTTGAAGGCCAGCTAACCGTCAGACACCCCCGCACGGGGCACCTTGAGTAATCTTGGTGACGGTGTTGGCGACACCCCGGACCCCGAGCCCCCATACTCTTGCTGTAATCTACCGTGGCTACGAGTTGTAAGGTGAAGGGCAGAAACCACAAACGCTGGCCGTCGGAGCCCAGGTCAAGCTCCGGCGGATGGGCTCCCTGTCTGTTTACCAGGCAGGGAGCTCCGGGACCTCTCAGGCTATCAGGGTAAGGTTTGAGAAGAAAGTACCCCCGTCCCCTGCTTTTTTCAATATCGCATGGCTTTTTCTTTATCCCCCCAATCCAATGATCGGCCCCCTAAAAGGGGCCGCACCGAAGTACTAGCTCAAGGTAAACCAGAACATTTCCACAAATTTCTTGTCATTCACTCTGCAGACACCACTACTGTTGCAAAGAAGTCTGTTGGCAAAGTGCATTGAGTCTGTTGTTGGTTCAGACTATGATGCTAAGAAACTCGCACCAGGTGATGTACTGGTCGAAGTAAAAAGGAAAAATCAGAGTGAGAACCTACTGAAACAGACAACGTTGGCCAACTTGACTGTCACTGTGACACCACACCGGACCCTCAACTCCTCGCAAGGAGTCATATCAGAGAAAGAACTAGAGTCTCAGATGGAAGCAGATCTTCTTGAGGCACTCCAACCTCAAGATGTAACTGCAGTAAAACGAATCGTAATTCGGAGAGCAAATCAAGAAATTCCGACAAAGCATCTAATCCTAACGTTTGATCGCACAACGCCTCCATAAAAGGTCAAAGTGGGTTTTCTTAGCTGCAACGTACGACCGTATGTCCCAAATCCGAGGCGCTGCTTTAAGTGCCAACGATACGGCTATGGAACCCAATCATGCAGAGGGAAGTTGACATGTGCCAACTGTGCTGAGACAGGTCACTCCTCAGAAGCTTGTGAAAGCACCACTCAGAAGTGCCCGAATTGCAGCGGACCACACACTGCTTATTCGCGTGCGTGTACACAATTCAAGGCCGAAAAGGAAATAATTCACATAAAAGTAAATGAAAACATCACCTATCCAGAAGCGCGCCAAAAGCACAAGCTGCTTTCGGCCACATCGTACGCAGACGCCTCCCGCCAGGGGTTGGGCGGCGTTTGGTCAGCACGGCAACACAGTGCAGCCTTCTTGCTGACGTGTTGCTGTCCCAACCCCCAGCTGAGCAGCCACCTGCTGCCTCTACAACACCTGTAGAGGCTGCGGGGGCCCCGTCTCTTGCCGGACTGCCTTCGGTAGTCCAGAGTAGTCAGGAATCGCCCAGTGTGGCGATTCCAGCGAATGCGGCGATTTCGATCACCGCTGGGAGCTCTGCCGCTCTCACTGTGTCCTCTCCACCGGCCCTAGGGACACCTAAGGGCACGGAGGAGATGGACACGGTAGGGCCCACAGAAGCGTCCATCCTAGCCCCCCCGCCTGCCCCACCCGCGGCGCTTGCGGCTGGAACCAAAGGCACCCGTAACGGTGCCAAGTCCAGGGGGCCCGGTCCGCCGGACACCCCCCGAACATCTGATGAGGAAATGGACGTCGGACCGTACCTGTCTGCATCGCTCCGCAAGGAACGGGCTGCGGTGTCCAAACCAACAGAAAAGCCAAAGAAACCCGCTCCAAGAATACAAGCCCCGATGGACAAAACATGAACCCACACACACATTCCAGTAGCTCTTAAAGGTACATAATGGGAACAGAAAATATCGTCCAGTGGAACTGTAGAGGCCTCCTTAAAAATCGTGATGACGTCTACAAATTATTGCATTCCAATCAGCCAAGTGTGATGTGTCTACAAGAAACACATTTAAACTCCAAACACACAAATGTCTTGAATAGTTACATGGTATTTAGGAAGGATAGGGCTGGTGGTGGTACATCTTCAGGTGGTGTGGCCATCATTGCCCGAAAATCATTGGCATGCCACCCTATCCAATTACAGACGGTCCTTTAGGCTATTGCCATTAGAACCATAATTTTCAATAGGCTAATAACATTGTGCTCCATCTACATCCCTCCTAATTTCCAGCTTTCAAGCTCCGATTTCGAGGGCCTTGTAGATCAGCTACCATAACCTTTCATTCTTATAGGTGACCTCAATGCACACAACACTTTTTGGGGCTCTCACCGCACAGATGCCCGAGGTCGCCTAATCGAAAAATTTCTAATATCTTCAGGAGCATGCCTATTTAACAAAAACAAGCCTACATACCATAATATAGCACACAACACTTATTCACACCTCGACTTGGCCATTGGCTCTGCAGTACTCTTTCCATCACTTGAGTGGGATGTCGGCACTAACCCATATGGCAGTGACCACTTCCCTACCTCACTAACATACATAGACAAAGCCCTAGCAGTTCCCCTTCCCATTGCAAGTTTATGGAAGCAAGAGCAAACTGGAACACATTCACAGAGACATCTCAACTGCACTACACAGACATAAGACACTTACCTGTAGAGAAGGCAACCCAGCTCGTCACGGAGCACATTCTCGCCGCCGCCAAAAAGTCAATACCCGAGGCCTCTGGGGCACCGCGCAGCCCGAGAAGGCCCTGGTGGAATGATGACTGCAAGCGTGCACGGGAGGCCCAGAACAAGGCGTGGGGCATCCTCCGTAGACACACCGCAAGTTTTAACATTATTTCTTCCAAAAGAGCGAAGGCATTAGGTAAGCTTGTGCGCCATGAGGCAAAAAGGGAGAGCTTGCGCGCCTTTCTCACATCCATAAATTCATACACGGACACCCACAAGGTATGGACCCGAATACGTAAACTAAAAGGACAACACACACATAGCCTGCCCCTGGTTAGCACGACTGGGGACACTCTGGAAGATCAGGCTAACACACTTGCACAACACTTCCAACACGTGTTTAGTTCTGCGCACTATACAAACACTTTTATGCAACACAAAACATCTGCCGAAAAGAAGCCTATACGCGACCAGAACAAGTCAAAGTCTGCATACAACTGTGAATTTACACTTCATGAGCTGAAGATTGCTCTTGCCACTTGTAAACCTTCTGCTCCAGGTGCAGACAACATTACATACACTATGATTCAACACGTACACGCAGACACCCTTGAGACACTCCTGCACCTATACAACCAAATATGGCTATCTGGCTATCGGGGCACCTTCCAAGGCTTTTGAGTGAGGCCATAGTTGTGGATTTTCTGAAAGAAGGGAAGGACCCTTCTTCTCCCGCAAGCTATAGACCTATTTCCCTGACAAGCTGCATGTGCAAGCTCTTCGAGAAGATGATTAACCGGAGGCTCATGTAGTTTCTTGAGTACAATGGTCTTCTCGAGAGCTGCCAGGCAGGCTTCCGGGCAGGGCGATCCACAAACTATCAATTAGTTGCACTGGAATCTTACATTAGGGATGCCTTTATAAACAAACAGTACTGCATGACCGTATTTTTTTGATATCGAGAAAGCTTATGATACGGCATGGTGTTATGGCATTCTTGCAGACCTAAAATCCTATGGTGTAACAGGTAACATGCTGAACACTCTCTCCAGTTACCTGTCTGAACGAACATTTCGTGTCAGAGTCGGTACGGCACTCTCAAACGTTCACGTGCAGGAGAATGGCGTGCCTCAACGTGGCGTATTGAGCTGCACCTTGTTTATAGTTAAGATGAACTCTCTCCGAAAGGCACTGCTGCCAACCATATCCTGCTTGATGTATGTAGATGACGTTCAAATATCTTTCAAATTATGTAACATATCCATTTGTGAACGTCAGGTCCAGCTTGGGGTAAACAAATTTTCCCGCTGGGCAGATGAAAATGGATTTAAACTTAATTCTTCTAAAAGTACCTGCGTTGTATTCTCAAAAAGGCGGGGCATCCTGCCCGATCCCGACATAAAACTCTTTGGTGACTCGATTCCAGTAAAAAGAGAGCACAAGTTTTTGGGTGTGGTGTTTGAAGAGAAACTCACATTCATCCCTCACACAAAACGACTCAAACAAAAATGCCTCAAAACAATGAATATTCTAAAAGTCTTATCTCACCAATCATACGGTGCAGACAAACAACTTTTGCTTTGACTTTATGCCGCGTTGGTGGGGTCACGGTTGGACTACGGAAGCGTTGTGTATGGGTCAGCCACAAAAACAGCACTTAAAATGCTCGACCCAGTGCTTTACTTGGGGCTTCGCCTGTCTTGTGGGGCATTCCGTACCAGTCCTGTCCACAGCCTTTATGCAGAGTCCGACAAATGGTGCTTAGCCTACCAGCGAACTTATGTTGAC
The DNA here is from genome assembly GCF_048455015.1 of Haemaphysalis longicornis. Classification (NCBI taxonomy): domain Eukaryota; kingdom Metazoa; phylum Arthropoda; class Arachnida; order Ixodida; family Ixodidae; genus Haemaphysalis; species Haemaphysalis longicornis. The sequence goes on from NW_027526422.1 coordinate 135,722,360, forward strand.
CTCCTATATGCCTCCAAAATTTCATCAATGAATAACCATCCCTTTAAACCAGTTTTTAATGATACGTCCACAACTAAACTCTTTTTAAACCGCCCATCAATTTCCGTTCCCTTCTCGCAGAGAGTGAGGGACGAGGTGACTATTCATGAGGTCTCCTTCTTAGACACATTCAAATCATCTCACACTGATCTTGTAGCACCATGGCATCTTCTTCCTGTGGCATGTGACTTGTCTTTCGTGCAATACAATAAGAACAGGACACCAAGAAGTGGGATTTTGCAGCATTTCATGCAGGTGCAGAATAAATACAGGGCTGCAGAGTTTTTCAGTGATGCATCTAAAACGTTCACTGCAGTGTCTTGTGCTGCGCATGGTCCCAATTTCGAAGCATGTAGAACAATGAATGTTAATACAAGTAATTTTACGCCAGAAGCATATGGCATATTTCTGGTTGTAAGTCACATAGTTGAACATCATATTCCTACGTCCGTCATTTATACAGATTCGCTGAGCGTCGTCCGTGCATTATCATACGGAAAGTCATCAAAAAACCATGTCATTAATCTTGTCTTCAAAACAATTATGGTAGCTTATTCCTCAAACCTTGGGGTGACTGTGTGTTGGGTGACAGGCCACTCTGGCATTGGCAGTAATGAAGTGGCGGATGAAATGGCCGCCAATGCTGCACCCCGAAACACAGTAGACATGGCAACACTACCTTACACAGACCTCAAGCCACACATTAGGCAACAACTCCGTAAAACTTGGCAAGCAAACTGGAGCGAACAGAAAGACAACAAACTACACGTAAAAAAACCACACTTGGGACAATACACTACTGACTCACACAACAGGCACATTGAAGTTACCTTAGCTAGGTTACGGATAGGCCATACGCATGTAACGCACTCGCACCTGCTCACGGGATCTCCAAGACCCCTGTGTAGCAGGTGTGGGGAGGGCCTATCCGTAGTCCACATACTCATACAATGCAAGGCACTTGACACAACACGACACAAACACTTCAGAGAACTCTACAGACAACATATTCCCCTACACCCATCGTTGTTATTGGTGACGATGCCATGGTTTTTGTGACATGCGTGTTTAAGTATTTGTCAGATGTTAAGTTTTTAAACCTCATTTCCTATCATGCATAATCAAATCTGGCCCTATACACCAGCCATCACCATTATCTTTATTGATCTTACTATGTCCAGTTTACACGTTTTATACCTACCTTTTGTGGTAATCACTTCTTTTCATTAAATAACTTCTCTGGCGCTCTTTGCCCTCGTCGGCCTTGCGCCATTAAACACCAACCATCATCATAACCGTCAGACACATAAGCCCTTCGCAAAAAAAAGAACTATCAGCCATTCCGTCCGTTGAAGGTGTTCATGTTTCCTGCTTTCTTAAATTTGGCCAGTTTATATTTGTTCGCTGTGTTATTTCCTAGCTATATAAGTTTTTGTTGAACTTTGGGCTACTGTACACTCCGCAATAACTAGAGCCCGGCCGCTGTAACAGTGATCCGGCAGTTCGTCTCGTTGAAATTGCCTTTTGCAAACAAGCATACCGCAAGCAAAGGCAAGCCCACGGGGCAAGGCAAAGCGTTTTGAAGAGGTCATTTTCTACACCCAGCGCCGCTTCCAGCATTAACATGCCACAATATGATTTACTGGTTTGATTTGCCAGCTCACAGTGGGCGCTGGAAGCTTTGAGCTAGACAACATATAGCTCGGGCACTTAAATCTGCTTAAATGATTTTAAATCTGAAAGTGTAGCGTTAATTATAATAACCTTCGTTGCCGCTACATTGTTGGCGTCTCTGTGTTCGATGTCTTTTCTGAGTCCCGTGGTTACCCGTTGGAATTCTGACATTGAGAACCGCGTTTAATACCCTTTTTCTAATTTGCATTTTTCATTATTTTCTGGTCGCCTTGGGGAATTTGTCAAAGGGCCTTCTAATATTTGATTGGGGGCGGGCAGCGTAATACAGTACTGGTGTAAAACTAAGTACTGAAGATAGCGGTCGCCAGCAAATCTGCCATTCTCTCTGCCGTTTTCTTGGTCTGCCATTCTATAAAGCATACACAACAGTGGTAACAGGGTAACGAAATCACTTTGCGTCTACTGAAGAAGACCGATCGGCTGTTACTCAAGAATGTGAGCAGTGCCCATAAATCTAAGACCTATCTGACCCCCGCATCCCAACTCCATCCTAAAACTCTCTGGGGCGCACGAAGCGCCCGTGGAACGTACGCATACAAATTTTACCAGAGTAGCGGTATCATCCTCACACCTGCTATATTACCACCATCCTCATTGCGCCGGGGGGGTGCTGCATTCGATCTCAAAGATCGTTGTACGTGCGTATAACTATGTATTATTATTCTGCAACATATCGTTTCGACCGACGTCGAGAGATGTAATGCACAGAGATTGGAAAGTTCAGCAGATGCTCTCCCACGACGGCTCCCACTTTTAAAACACGGTAACACGGTGTTCGGTGCTCTTTGACCTCAGCTGTAACGCTGCCAATGGGACATGAAGAATTCTATTAGGTTACCGTGGACGTATTTTGGAATGTACGCAAGTGTGGACAAAGTTTTTGGCGGAGCAGGGCAAGCGTCATTTCGTGTGAGGAAATGGTAGCCCATTTTACCACGTGATCCAAATTTTATAAATTTTTATCGGCTCCTCCATCTTTTCGTCATCCGTGATAAAAAATCTTCCCACACTGCCACTCGATAGAGAAGAGGTACGGCCGGTCGGTCCTCAACAGGCCATGCGCGGGTTCGTAAACGATGAATTTGTTGTTTTACGGCGAGTGTGTGTAAAGCGCCCTACATCGACAAGCCTCCTGCTTTGGCTCGCTCACCATTAAACGACAACCAACCTCCGCAAAGAAGGTATTAATGAGCTCCCTAAAGCACACCTCGAAATTATTATATGCCGTATTACTTTAAAAAGAGAGAAACCTTAGTTATTCAGAAGAGCCTTGTGGTAGTGGAGCGTACCTTACAGGTAGTCATGCGCCTTCCTGGGTGCTGCCGCTCTCTCAAGCAGCAGGAGCTGACCGCAAGGGATGGAGCTGAACAGCAGCTTCTCCCACTGCTCGGAGAAAAGGGAAGAGGGTGCATGTGGCAAAGCAGGCTGGCTGCATTCAAGAATAACGTGCTTGAGTGCTCCTTACTGCGTAAACAATTTGCACTGGGCTTGATGTTGAGTTGGGAACATTAGGTGCAACAGTACTGAGTGAAGATGGGTGTGGGTTTGCACAAGTCCGAGTGTGGTTTGTTGGGGCTTTCGTTGCTGTGGGTGGGCCCACGGAAGTGTTCTCTGACTGAGTCCGTAATGCTGTGTAATTTCCTGGTAGGTCGTGAGTGGCGTATGTTCAGGTGGGTCCTCCGTGACCGGGTCAATAAAACCTCGGGCGCTGAGGTGGGCTTAGCCATTGCGTTCCAGGGAGGAGGGGGCCACTTCAGACACCACCGCGACTCCCCTGTCTGGTGGCTTGCTTGTCAGTATGCCCTATGTAAGCGGAGCCACCCAGCCCGCCTTGATACTACTTTGAGACCACCGCTAACTTGGCTTGTCCTCGCCGTATGTATTTGATTCTGCGCAGAAGACTGCGGGCAGACATCCATACCATTTGTCCAGAGCTCTGGCTCTTGCTTCTCGCCTACGCTGATGGTGAACGGGTTCATATAATTTGAAAAGGACGGATTAATATTGCCTCCACCATTTCTCCGGCACTTCCTTTGTTTCGGCCAGCGTCCGGCACTGGCGTCAGTTTTAATTGGGCAGGGACCTTTCGGCTGTGAGGCGAGATTTTTGGGTAGACACGTTCCCTTCAACTAGCTAGTCGACTGTATTGTGTAGCGGAACGCTTACTGGCCTGTCTTTGGACACGCTCATTGGAAGGCCGTGCGCTTGTTTCGTTGCTTTACTCTCGACGGTGCTACGTTTGTCGATTTCTCTCTTGTTTAGCACTGCGGATGGATCTGAGTAAATTATTCTTGATAGGATGAAAGTCTGGAATAGACGAAGCTTGCCTTTCTCTTTGATGCCGCTGCTCCAATCGGTGAGTCTTGCGGGAACCTGTAGCACCTTTTCTCATGTATGTAAGCGGCTGTATGAAATGGCCGTTCCTTCAGACGGGTTCTATAAAAGATGCGTAATTCAAAGCGCTGTGCCTGGTTTGATGACCTGTTCCTGAAGGGTGACCTAGGCGTTATCTTCTCGTTCGTGGAGGCGGCGCCGAAATACAAGTTCTGATTTTTGTGGTGAGTAGCTCCAACCACCTTTCTTCACATACTGGTTGCCCGTATTGGCGGCTAGTTGAAGAGTATCTTGCAGACTCTTTATCCTCCACAGGGTTACGTTGTCGGCCCTGAGGGCGTGTCTTAGGTTCGGTGTACTCTCCAGCCACCCCGACGTGACCCAAGCTGTATCTTTTTGTTGAGTTATGTTGAAGAAGGGATTAAGTTACATCCCGAGTTCAGGCATTTACGTTCCAGATCTTGCAGAAATTGGTATGTAGTTCCCTGACTTGCGTTGAGTGTGCGGGTCAGGCTAAGTTATGATTCGCCATTGCTCTTTAGTTGGTCGATTAGGTGGCACAACAGCTGCCAGCCCTTCGTCGTTTATAGAGTGGCCTAGAGTTCGTCGCATAAACTGAACCAATTTTCTTTGCCTAATTCTGCTGCGTGCTCTGCCACTTCCGTGTTTATCAACACTTTTCGTGCGGAGCTTGCGGATGTGCCTATTTTTCCCTCTTCTGGTGAGGCTATGACGACTTTCCACAGGTGGTGAATTCTTGGGTGTCTGCGGGGACTCTTGTATGCGTCTCTTGTATACTTGAGTTTGCGTCTTCACGGCTGAGGTTATCTCCCGCACCCAATCCTCATACGAGAGTCCTCATAATCACTCCCAAGCATTCTGGTCTTGTCAAATGGTTCCGATTCGACAATGCGGGCTGCACCGATGAGGGCTTTCTAATTTCTGCCTTTAACTAAGAGGTGTATCTTTATCTCAGACCACTATCTATATATCAGACCACCCCGGCTCAGACCACTGGTTGGTTGTAATAGTCATCCAGGAGGCGTCGAGCGGACGTCAGAGCATCAAGAGGTCTAGGATTGTGTCTCTTGACATGCTGGGGCCAACTCTGTTTGTGGTATCAGGCTCATTAAACAGGACGAGGTAGTTTTGGTTTAGTACATTCACTAACGCTTGTCCCTTCTTGGTGTTGCTCTCGCCACCACCCCACCCCACCCCACCCGCAATCTACTGTGGAGCCTCAACGTGATTTAGTATCAGTGTGGGGTGATTTCGTGCTAACATTAGGTCTTATTATACTGTTTTCTACACACCGAGTGGCTTGCGCGAGGGGCAACAGCAAGTGTTTAAAGCGAATAGATTGGTCCTTTCCTCGGTTGAGTGCGTGTGGGTATGTTCCATACCTTGGAAATCTCGTGTTCAATTCGTTTCTTGGAGGGCTATTGTGTCTGCTGGGGTGGAAGGATTAACGTTAATGTTGAAGTGTTGCCGGTTAGTTTGTTTATGCCTAGAAACTTCCAGTACGGAATTGCCGTGGCGTCGAGCCTATGGTTTCGTGGCGGCATTCTAAGATACAATTCCGGGCCATCTCCATTAACTTGAAACATAGGAAGGGGTGAAACATGCAGTGAATAAGTGTACGATGCGGTTTCGATGATTCTGTTTTGATATATAAAGTGGTTTGGAAGTTATGAAGTGTATAATGCGGTTTCGATACTGTGCTCTCTGTTCCTTAGTCCTTGGCGCCTTAGCGTTTTTGCCCAGAGAAATAAAACAGTTGGGGATACAGGTACACAATTTGCTGCAAAAGTCCCGTGTCCTTGAAACAGGGCGCGACCTTGCGCGCTTTGGAAAGCGAGTGTCCCGGTGTTTGTTTTTGTACGCATTTCAAACATTTGAGGAAGATGAAGAAACGCTTGTATTTGAACGCAAATCCTGCTTCTAGCCCAAGTTCGTGGGCGAAAGATAAGGGGTGCCTGAATAATTACACGTCTGCTATTACCGCTGCTAAACACAAATATGCTCGTTGCGACTTGCCATCGCCTCTCAAATCTAATCAGAGGAATGCCTGGGACACAATTTCACGTGTTAGAGCAGATAATAAGATTTCTTTACATGGGAACAATCAAATTCCTGTTAGAATCGAAGACTGCTCGTCAGCATTTAATACGTATATTGCATCTGTTCTTACGTGGGAAGATCATTCCAACATCCTTGCAGTTGAAAATTTTGTGAGGTCATTCGAAGAACCCATCGAAAGCACAGTCAGGGAATCGTATCACAAATTACTAACCTCAAAACTTCAACTTCCGCTCGCATGGAAGGTATTAATTCTAAGGTGTTCAAAATACGATATTCATTTCAAGTGAGATTTTTTTCACATCTTTCGACAATACTTAATGTCCGGACATCTACCCAAATACTCTAAAATTGCAAAAGTGGTTCCCGTCAATCAAGGTGGCGATGACACTTCCCCCGATAACTATCGCCCCATTTCACTGAATTGCATTCTTTAATAATAATAATAATCTTTATTTCACAGCACTGAATACATGCGTGGGCCAGCCCAAGCCAAAAAAATTGCACCCACCTCCCCTCAAGGGAACCCTGGTGTGATGCGACGCTGAGGGGGGTTCAAGCGCAAGCGGAGAGCAACCGTTGACCGAAAGGCCGCCGAAAAGCGGCACACCGGTTATATTTGCAGCGCGGCCGAAGGAGGGGAAACCGCGGAAGAAAGAGTACTGCACATGTGCCGGCGCCAGTGCGTCTGCCACGGCTGTGACGCAACACAATCCAAAGCAATCCACTTTAATCCAATACAATCCAAATCCAATCCAATCCAAGCCAAGCCAAGCCAAGCCAAGCCAAGCCAAGCCAATCGATTCCAATCCAACGTGGCCTCCGCGATTTGCTGCCGGCGGCGCGCCGCCGGTAGCCGATCGTGGAGGCCACGAATCCAACATAGAGTTTCTTACAGTATACACTAGAGAGGAATCTGGCGCTAGCGCCTATGCGGCTCACATCAAGGTCGTCTGGGCCGCCATTATACATCGCGCTCGCCTTAGTTTCATCATTGGCTTGGATTGGAACGTTTTAGTGACCGCACATTTAAACAAAGTGCCACAAAAACGCGAAGAATAGTGTGCACTAAATTAAGTGGAAAGCAAAAACAGGCTGTTTTAAAACGAAGGAAAAAAGAAGTAAGGCGTAATTTTGCCGGAACGATTGTGCCTGCTATTTCGCAGGCCAAGGTTGTAGTTACGAACAATGCCAATATTTTTTTTTTTGGGGGGGGGGGAGTCACTCATTAGAGACTGTGATTTTATTAATTTTACCATTATTTCAAATAACAAGTTGCTTGAAGAGCTTGGAAAGTTTTTTGAGCGTGCCTATGAAAACGTTTCCTTCGTAGTGAACCGGTGCACAGTGACCGCCAGCTAGTTTAACAAAAAAAAAGAAATCGTGGCGTTAAACAGTCGTGCCCGATGACAAGATAGTATGCGTATACAAGCGCCCGTATCTGCCGTATCTTGTCTTCGTCGAAGTACGTTTTGTTTCTCCTTTTCGTCGGCTACAAATTTCGCGGCGGCATATTACTCGCTCAGTCATACGTCCTTCCACTGCGGCATGGGCAACGTCAGGTGCGATCACGCATTGCCTGCTGTTTCACTGAACACGGATACCACAGAAACGTGAGGATTTCGGCTTCCTTGTAGCTCGTAAACGTGTTAATGCATAGTGAAGAAAGCAAATCCCAAAAACGGCTTAAGAATCCAATTGCCATGCCAAGCCCAAACCAAAAAGGGCGTCTTCCAATGAACCCCCATGACGACATGGCTTACGAGGCGCAGTTTCCTCTCTAGTATACATACTAAGAAACTCTATGCAATCCAATGCTCCTCGAGAGAGTGTTCGCTATCGGAGAGGAGAGGGGGTGAGCGGCGGAGAGCGCAGCTGGATCGGCGAGGAGAATGGGGGAGGGGTGGACGCCGACAACGCCGACAACAACGCCGGATGGATGCAGGGACAAGGCGAGTGAATGAGATGTGTCGCATCTAAAAGGCCTGTTGGGGCCTTGCCGGGCAGTTGCTGCACATTACGGACGCAGGGATACAAACATTATCGTCTGCTGAGGAAAAAAAAAGTACTAAAATAAAAATAAATAAAAATCAAGAGAAAAAATTAAAATTACAGAAAGAAGTTGGGGAATTAAAAAATCTCCAGAGAATACATTCGAAAGCTTCAACCATTCAACATTCACCCGCGTAATACAAAAACAGCGTGTCTAACTTGAGAACGGGAGCTTAGAGAAAACAGGTCGGAGGGATTGGAGTTGAGGATAGAAGGGACTGGAAAGTACGCAGCCGATCACCATACTTTGTGTGAACCCTCGGCACAACAAAGCATTCTCGTAAGCGGAGGCCACGTTGCGGTGTGCACATTATACAGTGTTCATGTGACCAAAAATATTTGAACAACACAAAGAAGTCGTGCATCCTTGACAACTGAAAAACGTCTACATGCGACTCAAGCGATGCACCATACATTACTGACTTGACAACTGATTTTAATATGCAGTTAATTTTTCTTTTTCAGAAGGCGGTACAGAAGTAAAAACTGCTAATGCCACACCCCAAGACAATATAAGCAAGTGGATAGCATATTTGTTTTCGTATGTATACCGGACATAAGGCTTTAATAGAAAATAGGAGAAAAGGAACATTTCTGAGTTGGGTACATACGTACGCTGCATGTTTATTCCAGGGCATATCAAAATAAAATAATAAACTTAAGTATTTACAGTAGATAGTTGGGCAACAGGTGCACATGCACATTGGACACAATTGCTAGTATACAAATACATTGGAACGCGCTGAGGAATAAGCTGAGCTGGATTATGGAAGCATTCTCGTTGTGACTCATTGTTGTTTATTGTAACTAAATTATCGTGGCACCACCACATTACTTGCATACAGTCATGCTGCAGGTATTCCATTGCTAGTTCCTAGTTAATACGTCTGGATACATGTACCGTATCGTGCGCATATTGGAACTCTGGAATGAGTTCAAGGACTACTGCGTTCGTTAACGTATATAATAAATAAACTGGGAGCAAGAACAGACCCCTCAGGGACGCCTGAGGATAAATGCTCTGGATTGCTTCTCATCGAACGCAACACAACAATATGAGGACGATTGGATAGGTACTGGTTAATTAAAGATAGAAACGGACCTTTGAATCCATACTGGAACCGTTTATAAGATAAAACGGAGTGGTGAATAGAATCGAATGCCTTGGAAGCATCCAAAAACATGGCGCAGGCATATACACTATGTTCTAAAGCATTGATTAGAAAAGCAGAAAGTTCTTCTAGAGCTTTTTTTATTCCACGCCCTCTGACAAAACCGAACTTGTTGGGCGAGATCACACCATGTGTATGAAGGACGCTCAGCAACACTGTTGCAATGTGTTTTTCTAAAATAAGGGAAATGGTAGGAAGAATGGAAATTCCACGGTAGTTTGAAACGCAATTTTTCGGGCGATTTTTCTACCATAGGGTGCAAGGGCCTGTTTTAGTCCGAAGGTGCATGTGGTGTACGGACTATATTCCTGATTATAGCGAGTAATACATCTTTAAGACGCTCAGAACGCCTACACAGGACTGCAACAGAAATGCCGTAAATTTCTGCAGCTTTATTTCTTTTGAAATAAAGCTGCATTTGTTTGCATTTGTATTTCAATATTTCTTTTGAAATGTTGCAAGCTCCTCGAGCATATCACCACCTTCCAGATTTAATGTCGCCTCGGTTCAAGCAGTTTCTTTTAAATCGAAGCTTTTTAGCTCTACCCCCCCCCCCCCCTCCCAAGGGCCTTGTCGCGGCCGTTGGTGGCAACAGAAAACTGCAGCGAAAGAGTAAAAAATGAAGGAAGCTCACACTAAAGCGTAAGGCTTGAAGGTAGCGCAGTTGTACGGAACCTTCAGAACCGTTACAAAGGTATAAGTGCGTGATTGCAGCCGCTTTGCTTCTTCTTCGCTGTCGGAACGACCTTTGCTCCATCCTTGTTGCTATAAGTGTGAGCTTCCCTAATTTTTGTGGAAGTTGTATTCATAGGACATCACGTTCGAGGGGCGTACGCTATGACGTGTCTTTCTCGTTGCGAGAAAGCGTTGCCACGTTTACGGCGAATGCTTGAGTTCATTTTTTGGCCAATCATGGCCAATTTTTTTCGTAAGTGGGTATGCATGGCTTGCAAATGTGCGCCGGGGAGGCTGGGAGGCCGCCGCGGGGCACGCACACAGCATCGCTCGCCATTTTCTTGGTTTTTTCACATCCTGGCGGTCACCGTAATATGTGCCAATATTCATAAGCCGGTATGCTTGGCTTGATAAATGTGCGCGGGGACCCTGTGCAGTCGTCGCGAGGAATGCACATATGAGGTCTCCGCATTTTATTCGTTTTGTTAACTGCGGAGCAGCCGCCAAAAGGCGCACGCTTACGTACGTGCCCGCACTCGGCATTTTTATGGTATTTTACCTGCGGACATTATAAATCACCATTTGCTACATAGCTTCGCTGCTAAAAGAAGTTACTCCAACCGCCTGGAATCGAATCTGGAACTAATTGAAAAACAGAATGAGAACCCGCTGTCTTACTGATTGAATTACGAGCCCACGCGCAGCCGGGGGAGACATATGGTACACTGCCACGTGCACTGCCTGCTGAATGCCACGTGATAGCGTCGCGCGACGTTTCGCGCAACTCTGCAGTCCAGCCATGGCGTATGTAGCGAGCGTGTGGACGCCTTGCGCACGCGCTGGGAATCAGTAAAAATTAAAAGAAGCTAACACCACCGCATCTCACCTCACTTCCCCTCTGTCCTGCCGCCGCCGACGTCTGTGCCACCGATCTCGTCACCCCCGTCGGCGGCGGCAGAGACGGAGAAGTGAGATGGTCTAACACCGGGTTTGAGCTTTGTGTCACTTTATAAAAAAAGAGTTACCACTCATGCGCACCCGCCGCGGTAGCTCAGTGGCTAAGGCGTTGCGCTGCTGAGCACAAGGTCGCGGGTTCGATTCCCGGCCGCGGCGGCCGCTTTTCTGATGGAGGCGAAAAGCAAAAACGCCCGTGTGTACGAGATTTCGGCGCACGATAAAGATCCCCAGGTGGTCGAAATTAATCCGGAGCCCTCCACTACGGCGCGCCTCATCGCCTGCGTTGCGTCGGCGCGTTAAACCCCACAATCAATCAAATCAATCAACCACTCATGCGCTATACCAGTGGTTCGTGCATTGATTTCAGCTTACCAAACAATATCTCTTTCAACGAATAAAGGGTATGTTTAAGTGCATTTCACTTGTCTATGGTTTCATTATTTGTAGAAACACGTGTGCGAGTCCAAGTGACGTCGTATGGGTAATCGTTATGGGTGTCGTTTCCAGCTTCGCTTACCAACCATCTTCCCAGGGTGACTTGGTGTTAATGTTTTCACTAATCAACTCTGTTTTACAAAATTCTTCTCATGTGACACTCAAATATTCCAGTACCCGACGGCTTCCGCTTTAGCGTGGATAACAGCATACAAACTGATTGTATTTTTTAGACTCCTCTAATGCTTTTGACCGCGTATCCCAGTGCCGCCACGTCTCTAAATTATCGTCTCTTCAAATAAATTCTGTAACACTATCGTGGCTCTGTCACTCTTTATTCTCACGCCAGCAACTTACTATAATCAATAGGTTCGCCTCCTCCTTTACTGGCGTCACATTAGGCATCCAACATGGTAGCGTTCGTGGCAGTTTACTCTCTTTAACTTACATTACTGACTAGCCTACTAATAACTCGTCTTCCATGCAGATTTTTGCAGATGATTGCATTATATATCGTCCCATAACCGCTCCTCATCATCATATCGCCCTTCAAAATGACCTAACCTTAATATTATTTCAACACCTGGCAGATCACCCTAAACTTTTCTAAGTACCAAACAATTTCTTTTTCTCGCTTGCGAAATAAATGTAACAGCACATAATCTATTACTACCGCTCACTTCACAAGGACAACGTCATACAAATAAATAGCGGTACACTTAACACCTCACTTGTCATGGTCGTACCGTATACATGAAGTCGGTGTCAAAGCATCAAAATTATTAGGTTACATACGCCGGAACTTCCGTAACGCACCTATCGACATCTGTACATTAGGGTATTAACTTTCGTTTGTCCACAATTAGTGTTTGCTTCATCTGTATGGTCACCACATCAAGCTCATTTAATGCCATCACTAGAATCAAATCAACTTAAAGCTTCAGGCTTCATTTCTCGGTATTATGACCACCATGCTAATATTACTCAAATGAAAATAGATATATTAGTTCAGCTATTAGGAACTCGGTGCTAGATTCCTGTGCGATGTCTTCCGCACAAATGCATAAATTCAGCTACGCCATCCCCATTGCCTCTGGAAGCACCTATTCATGTCAGCACGGCGTCATAATCAATTCAATTTCAAGTGAATATTTAATAAAACACGTTCCTTCCACTCATCTACCCTGCCACGTGCCCTTTCATTTGGGAATGATCTTGCAAACGCCATAAACTCCTTATCGAACCATGGTGCATTTCTTAAGCTGCTGACCAGTCATATTGCTTGAAATCTTATTCGCGGATATTTAAGTTGTCATATTGTAAACTATTTTTATTTCTTTGTTTAAAATTGATATTGAAGCCTACTTTCAGTGCATTAACACTTGCTCAAAATGATATAATGATACTGTGGTATAATAATATGTTTTACACCATTTCGCACTACTTCTGCTTTACTTCTCTGCCCACCTTACACCATGATGCCCATAATATCCTGCATTACCAAATTTATGATGCTTCGTGGTGGATTTCTTTCTTTACCCTAATGGAATTTCTACGTACTGCGCCGTGTATTTTTGTTTAGCTTTCTCCCCCGTCACGCAATGCTCTTCGGAGTATGTGAGGTACTGCAAAATAAATAAATAAATCCGCATCAAAGTTAGTCTGAAATAAGACTTGTGCATGTTGCATTGAAAAAAGAGGACCAGACACCATCTTCCCTGGATGTATGCTTTTTCCAACTGTAAATCATAAGCATTTCGATTTCTAATAACCCCGATTGTGTTTGAAGTGACCGCGTAGGGAAGGCGACTTTGTGCTGCCAATCGGTGTGCGACTGGTTTGCCGTCCTGGTTTAATACTCCACATTCGGCACACGGCTGGCTGCAACTTTCTGGTTTCTGAAAACGCAACTTTTGGCGTTATTCAGGCACGTACAATCAAGCCCGACATCCGGTTCAGGGGTACGTGATGGCGTTGTGATAGTTCTGTCCCTGTGCAGTTTACTTTGCATAAAACGTGCCGAGACACTTGCAAAGAAAGAAAGGTCAGTGCAGCCTGCAACAGGTTATTTCAGTAGTCGCTCCTCCTATGCACCTGAACAGCTCTTTCGAAATAGCCTATGCATTAGGAACAATGAAAAGGTGGAATAAAAACCAGTTGCATGCTTCCGTCATCGTGCACATTTTGGCATATTTCTATTTGTAAACATTAACGTGTACAATAATGGACGAATCACACTAAAAAATAATAACGTTCCTTCGAAATCATACGGTTTTAGCAATACCAAGGTCACCGGGCATCGTGAAGACGTCCTTGGTCTCTTGCAGCTTTGCACGTAACATCGCGCGATACCTACTTGCCATTCAGAGTGCAATGCTAAAGCGATCCTTTCTTTATTTTTACACGCACTCACGTATTTCAATTTCTTGTTTCTTTTTTTCTCAAAGGGCTCAGAGAATACTTCGCGAAGCTACGAGTGGTTTGCTATAAAAGCTGTGTCGAACTGCAGTGAAAGCAGCAGTTGGACGATCAGCAGCTAAAAGAAACCATGGTAAGTTTGCCTGCTATACGTATTCCGAAAACACCAGTCTATAGCGAAGAGCCTCAAGCGGTGTAACACAACTAGCGGCCATCTCTAAAAAAACGCTTATCCATTGAATGTAAGACCGAATCCTACGTGGTAGCGTGAATATAGCTCTATCAGTACGGATAAACACTTTGTTGGAGCTGAACGTCTAACTTTGTCGAATAGCCTGGATAGAGGACCGACAACTTTGATGAGTGAAAGCTGCGGCATAATAGAACTGCCTCTGCACACAAAATAATACACTTTTTCTTAACATGGATACCCGTGTAATAACGCGGCCGCTTTTGGCATACGCATAAGCATTGGAAACGTCTTTCTAAGCTTTGTGAAAGTGCTAAAGAACTTACCATAATAATGCGTCCTAAAACGAGAACATGAATGGACCCTAAACTGTCACTACATAGCTACGCCACGTCTTATCCTTATCAAAATCGCTGAAGTTCTAAAGTGAAAAGGTATAACTCTCACGATGACTACTTACTGTGCAGATTCGTGCCTGCGTTGTCCTCGCTCTGGCCACCAGCGCCTTTGCTGGTTACACCGGTTTCGCCGGCTACGGTGGCCACGGCCTTGTCGGACACGGCCTTGCCGGCTACAGCCTTGGCGGCTACGGAGTCGGGGGCTACGGCCTCGGCTACGGTGGCTACGGTCTGTCCCACTACGGCCTTGCCCATGGTGTCGGCTACTCTGGTCTCGGCCTGGGCTACAGCTACGCCCCAGCTGCCAGCTACGCCGTCGCTGCCCCAGCTGTTGCCAAGACCGTGTCCACCTACCACGCTGCTCCAGCCGTGGCCACCGTTGCCCACGCTGCCCCAGTCGCCACTTACGCCGCTGCCCCAGTCGCCACCTATGCTGCTGCTCCAGCTGTGACCCGCGTCGCCACCTACCAAACCGCTCCAGCCGTCAGCGTTGTCCGCGCTGCTGCCCCAGTCGCCACTTACGCCGCTGCCCCAGCTGTGACCCGCGTCGCCACCTACCAAGCCGCTCCAGCCGTGAGCGTTGTCCGCTCTGCCGCTCCAGCCGTGACCACTGTCGCCCACGCCGCCCCAGTCGCTAGCTACGGTGTCGGCTACGGCCTTGGTAGCTACGGCGGTTACGGCAGCTATGGGCTGTCCAACTACGGTCTTGCCCATGGCATCGGTTACTCTGGTCTCGGCCTCGGCTACAGCTACGCCCCATCTGCCAGCTACGCCGTCGCTGCCCCAGCTGTTACCAAGACCGTGTCCACCTACCACGCTGCTCCAGCCGTGGCCACCGTCGCTCACGCTGCCCCAGTCGCCACCTACGCTGCTGCCCCAGCCGTCGCCACCACCGCCGTCCACCACGCTCCAGCTGTTGCCACCGTCGCCCACGCTGCCCCAGTTGTTGCTTCCTACGGCGTCGCCCACGCTGCCCCAGTCGTCGCCTCCTACGGCGTCGCCCATGCCGCCCCAGTCTACGGCTACGGTGTCAGCGGTCTCGGATACGGTGTCGGCCACTACGGTTTCGGCCACGGCCTCGGCTCCTATGGCCTGAACTACGGCTACGGCCTTGGCTCTCCCTTCGACTACACCACCCTCCTCCGCAAGAAGAAGTGTGAGTACTTTACGAGAATTTTGTTGAGCTCGTCGGAGTTACTTGTATGGTTAGAGGTTTTATCAGCATGAGGCTCATTTCAGGTGTATTATGTTCTTTAAACCATATTTGAAATAGCTACATCATTTCGGACCGACGAGATCTTCCGAGGCTGTAATTTCGAATACAGAATGTGGCAGGGCCTTTTTGTGATAGAACATTGAGTCAAAGCCTAATAACATACACCTGTTGAAGCATACGCGTACAGGAACAATTAAAATGCTGTCCAGCTTTCGCTTGGGTAATATTAAATATAGCTATAGCCTGTGGCCCATATAGCATGAGGCGATCTCACAATGTTGTGAACCGTAGGATGTTATTCACGAATACCTGTTCGACCCTAACTTTTTCGTGGCCTAACAGATGATTGAACAGTTTGCACTAATAAGCCCGCTCCGGATACGTTACGAATGCACGAAGTTTTGGCAGGGAAGAAATTACAGATGAGAAATAACTGTAATACAGTTTATATACCCAGCACTAATCCTTATTTCTCATGGTTTTCTTTTTCAGAAACACCTCTTTGAGGAGTATATACAGCCAATTGTGGAATATAGTCACAAATTCCGGAGCGTCATGCTTCGTCACACTGCCATCACGAAGGCTTGATGGAAGTCGTGTAATAAATGAAGAGAATTGTGATCGCACTGTTGTCTCCTTTGTGGTCTTTTTTTGCGACCGTTGTTTTGTTTCCATGTAAAGAACGGTTTTTATTTTGTTGACAAGGAAGCTCTTTCATGCTTGGGTAGTTACACTGCTATTGTTTGTGCTTCTTTTGAAGTTGCTTTTCGTGACAGGCTTTCCTCAGAACAAGAAAGTTATGTCCGAAATTAGTTTTGTTTTCGCGGGCACATTAGCATCAATTAACGCGTATATATCCACGCATTCACAGGGTGGGACAACCTTCCAGCCAAACATTTCAATTGCAGAAGAGTTTCCACGCTCCAACATACATATACGTGAGTCTTTTATAGGCAGACGGTCAGCGTGATTGAAAAGTGTCTCGTTGGACTTCTTACGCGGTGTTTTGCAAAGCTTTTAAAGAAGGCGCAAACGTATTCTACGGAGGAAAACGTTTTCTAGGCGATATAGCTAAGATAGGCTCAAGCCAGCCCCTCCGTATGTTGAACGGCCAATCAGCTATGCTGAGAGTAATAGGTTGAGGTCCATCTCTTCTTAGCAGTGACGGCACTTTTGCATTGGATGCCGCAGGAAAGTCTGAGACCCGAATTGGGGGCGGAGGGCTCTCCAGAACTTCTTCTCTTCCTTACAAAGTACAAAGTGCCCGTAACCAACTCTGGCTGCATGCATACGCTTTTTTTTTTGGGTATTAAGGCGAAAACCTCACCTGCCCCATTTTCCAAAAGAGCGCTATTGTTTTTGTTGCCCGTTAAAGGACATGGCTCCCGCTGTAAAGGGTAAATGTCGAAAAAACACAGGAGCGATCTTCTTGGATCTGTAACAGGGTGCGATGTTTCATTCTGTGTATTTTACAAATACCACCCATCCTGCGCGGCACAAAGCTGGAAATCAAGATAGTGATAGGCTGCACACTGCCTAACGCAATCTAAAACGTACTTAACTACTGTTATGTACAGAAAAATGGGCACAGATATTGATTTATATTTTGAAAAATCCCCAGGTATTAATTTCCATTTCGTCAGCCGTACAGAAGCGGGCCTTCCTGCATGACGCAAGGCATCAATTAAAGACAGTGCACACTGTACACTGCACGCTGCTACACCCTGCCTATAACGATGATATAAAACATATGTCACCGCTCGGTTTCTGCAAAAAATGGGTACTGGTATTGATTCACAATTCTTTCACAAAAATGGCTCGAAGTTGAAAAAAATTCCTCCGCACCTCCCCGAAGGGAATCGTGCAGAAATGTGAACGCATTGGGTGCACCGATGAGTGTGTTGCGAGTAATGGCGTAATTAATGACGAGAGTGTGAACGTAATCATTTATTCATCAGCACCTGTTTGTGTTATCGTTGTACCTGACGGCCACAATCACTGCCTTGTGATCGCTAAAGTGCACGGTCAAAGGGTCTTTGAGAAGCATACGCGCGTCACAGTTTCGCGTAAAGACCAGATCAATGCAACTCCCGTGAATGGTAGTGGGGCACGTGTCGAAGCCGGCAGAGAGACAATGCATAGAGTGCCTGGTCTGCATGTACTAGACCAGCCACTCGCCACTCTTCTTGCGCACGTCAACGTTGAAGTCGCCAACCAAGACTATGGGGTCAGAGGGTTTGGAGCGCACGCACACACTTTCCATAGCCGCGTCCAGCTGCGCGGCAACGGCGTCTCGAGCGAGGTTGGGCGCGAGGTACACGGTCACCACAAAGACTCCGTCTCCGGTGTAGGCAAGGGTGTACAAGTCCTTGTACGGAGACGTGTCTCGAACGGGAGTCGTGGAACGGCGTGCGATATCAAGTTCCCATGCACGTTAGACACGAGACTAACACCGCAGTACTCGCCGTCCTTGCCGCTTCGAGCAAACTAGTACAGCTCGCTTCAAGCGCATGCGTTCGGCACTGAGCGCGGAGAGATAACACCTGCGGGCGCACGCCGACGGAGAACGACAACCCCCGACTAAGAAATGCATTCGCATTTACGACGACGACGACGACGAAGGCAGAACGACGAGGCGCGCGCTCACGTGCGCTCGCGCTGGAGGAATGCAGGCGCACGCCGCTCGATGGACGCAAGATAACCCCCGACTAATAAATGCATTCGCATTTAAAAAAGACAACACGCAACTTTGCTGCGACTCGAGCACAGGCCTTAGTAATAGGAGCCGAACTCTTCCTTAAAGGCACGAACATCGAACGGCGGGTCCTCTTTATCAGTGGGTCAGAAGACGATCCATCGATCAGTCAGTCAGTCAGTCAGTCAATCAATCAATCAATCAATCAATCAATCAATCAATCAATCAATCAATCAATCAATCAATCAATCAATCAATCAATCAATCAATCAATCAATCAATCAATCGTTTTATTCCAGTTTTTACAGACAAAAGAAAGCTCAGGTTGGCTTAGTGTTCAAAGCAATCTTGTAGATTGTGATAGCCGCTGTCGCTTCTGTATCGCGCACGAAACGGAATAACGCAACACGGGTCTCCACAGGCGCAGCCCGATGCACTTCCTACTGTGCTGTCCTTACTTTAGCCGCTATCTGAGAACCTTGCGAGCAGCAGAACAAGGGTAGTTGTGGCTATTGCTGTTCCGTTCTTCTAAGCAGATGCCCACACGAGGGATTGAGCCCGAATTGGGAGCTATGAGGGGCTAATGCGGCCGCCTTACAAAATTAAGAAAAACTATGAATTGTAAACGTAAAAGTTCTACCTCGTGCATGTTGCCTGACACCACACCATGATGACATGTGAGTAGAACATGTGGTGCACACCAGCCGTGCAGACCCCTGATATCATGGGGGTTGTGGCGTGTGCCAGACTTGCAGTTGACGTAATTTACGGAGTAAGCCGAAGAAATGAAAGCGAAGAGACGGTCGCAAACACGACGTAGCAGAAGAAAAAGCCAGTCAAAGTATTTCGGACCAATAGACAAACAAAAAACACCTAAAAAAGACACACAAATGCCATCTAGCAATACGCAAGTAGTTAAAAGGACATTAAAGGCTGAAGGAAATTTTGTTTTAACGGCAACAATACAGTCATGTCTCGTTAATATGGACCCCATTAATATGGACACCCCGTAATACGGACGAAATTTTCGGCGACCGGTCTCTCACCATGCAATTCTGCCCCGTTAATATAGAAACCCCGCATTCCGGACTATGGACTGCTATTATGGGGACGAAACGGGTAATTGCAGGCCTTTTCGTCTCGTTATTATGGTCACGGGTCCACAAAGAACAAAATAGAAAAATGACTAATATGAAGAAATATGGGTTCATTGCTTCAATTTTAAGCGACGTACGAATACTGTTCTTTTCAGTTGCAGAATGCAGCTTTTGCGTCCCTTCCCGCGCTCGCAGTCTCACGTGATGCTGCCGCGCGTCTTCAGTTACGGGATCGGATTGTTTTCTGCCACCGGTGATCTCTTTCAGAAACGCCGAAGGGAATGTCGACACGGACGCCACGCTACACCCCCCCCCCCCCACACGCCATTGTGGTCATTTCGGCGGAGGCAATGGCTGGGGTTAAGCGTAAAAGGTCTGAGCTTTCCGCTGAGCTCAAAAAGGAGCTTGTCGGCTTATCCTCTCAACTGTCCCAGCAACTCGAGGAGAGCTTTTCGACGACATAAGCAGCCGATGAAGAAGACAGACCGACCGTCCCCCGACGTGAAGCTCGCCGTGGCTTGGAGACGGCTATCGCATACATTTAACAGGAGGGACACGCAGAACGCGCACTTCAAGTAGCGGACGTGGTGCACTTCTAGAGACTACAGTAGGATCGACGGCATTAGTACAAACCCACATCTCGTTTTTTGGCTGAATAAACCGTGGTATTTCCTGGAACGATTCTTCCTTAATGTTTGTGTTTTTTACCTTGATTCATTAGTATGGGAGATTCACATCATGGACGATTTTGGGGGGGGACGGAGCCGTCCATATTAACGAGACATGACTGAAAACGTTTCTTAGCTCTCTCGGCTTTTGTTCAACAAGCAACGATGCGTTCTTTGTTGAGCAAAAAGAAAAAAAGGGTGGCATTTTTCTCAGCCGCTTCCCTTTAAATTTTTCGGGACGTAGTCATTGCGTCACAAACTAGTAGCGGGGCTCTGGTGCGATCTAGGCGCTTTCACGCTGGGCGCAGTAGCTTTTATGTCTACAAGCAACGGCCGACGTCGACAACGTTTGTCTGTCCTAGCGGGCTGGCTTGGACTGTTATTACTTCCCCGCGCCGGAACAAGAAATGCTTTTCACCGCTCTAGGGGCCGGTGTGCTCGCATGCACCGTACACACGACCGCGAGGATCACGCCGACCGCGAGCGAAGAATCGGCAAACGTCGTTTCAAGTATCGTGCAAGCGCGACTGCCTGCTTCTGCGTCGCTCAAGCGGGAGACTTCATTTCACCTCGCCTGCAGCGATCACGTCTATCTCACATTCTGTTCTCTCCCGCGACGCGCCAGCCTCCCGTGTAATACATACGCGCTTTTTGCAGCGGTATCGAGTAGTCCTCGCGGCCAAGGCTTCGATCGGCCGAATCTGACCAGGGTAGAGCTACGCGCGCTTGATTTACGGATAATTTATCAATCGCGGCTCACAGCAAACTGAAAATAACAAGTTCGAATCATTGCGATAATCATTTGCATTTGTGCCCTAACATTCCACGGTCGGTAAGTTTCGAACCGGGCGCAGGCCAGCTTTATACCATCCGATAGCAACATCCGGACGCGGAGAACGTATTACAATCCAAGTCGGGTCGCGTAAGAATATGCAGTGCCTCTTGTTCCTTTTGCCGCTTCTGGTCGGAGATATTGCATGAAGAAGCTCGGGCATTGACTGTTGTGTTCATTCACATGGCAAATTGCCCGCGATTGCTTTTCCAAAACGAAACTGAAAGCATGATGGCCGACTCTGAAGAGCGAGGGGAACAGCCCGTCTCGTAATGTACAAGAACTGTAATCTGTATTTTTGTATTTTTAAAGGGATCAGATCGCGGAAAGGTGTAATTTACATGTATTTCACGTGCTCAACCACTTAGGAACTGTTCATTTGAGGAAAAAAATTATAGATGCTTCTCCAATAAGTTGTCGACATTCACAACGTTTGTGACGTCACAAACTGTAGTACCCAAAAGCGTATGACGCGTCGTCGCATGTTTTTCCGTTTCTGGCGTTTTCTGTCCTAATAAAAAACTGCTGGTCGCGAGAATGACGGATTTAGATTCTCGGCACCGTAATCTACGGATACAGGCCAACGTGTTTCCACTCCTTAGTGTTTCTTTTATACGCCTCGAGATTCGTGATCGCTGCGCCGCCTGCCGCCGCTTCTCCGCGGAGTTTGCGGGATTAGCACTGCGTGGCTGCTAGGTGGTCATGCAGTGTTTTGGTTCTCTTTCGCTTCTCTTTGCCTTTCCGCACTCTAAACAACTTGTTATGGTGACGTCTGTAAGCTAACTGCACGTTTAGGGCACTTAAAAAAAACAGCTGCGTCTTGGTAGAGCACTCTAACGCCAACAAGAGCTACCCGGGGAGTCGGTTCTGCGCGCTTCTTGGCCGCTCTTGCGGGCGTCGGCGACGGCAGCAGCATATCACCGCTGTCACCTTCGAACACGTCAGCACAAGTGAATTCTATTTATTGTCGCCTCGTTTAGACCTGATATTGGCACTGTAAGAGGTTGGTTTGTTTTGCAGCGCAGACAACAAATGCGGCTTTGCTTCGAATATGTACGTCGTAGAAAAATATGTTTCGGGGACGTGATAACCCAATAGCTGACAAAAACGTGTGCCTTTTATGGGAATATAAGCCACGCAAAAATGTTAAGTACACTCACAGGCTGTGCATTGTCAGATATGTGCCCACTCAGGCCTTATAGTAAGAACCAAGGTATATGTTAATGAAACCACGGGAAAATGAATGGTCTGCAAGTAGGGAATAAATAGAATAGTCGTACGGGAATGAAAAAAAAAAACCGAGTGCAGCTTCTGAAATGCTACAGACATTTGTTAAGAGCAAGGTAGTATTCACGAGACCAACTAGATGCGAAATACACTGATATTTCGCTAGACATGGGGGGGGGGGGGGGGGGGGTTTGAGGAGGACGCTCAACTATCGTTGTTTACAAATGCGGAGCGAAATCAACGAATGAACGTTTTAGTAATCATGCACACAAGCTGCGTGTTCACTTTTCGTTTGTTTTTCGAATTGAAAAACGGCTGATCACTCGGCGGACTCATTTTTTTGAAGAATACAAGGTAGGCAGTTCACAAGCGATACGAGGTGACGTTAGAAGAGTTGATTGATTGATTGCAGGATTTAACGCGCCGACGCAACGGAGACGATGAGGCACGCCTTAGTGGAGGGCTCCGGATTAATTTTGACCACCTGGAGAGCCTTGACGTGCGCCGAAATCTCGTACACACGGGCTCGTTGGAAGAGTGTCGTATCTGATAAGGGTCTCTGATTTCGGTTTATGCTAGATTCTGCAGTCTCCCCGTGTCATGACTCATATGACGATGTTTCGAAGAAGAGTTTGGTCACGGACGCGGATTATTCTATAAGCCCATCTTCGCGCTTCTCGTGGAGGATAAATGTAACAGATAAATCTTTGCGAGCGCTCACCTCGGGACAAGACGACCAAGCATTAAATTTGTCGTCGTGTGCTGACTCCGGAGTGTAATTTTGCATTATCCATCGTACTTATTTTGTACAATGTTTGGGAAATTTATGCCGTATTGGCTTGTTCATGGTACTGATCAATATCTGATAGGTAATATTGGCAAACGTAACTTGCGTGCTGTCAGGTACGAGTGCTCCGCTAGATTTTGTAAGTGCCCAAAGTCGATTTACATCATAGTGTGTATGGCCGCAACATGACCATCGGAGGAAACACTGCTTACGGAGACACTGTCACTAAATTTCATGGCAGCGGAATTGCAATCAGCTGCATGCAAATGCTGGCTTCGGGACGCCGGCCTGTGACACACGCCCGGCGCTCACATAGATCTCACTAAGATCGCGTCATAAACGTTTATACTCTCGTGAACATACCACGCCTGAAAACAGAGTGCCTGCTCCACGTTATTCAGTATTTCGAACGCGGACAAACGGTAAATCGCTGTCTTGAACGAGCCCCAAAAGCAACGGCGACAGGGGGGAGCGGGCCGGGAACTCCCGCGCCTGCTTTCGAAACGGGCCTCTAGGGTGATTTCAGTGGCGCCCCTACAGGCCGCGCTCGAGGCGTATAGGAATCGCCGTAAGCATACTAAATTGTCCGGACGAGTTTTTCTGCAAATAATAAGCGGGTGCGTGACTAAAATATATTTTTTTAAACAGCGCCGTCGACGGGACAAAGCAAGGAAACCGCGGAAAACAGGCGCAGAGGAGCAATTTATGCGCTTCATAGCGAAACTAATAAAGGGAAATACTATATATTCGTGCCACAATAAAGCGTGCTCAATGGTTTATCAGCGCCTGGGTTATGTGGCTGCCGTGCTCTGTCCAGTTGCATGCGCTCCTTTTCACAGAAGTACCATGTACCAGATGCGACTTAACCCAACCCTCCTAAAATCATTTTTGTTGTTGCCATTGCTGCCCTGATCATCCCAATTTAGCAAAAAGTCGTTATTGTTTTTTTTTAGAAAAGAAGGGTGGAAGGCACGTTGAGCAATTGACAAATAGGGAAAAGGAATACCAGTCACAGGCTGTATTCGCGAGAAACATTTTACGTCACGAAGTAAAACAGACTCTAAACGCTCCAGGAGCAGGAAAATAAGGTTCATCAGAAGAAATGCTCAGTAGTAATATACATATTTAGGACAGGTACTCATACGGCTGCCCCAGCCCCTACCCCACACACACACATACAAGGCGTCGGGAAAACGTTTTAAATCAACATCTACAGCGGAAACGAGCTGTTAAGGATACCGCTCAACTTCTCTTTTGTAGAAACCTTCATGCTAGTTTCGAAAGGGAGATTTTTACGAAAAGAAAGGTGAGAACACTTGGAACTTCTAATGTGTTGTAAGTGCGAAAGCATAAATACCTAGCTGAACTCTTCAGACGCCTTCTTTTGCCTCGCATCTTCGAGGCGTATTGCTATGTTCCCGTTGGTGACGCTCTGCTTCGTGATGCGCCTTAACGCTGTAGAATGGCTCGTATCCAACGTGTCACGCCGCTACCCGTTAATGCCGGCTTGTAACGGTCGATTTGACGACGGTGATGAATATTGCTTCACCGTCGTCTCCCTTAGTCTGCGGTATACTGGTGGGGACGACCACAATTCGCCACTGCCGAGTTTAAGCAGACGCTTCTAAACACCTGCGATGCTGCCGCTTTTTTTTTAAGTACGCGGTATACCTGTTTTTGCCCTGAATTGGACATTTCCGGCCTAATTAAAAGGTGAGTTTTCTCCCTCCATTGCGAACTACCTTTCAAACTAATGGTGGTCGTTGTACGTACAAAGTACAGAAATACGAGAGAACTATTCAGAAAACAAACGCGGCCAGCGCTCGCGACGGAAGTTTGCATCATTGTGAATGGACCGGCCTGCCCAGCCGGCTGCACCACAAACAGCCAGATGTAACACATAAATGTCACAGAGTAGCCCGGTTAACTGACAACAGGGGATGCGAGGTGTGTGTTGGATTCTGTTTGTTTGTAATCCAAAGTTTACATCAAACAGGGGACCGTACGTTTCGCTCAGCAATTGAACGCCAATTGCAGGCATGCCTGGTGATCAATCGGTTGTTATGTTCTATTGGTCGCCGTGCGATGCTCTGGCCTGCCTGGTGCATGACCAAAGTACGGAAAGCAGCGTGTTTCCTATTGCCCAGAACACTCCTGCCGTTTCCGCCATTTTCCCAGCGGGCAGCCGGCTCTCTTCTCCCATCGAAATCTGTCGTGGAGTATCTCGATGACGCGACCGAGGCGCCAATGCCACAGAAGCTGCTCATCACCTCACGCAGTTTGTCAGAGCGCGTTGTGAGCCACATCGTTTCAACGTCACTGGGCATGGCCGACGTAGCGCAGGGGTTACGCACAGTTAGTCGTACGCTCGTTAGGACAAAATATATCGGAGCATTGAGCGGCGCTGATAAATTTTATTTGAGTTCTCACAACTACGTCAGTCATACCGCCAACACATCTCCCTGTGGGCCCACGGAAGCCTGGTAGAGTGCGGAGTGGTAAACACATAAATTGGATATGGCGGCAATCGGTGCGTTGTATATTTTGGAGATAGTAGAAACTAGAACCAAACAACCAATAGAACACGCGTCGTGCACTAAAATCAGTTAGCCAAAACCTGCATACTTTCGAGGCACCTGGAAGCCCACCATGTCACCTTCTGGATGGCGGGACTCAACAAGCGGCTTGATTCAGGGCTGATTCCGCAATAGTGGCAGTTCCTGTAACCTATGAACCGCACAGTCATAAGTTCCAGCATAAGTACTATGTAGGACTAGGCTACGAAAAGTCATGGGATTCCACCGACGCACTAAATATCGACGTCCCTACGAAAAGTGGTCGTGTACCTGTTTTCTTCGACCTCTGCTGAGATATGTCCCTCCAGCCTGCACGACGCTGTTGCCGAACTACACAGCTAGGTTGCTGCGGTCGCTGCGTGAAAATATGCCCCTTTGATGACGGGGCCCCCGAACTACAAGCGTCATGTTTAACCTTCGGTGCAACGACCCTCTTATCAACATTGCACTGATGCACTAAAAAGAAGAGGCCCAAGTATTTAGTGTTCATACGCGGACATATGCGTACTTGTACTGCACCAAATCGTTCCCATGGACATACGAGCAAAGAAACTTCATCGTGCGCACATGCAAGCTCAAATATAAACTCTTAAACTCTACGATTGGTCCCGTACACGCAAATATGACTGCGTGCTTGCGGTGGAAAGCAGATATTCGCAGGATCTCTTATGTTATCCCTACGACGACTTACAGGTGAAAGCATCAATAACCATGTAGCAAAGATCACCACATCATTTGATTCGTTTAGGGGCCTCTCTTTTTATATTCACGCACACCATCGGTTCACGTTTCTTCCTGTGCCAGCGAGACTATTTATCGTCAACTTTTGCAATGATGTACACGCAGATTTCATATGTCATCCATATTTTTGGACTTTAAATAGTCCTAATATTGCACCCTGTAAATTAGCTATTCAAATATTTTATGAATTATATGGATAAATTATCTTAGGCATCCCCGATATTCCATTTAATAATCTCTTTAAAAGGGCTGTGAGGACAAATTACCATTTTTCTCAGTTCTAAAAACTTGATTTGGTCGCTAACTTAGCTTCCTTCCACCGGGAAAGACGCTTTTTAGCCAAACAATCAACAAATATCGAAAGTCAAATTTCGCGGTGCAGTGACGTAACATGGTTAGGGGTGACGTAATATGGGGATGAGGTAAAAATATATTTATCGCTCTGCCAACTGCACGTTAGTGCTGCAGCGATGCGATCAAATAGAACTATATAGAGGCCACACCCACGATTACCCCGCTATCGTTCGCGACGGTGGCGCAGATCGGACGCCAACAATCGCACAATCAAGATTTCGTGACGTCATAAAAAATCACCGGAAAGAGTTCTGCAGGTTAACCACCGGTTCATACATTTTATTTTGTACCTATTTATTTTTCTGAAGTCTGCAATATAAATTAGTATAATTGTTTTGCCGTCAAAGATGTCCTTTAGAACCAAGCTTCTAATTTCGTAATGCCCTCTTATAATCATGGCCTCACTTACTTTGATTTGTTAGTCATTCATGCTAACTAACTTACTCATCCAACATATTCGCTTAGTAATCTATCTTGATTAGCTTTGCAATGCATTCTAAATTTCTTTAACGTTTTTATACCCCTTACTTTCCTTGTGTTCCTCTATAGGGACTCACACATCTACTTCAATTCACTTGATTTCACTTTGATTTTCTTTACGTCGCTTTGATAGACTAGATATCATTTAGTCGTCAATTCCACTTCAGTTCGATTCCCGTTAATTCACAATAATTACTCTTATTTTGCACCTGAAAAATGCGGTGAGCCGCAGCTGCGGAAAGGTTGTCTGGAATTTATACCACCACATGCCCACAAGACCACTCTACCAATATTTCGAGTTTTGCTTAGTGCTCCAAATCAGTAGATTCATAATAAATGACTTAGTATCTTTGTTAAGAATTTTGTCTCACCGCTGTTTCGTGGTCTAACCAGCTTCACTGGTCATCTGCCTTTGAAGGGTGGAATCGCTCCTAATTGTTTGTATTATTACCCAGTGCATTCCTCTCTCGAAGTGAAAAATTATACTTAAGGTTTCTGGTTGTTTGTTCTAGTCCTTCAGATGTTTTGTGGCAAAAAAAAGACACCGTAAGGCATGGTTGCCATATGTCATCATAGACATTTCATCGGAGCAATTTTTTTATTTCTCGCACCTCCTGCTTTCTAAGAAAGGAAACAGTGCCACGTCCATGTGGCTATATAATTCTTGTTTATGTTTTCTGAGACCAAATCCACATTGTTGCATTGATTTTCTCCGAAGCTCCCAAACGATGCCGTGATGTCCGAATGCAGAATACAAATCCTCCTTAGCCAACCCGGTACACTCAGCTTGAGCTTTCAGATTCAAAACCACGCAGCCCGTGTTAATTTAACAAACTAACCCTGCGATTCTGCGGCAACCAACATCAACATGACCACGAATTTATGCGGCTGGTCACTGCGACGTAAATGTTTACGTTCACGAGTTTCGGTCCTTTTACAGCGGAGTGCTATGCGGCTGGGGCTCAACAAATTTTCGTTCCTAGGTCAGAAAACCACCGAGCGCCCTCAACGAGGAGCAAAGAGAACTAACAAGCACGTCCCTGACACATTGCGTAATCAAATGAAAGTAAGAAAATCGATATACTACGCTGCGTTGTGTGTGGCACGATCATAGATTCGGCTGCCTAGGGATGGAGGCCCCTTAGGAGGCCGAATGACGAGATGGTAAAGGTGAGGGCGATCAGCAGCGGAGGCGGCGGGTATCAGTTAAAATTTCCCCCGAGAAGATGGTATATACGGCAGGGTCGACAGGAATATGAGGGCAGCAAAAGATGAGAATATGGCGAAGCGACGCTGGTAAAATGTCCGTAAATTGAGCAAGCACAAAGGCGGCTACGCGAGATATGTAACAGACTTTCTCGAAAGAGCCTTTCGGTTCAGTTGTGTTCGTTGTGAAATACTGGGGTTCGTAAAGCATTTGATGGTGATTTGAATCGTTGAAGGCGTCGCGAAAGAGAGAGAAAGAGAGAGGGAAACTTCATTGTGGACAGATTGGTTGACACGGGGTGGCCACTGCAGACTGCTGGTGACTAAAGCAGCTCGTTCAACCAGACCTCTGGTGTGGCAGGTCCGGAAACGGAAAAAATGGTCCCGGAAAAAATGGTCCCGGAAAAAATGGTCCCGGAGAAAATGGTCCCGGAAAAAATGGTCCCGGAAAAAATGGTCCAAGTGACCATCTAGGAAAAAATGGTCCCATGGTCCAGCCAAAGTGTTTGCCTTCAAGTTAGTCCGATCTGAACTGTGTTGCAGTTTGATTTTGTCCCTTTGCGTTTGAGCTAAATGTTTGAGAAAGAGATGGAATGCTTTAATATTCCTATAAGGGGCCGAAATTAACGCCTTTGGCGGCTAAAATCTATCAAAGGAAATTGGGTATACAGACAGACCGACGGACGGACGCTTTGATGGATGAATGGATGGATGGATGGATGGATGGATGGATGGATGGATGGATGGATGGATGGATGGATGGATGGATGGATGGATGGCAGGGATGAGCATGGATTAAACATTTTAATGCAAGTAATTGGATTAAAACCGCACAAGCAACTGCGAGGCCTGGAACCGTCGGTTTAGTAGCTTAGTCGAACACAGCCATCTCAGTGTCCGGAAGGTCATAGAAGCTCTACGCTGCGAGGTTTCGTCAGTATCGGTGAAAATTGCACAAGAAGCCGTGGGAGCTTCATCAAAGAAGCTCACAGCGTCGTCCCGGGTCTAGGACATTTCGGTGCAAGGCATATCGGTGCGGGACGTTTCTGTGCAGACATTTTGGTGTACGGATATTTCGGTGTACGTACATATCGGTGTATGAATACCGTTTCGCTGCAGGGACACCTCCGTGCGCAAACATTTCGGCGACCGAATTATCGTGTGCTTGCTTGTTTAAAACAGCCGTTATATTTTTATTTTCGCTTAACATGGGTTGTAGACAACAATCTAGCGCAGCTTGCGCTTGCATTTTTAGATTGGTGCCGTCTTCAATTTTTTCCAGGTTTTTTAGAAACTGAACATTTGTATATTTTTCTTTAATACCTCGTTCATTTTAGCAAGACAAACGTTCTTGGTTCGATTAACCGGCTTTACTCGAACAAGACTTTTTAAGTACCTTGGCTTCGGGACCAATTTTTCCGGGACCATTTTTTCCTACCTTGGATTTGGGACCATTTTTTCCGGGACCATTTCTTCCGGGACCATTTTTTCCAGGACCATTTTTTCCGGGACCATTTTTTCCGGGACCATTTTTTCCTACACCCGGCAGGTCATATCTGCCCAGCGTATTTTCCCCCTGATCAATGCTGGAGATAGCGGAAAGAGCTCTTGATGGCGCCCCCACATGCAAGGGAATTCGATGCATATGCACCACAAAGGGTACCATGAGGAGAGGTGGGGGCGAGAAAGGATTCTGTACTTCTCGGTGCTGTGCCCGGGATGTGTGCGACAAACGAATACAGCAGGCGACCGTTTTTTCGGACTCCGAAAATTCGTACCCACTGGATATTCCGGACTTTCCCGAGGAACCGCCAGTTCTCCCATAGGAGCAATGTATATGAGCAACGAATACATCGGAGAAAATAGAGGCAAATGTTCTATTTTCCGGACAACATTTTCCAGGACAGGCCACGATGCGACTCCAGGACGACGACATTTTTTATTGACTCCCGCTTGACTCCCGCCGGGGTAACAAATTTTGATATCGGAGGCCGTAATTTTGCATGTAGTCGGGGCGGAAGCACTATCAAAAGCGGTAACGGGTAATACGTGGCCAGGTTTTTTTTTTTTTTACACCACTTTTTAAAGCACGAAGTGAGGCTGGGTTATCAGCAGCATCACCATAAGGGTTGTCCTGAACCATTCGTGACTTCTTCATTCCTATCTAAATGAACTGAAGTTCATTATTGCGACTCGCAGATTTTTCGGACTGCCCTTTTTTTTCGGACTGTATTTCGATCCGCTCCAGGTGCAAAAGATCGGTCGGCTATTGTACGCGCGCGAACCCCCCTCCCTCAAGCAGCTATGCAGCCAATCTGGTTAACCCTGTCGCGGGACGGAAAAGCATTGAATTTTTATGGAATGTACAACCGGAACACCATTTTAAACGAATGTCCTCTCAGGATTCTCTATGCTGTTTCGTACGGTTTTTAATGCGATTCAAAATCAGGTCTGCAATGCGGCCGAACTAACTGTTCTTCAAACGTTTATCGCTGAAACACAGCGACTGCAACCTCCCTTCCGTCGCCGTCACCTCCGTGACGTAAGCAAAATACAGCAACTTCGAGACAACCTTGACCCCAGAATTCCTTTCATCGTAGTGTTTGCACCTTTTTTGCTGTGTCCTACGTCCGTATATACAGCGCCCTTACTCTTAGGGTATATGAACAAATAAACGAACAAATTAACACTAATGGCGAAAACATCTCCGTGCATATTCCACCGGTGTACGAAGTATAATGTAACAATGAAGAACTAAAACTTGGTATTAAATTTATTACCTCGCTGAGCACTGAACGGATGTTTATGCGGGGAATTTTGCGTTGTGATTGTAAAGATATTACTTTGTTCTTTTTTTCTAGGCATTATTTTATGTGCAACCGCTGTAAAGAAGTATTTCTAACGGCGGAATATCTGCTTTGCGCAATTGATTTTTTTTTTCCTCCAAGGACTCTGACGCATGTTTAGACTCAACCCGCCGCGGTGGCTCAGTGGCTAAGGCGTTCCGCTACTGAGCACAAGGTCACGGGTTCGATTCCCGGCCGCGGCGGCCGCTTTCCTGGTGGAGGCGAAAAACAAAAACGCCCGTATGGGCGAGATTTCTGCTCACGTTAAAGATCCCCAGGTGATCAAAATTAATCCGGAGCCCTCCACTACGGGGCGCCTCATCGCCTGCGTTGCGTCGGAGCGTTAAACCCCGCAATCAATCAATCAATGTTTAGACTCCACTGGCTTCTTTAAAGCGAAGCTTTCTATGCCCCACTAAGGCCGACCTTCACGTCTCAAATATGCACGGCAAGAAAGCCAAGCTTACGAATGCAATGTTTTATAAAACAATGATGATTATAAGCGAAGGCACGTCAAGCGCGTCCATAAAAAAGAATCTCTCCGCGGTTGCAATTAGCCTGGGTACCTGTCTTTATGAAGCCAACGTTATTCAGATTGCGTTATTCCAAGACGGTCGGAGAAGTTTAGATTTAAACTAAAGTTTTCTTTTCTTTAAATCAAAAGAAAACAAAAGTCTGTGAACAAAACTCGGTGAAACTTTAGAACCCCAACGACAGTGAACAAATTCCTCACGAGAAGGCTAAGCGTTTCTGCCACCGTGGTCGTCAGATGAAAGGGGCGTTCGGTTTTTATCGCAAACTTCAAATTCCAAGGAGACGCAGTTGGGCTAGTTAAGAATTAACAGCCCGGTATGAAAGCCAAGAAAAGGCAGGACAAGTAAACAACAAAAAAGCGCCTTTCCCTTCGTTATGTTCTCGCCAACGTTCTCAAAGTTAAATGTAGTGAAATAGTTTCAAGAGGAACCGCTAAAATCAAACGACAATTGGTCCCTGGCGTAATTATGCCACGGCGCGTTCCGGCATATAAGTCCCCAAAGTAGGACTAGTACACTCAAATAACAACAGCGGGTTGCAATACGAACGGGTATTTCGTTCTTCCCGATGTTGGCGAGCGGGACTTTTCAATGTACTCGAAATGCACGCCAATTTGCATAACTCAGCACGTATTGACGGGTACCACTTGATTTATCCCTTTCCAACGACATGTTATTTGGCTGCTGTAACATTCCATGTGCAGGCACTAGAAATGCACGGCGGCTTATATTACATTCATGAAAATGGTCATATCGAAATCTGTAATCATTAGAGTCGTACTTAGTGAGGTTCTTTATAAAGTTGTACTACTATTTAGTCTGCAGTTCCTCCGGGAAAGGGCCCCAACTCGCCATCTACAAATGTTGGATACCGGCCTCCAAATATGGATAGTTCTTTATTACGTACATTGGATCGGTAATTACATATTTAGGCCATTTTCATGGATGAACTTGCTGTATAATTCCTATAAAAAAGGCCTTAGCTGCGATAAACCTCAGAAAACCTTAGTTAAAATACATGCTTGGGGAGGGGGGCAGGGAATCTTGATCGACTTTGATCTATATAACAGAAAATTGGTGAAGTTTAAATAACTCCGCATGTGAAAATGAATTGATGATGCCGCAATGAATAAAATTTAGAACAGGTAAAACTCTACTACGAGGTTAAACAACACAAATCACTCATTTATATTGTTGGCGCCCCTCGTTAGGAGTCACTGCGACAAAAGATCTGCAGAAATTCGGAAAATTGTATACTAATTCCTGTCATTCTTACGGCGTTTGTTTACACTGTGAGTTCATTACCGCCACATTCGGCTACGAGCAGTCAAATGCGTTGGGTTTTGTATTATCTTTTTTTACTTTGTTCTTTTCTGCTATGATGCAAATTTACACCTTTATAGCGTTGACTTAAGCAATCCTTATTTGTTTCTCAGGTAGGTTTCGTAGTGCCGGGTTCTTCCCTTTTTGCGATGATTCGTGTTTTAGGTGCGGAGTACCTTAGAACCGCTCAATATCCCTCCGCGTTCGTGCGCATAGCATTTACATTCGCAAAAAATCGCACAGGCACCGGCAGGATTTGAGCCTGTGTCTGGTAGACCAGACAGAGTTAGTGTCAGTCGTCTTACCCATTGGGCTACGACCGCGAGTCAAACGGCTTACTCCCTCGCCTGTAACGGTGCGGAGTAACTTAGGGCCTTCCAATGTCTGTCCGCGTCCATCCGTGCGCACACCAGCATCAAGCGTAAATCAAGCGAAATTCAATTTGAGCCGTGAGTGGCAGTTTCATTTAGCGAATAGTCAAGGAGCAACTCTCGGCTCAAATCGAGTGACGGTCGGGGCGCGAATCGGGTGTCACTCGTGGCGCAACTTGGATGTCATTTCGAGTTCCCGTACTCCGCATCCTCGCCATCATCCACGGAGTAGAGACGCTGCCATTTCCGTCCATCCTTTCTATGCTTTTAGCGGCGAAGCCACTTAGGGGCTGGGACTCTTGGCGTCTCCTGTCGTCATCGTCGTAATCGTCGTTCATGTAGTCACGGTACTAACACACCGCGAAACTCGTTTACGCCTCGCGTTAGAATGTAACGCGTGCTAAAAAACACCGGGACACTCGTTTACGCCTCGCGCTAGAGAGCTTCGTGCTTCAAAGACAAAAGACGTTACCTCTACCCCGCACGGTTTTATCTCCGTTGGCAAAAACGCCAAGGCGCCAAAAATACACTTATACACTGCATGCTTCGCCCCTCCCCAGGTTTCACGTTAGTGGAGATGGACCGGTATTTTTTTTATTTTAGACTGTTTTCTTTTGGTGGATATGTATGAGAGGCATTGTTTTTATTTCGCCAGTTCATTTTTGTAAAATTCAGATTTTCTATTCTTTGTATTTTCAGCTTGACTTCGTAAGTTTATTTTTGTACATTTTTATTTTTTCTATTCTTTTATTTTGTGGTTTTGCGAAATGCCATTCGATCAATTATTTCCATTTACGCTATCATAACTATTAAATGTGTTACTTTTGCTAATTATGCCTTAATGTGGTAATGCAGGGAATTGCACAGTTTGCTCAATTTCGCTATTTTATTACTTGGCAAAATTACCCCGAAAGCGTCAGGGTAATTACTGGTCTACCTAGGCACACCCGCGTGGAAGAACAATACCGCTATGCACCGCTTCCCCCACTCCAAGATGCCACATCGAAGAAGGCCGATGGACGCAACAGGAGACGTGCAGCCACCCGCGCAAGGCAGCTCGTGCACAATTGGGGTAGGAGTCGTAGCGCCTTTCTTTCCCCTCAACTGCCTCCTGTACGAGCTCCTTGGGAGGACATCTTGGTTCGTGCGTCAAAGCCTCTATGGCTCCGGCGTAGCCGCAAACACCATCACAAAGAGTGTGCAGGCGCTGCTGCCCGCGGCGACCTTCGAAAAGGCGCCATCTTTACTGCAGCGGTCCTTAACGAAAGAACACTGCGCGCTACATCGTCGTGTATGAACAGCCAAATGTGCATTTCTCGCACGATTTAAATTATTCACCGGCCAAGCCTCGAAGCAGAACTCACTTCAGAGGATATTGAGGCAACCAACGGCGCCTGCAGAACCGCCAGTGTACAATAATCACAGAAAATCACGAAGCTCTCGATCGACTTGGCCAGTCGCCATTCGTCGGAACCACATGTGATCTGATAAATACTACTTGCCGTAGAATGCAGGACTCCCATAATGTAGCCGTGCGGCTGCACCGGGTACGTATACACAGGCGGGATCAGCAACGATACCGCTTGCGCGTGCTCGAGCGAGCCCGTATAACTACGCTACAATCTGGCGCTACCCGTCCCATTTGCAAAATAACCCCCCCCCCCCCCCCCCACCCGGCCACACAGACGCCA
This sequence comes from Haemaphysalis longicornis, assembly GCF_048455015.1. Lineage (NCBI taxonomy): Eukaryota > Metazoa > Arthropoda > Arachnida > Ixodida > Ixodidae > Haemaphysalis > Haemaphysalis longicornis. The sequence continues at coordinate 135,757,447 of NW_027526422.1, forward strand.
AGGTTGCATCCGAGAACGCTTCCAAGCAGTCACTGCGGTAATCGGTTCAACCAGATTCCGCTGGATTACCCCGCGGCGCACAAGTTCTTCCTCAGTCAGCACACGCTGACTGAGGATGCCCTGGCCAATTGCCGCGCTTACGTGCAAAAGCGCCATCAGCACGCTGGGTGGGATCAGCAACCTATGGTTATTGTTATCTGCACCTCCTGCTTTACAGGAGCCAATCCCAGTGTAAACTACCTGTGGAAGTGTCAGGGCCTCCAAACGCACCATTGAGAGTATCTGCTTCCGGGGATCAGCGACTTCATGACTGGGCAACACTGACACAAAGTCGCCAATAAACGGCAGACGCTGCTTTCTCTGCGGGCATTAGCGCCTTCAACAGGCATTGACCACCGAATGAAACCAAGAAACATCTCCCCCATTCTTCCCCCAACACACCCGCAGACCACTCTTTCTACTCTTTCCACTCTCTCCAATAAATTATTATGTTATAGTGTCATTCGTCTTTCTAACGCTCGTCTATGGAATTTCTTATTTTTCCCTCCGTTTTTTTGGCGGACATATATGAAATGCATATTCTTTTCATCGTTTTTAATGTTCCAATTTAGCTATTCTGGTGCGATTTGACGTCTCGAAATTATATTTTACTCTATTATAACGGCATTATAACGATTTATAATGACGTAATGATATTGGCTAAGCGATTGTAACGATAAATGTATTACTCCAGCCAGTTTATATTTTTTGAAAATGCATTGTGGTGCACGGTTGGCGCGTTTTCGTTATTTTTATTCGTATTTCGAACGTTCTTTTCTGTCGTTTTTAATCTAGCCTTCGTTTTTAGGTGGATATGTATAAAATTTATATTTTTTGTATTTCTGCATTCCTGGGTTTTCAAAAATTCCACGGAACCAATTAGTATCTTTATTTACGAAATTATAACAATTACTAGATTAATTCCGCTAATTTTATATCTATGTTCATATCTAGGTTCAATTTTATATCTATGTTCATTATATCATGTTCATATGGCGCTTCAAAATGACCTAACCTTAATATTATTTCAACAGCTGGCAGATCACCCTAAACTTATCTAAGTGCAAAATAATTTCTTTCTCTCGCTTGTGAAATAAATCTAACCACGCATATTCTATTAATACCGCTGACTTCACAAGGACAACGTCATACAAATAAATAGCGGTACACTTAACACCTCTCTTGTCATGGCCATACCGTATAAACACAGTCGGTGCCAAAGTATCAAAATCATGAGGTTACCTACGCCGGAACTTCCGTAACGCACCTATTGACATCGGTACATTAGCGCATTAACTTTCTTTTGTCCACAATTAGTGTTTGCATCATCTGTAGGGTCACCATATCAAGCACATCACCACATCAACCGGCGGGACAACAAATTGCTGATTTTCATCGAAACGGGACCTGCCGCAACCTGCACTTGGCGCGGTCATAGCAGCCTATAAAGGGACCTCTTTTTCGCCCGAGCATCCCTTTGGCGGCAGCGGTGGCTACTGGAACATCGCCCTAACCTATCGCCCTGTACCGTTACAGGTTTGTGAACTGTCTCACTTAGCTCTTGCCTGTGCTCAGGTTTGTCGCTGCTGCCGCCATAAAGGGCTATGTCTGACAATATTGAATGCCCTGAGTGTGAAGAGTTACTAGAGCGTGCTAGCGATGGCATAGTGTGCACTCTGTGTAAGCTCTCGTATCATACGGGAAAATGTGCGGGTGTGTCTGACGCAACATTGAAGTCCAAGGGGGTTGCGTATCGCAAAAGTTAGAAATGCTTAAAGTGCAGGCCTTCAAAAACTCGCATGCAACCGAAAAAAAAAACGATGACGAACCTAGCGTACGGGATGTGTTTTTAATGCTGCAGGCGATCAATCGATGTTTTGATGCCCCTGAAAGAAACCGTTGATAAGATGGAAGAATCTGTGCAGTTCAGATGACGGACGTAATAAAACGCACCGAAGAGAATGAGCGCAACATCAAAGAACTATGAGCCAGGATTGAAAAACTGGAAATGGAAAACAAAAAACGTGAATCGCTAAACCGTCAGCTTGACGACCTTGAAAGGCGTAACCGAAGGTACAATCTTGAATTTCATGAAATATCACAGACTAAACAAGAAGATCTTGTTGGCAAGATAAATGAGTTAGCTGTCCAAAGCGAGCTTCCTGAACTATCATCTCACGATGTGCCTGCGATTCGCCGTTTACCATCCAAGACATAAGATTCCCGCAATTATTTGCGGTTTCACGAAACTTCACGTCAGAGAAGCATGGTGGACAACAGGCTTAAAATTTCGGAAATGGACACAGAAGTTCGCGTGCTGGAAAACCTCACAAAACCCAATAAAGCGCTGTTGAAGGAAGTAAGACTGGACAAAAGTAAACGACTACAAGTATAGTTTACTTGGGCCTGTAGTATAGGCATAGAAACTACTATGTCTATAGTATAGGCATAGAAACAACAAAATCCTGGTGAGAAAGGGTGAGAGGCATCCAGCGAAACCTATCTCGGACTTCCGCGATGTTGCTAACTTACCTAGATGTCTGACTACTTCCAGTTTTTTGTGTGTAAAAGAAACACTAGATGGCACCTGTTTTTCTTAAGTCCTACGTGAATCCGGATCAGTTTTCAAAAATTCTTGGTCCAGCCTTTGCAAAGTCTTAAAATCTGTTCATTTATTTTTGGAGCAGTTAGATACATCTTTGGATGTAATTATGGTAACTGAAACTTGGTAGAAAAATAATTGTGATCTTATCCGTCTTCCTACCTACCAAACATGTTTTTTAAACCGCGATAATGGTCGCGGGGGTGGTGTTTGTATGCTGTTTAAGAATATTTGGGAAGCGGACTTGCTACCGTTATTTACAGTATACACGTGCGACTATGAAGTGTTATCTGTATGTTCAGGAAGCTCCCTTTTTGTAGTGTGTTATCGTCCTCCACAGAGCTCAGTTACAGCCTTTATTAGTGTCTTTGAATCTCTTCTTTCATAATCTCGCAAAAAGCGATTAGACCTAGCATGTGGAGGGGACATAAACATTAACATGTTAAGCAATGATATTTCGAAAAGGAATTTTGACTTGTTATTACAGGCAAATGGGTTTTCAAATGTAATTCGTTTACCAACCCGCATCTCGCAAAATTATTCCACGTTACTAGATCTGTTTATTGCGAACATAGACAGGGCAAGGGTAAAATCTGGTGTAATTAGCGCCGATATTAGTGACCATTTGCCGATTTATTTATGTTTTATAAAAGAGTCCAGAAAACATATTAGCAATACCCGTACTTTTCAACCTATAACTGAAAATGCTCTTTCTATATTTAGGCAAAATGTAGCGGAAGTAAACTGGGATTTTATTGTGGAGGGAAATAATCCTGAAATAGCGTACGACAAGTTAATAAATGTTCTGAAGACAATCTACAAAGCAAGTTTTCCATTCAAAGTTTTGAAGAAGAACCACCGAACTCGGAAGCCATGGATCACACAAGAACTGCTTACTAAGATTAGCTTGAAAAACACTTTGTATCACAAGTTTATCAAGACTAAAGATGTGAATGACTTGCGTATCTTTAAGAATACCCGTAATCACCTGAACAAGGAACTTAAAAAAGCTAGAGCAGATTATTATGCAAATCAGTTTGTTGCGTGCCAGGGTCGCACTGATTTAACGTGGAAAAAGCTAAACAATCTTCTAGGAAAGCAAAGTTGTGAAAAAGAACTTTCCGCACTCGTACTGAACGGGGAAGCCATATCCGGACAGGAACTTGCCAATGAGTTTAATCGCCACTTTGTAAGCGTTTTTAGTGAAGCCAAACTTTTCAATGACCTCCGAAACATTACTTCGATTGAAGATACTCTATTTCTTAGCCCTGTTGATGAAGCCGAGGTGATGGGCACATTCAAAACGCTAAACAACACGACATCTTGTGACATTGATTGATTCCAAGTCAAACCAATTAACTTTATTTTTGACATAATTTCGCTGTACATAACACACATTCTCAACAAATGTATCACTAATGCAGTGTTTCCTCGTGGTATGCAACTTGCGCGTGTATCAGTAATTTATAAAAAGGGTGACAGAAATCATTTGGGAAATTACAGGCCAATATCTATACTACCAATATTTTCAAAGTTGTTTGAAAAAGTTATTCATAAGCGCTTCGTGAACTTTGAATCTAAGCATTCCCTAATTAGCGATTCGCAGTTTGGTTTCAGAAAACACTGTTCGACAGAGCTTGCGTTACTGGAACAAAAAGAACACATTCTAAAGAAGCTTGACAAAAACAAAATTGTTATTGGCATCTATGTCGACTTTACGAAGGCTTTTGACCACATAAACCATGAATTGTTGCTACGCAAGTTAGATCGCTGCAGATTTCGTGGACATGCTCTGAATTTGTAAAATCTTATTTTGAATTCCGTAGGCATGCAGTTATTGTAAACGGATTGTTATCCGATACGCGGCCTGTTCAGTGTGGCGTCCCACAAGGCAGTATTTCGGGCCCGTTTCTTTTTAACATGTTTATCAATGATATTGTGCATGCTATACCCTTCGCAAAAATAGTATGTTACGCAGACGACACGAGCATATTTCTAGCTGGAGAGAATATAGGTGAATTGACAGAACAAGCAAATGACGCACTAGACAAACGTGATAACTGGACACGAAAGAACTCATTACAGAAAAATAGTTCAAAAACGAAAGTCGTTATCTTTAGAGGAAAAAACAAGAAAATCACATTAACAAGAGATATATTTTTTCAGCGTACTCCCCTTGAAATAGTGCCATCGATTAAAACATTAGGCGTTATGATAAACCAAAAACTGTCCTGGGACGACCATGTAACCTATCTTGGTAGCAAACTGTCTCAGGTAATAGGCATTGTTTACAGAAACCGCGAGATGCTGCCGCTGAACGTGATGATCCTAATCTACCAGTCTTTATTTTATTCTCACCTAAACAACTCTCACTTAGTTTGGGGCACTACGACACAAGAAAACTTACACAAATCGCATGTCCTGCAAAAGAGCTTCTTATGCGCAATGGAAAACCTTCCTCGGTGGTACACAACAACCGAACTTTTTGCCAAGCACAAAATTGTGCCTGTAACTAAATTATATGACTATCGTCTTTGTCATTCCTGCAAGCGTGAAATTAAATATAGTACATTTCTACTTCGTAAGATTGCTTTGCTAGAGCCGCGAAAACATATAAGCAGAACAAGAAATACAGATATATATAACGTTCAAACATACCGAACCAGTTATGGCACGCAAACCCTGGAAAACAAGCTTCCGCGACTGCTCAATAGCTTCGCATCTAAAAACACAGCCCTTGAGAGATTCACAAATAGAGAGTTTTCATTTTTTCTTTCATAATCTATGTTATCTCTTTGTTTACTTCCTTTGTGTACTTCCTTTGAATATGTGTACTTTGAAAAAGTGTACTTTCCAAAAGTGTAGTTCCTTTACTGCCTTCTGTTCTTTTTTTTTAAATACAAACCATTGCAGCTTTTTATTCCTAACTTTTTGTTCCACTATGCATCTTCTTTTTTCATGTTTTTTTCTTTTCTTTTTCTTTTACTTTTCCGTAGTAGCTTGTAACAAGGCTTACAAATGTTATCCCAGTGTTCCTTTGTATTGGTGTTATGTACATTTGGTTGTATTTTTTTTCTCATCTTGATCCTTACTGTTCGCCAAGTTAGGGGTCAGAAGCTTCAGTCAAGCTGTTTTTTGGAGCGTTTACTGGAGCTTTCTTTTGAGCTTTTGCAGCTTTTACTGCGGGCCCCTGTCATCATGTAATGATGATGAAATAAACGTATTATTATTATTATTATTATTATTATTATTATTATTATTATTATTAGTATTGTGCCAAGATGGCGCCCAGCACAGATGTCTGCGTGCTGTGCTCCGCTGTTTTTTACGGCAGACAGGAGAATTTTCGATGCACATCGTGCAAAAAACGTGCGCACTCCAAATGTATTCAGCTGCCCGACATGGAGCTGCAAGCTGTGAAGACTGGTGAGAGGCCCTTCCAGTGTAATCTGTGCCTGTGTTCGGCGTCGGAGGTGGTGAGTAGGCCTAGTGACGATTCCGTACACGAGAGCCTGCCGGCCACGCAGCCACCCGATCCTCAGAACAGCGCTCTTCGACCAGGCGACCTTGGAGGGGACGCGACCGACATCCGCGAAATGCTGCTCCACGCTCTCGAGGGCCTTTCATTCCTGACGGACGAGGTGGCAAAGCTACGAGAGGCCAACGACCGCCTGAGCAGGGAGAACGCGCGTGCTTTCGCCCAGCAGTCAGGGATAATTGCTTCTCTGCGGGCGGAGGTTCGCAGCCTTCGAGGGGAGCGGCTCCCGCGGTTACCGCGGGCCGGTCCCTTGCCTCCCGAGCGGCCTGCCCCCCCTTCGACACCTGAGCTCAACGTGACGATGGCGACCCCTTCCCCGCAGCGAGTGGACCTTTCATCCTTTGCCACTGTTGCGGCGAAGATAAACGCAGCGTCCACGCTTTCAGCGAACGAGCAGCTGACCCCAGCCCCTTCCGAGGCTTGCCTTTTGTTAAATGATGCATCCGATCCGGCAAGCCACCTTCCAACGACTCGGCCCAGTCAAACAAACGCAGAGGGAGTGCAGTGTGTGTGGGTGCTTCAGATGCGTGTAGCATCTCCGTCGTTCGTCCATCTAAGCGTCCGAGACACATCTTCGTGTCTAAACTGTCACCGTCCACCACATCAGCCCAACTGACGGAGCATCTTTCGACGGTACATGTCATACCTCTGGCTTGTCAGCGGCTCAAGACTAAGTACAGTTCATATTCTTCCTTCTGCGTTACGGTCGATGAGGACTCCTTCGAGCGTTTGAGCGATCCTTTGTTCTGGCCGAAGGGCTGCCTTTTCAAACCTTTCCGCGGAAAGCTGCATGCCGAAATGTTCTGTTCCACTGATGTCCCACACGATGAAAAAAACTAACAATAGGGTGGACATTTACTATCAAAATGCGCGCGGCCTTCGCACTAAAGCGTCCGAATTTTTTGCTAATGTACTTTCCTCAAATTTTCCAATTGTTGTAATTTCTGAATCCTGGCTCTGTAGCGACATTAGCTCAAATGATTATTTCCCTCCAAATTACCAAGTTTTCCGCAAAGATAGGAATTTTACTGGGGCTAAACAAAAGGGAGGGGGCGTATTAGTTGCGGTCGATTGTGGTCTTCAGTGTAAGAGGCGACAAGACCTTGAGGGCGACAATGAGTGTGTCTGGCTGGACATCCGTCTGACTGGGGGCGAGAGGCTCTTAATAGGGGCGTTTTATATTCCCCCCGATGTTCCTATTTCTTCGTTCAATGAGCTACTTACTTCTGTAGAAGAAGTTTGCGCTTCACACCAAAATCACCAGTTTATCATTCTGGGGGATTTCAATGCACCTGGTGTACAATGGGACAGTCTAACTAACCATCATTACAATTATTACGTACAGCAAAAATCTCGCATTGTTTTAGACTTCCTAGATTTCACATCCATGACACAACTGAATAACATCAAAAACTGCTCCGAAAATATCTTAGACCTCTGCTTCTCAAACATTCAGAACGCGCGAGTATCAATGGTGGATATCTCTCTTGTCAAACCCGACAAGCTTCATCCTCCATTTTCAGTTTCGGCTCCCGTTTCGATTCGGCATTGTGGTACCTCACTAAAGTATAATGAACTCTCTCCCTTCTGTTATGCACGTGGGGATTACATTGGCTTGTATAGCTTTTTTTCTTCGTTTGATTGGTCGGAAATTCAAGAACTCCCTGATTGCAATGCACAGGTCGAACGGTTCACCGAAATTGTCAAAAGCGGTATGGACCAATTTATTCCCAAGTATAAACCAAACCACTCCAAGCACCCACATTGGTTTTCGAAAGAACTTCGTACGACTCTTAAATTAAAAGACCGCTGCCACAGAAAGTATAAGAAAACCGGGAGTGACGAATGGAAACAGAACTTCTGCTCTTACCGTAAATTATGTAAAAACCTTTATGAGCGGGACCAGCGCTCCTATCTCGATTCTGTAGAGAGTAGTGCGAATTCTCAGCCTGAAACATTTTGGAGATACATCCGGTCCCGTAAGAACAACTCACATGATCTTATCAATCTTGTAGATTCCTCTGGGGAAGAAGTTCATAATGTCGCCAACCACTTTGCTCAGCACTTCAGTGCCACATGCGGCCAGCGTGACGTCTCTGAAATGAACATATTGTTAAATCGCGTGCAGGGCTCTAGCTTAGTGCTTTTGGACGAGCAGTTGGTTTTGGAGAGCCTAAAGCGCATGAAACCGTCATTGTCGTGCGGAGCTGACGGAATACCTCCAGCTATTCTCAAAACATACGGCAGCATTTTTGTACCTGTTTTGACGGTGATATTTAACCAGTGTCTAAAAACAAACGTGTTTCCTCTCGCGTGGAAAATTTCTCGAGTGCGTCCTATTTTCAAGTCAGGCTCGAAATCGGATGGAACAAACTACAGAGCAATTTCTCTCCTTTGTGCTTGTTCCAAGCTGTTTGAGACAGCGCTGTACAAATTACTGTCAAGTTCTGTAGAGAATCTTCTTGTAAGTAAACAGCACGGCTTTATATCAGGAAGGTCGACAACGACTAATCTCTCCTGCTTCATGGAGCAGGCCTCGGCAGCCATTTCTGAGAGGGGCCAGCTCGACGTTGTCTACTGTGATCTGAGCAAAGCATTTGACGTTGTTTGCCACACGCTGTTACTTAAAAAGCTTTTACAGGTAGGAATTGATACACCACTCGTGGCATTGTTGGGTAGTTATCTAGATAACCGGTTCAGTTTCGTTAGCGTTAACGGGCAGACGTCTGCTCTGTACAGATCAACAAGCGGTGTGCCTCAAGGCTCCGTGTTGGGGCCTCTCTTGTTCTCCATTTTTGTTAATGATGTGTCAGCCGCAATTAAGATGTCTTCTTTCCTTCTTTACGCTGACGACATTAAAATATTCAGACGGATTGAGTCCATTAATGACTGCATTGCCCTGGAGCAAGATATATCCTCATTTTCCAAGTGGTGCTCAGACAATAGATTAAATCTTAACTCTACAAAAACAAAGGTCATGTCTTATAGCAGGAAAACGAACCGCACTTTATTTTGCTACAGTATTAACGGCGGTTACTTGTCTAGAGTTGAAGAGATCAGAGACCTCGGCGTGCTTTTCGACAGTGCCTTAACTTTCTCACCTCATGTCACTCAACTTACTAGGCGGGCGCTACGCTCTCTTGGGGCTGTTTGCAGGTTTTCTCGAGAATTCCGGTTTCCTTCTTCATTCCTAAAACTATTCAGAACGCTTTGTATTCCGCAACTAGAATATGCTTCTGTCGTTTGGAATGGAACCTGTAGTTCCAACTGTCAACGTATAGAGCGTGTACAAACCAAATTTGCATCAATATTTAGGCATCGTTTTCCTTCGGAGCCTATCCCTATAACGGTTTCTCTAAGTTCCCGGCGGACCCACTCAGACCTTCTTTTCATGTACAAATTGCTTCATGGTATTATTTTATGCCCGGAACTACTTGAATCAATCAGTTTTCGCGTTCCACAAAAAGCTACAAGGCTCGCCCACCCTTTTAAAGCAGCTGGAGCTCTCAGCACACGTTCTCCTCTTCAAAGGATGCAGCATCTGCATAATGTTCACTCCGAGAAGCTCGATATCTTTCAGCGTCCTCTTCGGGAGTTTTTGGCCGGGTTGTCAGCTCTGACACACTAGGTTCATCTTGGCAGTGCTCTTTTTCTTCACTTATCGTCCTGACGTGTGCATTGACTTCACCGAGCTTGTTCTTGTTCCTGTTATTCGTGTATTGTGCTGATACTGCGACTGTAATTATCGTAGAATTTTTCTTTTTCTGCCACTTTTATCATTAAAAGTTGCCATATTCACTTCATGCGTCCATTTGAAACTGAAAATGTACGCTTCCCGAATCTTGTAAAAACTTTCTTCTTTTCACTCACCCTTCCGTATAGTTACGCTTATTGTAAGATGTCTTCTTGCAATTGACCAGACATTACAGTTTCTATTGATTGTGTAATGTTGCCTAAAATTACACTATGGTATTTTTATTCTTCTTTGAAGTTGTATCTTCTTCATATTTTTTGCTCGCTCACTGTTCTTTTGCCAGCTGTTGATGCATTTCATTGCTGTCTTATACCTTTTCTGTGCGCCAGCATGACTTGATTGTGTAAACTCGGTTGGATTGCACTATTTTATTACTAATCTTCTTTGCCGTTTTTTGTAAGTCTTTCTGTCTTTTTTTCTCATTTTTTTTTTTGCTCACTGAGTGTTTATTAGCAAATTGTTGATGTACTACAGTGCTGCATTTTACCCTCTGAGTGCTCCAGCACGAAGGCCTCCGCTGTTCCTGGGCACTATAATAAACATTGATTGATTGATTGATTGATTGATTAGGCAGTCGGCGGCGAAAGTTTTGCCAGATACTGACGCCTTCTACTCCAACAGATTATTCCCGCTGGCTTCGCTGTCCGATCGAGCTCCTGCTTATCACGCTGACCGGGTGACCTGCTGACGCCTGCAACACTTCGGGGCTTCTTCGCTGGCGATTTTTCGTGACTGCTCTTCGGCGGACCATACCTTTCTGCTCCGTTTGGCGGCACTTCGGCGCAGCGGTTGGAAACCTGGACCATGTGACCGGCGTTAAAAGGGGGCGGATTTCTTCGGTGCCTCGCAGTCGGCGGCGAAAGTTTTGCCAGATACTGACGCCTTCTACTCCAACAGATTATTCCCGCTGGCTTCGCTGTCCGATCGAGCTCCTGCTTATCACGCTGACCGGGTGACCTGCTGACGCCTGCAACACTTCGGGGCTTCTTCGCTGGCGATTTTTCGTGACTGCTCTTCGGCGGACCATACCTTTCTGCTCCGTTTGGCGGCACTTCGGCGCAGCGGCACTGGTCGGCGACTTTGGCTAGTTTCGGTTTCCGAAATTGTGGCGATCCTAGCGGCACGGTGCTGCGGCGTGGCCCTTCCCTTTCCCTCGGCGTTTCTTTCTTTCCACGCCGTCAACGCTTCCTTGCCTCCTCACGCATGCGCAACAGCTCACCGGCGTCAATATTTTTTTTTCTTTCTCTCGGCGCGCACGGCGGGCCAGTTTGGTGCGTGCGTGAGCGAGCCGGCGTGCGAAGGGTTGCGCGGGTTGCCTAAACGCCTCCATGGGCTGAAAGTTTCGCTGCATTATAACATACATTCGAATGTATTCTAAATATAAGGTAGCGGAGGAAGGAGCGTTACCACTCCGGCGCAGCTCTGTGGTGCAGCAACACAGGGCGGTAAAGTTCGGCCAAGTTTCTCGCCTTCTCCAAAGACGACAGGTAAGCAAATTAGCTTTGTACAAGTTATAGTGAATTCCTTAAAAGCCGACCGATCGCACTCTTCTGTTTTCAAATTAATTCGCGCATGTAACGCAAAGTTAATGAGACATGTCACTCGTCTTGGAGTGGAAAGTAATGTGCAAATATATCCCAGCTGTGCAAGTACGCAAAGTTTTGGTAGAAGTAAACGCGTCTTTGTCACGCACACTCTTGCTTGCTAGATCAATTTGTGGTGGCATTGCCGTCTTTTGATTGCCTTAGTAACTGCTGGAATGTCGATTCAGTATACTTATCAAGGTATTTTTTTGTTGTTTCGTGCAGCAGGTATGAATGTAGGTTTGGGCTCCAAGTCGAGGACGGTTTGTGACTTCATTGGACGTTTCGTCCGGTGACTCTCCTCAATCCATCCAATGTCATCACGACGCACCGGCTCACAAAGAAGGCAAGCTCAACTGTACGCGCTTCTTGCCTTTCACGGCGTACCTACTACCACAGCGATTGGTGGCGTGGAGGTGCTGTGCCCTAAGCATTTTTTTCCTCCGCCGTCTTGCTCCAAAACGTATATTTGCGGCGAAACTACTGCCAAGCGTTGCTTCAGTGCTCCGAAAAATCTGACGTAACACCGCGGTGTTCAATGCAAGTCGATTTTCACATAAAGCAGTGGAAGGCCGAACCGAAATACATGCGTTGTCTGCAGCCGCCATTGCAAGCGTTTCGCTAATTAAAAATAAATAAATAAAACCAAGTAGCATTGCCGGATTTGCTGTTCAATCTAAACTGCGCGCCCGCGCCTTGTCATCTTATCGCGAGTGGGTTTGGTGTTTCATCGTTCTGAAGTTAGAATGGTCATGCCGTATCGGACAGGATGAGATAAGAGGCGCTGCTCAGACACGAGCTAGAGGGTAGCTTGTAACAACCTGGCCGATATCTGCGGCTTACAATATAGAAAAGCTTTTATTTCTGGGTGTCTTCTCCCCCCGCCTTCCCTCCCACCCGCGGTAAGCAGACTGTTCATTCACGCGCCATTAAAAGAAAAGATGGGTGCGTTCGATTTGCGTTCTGTGTTCTACGACGTGCACATGGTTGCGCATTGTTTTTGTGCGTAGATATAATCCAGCAATGAGTGTCTACAGTGCGGTCATTGTGTTGCAACAGTTTTTTATGGCTGCATTTTGTTGGTGTGAACATGATTTCTCCAAAGTGTATGCAGGTGAATGGGCTGTTCAACGATTTCTTTCAGGGTTTGCGTTTGTCTCACCCGAAAGGCAGGGCTTGAAGCATACCTGCGCGTGCTTTCGTTTAATATACAGGCTCCCAATTATTGTGTCTCTGAACTGAAACGAATTTTTTTAATGTCTAAGGAACATTCCTGTCTCGAGGTGAGCCCAAGAAATAAGTATACACTGAGTGGAACTTTCAAGTTCTTTTCTTCTCCCGCCGAGGTGTGCGCGAAAAAAAAAAATCTGTGTAGGGACTAGAACTTTCGGAGTTCTTCTTCGTAATCAAGTATTGTGTAGCTAAATGTGTATTCATGGCTGTAACTTTTGCGCAACTTTAGACGGAGACAGATACAAAAAGGGACACGAAGACCTGTATCTGTCTCCGTCTAAAGTTGCGCAAAAGTTACAGCCATGAATTCAGAATACTAACTAGCCCGCCTAACCGTGTTATTGTAAATGTGTATGTAGCACGTTTTTTTCCCTATTGTACAATATTGTTTGCCTAAATTTGCATATGACATATTTTTGCTTAGTGTTATAGTGTGTACAAAAAATGTATGTGAAATATACGATTGTAGTACATGTGTTTTCATGACTTCGAATCAAAGACGTCCTTATATAAATGTTTAATAAACGCAAAGCAAAAAGAAAGTTTGTGTAACGCTCCAATTAATATCGCCACAAAGACAACAATTCACACCAGAAAACATACTATCACCTACATGTTTTCTTTGTTCAATTATTAAACACGTTACTTCACACATAACAAACGACGGGCAGCGGCCATTTGGAGACATCGCCGCCGCTCGTCCAACTTTCGCGTCTAGTGCCATTGCCGAGCGGCCCATGAGGCAGCGACCGGCGGCAGGCGCGAAAGTTGGGCCAGCGTCGGTTTCAGGGGCCGGCGCGCGGCAGCCCGGCCTGGCTGCAGCGGGAAAAATGACGTCAGCAGCGTCCGCGACGTCACCAACCTCCTTTCTCCCCTCGCCACTCGTTGCCATGACGATAAGTGCAACGTTTTTCAGACGCCACGTACTACTAGGGGAGGATTTGGCGCTGTTGTTGCGAATTACGCGGGACCACGGTGGATGCTAAAGAGGCCGCCCCGTGGCAGCGGTTGGAAACCTGGACCATGTGACCGGCGTTAAAAGGGGGCGGATTTCTTCGGTGCCTCGCAGTCGGCGGCGAAAGTTTTGCCAGATACTGACGCCTTCTACTCCAACAGGTACTCACTGTTCTTTGTTAACTTGGCATCTTTCTGCTTGATGTTTGCCGCTGACTGCACTGGTATTGCATAACTGTGAAGTTGTCTTTCACAATGACAGAACCTGCCAGTTGTATTGTGTGTCAAGTGCCGGTGCCGGGTGATGGCAGATTTATGAAGTGTTCCGAATGTGGCCACTGTTATCATATCGGTCAAACCTGCTCCGGCATTGCTGCTAACACTTTTACAACCATGGGACAAGCAAAAAGGAATGCGTGGGTGTGCAAGACTTGCCGCACCAGTAAGAAGCGTCAGGGGGCGGCCTCTCAGTCTGACATTTCTCAGGTTGACGAGTGTCCTGTCCCTGAGGCTGACTTGCTTACCGAACTTCGCGAGATTAGAAAGAGTCTGCAGTCCCTACCAGCGCTGCATGACAAAGTAGATTCTCTGCTCTCTCTCAAAGCGGAACTCGCAGGGTTGTCTGGGCACGTTCAGGAATTGCAGGAGTCGGTGGATTTCACGTCGAAGCAGTATGATACTGTACTAGGTCAAGCAAAAGCTAACCAGCTGAAAATTTCGAAAGGCGAAGAAGAACTGAATGGTTTGAAAAAGACTGTGTTCGAGCAAGCCATTCACATTCAGCGACTGCAAGAAGAGGTCAATGACAGCGAACAGTATAACCGTAGAGCAAACCTTGAGATTCATGGACTGCCGCTTGAACCAGATGAAGATTTGCGAGAAAAAATTTCAGAACTAGCAGTCGCACTAAAGCTACAAAGCTTCTCCACCACTGACGTGGTGGCAGTTCACAGACTTTCTGCTAAGCGTGAAACGACTCCAGTAGTTCTGGTGCAGTTCGCGTCAGTTTCGATCAAGGAGACTTGGTTTGCCTCACGTGGTAAACTGCGACCGTTGCACCAGTCGGGGGCGTTGCCAAAACTGTTCTTTAACGAAAATTTGACTAAGTTCAACCGCGATCTCTACTGGCGCACTAGAATGGCAACAAAAGACAAAGGCTATCTTTTTTCTTGGACGAAAGCAGGCAAAATCTACGCGAAAAAAAATGAAGACTCTCCCCTCATCCGAGTAAGCAAACTGTCCGACATTACTAAGATACAATAAATTGCATGGCTCCTGTTTCGCAAGAGTTTGCGAATTTCAGCTCTTTTAGAGATGACTTGGGTAACAGCAATTTCGGACGGGATCTTACCATCGTGAACATTAATATCCGTAGTCTGCGCAAATATTGGGATGAATTCAAATGTATCGCTGAAGCTGCCACTGGATACGTCGATGTGTTCGTTATCACAGAAATAAACATTCCGGAGTCTTCAATTCATTTGTTCACCTTGCCGAATTACCAATCTTGCGTTGTAACACGACCAAACCGCCGTGGCGGGGGTATTGCTATTTTTGTCCGCGACCATTTTGAGGTATCGTACATTGATGCTACTTTCACGCACGCGGAATCCGTTACTATTAAAGTGGCATATGGTGTTGTTTCTTTGGTACTTTTCGCAATTTACCGTCCTCCTTCATACAGCGTCGCAAGGTTTTTGCTTGAATTAGAAGAAAATTTTAAGAGTTTCGGCACAGCGGATCAGTTATGTTTGGTCGGTGACCTAAACATAAATATACTGCGTACTGGCCAGCATATTGTTGCTGATTATCTATCGTTGCTGTCTTCCCACGGTCTTGAGAGCACTATTAATGTTCCCACACGTGAAGAAGTGGTTTGCAATAAGCTAGTAGCATTATGCTTGGACCATATCTTTATCAGGGCCGAAAGTTTTTCTCTTGCCTCCTACGTCATCACTAAGAAGTTGGCTGACCATTATTTTGTGGCGTGCCGCATTTCAGCGAACCAGAGTTTAACTATGGGGCGTAAACAGGAAGGTATTGATGATTCTAAAATTCGTTTTTCTTTTGTCAACAAAAAACAGTTTGATGGTCTGGTGTCTGGTTTCGATTGGTCAACCTTAATGTTGAACGGCTCCCCTGGTACCGCATACGAACGTTTATGTCAGAAGTTGAAGGAATTTGAGCACTCCAGCACGGTTTTTGTGTCGAAAAAACGCCGTAAGGATTGCTGTTGGATAGATTCTGAGATAATTCAGGCTATCTCGTACAGAGATTGGTTGTGGAAGCGTGTGAAACGTTCACCCGAAGACCATGCCTTACGTTTACACCATAAAACTGCGCGAAACAGAGTCGTCGCCCTTTTACGGGCAGCCAAGCGCCGATATTTTTTCAATCAATTCAATCAACACTCAAAGAATCCCAGAAAGACGTGGTCTCTTGTGAACAGTTTACGCGGCAAGGAACGTAGTAACTATTCAGTTTTTCAATCCTTCCGTGAAGATCCCGTAGAGGTCGCAGATGCGTTCAATCGTGCTTTTAGAAACGTTCCTCAATGTTCCGCTCTTGTGGACGGGCCATGCACGCTTAAGGAATCTTTGCCTTCGTCAGCATTTTTGCCGCGGTTATCAAAGTCTGACCTGAAATCTATCGTCTTCAGCTTTCGTTCGAATAAACCTGCCGGTTGCGACGGAATGTCGATTGATACGCTTCGTAGGAATTTTGAGGCTCTATCGGGGGTTGTCCTTTTCATACTAAACGGATTTATCGATGGTTCAGACATTCCTTCACCTTTAAAAACCGCCATTGTCCGGCCTCTTTACAAAGCCGGGCCCAAAAATAATGTTAATTCATATAGGCCCATATCCATACTGCCAATCCTTTCCCAAATATTAGAAAAATTCTTATTGATGACGATGTCTTCCTTCCTTGAAAAATTTTCGGTCATTTCGCCTAGGCAGTTTGGTTTTGTAGCTGGTCGAGGAACCATGACACTGCTGGAAGAATTTGCAGACGAATTATACTCCGCCTTTGACTCTAATCTTTTTGCATGTGTTTTATTTTTAGATGTAGCTAAAGCGTTCGACTCTGTTTGCCACAAAATATTGTTACAAAAACTACAACTATTAGGTTTCCGGGGGCCATTTTATGATCTTTTGAATCAATATCTTAGTGGTCGGTATCAGGTCGTAACTACAGATAACAACCTAGAATTTAGCAGTCCTCTTCCTTTACTAACTGGTGTGCCACAGGGATCAATTTTATCTCCTCTGCTTTTCAATATCTACATGAATGATTTTCCGTCCGTAATTTATAAATGCAAGGTGTTCCAGTACGCCGATGA
The DNA here is from genome assembly GCF_048455015.1 of Haemaphysalis longicornis. Classification (NCBI taxonomy): domain Eukaryota; kingdom Metazoa; phylum Arthropoda; class Arachnida; order Ixodida; family Ixodidae; genus Haemaphysalis; species Haemaphysalis longicornis. The sequence goes on from NW_027526422.1 coordinate 135,774,493, forward strand.
CACCGTACTACTTGCTAAACATCTTAATTATGGAACAGCGATAAGATTTCTACAAAGTGACATAAGTAATGCTGTAGGTTGGTTTTCACAAAACAGAATTACTATAAATGCCAATAAAACTAAATTGATCTGCTTCCGGAACCCTTTAAAAACTACTTTGAGTAATATTCCTGTGTACTTGCATTGTCATACTCACCCTTGCAATTGTAACCCTGTTGAATACGTTGAATATGTAAAATACCTGGGAATTCTTTTTGACTGTGCATTATCATGGCAACATCATTTAGCGTTTGTTTGTGACAAACTTCGTAAAGTGGCTTGTGTGCTGTTTAATATGAAAACTTTTGTACCCATGCATATAAAAAAAAGTGTAGCTCATGCACTCGCATACAGTGTGTTAAGGTATGGGATCACTGTTTTCGCTAGCTGTTCCTTACGGTGGAAAACGCGAGTTGATGCTATACTAAAAAACATACTAAAATCTATAGCCTACGGTTGTCCCATGTATAACTCTACCGACATTTTCAAACATTTGTGTTTGCCCTCATTTGATGCTGTCTTTATTAGGACGGTCGTTACTAATCATTTTTGGGTTTCTGATTTTAAGGTAGAACATAAGTCTGTTCGAGTTGTACGAAATCACCCTCGTTTTGTTGTCCCTCGTTCTCGTACTCGATACGGTATGGCACAAAGATGTGTATATGTCCCAAAAATGTTTAATGAATTGCCAGATTATATTTTTGATGCATCCTCTAAAATGAAACTTAAGAAAGCGTTGAATGGGTATGCTGTATAATCTACTTAAAACTTTTGATGTCAATATTGAACCTATCAAGTGTTTTTCGTGTATACATGCTTATGTGTATCTGATGCGTTCCTTCTGAGTTTTCGGCGACTACATGTACCACTTTGCTTTTCATTTGTTTCGCTTCGTCGACTTGCCGGGCCCAGTCCCTCAAGCCAAATCGGCTTTGACGGGCCCGCTACTCTGTATTGTCACAACCAAGGGCAATAAAGTATTATTATTATTATTATTATTATTAATATTATTATTATTATTATTATTATTAAGTACTGCGCCGTGCATTTTTGTTTAGCTTTCTACCGCGCTCACGCAATGCTCTACGGAGCATGTGAGGTACTGCGAAATAAATAAAAAAATAAAAATAAAACATCAGCATCAAAATTACGCAGAAATAAGACTTGTGCATGTGGCATTGAAACGAGAGCACCAGACACCATCTTCCCTGCATGTATGCTTGTCCCGACTGTAAATCAGTGGCATTTCGATTTTTAACAACCCCGAATGTGTTTGAAGCGACCGCGTAGGGAGGTCGACTTTGTGCTGCGAATCGGGGCGGGACCGGTTCGCCGATCTGGTTTAATTTTCCACATTTGGCACATGGCTGGATGCATCTTTGTGGTTTCTGAAAAACCAACTTTTTGGCTTTATGAAAACCGCACCGCTTCAGGCACGTACAATCATGCCCGACATCCGATTCAGGGGTACGTGATGGCGTTGTAATAGTTCCTTCCCTGTGCAGTCTAATTTGCATAAAACGTGCCGAGACATTGACAAAGAAAGAAATGTGAGTGCAGCCTGTAACAGGTTATTTCAGTCGTCGTCCTCCTTTGCACCTGCACAGCTGTTTCGAAATAGCCTATGCATTACGAGAACAATGAGAAGGTGGAATGAAAACCAGTTACCTGCTTCTGTCATCTTGCACATTTTGGCATATTTACATTTGTAAACAGTAACTTGTACTATAATGGACAAATCAGACTAAAAAATATTAACGTTCGTTGAAAAACATACGGTTTTAGCAATACCAAGGTCGCCGTGCATCGTCACGACGTCCTTGGTCGCTGGCAGCTTTGCACGTAACATCGCGCGATACCTACTTGCCATTCAGACCGCAATGCTAAAGCGATTCTTTCTTTCATTTACATGCACTCACGCCTTTCAATTTCTTGTTTCTTTTTTTCTCCAAGGGCTCAGACAATACTTGGCGAAGCTACGAGTGGTTTGCTATAAAAGCTGTCTAGAACTGCAGAGAAAGCAGCAGTTGGACGATTAGCAGCTGAAAGAAACCATGGTAAGTACAGGCTGCTATAGGCTTTACGAAAGAACCAGTCTATAGCGAAGCTGTGTTATAGCTGTGTTACAACTACTGGCTACATCTATAAAAACGATTTCTAATGAATTTAAAACCGGATTCTACGTCGCAGTGCTAATAGAGCTTCATCAGTTCGGTTGAACAATGTATTGCTTCGGATCATCTTACTTCCGCGAATAGAGAGAATGGAGGACCGACCACGCTCACAAGTGAAGTGTGCTGGCTGTAGAAGTGCTCTGAAGGCAGACGAAAACACGTTTTTTAAGAAACGCTGGCCGAGTAATGATATGGTTGTTTTTTTAATACGCATATTGTAGCCTTAGAGTGCAAGGAAGGCGCCGACCTACCAAACCTTGCCTAGGCCTTGAAAAAGTGCTAACCTACTTACCGGAAGAATGTGTCCAGAAAAGAGAGCATGAACTGACCGTAAGCTGTCACTAGAAAGTTACGAAGCTGGTTGTCGATATCTAAATCACTGAAGTTTAATTTTGAAAGATACAACTCCAGCGCCGACTACTTACTGTGCAGATTCGTGCCTGCGTTGTCCTCGCTCTGGCCACCAGCGCCTTTGCTGGTTACACCGGTTTCGCCGGCTACGGTGGCCACGGCCTCGCCGGCTACAGCCTTGGCGGCTATGGAGTCGGGGGCTACGGCCTCGGCTATGGTGGCTACGGCCTGTCCCACTACGGCCTCGCCCACGGTGTCGGCTACTCTGGCCTCGGCCTGGGCTACAGCTACGCCCCCGCCGCCAGCTACGCCATCGCTGCCCCAGCTGTTGCCAAGACCGTGTCCACCTACCACGCCCCAGCTGTGGCCACCGTCGCTCACGCTGCCCCAGTTGCCACTTATGCCGCTGCTCCAGTGGCCACTTATGCCGCTGCCCCGGCTGTGACCCGCGTCGCCACCTACCAAGCCGCTCCAGCCGTCAGCGTTGTCCGATCTGCTGTCCCAGCTGTGGCCACCGTCGCTCACGCTGCCCCAGTCGCCACTTACGCCGCTGCCCCAGCTGTGACCCGTGTCGCCACCTACCAAGCCGCTCCAACCGTGAGCGTTGTCCGCTCTGCCGCTCCAGCCGTGACCACTGTCGCCCACGCCGCCCCAGTCGCTAGCTACGGTGTCGGCTACGGCCTTGGTAGCTACGGCGGTTACGGCAGCTATGGCCTGTCCCACTACGGTCTTGCCCACGGCGTCGGTTACTCTGGTCTTGGCCTCGGCTACAGCTATGCCCCAGCCGCCAGCTACGCCGTCGCTGCCCCAGCTGTTACCAAGACCGTGTCCACCTACCACGCTGCTCCAGCCGTGGCCACCGTCGCTCACGCTGCCCCAGTCGCCACCTACGCTGCTGCCCCAGCCATCGCCACCACCGCCGTCCACCACGCTCCAGCTGTTGCCACCGTCGCCCATGCTGCCCCAGTTGTTGCTTCCTACGGTGTTGCCCATGCCGCCCCAGCTGTCTCCTATGGCGTTTCCCACGCTGCCCCAGTCTACGGCTACGGTGTCAGCGGTCTCGGATACGGTGTCGGCCACTACGGCTTCGGTCACGGCCTCGGCTCCTACGGCCTGAACTATGGCTACGGCCTTGGCTCTCCCTTCGACTACACCACCCTTCTCCGCAAGAAGAAGTGTGAGTACTTAAGGAGGATTTTGTTGATCTCGTCGGAATTACTTGTATGCTTAGAGGTTTTATCAGCATAGATGCTCTTTTCAGGTGCATTAAGTATGTTTTGTAAACCATATTAAAAATAGTTACACGACTTCGGACCGACAAAACTTTCGAGGCTGTCATTTCGAATACAGCAGGTGGCAGGGAGTTTTTGTTATACAATATTGAGTCAAGGCATAATTACGTACGCTTGTTGAAGCATACGCGTACAGGAACAATTAGACTACTGTCCAGCTTTCGGTTGCGGGGCATTGAAGATAGCTGTAGCCTGTGGCCTATATAGCATGAGGAGATCTCACAATTTTGTGAACCGTAGGATGTTATTCGTGAATACCTGTTTGACCCAAACTTTTTCGCGGCCTAACAGATGATTGAACAATCTGCACTCATAAGCCCCCTGCCGATACGTTACCAATGCCCGACGTTTTCGCACAGATGAAATTACAGATGAGATATAACGGTAATACAGTTTATATACCCAGCACTAATCCTTATTTCTCATGGTTTTCTTTTTCAGAAACACCTCTTTGAAGAGTATCTACAGCAAATTGTTGAATATAGTCCCAAATTCTGGAGCGTCATGCTTCGTCACACTGCCATCACGAAGGCTCAATAGAGGTCGTGTAATAAAGGAGGAGAATTGTGATCGCACTGTTGTCTCCCTTGTGGTCTTTTTTTGCGACCGTTGTTTTGTTGCCATGTAAAGAACCGTTTTTATTTTGTTCACAAGGAAGCTCTTTCATGCTTGGGCAGTTACATCGCTATTGTTTGTGCTTCTTTGGAAGTTGTTTTTCATGACAGGCTTTCCTCAGAACAAGAAAGTTATGTCGGAAATTAGTTTTAAAGCAAAGCATTTTACCTCTACCCCCAAGGGTTCTTTCGCGACCGTTGGTGTCACCAGAAAACTCCAGCGAACAAATAAAAGAATTTACTGGCACCGCCGGGAATCGAACCTGGAAATGATAGACTAACAAAGCGAGAGCCCGTTGTCTTATCGATTTAGCTATGAACCCACGCGAAGACGGGGAAGACAGGTGGTGTACTCACCAAGCAGATCTAAGGGTTTACCCCATGCGTTCTCGCAGAACGCCACGTGAAAGCGTCAAGCGACCACTCACGCTCGTTTAGCGGCCCTGTGCACACCTTTCTCATGTGCCAAGAGTTACAAAATTAAACGAAGCTCACACCAATTCATGGCATCTCACTTCTAGTACACCAATGTGCTAACGCCTGTGGCCTCCAGTGTTCACGTAAAAATCACAGATCCTTGTCGTCCGCCCTCACGCCAAATCAAGGAATACATTCAAATACCCCTTGATGGCCAGGCCATCACTCCAAGCCCCAGCATCAAGATACTGGGCCTACATCTCGAGGCTAACACCAAGAGTGACGTCTCCTTGCATCGCCTCAAAAACAGTAATAATCAAATCATACACATGATCAGGCGAGTTGCCACCAAGAAGCGAGGCCTAAAGGAATCCGGTACCTTTCGATTAATTGAAGCTTTTGTCCTCTCGAGAATCACTTACGTCAACCCCCTGTCTTCTTCTCGACACGGAAGACATAGAGATGCTTTATATAATGATTAGAAAGGCGGGCGAGTAGGCCATTGGTCTTCTCATGATTGCGTCCACACAGAGGCTGCTTAGCACGGGGCTCCACAACACGGTGGAGGAGCTGATAGAAGGCCATCTTTCTAACCAGAAGGTCCGACTCAGAACTGCGGTGGGTAACCGCATGCTTCACCAGATTGGCTGGGCAGCCCAGAATGTCACTCCGGTTGAAGTACTCCCCGACTCTTGGCGACTAAAACTAAAGATGCTCCCTTTGCTTAGAAATATGAACCCCTCACATGACGAGGGTCACCGAAACGCACGGGCTCAAGCGCTAAACACCCCCCCTCCCCTGCTGGGGATCATGCAGTTATCTACACAGACGCCTCCAAACATCGAGGGCAGCAATACGCCATCAGCGTGGCTACCTCCAGAACCAACCTTCTTGCGTGTACCTCGCTTAGGACCCAAGAAATGATGGAAGCAGAAGAGGCAGCCATCACCTTGGCTCTCACTCAACCAGGGGTTCGGAGGGTCGTCACCGATTTCCAGCAAGCCTACTGGAATTACCAGTCGGGTTGGGTGTCCTAACCTGCACTGCGCGTGCTAAAAAACCACTCCCCAAACGGTTCCATTCAGCTCCTCTGGACACCCCCTCACGCTTCAATGGAGGGCAACAAATATACCCACCCAACAAGCCTGCGCTTTTACCTCCCGTGCTATGGAGCTGCACGAGGACAGTCACCCGCTTGTCACGTTCAGGGAGATAACCCAGCATTTTCGCCTCCTGAGACAGACCGTACCTTCGCCTTACCCTGACCTTTCAAGAGAACAACGAACTACCCTACGGCTCATAAAATCGGGGCTCCTTCCTAAAGCCTACGCGTCTTCACTTAATGCATCCAAATCGCTACGACGCTGAATGTAAATTTTGCCCAGAAGTAGGAACACTCCGCCCCGTAATCGGGGTGCGCGACTTTAGCCCTGAGCACCCTCCTCTCTTTCCGTCAACTACCCAACAAGAGCAATGGAAGATGCTGCTGTCCAGGCCCTCTCTACCTACCCAGCTTCAGCGGGTGGACAGAACAGAGGCCACGCGGACTGCATATGGGCCCCGCAGAAGAAGGAATCACTCACCAGGGATGCACTCTGGGCCGTTCAGAAATCTGAACAGAAGTATTTCTTCCTCCTCCTCCTCCTTCTGTGCCGCAAATCTCGTCGCCTCCGTCCGCGGCGCAGAGACGGAGAAGTCAGATCGTCTAACACCGGGTTGGACCTTACTTTAATTTTATAAAAAAAGTTTCCACTCTTGGCCCTTGTGGTTTCCCGCCCATGCGTGGAATGAGGTATCGGAACTCGCCACCAACCACAACGAGACGGCGAACGCAGTCGCGCGAGGATTAGCTGGCCGCGCGGCAGCAGTTGAATCGTCTGCAGAGTGGTGGACCGAGACGAAAGACAGGTACGATACCTTTCAGGGTATCACCAAATATTATAGGAATTGTAGGAGGGTGCTGGCACCGCCTAACCCCGACCTAAGCAGGGAGGATGCATCCACGTTCAGACAGCTGCAGACGAATTCACTGATGACCCCGGTCGTCATGAAGCACATACAGCCAGAACTCTATACGGACGACACGTGCGTGTTATGTAACAATGCTAGGGCCTCGACCGCCCACTTACTCTGGGACTGTGAAGTGCGACCTAACGAGGCGGCAACCAGGACAGACCTACAACCGTGGATCCAAGAAGCAGTGCGCAGTTGTGACAAGGACACCCAACTATCAGCCGTCCAGCAGGTCCTGGCGGCCCTCGAAAAGCAGCACCGGAGCGAAAGCTGCGGGGCGACGCCCTCCCTTATGGGGCAGCGGCGTCCAACCCCGTAGGGAGTAACGACGATGTGGTCCGAGTAGGGGTGACGTCGGGATCGACGAGTGGCTACGTCCGGGCGCAGTGTACACTCTGTGTCTGTTGCAGGCACTCAACAAAGTCTTTCTTCCTTCCTTCCTTCCTTGTGCTACACCAATACAACCCATCCAAACACCGTTCATGCATCATGCATTGATTTAACCTTACTAAGAATACCTCTTTGAAGTAATAAATGGTGTGGTTAAGTGCATTTCAATTCTGTCTGGTTTTACTATTTGTAGAGCGATGTGAGGGAATTTAAATGACGTCGCATGGGTAATCGTTATGGGTGCCGTTTACAGCTTTGCTTTCCAACCACATTCACAGGGAGGATTGGCGCGATTTTGTTTTGTTTTCGGGCGCACATTAGGCTCAATTAACGCGTATCTATCCACGCATTCGCAGGGTGGGACAACCTTCTAGCCAAACATTTTAATTGCGCAAGAGTTTGCACGCTCCAATATACATATACATGAGTCTTTTATAAGCAGACGGTCAGCGTGATTGAAAAGTGTCTCGTTGGACTTTTTACGCGGTGTTTTGCAAAGTTTTTAAAGAAGGTGCAAACTTATTCTCTGAGGGAAAAGTTTTCCAGGCAATATAGCTAAGATAGACTCAAGCCAGCACCTCCATATGTTGAACGGCAAATCCGCTGTGCTGAGAGTAAGACCATCTCCTCTTAGCACTGACTGCACTTTTGCATTGGATGCCTAAGGAAAGTCTCAGACCCGAATTAGGGGCGGAGGGCTCTCCAGAACTTCTCCTCTTCCTTACAAAGTACAAAGTACCCGTAACCAACTCTGGCTGCATGCATAAGCTTTTTTTTTCGGGTATTAAGGCGAGAACCTCACCTGCCCCATTTTCCAAAAGAACGCTATTGTTTTTGTTGTGTGTTAAAGTACATGGCTCCTGCTGTAAAGGGTAAATGTCGAAAAAACACAGGTGCGATCTTCTTGGATCTGTAACAGGGTGCGATGTTTCATTCTGGGTATTTTACAAATACCACCCATCCTGCGCGGCACAAAGCTGGAAATCAAGATAGTGATAGGCTGCACACTGCCTAACGCAATCTAAAACATACTGAACCACTGTTATCTACAGAAACATGGGCACAGATATTGATTTATATTTTGAAAAATCCCCAGGTATTAATTTCCATTTCAACGAGGAGGACGCGGGGGAGAGGGCGCACCTGTGGCCGACGGTTGAATGAGTCAAGGATATAAGGCGCGTGCGTAACCTTCCATTCTGTGTCGGCTTTGTGGCGCAGTCAATAAAGAAAAAAAAAAGCTTTGTGGCGCAGTCTGTAGAGCACCATGTACCTTGCGTTCCGCCCGCAGAGACGTGGGATCGAAACCTGGCGCCGGTAAGTATTTTTTTATATAGTGTAGGGGGAGCGATGCGGACTACGGACGCCAACGAGGGTGACATTGTGAGTTACTGAAATGCTCTGCATTTAAAAACGCTGGCATTTTTCTCAGCCGCTTCCCTTTCATTTTTTCGTGACGTAGCATTGCGTCACAAAATAGGAGCGGGGCCCGGGTGCGGTCTAAGCGCTTTCCCGCTGGCCGCGGTAGCTTTTACGTCTGCAAGCCACGGCCGACGCCGACAACGTGTGTCTGCCCGAGCGGGCTGGCTTGGAGTGTTATTACTTCCCTGCGCCGGGACGAGAAATGCTTTTCACTGGTCCAGCGGCCGGTGTGCCAGTTTACACCGTACACACGACCGCGAGGATCACGCCTACCGCGAGCGAAGTCTCGGCAAACGTCGTTTCAAGTATCGTGCAAGCGCGACTGCCTGGTTCTGCGTCGCTCAAGCGGGAGCCTTCATATCACCTCGCCTGCAGCGATCACGTCCATCTCACATTCTGTTACCTCCCGCGACGTGCCAACCTTCCGTGTAATACATACGTGCTTTTTGCAGCGGTATCGAGTACTCGTCGTGGCCGAGGCTCCGATAGGCCGAATTCTTTGCATTTGTGCCCTAACGTTCCATGGTCGAAAAGTTTCGAACCGGGTGCAGGCCAGCTTTATACCATCCTATAGCACCATGCGGGCGCGGAGAACGTATTGCAAGCCAAGTCGGGTCACTTAAGAATTAATAACGACTCTGACCGAGTAGCATTACAGACAGACGTAAATAAAATTTTTTAATGGTGTGACAGGTGGCTTATGTCCCTGAACATCTCAAAATGCAAGCATATTTGCTTCACGCGCAAGCGTCAACCAATCGGTACACAGTACTGCTTGAACGGCTCCCAATTATCAGAAACAAGCGAAGCAAAATACCTGGGTGTCACGTTTTCCGCCGATCTGACATGGAATCGTCACGTTCAAAGCATCACTTTAAAAGCACGACGAGTACTAAATTTCATTAAACGGAACTTTAAGCACGTCAAGAGAACACTTTACCTAAGCAACGTTCGCCCGATTCTGGAATACGCATCCGTTGTGTGGGACCCGCACACACAAATTCTTGTCAATAGCTTAGAAACGATACAGAAACGTGCAGCCCGATTCATAACCGGCATTTACTCATTTCCAAGCAGTGTCACAGAAATAAAACGGCAGATATGTTTGGAAGATCTTTCACTGCGCCGTGTTGTTTCCCGCCTCTCTTTCCTTCGAGATGCCGTCTTCAATCGCACACCACTAAACAAAGAGACTTATCTACAATCACCAACATACATATCCGGGCGCCGCGACCACTTACGTAAGATAAAAGAAATGTGCGCGCGCACAACCACATACCGAAACTCCTTTTTTCCCCGTACGATACGCGAATGGAACCAGCTGCCTCCTGAACTAATCGAAGTTGCTTCTGATGTGACGTTCCCCACTGTCCTTGAAGAATATATTTATGGATAAAAACGTACTCACCATTTGAAACTTTCTTTGATATTTACGCTTTGCAATGTTAGCCAGCGTGCTGTGTAAATGAATGTATCTTGTTACCTGGCCGATACTTGTTTTTAGTGCTGTCTCATGTGCTCCCTCAGAATGTACCACATGTGTGATTAGTATTGTACTCACGGTCTGCAGTGTGTGGCTTACTAACGCAAACCTTGTATGTTTTCTTACAATTGTTTTTTTTTTCTTTCTTCAACCTCTCAAAGAGTGCGCAATGTACTATTTTATGTCGATTATTGGTACCCCCTACTATAATGCCCAACGGACGAAGTAGGTATGAAATAAATAAATAAATAAATAAATAAATAAATAAATAAATAAATATGCAGTGCCTCTTGTTTCTCTTGCCGCTTCCTATTGGAGATATTGCTTGAAGAAGCTCGGGCGTTCACCGTGGTGTTTATTCACTTGGCTAACTGCCCACCATTGCTTATCCAAAACGAAACTGAAAGCAATTATTGCCGACTCTGAAGCATGAGGGAAACAGCCTGTCTCGGAATGTAGATGAGCTTTAGTCTGTATTTTTAAAACGATCACCTCACAGAAATTTTTAATTTACATGTATTTCACGTGCTCAACCACGTCAGAACTGTTCATTTGAGTAATATATTTAGAGATGCTTCTGCAATAAGGTCTCGCCATTCACAACGTTTGTGACGTCACAAACTGTAGTACCCAACATTGTATTATGCGTCGTCGCATGTTTTTCCGTTTCTGGGGTTTTCTGTTTATATTTAGACCCTCCGCGGTGGCTCAGTGGCTAAGGCGTTGCGCTGCTGAGCACGAGGTCGCGGGTTCGCTTCCCGGCCGCGGAGGCCGCTTTTCTGATGGAGGCGAAAAGCAAAAACGCCCGTGTGTACGAGATTTCGGCGCACGATAAAGATCCCCAGGTGGTCAAAACTAATCCGGAGCCCTCCACTACGGCGCGCCTCATCGCTTGCGTTGCGTCGGCGCGTTAAACCCTACAATCAATCAATCAAAATCAGTTTATATTTAGATTCTCGGCACCGTAGTCTACCGATACAGGCAAACTTGTTTCCGCTCCGTAGTGTTTCTTTAATAGGAATCGCCGTAAGCATAATTAAATGTCCAGATGAGTTTTTTTTTTGCATATAATAATCGGTGGCGCGACTAAAATAACTTTTTAAACAGCGCCGACAACGGGAAAAAGCAAGGGAACCGCGGAAAACAGGCGCACACGAGCAATGTATTATGCTGTATTGCGAAACTAATGAAGGGAAATATATATATTCGTGCCACAATAAAGCGTGCTCAATTGTTCATCAGCCCCTGTGTTCTGTGGCGGCCGTGCTCTGTCCCGTTGCAGGCGCTCCTTTTCACAGAAGTACCATGCACCAGATGGTACTTAGCCCAACCCTTGTAAAGTTATTTTTGTTATTCGCATTTTTGCCCTGGACATCCCAATTTTGCAAAAATGCGCTATAGAAAGCAAGCGCGGAAGGCACGTTGTGAAAGTGGCGAATAGGGAAAAGGAATACCAGTCACAGACAGTAAAAATTTCACCTTGCGGAGAAAATCCGACTCTAAATATTCCAGGAGGAGGAAAATGAGGTTCACCAGAAGAAATGCTCAGTAGTAGAAGACATACTTAGGACAGGTACTCATACGCTTGCCGCAACGCCTCCCCCCCCCCCACACACGCGTGACGAAAGCCTTGTCAATCAACGTTTTGAGTGGAACCGACTGGTAAGGGTACCGCACAACTCTTTTTTTGTAGAAACCTGCATGTTAGTTTTGAAGATCAGATTATTATGAAATAAAAAGTGCGAACATTTGCGAACTTCTAATCAGCTGTAACCGCGAAAGCACAAATACCTAGCTGAACTCCTGAGACGCCTTCTTTTGCCTCGCGTTTTTGAAGGGTATTGCTGTCTTCCCGCTCGCGATGCTCTGCTTTGCGATCTGCCTTACGCTTTTTAATGGCTTCTGTCTCCTACGTGTCCCGCCGATACCCGTTCATGCCGGCTTGCAACGGTCGATTTAACGACAATGATTGATCTCGCTGACGTTCCTCTCCCTTTATCCGCTGTATATTTATAGGCACGAGAACGTTTTACCACTGCCGAGATTAAGCAGACGCTTCGGAACACCTCCGATGCTGCCGCGTTTTTTTTTTATGTACGCCGTATGCATGTTCTTGCCCTCAATGGGCCGTTCCAAGCCTCAATGCTGATTCTTTTCCCGTTTCTTTTCTAACGGCTGTTGAAAGGAGTGGCGGTCGTTGTACGTGCATAAAAACGAGAGAACTATACAGAAAACTAAGCAGGCCAGCTCTCACGACGGACGTTCGCGTAATTCTGAAGGGACCGGCCTGCCCAGCCGGCTGCACCACAAATATCAGCACTAGTTTGTTAGTGTGCAGCGTTCCCTCTGCGGGATGCGTAACCAGTCTAGATTGAGCCAGACGTAACTCCAAAATTCACAGAGTAGCCCTGCTTTAGCGACAACAGAGGCTGCAAGGTGTCTGTTAAATCCTGTTTGTTAATATTCCAATGCACACGTCAAACAGAAGACCGTTGGTTTTGCTCAGCAATCGAATGGCAATTGCAGGCATGCCTGGTGATCAATCGCTAGTTATATCCAATTGCGGGCAGTGCGAGACTCTGCGGTCCCTTGGGCATTACCAAAATGCGCAAAGCAGCGTGGTGCCCACCGTGCCCACCTACGGTCACGTTACCTCCACTCCGGCCTCCACCCCCAGCGGCTATGCAGCCTCTCTGGTTATCCACTCTCGTATAGGATGAACAGGCATTGAAGCGTTGTGGAAGTGTAACTGGAACCCCATTTTAAATCAACGCCTTCTCAGAATTATTCTCTATGCTGTTTCGTACGTAAGTGTTCTTGCAACTTTTATCCCTAGAACACGCAGCGACTGCAACCTCTCTTCCCCCTTACAAAAATGGATTTTGAGTTTCAATTCAGTTCCAGTTGAGTTTTTATTGAGTCAACAGAAACCTAATTCAAACTGAGTTGGCTATTGAGATGTGTTAGTAGAAACTCAAAAGGATTTGTATTGAGAAAACGCAATACAAAAGCAATTGGCACCAGTCTATTGAAACTCTTTGGAGAACCAATTGACACAACTCATCAGGCTGAAACATACACTTTGAAGGACTATTTTTTTCAGCGCTGCCCACTGTGTCTGCTGAATTAAGACTACTAGGTTACATTTATGTTTTTTTTATTATACATTGACATTTCTATTGAGTGCAGTCAACAAAAAGTCAACAAGGTTTCAATGGACAAAACTCAACAGAATATCAAATGACTTCGTTTAATTGAAACTCAATAGAGTTTCTACAGACAAAAATCAAGTAAAATTGAGAGTCGAGCTAGTTGGTGCTACGTTGTTGAAATATATATCAGTGTCCTTTTTTGTCCATGTTTTATCGTTCGAGCTTAATTTTCAAAGCTGATAAAACTCCTTAGGTCAGTAGCATTTACCAGCAGCATCTTCGCCCAAATAATAATTATACCTGCTAAGTGGGGAAATCAATTATATTGGACAATTTTTGACTGCATTTCCTCAAATACTGCCGCAACATGCTTTGCACAAAACAATGTAAGAAATAAACATTGACAAAACTCTAGTGACTCATCTCTTCTGGCACGTGACTCCCGCGGAATCGTTTCCTTGCTATAGCAGCGGATTTTCTTCTTTATACCTTAGCACCAGGGCCGTAGCCAGAGGGGGGGGTTTGGGCGTTCGAAACCCTCCCGAAACCTTTTCCAGGCAGCGCGTGAGCAATACTTACTGTTGCTTTTGGCATAACTACCCCCTTCCCAAAACCCCATCCGAAAAAAAATTTCTGGCTACGGCCCTGCTTAGCACGCATTGACATAATGAGTGAGCAATCTCCACTACTGCTGCTAAGCTTCCGCTTTAGCGGCAGTGGACATATTCGAAGTCAGTCTTCCGGGACAGTTGGAGGGGAATCATGAAGCATGCATATCTCGGCCGGGAAAAAACTGAAAGGCGGGAAGGGGGGGGGGGGGGGGAGGCTACACATCTCGGGTCCCAGTTCTGGGGACAAAAAAAAAGTCGTCACTCCCCCTACCTCTTTTCACACATACAATGCTCTGATACCTTGTCTTCCGGGAAGGGAGGCGGGGAGGAGGTACATTTAAAACGCGATTCAATCTGCTACATCTACAAAAGGCATATGTGACATCGCATCCTAGTGCGATGATTCAATGTTTTTCTGTGGAGGCACGATACTAACAGCGCTGTTTTGCAGAAATGAATACTTATCTCACAAACCCAAACGCACAAGAATATTCCAGTGACGAAATTGTGCCTATAAATACTCAGAAAAAAAACAGCAAAACTTTGATGTAAATCCCGAAACGTCGAAAAAAGAACAATTAAATTTTTGTACACAGCGAACTTTTAAAACAAGCGTTCAAATCAAGCGAACGCAGGCTTCGCCTCATCGTCGTTCATTACTCATTACTCCAGTTATCACTTCATTACTCCAGTTATCACTCGCGCACCCCGCCGTGGTCTGAGCCCAAGGACGCGAGTTCTATTCCCCGTCATACATAACTTTCCTTGAGGATACTGGGAACTGTCTATGATAACAACAGTAGAACAGCAATGTGGAATGCAGAGAATCCCACAAGGAGCAAACGCGCATCTACGCTCTATTAAAACAGGTGAAAACAGTTCTTTCACTGCAAAAGAACTCCGTACGCCAGTCCAAGGCGCCGCCGCTCACACGAACTGAACGAACGAACAAACGAAGAAAAAAAAATGAAGAAAGACAAACTGAAGCGCTGATTAACCACTCATCTTTACTGCACAGGGTCACAAAAAGAAAGAACGAGCCTGACACTGCTTCACGCCACTACAAAAAAAAAAAAGGAGAAACCGAACAAATTAGTGGGCTGGCGTGTCGCTTGTTACACTCCGAACCGCTCTCTCGCTAACGATGTCAACACGTCCGCGGACTACGTTTCTCAAACACAAGCGCCTCGCAAATATCCTGCGCCCGCAAGCAGATCAAGAACTTTGAAGCTGCTTTCAAAGATTGGACTTTCCAGAATTCTTCCGTCCTCTCTCCTGCTGCAGTTCGCCGAAGCGGGCGCCCGGACACAAAAGACGTGCCATCCACCTCCACACCCGGCGATAACCAGTTCTTTTGGTTCCTGTGGCACCCTCCTACGCTAAGCTAAAGTGACCGCGCTGTCACGAATGTCTAGTACGCGGCGTTGCCACTGCCGCCAGTGGCGCTGACAGCCAACATTGCGAGTTCGAGCTGTCGAGGTGTGCGGACGTACAGAGCGCGGCGGAGGCATCGACGACGAAAACGGATAAGTGTTTCAAATTTATTATTCCTTTTTTAGAGTGACCATGTTTTAGAGAGAGATGTAGGTTAGACTAGTTGAAAGGGGCGGTAGTTAGCGTAGGGAAGTGACCGAACCAGAGGTGTCGCGCGGTTGTTCCACGTGGCGGTTTGTAAGCGTTGGTAATTCGTGAAAGAAGAATTGATGCTGTAGGAGAGAATCGCACGTTGCGGCTTACTTTTAGATTGGAAGGGCGCGCGCGAGAACGCGGCACTGAAGTAAGCCAGAGTTGGGCACGCCTTGGACGGACAGTACCATGCCTCAGAGGAAGAAGCCGGGTGTGATGTGCACGGGATGCGAGCACGAATACCCGCTCGAGGAGACGAGATTCGAGTCGGTCGAGGACGCGGAAGGACAGGACTTCATGTGCAGAGTGTGTGTGCTAGCGTCGCGCCTCGACCGGCTCGAGGAAGAAAAGGAGCAGCTCAGAGTTCAGGTAGGCGAGCTACAGGAGGAGTTGAAGGATGAAAAAGAGCAGAAGAAGGCACTCGAAGCGAGGTTGGCGCAAATGGAGGTCAAAATGGCGACGAAGGGTGACATCCAAACAAAGGATGAAGCAGGTCACCATGCAGATGCGTCGGCAGTGCTTGATCCCGAGAAGGGAAAGGAGGAGAACAAAGACGCCACGCCGGAAGACGATCCCGGACTGGCGCTGACTCAGCCGGTGCCGGAGCAGGTGGCCGCGCCGGGGGGCAGCCAGGAAAAGGAAGAAAGGCGCATGGTGATAGTGGCGGGGGACTCCAACATGCGGTACTCAGAAATGGAGATTAGAGGCCGGGTGAGAGAGGACGAGAGAGTGCAGGTTGGCGTGTTCCCGGGGCAGACGGTCAGGGTAGTGTTAGAAAAAGCAAAGGATAAAATGTGGGAAAATATGCAGGGGCAGAACCTAGTGATTATCGCAGGAGGAACCAATGACGTTCTGCAGGGAAGGGGTGCGGGAGTGCGCAAGCAGCTAGAAAAGGGGGTGAAGGAACTTCGGGAGCTGTGCCCACATGTGCAGGTCGTCGTGAGCACAGTACCAGAGATAATTGGGAGAGGGGTACATGTGGAAAGGGAAGTTGTGGCGGTAAACCGAGACATACGGGAGCTGGGCAAGGAGCTGAGTTTCGCTGCCGTAGACATCAACAGGGATGTCCGATGGATGGGCCGGCAAAGGGCGTTCCAGCGTGACGGAGTGCATTTCAGCGGGCAGGTGGGAGCAGCCATCGGAAGACGACACGCGGCGCGAACTGTGGCTTTTTTAGGGGGCCCACAGGCCTTTGCGAAGATGGCGTAGACAAATGCAAGGAGCAAAGGGAGATAGCGGGGCCGGTGCAGATCGGTGCAGACAAACGAAAGGGACGACGACGGCGTGTAAAGAAGAGAGGGGGAAAACTGAATATCGCGTACATAAACATGCAGGGTGGCAGGAAAAGAGAGAAGTGGATGGAGATTACTAAGCAGCTAGAAGAGGAAGATATCCAGGTATACGCTGTGACCGAGACGCACCTGAGGGACTTGGAGGAACCTCCGGTAATCGAAGAGTATGTATGGGAAGGTTGTAACAGGACGGCTGGATTGAGAAAAGGCGGAGGAGTAGGTATGCTGGTACGGCAGGAGACTAATTGGAAGAGAGTGAAAGAAGACTGTAAAGAACATGTGTGGATGAAAGGGATAGTGGAGGGTAGAGAGATGGCTTTAGGGGTGTCTTACCTGTGGACGGGTAAGGATAGCAAAGAACAAAACGAAAAACTGGTGGCGTGTCTGAAAAAGGACATCGAAGATTTGAAGCGTTCTGGGGAGGTACTATTGGTAGGGGACATGAACGCCCACATTGAAGATCTAGACGGGTACACCGACTTCAACGGAAATCTAATGCTAGATATGTGTGAGTACCAGAAGCTGATCATAGTAAATAGGGAACAAAAATGCGAGGGTCACATAACGTGGGAGTGTGGTAGGAGACAGTCGAGTATTGACTACTGCCTTATTTCAGAGGGACTTTATGAATGGTTGGATGGCATGACCATAGATGAGGAAGGGGGCCACAGTCTGGGCAGTGACCACAAGCGCATAAACCTGAGTTTTGGGAAACTGGGGGGCGAAAAAACGGGTCGACCGGAGCAGCGCACAAAGTTAAACAGCAAACAAATTGCGGATATAGCCAAAAGCATTGAGGCTGACATAGAAAGAAATCCTGGAGAAGAGTGGGAATATGACAGGCTCATCAAGACTATGCAGGAAAAAATAGTCAAGGCAGAGGGGTCCAACCGATGGAGAGGAAAAAAAACACCCAAAAGCTGGTGGAACAAAGAAATAAAGGCGGCGATAGAGAGGCGTAAACAGGCGTCTAGAGAGCACAGGCAGGCCAAGAGGATGGGGAGACATCAGGAGGAGGTGGACCTAAAATGGGAGCAGTATAAGCAAATGAAACAGGAAGTGCAGCAATTAGTGCAGGCGAAAATAAAGGGGGACAGCGAGCGATGGGTAACGCAAATACGAGGAAGGGGTAGAGACGCGCCGAGAAGGTTTTGGAACCATGTGCAGGCATTAGGGAAACGTACGAGTCCCAAGGCGGTACTATAGAAAACGAGCAGGGACAGATGCTCAAGGGAGAGGAAGCATTAGCATACCTGCACAAAATCATCACGGAGAAGTTCGGTAAGGTGGATGAAGAGGCCCCGCAGCGACACAGAGATGTCGCGGCGGGTAGGCCGAAAGGTCTGGAGATAGATGGGGACAAGCTGAAATGGAAAAGAGCAGAGGAAAAGGTCCCCAAGAATACCGCGGCAGGCACGGATGGGATACCGATGGAGTTGATTAACCAGTTAGGACCAAAGAGCAAGGAAAAGCTACTGCAAGCCATCAGAACAAGGATAGAAGAAAAGGCAATACCAGCCGCGTGGCAAATGAGCAGGATGAACTTAGTGTACAAGGGCAAAGGAGTCAGGACAAACCCAAGCTCGTATAGGCCAGTAACCGTCACGTCAGTGCTGTACAGGTTAGCAATGCAGGCAGTGAAGTTCGAACTAGAGCAGTGGGTGGAAGAAAATAGGATATTAGGGGAGCTTCAAAATGGGTTTCGAAAGGACAGAAGACTAGACGACAACTTATTCGTGGTAAGCCAATGCATAGAGGTGGCGAAAATGCAAAACCGACCTTTGTGGTTAGCCTTTCTGGACATTAAAGCGGCTTATGATAATGTAGACAGGGAGCGGCTTTGGAGTATCCTGGAGGACGAGGGAGTTGGGGCAGAATTCATTAGCTTACTCAGGGAGCTATACCGGGAGAACCAAGTGCAAATAGTGTGGGAGGGGGTAACATACAATAGGCCTGTATACACCTACAAGGGTCTGAAACAAGGATGTCCTCTCTCTCCGCTGCTGTTCATGATCTACATGACGGGGTTAGAAAGGAAGCTAGAAGTCAGCACGATGGGGTTCGACTTATCCTACATGAAAAACGGGCAGGTGGTGGAACAACGGGTTCCGGGACTAATGTATGCAGACGACATACTGTTGATGGAGGACAACCGGATAAGTATGCAGGGCTTGATGGATATATGCGGTGAAGAAGCGACGCACCTAGGGCTATCCTTTAGCAGAGAAAAATCGGGGATCATGGTCTTTAATGACGGCGAGGAGCACAAAACAGTATCAGTGCAGCAAGTAGAAATACCATTGGTGAAAGAGTATAAATATTTAGGAGTATGGCTGAACAACAGCGAAGATTACACGCAGGCGCATGAGGATCACCTTAAGACGAAAGGAAGACGGAACGCGGCTATAATGAAGCATAGAGCCCTCTGGGGATACAGCAAATACGAGGTGGTAAGGGGAGTCTGGAAAGGGGTCATGGTACCAGGATTAACTTTCGCTAATTCGGTTCTGTGCATGAAGTCAGAGACCCAAGCGGGCCTGGAAGTAAATCAGAGGGCGGTAGGCAGATTGGCCCTAGGAGCCCACAGTAAAACTACAAATGAAGCGGTACAAGGGGATATGGGCTGGTCGTCTTTCGAGGCGAGGGAGGCGCAGAGCAAGATAAAGTTTGAGGAGCGACTTCGTGACATGGAGGACGAAAGATGGGCCGCGAGGGTGTTTAAGTACCTGTATTTGAGGAGCGTGGACACGCGGTGGAGACGGAGGACCAGACAGCTGACCAAGCGGTACGGAAAGTCGGTAGGGGAAAGCGGGGTTTACACAACAGTTAAAAAGCAGGTAAAGGCAGCAGAGACGACGAAGTGGGCAGAGAGAATGGAAGCGAAAAAAACCCTGGAGACTTATAGGACAGAGAAACGGGAAATTAAGAAGGAGGGATTCTATGGCAATACGAGAGGCAGTGCGTTGCTCTTCGAGGCACGGGCAGGGTGCCTGAGAACCCGGGCATACACGGGTAGCTACAGGCAGCAGGATGAAACGTGTGCATGCTGCGGCAGTGGTCGAGAAACTATAGAACATATTGTCAGGAGCTGCACAGAGATACGGCCACCGTGGGGTGAGGGGGAAACGACGCTGGCGGAGGCTTTGGGATTTGGGGCGAGGGGGAACCTCAACTTCAAGGCCATAGAGGTGGCGAAGAGGCGACTGGAGTGGTGGTGGAGGAAAAGCAGGGAAGGGATGGGTACGCAGGTTGAGTAATCATGCGGACGAGAATTTAGAACAGCGAGGGGAGAAAAAAAGGGGGTGGGGGCGAGGAGTTTAAAACAGAAAGGAGGGAGAAATGGGAGGGAGGAAGCAAATCTATAGGTTAACCTGGGAGTAGGGCATGTAAACGTAATAAAACAGGCAAGTCGATTGCTGACAACCGACGCCCCGATTCAAAGGGAAAGCCACTAATCATCATCATCATCATCAGCGACCTCGGCGGTGTTCGGTTATCTGCAATATAATATTATTACTGCTGCTAGAGGGGGTGGTAATATTTCTATAAAAACTTATTGTAAATATTAACATAGGACTCACAAGCTGCCGTAGGTTTTTTTGATATCTCGTGACAATGTTTTCACGCTCAGTTTTCACAAGAATGCGTAGCTGTGGCATAGCCATCGCAAACCGACTTCAAACCAAGCCAATGTCGCTTGGTCGCAATCCCGGATGTGCGGGGTCCGGCGTGGTGCGTTCGTGCGGTCGTTCTCGCTGTTCTGTGCAAATTTATAGCTTTCCTCGTGTTGTTGGCGATTTATGTGCCGTGTGCGAATCTTTTCAACCAGCATCGAAGGTCAGACATTGCAGTGCAGCTGGCGATACATCGAATTTATTGAAGGAAAAGCCATCGTATGCGCTCTTCTACCGCCGGTGAACATCCTTTGTGTGTCGTGTTGTGTTTGTGCGCTGTGATCGTACGGTGAAGAAGCTTGCGAAGTGAGGTGTTACCATCCCTGTTAGCCACGCTTTGGAATCCGTCAATTTCACCACGCTGGGAGCCCCGCTGGGAGCGACGTTGTTATAAGGTAAGTTCATTCTTTCCGAGCGCTCCTGTACATTTCATCATGACTAGCGTTGTGCAGACCTACCTCAATGGCTATACTCACAACTTGGTTATTTGTCGCTATATAAACAGTGTTTTTATGCATGCCGTCTCGAGATCAACCTAAAGGGTACGATTTCACTTCAGCTTTTCAAAAATACTGTACCTAAGTGTAACAAATTGAAGGGGGTATTGTACCACCACACATTTTGACATCAATCGGTAGGTTTACTGTCTTCCGCGCTGCTGTATTGCTTTCGCATGTAGTATATTTGTATGTATCTTAAGCTAAAGGTCTAACAAAACCTTTGAAGGCAAGTGACGAATGAATAAAATTCTAGACGCAGTGCTGCTACACAACGGAGCAGCAGCCCTGTATTGCCTGATATGAAGTGTCCTAAAAAAAGAAAGAACACCATGATTAAGGTAAATAAAATGTTTGACGAACGAAGTTAACGAAAATGAAAAAAAATGAAGGAGGTCGAATCGAACAAGTGCCTGTCGGATCAATAACAGACGCACGAATACTGCGCTATGCAAACACACCTGACAGCGCTAGGCTGAGAGGCAGATCTACCAGTCACAAACAGTATAGTGTGTGCAAACAGTTAGGAGACATGGCGGTAAAATATACTTACAAGCTAAAGTGCTGGCTGCTGGCAATATATTTGCTTCCTAATTTGAACGATTGTTTGGAGAAAGAGCGTTCCCTGAGTGCAGAGCAGTGACTCAGGTGACAAACGTGGCCTAAAACGTACTTCATTCCAAAATTCATTTATTGCTTTTGGGAAATAGAGACTGTGTATCCGCAGAAGCTAGGGTTTGAACCCAAAGCATCTTTACACAAGTCTGATGCATTACCTTGACACCCTAAAGGCAAGCAGACACTTTGGTTTTAAAACCAATGAAGAAAAAAATGTGCTGCGTAAGGAGTAGTTGGAAACAGACTGCACACTGTTATATATTAGTCTTTTACCACAAAGTGCCAATTCTCTCCACGTATCTTTCTGGGAATTTCTCATTTGCAAATTTTTGTCTCAGGTGCTAGGCAGTTTGCGCTAGAACAGGTACAGGCGTCAAACTTTCAAACTGATGAATACCGGTTTTGACTAAGCACTTGCTCGACTTGCTAGCATAAATTGAAATTTGCCATTGCTTATAATCACAACCATCTGATTGCCTTTCTCGGAGCAGTTTTGAATAAGTTGGGCTGAATGTGGTGTGAGTAATAGCAACATCACTGAATAACATTTTGGCTGAACGTGGCGTCAGACGTGCCACTGACTGATGCTACACCGGCATTGCGCGAGGGCTTAGTCGATCTGTTATGACAAATGTTCTGCCTCTAGGAATTACCCAAATGATTGGTCGGCACGGTATCACTGTACTGTTTGAGTGCTGCTGCTGTATAGAAAATCTCGCCAAGCAAAGGGAAAAAAAAGCTTTTATATTTTTTCTCATTTACAGCAACTGTGCTGTTTTTTCCTCTCACCAAACAAAACTGTTTCGTGTTCTCGTTGTGTGTAAACTGGCATCACGACCTTGTTATACTGGGACACTCCTCTGGCATTGTTACGATTAAGGCAAAAATGTGGATATACCCATATCTCATATGATCCCTTCAAGCTGCTGCTTAGTGCTACTTGTTTGTTATACGTACTGCAAGGCACACACCATACTTCAGCGTTACAAGAGTGTGAAAGACTGCGAAATTCAACTTATATTTTTTTCTGTCACGTTCTTTCTGGCAAGTTTTTTTTTTCTTTCACTGTTCATGTAATTTTTTTCCACTAGTCGGTAAGCACAAAGTATTATGCGCTCATTCATTCATAAAGCCATTTGCAATTATTGCCTGCTGTAGTAACTTTAGTTTACAGTACCATCTGACACTAGTTTTTTTTTAATCAAGGCTACAATTTTGTAAACCAGCTCATGCAAGTTGACAGTTATCTAATTTTCTTTTGACACATCCAGCATTGAAATTTCAAAAAACAAAATCCACAGGTTGACAGGTATGCTTTTGGACAGGTTTGGTAGTGGCTCACCCAGTCTTGATAGTCCTAAGCGGATTTCTTTTGGGCCTCAAAGATGTGGAAGACACGATAACTAGCCCATGCGGGTGATTTTGTGGCTCCCTGCGGACATAGTCATTCCTCTAGATTTCAGGTGCTTTAATGCGGAAGGCATTCAAGTAAAGGCGTTCCACTCCCTACCCATTGTAGAATTAATTGATGTGGTTAGCTTGCCTTGATGCACTAAAACCTGAAACAAGCTTATACATTTGTTGAACTGCTGTCTCCTTGCCTTGCTTTCCGAAAATACAAACCATCTAACATATAAAATAGCAAGCTACTTAGACCAGCATGCTTAATAAGAAGGGACGGAATCATTTCGTACTATACAGGTGGAAACAAACAAGTCTGTTTCTTATTGTATTTTGCAGGCTACACAGTCAAGTAGCCAAGTGGACCCTGCAAGGCTCCAGTCCTCCCGTGCTGCTTTCGTGAGCAATAAAGCAAGCGTTGCCATGAAACACCTCACTATTTCACCTGCTCAATGCACACCTTGATTTTTTGCATTATTGAAGCAGACTCACTATATATTTAGTACAGTCAACTGAACTTTACGAGGCAATTGGTGAAATAACTTGATAAAAGACTAAAATGAAATCAAACGTGCTGTCTTGAATATGCTCAATAGGTTTTCATTTAACATTTCTCAACAGGAACTCAACAGGAGAATCAATAGATAGTCAACACAGACTCAACTGGAACTCTACCGACTTTTCTCAATAAACTTTCAATTGATACATCACAACAGGAACTCAACAGGAAAAGTGTATTGAGAGTCAACTGAAAGTGAATTGGAAATCAACAGACATGTTGGCTATAGTCAATAGACTTTCAATTGAAACAGAGCGTCAGCTTCAATTGAAACACGGCGACCAATTTTCAACGAGAACTCAATACAAAATTTCTATTCAAAGTCAATTGACTCTCAACACATTGTACTGAGTAGAGTCAATTGACTTTCGATTCAATCTCAATAACCATTTTTGTAAGGGCCGTCGCCATCGGCCCCGTGACTTACACAAAATACAGCAAAATCGAGACAACCTTCCAGCCTGAATCCCTTTCATCTATTGTTCGCACCTTTTTAAATACGATAATCTTTGTTGGCTACTGAAACGCCGGAATTTTGGTCTGTCTGCCTGTCTATGTCTGTCTGTCGGTCTGTCTGTCTGTGACTCGATTCAGCCACCCGGTCAAAGTGAAACTTACATTGCGCAATAGCGTTATATACTCACTTCCAAATCTACCCGTCTAATACCGGTGTCATTGTTCATACTTGCCAGCATTGTTGAACAATAATAAAACATTGCGTAAATATAAGGCAGAAAATCAATGCATAAGTGATAATTACAGTGCTCCTTCATTAAAAAATTCATGAATGATTGGTTTTTGCGACAACAAATGAACTCCTACATCAACGGGACAAGACCGCCTCCTGCTGTTTTCGTTTTTTTTTTCTATAGTTGTATTCTTGGGTTTTCGAAAATTTCGTTGAACCAATTAGCATGTCTATTTTCGCAATTATAACAATTGCTAGAATAATTCTCCTAATTTAACACGTTTGCGCACATGTATTATACGGCCCTAGTTGCAAGGGTACTCGGTGAAAAATGCTACGAATTAAAATGTTTTGCTTTGCTACGATCGGATTACACCGCTGTATATTCCTCCTAATACGCATAATGATGCATCACAAACTGATCACGTTTATTTTTTTTCTTTCGTAATCATAAATATACAAATAAAATGCGTTCATCTGACGCTTCCTGGTGTATCTTTGCACATGTTTGTTTATGCGCGAGTATCATGGGCTTTTTCGGGCACTAACATTGAACTACTCCCCATGCAACGTCATGTTGTGCACTAGTAGTGTTATCATTATTTCCGTTGGGATTTTCCAGCCAGTTGGTGTTGTTATAGCCTATGTCACTCTCATGAAGAGGTTACGGCGTTTTAAATCTGGGTACTCAAGAAAGTATTATAATGAGGTGTTCATCGTCAGTATAGATCGCAGTCGTTTTGAACTGATCTGGACATTTTCCGCGTGCACTAAACCTTGTTTTTACCTTTGAAGTGCGTAAAAGACCTCCAAGTTGGTAGTACTTAAACGAAAGCTGGCAACAAAATATTTGAAGCGAATACTAGGAGAGTGTTCCCACAGTTCTGTGGATACAGATATCGAACAAGTTACAATGTAGTGCGCTCATACATCTTCGCAAAAAAATACTACCTATGCCGCATTCCAAACGGTAACCACTGAAATGTCTTGTGCATGCTGTGCGATCACATTTATTTGACAATCTAACCTACTCACTTTAAATTGTGGTAAACTGGTTACCTCATCGCGTAAAACTGGTTCAATTACGGCTAAAAATATGCGCCGGGTGGACAGCAACACAGATTATACGTATTTGGTTTGGAATTAAGATCAAACAGTCTTAGTTATAATTTTCATGTGAAGGCGTTGTATGTGCCCTTGGAGTGCACTGGAAGCCCCTCAATGTACGCGTGTAAAACAAGGATGAATCGTGCGTGTAAAATGAGGACGTGCGTGTAAAATGAGGATGAATCCTGCGCGTTCATTAAAATTAATAATCTGACAATCCACTCAGGTACAGGCGGGGACTTAATATTGCGGACCGGGCGAGCGCGTGGCAAAAGTCACCGATGCGCACTCTGGAGGCCGGGCGCATGCGCGTCCTTTTTTACTCGCAGCCACGCTGATTTTCTCGCTTCCTGCAGCGGTGCTGCGATGGTCCCTGAAGCACTGCAGAGCGACGCCTTTCTAGCATTCCCTACAACCCGATGGAACATTTGCGGCCTAATGTGACAATTGCGCCAGATTTGGCGCAAGTGCTTCACGCGTCCTGATAAGTAGTTATGCGGGATATTTTTTTTAATTAATTTTTTGCGCTTTATCGTTTCTACAAGATGAGATCAGCGGCTTGCAAACGGCGTCGCGGATCGAAGCATGCACGAAGAACGACACGGTGAGGCGCAATCGGCAACGAAATGCCAGCCAGACGAACCGCGAAACTTTATTAGCTTCAAAAATAAAAACAACATCCATCAACAAGCAGAAGATCGAAGCTAGTGGCTTGCGAAGTGGCCGTTTGCAGCAATTGCTTGCTGTACGCGTCGTGACATTTATAGGGAGAGAGGTGTAACAAGTGCAGTGCGTGCCTTCAAAGCCACCCATCGTCTTGTATTGGTTCCAACAGGTCGTCAACAGTTGTAGCGCCCAGGCACCGCCTAGAAAGCGCCTGTTTCATGAAACCTTAGATATTTTCTATTGGGTTTTAGTCCGCTCCGCATGGAGGCCAATGGAGCTGGCGCACGACGTGCTGTTCCAAGAGCGCGCACACTTTTCGCGATGGGTGCACGAGGCTTCGATCATGCTGCAAAATATAACACCTGTCGTTGCATGGGCCGTCTAATACCGAGGGCAGGAAAGTGCCCATAATAATGTCAAACTATTGCGAGTCCGTGAAGCTCCCATCTTCTCGCACAAGTGGGCGGAGTCCAGCCTTCATGATGGCGCCCCACACGCTCACAGCACAGCGCCCGCTCCAAAGGATAGTCTGTGTAGCCCGGAAGATACCTGTTTCCAAGAAAAAAAAGGGCACAGTAAAGAAGGAAAATTCAGTGCCCTCCCACTGTGGAGGGGAACAACCAGCGATGCTCTAGATTTATTGGCGTAGTATATTTAAAGTGAGAGCAGACAGGCATTCCTTAATATTAATTTTACCTTAAATTAAGCCGTAGTAAAAAGTAGCTACAATTCCGCGCAATTTTCTCGGTAAAATTTGCCACAACTTCCATGCAATTTTTTCGCGATACGCAGGTTATATGGAGAGCTACAGAGCATTTCTCAGAAAGTTGGCTTTGCTGCACGAGTGACTTTGGTCGCCGCGACTTTGTTCTACACAGCTTGTCGACGTAGGCAGCTTTGTTCAGAAACTCGCCTGTAAATTCTCCACTGTAAAAATAAACAAGTTTATCGTCAACAATTTCGTACAATAAATAAGAATTTTTATGCAGGTAACTGTTTTAGGTCGAACGTTGAAACTATACGCCAGTGAACGATCAAATTTTTCAATATCGCGGGAAGGAGCCCTTCGGGCTCTAAGCCTGGACTGTGAGAAATGTTTACCGTAAAGTATAGGTCTTTAATGAAGTAGGGACTATGACAGAACATCGATATGTCAACTAAACAGGGGCCACTCATTGTTTCACACGATGATAACTACCAGATGGCGCCAAATGATGCAGGACTAGCATGTAATACTCAATCAATCAATCAATCAATCAATCAAGAGCTTTATTATCACAAGACAGGAAAAAGGTTTACAGACTATTTGGACCGATAGCCAGGAGGCTAGTTTCCGATCCAATACAAAAATACACATACAAATGAGTCGCAGGTATCCACCAAGTTTCGAAGATAAAGAAAATGAACAAATAGGCAAAGAATAAATGAAACACAAAACAGTATAAACATCCACCATAATCACAATCGCATCATTAAACTACATTCTGTTTATCCAACTAAAACATCTTGCAAGACAATTTGAAGTTCCTCGCAGTTTTCACCTGAATAGGTACATCGTTCCACACTTTGGCACCGTAGAATTCAATAAGCCTTTCGCCATAAACGTTATGACACATTGGCAAGTTGAAGTTGGCGTTGGATGCTTGCCTAGTGCTCCGAACAGGGATAGAAAAACGTGCTAAGGGTACAGGAAAATTATGGTTTATAATGGTGTTTACTAAAAGAGATATTTTGTATTCCCGAATAGTTGAAAAAGAAAGTACACGAAATTCCTTAAAAATTGTATTGACAGGACGGTTGAATGCAGAAAATGATATTATTCTTAGTGCTCGTCGTTGTAATCGATATAACGGCGTAAAGTATGTTTCATAGGTAAGCCCCACGCTTCCGTACAATAAATAATGTGGCACTGAAATAAAGTGAAGTATAAAGATCGTAACATACTACATGGGAAGAAAGACCGCGCTTTGGTTAACGTGAAACAACTAAACGCAAGTTTTTTACACACCTTTTGTATTTGTTCTTTCCAATGTAGGTGTGAATCAAAGACAACACCCAGATATTTGAAGGAAGTTACATTCTCAATTGGTTTGTCGTTTATATACACACTAAAAGTACTATTATCAATTACTTTTCTCCTCGAGTGAAAGATGACACATTTAGTTTTGTCGGTGTTTATGGTTAACTTACTTTTCAAAAACCATGAGTAGATACTGTCCATTTCAGCTAGTATGGTATCTTGCATTTCAGATAGAGAATCACCGCAAAATATAATTGCGGTGTCATCCGCATACATTAGTATTTTGGAGTTCTGTATTGCGAGTGGTAGATCATTTACATACAAGGAAAATAAAATAGGACCTAAAACTGATACTTGCGGAACACCACATGTTAAGTCACTGTATGAAGAATGGTGATTATCGATTACCACTTTCTGTTTTCTAGATGAAAGATAGCTCGCAAAGAATTTAAGGGAGTTGCCAATTATACCATATTTTTCCAGTTTATTTATTAGAATTGAATGATTAACCGAGTCAAAAGCTTTCTTAATGTCCAAAAACACTCCTATTGCCAACTGATTTTTGTGAAGAGCGCTGTTTATAACTTGAGCAAGTGTTACAACGGCCGAGGAAGTAGTCCTGTTGGGAACAAACCCATGCTGCTGCGGGCAAATTACGTGATTTTCCTGGAGATATTTTTTAAGCTGTATAGATATTAATTTCTCGAAAATGGTATTAATTACGCTTAACACAGATATTGGTCTGTAACTATTTGGATTGTTCGGATCTCCAGTCTTATAAAGTGGAACAACTCGTGCAATTTTAAGTACATTTGGATAAGAACCGGAGTTAATTGCATGATTAATTATATGATGAAGGGGAACCGACAGAATGTCAATGTTTTGTTTCACTACTTTCGCTTGTATTGCGTCATAACCGACAGCTTTATTCTCCGATAGCTGGTTTACGATATTTATTATATCTCCCTGCGTTACTGTATTAATATTGAAAACATTATTGGTCATTGGAAAATCTTCAGCTTCGTCTGCGATAGGTCCGTTGCTATCAATTTTACCTATGTTGGTGAAATAGGTATTGAAATAATTACAGACATCAGTAGAGGGGTTGTCGGGTGCAACAGTATCTTTCCGGCTCGTTCCGATAACATCATTTACAATTCTCCAGACCTTCCTATTATCACCCCCTTGACGAGCGATAAGATCTGTGTAATATTGTTTTTTTGACTTCCTCATCATTGCGACTTACTTATTCCGGTAATACTTAAATTGACTATGGTAGTAGTCATTTGTTTTATTATTCTTCCATCTTCGGTAATATGAATCCTTTTTTTTGAGCACGTCAAGTATAGCAGTACTCAACCAAGGACAAATTGCTTGTTGGTAATTATGTCGGGAACACTGACGCGTTGATTGTTCAATTGCCCTTGTAATGGTTTGCACAAAGGTTTAACATTCTATATGTACGTCCTCATCATACATGTCTTCAAAAGAGACAGAATTCAGTAACGTTCTTACGAGATCATAATCTACTCGAGTTTTCTGTTTCACGGGAACATCAGACACGGAATTCTGGTATTTTTGGGGCAAAAACACAAACGTTGGGCAATGGTCAGCGATAGCAACATCCCATACACCAGCAGATACATTCATATCAATGTTGCATAGTATGTGATCAATTAAAGTGGCCGAGTTATTGGTTATTCGTGTAGGTTCTGCGATAACATTTTGGACGTGAAATGAAGGTAGCAAATATGTATAATCGGGGCAATCATCCTTTGACAAATCAATATTAAAATCACCACAAATAATTAAAGAATCATTCGATGTTGTAGTAGATAACAAAATACTTTCCATGGCCGAAATGAAATCGCTTTTGCTTGAGTTTGGAGGACGGCAGATAACACCGACAGTGATACCGCCTTTGATGCGAACAAAAAGGGATTCAATTGCATCTTTAGTAAACGTGCATTCGTTGAGATAGTAGCTATCTACATTCCGTCTTAGAAACAGCGCTACGCCCCCTCCACGTGCCGAACATTTTCTAGGTTGGGAATGCATATAGTAACCGGGAATTTCTGCTGTCTCGCCCTCTCTAAGCCAAGTTTCCGTAACCGCGATTATATCGAAGCTGAACGTAAATTTAGACACATAAGCAATTAAAGTGTCCAAATTCTTTCGTATGCTACGTACGTTACAGTGCAAAACGGTCAGATAACCATGCTCAAGTCGCATATGTTCAATTTGAGCTGTGGTGTAAGCCATATTCCGACTTTCACTTCGTATCAGTTGAATGGTTCTTATACCACTTGAGCAAGATCATCCATGAATGAAATGTGAACGGCCCTGGAGTTATCCGTTCTGCGCATCAGGATTTTTCAATGTGCCACCCACGTGAACTTCCAATTTTTATCGCGTTTCGCCTTCAGAGCACACCCTAGAAGAACCTTTTTTGCAGGACAGAGATGCTCATTTATATATATTGGTTCTGTTCCAGGGAGACCCAAGTTGGATGTGTTCAACCGTAATTTTTTTGCTTCCTTTAGTATTTTGTCCCTTGCTGCACGTGATGTAAATTTGACAATGATGTTGGATTTAGTTTTATCTTTGGTAGGCACACGATGAACAACATCAATATCCGATTCTTTGACCGGAACCTTGAGACAGGCGGAGATGGCTGTAGTTGTGGCCAGAAGATCCTCATTCTGAACTTCCGGTATTCCCTTTATCTCCAGGTTTTCCCGGCGGCTGTATTGCTGCAGATCAATGAGCTCCTTCTTCGTTTCGTTCAGCTCTTTCATGAGGCGGCTGGTTTCTATCCTCACCGCCTGCTGTTCTGCCCTAGCATCAGCAAGTTCTTTCCTGACGTCTGTAATTTCGGTTTTGAATTCCTCAAACATCTTGTTGATGAAATCCATGCCTTTTTTCACAGCGCCAAGTTCAGTTTCAAAAACCTTAGTAAGATCTGCTTTTAATTCGCCCTGACTTTTTTGAAACTTCTCAGCCATGTCCGCGAGTGCCTTACAAAGCTCTTTAATCGTGGAGGGTTGTCTGTCGCCCATTTCTAGCACACACTTGGAGCAGTCCAGTAGCCAATGTATAACTTAATGGCTGCGATAGCCTTTGCACGTACCTGCGAAAAAAATGCAGTGGTTTTAGTAGCGATTCCGCCCAGCGGCTGCCTGGACTGCTCCGATGTGATGGCCCTTCCTGGTCAGCAAGCCCTTATGTAGCCGTTCATGCCGTGACGTCCGTGTCTCTCTGGCTGCGCAGGCGCTGTCGTCGCTCGGATGCCGATTTCTCTGCTGCCGGCACGTTTGCGATGCTACGATGAAGGGGCCATGACTGTTCAAAGGCTGTGCCGCTGAAGATTCCGGCTGCGAAAAAAATGCAGTGGTTTTAGTAGCGATTCCGCCCAGCGGCTGCCTGGACTGCTCCGATGTGATCATGTGACTCCAGTCGGCTCCCCTTTTTACTATTATTTGGAATGGCTTTAGATCCACCAGTCTGAGGCGCACTGAACGCTAAATGTTATTTGGACCGTTCGAGGAATAAACAGGTAATATTCAGGAAACTGTGCTAAGAATGTCCCTTTACTTGATTGCTTCGCATCAAAATTATTGATTGATTCGGGACAAACAATTACTTTGGAGGGTTGTACACAAGGAACGTTCAGAGTTGTAAAGTTGTCAAAAAGAGAGGTAGTGTGGTATCATTATGGGTAAATTACGGCATTCTTGTAGGCAAAGCGCAATGCAGACACACAGGACGAGACAAGAGATGGGATGAGGACGAGCGCTCGTCCTCGTCCCATCTCTTGTCTCGTCCTGTGTGTCTGCCTAGCGCTGTGCCTACAAGAATGCATCACCAACAGTCCAAACTTTACACTCTCGTCAAATGCCGGCAGTCTTTAATAACAGCAGTTTACAATAATCATGGTACCAATGAATTACGCCATTCGACGACAAATGGTTTGACGACAAATGGAATACGACGTTCGAGGTGCTGTAATGATGACAAATGGTGTACGTACGAGTATTGAGGCACAGTTCGAGGCGAAATGTTGATTCATTGAAATGGCATCAGCACCACACCGATCTGGGATGGCGACAATCAAGAAGATGAAGTTGGGTTTTCAGTAACACCAAAGGGTTATTCATATCTTGGTGAAAGACCTACCCACCGCGGAGTCCCCGCCAGTTCTTTTTAAGCAATGAAGCTCAATAGAAGTGCAGATATGGCCCCAGGAAAGATGCAGGTGCAATGAGAATAATTGTTAGCGCAAATATGATGTTTTTATCCGTCAGTATAATAATAGTAATTTCATCAGCTCAAAGAGCCATGGTATTTTTAACAGCGGAGCAGTTCTAGCTTTGTCCTTGACTTTCGTCTCTGCTGGTATGGTGTCACGCTCTTTGTGGAAATGGTTTCTCCGCCCCGGCAAAACCGGTTCCAAGTGTAAAAAAAAAACAAAGAACAAACAGTTCGTAACGCGTCCAATGTTTCATACAAGAGGGCCTATATTGTGCCTAGAAATGTCTTCACAGAAATGCATTTATCTACATAGGTGACACCGACTTTAGGAAAAAAAAAGGTGTAAGCTTGGTCTACGTAACCTTGGTCTTCGTAAGCTTGGGTCTTCGCAACCTTGCCTGTTGCGAAGTAAATCATGGCAATCTACGTAGCAAGAAAACAGCGCTAACTGTTCTGTTACCGGAAGTATTGTGAAAGAAAATATGACAAATAACCGCTAAGACGACTGTACTATTACGATGAGTTTCATTTACTCGTCATAATGAGTTCTCAGTGAAGTTGTAAACGTTACAGAATTACTGTCTGCTGACAGCACATGGCCATCTACGCAGGGAGTGTAGTTCAAAACAGAGGATGTAAGTGTTGTTTTACCAAAACTATCCGGAAAAAATAATACGACAATTAGCCCCTAAGATGAATGTCGCATAAAGCGAAATAAAGACGCCGAAGCTAGATGAAATCTTCGTAATGACTACTGACAGTTCCGCTTTTTCGCCACATTTTACCCCGGCTGGAACTGGGTTTACTCATGTAACTTCACGCATCTCCTTGTACCCAAAATAACACGTAACGAAGATGGAACAATTACACCGATTATAGGTGGTGTTATAAGTGGCGTAAGCGTTATTGCTACAACTGGAGAAAAACAATTATTAACCAAAGTGCGTACTGCCTTGTAGCGATTAAATTAGGCCTTCATACCTGCACTTCACAGGCCGCCAGACATGTCGCTGCTCATCCCAGCGGGAGCTGGAGGTTGATCCATCGGTATAGATGACGTCGCCCCAGTGTTGCACCGAGCACTGTACAGCAGCACGGGCGAAGGGAAATCTGGCCCCACTGTCTTGGGGAGCCGTGCTTCACCGAAGGTTCTGTCAAGTAACAGGCACGCACGTTCCACTTGTCATTGGCATGGCTCACGAACAGGCAGTAAAGTTTCCTCTGGCTGCGAAAAAGCAACAATATTACTGCAGGAGTTTGTTTGAATTTGTTTTGTTGCTATAAAATCAAAGCTCCAGAAAGATTTATTTGTCAGTAATTATTTAGAAGCTTCATGCAAGATGATCAAGAAAACGCTGTTATCAGTTTTTGTTGATTTTGGCTTCGAGACAAAAAATAAGCCATGTGGCTAACCAAGCCACGTGGCCGAGGAACGTCGCTAGCTGCAAAAGCGCCGCCTATGCAGCCCGCGATTGCTGTGCCAGATTCCCTCTAGTGTATATTAGTATGAAACTCTATGAAAATCAGCGTGGCTGCGACTAAAAAAGGACGCGCGTGCGCGGCGCGCCTGTCTTGACAACAGGTGCCAGGCCTCTAGAGTTTGTATCGGTGGCTTCTGCCACGCGCTCGCGTGTTCCGGAATATTAGGTACCCGCCTACACGTTCCTCACGCGCTCTGGAGGATTGTACAGGTGGATACAAAATACAACGGACCAATATAGCGGCGCGCGAAACTATCGGCGCGACACCATCAAACCAAGAGCCTGTTGTTGAGAGACGCGCATTCGGGTCCTTCGCTAGTCATTGCACATGAATTTTCTAGATCTTTGCTGCAGCGAAATAATAATCCACCAACTAGCGCCCGAAGCGCCTCATGCGGCCGGACGAGCAAGCGGCGCAATTTCCGGCAGCGGGCGCCATGCGCCGCGGCAGTAGTACCATGTGGCTCCTTATATGTTCGTCAGGCGCCCCTTTAATGCGTTTATAAGTATTATTTGCCGTTTACTCCAGAGCGCCAACCCTGTACCTACACAAAAATGCACATTTTGCGCGAGCGAATAACATTACCAGGTCAATGAAAATTTTTAAATACAGAAAATGACAGGTAATAAGAACTACTGGAAGCAACAAAAATGACCTCACAAAGTTAAAAATGTCCCTCTTAGCCCCGACATCACAACACAGCACAAAAATAAAATGCCCTCAAAAAACAAAAAAAAAACCAGGAATAACAAAAATGATAAAAATACATTAACCAGCAACACCTGCGTGTGCAGGAGAATGCGTGCCTGACGAAATTACTGCGTTCAATCGTTGAAATGGTATAAATGCACATACGTCGTCGAAGGAAACATAGACTGAACACGAATAAAAGCGACTCAAGAATGCTTGGCATTAGCCGCCTGCTCGGCCTGTACCGACAGGAAACTGTCCAGTTACACACGAAGCTTTGTTGCCAAATTGCTGCAGTGCTAGTAATACCGTGCTCCTGGGGCACACATTATCTCAGAGCTGAACGCGATTCATGACTAGAGACCTGGATTTAGGCACATGCCTACTTTGTTCTTTGCTTTCCCAGCGCACATCTTTGATATACGAGCATTAATTATAGGTTAACAAACGCTTTAATGTTGTTTTATAGTCCCTATAAATGCATATTTCGGCATTTTGTTCTTAAGCTTGTATATGCCTTTTTTTTCAAAATGGCCACCTATATGAACACTATTTAACCTTATGTTTCAATTTACAGTGCAATTTGAGATCGCCATTTATGTCACCTGGCAACAGTGACTGTTCTAAACTCTATGATGTGCAACCTGGTCCCGTAGTTCATCCAACACTCGGAAATGAAGAACGGAAAGCAATCAGAGGAAAGAAAATTAAAAGAATGTGACGTGCATGCTGGTTTTGTTTTGTTTGTTATGTACTTTTTATGGCTCATGAAAGTAGAAGTTGCCCTTCTCCATTTCACAGAAACCATCGTCACACGCTTGGGGATGATGGATACTAGCCCATTATTAACTGGTACTTTTCGGACATCAAGGCTGCGACAAATGGCTTTCCTGGTTAAGAGAGTTCTGCACTCAGAGAGGCTCAAGCTGTCCTCTCTGTGGATAGCCTCCTAGGAGACCTAGAATTCTTGCGCTCCAACTCCACGTTTCTCGTAAACACTGCAAACAAACTTAAAGGTTGACAAGAAACTCTAAATATGCGCAAAGCCTCCACGCACAGCAAAGAAGAACCGTCAATTCTGAAAGATAAAAAAAAACAGAAAAGGGGCATGCGCGCGCGAGCACTCTAGGAACCCTGTGTCGGATAAGTCGTCGAATGTTCCTATGTACAACTGTGCTCCAATAACCCACGTTGAGCGTTCCTTCATAGCTTACTAGCTCACACTCAGTAACAACAGGCGCAAATTTGAATCAAAAAATCTGGA
Source organism: Haemaphysalis longicornis (assembly GCF_048455015.1). Lineage (NCBI taxonomy): Eukaryota > Metazoa > Arthropoda > Arachnida > Ixodida > Ixodidae > Haemaphysalis > Haemaphysalis longicornis. Next base: position 135,810,286 of record NW_027526422.1, read on the forward strand.
TATGGTGGTAGTTTTCTATTCTTTGACCAATTTTCAGTGATTCCTACACTTTAACAAATTTTTTTAAGTACTTAGAGTCTTATGCTTGTTTCTAGAAGCGTACGCAAATCCAACTCTATTTTAACATAATGGTAGAAGAATCAAATCCTCCTTTGTTAGCTATTAATGTCTGTATTGATGAGCCGAGTACGAAACATCACTGCGAGCAGTATTTCCTCGGGCCTTTAAATCCACACTGCCGACGGGATTTAGAACAAGGTGTTACACCAAAAATCTGTTTCGCTGCTACGCACCTTTTAAAAAAATTTGTTAAAATGTGGTGAAGTGTATTCAACAGTGTTCGAACGTGCCTGTAAAATTTGATTAATATTATTGTGCAGGAGGAAATGGCCAGAGTTGCACGTAAAAGGCCTCAGGTAACACGGTTAGTTTCGTTGCTCTAGCATTTATTATTTATGTTTATTTTTGTTGTGTCGTAATTAATTGCTTTATGCAAACAAAGTATCGCTTTTTTATTCAGTATTCTCAGATTAGAACTAATATTTTTTATGCCTGTTTCACTACATGCGACACTCGAGCACGAAATAGTGGTCGTCGAATACAAACGTGAGTGGTGGGCTCATTGAGTACGGCCAATTCACCGTCATTAGTCTGGTAGTTTTATGGGACAGTTGAACGGTTATGACCAACTGTTGGTTCTATTGTGCCATTAATAACCAATAGCACTTCTTGTTTTTCCGTTCGTAGATACAGGTTCGCACGTCCTCGTTTGTAATTATTTGATTTGTGTAAAGCTTAATGGTGACTATATTTAGGCGACTTCAGGACTACTACGTTGTTTTGCCTCCCTGTTTAGGTGACTAAAACGTGCATTATTAATGCTTAAAAACCAGGCCTTTAGCAATGACACCGTACAAACTGTACGCATTACACGGCTTCGGCCCATGCTGCAGGCTCCTGGCTGCTGCATATAATTGTGCCACTCTTTCGGCGCGCGACACGTCACCGGGTCTCTCATTCTAAACAAGGCGCTGTCGCTGAAATTGAAAAAAAACTGGCATGCAGTGACTGACTAGCAAAGGACGCGCATGCGCAAAAACCACTCTCGATAGCAGGGGCTGGGCCGGAATATGTCGCGCCAATACTTTTCCTGGACCGCTAGCGTAGGCCGATTTATTTTGCGGCCACCTTTGTACCAACAAATTTGTACACGGAATAGATGATAAAGGTGTATGGTTTAATTGTACAGCTCTGCTACGAACTGGTCGCTCAGAGAATATGTTTCAGTATTGTAAGCGTCAAAATTCGGCGCATCCGCACTTCCAAAAACGGAGGAACAAACGCAAGACTGAATGCCGGAGAAAAGAACTAAATTATTATAAACAAGACACAGAAAGCACTGGCCGACAACAAAATTTATTCCTTCGAATCGCCAACAAGGTGGATGGTTGCAAATGGCTTTCCCTTTACAAAGTCAAACGGTAAGCGCGAAATAATAACCGCAGTATTGCTTTGTACAACCAACAGGACGACAATGTCCTGTTACTGATATATGTGGCGCGTATTCGGTGGCCAATGTTGGGTTCAGCATGTCGGAGCCTGACGTGTGGGAGGGAGCCTTGGTGCAACAAGACGTAAGACCTTTATTGCGATCCATTTCGAATTAAAAAAAAAAACGTATAAACTCTACTTGAGATTCTGCCAGTGATTGTCACGGCAACAAAGCCCAGCTTTTGAGTATTTTGACTACCGAGGACATTTTACTGCAGATGGCCGAAACCGACAACGTCGGACACGGGGAAAGGCGCCAAATAATGGGTCACGAAAAAGAAAAAAACAATTAAAAACAAGGTCTTCGGGCACTTGACTTTTAAAGTATTCTTTCTGTAACCGCGCTGTAGCACGTTTATTATGTGAAATTTTATCACCAAGTAGACAAAGCGACTTCATTCAAAATGGGCGTTCCCAACGGTGATTGCGTTTTCACTGAGAAAAATGAACCCCCACAAGATTACTTCATTCAAAGAGGCACGCCACCATTGGCGGGGGCATTTATTGCTGCGTATAAATAAAGAGCACGCAGTAAAACAGGTTGCTCCTAAATGCGTTCTGACGAAACGGCCAGGCGAATGGAGTTTACAACTGAATGGATTTGCTTTTTATATAAAAGTTGATTGGTCGTCAGCCACGGAGTACTTTTCCAGTTTTGTCAACGCTTACAAAAGTTCACCTAAAAGCTTGAACTTTAGGCAGAACAAAGAGAATACGTACGTACGCACCGAGGTGCCGTGCCATAATTACCCAAATATTGAATGCGAAATATATACACAAACAGCCCGTATTCCGAAGTACAAGCTAGAACTACACATGAAAGGCAAGACAGAGAGAAGAAATTGATTTTAAGCCTGCAAATGGCGCTGACTACAGCTCGGAGTCTATGAATGTTAAAAGCCTGAGAACGAGAGGAGGAGAATGGGAGGAAATAACGTATCCATGCCTTGCACCTATGGAAGACGCACACGCTCAAGCAGCACAAGCAGACAGTAGCCGGCTGGTACGGCTTGTTACCAATTATTTAAACCAACCCGGGAACATCTCCGGCGGGTACCGGACGCCGCCTCCGCGAATCGTGCTACGTTTACAATATTCCTTCCCTTTCATTGATATATCTGAATTTAGGCGACTTACGCGTAAGAAGGGATTAAGCATAGAGCGTAGAAGGAGACAAAGACAAAAAATGCACGAGTAACTGATATCAGGGATACGTGCGCTCTACTTCAGAGCCGTATACTAGAACCAGTTTTGTAGGCGCGGGGATGTACCGTTACCCACCGGACGTGAGGTTGTCGCGGCTGTTTCCTCTGTATGTTCTCATGCTAGAATAGATGCTCATCAGTTCGGATAGCACGTCCCGCGGACTTGCGACACCACTAATATGCGTCAAAGTGTCGAGGTCGTAGGGGACATCCGCTTCTTTCTAGGCAGGCTGAAGATTTCCTCCAGACATTCTTTGCTGCAGTTTTTATGCAGCTTAAGTGTGCGGCGCAACCAGCACCGTTAACGGCAATTACAAATTTTGAAATTTTGAACCTACGTGCTGCCTCTCTCCGCTCTCTCTCGTAAGTTCTTTTCATTGGCTCAGACACCACCACAGCCCTGCCACATACGACCAGTCTTGTATAAAAAGGGACCCGCACCATAGCGAAGTCAGCAGTTGGACTATCAGCAGCTGAAGAAACCATGGTAAGCAGCTTCTTGCAGCCTTCCCGAAGAGTTCAGATTTTACTAACCGTTCCATAAAGTCTGCGCAAAATGCCGCCCATAAACAGCAATTATTAGTACGAACACTGTTAAGAGTAGGGTCGACATTTCCTGAGATTATAATTTGTACAAGTGCTAACCGGTTATTTCTTTGCAGACACTGTCTCGTGCCTTACTCATAATATGAAAACAATGGGACTAGAACTTTCCCTGCCGCTATAAAATAACAGCAGGAATGAAGACAGCTGTTCTAGAACAGAAAAGTAAGAAAGCAACAAATGAAATTATACGTAACATTATCGCGCTAGTCGCAAACCGATCCTGTCCTCATTGATCTACGAGTACAATGTTTCATTTTTTAAGCTATGCTGGGCTGGGTTAATTTTAAGAATATGGGAAACTGAACATAAACACGCGCAGTTTGACTACTCTGGCTTGCAAATCGGAAGCGCACACTCGTAAACTACAGAATAGCGAGTCCCACGATAATACCATTTCTCGCCGATTTCAGATCCGTGCCTGCATCGTACTCGCTTTGGCCACCAGCGCCTTCGCTGGCTACACCGGATTTGGTGGTTACGGCGTCGGCTACGGCCTTGGCTCCACTGGGCTCGGCTACGGCCTTGGCTCCACTGGCCTCGGCTACGGCCTGTCCCACTATGGCCTTGCCAATGGCGTCGGATACTCTGGTCTGGGCCTCGGCTACAGCTATGCCCCAGCTACTAGCTACGCTGTTGCTGCCCCAGCTGTCACTAAGACCGTGTCCACCTACCAGGCTGCTCCAGCCGTGACGACCGTCCACCACGCCCCAGCCGTGGCCACCGTCGCTCACGCTGCCCCAGTCACCACCTATGCTGCTGCCCCAGTCGCCGCCTATGCCGCTGCCCCAGCCGTGACCCGGGTCACCAGCTACCAGTCTGCCCCAGTCGCTGCCGCTGTTGCTGCCCCAGTCGCCACCTACGCTGCCGCTCCAGCCGTGACCCGTGTCACCAGCTACCAGTCTGCCCCAGTGGCTACCGCTGTTGCCGCCCCAGTCGCCACCTACGCTTCCGCTCCCGCCGTGACCCGTGTCACCAGCTACCAGGCTGCCCCAGTGGCTACCGCTGTTGCTGCCCCAGTCACCACCTACTCTGCCGCCCCCGCTGTGACCCGTGTCACCAGCTACCAGTCTGCTCCAGTCGCTACCGCTGTTGCTGCCCCAGTCGCTACCTACGCCGCCGCCCCAGCCGTGACCCGCGTTACCACCTACCAGTCTGCTCCAGTCGCTACCGCTGTGTCTGCCCCAGTTGCCACTGCTGTGTCTGCCCCAGTCGCCACTTACGCCGCCGCTCCAGCCGTGACCCGCGTCACCACCTACCAGTCTGCTCCAGTCGCTACCGCTGTCGCCGCCCCAGTCGCCACCGTCCACGCTGCCCCAGCTGTGGAAACCACCACCGTCCACCACGCCCCAGCTGTGGCCACCGTTGCCCAGGCTACTCCAGTCATTGCCTCCTACGGTGTTGCCCACGCTGCTCCAGTCGTTGCTTCCTACGACATCGCCCACGCTGCCCCAGCCTACGGCTACGGTGTCAGCACCCTCGGCTACGGTGCTGGCCACTACGGTTTCGGTCACGGTCTCGGAGCGTACGGCCTGAACTACGGCTACGGTCTTGGCTCTCCCTTCGACTACACCACCCTCCTCCGCAAGAAGAAGTGTAAGTACTGGTGACACTGCTGTTCTAGATTGCAGTTAAGTAGAGCTAAAGGAAACAAATACGAGGTAGCTGACACTGTCGGTAGACTTGCCCAGTTATATTTGCCAACGCGGTTTTCTGATAGACGGGGTGCTAGAAAGAAACACGGTATCGCCACAAACAATTGCTTACTGGTAGCAAAAAGATTATTTAGGTCTTCGAAAAGAGATCAAGAGGTACCTTGGGTGTTAGAAAATCCGTAACCTCAATCATTCGATAAAAATACACTGCGCGTTTAATATTTGTCATATCTCTGTTGAATACACCATTCAACTCGTCATGATACATTAACTAAAATGTTACGTTTCCTAAACGCGGCTATGGGATTATTTGAATTCTTGTCGAGAGGGAGAGGTATAATTTGCTAAATTCATTTTTAAGAAATAGAGGTACCTTTATTCATAGCAGGGCAAGCCTCTCTTTCGTCTGCACAACCTCCTGGTTTTCTTACTCGGACCTGTATTATAGAAGCACTTGAATTAAAGAACTTGTCAGTGGAAAACTATTTAGCCAGCATACCCTAATTCACTAAATTTGCACTAAGAAAAATTGCCGTCTTCAGGATTGTGTCATGCATATTCATTGTACGCACTATGCTCAGAAATGTTTTCGGCCACTGCAAAAACAGCACTGGCCCCCTAACATTATTTCCTGCAATAATCGTGCTCATGGAATATACTTCAAACATAAGGTAATGATGATGAGTCAGCCCCAAGTTCACCATCTAGTGGCACATCTTCACACTAAGTCGAAGTACCGTAATACTCATATGACTAAATGCTAATTCATTACCCACAGGGAAAAGCAACTATGTCATCTGTTCTAAAGGCGTGTGCACACATAATATAAATCGCACAAGGCTGATGATTAAAAGATCTTTTTTCTTTTTCAGAAATTCCTTGCCCTGGAAGTGGAGCTGCAATCAGCACCTATTAGGAATTTTAACAAATTTAGGCTGCCTGTCTTTCTTTTTTTTATCACCACTGCTACATGAACATTATGATGCAATAAAACAAATAATTTTGATTTCAATTTTGGCGTTTGTTTGCAAATTCTGTCTGCTGCTCATATTCTGCCCTACATGCCAAAATACATCGTTCTGTTGTGATGTTTTAAAGGCAGAAGCATAAAAGGTTTGACATTCAATTTGTATTTCAAATGGACCAAAATATGTCGAAATGCTTTGAGTGGATCTCACAGAAGAGAAAAATTATTTCTGTAGACTTTGAGGGTGCCGTCTGGATGTTTCGCGCAATAGCAACAGAAAGTATAGGGATGTCTCTTGAGTTTGATTGCACTCATGGTGGCCACAGATAAAGGAAACATTACTCAGTGATACCTTTGTGGCGTTGCAGTAGTCACTTTGGCTTCGTAATACTACGTGAACAGCCGTCACGCGTTTGCACCGTTGACCGAAAAACGCATCCTCTCCACATCAGCGAAACAAACAGTTTGGCGTGATACTCTGGGTGAAAAGATTTCCCCCAACTTTATGGCATGATTCTTCCATCCGGACCAGCACAAAGTCCCATGCCTTCGTATTTTCATATAAATCTGCTTGTTTCACTCTAGGAGAAAGTCTCCGTAGCCATTATTTCTTTGACGCCAGGAAGCCAACCAGAATGTGGCACTATGCAAAGCTTGGTAGCCTTGAAACTGGCAGCTGCAGTGAATTCAACCCATAAACAGAATTTATAGTCTTGCGCGTTCGGCGAGGCCATCCAGTCCACAAGAATAACTCAACCGCACAATACCCAAAAGAGCTAAACACAGTGGCGTAAATCATAACATAACTCACAGAGAATATATTTTTACCTATTTCACCATCATGAGAGAAAGCTGAGTTGACCCTGTAATGTTTAGACCTTCGCTTGACGCCATTTCGGCCACAGAATACAGGCCAATTAAAAAACCTGTTAGGACACTCTCACAGAATCATCCCGAGCAGGAAGATTATAATTTGTCAAAGTACGTCTTATCTGTTTCTGAGGTCTTATTGGACAGAGAATTGACAACAGGATTTACCATATCAAAAGGACTCTATACACCACACAGCAATGCGAGGCACATCTGCATTTATTAGGTGTTGCTTTTAACAGAAAAAACAGGCATGTTAATTCGTTCAGATTGAAAGTAATGCGAAGTGCTTCTGGTACGAGTGAGGAAGAATGCTCCTTCTCTTTCTACGTCGCCAATGCTGCTATTCCCGTCAAGGAAACGAGTACTAGCAATTTATTCAGGAGCTCGACAGGAAGCATCCACCCACCCTAAATGGCCATTGTGATGAGGTACACGACAGAGTGGTGAAAGCTTTAGAGATCATTTAGCAGAGCGGAGACAATCACCCTCTGGGGGTATGTGCCCTCAAAGTGTCGCCTCAAAGTGAACCAGGAAAATAGCGGGGGCGATAATGTGACGTCGGAGGAAGAGGACGAGGACATCGTGGCTGGTGACAATGCAGGGGTGTTCGTAGCAGCAATATTTCCTAGGGCTACCCGCAAGGTGCGGTAGCCGTCATCTAACGAGGCCGTCGTTAAGGACGCCCGTAGTCCGAGCCGGGCTGGAGTGCCAGCCATTGGTCGACCGCGCCTTAAATCGCCGGCTTCGACTGGGCAGCCTTGGCGTCGTCGACCGTGCATTATATCGCCGGCTTCGACTGTGTGATGTCGTGTTCCCTCTGTGCCGATCTACCGAGAGCCGCCGAGTACCGAAACTAGCCAATGCCTCAGCCGTGAGTGGGCCCTACGAAGTGCGACGCTTAATCTGTAACGGCCAGGTTTCTAGACTGCGAACTGTTAATCTTTCGTCGCCGTAGCCCGAACTTTGTATCTTTAGGAGAGAGTTTTGTATCTCGTTCTGCTCGTCCCTGCAATTTCGTACTTCTTAACTCGTCCGGATAAATGTTCGTGCCCGTCATCATAAAGATCTCAAGCGCCTGTCTCGTTTGTGCGACGCAAATTCCGAGGTCTTAACCACCAATACCATCACAACTGGCTTCCGCAACAGGACCTCTTCTCTACCATCTCGAAGAGGGGAAAGGCTAGATTTCGGGATAAACGGAGGCGATTCGAGGCATGGACATTAAGAGGCTCATGACAGTCCGAAGACGAACATGACTGTCTACTAATATCTTGTAGACTGTGACTTTAACGAGCGAAAGAGACTCGCAAGTTTGACCTTATCGATATAGGAATTGAAGAATTGGAAAGCCTTGTTTCTGAAGGAATGAAAGCAGGACTGAAGAGAATAGAAATGCGGAGGTGGTTGGATAATGAGCGTGCGAAGTTCAAAGCAGAGCGGGAGGCAGAGTATGAAGCTGAAAAGGAAGCACAGGAAAAGGAGAACAGAATGCTAAGGCAGCAGTTAGCAGCTCTCGAGAAGTTCAGAAGGGGAAGAGCAGTTGAACTAGCTTTAGTTACGGACGCAACGGTTTATATTAAGGTGGAGGAAACTTCCGCCGCAAGAAGTCCAGCTCACTTCCCTACAGCAGATATGCCGGTGCATGCATCTCGTGGAGGCTTCATGAATCGTCTTGAATAAGATGTTAAATTACTTAATAATGACGAAGGCCAATCTCGTTCGGAGGAACAAACCTTGATACCTCAGTCGAGCAGAACATCAACTCAAACCGTTGAAGGTAACCTTCAGCAAAGCAGCTTGCAGCTCATTGACGGCCTATTACCGCCAAAGATCAAGGTGAGTGAAGCCGGAGCTACGGGCACCTATATCACCCAAAAGAGCGATACATCGCTTTCCACTGTTCCCAACAAATATGGAGCTTCGACGATTGGGTTCTCCGATCTGCAATTCAAGCACCCACGGAGAAAGCCCGGACCTTCGGTAAAGGCGGGCAAAAAGCGGCAAGGTGAGCGCAAGTTCGAGAAGATGCATTTTTTTATTATAGGGATGGCGAACCGGAAGGCCCTTCAGACGAACAGGAGCTACAGACGTCTGAGGAGGAAGATTTCTTTAACGTGCTTGTTCAAGCGGAGGCGGCTGCAGTTTAAACCAAGTAATAAGACGCTGCGCAAGATTCGCTCCGCGTGGCTACAGTCACAGGAGTGGCCAAGACAGGTCAGCTTCCCAACTGGACAACCGACCTTTTTTATGCACCAGACGAGTCCTTCCTACTCCCGTATCCATATGGCGAGAACGGGTCTGAAAGACTCCAAGAACTGGTCTGGACTACAGCGACTTCTTGATGCCCAGAAGGGTGCCAGAGGACACTGCATGAGCAAGAGGACTGACTGGGTTTCGATGAGACCACACCGTCTCAAGCTTCACGGCCAGCCCTGTTGGAAATACAGGGAAAAAAAGATTAGCTTCATCACTGGATCCTTTTGCCGCTGTTTAGACTAAACGCGACGTGTTATTTCATTTTTGGGCTAACGGAAATGAGGACTCGGTTGTTGAACTGTGCTTTTAGGACATTGCCTTCTGGGCCATATTCAGAAAGAGTTTGTGACAGTTCGTTTTGCGCGTGCCCATGGATTTTCCTCATCGTGTGTGTTTTTTTATGAAAGTGTGTTGTGTATCCCCAACAACTTTCTTAAGTGGGGAGGAGCATTGTGATGAGGTACAGGACAGAATGGTGAAAGCTTTAGAGATCATTTAGCAGAGCGGAGACAATCACCCTCTGGGGCTATGTGCCGTCAAAGTTTCGCCTCAAAGTGAACCAGAAAATAGCGGGGGCGATAATGTGACGTCGGAAAAGGAAGATGAGGAAGAGGAGATCGTGGGTGCCGACGAAGCAGGGGGGGGGGGTGTTCGAAAGAGCGATGATTCGGAGAGCTATCCGCAAGGTGCGGTAGCTGTCGTCTACCGAGGCCGTCGTTAAGGACGCCCGGAGACCGAGCCAGGCTGCAGTGCCAGCAGTTCGTCGACCGCGCATTATATCGCGGGCTTCGACTGAGCAGCATTGTGTACCTCGTGACCACATCCAAGAAGTCGCCGACAACAGGGAAATATCAGCACCGACTGCATCGACAGTGCCAACGCACGTGAGACATTTGATTCCTTACCGGTTCCTGTTGGAAGTGAACTTAAGCGTGGTAGTTTTCTTCCCCATTAGAACTCTGTGTGTTCAGGATTGACTTAAGTGTCGCAGTATGGTAGTGACTGTACCTTCATATCGTCAGCTAGTTTCACCCAGATACATGTTCGTCTTCGTCTTTTTCGCCGGTCTCAAGCGCCTGTCTCGTTTGTGCGACGCGAATCCCGAGGTCTTAGCCACCAATACCATCACCGCCATTATCTAAACATGCTATGGTCAAACCCGGCTATAACGAACCCGGATAGAGCGAATTATGCTATATATCAAACAAAAAAATTTCAGTTACGGAAATACATGGGAAACATATTCCTTATAACGAAGTTCACATCCGATATATCGAACTCTGCGCGTCCAAAATGGCCGCCGAAATGCACGGTCTCGGAGCGGTGATTGAGATGCGGATTGGCCGCGACCACAAAGCAAGAGTTGCTACTGAGACATTGCACCTTGCACGGACGACGTGACGCCAGGCACATTCCGTAACTGTTTCCGACGCGCGGGACTGACGACGGAACCCGCTCAGTCAGCGAGTCCGGACCAATACAGCAGCATCGGTGAACTGCGGGAATAGCTCCCCCATGTTCCCGATGATGTCTCGAGTGAAAGCCGTCCGACGCTTATAATGAAGCGCTTTCGGGAGTCGATGTGCTCCGCCAATGCTTCTTAGATTTTGGAGGACGCGGACTCGAACTGGTGTAACAATGTTTCGTGTAGAGAATTCTATGCTAGTTGAAGCCGCCAAAACGAAAGGGAAAACAAAAATCACAGCTTTTTTCTTTGCAAAGTAGGCAGTTCAGGCGGAAAGTAGCTTTATTACTTGCAATAAATGGATTATTTTGGGTATGGTACTGGCTACTTTAATGCGTTTGTTTCTGCATGCGGGGATGGTGGAGTTGGGGAGGGCGACAAGAGGGGGGGGAGCTCCCGCGGATTGCGAACTTGTAACAATAAGTTCGTTATAGGCGGGTTCGGCTATATCGAATTATTGGATATATCGAACTAATCCCGGTACATATTGCAACTCGCTATAAACGGGTTTGACTGTAGTTTTGTGTGCACGGTGGTATCGAATTGGTTGGTTGCCACGGTGTATATTTACGAAGAGAGCGGCAACACGCGCAACGGATATAGGTGCACCGTGTGAGCTGTAATCGAAGTTTATCGCTAAGGCACAATGGCGAAAAAAAAATCTGGAGTGTGTTGGCCCGATTTCGCAGATTTGTCTCAGAACATAGAGCCCCCGATATATCCAATGACAGCCACCTGGTTGCACCCATTGCCTACGCCACCTCATCAGCGCAGCCGTTTGAGGGAGTGGTAGCTTGCGGAAATGTCTGTTTTTAAAATACAAATGAAGACCCCCCCTCCCTCAGTGTTTATTAAAACATCCAATCGAAGTTATTGCCGCCGCTCAAGCCGACAGCGGGAACGGTGTCTTTTTCTTTATATTTTGTTGTGGTGTGTATGGCGCTGAGCGCCGCAGGGGGAGGGGGGGGGGGTAGACTCCTCCTGTTCTTGCCGCCTCTTACAAGGGCATTTTAAACGTGGTTTTACTGCTTTAAAAAATCTTATCCCTGGTAAATTTATTCCAAATCGCTTCAATGCGCGTTGCTGCCGTCATATTCCGTCTCTAATATGCCCAAAATTTTTTTGGGCTGAACATTGTTGTAATAAGTAAATCATAAAACAGATTTATACACTGAAAAGTGTCGAATATATGTGCCTTGTGTTCACGCTCTTTCTTACAGAAGAAATGTTCCTGCGAGGGTAGTTGAAACAGGTATTTCGAGAACAGTACGATACTCGAAAGGGTACCGCATAAAATTGGCGCTGGAAACCTGTCCAGAATCAACAACATATAGCGTCCGGTATCAAAAAAAAATTCTCGTCTTGCTCTAAAATGCGTCCCCATAGAACATAGCCATACCTAACATCATGGTCGTCCTAAATTCCATAAATTGTCCCATCACTTGTCATACGTGTCATCCCAAATAATGTTGGGAGGTTATATCGGGTGAATCGAAATTACCTGTTTGATGACTTTGTGATTCAACGAATAATTTTCTGTGATAATGACAGTAAAACTTTGCAAGCTGATCTTACGCGATCAGTGTATGGCTAATGATACAACGCCACTCTAAAAGAAACCATATGTCCTTCACTGATCGCGCCTGCAGAATTCATCTCCCCTACGTGCTTTATAACGTTGCCATTGACGTCGTTACTACTGAGAGAGTCGAGGACTCGTGAAGGAGAGCGGTTTATTCCGAGAGCCGAGGACCCAGGAACACCCCGTCAGGAAGCGGTGATGGTGATGCTAGAAGCCGAGATGATGAAGATGAAGCGATGACGATAGGGTATCCTATCGGAGCACGGCGATTGTCCCAGCACAGTAGATTGTCCCAGGACTGTAGATACTGCTGGTGCTCACACTACTAATAAATATCTGGGAATTTATTAGAACCTGCCCTGCAATGGCATTATTACATAAAACACCCCTTGACCTCTGCTAGTCGGTCTTGCATTTTTTTATGGGTAACCCTAAACATGCTCATCATAACATTCGCAATATTGCATTTACTACCCTAAGACGTTCTAAAATAAATATGCATCAGCCATTTCGGATCCCCATCAAGCATGCATCATAAATTATACTATATCGCAGTGCAAACCCGTGCAGGTGGCTTCATATATTCAGACTACTCACGTCATTCTGTCGCCAGAGGCCTGAAACATCGCACCTAACTACCTGATCTATCTCATCGCCGCCAACTCTGCCGCCTATCACTGTTCCAAAAACTTTATCGCCATGTTTCACTTCACGATGATTTTTCTGATCATTTGCCGTCATTTATCCACACGCCATGACCATCCCTACAAAGTTAAATGCATAAGTTGTCACTTATCTACTCTTCCCCGTCTTTCATTCCATGTACAATAGTCGAATGCAATATTGTACTGTCATACATCACCTCTCAAAAAGTCAACACCAAATTTCACCAAATCGAACCTGCTGACATTTATTACTTTGCTCTAATTTTTTCTGTTCAAAATGAGCTCTAATTTTTTCCCCTGTGTTTTCTATTTCTTGTTGTGCGGATAGAATTTAAACCATTTTTTATACTCTTGTCTTGTTCTGACAGTTTCTAACAACTGAATTTTGATTTGCCATACTTTTGAACCGTATACCGTGTGTACTGATTTCCTTTCTGGTTTGAACATTTATGTTTTCTTTTATTTCTTTCCCCGTATTCTTTATTGCGCGAATGCAATACGTGTGCGCTTTGCATATTTAACCCCCCCTTTGTAATACCGTTTCACGGGGTCTTTTAGGGGTCGTGTGCATGAATGAATAAATAAATAAAAGATATTTGTAGAAGGCTCAAACCGAATGCCCCGGTGACCGTGAAACCCAGCATCCAAGATGGTGCGTGGGATGTCTTAGGTGTTGTAGCAAAGAGAGAGCGTGGTAATCCGTGACTGTAAAAAGGTCCGGCCGAAAACGTAAGCACGGAATGTCGTCACAACCCATCCTAATGCAAGACACTCACGCTCTGTGATAGAATATTTGAGCTCAGCGAGAGAGTAGGCGGCTGGCGTACGCCATCAGGCGGTCGTCGCCATTCTGGCAGTGAACTAAGACCGCACCTTTTCCCGGACCGCTGGCGTCAGTACAAAGTTCGGTTTGGGGCGGAAACGTCGAAGTGAGCTGGTATAGACGTTGTATAGAACTTGTCAAAGAGCGCAGAGAAGACCTGAGCTTCTAGAGACTCCCAAGAAAATGAAACGTCCATCTTGAGAACAATTAGGAGCCAGGCGAAGGGCGCGAAGTTTTGTACGAAGCCGCGAAAGTGGGGTCAGAGTTATATGATGCTTTTGATATCTTTTAGAGATTGCTGGAGTAAAAACTATTCGGCTGTGTGTATTTTAGCTGGATCGCGTTGAACATCCTGACAATCCTCACCATTACCTATAATGTCAAGTTTACGTTGTCCGCATTTGCGCTTGGAGCAATTTTACTCAAGTTTTCCGAGGCGAAGTTCAGAAAGAATAGTAGGCAGACGTTGCAGGTGAGATTTAAAGGTAGAGTAGAAATAGTATCGTCGTCTAGGGAACGCAGGCATGTCGACCACTAAGGTAATGGAGGAGGGTTTCTATCAATCTTTCAGATGTGGCAGGTGCATTGTAGATTCCCAAGGGCATTACGTTAAACGGGTATAGTCCATCAGGTAAAATAAAGGCTGTTTCTTTGAGGTCCAGTTCATCAACTGCAATTTTTCAATATCCGGGACGCAGGGAGATGGAAGAAAAGTATTTTGCAGCGAGCAGAGAATCCGGGGCACCGTCAATGGGAAACACAGGGTACACGTCTTTTTTGTTATCTTATTCACTTGACCGTAAAAATAAGCGCATGATGTCAACGTGTTGCCTTTCTTCTTTACTAGTACCACTGAAGACGACTTTGGTCCAGAAGAGCGCTCGATGATGTCGTTACCCAGCATCTGCCAACATGTCACGGGGAAAAAGCCAAACTTTACGATATATTTACACTATTTACGATTGAAAATATAGGTTAGCAGGAGTTGTGCACGCTGCCAAGAGCGTTCTTAGTCTTCCTATCGAGTGTATTTCCATAGAACATAGCCATAGATGTCATCTTGCTTGTCTTATTAAATTCGTTAAATTGGCCCATCGCAACAAACTTCGCATCCACACAACACGTACAATAGGCGGCCAGAATTCCAGATTAGTATTTAGCACGCACCTGGTTACCCACCCGCAGGAAACAGTTTTGCAACATTAAGAATGTGTCCGATTATCTGAAAGGAACCACGAATACAAAATACAACGCGGTGCGGTTTGAAACAAACTAAAATTTCGTGACTCTGTCTACTGCATTCAAGCCCCTTAGTCATTTTAATGCAAAAGAAAGTAGCATAATGCTCGAGCTTATTTAAAAATATAGCGTGGCTAAGTTGATCTAACGCCTTCAAGAAATCTACGAGAAATAATGTTACCAGGACATTCTCAATTGCCTGCAAAATAATTTCTTTTTGGGATCGAAGCACAGATTATATTGACAGACGTTCTTAAATTTGAACTGTGAAGTAGTTATTATTTGGTGCTTAGTTGTTGTTTGGTGGCTCGTGATTCGCGCCTCTACTGTTCAATTAAAAAACTTCTTGAGTGCGGTGTGGAGCAGTGCGGTGTAGACGTAGGCAGGAGTTAATAGGACACGCGCAGGTCGGGCGTAAGAGTTTTGAATTAGGACGTGTATTTACAGGGCATTACGTCAATATTGGAACACTGAGCTATCCACAGCGCGGTTCGCGCTTAAACTTTACACGGAGGACGCATTTCGTGCTCTTTTTTGTTAGACAACGGGAGCAACGATGGTACTTACCTGTTTATTCTGAAAATAAATGAAAACAATTTTGCCCATACGAAAATGGCGGCCAATTTGTATGTACCACCTAGTGCAAGCCGATCTTGGAACGAAGGTGCCACCTGGGGTATGGAGAGCGAAACGAACGATGGGGATTAGCGATCCTTTCAAGGATGAAAGGAGCCAAATAGGGTAACACACGATCCAAAAATGTAAAAGCAGGTTTTCTGATCGTCCGCTACGCCATTTATCTCCTTCCGTTGTAGGAAGGAGCCAAATGAAATAGAAGACGATCAGAAAACATGAAAGCAGGTGAGGAAACAAATCCAACGTTTACTGGCAACGATGAACCGTTGGGATATCTTATGATTAGTATCCGCTGTTATGCAATAATTTGTGATAATCGTAAAATAGGGACAAAATAGACTTGCTGATCGTCGTGTTACTTCATTTAGTTCCTTCTTACGGTGGATAGCCGTCGTCCGTTTCCCGCTGCATACCCGAGGTGGCGCCGTCATTTCAAAATCAGCCTGCACTAGCTCGCACGCCCAAATCGGCTGTCGTTTTCTCATAGGCGAAAATAGTTTTTATTTATGTTCAGGCAAAAGAAGTACTTACCGTCATTTTTCCCGGTGTCACAGAGAATAGACCTTAAAATTCGACCTTTGTTGGAAGTGTGAGCGCGAACAGAGCGGCGGTTCGCTTAGGAAAAAATTTAGTGTTCCAATTATCGTCGTAAACCCTGCAGAATGTTCCGTAAATTGTAGGTGAAATTATGGGTTGCCACATGTGATGCCCCTTGTGAATGCATCTTGCACCATGCGGAAATGTCTTCATCTTTAGGACCGCTTGATTGTGGGCAGATTATTCGGATCAAGTGCGTCAACCATATGACAACGAGGATGAGTTACGGGAAAATGTGGGTAACTGAATGAACAGATACCTAAGTGCTTAAAACAGAAAAGCAACGTGGTAATCAAAATTAATCTTTTTATTGCAGGGCCATTTGTTCGCAGCCGTGACAGTAGTGCACACAAAACTAATTCGCTTATTTTCGTTGAAGTTGTTGTTGACTTGCAGAATAGTTATCCGGTGGATGGAGCAAACATTTCTGAAAAACATAAAATGAATAATATATTAGTATTATGTGCAGTTAGAGTTATATCTCACAATCTTGCAAGAAACATTCTTGTAGCTTACGCGTGCGGGGCCATGAGAATTTCATGCGATTGAGTACACCAAGGCAACCTTATTAATTTTCCCCCACCCGGACTATCTTTTTGAGATTTGAAATCTTTGTTCAATTTTTTTTAATAATGAATGCTTCCCAAATAGTGCTAAACTTCGTGCTAAAAGTAATGCCAGGCATCTTTCAAAACAAAATAAAGAAGTTTTGTCCTTCTAATAGTACAAACATTAATGCGAAATACGGGGTTAACTTCGTCAAAAATGCAGAACCATCATACGAAAAAAATAACCGGTGTATGGCCCTTATATGGACAATGACATGTATAACGAAAATTCCCTCAAGGATCGGTTGTATGCTCCACAAATTGTTCAGGAAAGCTCCAGTGTACAAATTTAGGTATAGTGTTTGAAGAAAATTGCGCGTATTTCTATCAGGGAAATCGAACTCTGGGTCTCCGGGATCGGACACAATTACTAAAAATAATTGCTGCCAAAGCTTAATTACTATTTGGCGTTTTTAACTTGTTTAACTCCTATTATTAGAAAAGTGTGTTACAGATATCCACTGAAGCCTCAATAAGAAATGCCAGCATGCTTATGTCAGCAATGCCAGCACGAAGTAGCACCTGGGTAAGCAGCAAAGGGCCGTCTGGCTAAATCTGCTTTATGATTATAAATTCTAGCGTGGATAAGTATCTCATGGCGTGGAATGGAGATAGTTGGTTTTTTAATCGAAACTTTGCTGGCGGTAACTGGACCACGGACAGAGGACTAAGGATTGTACTAACGAGTTGAGCGCATCACTCGTTCGTGCAATTCTTAGTCCTCCGTCCTTCGTTAAGCATTGCGCCAGCAAGGTTTTATGTATCTCATCCTTGCAAGAATAGAAGAAAAAGATGATAAAGAAAAATTGCGATGATGATTAGGCTCGAAAAATTGGCATTCGTTACATCAATATTTTCAGCTGCCGTGGTATGCTTTTCGTAATGCACAGAAACGCTCGTAAGAATTGTGAACTCTGGTGAGGAAAAATTGTGTGCCGCGTAATAGGCATCTTCGAAAATAAATTATATCGAGAATTTCAGGGGCTGAATTTCAACGTCGTGCTCAAAAGTAATTCTAACTATAAATGAAGCAGTCGTAAATATAAAACCCGATATCAAGGCTCCCTAGAAGTAATAACAGTCCAGTGTTGTGCGACTCTAACGTTTGCCTTGTTCTATCGTGTAATCACTTTTTCTGATACTTCAACCCAAAGGTACCATGGGAACATGTGGAAAGAACTTACACTTCCTCTTGCGCAGGAGGGTGGCGTAGTCGAAGGGAGAGCCAAGGCCGTAGCCGTAGTTCAGGCCGTAAGCACCGAGACCGTGGCCGAAACCATAGTGGCCAACACCATATCCGAGGGTGTTGACACCGTAGCCGTAAGCTGGGGCAGCGTATGCGAAGTTGTATGAGGCAACGAGTGGAGCAGAGTTGGCGACACCATAGGAGGCAACGAGTGGGGCAGCCTGGGCAACGGTGGCCACAGCAGGGGCGTGCTGGAGAGTGGTGGTGGCGACGGCTGGGGCAGCGACCGCGGCAGTGAGAGGGGAAGCATGGGCGACTGTGGCCACAGCTGGGGCGTGGTGAACCGTGGTGGTCGCGACGGCAGGTGCAGCGACCGAAGCAGTGACCGGGGCAGCGTGGGCGACGGTGGCCACACCTGTGCTGTGGTGGACGGTAGTAGTGGTGACGGCAGGGGCAGCGACCGCGGTAGCGACTGGGGTTGCCGGGGCGACTGCGGCCACAGCTGGGGCATGGTGGATGGTGGTAGTGGCAACCGCTGGGGCACCGTGAACCGTTGCGACAGCAGGGCCAGCAGCGTAAGATGCAACTGGTGCAGCGTGGTAGCTGGTGACACCGGTCACCGCTGGTGCAGCGGCATATGTGGCAACGGGAGCAGCGGCGTACGTGGTAAGAGGGGCAGCCTGAGCGACGGTGGCCACGGCTGGAGCAGCCTGGTACGTGGACACGGTCTTGGTGACAGCTGGGGCAGCGACAGCGTAACTAGCGGCTGGGGCATAGCCATAACCGAGGCCGAGACCAGAGTATGCGACGCCGTGGCCTAGTCCGTAGTTGGATAGGCCATAGCCACCGTAGCTGAGGCCGCCGTAGCCAAGGTCATAGCCGAGGCCGTAGCCAGCCACACCGATGGAGGTTGCGAAGGCGCTACTGGCCAGTGCAAGGATAATGCAGGAACGAATCTGAAATTTGAGAGGAAACAGTGTGGTTTTATGTGGTTTATTTCAGCAGTTTATCTTGTTTATTTGTATTCTGATGTATAGCGAAAGTACTGGGTCTATTCCTGCTTACGCATTATTGGTTCTGTTCCTGGAGCGAAGAAGAATTATAAGAAGGGTAGATAATATGTTGACTGCGAAAACAATAGAGATCTGTTACGCGCAGCCTGGCAGTAAATTAAAACATTTTCTGCATTTGTGGGATATTTTAGAGAGAAAGGCAATTTGTTATCCATGATTGCGGCTATTCTATTTTTTCGCGTTCTTAAATACCAAATCTCAAGCCTGCATTGTAACGTTGATATTAATGTCAGCAGTAATATGTTTCAGCGATTTCTTGGTTTCGTCGTTTTCATCTTACAAATCGTAAGCCGTACACAAGGCGCCAAAATAAATTATGAACCCCTTCACTTTCCAGCTCTTAATGCCAACGAAAATTACCTCTCCTGCGCAAAAACTCATAATACGCCACTAACCTGTCATGGTCACCACGGCATGCAGAATGTATACACCAATACTAAAATCCAAGTTTTCTTGAAGGCTATAAGAGAGCTGCTTACCATGGTGTTCTCAGCTGCTGATGGTCCAACTGCTGACTTCGTTGCCCCTTAGCTCTCTTTTATACAAACCTGCTCGTTTACTGCTGTGTACTGGTGGTTGAGGCAACCAAAGAAACCCCAAAACAGAGGGAGAAAGAGCAGCAAATCTTTGAAATTTAAAACTTAGTAAGAAATGTAGATAAAACGATGCCTCTGCAAGCACTGGCCGCTGCCGCAGAAATGACAGCAGAAGTTCAGCATGAAGAAATTTTATAGCTGACCAAGACACTAAGAATGTATGTCCACCGCGACTACATGTTGATGTGGGCTCTCGCATATTTTCCAACCGAGCGGTATTTCCAAACACGTCTGTTTAGAACTGGTTGAACAGTAGACTAGGCTTGCAGGCGAATGAGCGCAAAACAGCACGTCCTTTCACCAGCAGTTTGTAAGCGCTCGTAACGAACTGGTTTAAGCGCAGAATTCTACAAAAACGAGCAAAGATTTATATGGATTCAGGTACTCTTGCCTTCTTGTCTGCACTTTTTACGTCTATTCCTGACGAAACATTTGCCATAGACTCCGGTATGAGGACATCTTAAGGAAAGGATACTGATATTGGAAACGCATCACGATTCCTTAAGGCGCATGAAATTGGGCTCGTTAGGTGTGCTCGCAAGTGTCGAAGTTTTATTAACTCGCAACAGTGGTAGGCCAGACTTCAGCTCCCGACGACGTGGCACGCCCTGAATGGTGCAAGCCGGGATACTTCTTTATGCACTCTATTTGTCTCTTCGCCCGCTTTTAAAGGGATCCTGGAACACAATCAATAAGCGCTTTCCCTCTTTCCTCCAGGTCTGGAATCAATGCGAAAGCTATAGTTATCGCCAGCATGCAACGGCGCTGCGTGATTTGCTCGTCGCACCAGATATGCCTTCCATTCCGGTTTTGTTTTTGTGACTTTTTGTTTAAGTTTCTATCGAAAACCGTTCATTGCTGCAAATGAAGGAAGACCGGCCAACAGCTCTTTACATGGCCTTAGTGACGTAATTAGGGCCGTCGAACAATGTCAAGAGCGGGAAAGAGAAAAAAATATTTTGCGCGAGTTTGCAAGTTATCTGATCGGCTAGAGCAGTAACTTTTGGCTGTTTCACTTTGCCACCCCCTAATCTAAGTACTGGGTGTATTGGGTGACAATGATCTGGAAGCGTTTACGATTTCAGAAAAAGTTGAGAAAAGTGTTACAGGGTCCCTATAAAATGCTTGGTCTCATGGCAACCGGTTTCATAGGTTTTACGCTTTAGTAGGTACCATGCAGCCTCAATGGCGGGCTTTGTCCCCTCCTCATTGCGTTCACGCCCGCCACAGCGGTGACTGGCGCAACCAGCTACAAGGCTACGTGAGCTGTTCTAGCCGTTGTTGCTCCAGGCACCTCAAACAACACTGTCCAGGCATGGCTCGTGTAGCCACCTAACAAGATTGCCTGGTCACTACTGCTGTCGCCTAACTCAAATGCAGACGGTAAATCGTTATTTTACCCCTTCCAAGTGCACATAGACTTGTGTCCTAATCCTAGTTTCTTGCGCAGTTACCTACGTTGGGCCCCTTAGTTAATGCATGAACCTCTCTTGAAGGTGGAAGCGCTCGCACAAGAGACAAAAGGTAGAAAGCAGAGACGACACGGCACTATCCCGGCTTTCTACCTTTTCTACGCTTTTGTACCTTTTGTTCCTGTTGTGCGAGCGCTTCCACCTTCAAGATGAACAGCTGCCAACTAGCCCAATTGTCCGTTCTACCATAGTACGGATCTATCTTCTCTGCAGGCTGAGAGACCTGCATGTGACAATTATGAATTTTATTTTTTTTGGCCCATTTGACATCACTATCGCCTTTTCTATTAGACAGTGCCCCTCTTAATTACAAAATTTAACTCTGGTCATTCGCATGTACCACGCGGGTTTGACAACACCCCCAGTGCCTTGCCCTTCCAAGTCAACTAGACCGATGTCTCTTGCACCACTACCAAAAGAGCCGCCACCATCACCTATCCCCTGCCCTGTCTGTCAGCACCTGCGACGCTCGACTACGGCATAGACTCCACACCCAAACATACATCGACCCTCGCACCCATCATTCCATACATCCAACTACATTTACTTACGGCTTCTCAACGTGCCGTACTCCCAGTATGCCCTAACATCTCGTGCAGGCGTGCCCCTACCTACCGGATCTCCTGGCTTCGGGAGTGCGGGCTGACCAGGTGCTGGTTCGAGAATCGGGAAGGTCTCATCTCACCTTGTAGAGCCGCAGCGCTTGCCCACGGCTAAGAACATTCTACCTACTATTTCCTGCGACAAAGTGTATATCGAACCCTGCCGGTGAAGCCGCTTACTCGTCGCCGCTTCGGCGTTGCTTTTCGCCACAACCGACCCCTTTTTCACAACTGTTTATTGAAGCGTCTTGCATGTTTTAGCACCCGCACATAAGTGGTTGGCGAATTTTCCGAGGACTTGCGGGGAGTGGAGGGAAAAGGGGGGGGCGTGCACGTGAAGCGATATGTTTAATTCTCTCACTGATAAAATGTCCGTTGTGCTGGCGGCAGGGTTCCACGTGGACGGAAAACAGGCGAATGTGAACTTTATGTTGCCTCCACTGGTCGAGCGGGTTCGGTTGTGTGTTACACCGACCATGAGATGCTTACTACGCGAGACCTAAACAGGCAGCCCCATGTTTGTTCGCTAGAATTAAGTTCGACTACTTCCAAGTTTCGGTAAGCTAAATGGCTAGGACGTATGCTCAAAACCAAACTACAGACTAACGTGGTATGTTTCGTTCCCTCCGTCGACTGCATCCAGCTTGGCAGGTCATGCATCTTCCCAGAAGGGAAGGGCACTAATTTTGTTACTTCATATTTGTAGCCTCAAAAAAATTTCTAGAACAAAAAAAAAGCAAAAGGAAGTTCATCTCTGTGAAGGTGATATAACGGGATATGCAGATGATAGCAGCGAAAGTCAAAATAAAGGAGATGGAGCTGTCTTAACGACGGAAACAGCAATCTGAGGTGACCGGGGGTATTAGAAACGCCGGCGTTTGGAACAATCAAGAAGGCGGTTGGAATGAAGACAGATGAGATGTATAAACTCAAGGATCTTCAGGTTCTAGATTACAGAAATATGTTTGCAGTTGCCAGCCGATAATCACAGCGATAACACGAACGAAAACGTACCAAGAAACACCATAGAAAAATATGTGGGGGACTGGCACATTGCGAATTATTACTATATACCAAGCCCTTGCTGCAATTAGCCAATGAGGCTATTGTTTAAGGTAACTAACAAGTGCGGTTTCTCAGTTTCCAACTCTTTTTTTTTCTGGGGAAAAATGATTTGATTTTTGATTTGATTGTAGGGTTGAACGCGCCGATGCAACGCAGGTGATTAGGCGCGCCGTAGTGGAGGGCTCCGGATTAATTTTGAACTCCTGGGGATCTTTAAAGGAGCCATGAAGATGAAACACAAGTTTGGTTCATTCGAAATATTATCTCGTTAGAATCATACTGACACCACTTTTAACGTAAACTTCGAATAAATAAGCTACATAATTAGGAAAAACGGGAACGGTCATGCGACCCACCAGCTCATTTCCCGCAACAGAACCTATAATGTCACATGAGCTAAGCTCTGCGATTGGCGGAGGCTGGCAGAAGCAGACGCAAATTAGGTAGAGCTTACAAACTAGACGAACGAGCGATTTGCGCTTAAATTTAGGGCACATTCTTTACAAAGCAATAAGAATGATGGGACAAACAGTGGAAGTTACGAAAGCACATGTAAACATAGAAGTACTGATCCGTTCTGCTGTTCGTACTGCGCACAGCATGCTTGGTTTAGCTGCACAGCACTAGGGGGCTTGGGGTTGTCTCAGACGACACTGGCCGATTGACGCAAGCAACGGTGTCTTACGTGACCCCATTTGTCGAGCGAGCACTGTTTCAGGGAACGAATATTTTCTCCCAGAACAAAAACAAGCCAGGTTTAAATGCGGGCAAAAACAAAGCAAACGCTTGCCACGGTATGGTGGCGCCATCTAGGTTACGGAACGTAAAGAAACGCGGGAACAAACCAACACCGCTGTACAGGGTGGAGACAACCTTTGAACGGTCCCGTGCCGCCGCAATTGGGCCAACGGGCTCAACGCGTTATTCTTTTCGTTTCCCACGAGACCTAGCAACGCGAAACAGACAATATGATTCAAACTTCTTCAGTAAACCGCGTTGCGGCGATAATTTTAGCGCGGTTTTGACACAATGACTTGCTTCGGCGGCGAGCGAGCCACCGAAATGGGCGGCGCCAGCGTATACGTGTCTCTACCCTGTACGGCGGATGCGTGAATGAAGGTACTCTAGGCTGCAGAGCGGTCGGTTCCTGTGATGTCATTTGGGACCACGAAAACGCTCGATTGAGCGGGAAAATCAAAATGTTAACCTAAATTGTTTAATTTCTCAGTGAATAAAGCACCGTTTGTATCCGGACAAGCGCTGGGGGCACTATAAAACACGAAATCTTTCAAATAAAACCAACTTGCATTTTCTCTTCATGGCTCCTTTAACGTGCGCCGAAATATCGTACGCACGAGGGTTTTTGCTTTACGCCTCCATCAGAAAAGCGGCCGGCGGGCCCGGGAATGGGACCTGCGAGAGTGGAAAAAAAGTTGTACCACTTGTTGATTATATGTTCAGGTACAGTCTACTTACATTATTTCAAACTTCAAGGAACCTCGAGAGTATCTTCGAACAAATAGAAGTTCTCATATATATTACTTTAGGCAAGGAGACAGCACACCTTATGATTGAAAGGGATGTAAAGCACATTTTTGAGCTTCTTAAATCATTTAAGAACTACATGAATCAAACGTATTGCAGGGTACAAGCCCCCAGCTTGTTTATTAGCCATCTACTGCTGATCAGTCCTTTGAAAACTTGAAAGCATGTGCCTCTGTAACAAGACTCCTCCTCCACCTCATCATCATCATCATCATCATCATCACCAGCCTATCCACGTCCACGGCAGTGCAAAGGCCTCTCCCATTAATTTGCAATTGTCTCGGTCCTCTGCTATCTGCGACCTAAATTCCCCGCAAACTTCTTGATGTCCTTTGCCCATCCAAATTTCTGCCGCGACCTGCCACGCTCGCCGCCTCTAGGGATCCACTCTGTTACCATTAATGACCAACGGTTACCTTGCCTTCGCTTTGCATTCGCTCCCCCACACCAATTTCTTAATTTCTACTAATATGTCCTTAACACGCCTTTGTTTCTTGACCCACTCAGCCCTCTTCTTGTCACCTAACGTTACACCTATCATCTTCCGTTCTATTGCTCTCTGAGTCGTCCTCAATTTAAGTTGAATCCTCTTAGTGAGCCTCCAAGTTTCTGCCCGGTAGGTGAGTATTGGTAAGATGCAGCTGTCATGTACATTCTTTTTCAAAGACAATGGTAGGCTGCCATTCATTATGTGAGAATGCCTGCCGAATGCACTCCACCCCCTTCTTTTCATTCTAATCATCTCTGCCTCACGGTGGGGATACGGTGTCACAACTTGGCCTAAGTAGGAATATTCGTTTATATATAACTTCCACTGTCTCGCCCCCTATATAAAATCACTGTGCCTTCCCGTGTTTATTTATCATTACTTGATTGGTCATTGTCAACGAATCGAGTCACGTCAGACATGAGTGTTTCGAAAATGACCGAACCCAGAATGCGGTCTTCTCTCCATACTGAGAGTATGCAAGAATGTTGTTCTAGAGTAAGCATTTCTTTGATTCGTAACGTTTGTTTACCACCAAAGTATGTCTTTTTAGTAAGTCTAGTTGTGGTTTCATTTACATTTTATGACTATTATAGTGATATATGGAACATTTTTGTGTGGTGGTAGTAAAGCAGCAGATATTTTCCGTTGTAGATGAGTGAAAAGTATGAATCAACATAATGACCGCGTTCCAAATATGTGGCCTTCAAATACAGTGAATAAATAAAAGCAGGTAAAAAATTTTGAATTTTATTTGAATAAACAGGAAGTACCAATTATAAGTTTCTACTGTACTGCACCTTGAAAACGTTGCCTATTAATATTGCTTCTTTTACAGTAACAACTTCCTTCTAGCTTCTAAGAACTTTCTACGAACTCCTCCTGCAGTACAAGTGTCCACAACATAGGTGCTTAAACAGCCTGTCCCCACGTTTTAACGAGCAGCGCATCGATGTTTGCAAGGCATGTTTCCAGTTCTGTGAAACGAATAGAGATCAGTGCCAGTACTGCATTGACATACATGTGTTGCAAGGTATTAGTGAGAGCAATAGGTAAGGGAGCTCGGTACCTCTAAAACCACTGACACAAATTTTTTGCATTTTCCTTTTTTTGTTGTTGTTGAGATAAGTAGCTAACGACGTATTTATCTCGTGCAAAAACATCATTTGCTTCAGGCCGCGACGGTTGTTTAATTAAAGGCATGTTTAATTCCGCCAGTCGCAGTTTAGGTTTCAGCGGGTGCCGCGAAAGGCTGGATTTGGTATAAACAAAGCTGCCGTCGTGACTGTCGGACGGATATCACAGAACAGAGCTGCGTGGCACCGTCGATTCCGTCTCGGCGGCACTTTCTGCTAATGCCCATACGTACTGATCTCGTCAACCGCTTAATTAAAAAGCGACCGTGTGCGTGATACAGGCTCAGGGAGTGCAAATTGCGGCAGCGGCTAGAGAACGACGCGTGACGCTCGAGACAGTGGATGGGGAGACGCGCGCAAGGAGCAGCCCGACGGTCTGCCTACAGGTCCACCTACAGATGTGTTAGGCTGCGGCGGATATTCGATTGCCGCTCTCGTAAGCGGTGCCGAATACGATGTTTCATTCGATTCGCCATCGCATCATCAACTTTTTGCCCGTATGTGCTGCCTTGTTTGGGACTTGAGTCTCACTTCGTGCAGCGGTAACAAGCTTATCGCTCGAGCTACCTGCGCCGGCCTGCGCCTGCCTGCGCCTGCCTGCGCCTGAAGGCGCTGGATGAAGCGCTGGAGTAGTTCCTGAAGGCGCTGGATTGGCTCGTATCCACTCAGACTTGGTGTGAGCTGCGAGGATATATGGAGTAGATCCCGACGGGTTGTGATATGCAACAACATTGTTTCAATTACGGAAGGCGAACAAGACAGGAGGGGAAACTGCGCTGCCCAGCGCGGCCAGATAACGCCACAAGCGCTTGGCCAAGGTTGAGCCAGTGGCATCTGTCGCGAGAAAAGAAAATGCGGGGACGCCGCGTTCGACATTTCACTGCGGAGCGCAGGAATGAATTGTGGGAGCTGTCGGTTCATCCATTAGGTTCCGCTACCCTCCCCTTTGCCGTCGCGGCTCCGAAGCTTTGAAATCCGCCTTTCATTGTGACAATATCTGGTCGCTCGCCCACTATTGCCCCATTTACCCCCTTATATATATATATTCTTCGATAAATTGATCATCGCGCGTTGTCTGGTGGCGCACGCGCTGACATTTGGTTGGTGCGATTAATTTTCAGTTCTGGCTATACCAAATGCATGGATGCAAAAGGGGCGCTCCAAATTTTCGTGGAGGGAAATGTATGCAAAAGAGGTACATCCGCACGAAGTGCCTTTAAACCCCCGGCCTCGTGATGACGTACCAATGCACTTGTTAAAAAAATAAGCGCTTGCTGTTTCTGTTGCTGCGGCCAGAAAAGGGAAGAGTAGATAATATTGTTCAATTAGGCGCCTTGATTTTGTGTCTAGCGTTCCGTCCACACGGAACAATAATAAGCGCGAAAGCTCCGTCCAGGCGACGACCGGCTTTAAGGGTTGAACACATCAACAGAAAAGGACGCGTTATCTTAGGCGTCTTCGCCCAGAGAACCCATTTGCTGCCCTATCCAACGGCCATGCAATCTGCTAGATATTTGCCGCGCCGCATCGGATACCAGATCGCTCGGACGGACATGTGTCTACAGCTTTATAGACAGCGACCTGCCCATCGCAGCCGGTGATAATGTGAACCAGCGCGCCAAAGAATTACTGTGTAGGGACAGCACTCTCCGTCAGATTGGGCAAAGTTTAATCCCCAAACTCACCAGCTTCGCTTTCCTCGCGGTGGGGCCTGCGACTGCTCGCACAATTGATTGGTTGTAGGGTTTAACGCGCGGACGCAAAGTAACGACATGAGGCGCGCCGTGGTGGAGAGTCCGGATTATTTTGACCACCTGGGGATCTCTAACGTGCGCGGAAATCTCGTACACACGGGTGTTTTTGCTTTTGGCCTCCATCAGAAAAACGGCCACCGCGGCGGGGAATAGAACCCGCGTCCTCGTGATCAGCCAGCTCGCGTAAAATTAGCGTTCATACCAATGTATGGTGGTTGTAACAATCACTACCTAACAACCGACCAGAAACGAGAATCCAATTTTGAGTGTGGAATCGTTCGTTAGCTATGGAAGCGCCAACGTACACAAGCAAACCCCACTGCTACCATATCCACCTACTCGACGGGCGTTCCTTATTATTTTCGAGCATTTCGATTATTTAAACATGCAGAAATTTTGTCGATTTTCGCTTTACATCGAGGAGCTTTCTTTCGAACGTGAAGCCCGTCTAATCCAGTGCAAACGTTCACAGGGAAGGCTCTAATTTGTATGAACACCCCCACAAGGCCATTATGTGCGTGGAAGCACCGTGAGTCTTGCAGAAACAAAACGTTTTCCTAAAGAAGGGAGTACGAATCGACACAAATTTTTCAGCGGCTGCGGCGTTTTTCCCTTAAATGGCGCGCTACGTTTGTAGGAGCACCGTGGAGGTGGCTTACAAGCTCAACAAATGGCCAACTTGGGAATTGCAGCCGTCTCAGGTCAATGCCTGTGGTGAGAACCACAGTGATCTTCGGGATATCTTTTTGAGCCACTGCCCTCGTACCGAAGCGGTCGGAACCTGCTGAAAACAAATCGACTTTACCTAGCACCAGCCAGGCTAGCCCAGCTGTACGCAACAAAAACCATCGTGTACAATGTATTCACTGAAAGTGCGATGCAAACATTTTGCAGGATATTTGAGCATCTTCTTTCGCAAAAGCATTTGCTTTTTTGGCTATGTGTGTCGCCGCAACTCCTGCCTCAGTCGACTATAACTCAACAAAACTATTGCTAACGCAGCCCTCACACCCCACATCATGAGAAAATGGATTCACCCGGCAAAATCTCCACCTCCTTACTGCCCCTACTGTCAAACGTTAGTGTTCGCCACCCTCAACCACTTAATCTGGCACTGCGCCGCATTTTCTTTGTACCGCCCAATACTCGTCAACGCTTTGCCACGTGATTCCTCTCAAGACGAGCACCCCTTCGAAGACGCTAATTTTCTCTCAGCCCTCGGGGTGTTCGGCCTAGAGAGTGGTCTCTCGAGACTAGTGTAAACCGGTGCCTACCCCGGTCGTAAAAGTTGACTTGACTGCACTCAGATGATCCCAGTAACCCTAGCCTGGCTCTGCTGACGGCAGTGATCTCTTCTAAATCGTTCAAGGACCCACCATTTGTGCTACTCGGCTACTCCGCTCTGCCTCTTACCCCTCCTCCCTTATTATGGCCGTATGGCCTTCCCTTCTAAATAAAAGATTACAACAACAACAACAACTGACGCACGTAATTTTTATTTTTTTTATATTCGTGCTATGCGTTGTAAACCAATGAGAATTGATAGCACCCAGTGTTTTTCTCCTGTTTTTTTTCTTCTGTTGACTAACTATATGAAACAGCGCACGTAGAGAGCTTGTTTCCGTTCATTTTTTTCTGTTGAATTTTATGCTGAAACACGCTGAACATTTTTTAGCGTTTCATTTCTTCGTATGTACACGTGCTATCCAACGCCTGGAACGCCATAGAACGCGTTACCAAGGGGTTGGGAACTTTGGACAGTTGTGTGCCGGCGACATCTGGGTGCTTCACGTTCAGTGGACGCCGGCCAGGTGCACGCTTTCGCCAGCCTAGCTAAGTTACGATTATGCTTTAAAAAAACCTTTACTTGAGCACACCGTCGAGACCACATAAGGTTAGCACTTCCCCGCAGGGGAATCAGCTATGACTGCACACAAAGAATGAAGCGAAATACAAAAAATTCTGCGGAAATTCAGAGACGTATCTACTAATACATAGCATGGTTATGCCGCTCGTCTTGAGTGAGTTTTTTACTGCCAAAGTTTTTGGTTTGTTTACATCCTTTCCGACCAAATATATTTATTTACGCTGTTATAAATATAATTATTGGAACATTCCCTAAATCTGTTTTATTTTGGAAATGCCATGTCTTATACGTTTTGCCTTTTTCCGTAATTTATTAATAGTTTTTTTGTTTTTTGTAGTTTTTCAGGATTTCGTCCGACTAATTATATCCATTTACGTTATTATACCTATTACATTTGGAACTTTCCCGAAATCTGCAATATTGTGGCAATCAGGGCGTTACACGGTTCGCCAGTTTCGGTAATTATTGTATATTTTTCTCATTTTACTATTTTTTTTTTCAAATTTTGTTCGACTAATTATATCCACTTATGCTATTACAAAGACTGTAAGTGAAACTTTTGCGAAATCTGCATTATTGGGGAAATGCCATTATGTGTAGGTTTTACAATTTTCTGTTTTTTGTAATAGTTTTAATATTTTTGAGTTTTACAAAATTTAATTCGACCAATTGTCTCCATTTACGTTAGTAGAACGATTACCTTAGAAACTTTCGCGAAATATCCATTATTGCCGAAATGAAGGGCGTTAGACGGTTCGATACTTTCGGTAATGATCTTATACATTTCTTATTTCTTATTTTTTACAATTTCGTCCCACCAATTATCTGTTATTATAAGGATTACAAAAGGAACTTTCCCGAAATCTGCATTATTGTGGAAATGCGGACATTGCAGGGCTGGCCAGTTTCCGTAATTATTTTATATTTTTCCTAATTTTTTTAGTTTTTCAAATTTCGCTTCACCAATTACTTCTATGTACGCTATTATAATGATTACAGATGTAACTATTGCTAAATCTGCATTATTGTGGAAATGCTGGGTGTTACATCTTTTGCCATTTTCCCTAAGTTTTGTATTTTTATATTTTTCACCTTTTCAAAATTTTGTGCTGCCAGTTATTGCCATTTACGCCATTATAGCGATTAAGGGTGGAACTTCCGCGATATTAGCATTTTTGTGGCAATTTAGGGCGTTACATAGTCCTGGCTGTGGGGTACTCGGCAAAGAAGGCTGCGCATTAACTACGAGGATGGCCAGCCGAGCAAACGGGTATAATACTGAGAAGTGGGAATTAAATGCAGCGCCCGCCGGTGAGTGGCTCCGGAAAACAGTAAAAAAAATCCCAGCAATAACAAAATCCGCACGTGGAATGGGCGTGCATAGGCAGTTCGTTATCTATAAAATGCCGGTCGCGATCCAGACGGAATCCAAATGAGAGCTGAGGTGTGTAGAGTTCCGTCCAGACGAAAAGGACAACCAGCTTATGAAACGGCAATCTGCAGTCCTGTGATTTGATGTAGAGGTCACGACTCGGCCTTACGGACGTTACAGTAGCGTGTTCAAACTTGCTTTTTTCGTGGCTGTGGCTTTCTATTTCTGTTTGTAATGCCTGCACTTCCGTACTGCTTCACATTTCATGTGGTGAGAGCTGTCGGTCTTGATTTTTACCCAACTGGCCACTCCCACCACCACTCAGTAAGCCAAGGCGGACGTAGCCATCGCCAGTACTACGTACGATAATCCCTAATTACTAATAGGGATTAATAAATACCAGTGATTCTTCCTAGTGAGTGAGCTCTTTGGCCGGTTGGGTATGTGCCAATAAGGACTGCTCTCGCTGCGAATTGTGAAGCAGGCGTAATCAAGGTTGTGTCTTGGAGTTCCGTTTGGGGGAGTTGGAGTTAGTCCGACCATCTGTAATTATAGTAGTAGTGATTAATAAGGAACAATGACTGTGGCTAGTCAGAGAGCGGAAGCGGTTCGGCCGGTTGGGTAAAAATCAAGAAAGACTGCTCTGAACGCGAGTTACATTTTCTCTGGACGAAACATTAGTAACAGGTGCCGTTACTCCGGCGCGCCTGAAGCTGCTTAATTGCGGGGCTGCAGGCGCTGCGAAGCAGCACCAGCGGGTTTCAGCGGCGGCGACAGCACAGACAATCGGTGGCAGTAGATTTCAGCGCAAAAAGGGCGCTGAAAACGCTGACGTTTCTGATAGGGGTGTCATAACCTTAGCTCAAATTCTAACTCGTCCACAAATTGTTCGTTGGCAGTATCCAGACTATTCGAAATTTTCAAACACTTTGCACACATCGCTAAAACTACTCAGGTAAAAAAGTGTATATTTGGGCGTGTTTGTAAAGCTGATGACGCAAAATTTATTAAGCAGGTTTAATGAGGAACTGTTACTAAAGCGAATTGTTCCTTGAAATATATAGCAATGCAGGAAAAGCCTGGTACTCATAAGGGACAATAATAAAAACAGGGTGATTCGTAGCTTTGGTGTTTTTTTTTTACGAATAACCCTGAGGTGCTTCATAAAGATACATGTCGGTACTATGTATGTTATAAACTAGTGGTGCCAAACTTCTGAAAATGTGCTCCTGGTGTATCTGCAAGCATATGTGCATGTATTGCACGACGTTTGTTTATAATCATTAGCCAAGTTGTCACCTAAGCATCTTTGGCTTAAGGATGTGTTATCACAACTTTCGCGTACTATCGAAGTAAGGAATGAAGTGCATCTCATCTGCCTGATATAATGAAATGTGGTTTCACTAAAGCTTAAATTCATGCCCGCAATTTAGTAAGAGAACTATCTTGCATGTTTCATGCTCGTTTCACACACGGCACAAAGTTGATGGGAACATTATATTTAGTCATGCCTCTTCATAAGCCGTAAGGCTTATGAGTGACAGCTTAAGTGACGAGTATCGAACATACGGATGCATATGTATTGAGAGAACATTTTCAAGCTTTGTGGCACCGTAATGTGAAGAATTATAAAAGTAACTTCTATTTGAGTAGCCTTATTGTAATGTTTGCATAGCAGTAATATTGGCCGGCTATTTATTCAAGGGACGTATACAAAACGCACCCCTGGCTTTTGGAGTTCAGAATGCGCGATGTAGAGCGCGATCGCACATATCGTCTTACGCATTGCTCGTTGGCGGCGCCGGAAAGGCGTCACCGGGGGCTCGCTACGGAGGCGTCTGCGAAATCGGGCGCGGCACTTCACATAACACCTCCTAGGTGTGTGGCCTAGGGCGGTGGTCCATGTCACCTGTATAAAGGTATACATGGTCAAAGTAACCTATAACTAAGTAGCTATTACGTGTTTACGCATATAAAATACTGGTCTATGGGTTACTTTTGTACCCTGTAAATTATAGGTTACAAAAGTTCGAAAATGTGCACCTCTACCAGGGTTAAAAGGCACATAAAGAGTGGAAACATGTTGCCCTTAATCGATGGATTACGGGGACGAGAACCTATATACACCATTCTGCCAACTAGAAGTTGATTATTAAGGCAGAATACGCCAAAGACGTGAAAACAGGGCAAGAGGCCCGCACACTTTTATAACGCCACAAACATTGTGAACATGAACATGGAGAAACACGTATAAATGTGTTCCTTAAATAAGCAGTTCGTAAATGGTAGAGCAAATAAAATAATTGTATATAAAAACTTCCCAAGAGTTGATCTGATTTAAATAAAACCCAGACTTCAGCTCTCATACTTTGGAAGAGAGGCTGTTTTCCTCACGTTTCAGAGTCGGCCATCAGGCTTTCAGTTTCGCTTTGAAGAAAATTGGTGCGCAATTAGAGAATTCAATAAATTACGACGGTGAGTGCCCGAGCAACTTCTCTTCACTAGAAGAGGCAGACGGAACAAGATGCACTGCCGGTGGATTTCGACCCGCCTGACATTCCAATCTCTCAATCTCCGCACCCGGAGCAGGAGAAGGAGGAGAAACACTTTATTTAAAATTTTGTTATCGGTCAAGCTCGCGCAGTTCGGGCATAATCGCCCCTGATATGAACTTACTGCGAGTGATTAGCTTACCGACCCGCCCTTGCGCTTTACCGTTCGCCTCGAGCCTGCGAGACGCCGCGGTTGATATTTGAAACGGCGCTTGTTGCTTCAAAAGAGGCTTCGCTAGCAAACGGCACGATAGGGTCTTGGAAGCCTGAGCAGGTGGGTGCACCGGCCGGTCGACCATCCAAAAGCGTTTCTCATTCCAGCGGTGAAAAAATGGTGAAGTCCAAGCCAGCCTCCTTGGCCAGAGAAATGTTGCGTAGTCGGTCATGGCTTGGAGACGCTAAAAGCTACCGATGAAAGCGTTTACGCTTTAGACCACACCGGTGCTTCGCTCCTATTTTGTGACGCAATGGCAACGTCACAAAAAAAAACGAAGTGGAAGCGGCTGAGAGAAACGCCAGCTTGTTTACTCAGAAAATAACGCATCGTTGCTCGTCTAACAAAAGCCGAGAGAGCTTCGAAACGTATGATCTTCCAGTTACAACGAGTTTTCATTCAGCCTTTATTGCCTCTTTAACGAACTTAGACTGTAGGGAGCGTTTTGGACCTTCAGTGGCATGTGCGCGGCTGTGTCGCGTTCATTTCCTTTATTTTATTGGCGAAGCCCCTCAGGGGCTGGGGCTGTTTGCGTCTCCTGTCGTCGTCGTCGTGTTCGTAATCGTTTTATGATGTAGTCACGGTACTAAAACACCGGGACACTCGTTTAGCCTCACGCTCGAGAGCTTCTTGCTTGAAAGACAAGAGACCTTTGCAGCAGATCTGTTTACCTCTACCTCCCAACGGTTTCATCTCCCTTGGATAAAACGCAAGGGCGCCAAGAATACATTTATACTTGCATGTTTCGCCCCTCCCAAGGTTTCACGTTAAGTTAAGGGAAACGGCCCGGATTTTTTTTTTGGTGTTGTAATGCATAGGGCTCAAGGGCAGAAGTTTTCGTCATTAATCTGCGGGCACAGCGTGTCTGAAGGGAAATAAAAAAGAACACATCGTTCCGACAGGGGTGACGTCGGTAAGGTTGTTTACAATGTCGCTACGCACGGGCCTCTGGCGCTTCGGCCGATGTGGCGATGTCGATTTGGTTGGGACTCATGCACGGTTTGCGTTTCTCGGCTTCTTTGGCACGGCTCGCATATTTTTCTAACAAACTGGGTGCGAAAAATACTCCTCGGCGGACATCTGACACCAGAACACTCCTTGCAGAACATCGACTCGAAAAACCCAAAAGGCACATGTAAGACAAAAAAAAGGTATTTTTAGGCGCTAAGAAGCTCACACCGGACCATATATTCAAAATAGGCACTAAAAAGCTCATATCGCCAAAATACGCCATTGTAGGCACAATAAACTATTGCTTCACATGCTTTCCTCCCCTTAGTTCATGCTTATATATTAAATACGATTGATACGGACTCAAGTGTAAAATAAGTATTTTGCTTAGAGTTCCGGTCTGTAATTGCAATTATTGCATAGCTTCGTCTTATATGGACACCTCGGTAATGTGGCTTTATTCTTTAGAAAAAGCATTGTGAGCATCACTAGTCAGTACATCCGTCTTCGATGCTGACCGCCTATAGCGGGTCATACCCGAAAGGATGTTCGCCGCAAAGAGGTCAAAACCTCATACGGATCTGATATTTTTCAGGAAGGTGGATGCAGGGGAAAAAATGTTGGCTTTAAAAACTGGGAAAATTGGGTACCGTAGGAATCGAACCAAGGCTTCAGGAGTACCGTGCTTGCACTCCACCTCGATGCTGTGGCGGCTTGGTGTAGTTGGCTCTAAAAGCTTGCGTGGCACATGCACCCTTGGACACGTGATGACCCAGCCAATGGGGACGACGCGCCCGTGGCGGCCTGCGAGGATACCAACTCTTCGCCAGTCGCAGTCAAGGTGAATTATAATTGTGTATTACTTGTGGGAATTGTGACTCCAGCCTGTCCGAAAAAGCATCGCGCAGTCTCTTGGGATGGACGATTGATTGATGATTGATTGTTGTGTTTAAAATTTTGCACCTGTGCTATGAGGCGCTGTAGTGGAGAGCTCCGGATTAATTTTGCCCATTCGGGGATCTTTCAACGTTCGGAAATCTCGTGTCACGTACGTTTTTGCTTTTCGCATCCGTCAGAAAAGCCTCCGCCGCGGCCGTGAATCGAACCCGCGTCCTTCTGCTATGCACCACAACGTCTTAGACATTGAGCCCCCGAGGCGGGCTGGATTAATTACGACCACCTTAGGATCTACACGGCCAGCCAAAATCTTGAGATGCAAGGGCTTGTTCATCACGTGTACGGACAAATTATGTAGCAGAGCAACGCTATCGACAAGGTAAATATTACAAGGTCCTGCGCAATCGGCTGAGAACGCAAGAAGAACTGTCAAAAAAGGAAGTAAGTCAAACAAAAAAAAACGACGGAAACAGAATACAGCAGCATTTATTGATCTATTCAGAGAACAAGTTAGCACCCTGCAAAGTCCGCTGCTCAGAGGCTTTTCCTGGTACGACGTCTGTGCCACACTTCCTCATCTTTGTAAGGTTCACGTGACACACCCCTGTTACTGTAAGCGGGGAGGGGGGGGGGTTGTGTTTCATCACCTTAATGTGAGAGGATGAATGAACTTATAGAGAAGGTGGATGACCGCCTTTGCCTGTAGATATGTCCATCATTATTACAGGGTAAAAGAAGCACGAACTTTGCTATACGCTTGCATAGAGCGTGGACATTCAGAGGCGTGGGTACTGGCCCTTAAGGCCGTTAAGAGCCGTCCCGCTGTACCAGCGGGACGACTCTTAAACCTCCTCTAGGCTATAGACTTTAACACATATCATTGATTGATTGGTTGTGGGGTTTAAACGCGCCGACCCTTCACATTTAGCACGTATCAGCCAACAAGGTATCATTGAAACTCTGGAAAGTAACCGGCCGTTATTCCATTAGTAAACAAAACAAATACTACGAAGGAAAAATTGGTTGGAATCAACAAATCGCGCGCCCTGAATAAGCACTCACAGGCGTTGGGCCCGAACTTAAGATTTCGTAGAAAAAGTGATGCGCCCTCACAATTCTTCTCCTCTCTTTTTCGCTTCCTTTTTACTAGTTGTTTTTACCAGCAGAGGTTTCCGGTTTACCAGCATATCAGTACGCGCCATGGCCCTTCGAATACTAACTGTCGAGATTTATAACCTCGCTGAAGCCACATGAGCTCATTAAAGAATTGCGAAAACAAAATTCACCCTTTTTGGTCTCCAACCTTTGTATCCCCTCTCCCCCTCGTCTTGCTGCAGAGCAGGCAAGATAACAATCCGAAGAAATAAACGCATTCAAGCTGCACAATCAATCAATCAATCAATCAATCAATCAATCAATCAATCAATCAATCAATCAATCAATCAATCAATCAATCAATCAATCAATCAAATAATCAATCAATCAATCTTTATTTCAACAACATGTGCATTTGGGACCCTGAACAAAAAGTCCCCAAACGGCTTGACAGGGT
Organism: Haemaphysalis longicornis; assembly: GCF_048455015.1. Lineage (NCBI taxonomy): Eukaryota > Metazoa > Arthropoda > Arachnida > Ixodida > Ixodidae > Haemaphysalis > Haemaphysalis longicornis. The sequence goes on from NW_027526422.1 coordinate 135,847,332, forward strand.
CCACTTCCCCGTGTACAAGTCATAAGCATGCACATACTTTAACACATTCAAAGTTACAATACATGGATATTAAAAACACAAATACCATCGCAAGAAGATATGCGTACGCACAGCAACAAACTATAACAAAAAAACACGAAGCAAAGCGTAACCGAAGTTGTCTAATATAAGGCAAAAAGGAGAAGAAAAAAGGTAAATTACGTCAAGCATATAGGTATGCAATCAGTAGACAAGAAGTGGGTGGCAATTGAACAGCAAGGTAAAAAATAAAATAATAAAAGGCACTGATTTTTCAAACATAGACTATTCGAAACAGCTTGTTTAGATAAAAGGGAAGAAGGTGACGTAGCATTTGTGTGCCGTAGTTCGTGCGGGCCCGCAGTATTTCCCAGCCTGCAAAAGTACGGAAGTTAAGCTGGTACTAGGGATACGCCTGTATGCTGGTAAAGGGGACAACAACTGATGAAACTTTTGTAGTGGCGTTATCCTCACCTACTACCAGCGCCACTATCAGCATTACAAACGGGTTCCTACTATTATCATCGGCCGTGCGAAGCTTGGCGTGTCGATGGCGCGAAGCGCCACACAATGATCTAACACGGCCGTGTGCCCCGGCGGTCTTAGCCGATCCGCGTTCAGGTCGGGATTACGTATCCTCAATAAATGTAGGCACGCCAAACGTACCGGCTCACGACGAGTAGTGCGAGTGGTGATCACCATGTGCCGCATGAAAATTAACCTTTAAAATTCCCGGCATCAATATCACCATTCGTTAATCAAGCATAAATGAAGAAAAATGGTGCTGACCTTGCCGTGGCAGCAGTGCACGTCGGTCCCTCATATGTCGCCTATTAATAATGACAAAGCAGTTCTAGCCCAACTCACAAACAACCGCTTTTACGCTTCGTTTTGATAGGGAGACGTGGGTAGAGATGAATTTACAGCGAGACCAAGAATGTATTAATTACTCGTAATTAATACATTCAAACGTTGACGAGACCTAGCTGGTGTAATATTATGTCCGTCACAACCATAGTGAATGAAGTAACGTTTATATGGCACTGGCAATTTGTCTTCAAAAAGAAGCGAAGACACATCTATTGCTTAAACACGGTTCTTGGCATGATTTGGGGAATTGGGAAAGTTTAGTTCCACAGGTGGCGATATAAAGTTTGGTTAACGAATATTTCATTTATTTGTCAGCTGTCTCAGATGCAGTTATGCAATTCTCATGAAGCTTAATCGGTAAGCTAGGTAACCAAACAGGGGGAAAGTGAAAGATGCGAATAACGCATAAATATTTCGGAATACTTTTTTGAGTAAACGTATTTTTACTTCATGAAGCAGCAAGAATGACACCGTTCGATACACGCCTAATTATATCTCAGCATTTGTATCTATGAGATGACCAGTGAGCTGCAATACTACGTTTTAGTGATGATGTGAAGTTTTGTTTTATTGGTCATCAAGCAAAGCTATAAAAGAACAGGCGTACCTCTTCGTTGCAAAATTCCATGTCATGCCCGTGTGTGCCCCTGCGTGTTTCCAGGGATGACGAAAAAGCAGTTCCGGTGCAAAAGTGCACAGCAGTCACCATCATTCTGCGTTTCGATACGAGGCGCAGACTGTATCAGGTACGAGCCGTTCTACACCCCTTGGCGGTCGGCTCTTTTCTCGTGTTTTGCTGGTTTGTTGGTTTTCGGTGTGAAGCTTCAGGTGCGCAGCTTGTTTGCAGTGCGTGGTTGACTGCCTTCAGTGCTGCACTGACGTGTGCGCAGGTTGTTTTATTGCGAGCCTTAGCATAAATATCAGTGTAGTGTCATGGTCATAGTCATGGTCATGGTCAGTGTAGTGTCATGGTCATAGTCATGGTCATGGTCATGTAGTGTCATAGTGTCTTACAGCGATAAACAGCAAAAAAATCAAATTTTTGGGAATAAATTTAAGCACCAAAGCTACATGAAGCACATTTCGAGCACAACGCACAGAATGTCAGTACTAGCTTCAAAGAACCCTTTACTTAAAAGTGAGCTCCGTGGTGTTCCTCTGCCCCGCATATCTGCCGCATTTCATTGTTCTTTTACATAAGCACCCAACCCACGCAAGAGCCGCCTTACGCCGCTAGAAAAGCCGAGCCTCATAATTGAAAATTTCTTACTCAACAAATCGCGCCTCAATGTACTGCAGGAATTCTAGACACGTCATTCATTTGCAATCTACCTGTTTACTTTCCCTGTGATGTTCAAACAAGGGTGACGGCAAAACCCTAGCTCAGCATTCGGCTGCAGCTTTCGCTCTACATCATTGAATGTGTATTTCCCTTACGAGTTATGACTTGCATATGGCTGGGTGGCAATTTTTTATAGCGAAGCTATCTACGCCTCGCTGATGGCGGCGTAGCTTCGCCAAAACGCACTACAGGAAAGCCCCCTTAAGGCAATGGGTTTTCTTGAAGGCACATTAAGCTCGTGATGGTGTTCCGAAAAACAAAGCGCTTCAAGAAAAAATAATTTTCTTGTGGTCACGATATAACTTCGCTTCCTCACGTTATGAAACCGGTGGCCATTCAACTGCGCCGTCATCGCATTCTGGGCGCTCAGAATTTCTTCGGGTTCTTAGCGTGGGCGTCGGCTTTGGACCTTGGATTTAGAATATGGCAGTTTGTGTTTTGGACTTTAGGAAAGTGTATTTCGGACGTTGATTTTAGTGTTTTTGCATGGAGAAATCTGCCACCAATTTCTTACACTTTAGATTTTGGTAAACCTAAAGAACAAGCAGTGTTGCGTAAAGGGTATTCAACAATCGACCATATTCACACAATCAGTGAGGCGGTAGAGAATTGTGTGGAGTATACTGAACACTTTTATATAGCCTTCATAGACTATTACAAAGCGTTTGAATCCGTCGAAACTTCGGCAGTCATTCAGGAATTACGGAACCAGGGTGAAGACGAGCATTATGGAAGAATACTAGAGGATATTTACAATGGGTCCACAGCTCCCATCATCCTCCATAAGGAGAGCTGTAAAATACCTATAAGGAAGGGCGTCGGACAAGGAGACACAATCTCTCCAATGTTGTCCACAGTACGTTTACAAGTGTTCATAACATTGAATTGGGAACCGGTGAGAGTAAGGGTTAAGGGAGAATACCTTAGTAACCTCAGATTTGCTGATGACGTTGCCTTGCTAAGTAACTCGGGGGACGAATTGCAAAGAATGCTTACCGCACTGGACAAACAGAGCAGAGCCATGTGCCTGAAAATTAATATGCAGAAAACTAAAGTAATCATCAATAACCTCGGTACAGCACAGCTGTTTTAGATAGGTGGCTAGGCAGTGGAACTGGTAAGCGACTATAACTACTTAGGCCAAGTTGTGACCCCGGATTCCAACCAAGAGGCAGAGATCATGGAAGGGTAAGAATTGGTTAAAGTGCATTCGGCGAGCATTCTCAGATTATGAATGGCAGTCTACCATTGTCCCTGATGAAGAAATGGTGTGACAGCTGCTTCTTACCGGTACTCACCTACAGGGCAGAAACTTGGAGGCTCACTAAGAGGGTTTCACTTAAATTGGGGATGACTCACCGAGTAATGGAACGGAAAATGATAGGTGTAACATTGGGGGATAAGAAGAGAGCGGAGTGGGTCAGGGAACAAACGCGTGTTAAGGACATATTACTAGAAATTAAGAAGAAGAAATGGACGTGGGAAGGGAATGTAATGCGAAGGCAAGATAACCGTTTGTCATTAAGGGTAACAGAGTGGATTCCTAAAGAGGGAAAGCGTGGAAGGGTGCGGCAGAAAGTTAGAGGGGAGATGAGATCAAGACGTTTGCGGGGATAAATTGGTCACAGTTAGCACAGGATCGGGATAATTGGTGAATAATGGGAGTAGCCTTTTCCCTGCAGTGGGCATAGATAGGCTGGTGATGATGGTGATGATGATGACGACGACGACGACGATGACGACGATGTGATTTTTATGCATGAAGAAAGCTTCGCGTAGGTATAAAGAGAGCGAGAAAGAGACAGACAAACTGTATTCTGAGGAAGCTTTTATGGTGCCGTGGTGGGCGGCGGCTTTAGTCTGGAGCAAGATAAGTAAATCATCAGACGTTTTGTTTATCCGGTATAAGGCCTGCATTCTGGGTGGCAGAAAAAACTTTACGATGCATATCGAATAGAAAATCGTCATGACCGCCTTGGAAATAGTTTTTCTCATCTCGTTCAAGGTTTTATTATGAATCCATGCGTCATTTCCTTTCCCTGGCTCAGAATTCAGCCGTGCCCATCGGCAGCTTTTTTGGCTAGCAACGGTTGAAGTCATTTTTGTCGTCACTTCGTTAAGCCGACAGACCTTTTTGTGACTACACTTTTACACTTTGCGCGCAGTAGCGAGCGCTTCGCATTCCCATCGTAGACATATATGAGGAAGGTTGACCCCTTTTGGAACCAGTTTTTCTCACAAAGGTTAACAAAACTCAATAAGGGCATCTAGCGTTTTTAATGTGTGGCTGGCTGGCAACCTGAATGGTTTTAGGCTACACTTAATGCACAAGAAGAATACCTTACCATAGGTGAGTACCTGCGTTTGTAGCGGAAAACAACGCCAGGGATCATTCGACACTGTTATTATGAATGCCTGATCACTTCCGCAGGACAAGCCGAACATATTTGGTGCACTCCTGTGAGTGTCCAAGGCAGCGTTCCAGCAATGAGAAATCATTCTGAACGGCATAAGCGACGCAATGCGATGGTCGTGTCTGTGAAACCGAACAACAGTGGTATGACATTTACAAAACTGCAGCAACATTCAGCTTGCAAATTTCACTACCAGTGTTGCTCTGATAACTCAGTTATAAAAATACGTCCTCCATATTAACGAAACATTGAGCTCTGACATAGTGCTAAACATTCATTGTAATACCTAGCGCTCCGCCGTATATATCACCCAAAAAATGAAGGAAGCTAACTCTAATGTGTAAGACCTGAAGGTAGCGAATCCGTACACAACATTCACGACCATAACGACAGTTTAATATACGATTGCAGCCGGTTCCCCTCTTCGCTGCCGAATGGACTTCTACTCCATCATTGTTGCTATAAGTGCGAGGTGCTTTCATTGTTTTTTTTTAAGTGATAATCATTGGACATAACCTTGGACAGGCGTATGCTATGACGTGTCTTTTTCGGTCCAACCAACTGTCTCTACGATTACGGCGAACGCTGGACTCTTTCTCGTTCCGAACATGTGTTTCCACTGTTGCGACGAACGATCGAGTTTTTGTTTTGGTCAATCTTGGCCAGCATCCCTAACTGGGTATGCTTGGCTTGAAAAATAAGCGTCGGGTACACTGCGCGGTCACCGTAAGACATGCACACATGAGCGCTCGGCATTTTTTTGGTTTTTAATTGCAGTGCGGTTGCCACAATCTTGGACAATCTGGCTTGACGAACGCGCGCAGAGACCGCTGGGCGGTCGTCGCGCGGCAGGCAATGACGAGCGCTCAGCATCTTTTGGTTGTTAAATACCGCGTGGTCGCCGCAATCCTCGCCAATCTCCTTTAGTGGGTTTGCTTGGCTTGACACACGTGCGCAGGGGACGCTGGGCAGTCGTAGCGAGGCAGGCACACACGAGGGCTAGGCATTTTCTTGGTTTTGTTAACTGCTGGGCCCTCGCCGTTAGGCCCGCGCTCTCAAGCGTGCTCTCTACGATTTCTTGGTAGTTTTAACTGCCGACACGAAAAATTATAATTTGTAAACAGCTTCGCTATTAAAATCGCCAACGTCCAATCATCGAACAAGATACGAACCTTTAGACCTTCCCTTCTCTTTTTATAATGTTTTTTTGTCTGATTTGTTGGCCTTCTATGAAATGCGTGTTTTTCGTGTATGCCGGCTACCCTGTGGACATACAGGCATAACGTCAGAGCCCCAAGTGCAATCAAATAACGGGGTAATGCGAGCGTCACGAACAAGGGCCGTGCACCCACAACACGCACAGCAGCTTCCCTTTAGCCGTGCATTTTCTATTTATTATTCAACGCTCCAGTAAGGCGCGTACACACAACAAAATTGGCTGCGCTTGTGCTCGCATAGCTGCCAATGTCTTCTCCAGGAGACAGCCTTCTGCCGTTCCTGCTATGTAATTGCCCTCGTTCCCTGCACCGCTCACCTCTCACTCTGTCCCCTCCTGCCTAGGTCCACCCATTGAGGTTCTCGGAGCTAGCACTGAGCGCGAGGTCCGGGCGGCAACTGTATTTGTATTTCGTGGTTCAAAGATTTTATAAACACGTTCATTTTTTAATTTGTTGTCGCCAAATCGATTACACATCTACTTCAAACAAATAACAGTGCAACCACCACCTATGCATTGATGTTCTTCGTCAACCAGGCCTAATAGTATCCTTTGTTGAACATTCATTACAAGTATGGAACATTTTTGAGATCTATTAGATTGAAAATGTTTTCCTGTATAAACGGCTCAATCAATAATGACTTCCAAGTTACGTCCAGGCTGCAGAGTAGAGGAACAAACAGTCAGACAGACAGACAGACAGACAGACAGACAGACAGACAGACAGACAGACAGACAGACAGACAGACAGACAGACAGACAGACAGACAGACAGACAGACAGACAGACAGACAGACAGACAGACAAACGGACGGACAATTTTGGCTCCTGAGTAGCCCAAAAAAGGCTATCATCTTTAAAGAATGGGTCTAATTTGGCACCCGGACTTAACAATATTAAGGCAAAGCGCATACTGATTGAGCCACGTGTTTTCTTTGTCGGGAATGACCACCAAAACATTTCCCGCAATTCTTCACGATTTTCCGCAACACACAATTTAAACCTCTTAGGACCCTAGTGGAACCAGTATATGAAGGCCATATTTTACATACGGGAAGTTCTCACTCCTACGATAGCTGATAAGAAAGACATTGTAGAACATTTCGGAAATTTTCTCTAATCATCCTGGAAAGGGTGCTGCTCTTAGAGTAACGCCGGTAACGCTCTTTTTTGGGACTCAGGGGGCCGATGTCTGAACTAGGCGTGAGCCGGAAGGCTGAGGTTGGGGCGAGATTACTTCATAGAGCCCAGGGTTGCTTTCTACACATTGAAAGCGTTCGCACCAAGCTTCCCTCACACGCAAGCGAAGCCTTCTAGCGCATTCGCACCGCAAAACGGTGTATGGGGAAGCAGGGGAACCTTTTAAATACGTTAGGCAGGTGCATGACTAAACTGATTTATTTTGAACCCGTACCGGTCGCGCTATTGTCACTGGTTTATATTAGCTGCGAAGAACACGAGTACGCTTTCACGGTGAAAGGCACCGTAACAAATTGTGGTGTTTTATTTGTATCCTCAGCCAAACAATGACACCAAGCTCAAAGCTCTTTTTTATGTACCTGATGTCCTTTTCCCTCCGGCTCCTGCTCCCAGTCGCGATCATCTTCTCAGAAACCTATGTGACATAAAATCGTGTAATGGTCACCCACTATATTTGGCGTTATTGAACCCTCCTGGAGGTATCTGAAGGGACAGTGTCGAATTGATAACACAGGTGCACACTGCAGTTATTGCAAATGTCTTCTTGAATACACGCTACGCATAAATGGCCCTATAAATAGCCAATAGATAAAAATGCTGTGGAACAGCGTCTCTTTCCCGGCTTCTGAGACACTCATCGTCCCGCTTGTGGGGAGGGAAAAACGGCATTGTTGCTCTGGAATCCATTGTTATGGCTCCTCATCTTAATAGGAGGAGCGGAGTGAAGTTCGGGAGAAGTAGGATTACTCTTTTTTGGGTGCGGGTCCACATCATGTGAAGCAATGTTGTGTTCAAAAAGGAGTGATCCTTTTGAATGAGGCGTGAGCCACAGCTCTTAGACACTCGGAAGCAAAGGAATAGGGCCCGTTGAGGTTAAACAGTTCTTAATTCTTGTAATATGCCAGAAAGCGTTGCACAAACGCTTGCAAGTGTCCAGTTTAAACTCTCGTTGAAGTCCGGAGGTGCCCTGGAATTCTTCTTCTGAGTAACAGTAAGATTTCTGGAGAGAACAGGATGCTTTTACGTTAGAAGCCAATTTGGGCGAACGCCTCATCCTGGTTTATGACGTATCACTGCACACGGTTTGCATACGTTCTGCTGGGGCGCAGGGTGTCCACTTGCCCATCGTGACAAATAGGCCGTGTCACATTTAGAAAGAATGCGTGCAGCAGAAAGCCAGAAGCTTCTCCGTCTAACGACGGCGCTGATTGCAACGTGAAGCTTTCTTTCACACAAAAATCAAGAGGCAATGTGCAACAGTCCAAACCTCTGCAATCAAAGACAGCGTCAAGGGCGACATTGCAAACTTCCTGCGACTCAAGTGGTTGCAAGTGAATTCCTTACAGGAAAGCCTAGCGAATCGTCGTCGTTAGACCATCGTCGTCGTCGTCCAAAATCCAGATTGCCAAAGTCCAACGCCAAAGTTTTCGTCAACTCTGTCAAAGTTCAAAGCCAAAGCCCGCGCAACGAACCCAAAGGAAATGCTGACCGACCCGGATGCTCTGATGGTACAATGGGGTAGACGTCGGCTTCATAACGAGGAGGGGGAGGGATAACCAAGTTCAAGCCCTGCCACAGGAAGCGTATGTTCGTGCGTCATCATCACCATATTCCCCCATTGTTAAAAGTTCGCTTTTCTTCTGTGCATTTTGGTTCCGACGCAAGCATTGTAGAATGGTGATCCTTAGTGAAAAAGGTTCTTGCCCGACACAAAAGGGACGTTTACAGAAGACACTCCGCTCGTGAGTTCTGTCAGTATATTAAGTGCTGCACACGGCAGGAACGCGAAAGCATAACCCTTCAGGATGGTGACACGCTGGTGCTGATGCGAGAGGCGTATGTGAACTTTTCGCACGTCGTTTTTCTTCTATCAGTCTCTGTCTCCGGACAGTGTAAGTGAACTGGGTGTCCAGTTTTACAGAAATATTGCAAATTCCCAACATTACCGGGAGTTATCTCGTGTCTACTATATGCAGGCTCCTTTCATAACTCGGTGGGTCGCGGCAGCATTGCTTGCTTCATCATGACGGGTTTTTGTGTTCTCTTTGCACGTTTGCTCTGTCACATCAAGCGCCTGGCACTTCTTGAGCAAGCGTTTTCCCGAGACAGGAAAGAAGGCGCTATCTTCCCTTTGCAGAAGTTCGGCAGGGCCAAAATCCCCGGAAACTTTGTGCCAATCACCCTATTGTCGCCCCCCATTCAGATTCTTCTAAAAATTCATGGATCGATACCTATCAGCAGCAATGCGTTCCTTAATCTATTCTCACCAGCACGGCTTCGCGCACGGAGGGTCAGTAAAATGAACTCTCGCCTGTTTTCTAAACGAAATCGGCCCTCCAGGGCTCTCTCGGCCACAGGTTAATACAGTATATTAGATGCAGAGCATCTGATTCACTCGCCTTGTCCCTCCGGCATCGTCGTCGTCGTCGTCGTCGTCGGCGTTGTCCACCCCTCCCCCATTCTCCTCGCCGCGCCAGCTGCGCTCTCCGCCGCTCACCCCCTCTCCTCTCCGATAGCGAACACTCTCCCGCGAGGGGCATTGGATTGGATTGGATTGGATTGGATTGGATTGGATTGGCTTGGCTTGGCTTGGCTTGGCTTGGATTTGGATTGGATTGGATTAAAGTGGATTGTGTTGGATTGTGTTGCGTCATAGCCGCGGCACACGCGCTTGGGCCGGCGCATGTGCAGTACTCTCTCTTCCGCGGTTTCCTCTCCTTCGGGCGCGCTGCGCATATAACCGGTGTTCCGTTCTCCGGCGAAGCAACATCCACGCTTGGCTCAAACACCTAGAGTCCACGCCGCTTTACAAGTACGCCAACGTCAGCATCGACTGGGACCGGCTTACGCAGTCCCCTCAACGTTATGCGCGCTATAAAACGTGGTCCCTTCGCCGCTCCGCCTATGAGTCGCATCTACACAGGGGTTCCCGCGAGGAGGTGGAGGTTTGTTTAGACTGGAGCATGGCTTGCGGCGCTGTTATTTATGATTTACTATTTCTGAAAGTGTCCGCGTGCGCTATAACCCGCGAGTGCCGCGATAAGCTGGGCAGTTACATAAACGGCAGTTGTAATCATGTTTGTTATGAAGGCGTTACATCCCGGCCTTTCGCGATGGTTTCGAAGGCGCCCCAACGGTCGACACTCAGCCTTCTTTTGCTTAACATTTTTATTTAAGACATCCAACCCGTTAATAGACCCTGTTCGATCTCTCATTGTGTCGAAGATACAAAGCTCTAGGGCGCGGTTCCTCCACCGAACGATCGCGTTCTGCTGCAAAATGACATCAACGCAGTTTCGCCTTGGTGCGACAACAACTATTTGAACCTAAATCTCTCGAAAGCCACCGTGATATCATCTACTTGCAAGACTTCTTCAGTCATTTTTACGTACTTTCTGATCAGTGAACCCGTCAAACGCGCCATGTAGCTGGGGATTGGGTGTTATGATGGACGTAATACTCTTTAACTGGCTTGTGAAATGCCTGTCTCCGTAGGCTTGGCGTATTTTCCGGCCTACCTGGGAAGTCACCGATCATGCTTCATCTCACTCTACCGCGCACTAATTATACCTAAGCTTGACTTCTCCGGTACTAGTCGGAAGTGTTTGAGCCCTTCGTCGTCCGTTCGACTAAAAAGGATTCTCAGGCGCTTCACAGAAACCCTACATCGTTGTTACTCACTACTGAGCCATTATGAGCATGGGTTGTTTCTGACGCTTCTGAGTCTAGATGAGCTATCTATTAAGCGCTCCAGGCGTGACCTGATTTTAAAGCAAAGCTTTCTAGCTCTACCAGGCAGCGGTTCTTTCGTGGCGTGCGTGACAACTAACTCCAAACGCGCCGGAGGCGGCGGCGGGAAAACTGATGGGGGGGCGGAGGGTTTCGCTACCGGAGCACAATAGAGATGGCGCAGCGAATTTACCCAGCGGTCCACGCGCGGAAGGGCCTCTTCGCCGGCGGCGGCGTCGGCGGCACAGCTTTGCTTTCTGGTTTAGCGACGGTTGTTTTGCGCCTGTTTTGGGGCAGCTTCGCGTCGATTGCGCCGTGCCTTCGCACGGCTTGTTTAACTTGTTCGATCGCACCTCCAGGGTAACCCATACCAAACGGAACTAAGTGGTCGTACGGCAAACATGCGTTAAATATTCGTTTGCCAGGAGGGAAAACAAAATGTAGCGACCACATACAGATATCTCGCTGCGAAATAATCGCTACATTTTGCGCACAGCTTGCAACGAATGGGACTCCGTTTTCTAAATTGGTGATTACCAATTCGGTTGTGTTTTAAGAGGTATTACAAAAGGCGAAAGTAGCAACTGGTTCTGATAAATATGGATCACAAAAATTCCCTCAGCATTCTCGTAATTATAAAACTTTCTATAATAATTAGTTTAAATCAGAATAAATGGGAATCACTCAGCTCACATGCCGAATTTTTTCGGTGTCTGCGCTTCTGTCGCGCGGTGGTGTAGTCCCAAGCTAGCATATGAGGAGGCCTAGGTTCGGCTGCCTCACCCTTCGAAAGACGTTGCTCTCCGTTTTCTTTCTCCCGACTGACGGCCGGGCTACAGCGGCGGCATCCGCCGCCATAGCCCGGCCGTGGCCGACGCGGCTGCTGCGTTCGGGATATTACCCGCTCGAATTACAGGTAACGTCTTGCAGAATCCCTGGTTTCACTCGTTGTAGAGCCACGTGTGTGAATTCCAGTGACGGCTCTTGGGCAATTGTTGTTGGTGCCGTGTAAAGATTTGCTTTGCAACTACCTTCATAGCGTGGATTGGAGCCAATTTTTTTCCATCTTACTCTATTCATTCCAATTTTGACTACTCGTGCCTGGTGAGCTCTGTCCACCTCGATTTCCAAGCAGACCACTGCGCGCGCATGGATGCTTCCATGTTCACAGAAAAGTGAGCCTGGCACAAGCTAGCCCGTGCCAACATGCGTTTAACAGTCCACTTTCATCTTCTATTGACATGCTTTCGAATGACATGGTCCTGTGTAAGCACTCGTTGAAAAATAACATATTTTGAATACGCAAGGTTTGAGGAGGTCGCACCTGCTCTTTTCCTGGTGCTTTTATGCTTCGTCACTAAAGGTACTCTTTGCTTGTGCTGGTGGGGGTTCACCAATGCATACTTACACACGACCACCCAGCTCTTGTGGTGCAGAAAGTGTTTTTGCCTTCAGTGATTGTACGTAACTTTTGCATATTTCTACGGATTTACTTTTACCCAATTTTGATTTATCACCCTTCCTTATATGTGTTTGTTTGTATGCCTTATATTCCTCGTGTACCCAGTGTATCAGCCGAGAAGTGTCAGCACTGATGGTGATCATTTCCAACATGTAAACCAGTGAGGCTGAGCAAGCTTCCCTTCAATAAAATACCCTTAGGAGGAAACATTGCATCGATCTCACGAATGTCAGAACAAGTTTGCATCACTATACGCACAGATGAAATAGGCAAGCTTGAAATGCTTACAAGGAGAAACAAGCACTTATTAATGCGCAACCCCATGGCAATAATGGGTGCCGTTGTGTGTGAATTCATTCCTACAGCAAATTTTGTAGTCTCTTCCCGCCCAACAAGGCGTTAACAAAACGAGTCCTGCGCATTTTACTTCCGGGAGGGTTGATGTCATGAGAAAGATGAAGGCTGAAATTCAAATGGAGAACGGCAACTTGACTTCACCGCGGGATTGCTGGACCGGTGATCCGCTGCAAACTAGACATGCAAGTGCGTGAACGCCGCCAAAGCGATGGCAGTGCGAACGTACACACGACCCCCGCGGGGCGCACAGCATGACATTATAAGTGCAGAACACTTTAGGGGCTCGCTATGACGTCCTAGCTCGCTCGCTGAACCAAAGTAGAGCTACACTGCGTTCCGTCCTAGTTCCTGTCGACGCAGCGTAATCCTGAGGCGTCGAAAGCCAAGCGGTTCATATAGTCATAGGCGTTCGAAACTCGCGAACCGCTGGCGCTTGTCACACATCTCCCCCTTGTTTAGCGCAAAGAAACCCGTAAGTACATTTGAGGTAAAACATACGTAATTAACTGGCAGCGCCCGCGTTCCTCTAATTAGGGACGCTCGTTGGGTTGGTTGCTCCGATAGTAAGTGAAAAAAAGTGGTAGTATAAGCCGGCACGTCCGGGAAGAAAAGCAAGCACTAAAACAACAGAACTCCCGCTGGCGCAGCTTCACGCACGGGGTGCGCAAGCACTGGCAAGGCGGGAAATGTGAATTCCATTGAGTGGTACCAGTAAGCAGACAATGGCGCTACAGCCCATTACTGCGAAGCACGGCTCTCAACTTCCGACAGCTTTCCCGTTGAGTGGAACGCCGTTAATTTTGAGAAACCTCTTGTTTTTTATGCGCATCCAAGGACTGTCGACAATGCTCGCATTATCCACAACGTACCCTTCTCCATTCCGTTTATCCGACTGACTATCCAGCCACCTGCAACTACTGCTCAGCGCTCGGTATCCTATACCATCAGGTGTGGAGTACCAAAATAGACCGGACATACAACCAATCCCCAAACCCTCCATAGAACAGTAACGGCACGGTTGACCAGCAAGGACCGTACGTTCAAGCTGGACCTGGTGCAAAAAGCCCGCGCAGCCAGCCGCAGCCAGGGGATCCCGGACTAGGTATCCGGTCCACCGGGCGGGTGCCCTAACAACTGCACCTGTTGTTGTTAATAAAGATTGTTTTCATTATTAATTCAACCCAATCTACTCAAAATGCATATCCAAGTGAGTAGTCAAAACGTGTAGAAGGTAAAAATGTAGAAGAAAAGGGTAACAAACCCATGTAAAAGGTAAAAACTGATGAGCTTGTGTTGAACGTCGCGTTTATGGTGCCAATGCTGACAGCAAATGACTAATCTACTAAATGCACATTGAAGTATTCTGACGTATCAGCTTGTGGGTGAGATGAACTTTTGAACAGTGTTGGACTTTGATCGTGGCTCTCTGCCATCAGCACGCGCACATCGTGACGTTGTTTTCCAACGCCTGCAGCTATAGAACACCTCGCGATGCAGGTAAAACGGACGTTTTTTTTTCTCACACATGGTAAATACGTTTAACGCTACCACACCACCTCTGCTCAGAAATTGTTACGTACTTTCAGCAAGACCGATACACCTGCTCGACGGAAATTGTGGAGAGCATGTTTGCCAGACTTTCATACAAGGTCGACTCAACCTTCGTAGTAAAAAGCCTAACGCATCATGGACAGACCTTAAAGGGTTGGGTGACACGATTTGTCTACCCCTGGAAGGAGAGGTATATTTACCAGATGCTCAATTTGGGGCCCTTTTAAAGCGAAGCTTTAGTGTTCTGACTGATTCCATTGTATGGCACGAAGTCGCGGGTTCGATTTCCGGCCGCGGCTGTCGCTTTTCTGATGGAGGCGAAAAGCAAAAACGCCCGTGTGTACGAAATTTCGACGCACGTTAAAGATCCCCAGGTGGTCAAAATTAATCCGGAGCCCACCACTACGGCGCGCCTCGTCGCCTGCGTTGCGTCGGCGCGTTAAACCTTAGAATCAATCAGTTCCCTTGTATGCCAACACGCCCTGCAGGAAAGGCAACTTTTTCTGGCGGTGGTGGGAAATGATTGCAGGTGAAGTGAAAGAGAAAAATGATTCCCGTCGTCGGAATCAAACCTCTGTCCCTCGCGTTATGAAGCTGGAGTCTATGGAATTGCTCTATTTAAACATGGTTGAAGCGAACGCCAAGAAGCAGGTACCGATCGGTTCCGTACACGCCGAACGCAGATGTTGTGGCTTTGGAATGAGTACCCTAGAGTTGTGGGCATTCTACAAAAGGTGTGCGTACCTCTAGAGTGGTGCGTACTCGCAGTGTGGGATCCGCCAACAGAAAGCTTCGCGTTCAAACATCGTCGTCGTTAGATGGAGTAGTGCATGATTTTTGGAAATTGTTTGCTCTTGGCAAGGCTATATTTTATTCTGGTCTCTTGGAAGCATTCCCAAAAATTTTGTTCTGGCGTCAACTGAGAAAAAGCCGGAGAAAACCTTTCTTTCTGGGGTTGTACTATCACACCGGCAACGTACAATCAAGAAACCCTAGCAAATAAGAGACATCCCACTGTTTAAAGTATACAACCAACGTGCTAATCAAAATTTCTTTCTTTTATTGCAGGATACTTTTCTTGTAGCCGTGACGGTATGGCCAATAAAAATCGACCACTTTTTATTGTCAAAGTTTTTATTGACTTGCAGAATATTTACCCGGTGGAGGGTGCAGTTATTTCTGAAAACAGAGAAGGAAGAATATAATATTATTATGGGCGGTTAGAGTTGCATCACACAATAATGCGAAAACAAAAATACCTGTGTAATCCTAGAACACTTTAAGTACAAAAGTGATAAACTTCACGTAAAAAAGTAAAGTCAGGCATTTTGCAGGAAACAATGAAAAGGTTTTTCTGCTAAGCTTCAAAATGCTATGCGAAAATAAGTTAACTTAATCAAAACACACAGGTGTCATGTCCAAAGATGGTACACAAAAGAGCTGGAGGATAAGATAAGACATGACCGCGGATTGAGCATAGTGTAGACATCGTCTCGCAAAAAGACATCAAGGAATATTTTATTCTAGTCAAATTTCTTGGGAAAGCTCCCTTGAATAAATCAGGCTATAGAGTTAAAGATAATTCGGTGTACCTATATCTATGAAAACGAACCTGGGGCCTTCCGGTCACGACACAACAAATCACCCTGACCTGTACCAACGCTGTATTACTAGGTGAAGAAAGGTTGCCGTGATGAAATTGTTTTACCCTTATTTTAGAAAAGTGTTTTAGAGATATATACTGATGCCATTTTGGTAATTTCAGACTGCCTGTTACAAGAGTAGAAATTGGGCGAGTAACAAACATCCTTCTTGTTAAATCTCTTTTTTGCCTACAGATTCAAGCGAGGGTACGTGCCAGGTCATACAAAGAATAAAAAAGGAAATGTGATAATGTAAATTACGATGGTAATTATTAGCTAACAATTTTGCAATCGCTCCATGGAAGTATGCTTAGCTGTGCTCCTAATTGTTTCGTAATATTAGAGAAACCCTTCATTGCTTGTAACTCCGGTACAGTCAAACTATGCCGTGCCGAAAAGGCGTGTTTCAAAATAACCGATACTGATTTTTGCGTGAGCTGAGTTTTAACAGCCCGCTCGACAGCAATTGTGAGAAAACAATGCCATAAATAATAAACCTGTCATTAAAGTTACCGATCTGAAGGCTGCTTGTGAGAATCAAAGGCCATTGTTGTGGACATCTAACCTCTGCTTTGGTTTACTCTGTAATCCTTTTTTTCGATACTTCAACCCAAAGGTACTTTGGGAACAAGTGAAGAGTACTTACACTTCTTCTTGCGCAGAAGGGTGGCGTAGTTGAAGGGAGAGCCAAGGCCATAGCCGTAGTTCAGACCGTAAGCGCCGAGGCCGTAGCCGAAACCATATTGGCCAACACCATATCCGAGAGTGTTAACACCATAGCCGTAAGCTGGGGCAGCGTATGCGAGGTTGTATGAGGCAACGAGTGGAGCAGAGTTTGCGACACCATAGGAGGCAACGAGAGGGGCAGCCTGGGCAACGGTGGCGACAGCAGGGGCCTGGTGGAGAGTGGTGGTGGTGACGGCTGGGGCAGCGACCGCGGAAGTGAGAGGGGCAGCGTGAGCGACGGTGGCCACAGCTGGGGCGTGGTGAACCGTGGTGGTTGCGACAGCAGGAGCGGCGACCGCGGCTGTCACCGGGGCAGCGTGGGCGAGGGTGGCCACATCTGCGGTGTGGTGTACGGTGGTGGTGGAGACGGCAGGGGCAGCGACAGCGGTAGCGACTGGAGTTGCCTGGGCGACTGCGGCCACAGCTGGAGCGTGGTGGACGGTGGTGGTAGCAACCGCCGGGGCACCGTGAACCGTTGCGACAGCAGGGCCAGCAGCGTAAGATGCAACTGGTGCAGCGTGGTAGCTGGTGACACCGGTCACCGCTGGTGCAGCGGCATAGGTGGCAACTGGAGCAGCGGCGTACGTGGTAAGAGGGGCAGCCTGAGCAACGGTGGTCACGGCTGGAGCAGCCTGGTAGGTGGAGACGGTCTTGGCGACAGCTGGGGCAGCGACAGCGTAACTAGCGGCTGGGGCATAGCCATAACCGAGGCCGAGACCAGAGTATGCGACGCCGTGTCCTAGTCCGTAGTTGGACAGGCCATAGCCACCGTAGCTGAGGCCGCCGTACCCAAGGTCATAGCCTAGGCCGTAGCCAGCCACACCGATGGAGGTTGCGAAGGCACTACTGGCCAGTGCAAGGACAATGCAAGAACGAATCTGAAATTTAAGAGGAAACAGTGCGTTCTTTATTGTTTATTTCAGCAGTTAGCTTATTTATTTGTCTTCTGATATACTAGCGAAAATACTGAGTGTATTCCTGCTTACACAGTATATTTTGTGTTTGTGTAGCAAAGCAGAAATATAAGAAGGGTAGAAAAAATGTGCACTGGTATAGAAATACAGATCTGCTAGGTGTTGCATGGCAGTAAATTACAACATTTTCTGCCTTTGTGGGATATTTTGGAGAGTAAGACAATTTGGTATCCAAGATTGCGAGTATTCTTTTTTGTTCGCGTTTTAAAATACCTGATCGAAAGCCTGCATTTTAACTGTCATAATAATGTAAGCAGTGATATTTTCAGCGTCGTTGTTTTGAGGTTACAAAACTTAAGCCGAACACAAGACCCCACAATAAATTGCGTAACCTTTCATTATGCAGCTTCTAATGCCAACGAAAGTTACCTCTTCTGCTCGCAAAGTCACAATACGCTACTTTCCTGTCATAGTCACCACGGCATGCAGAAGTCACACAAATTAGAAAAATCTAATTTTTCTTGAAGGCTATGAGAGAGCTGCTTACCATGGTGTCCTCAGCTGCTGATGGTCCAACTGCTGACTTCGTTTCCCCGTTTGCTCCCTTTTATACAAACCTGCTCGTTTACTGCTGTGCACTGGTGGCTGAGGCAACCAAAGAAACCCAAAAACAGAAGGAGAAAGAGCATCAAATCATTGAAATTCCAAATCTTTAAGAAATGACGATAAAACGACGCCTCTGCAGGCACTCGCCGATGCCGCCGAAATGAAAGCAGAAGCACAGCATGAAGAAATTTTATACCTGACCAATACTCTAAGGGATGTATTTCCACAGCGACTAGATGTTGATGTCGCCTCTCGCACGTTTTCCAACTGAGCGGTATTTCCAAACGCGTCTGATCAGAATTGGTTGAACGGTAGACTAGGCTTGCAGGCGGATGAGCGTAAAACAGCACGTGTTTTTGCCAGCGGTTTGTAAGCGCTCGTAACGAACTGGTTTAAGAGCGAATTTCTAGAAAAAACGAGCAAAGATTTATATAGATTCAGATACTCTTGCCTCTTTGTCGCACTTTTTACGTCTATTCCGGACGAAAAATTTGCCACAGACTCCGGTACGAGGACATTTTAAGGAAAGGATACTGATATTCTAAACGCATCACGATTCGTTAAGGCGTATGAAATTGGGGCTCGGTAGGTATGCTCGTCAGTGTCGGAAGTTTTTTAGCTCGCAACACTGTTAGCCAGACTTCAGCTCCCAATGACTTGGCACGCCCTGAATTGTGTAAGCCAGGACACTTCTTTACGTGCTCTATTTGTGCTTTCGCTCGCTTTTTAAATTGACCCTGGAACACAATCAATAAGCGTTTTCCCCATTTCCTTCGCTTCTGGAACCTCTGCGAAAGCTACAGTTATCGCCAGCACGGAACGGCGCTGGGTTATTTGCTCGTCGCACCAGATATGTCTTCCATTCTTGCTTTGTTTTTGTGGCTGTTTTTAGTTTCTATCGAAAAGCGTTCATTGCTGCAACTGTAGGGAGACCGCCCTACAGCCCTTTACATGGCCTTAGTGACGTAATTAGAGCCGTCGTACAACGTCAAGAGCGTGAAAGAGAGAAAAATGTTTTGCGCGTGTTTACAAGTTATCTGATCGGCCTAGAGCAGTAATTTTTCTGTTGCACTTTGCAACCCCCTAATCTAGGTATTGGGTGTGTTGAGTGACAACGTTGTGGAAGCGTTTAAGATTTCAAAAAAAGTTGAGAAAAGCTTTACAGGGTCCATTTAAATTCTTGGTCTTATCACGCTTTAGTAGGTACCATGCAGCTTTAATGGCGAACTTTGTCCCCACACCATTGTGTTCACGCCCGCCACAGCGGTGACCGGCGCAACCAACAACAAAGCTACGACAGCTATTCTCGCCGTTGTTGCTCAAGGCACCTCAAGCTACGCTGTCCAGGCATGGCTTGTGTAGACACCTAACAAGATTCCCTGGTCACTACTGCTGTCACCTAACTCAAATGTAGACGGTAAATCGTGACTTATACCCCTTCCAAGTGCCCATACACTTGTTTCCTAATCATGGTTTCTTGCACAGTTTCTTACGTTGGGCCGCTTTGTTCATGCACGAATCTATCTTCTCTGCACGCTAAGACACCTGCTTGTGACAATTATGAATTTTATTTTTTTCTTCCCCATATGAAATCACTATCACCTTTTCGATTAGACAGTGCCCCTTTTAATTACAAAATTTAACTCTGGGCATTTCCACATACCAGAGAGTATTCGACAACACCCCCGGTGCCTTGACCTTCCAAGTCAACTAGACCGATGTCCCGCCCCAATATCATCATAGCCGCCACCATGACCTATCCCCTACCCTGTCTCGAAGCACCAGCGACGCCCGACTATGGCATAGACTCCAAAGCCAAACATACATCGACCCTCGCATCCATCATTCCATGCATCCCACTACAGCTCCTTACGGCTTCTCAACGTGTCGTACTCCCAGTATGCCCTACCATCTCGTGCACCTTGCTTCGCAAGTGCGGGCTGACCAGCGGCTAGTTCGAGAATCGGGAAGGTTTAATCTCCACTGGTAGAATCTCAGCGTTTGCCCACGGCTCTCCGAACTAAGAACATTCTACCAACGTGTTGCTACGACGAAGTCTATATCGAACCCCTTGGTGAAGCCGTTTACTCGTCGCCGCTTCGGCGTTGCTTTTTGCCACCACTGACCCCTTTTCACAATTGTTGATTGCGGTGTCCTTCATGTTTTAGAACCCGCACATAAGTGGTTGCAGATTTTTGCGTGCACTTGCGGGAAGTGGAGGCTCTAGGGGGGGGGGGGGTGCGTGCACGCGAAGCGATAGGTTTCATTCGCTCAGTGATAAGATGTCCGTTGTGCTGACGGGAGAGTTACACGTGGACGGCAAACAGGCGAATTTGAGATTTCTGGTGTCTTCACTGGTGGAGTGGGTTCGCTTGTGTGTTATACCGACAATAAGATGCTTACGACGCGAGGCCTAAACAGAACCCCATGTTTGTTCCCTAGAATTAGGTTCCAGTCCTTCCGAGTTTCATTCAGTTCAATGGCTAGGACGTATGCTCAAAAGAAAACTACAAACAAACGTGGTTTGTTTCGTGCCCTCCGTGGAATGCATCCACCTTGGCAGGTCATCCCTCTTCCCAGAATGGAAGGGCACTAATTTTGTAACTTCATAATTTGTAACCTAAAATAATTTTATAGAACAAAAATAAAACAAACTAAAAAGGCATGCAACTGTGTAAAGGTGATTGACCGGGCTATACAGATGATAGCAGTGAAATTCAAAATGAAGGACACTAAGTTGTCTTAACGACGGAAACGGAAACCCCAAACTGAGGTGCCCGGGGATATTAGACACGCAGGCGTTTGAAACAATCAAGAAGGCAGTTGGAATGAAGACAGATGAGACATATAAACTTGAGGATCTTTAGGTTTTAGATTACGGCAATCTGTTTGCAGTTGACAGCCGAAAATCACAGGAACAACACAAACGAGAACGTAGCGTAGCCAAGAAACACGATATAAAAAGATGTGCGGGACTTGCGCAATGCGAATTAATACCATATACCGAGCTCTTGCTGCAAATAGTCAATGAGGGTATTGTTTAAGGTAACTAACCAGTGCGGTTGCTCAGTTTCTAACTTTTTTAGTGGAAAAAATGGCTTACTTTTTTATTTGATCTTTAACGTGCGCCGAAATATTGTACACACGGGTGTTTTCGCTTTTCGCCTCCATCAGAAAAGCGACCGCCGCTGCCGGAATCGAACCTGCAACAGTGGAAAAAAAAGTTGTACTCGTTGATTATGTCTTTAGGTACAGTCTGCTTACATTATTTCAAACTTCAAGGGACCTCGTGGGTACGTTCAAACAATCAGAAGTCCTCATATATATTACTTTAGGCAAGAAGACAGCACACGTTATGATTGGACATAGATGTAAATCATTTTTGAGCATTTTAAAGCATTTAAGCACGACATGAATCAAACGGAGCACAGTTGACAAGCCAGCAGATTGTTGATTGGCCACCCACTGCTGGTGAGACCTGAAACCAGGTGCCTCTGTAACAAGATTGATCATCATCATCATCATTATCATCATCATCATCATCATCATCGTCATCACCATTATCACCATCAGCCTATATATGCACGATGAGGCAACGAAATCCTGGCGCCTCCGCCGCCAAGGATGGGATCGTTCGCTGCTCGAGAGCAAAAGGACCTACCTGCGATAGGAGAGGCGAGCCAGCGAAAAATGCGGCTGTGCGGAAGCGGCTAACACAAACTCATGACGTGTATGGATGTTGTTTATTTGGTCCCCATCCAGGGAATGTCGATTGCGCGAGGTACTTTGCTAGATGCTCGGTTGCATTAAGCACATTTTAAAAACGATTTTAAATATGTTCTAGGCTGTATTTTCCGCTGATACTTTGCAGATAATGTATGTGTGTTCACCCCAATATATCTCCGAAGTTATCTCGTCTTCAAAATTTTGCGTCAGTACTCCTTGAATGGTTTGCCCATAGAATAAAAGAAATGGTCCACTTTTTTAATCTTCCTTGTACGTTTCTTGAGTATGTTGACCATGAAGAGTTCAATAATGATATAATAAGTGTTCATTACCCGGAAAGCTTGTATGATATCATAAATCAAATGTGAGCAATCATGTTTAGTAGGCAGGTAATAAGAGTAAGTAAACTGTTAAAGGTTTCATTTTGCATACCTAAATATATGAGACTGCTGTTTCCTTGAACAAGAAGGCTACCGTATGCTTGGCGTACTCTTGTAGCCTTTTCCTTCTCTGCCATCATAAATTCTACAATATTCATATATTTCATGCTGCATGCACTGCATGCTACACTTGACAGCAGTTTCAGCCCTATGTTGTAAATGTTGTGTTATGCTATACAATACCCACCACATATCTTTTAAACTATGTGGGCATTGTTACTTTGTTGTAACATATATTCAGCAGGGTGATTTTGTGAACAAGGACCTAATTCTTATTCAAACATTCAGAACCTTTTACTAAGCAGGAAAATTGCATTTTACCCACTCAGATGCGTCCCTTTCCAGTTTTCTGCCTTTTCGTGTTAACAGTGCACTGTCGGATCTGTAGTTCTTGAGGGCGCAGGATTGGCTCGAAACCACTCAGACTTAGTGTAATCTCCGAGGATATATGGAGTAGATCCCGACGTTACTTTGTGTGGTGATTGCCATATGCAATAACTTTGTTTAAATCACGGAACGCGAACAAGACAGGAGGGGAAGCGCCGCTGCCTGGTGCGGCTAACGCCACATGCGCTTGGCCAAGGTTGAGCCAGTGGCATCGGCCGCGAGAGAAGAAAA
This sequence comes from Haemaphysalis longicornis, assembly GCF_048455015.1. Classification (NCBI taxonomy): domain Eukaryota; kingdom Metazoa; phylum Arthropoda; class Arachnida; order Ixodida; family Ixodidae; genus Haemaphysalis; species Haemaphysalis longicornis. The sequence continues at coordinate 135,870,164 of NW_027526422.1, forward strand.
TGCGCGGCCGCTGCGCTCGACATTTTACTGCGAAGCGCAGAAGTGAACTGTGGCAGCTATAGGTTCGTCCATTGGGTTCCGCTGCCCCACCCTTTGCCGTCGTGGCTCCGAAGCTTTAAAGTCCGCTTTTTATTGTGACAATATCTGGTCGCTCGCCCACGCTTGCCCCGTTTACCCCATTATATAAATATCCTTCTATAAATTGATCATTGCGCGTTGTCTGGCGGCGCACACGCTGTTATTTGGTTGCAGCGATTAATTTTCAGTTCTAGCTATACTTAATGCATGGATGCAAAAGGGGCCCTGCAATTTTGCATAGAGGGAAAAGCATGCAAAAGAGGTATATCCGCACGAAGTGCCTATAAGCCCCCGGCCTCGTGATAACGTAACAATGCTCTTGTTAAAGTAATATGCGCTTGATGTTTCTGTTTCTGTGGCCACAAACGAGAAGAGTAGATAATACTGATCAGTTAGGCGCCTTGATTTTGTGTCTAGTGTTGCGTCCACACGGAAGAATAACAAGAGCTAAAGCCCCGTCCAGGCCATGACCGGTTTTAAGGGTTGAACACATAAGCGGAAATTGACGCGTCCCCGCAGGCGTCTTCGCTCTGGAAACCCGTTTTCCTGCCGTATCCAACAGCCATCCAAACTGCTAAATATTTGCCGCGTCGCATCGGAAACCCCATTGCTCGGACGGACATGTGTCTCTACCGCTTTATGGAGGGGTTCGGGTTGACCAGCAAGGACGCTACGTTCCAGCTTGACCTGGTGCGAAGGGACCGCGCAGCCAGCCGCAGCCAGGCGATCCCGGACTAGGGATCCCCTCTACGAGACGGGTGCCCTAACAACTGCAACTGTCGTTGTCAATAAAGATTTGTTTCATTCATTCATTCTACCACTTTATAGATAGCGACCTTCCCATCGAAGCCGGCGATAATGGGAGCCAGTGCGCTAAAGAATTACCGTGAAGGGACGGCACGCTCGGTCAGATTGGGCTAAGTTTAATCCCCAAACTCACCAGCTTCGCTTTGCTCACAGTGGGGCCTGCGACTGCTCGCATAATTGATTTATTGCAGGGTTTAACGCGCCGACACAACGCAGGCGGTGAAGCGCGCCGTAGTGGAGTGTTCCGGATTAATTTTTACAACGTGGGGATGCTTAAGGTGCGCCGAAATCTTGTCCACACGGGCATTTTTGCTTTTCGCCTCCATGAGAAAAACGGCCGCCGCGGCAGGGAATAGAATCCACGTCCTCGTGCTCAGCATGCTCGCATAAAAATTAGCTTTCATACCAATCTATGCCCGTTGTAACAAGCAATACCTAAATTACATACCAGAAATGAGAATCCACGGTTAAGTCTGGAACCATTTGTTAACTATGCAAACGTCAACGTACACAAGAAAACCACACTGCTACCATATCCGCCTGCTCTACTGGCGTTCTTTATCATTTACGAGCATTTTCACTTATTTAAATATGCAGAAACTTTGTCGATTATCGCTTTACGTCGAGGAACTTTCTTTGGACGTGAAGCCTGTGCAAACATTCGCAGGGAAGGGTCTAATTTGTATTTACCCCCCAACAGGGCCATTCGGTCCGTGGAAGCGCCGTGATTCTTGCAGAAAAAAAACAACGTTTTCCTGAAGAACGCAGTACTAATCGACGCAACGTTTTTAGCGGCTGCGGCGTTTTTCCCATAAATGGCGCGTTACGTTTGTAGGAGCACCATGGAGCCAGCTTACAAGCTCAACAAATGGCAAACTTGGGAATGGCAGGAATCCCAGGTTAATGCCTGCCGTAAGAACCCCAGTTATCTTCACGATATCTTTTTGAGCCACTGCGCAGTCGCACCGAAGCGGTCGGAACCTGATGAAAACAAACCGGCTTTACCTAGCGCCAGCCCGACTAGCCCAGCTTCACGCAACAAACACCATCGTGTACGATATATTCACTGAAAGTGCGATGCAAACATATTGCAGGATATTTCCACATCTTTTTTCGCAAAAGCATTTGCTTTTTTGGCTATCTGTGTCGCCGCAACTCCTGCCTTACTGGACTATATCCTAAAACCTCGGCTTCAGACTAACTGCAGCTGTAAGGAAGAACGTGGCACAAAGCTTATATTAGAAACTGCACTTTGTGTAAGTACACCTGGACCATGCGGCCTTCCAGGTCCTCTAGGTTTTTTCCTGGCCAGTAACTGATACTTCTTGCTTGAATGAATTGCCCTCATCAATTCTTCATTTTTGCTGAAGTGTTTGTAGTGTGTAGTTCTTAAAAAACACTATTTCTATTGGGGCGTTTGTGCCTGGCAAGCACGTGTCGTACACGACGATTATTTTTATATTGTTGCGAGGCACGTCACTTGCTTCGAAGCGCTCAAGGACGTCTATCCACCGTTCCTGAAAAGGATGTGCTGAATAGCTTGTTTGTGCATCGTTACTTCAGGAAGACAGCTCAGACGTTGTATTGAGCAAAAAACACACAACATAGACGCTGTGCTGTGTGTTTCTCGCTTAATTGCGTCGTCTGCGCTGCTTTCTTGAAGTTCCTCTAACTATTTATTGCGGCTCTTTCATTCCTCAAGCTTTTCCATTGTGACACAGGGCAATTGACACCCGTCTTCAGTACCTTTCACCGAAGGCAGTACTAAACGCCCTCGCACAAGCAGGTTGCCTGAATAGCGGGACCACAGCTGCAAAACCGGGACATATCCCACCTAAATCTGGACGTCTGGTCACTTTCGCCAGCTAGGCAAGTTATAATTCCGCGTTAAAAAAACCGTTATTTGAGCACACCTTCGAGACCATGAAGGTGGGCACTTCCAACAGTGTGATTCAGCAAAGACTGCGCCCAACGAATTAAGAGAAGGACAAAATACCCATAACAGCAGGCCGAGCAGACGTGTAAACAGGAGAGAAATTGGAAATAAATGCAGCGCCAGCCGGTGCAGTGGCGCCGGAAAGAAGTAATAAAAAAAGCAATAACACACTCGGCACGTGGAATTGGTGTGGATGGGCATGTCGCTATCTATAAAATGCCGGTCGTGGTCCAGACGGAATGCAAATGAGAGCTTAGCATTCCGTACAGGCGGAACCGACGTAAAGTGTGGAGGGTTCCGTCCAGACGAAAGGAAAGCCTGCTGATTATACGCCATTTGCAGTCATGGCATTAGGTGTAGAGGTTACGACTCGGCTATACGGATGTTACAGTGCACAGTTCAAGCTGGCTGTTTTTGTGGCTGTGGCTTTCTATTGCTGTTTCTAATAGCTGTTGTTCCATACCACTTCACAGTTCATGCGGTGAGATCACTCGGCCTTGACTTTTTACCCAACCGGCCTTACCGGTGGCTCTCACTAAAACCAGAGTCCCTTAATACCGTTGAAGGCGGACGTAGTTATCGCCAGACTTACGTCCGATTATCTGTAAATATTACTAATGATTGATAAATAACTGATTGCGGCTAGTCAGTGGCCGGAAGCGGTTTGGCTGGTTAGGTGTTTGTCCAGAAAGACTCCTCTCGCTGCGGGTTGCGAAGCGGGCGTGATCGAGGTAGAAGCTTGGAGTTCCATTTGAGGGGGCGGAGTTAGTCTGATCATCTGTAATTATACTAATAATGCTTAGAAAGGAACAGTGACTCTGACTAGTAAATGAGCTGAAGCTGTTCGGCCGGTTGAGTAAAAATCTAGAAAGGCCCCTCTCGCCGCAAGTCACGTTTCCTCTAGGATGGAGGTTTAGTAACTTGTGCCATTCCGTCTCGACGGAACGCTGGACACACTTTGTAATAACGCAATTTTCCGAAGTTTCTGCCGGCAAACTTTTTCTTTGATTCACCGCTCAGCACGCATGCCGTGTGCACACTGCAGTGACAGCACAGTGGGGGCCAGCGTATCGCCCACCAGCGAGACTTCAACTGCAGAACACGAAGTGCTGTTTACAAGTGAGGTTTGAGTTCCAGCACCACATTTTCGCGCATTTAGGCCACTCCCGTGTGCGTGAAGCTGCTTAACAGAGGGGCTATAGCGCTTCGAAGCAGCACCAGCGGGTTTAACGGCGCCTGAGCACAAACCATCGCGGGCGGTGGATTCCAGCGCAAACACTGGCGCTGCAATACGCTGACTTTCTCAATAGAAATGTGATACATTCAGCTCTTCTTCTAACTCATCCGCAAAATCTTCGGTGGCATTAAACAAACAATTAAAAATTTCGAAATACTTTGCATACATCGGTACAACAACAGAGGTAGAACATCTGTACATGTGGCCATTTAATATTGTCACGAAGAGAAGGAGGAGGAAAACTTTATTAAGAAAGGATGGCCCGAAGCCGCAGGGGAAGGGGGAGGGCAGGAAGGACGCTAGTAATGTCCAGCCATCGACGCCGCACAGACAAAGCTCCAGAGTGCTGCCAAGGTGTCCTTGACACGCCAAGAGGGCCTAAATCCACTCTTCGTAGGAGTGAACCCACGCCGGGCGGTGTTGGGCGCGAAGCACGGCAAGGCCCGGGCAAGACCAGACGAGGTGCGGAAGGTCAGGCTTTGTTGTGCCATGGCATGCGTAGCAGAGCACATTGGGGTCCAAGAGAGAAGGGGAGGAACTGGGAGCTGATCCGGTCTGTGGAGGTCCTGCGAGGTCTACAGAATGGGAGTTTCCCGCCATTGTTGACGTCGGAGAACCTGCCTGCGGTATGGTGTTGCCGTGTTGGGATTCATTGCCCGAAGGGTCAAAGTGAGTGTGCCGTCCTCGCCACCGTGCGACGATGTCAGCGGTTATGGCGAAGCCACAACGGGCCCGGTTGAGAAAAACCTGGGCGCCGCGAGATAATCCAGGAGGCAGAGGATGCGGGTTCTGGGGTACTGATGACTGGAGGTGAAGGCGCCGGGCATGTCGGCGACGCTGGCGCTCCTCGTCAGGATCGAAGTGGGCTCCGCTGGCTATGGTCTCCCCGGGCTGACGGCGGTACGACGAAGATGCCTCGCTCGCCAGCCTGTGGGCGCTTTCATTACCGGGATGCCCCCCATGGCTAGGGATCCACCGTACTGTTACGGGCGTGTGGAAGGTGTTGTGCAGAGAGCTGCATGATTGTTTAATGCAGTATGCTGCAGAGTGTTTCCGTGGAATTCCTATAAGGGAACGTAAGGCCTCGGCACAGTCCGTGAAAATGTGCACGCGGTGGTACGCGCGCTGATTGCATGCCTGCAAAACGGAACGTGCTAGGCGTAGGCCTTGTTCAATAGCGCGCAGCTCAAGGATGGTGGTGTCCGGAATGGAGTCGACGATGTAGGCTGTAACGCTGCGTTCATTGCTGTCTGCCGCTACAGCTGCAAGTGCCACAGCAGCCGTGCGAGGTTGCCAGGAGGCGTCCACGTACACACGTAATGTTCGCGGATCCGCAGCGTCGGTGGCTGCGGTGGTCTGCACCAGTGTGGCACGTTGCGCCGCATAAATAGCCCGAGCAGTTTTCCGGGGTGCTGGTCGCCGTTCTGTGATCAACACATCCTCCCATGGGCGAACGTGTGGAGGGATGGGCGGCTCATCTAGTAGTCGCTCACCGTCGTGACGTAGCAGGCGGCGTCCCTGCAGTGTCAAGTGGCGACGGTCGTTTGCGCCTGCTATGCGCGCCGAGAGGGTATCCCCAAGCGTGGGCAAACCAGCATAACGGTACAGCTCTTCGACGCGAGTGTGACGGGGCAGGCCAGTAATAGCCCGCAGCGCCTCCCGATACAAGACCTCTAGCTGGTGAAGTTGGTACTTCGTGAGATCGTAACACATGGCGCCGTAGACCGCTCTAGATACCAGCACTGCCTGTACTAGGCGTCGAGCGATATCTTGCGAAGCACCACCGAAAGTGCCAGAGATGCGACGTATTATGTGTTGGAGACGTCGCCACAATGGTTTGAGCTGTCTCAGCCACTCTTGAGCTCCCCCGTTTTCATGAAACGGAACACCTAGTATGCGGATCCAACCATCTGGAGCTGGCTGGATGGGTTGCCCTGCGATAGTTAAACGAATGCGCTCACGATTAGTGGCTTTGCCGCGCACAGCTAAGTAATTTGTTTTTGTTGCTGACACCTCCATGCCAGTGGGTATGAGCAGGGCCGTGAATGTGTCCAAAGCATGTTGCAGGCGCTGTACGGCGGCATCAGTCGTAGGATGATCGTTGGCCTCCGTCCAGATGGTCACGTCGTCAGCGTAAGCCGTGACATGAACCCCTGTGACGGCAGCAACACCCTTGACTAGCTTTGCCATTACGATATTGAATAATATCGGGGACATTATGGCGCCTTGTGGTACCCCGCAGCTGTTCTTGAAATGGTGGGTATTCACACGTCCCGAGCGTATTTCAAACGTCCTGTCGGCCAGGAAGGCTCGCACGAAATTCCTCATCCTTTTACCCGGGTAAGCTTCGCAGAGGGCTTGTAGTACCGCGTGGTGGGAGACGGTGTCGAAAGCCTTGCGAAGGTCTACAGCCACCAAGATGTGTGGCTTATGATGTCGTGTACGCCGGAGTACCCGCCGAAGGAGGTGGATGCTGTCATGCGTTGCGAGATTGCTTCTGAATCCAGTCTGCGCGGGGTGGAAAAAGAAAGCCTCTTCTTCCAAGTAGTGGATTAGTCGGGTAGCGGCCATTCGTTCAAGTAATTTGCACAGTGTCGACGTCAGGGAGATGGGCCGTAGATTTGACATCGTGGATGGATCTTTTCCAGCCTTAGGAATGGGTGTGACTACTGCGTGCTTGAGAGATTCTGGCAGATGTCCTGAGGCCCAAATGTAATTCAACAGTTCCAGTATGTCGCATCTAGTTTGTTCATCTAGATTTCGCAGCATTGACCAAGTCACGCCATCTTTGCCAGGCACACTGCGCACGTTGACTTGCTCCAGGGCAGTTATAAGTTCAGTAATAGTGAAGGGCGCCTCAAGGGGATCGTTTTCGTCTACCGGCTCCGAAAAGTAAATGTTCGGGGGTGGCGTAGACGATGGCTGCGGGAAGAACGTCCTTGCAGCTTCTCGTTCGAAAGCCTCATGAGTGGCCCCGGTGCGCAGAAGCACAGCCGGGACTGTAGCCTGCGCGCTCGTGCCACCAGTGATGGCCCGAAACGTTCCCCACAACTTTCGAGCTCCGGTTCGGTGAGAGAACGAAGCGCAATGCTCCTCCCAGCGGTTCCTCGCAAGTTGCCTCGTGTGACGCCGAATGCGGGCATTGTGTTGGCGTATTCGCACGAGATCTGAATAAGTGCGGCCTCCAGCACAGTAGCGCTCTTGTAAAGTGTCGCGAATCCGCCACAAGTTAATGAGGTGGTGGTCTGGAGGTGGTGTGTCAAGCCCGGTCTGTAAAGTTTGAGTAGCTCCTTTAGCTGCCTCAACAATGCGGCTAACAAGGGCATGCGTTGGAGTATCGCCTGGCTCGTGGAATACGAAGAGGACGAAGTTGTGTGCGTGGCGTGTGGCTTCGCTTGGTGCTGTGATGGACGCCATCATGTAAATATATCGCTTCACATTCAACCATTGTTCCTGTCATTCATCGTGCCGCCACGTAACATTTTGGTGGACCGTGCGGGGTACACCCAATACCGACACAAAAGCTTTGCCCACCTCTGCTCCTGATGCGTTTTCCGGAGGGTTCCTGGATTGCGTCGGCTTTCCCCAGCCCCGGAGCTTCATGGACACGTCCACCTCCCCAGTCCCATGTCCCCAGCCGACGAGCCGCCGCGACCAGCCAAAAAGAAACCCGCCGTGACCAGAACTGACGACGATTCCGCTTCCCCGCCCAGTACAACGACGCATCTCCAAGGGCCTTCGGTGCTTCAGCTGCATTGGCGTGGGTCGTGGTGCATCGAGCTCATCCTCTTCATCCGTGGCGGCATACACTTCCTCACTGTTTATAATCATCTCATTTCTCATTTCGCGTAGTCGTCCATCTACTGCGCCCTCGACCGGGACGGTCGACGCATCGACGAGGGGGCCATGTCACGAAGAGATGACGAAGAGGACGAAGTTGTGTGCGTGGTGCGTGGCTTCGCTTGGTGCTGTGATGGACGCCATCATGAAAATATATCGCTTGACATTCAACCATTGTTCCTGTCATTCGTCGTGCCACCACGTAACATTTTGGTCAAAAATGTAGCCGTGGATAAAACAAGGGGGGAACTTTTAATTACTCAGCACACGGAGTAACAAAATGGCGACCCAGCTGAAACAAGAGCACCGGCAAAAGACCTTCGTCCTTCTCTTCGTCCAGTCCAGTCTCGCGCTAGCGGGATTGACCGCTTCGCCACTGTAACAATAGACACCGCTACACTACCCCGCTCTTCTGCGAGCATCGTCCCGATGCCGTTGTATATTACGAGGCGAGAATGGCTTCGGATCCGGAGGGCGACGATGCGGCGGCTCACTGTCAAGTACATAGAGCCGTCAGCGAAGAGGTCAGCTTCCACACTGGCCTTGGCTTGCGGGGCGGGCGGGGCGCCGTTATGAGCAGGAACAGTCTCTGTCGTAATAGGCTTCATTCGTACGACGTGCATGACCTCGGTAGTTGACCTGCGCCGTGAGGAGTGCGCCCTACTATCCGGTATGACTTCATAGTTGACGTCACTCATCCGACGCAGCACCTTGTAGGGCCCGAAGTACCGGCGAAGCAGTTTTTCCGATCGGCCCCTCTGACGTACTGGCATCCACACCCACACCGCGTCTCCGGGGTTGTAGAACACAGTACGTCGGCGCTGATTATAATGGCTTGCGTCAACACGCTGCTGATTTTCTATTCGTTGTCGTGCCAGCTGTCGAGCTTCTTCCTCCTTGTGTGCGAAGTCGTCGACATCACCATTGTATTCGTCCTCTTGAACAGATAGCATACAATCTAGTGTCGTGGTGACCTTGCGCCCGTAAACCAATTGGGAGTCATTCCTGTCGCTTCTTGAACTGCCGCGTTGTAGGCGAATGTTACGTAAGCTAAATTGTCATCCCACGTTTTGTGTTCGACGTCGACATACAAGAAAGCATGTCGGCGAGGGTTCTATTCAATCTCTCGGTCAAGCCGTTGGTCTGCGGGTGGTATGCTGTCGTTCACCTATGGGTGGTCTGGGTGAACCTTATGATAGACTGCATGGTATTAGCTGTAAAGGCTGTCCCTCTATCTGTTATTACGACCTGCGGGGCCCGGTGCCGTAAAACGACGCTGTTCATAAAGAACTCCGCAACCTCAGCCGACGTTGCCCGCACTACAGACGCTGTCTCTGCATAGCGCGTAAGGTAGTCTGTCGCTACCAATATCCATCTGTTTCCCTTTGTTGACGTCGGAAATGGGCCAAGAAGGTCCATACCGATTTGCTGGAATGGTGCTGTAGTCGGTTTTATCGGCTGAAGAAGCCCTGCCGGTTTCAAAAGTGGAGTCTTCCTTCTTTGGCACTCACGGCAGCTCCTGACGTACTGCTGGACCGTTTGCAAAAGTTTCCGCCAGAAGTACTTTTGCCGCATCCTGGATGCTGTACGGCTAACACCCAAATGGCCATCTGAAGGGTTGTCATGACAGGCATACAAGATTTCTGCACGCTTGACCGACAGCACAATGAGTAGAAACGCCTCCTTTGTGTTTCCAAAATTGCGTTTGTAAAGCACGCTGTTACGGAGCCTGGAGGAGGCGATGTTGCGGATAAAAGCTGGCGGTATGCGAACTTCATGACCTTCCAGATGCTTGATAATGAGTAGCAGATCTGGGTCAGCTCGTTGCAGTTGGGCCATTTCAGACGTGCCGACGGCTCCAAGAAACGGTATGTCCTCCTCTATTTCTTGGCCTGGTGAGTCGACAGGCGCTCGGAACAAGCAGTCGGCATCGTTATGGATGCGTCCGGACTTGTAGACGACCTTCATGTCGTACTCCTGCAGCCGAAGGCTCCATCTAGCAAGGCGCCCAGATGGGTCCTTTAAGTTTGCCAGCCAGCACAACGAGTGGTGGTCACTGACGAGCGTAAACGACCTGCCGTAGAGGTATGGCCGGAACTTGCTGATGGCCCAGACTGCGGCGAGGCACTCTTTCTCGGTTGTGGAGTAATTGGCCTCCGCTCTGGAGAGTGTGCGACTTGCTTACGGTAGTACTCTTTCAGCACCGTCCTGCCACTGCACGAGAACCGCGCGGAGACCGACATTACTGGCGTCTGTGTGTACTTCGGTATCTGCATGTTCGTCAAAATGAGCAAGAACCGGAGCTGTTTCTAGCCAGTTTCTCAGGTCTTTGAAAGCGACTTCTTGCTCTTCTTGCCACACAAATGGTTCATCGTCTTTTGTGAAGCGTGTCAAGGGTTCTGCGATGTCCGAAAAATTCTCAACAAAGCGCCTGTAATAAGCAGAGTCCCAAGAAACGTCGATGAGCTTTTTTGTCAGCTGGTTTCGGGAAGCCTGCTACAGCCGCCGTCTTCTCAGGGTTTGGGGCCATTCCTTCAGCGCTGATAACGTGGCCAAGAAAACGCAGCTGTTTGTACCCAAAGTGGCACTTTTCCGGCTTTATAGTTAAACCAGCCGAACCAATAGCCTCCAGGACCAGCCGTAGTCTATATAGGTGTTCTTCGAAGGATGCGGAGAAAACAACGACATCGGCGAGGTACACCAGACATGACTGCCATTTTAACCCGGCTAAGACAGTATCCATCATTTGCTGGAATGTCGCGGGTGCTGAGCAAAGGCCGAACGAGAGCACTTTAAATTCATACAGTCCGTCAGGTGTGACGAACGCCGTTTTCTCCCGGTCTCGCTCATCGACCTCAATCTGCCAGTATCCGCTTTTGAGGTCTAATGACGAGAAATACCTTGCGTCGCGCAGCCGATCCAGTGCGTCGTGTACGCTCGGAAGAGGGTGCACGTCTTGCTTTGTCACGCTGTTTAGCTTCCCGTAATCCACACAGAAGCGCAGGGTCTTGTCCTTTTCTACCAGCAGCACAGAAGACGCCCACGGGCTTTTCGACGGCTGAATTACGTTGTCTTGGAGCATTTTCGTTATTGGCTCCAGATGGGTTCCCTTTGTAGGACACGTGATATGGGTGCTGGTAAACGGGATTTGTGGTTTCGTCCACGATGATCCGATGTTTCGCTACGGGTGTTTGTTATTGGCTCCAGATGGGTTCCCTTTCTTTGTAGGACACGTGATATGGGTGCTGGTAAACGGGATTTGTGGTTTCGTCCACGATGATCCGATGTTTCGCTACGGGTGTTTGTCGGACCTATGACGACGTGGAGAAACAATCGTAGAAGTTCACCAGATCTGTCAGCTGCTGCTTGTGGGTCGGTGGCAAATCTGGACAGATGTGCACTAACTCCAAAACGGCCTTGAGATCCGAAGCTTCAGGTCCTTCTGTCTCCACGGTGCACAGATCTGCCAACTGATTGAACTGATGCAGGGAAGCAATGGCAGTTCCTTTTGCAACGTGTCGGACCTCGTTTCCGAAGTTTGTCAGAAGGACGTGTGCGCAACCATCACGCAAGTGTACAAGGCCTCTTGCTACGCAAATGTTTTTCCCAACAGCAAATTGGTGTTCCCTTCGGCTAGGCGCTCACAGTTTTCAGATCCGTCTCTCCTTACGAAGACCACGACAGTGCTTTGCGGCGGTACAGTGACATCGTCGTCATCCACCCGGAGGGCACAGACTTCTGCAGGTTCATTCGTGGCGATTGCGCCCCTCGTCGATAACGTCACTGTGGATGACTGCAGGTCGATGACAGCTTCGTTCGCTCGCAGGAAGTCCATAACCAGTATGACATCTTTTGAACATTGTGGAAGTACAAGGAATTCGCCGACGTAACAGTAGCCCGGCATGCCAACCATAGCTGTGCAGCGGCCTGTTGGAGCAATCAGTTGCCCTCCCGCTGTGCGAACGTGAGGCCCTGTCCACTGCGTCAGGCTGCTGCTAATGACTGAGTAGTCCGCCCCTGTATCAATAAGCGCAGTAACGTCGCAGTCGTCGATCTTCACAGCCATGTCAGAGGCGGCTGCTTGTTCAGAACTGGCCGGCGGTGTCTGTTCAGCGGAATGTCATCGAGAGCAGGTTGGAGGATCTTCGCTGGAAGTCCGTTCAGCGACCGCACCTCCAGAGGTCGCTGATCTTAGTTTTCCCATCGCGGGCTGAGCGCGCGACGCCCACGTGAGCTGGGTAGGCGATGAGGGCTTGGAGACCGGTAACGGAACGACGACGCTGATTCGACGTCCTGACGGTTGGAGACAGGGGAAGATTGCCGTCTGGAGAGGTACTCTGATTTCGGTCGGGCGCTCGCCGTTCCTGGGGCATGGAGCATCGGGATGAAAACCGCGAAGGCCGGCACGTCGATACGGGCACACTCTGCAGAGATGGCCGGCCTCTCCACAGTGGTAACACAGTGGAGTGCGATCCGGTGCACGCCATACATCCGTCTTGTGAAGTGTGCCCTGGTACGCAAGTTGAGGGCGCCGGAATCCAGGCTGACGGGGACCAACGGCACCATTTACGTGCGCATAAAACGGGGTGCACACGGGAGGGCGTCACTCGCAGCAGCACACGCGCTGGGTTGTTGCAGAGCTTGAGCGCATGTAGTGGAGTAGAGTGGAGGCGGCTGCAGATTCAGTTCCATGGGTTCTCGTACAGCTTGCCTTACTTCCTCTCTATCCACTTGAGCGAGACAGGCACACGCTGGCGAAGACGTAGGCACTTGGGACATACGGATTTCTTCCCACACAACAGAACGAATTAGCTCCCGTAGGGCATCTTGGCTAGTGGCCAATGCAGCAGTCAGCACATCCGCTAGTGTTCAGCTGAAATTGTGGTCATACTGTCTGGCGCGCTGCTCCAGTGTCCTCTCCATTGCCGTGGCTTCTGCCATAAATTCTGCGACGGTGTGCGGAGGGTGGAGTACAAGACCGGCAAAGAGCTCCTATTTCACACCTCGCATGAGGTGTCGCAGCTTCTTGTCTTCAGCGATTGTAGGGTCGGCGCGTGTGAAAAGGCTACCGCCTTTTGTCCTCGCAGTACGTGGCCACGCTCTAATTGGGGCGCTGACTTCTGGTGTGTAGCGCAGCTTCCGCCTTTTCCCTGCGGTCGCCTCTTGCATTGGCAGCCAGAAACCTACTGCGAAATTCGTCCCAGGTTGGGAATTCCCCTTCGTGGTTCTCAAACCACGTCCTCGCGTGGTGGTCGAGCGAGAAATACACTTGTCGATGTTTCAGCACTGCACCCCATACATTAAAGCTCGCGACGCGCTCATAGAGGTCAAGCCAGTTCTCAGCGTGCTCAAAGACATCGCCGTTAAATATTGGCGGCGTTCGCGGCTGATGGATCATGAACTGACCTGGGACAGCATAGTCGGTCTGCGTCGTAGTTGAGGTCATGATGTGTGTTCTCGCTGCCCTGGTTGTCGCTGGCAGCAGTCCAAATTCGGGTGAAACGCCTTGGAGTCGACGACTGGTGCGTTGGTGAACAAGAGTCAGCTCCGTGGGAGGCGCTTCGTCTCCAGCAACGCTATCTTCTTGACGCATACGGAGTCACAGCTCGTGAATAAAACAACGGGGGAACTTTTATTACTCAGCACACGGAGAGTCAAAATGGCGACCCACCTGGAGCAAGAGACCTTCGTTCTTCTCTTCGTCCAGTCAAGTCTCCTGCTACCATTAGCGGGATTGACCACGTCGCCACTGTACAATAGACACCGCTACAATATGAAGGGTAATCAAGATATATTACTAAAGCGAATTCTGCCTTGAAATCCATAGCAAAGTAGGAAAAGCCGGATGCTCATTAAGGGACAATAATAAGTAGCGTGATTCGCAGTTTTGTTGCGATTTTAGAATAACCCTCATGTGTTTCATAAGGGAAAATGAGGATACTATGTTTGTTATAAAGTAGTAGTTATACATTTTAGAAAACGTGCTCCGGTTATATCTGCAACATATGAGCATGTATCACTCGACCTTCTTGTCAAAAAGCATCTTTGGCTGAGGTTTACCTTATCACGGCTTTGTCGTCCTATGTAAGCTTTTGTCGTCCTATGTAAGTGCATCACATACGGCTTATCTAATGAAATGTAGCTTCACTAAAGCTTGAATTCATGCCTGCCATTTACTAAAATAAGTATCATGCATGTTTCATGCTCGTTTCACCCACGGCACAAAGGGGATGTAAGCATCAAACTTAGTCATGCCTGTTCATAAGCCGTAAACACTGCGCATATTCACGAAGTTTATTTAGTGATAGCTTTGGTAACGATTATAGAACAGGTCATGTGATGTATATACCTATGGATGAATATGTATTGATTGATTGATGGTTTTAGCGCGCCGACGCAACGCAGGCGATGAGGCACGCCGTAGTGGAGGGCTACCTGTTAATTTTGACCACCTGGGGGTCTTTAACGTGCGCCGAAATCTCGTGCACACGGGCGTTCTTGCTTCTCGCCCCCATCAGAAAAGCAGCCCGCGCGGCCGGGAATCCAACCCGCGACCTGCATATGTATTAAGAGAACATATTCAAGCTTTCTGGCATGACAATTTTAGGAATTATAAAATTAACTTCTGTTTTAGTAGCCCAGTTCTAATGTTCGCACCACAGTAGCAGTGGCCGGCGGTTTATTCACGAGACGTATACAAAACACACCCCAGGCTTTTCGAGTTCAGAATGCACACTGGAGATGGCGGTCGCACATACGGTCTTATAATGACGCACTGCTTGTTTACTTCGCCATTTGGCGCCACCAGGGGCTCGGTACGGTGGCGTCTGTGAAATCGCGCGCGGTACGCCACATAACAGCTCCCAGATGTGTAGGGCACTGGTATATCTCACATATATAAAGGTATACATGCAAAGTAACCCCTACGTGCATACATATATAAAATTACTGGTCTATGGGTTGCTTTTGTACATTAAAAGTATAGGTTACAAAAATTCGAAAACGTGCACCTGTATTAAGCGTTGAAGGAACCCTAAACGGTGGAAACAAGTTGCCCTGAATCGATTGATTACGGTTCCTAGAGCCTATATACACCATTCTTGCCACCAGCAGTATTTAATAATTCAGAAGCGCCAGAAATGTGAAAAGAGGGGAAGGCGCCCCGTACGTTTTGGCAGCTGTGGTTTGTGACGTCACAAAAGTTGGGTACGGCGGGAGCTCATTGCAGAAACACCTATATACGTTTTTCTGAAATAAGCAGTTCCTACATGGTTGAGCACGTGAAATAAACGTAAATGAAAGCTTTCGGTGAGCTCACCGCATGTAAACAACAGAGACTACAGATTTCATACACTGCGAGGCCGGCGGCTTCCCTCACTAATATTCAGCCAGCCATCGTGATTTCAGTACTCTTTTCGAGACGCATTGGTGCGCAATTATCAAATCCAATAACCTACGACGGTGAGCGCCGGAGCTTCTGCAAGCGATATACCCTGCAGTAACCAGCTAGCAGCTAACGTCCTTTCATTCGAAGCGGCAAAAGGAACAAGATGCTCTGCAGGTGGTGAAGTGACCCACCTGACCTTACAATCTACCGTTCTCCGCACGCGGAGGAGAAGGAGGCACAGTAGGAGGAGTAACGCTTTATTAAAATTTTGCTATCGGTCAAGCTCACCCTGTTCGGGCATAATCGCCCCTGACATGAACTTACAGCGAGTGAATAGCTGATAGATCCGCCCTTGTGCTTTTCCGTTCGCCTCGAGCCACCGGGAGGCCGGACGCTGCGGTTGATATTCGAAACAACGCTTGTTGCTTCAAAAGAGGCTTTTGTCGAACTTTAAACGAGCATCTCGAGCGACAAAAGCTCTATTGTCTTTCCTGCGAAGTACAGGTTTTGATCAGACTCTTTAAACAGGACTCTCTTAATGAGCAAGTCATCTTCATCACAGTCATTATCATCATCTGTTCATTGATTTTATTTTTTCATACATCAGGTGTAGCAAGCTAGGCGCCTTGGCCAGGCTAACCTCACCAGTATCATTAGAGACTATTCTCTCTCTCCCTCTCTCTCTCTCTCCCTCTCTCTCTCAAAAGAGGCTTCGCTAGCGGACGGCACGATATGGTCTGGGACGCCGGAGCAAGCGGGTGCACAGGCCGCTCGACATTTATAAAGCGTTTCTGATTCCATCGGTGAAAAAGGGTAACAGTCCAAGCCATCATCCTTGGCCAGAGAAACGTTGCCGCAGTCGATCATGGCTTGGAGACTGCAAAAGCTTCCGATGGCAGTGTTTACGCTGAAGACCGCACCGGGGCTTCACTCGTGTTTTGTGACGCAATGGAAATGTCACGAAAAAATTAAAGCGAAGCGGGTGAGAGAAATGCCAGCTTTATATACTCAGGAAATAACGCTTCGTTGCTCATCTAACAAAAGCCGAGAGAGCTTCGAAACGTATGATCCCTCAGTTACAACACGATTTCCTTCAGCCTTTAGTGTCCCTTTACGATCTTAGTGTGTACGAAGCGTCTAGGCCCTTGAGTGGCATGTGCGCGGCTGTGCTGCGTTCAGTTTGTTCATTTTAGGGGCTGGGGCTGTTGGCGTCTCCTGTCGTCGTCATCGTCATCGTCATCGTAATTGTCGTATTATCTATTCACGGTTCTAAAACACCGGGTGCTCGTTTGCGCATCGCGCTGGAGCACTTCGTAACGACTACTAAAAAAACACCGCGACAATGCTTCTTCGAACGCTGACCTGACGGTCGCACCTCCGCTAAGCTCTGGCGTTCTTTCCTTCTACAACCGTCACTGCATACCTCGGCAACTATACAAGCACGGCCACCGACGCCGAAACACGCAGGGACCCTCCAGTCCAAGTTTCAGCCTCCGGTGAGCGCCCCGTTTTTTATGAACCTCACGCCAAACATCGACCACACCAGCACGGCCAGGTAGGCCTAACTGGCGCTTCGGCGAATCCGAGCGCCGTGGCAACCTCAGCTTGCCACAGGGTTGCTCACCCAGCCCACCCACCGCAAGCATCCATCTCCTCCGAGATCGGTTTCGCTGGCAAACCGTATACCGTAAACCGTATACGTAAACCGTATACCGTAAACCGCTGGCAAACCGCAAGCAGGCTTCAGGCCTCGTGGAGGAGGTGAGGGGAGAGGGGCGGGCTCACGGCTTGATGTCGCGCGGCCTGTGCTGCTAGTGAGTGCAGTGCATCTTGGCGTTCGGTAGACCTTGTCTCGTTGTGCTTCAAGTTTTGTCGATGGTGGATTCTGACCGTGGTGCTTGGATGGCGATGGCGAGACTGGGATCTGGAACAGTCGTTGTCCGGTGTTTGCGAAGCAGGAGATGACTGGTTGTGTGTTCTGTGGGTAGCGAGTCTACGGCGATAGGCTTTCTGGGTGACGTTGGCGTCGGGTTCAAGTTTCTCGGGGCACTCTATCCAGGTGCTGGGATGAAAGCCTTCGCAGTAGCGGAAGGTGCCGTAGCAATCATGCTCATGCTCAATCCTGTCTCCAACCCATTTTCTAACTGGCACTAGGCCAACTGTCTCCCCTCCTTGACTCTATCCCCCACCTCTTCTACTCCATCTATGCCGAAGATATTTCACTCTAGTCCTCCCATGGTAGCTCAGCCCATCTCAATGCCCAAAATCGACTCACTAAAATTATGTGTCCAACGTTTGACTACCCCGGTAGTTCCTACCCTACAGTTCGAAATATATGCTCTCATATTGAGCAAATGATTCATCTCATGCACCGCGTCACAAATCGGTGGTCTGGCTTACACGAACAACACCTCAACCGTATTATAGATGCTTTCACCGTGTCCCGTATACTGTACACAGTGCAATACCTGCATTCTACGCCCACCCAACTAACCAAATTAGAGGCAGCTCTCCGTAAGCTCTACTGCATAGCCATCGGCGTGCCCCACTACGCTCCTACTAACAATCTCATCGAGACCGGCACATAGAGCGCTGTCGAAGAACGCATTCAGATACACAAACAAGCCCAACTTCAGCGCCTCCAGACATCTCACCAGGCTCCGGCCCTCTTGAGGACGATGACCTACCCTACAGCGTCGTTTCCTCCAATCCCCACAACTCCATCTCCGTGGGCCACGTTCCCTGGTATTCGCATAGAACCCCAACCCTAAGAATATGAACCCCTCCAGGCATCCCACCCGCCGCTTTCTACGCTGTAAAGCCATCACCAAGCGTGTCTGCTTCTTAGAAAAGCAGGGATCGGCGTAATATTTTACAGACGCCAGTCATTTTCCCTCTACGCGAAAAAACCGCAGCCTTTTTACGCCACCCGTTGCTGGATCTCGCACAAACGCCTTTTTTCTGCTCGCCCGATGCCACCTCCATAAAAGAGCACTCCTTCGCTCTTGCCATAGAGCATGCTGCTCTCACAAACTCCACCGAACACCCCGCTTATATCATTACAGACTCGCAATCCGCCATCCGAAATTACTTTCGCTATACCGTCAACCCCTTCCCTTCTATTCTAGTGACTGACACTCCCAACAGACATCCTTCTCACCTCTTTGTCCTGGTATGTGTACCTGGCCACGCTAACATGGACGGCAACACAAGAGTACACGCGCTTTCCCGAGATCTATCTCCGTGTCTGCTCTGGCCGACTTCATACCATTCTCCTTCAACTCGTCTTCACGATCGCGTGACCCGTATATTCACTTTACGTTCCTATCACCTCGCCCTTCAAGTATACCCTTCTCCAGACCCACGCCTCACTCGCACCCAGGCCGTTATTTTCTGCCGGGCTAACACCCGCTCCCTCCCATTTCATCTCATTCTACATCACATACGTAAGTGCTCCGCTCCTTAATCTGCCCTTCTCGCGGGCATACCCCTCTATCCCCCACTCCTACTGGGAATGCCACCCCCCGAAGCTTCCCCCTCCCTCTCCCGCATCACCTCATAGGACACTTGGCTGGCTCCCCCGCCCGGAACAGACGTTCGGGTTGTCCAGGATACTTTCTCTGCCTTCATATCCAGAAGATCTCCAAAAACATCCTGGATTACTGTAAAGACAGTGACGCCCCAGCCTCCATCTTTTAGTTGACCCGTTGACTGGGAAATAAATGTTTTCTCTCTCTATCTCTCTCTCGCGCTAGGAGCTTCTTGCTTCAAATACAAGGGACTTTTACTGAAAAACTTAATACCGCTACCTCCCAACGGTTTCATCTCCCTTCGATAAAACGCCAAGGCGCCAGGAATACATTTATACATTGCATGCTTCGCACCTCCCCATTTTTCACGTTAGTGGAAATGGCCCGGGTATTCTTGTTTTGCCTTTGCAATGGATAGGGCACATGGGCAAAAATTTGAATAGGGCACATGGGCAAAAAACAGAACCGATTCTGTGGACAGGGGTGATGTCGCTAAGGTTGGTTGCGATGTCGCTGCGTGCTGGCCCGTGGCGGCTCGGACGATACGGTGTGGTGTAGGAGGCGGTGGCTCGGGCACAGTTGTCGTTTATCGGCTTGTGTGGCATAGCTCGCGAATCTTTCTTGCAAACAGGGTGCGACACATACCCCGTTTCGGGCTTCTGAAACCAGAACAACCATTGCATAATATCGACTTGAAAAGTCAAAAAGCATATGTAGCCCAAAAAGGCATTTTTAGGCGCTAAAAAGGCCATATAGGGCCATATATTGAAAATAGGCGGTAAAAAACCTAATAGTTGAACTCTACACTTATTGGCACAATAAACTATTACTTAAAATGCTCCTCTTCCCTTAGTTCATTTTTATATGATAAATAGGCTAGGTACAGACTCGAGGAAAAATACTTATTGCATAGTTCAGTCCTCTATGGCTAACTTAGTTACTTTTTTAGTCTTCTGCAAAAGCATTATAAGCTTCATCATTCGGTACATCCGGGTTCGTTGTTGACCGTCTATAACGGTTGATACCCGAAAGGATGTTTGCGGCAGCGATGGAAAAACCTCGACCGGACCGGATAATTTTCAAGAAGGTGGTTGCAAGTAAAAACAATTATTGGCTTTAAAAATTGGTCAAATTGGGTACGGGTGGCAATAGAACAAATGCTTCAGAATACCGCCCCTGCACTCCACCACGACGCTGTGGCAGCTTGGCGGTGTTGACTGTTTAAAATCTCCCCTGGTGTATGCCGCTTCGGGCACGTGAAGGCCCAGCCATTGAGGAGGATGTGCCCGTTGTGGCCTGCGAGGATACCAAGTGCTCGCTAGCCACGGTCAAGGTGAAATATAAATGTTATGCGCGTGAATTGTCACGCCAGCTTTTCCGAAAAAGCATCGCGCACTCCCTTGGAATGGAATATTTATTGTTGGGTTTAAAGCACTGAACTGGCACCAGTGCTGTGAAGCGCGCTGTAGTAAAGGGCTCTGGATCAATTTTTTTTTTCTTGGGGTGTGGGGGGGTGGGGGGGGTTTAACGCGAGGTAGCTGCACCTGGACGCGCAGTAGTGGTGGGTTACGGATTAAGTTTGCCACCTGAAGATCTGTCAACGTGCACCGAAATCTCGTCACACGGGCGTTTTTGCTTTTCGCCTCCATCAGAAAAGCATCCACCGCTGCCGGGAATCGAGCCCGCGTCCTTGGGTTCAGCACAAGAGCGCCATAGCCACTGAACCACAGCGGGGGTTGGAATAATTTAGACTACCTAAGGATCTCTACCGCCCGCAAAAATTTTTAGACGCAAGCGCTTTCAAATCTACGATCAAATTATATAACAGCGAAACGCTGTCGACTCGCAAATATACCAACGAGTCTCAAGCGCAGTACACTAAGAACACAAGAAATACAGTCAACAGAGGGAGTAAGTCAAAGAAAAAAGGACACGGAAACAGAATGCAGCATCATTTATTGGCCCATTAAGAAAGCAAGCAGGCGTCCTCCAAAGTCCGCTGTTCAGCGTCCTTTGGACGTTCGGCGTCGGTGCCACACCTCCTCAGCTTTGTAAGCATCAGGTGACACGCCAATGTTACTCTAGGCTGGGGGATAGTGTTTCGTCATCTGAATGGGAGAGGAAGAATGAACGTAGTGAGAAGGTGAATGACCGTCTTTTTCTGTAGATATGTCCATCAAAGACAATGCAAGGACATATGGCAGTGTCGAAGAAACGCGCCACTTGTCTGCCACGCGTTCATATTGGGCGGGGACACTCAGAGGCATGGGTATTGGCGTTTTACCAGCGGGACGGCTCTTAAAGCTCCTATTGGCTACAGGCTTTAGCATGTATGAGCCAACAGCCTATCATTAAATCTCTGAAAAATAACCTGCAGCAATTCATAAACTTTCGCTTTCGAACTTTATGAGGGTGGATTTCGGGCTTTGATTTTGCTCTGTTTGCATGGAGAAAGCTTCATGTATGTAGAAAGAGAGAGAGAGAGACTTTCTTTCAGGCAACCTCTGTTGCGGGGACGTGGTGGCCGCTGGCTTTAGTGCTGTGCGAGACGAGGGAATCATCACATGGTTTTATTTTTCTTTATACGGCCTCCATTTTCGTTGGCAACAAATTACGGTGCGTATCGAACAGCAAATTGGTGGGTCCACTTTGAAAATATTTTCCCAGATCTCATTCAATGTATAGTTCTGGCTTCATGTGTCATTTTTCACTGGTCCAAATTTCGGCCGTGCCCGTCGGCGGACTTCCTTGCCTAACAACGGTATAAACTCCATTGTCGTCACCGCGTTCACCAAACGAATGTTTTTGTGACTATACTTTACGCGAAGTAGGGAGCGCTTCGCGTTTCTCACGTGGACGTGAGTTCGCCGACAGAAATCGAAGGTTTACTCCTTTTAGAGCCTATTCTGCTTGCAAAAATTTTTAAATCTTAAAAGGGGCATTCCGCATTTTCCTGTAAGTGGATGGCTTGCTGATTTCAAGGCGTTTGAGCAGCAACGACCCCGCGAGAAGAAAGCGCTGCCATAGGTGACTACCACTTCAGTAGCCGCAAACTACGCCAGGCATCTTTCGACACTGCATTATCATGAATGCCTGGTCGCGCACCGCATGACATGCTGAACATTTCGGGTGCGGTCCTGCGAGTGTGGGGTGCCATATAGTGATAAATTATTCTGAACTGCATAAACGTTGCAAAGTGATGGTGGTGCCTATGAACCCGAATAACAATCGTATGAACATTACAAAAGTACACCAACCTTTGTTTTACAAATTGCGCTGCCAGTGTTTCTCTAATAATTGATTTATAAAAGAATCATTCATAGTATTGCCTAGCCTTCCGCCGTATATACTGTATCACCCTGAAATTCCGAATTTTCAATCATGGAAAGAGGTACGAATCATACAACCTTCCCTTCACTTTTTTAATGTTTTTTTTTCATTTCTTCAAACTACGAAATTGGAGATGTTTCTTTACGTCCGCTCCTCTGCAACGATAGAGACATAATGTCACGACACTAAGCGCAGCCAAATAACGGGGTAATGCGAGTGTCGCGCACTAGGGCCGTGCAGTCACAACACGCACCGCCGCTTCCCTTGAGCCCCGTATTCTCCATTTATAATCCAACGCTCTAGCAAGGCCCGTACACACAACAAAATAGGCCGGGCATCTGCTCGTGTAGCTGCAAATGTCCTCTAAAGAAGATATCCTTCATCCGTTCCTGCCACGTAACTGTCTTTGTTCTCGTCACCGCCTACCTCTCCCGCTGTTCCCCTGTTTCCTCGGTCCGCCCATTGGAGGCTCTTGGAGTTGAACGTTCCGAGTTCGCACTGCTGCGCCCAAGCCTGAGCGTGAGGTCCGGGCGGCCACCTTATTTGTGTGTCGTGGTTAAAAGATTTCGTAAACGCGTTTCTTTTATTCGCTGTCGCAAATACGAGCGCACATCTATTTTAATTAAAATAACACTACAAACACCAGCTATGTATTGACGTTCTTCGTCAAATAGGCATAATAGTATGTTTTGTTGAACATTCATTACGAGTGTGGAATATCTACCGAGATTTATTAGATTGAAAATGTTTTCCCATAAAAACACCTCCTTCATTAATGAGTTTCTACTTGTGTCTGGGCTGCTGAGTCGAGAAAAAGACAGACAGACAGACAGACGGACAGACAGACAGACAGACAGACAGACAGACAGACAGACAGACAGACAGACAGACAGACAGACAGACAATTTTCGCTCTTGTGTGGCCCAAGGGAGACTGTCCTGTTTAAACAATTCGTCTAATTTGACACCCCGGATTATACAATGACAAGGTAAAGATCCCACTGATTGACTGACATGTGTCCTCTTCCGGGAATGACCGACAGGAGATATCCCGCAATGGTTGAGGTTTCTCTGCAACATCTATAATTTGAACCTCTTAGAAACCTAGTGAAAGCAATATATGTAGGCTACATTTTACATTCGAGTAGTTCTCACTCCCAAGACAGCGCGATAAGAAAGACGTCGGAGAAGATTTCGGAAGTTTTCTCTAACCATCCTGAAAAGGCCGCTGCCCTTAGAGTAAGGCTCTTTCTTAACCTTCTGGTGGCCGATGGCTGAAGTAAACGTGACCCGGTAAGCTAGGGTGGAGGCGAGATCACTTCATCGAGTCCACGGTTTGTTTCTAGACTGAAAGCATTCGCCGCATGGTTCTTCCCAGCGCAAGCGAAGCCTGCTAGCGCCTTCACACCTTAAAACGGTGTACGGGGAAACAGAGGCACATAGATCAGCGTGTCAGTTAACTGATTTATCTTGAACTCGTACCGGTCGCGCTATTGTCATAGATTTATATTAGCTGCGAAGGACACGAGTATGCTTTCACGGTGAAAGGCACAATAACAAAGTGTGGTATTTAATTTTTCTCCGCAGTCAAATATTTACACCATAGTCAAAGCTCTTTCTTGTGTACCTGGTGTCCTCTTCCCTCCAGCTCCTGCTGCGAGTCGCCGTCCAGGGTCTAAGAATCCTATTTTATAGGGATTTGGGGAATGGTCACCAAATATATTTGGAGCTATTTCAACCTCATGGATGTATTTCAAGGAGCAGAGTCGTAGTGATAGCGCAGTTGCACACCGCAATTATTTCAGATGTCTTCGTCAATGCACGCTATGCGTTCCAGAACACCTTAAGCTACCCCATAAATGGGCATTGGATCAAAAATGCTCGGGAACAGCGTCTCTTGCACTGCTTGCGTGTCACTCATCACCACCCTTTTGGGGAGCAGAAACACGTCATAGTTATTCTGGACTCCAGGCTTGTGGTTCCTCATCTTAATAGGAGGAGCGGAATGAAGTTTGGGGGAAGCAGGATGGCTGTTTTTTGGTGCGGGTCTACATAAAGTGCAGCAATGTAGTGATCAGAAAAGAGAGCTCTCGTTCGATGAGGCATGAGCCATAGCCCTTAGTCACTCGGCAGCAAAAGAATACGGGCTGTTGAGGTGAAACAGTTCCCCATCCTCCTCATGGGCTACAAAGCATGCCACATACGCTTGTAAGTGTAGAGGTCGATTATTAACGTCGTTCTGCATTCTACTAAGCAACAAATACGACGTCACACAAAACCTAAAGTTCTCAGCGGCATTCAATTGGACAATACTGCTGTGCAGTTCCCACTCTCGTGAAGTCTGCAGAAATGAGTGGAATTCTTCTGTGTTACACTGGGATTTATGGAGAGAACCGGATTCATTTACAGTGAAAGCGAACCTGGGGGAACGTCTCCCCCAGGTTTTTGATGCAGCACTACACACCGCTTGCGTACATTGTGCTCCTGAGGAGGATGTGTCATTGTGTCCCTACGCGCTTTCTGGCTACCGTGACATTTAGATAGAATGCGAGACGCAGGAAACCAGAAGCCCCTTCGTTCTACGACGGCGATGATTGAAACGCGAAGCTTTCTTGAGCGCAAAAATCAAAGGCGAAGTGCCAAAGTAAAAGCCGCTGCAATCAAAGACAAACGTCAACGATGAAAGTGCGAACTGCCTCCGAGTCCAACGACTGCTTTCGAATTTCTTGCAAGAAAGCTGAGCGAATCGTCATCGTTAGACCATCGTAGTCGTCGTCCGAAATCCAAACTGCAGAAGTCCAACGGCAAAGTCCAGTTATACTCCGCCAAAGTTCAACGCCAACGCCCGCGCAACGAACCCAAAGGAAATGGTGACCGACCCAGATGAACTGATGGCGCAATCGGGTACACGTCGACATCATAACGGGAGGGGGGGGGGGACCCAGGTTGAAGTCCTACCACGGGAGGCATTTTAAATGCAGAGCAGTAGTCCGCATCGCTCGCAAGTGCGCCCTCTCGGCGCGATCGTGGCGTGATAAAGGCGGGTGTCGGCGAGGCTGGAACGCACTCATCGCCGCGCTCTCTCGTCAGCCCCGCTCCTCCTCGCCTACTCTCCGCTCGCATCGCGCGCATTCTCCGCGGTCGGTTCGCGCCCAACAGGTGGGGGCGCGCGCGTCGCGGGATCAACAACATCTGTGGCGTGATCGTGACGTCAGCATCGTGCGCGCGTGGCGCGATCCTGGCGTGATAAAGGCGGGTGTCGGCGAGGCTGGAACGCACTCATCGCCGCGCTCTCTCGTCAGCAGTTGCCACAAGTGCAACAACATTAACGTAACGCAAACTACTTAACGTCGTGCGCCCCCGGAAATGCTCTGCATTTGATCGTGCCCCTCGCGAGGGGGATGTTTCTTTAAACTTTTTTTTGTGTGTCATCATCATGATCATTATCATGTTCCATCCCATTGTTCAAAATACGCTTTTCTTTTGTGCGTTTCGGTTACGACGCAAGGTTCAAGGAATGGCGATCTTTATCAAAAAGCGTCTTGCCCGTGACAAAAATACCTTTACCGACTACACTCCGCTCGTTAGTGATAGCGGTATACTAAGTTTCACACACGTCACGGACGCGAAAACAAATCATTCAGGATGGTGACACGTCTGTGTCTGACCCGACAGGCATATGTGAACGTTTCGCATGTCATTTTTCTTCGCCATGCTCGCCGTCTTCCGACAGCGGCAGCGAACTGGGTCTCCGCCCTCATGGGCCAGAAACGCGAATCCCTAATATAATCGAGAATGATTTTATATCCGCTACCTGCAGGCTCCCCTCAAAACAATCGGTAGGTTTCGACAGCTTCGCGTGCTTTATCGTGAAGGGTTTTATGCTGTCTTAGCACGTTCGCTCTGTCACATAACCGCCTGTCACTTCTTGAGCAAGATGTTCCAACAGACCGAAAATTAGACGGCATCTTCAGTTTGCAGAGATTCGGAGCAGCCACAATCCCCGGCAACAACATGCTAATCTCCCCATTGCCATCTTTTCCAAATCTTATAAAGGGGCATGCACCGATGCCTTTCAGCAGCAATGCGCTCATTAATCTATTCTAACCAACACGGCTTCATGCCCGGAAGGTCAGTAAAACCAACTCTCGCCTGTATTCTAAACGACATCGGCCCTCCAGTGCTCTCTCGCCAACAGGTTGATACACTATATTTCGACTGCAGCAATGTCTACGACGGTATTAATAATGATTCACTTCTTTTCAAAGTGTCAGCATGTGGTTTAAACAGCGAGTGCTGCCAGTGACTGGGCAGTAACATAAAAGGGAGTTGTAATTATGTTTGTTTGAAGGCGTTACCTCCCGGCCTTTCGCATTTATTTCAGGGATACCTCAAGAGTCGACACTGAGACCTCTTATATTTAACGTTTTTTTTTATGGCACCCATTCCTTTATTAGTCCCTGTTCACTCACTCAGTATGTCGACTGTCAGTATACCGACAGTATGTCAGTATGTCGACACACTCCAGCGCGTGCACACTCCAGGGGATGATCGCGTTCCGCTGCAAAATGACATCAACGCAGTTTCGGCTTGGTGCGACAGCAACTATTTAAAGATTAATCTTTCAAAAACTATCGTGATATCGCACTGCCCAACTGCGAACGCGCCTTCAGAAGTCACTCCTCCACCAACTGCTAGCTTTGTCAGGCTTTGTACAAAAAGAACTTTGAGGGTGGCGGCTGTCCGTGGCTTCGAGACGGGTCGGATAACTTAAGCGAAGAGATTGCCAAAGCTCGTCACGATCACCCTACTGCGTGACACCTCATTTACAGCCGCGCACTAGTACGATCACGGGAAAACTACTACCGGTCTTATCTTCCCGAAGCAGTCCGTCGCTACACCAAAACGTGTCGAGAATGCCAGCGACGAAAAAAACCACCAAAGCGTCCTGCCGCGCTTCTACACCAGATCGAACCGCCGATGGCTCCGTTCCAACAAGTGGAGATGAACCTTCTGGGCCCTTTCTCAACGTCAAATGCAAGAAAACGCTAGGTCAGCGTCGCGACTGACCACTTGGCTAGGTACACCGAAACAAAGGTGCTTTTATCGGCTACCGCAACTGAGATAGCATCATTTTGTTTATCGCTACCGCAACTGAGATAGCATCATTTTGTTTATCGGAAACATAGTTCTACGATACGGCGCGCACGAGGTCATATTCACCGACCGCGGTTCTGTGTTCTGCTCCCAACTAACTGAAGATGTTCTACGCTTGAGCCACACCACCCATCTCAGAACTGCGGCGTATCATGCGCAGACAAATGGATTGACAGAGCACCTAAACAAAAACCATATAAGTCGCCGCGTACGAATAATCTCCTAAACAAGACAATTACAGATATGATGGCAATGTACGTCGATGTGGAGCATCGGACGGGAGTTGAAGTGTTACCGTCCGTGACCTTCGGATACAATACCGCCATCAGCGGCACAACAGAATTTTTGCCATTCCAACTAGTGCATGGCCAGCAAGTGACCACAATGATCGATGCTATGAAGCCACTTCTCCCTGATGACGACACTCACGAATGATGCCTATTCATTCCGCAACGTGCAGAGGAGGCCCGACAACGGGCCAGGTTCATAATAGAGGCTCACCAGCACAGAGACGCTGGCAATTTTAATCTCCGACAGCGGGACACGCACTTTAAAATACAGGCGATAAGCTTTGGGTATGGACACCTGTACGCCACCGCGGACTGAGTGACGAGCTTCTTAAACGCTGTTTGCGGCTGTATAAGGATAATGCCTCCTGTCGGGGACATCCACTACGAGGTACTCCTAGATGGAGATCATGTATTGGCCTGCCGGCCTCTAACCCGGACGCCGTTCGTGCTCTGCGCCTTTTCACCCTTAGAATTCAGGTATGGCTTCCCAGACGCGGCGGAATCACCACGATAATGCTGTCGTTTAACAGCATTGGGGAGATGCTGCTTTCTCCAAGAGAGGGGTAATGGCACAAGCCAGAACACAACTGCGAATGCGGCCTTCGGAAGTCACTTTTCCACCAGGTGCTAGCTATGTCGCAAACGAGTCTCTCCATCACCACCCTCAAGAGTTTATCATCAGTATCATACCCTCTACATTTACCATCAGCAGACGGGAAGAAGTCGTCGCACAGACTCTGCAAGCGCTTGTACGCTACCTTCAATTAGCGACCATTTTGTGCGTAAAACCATCATGGGTAACCATCAAACACTAAGGGGCAGCGTCTCATCTGTGACAGATCACTTGTAGGATTTCCCCTTTCATGTTTACACTTTCTGCTCGGTGAACTCGTAAAACGCGCTACTGTAGCGCGTGATTTGGGTGTAATGATGGATGTAAAACTACTTTTCAACCCGCATGTGAACTACCTGACCAGCTTCTGTTTCCGCACTATTGAGACGATTCTCAAGGCTACCAGAATATTCACCGATAATGCTTCGTCTAGATGTACCGCGCTCCAATTATACATAAGCTTGATTTTTAGAGTGCAGTTTGGAATTGTTTAGGCCCTTCATCGTCCATTCGACTAGAAAAGTTTTTGAAGCGCTTCACAAGAACCGTATATTGTCGTACTCGGTACCGAGCCATTATGGGCATGGCGGGTTTATGAAGCTTCTGAGTCAAGATGAGATATCTATTACGCGCTTCAGGCGTGACCACTGTTTTCTTTTTAACGGTATTCGTTCCAATTTTGACTGCCCGTGCCTGGTCAGCTTTGTCCGCTTCGAGTTCCCAGCATACCACTCTGCGCACGTGCTTAGTTTCATGTTGACAGAACAATGAGCCTGGCACCAGCTACCCCACGTCACCGTGCGTTTAGCAGCCTGTTGTCACCTTCTATTGGCAAGTTTTGAAATGACATGGTTCTATGGGAGCGCTTCTTCAAAAATAAGGTATTTTGAATACGCATGGTTTGGGAAGTGACACCGGCACTTGTCCCTCGGTTCTTATGCTTCTTCACAAAAAGCTCCACCTTGCTTTTGCTTGTAGGTGGTCCCCGATGCATACTCTGTACGTGCCAACTGAGCACTTGTTGCTCAGAAAATGGTTTTTCTTTCATTAATCACACTCTACTTTTGCATATATCTACACCTTTTTTACTCACTTTTGGTGTATCACCCTTCCTTGTATGTTGTCTGTTTGTATGCCTTATATTCTTCATGCACCCAGTGTATCGCCATCGAAGTGACAGCGCTGATGATGAAGACTTCAAATAAATAAATCAGTGATACCAAGAAGGCTTTGCTGCATTAACGAAGCTTTAGGATGAACCATTACATCCCAGAAATGAGAGAGCCATTTCGCATCCCTCGAGATACAGATGAAATAGGTTGGCTTGAAATGCCTTCAAGGAACTGGGAGGCTTACTAGACTGGGAGGCTTACTAAAAGGGTTCAACTTTCATTGAGGACGACTCAGTGAGCAATGGAACGGAAGATGATAGGTGTAACATGAAGCGACAAGAAGTGCGCGGAGTGGGCCAGGAAACAAACGCGTGTTAAGGACATACTAGTACAAATTAAGAAGATATAGGTATTGCCAGGGCATGGAATGCGAAAGCAAGATAACCATCGGTGATTAAGGGTAACACAGTGGATCCCTAGAAAAGGCAAGCTTGGCAGAGGGCGGCAGAAGCTCAGATGGGCGGATGAGATCAAGAAGTTTGCGGAGATAAATTGCTCGCATTTAGCACAGGACCGGGATAATTGGAGATCCATGGAAAAGGCCTCCACCCTGCTGTGGGCGTAGATAGGCTGGTGGTGACGATGATGACG
The DNA here is from genome assembly GCF_048455015.1 of Haemaphysalis longicornis. NCBI lineage: Eukaryota > Metazoa > Arthropoda > Arachnida > Ixodida > Ixodidae > Haemaphysalis > Haemaphysalis longicornis. The sequence continues at coordinate 135,900,131 of NW_027526422.1, forward strand.
ATGATTAATGTGAAAGAAAATTACGCGTCTCTTGGCCGGAATCGAACCTGGGTCTGTGGCGTTATGAAGCCGCCGTCTATTCGATTGCTCCATTTTTACACGGTCGAACAGAACGCCAGGAAGCAGGCCCCAATTCACGCCGTACACCCCAAACCCAAACGTTAGCCCTCCAGAGTGCACACGCGAGAGTGTCTGTGGGTATTCTAGAGTAGTGGCGCGCATAGCGTTTCATACCAATATACACTAGAGGGAAATCTGGCGCCACTGTCTAGGGAAGCCACGCTTCAGCGAGCGTTCCCTCATGTACCGGCAAGGCACGTTCCACTTGTCCTTGGCATGGCTCACGAGCAGGCTGAAAAGTTGCCTCTGGCTGCAAGAATGCAACAATATTACTGCAGAAGATTAATCAAATTTGTTTTGTTATTATAAAATCAAAGCTACAGAAAGGTGGATTTGAGAGGTATTATTTAGAAGCTTCAGACAAGATGAACAAAACACAATATTACCCGTTTTGATTAATTTTGGCTTCAAGACAAAAAAGAAGCCATGTGGCTAACCAAGCCAAGGAGGCGAGGGACGTCGCTAGCTGCAACGGCGCTGCCTACGGCGGCCCTCGAATGCAGCGCCAGATTTCCCTCTAGTATATATTAGTGTGAAACTCTATGGTGTCGCGTACCTCCAGATTGCTGCGGGCTCTCAGTGTGGGATTGACCAACCAAGGAATCCATCCCGACCAATCTTCTCGTTCAACCATGCTCGTGGTCAGACGGAGGAGCATGATTTTTAGTTACTGATAGCCCCAGAGGCATTTTTCTTTAGCTCTCGAGAAGAGTATTTCTTTATTTCGGTCCGTTGGATGCATTTCCAAAGTTTTGGCCTGGCGTCAAACGAAAACAAGCAGGATAGAACCTTGAGCCGGAGCAAATAACCAACTGACATTCAAGTATTTGAAGCAGAAAACCAATGTTCTAATCAAAATTTCTTTCTTTTATTGCAGTATCATTTCCTTGTTGCCTTGACAGTAGGGCCAACAAAAACAGACCGCTCATTTTTGTTCAAAGTTTGTATGAATTACAGAATATTTATCCGGTGGAGGGAACGGATATTTCTGAAAAACAGAAAAGGGAGAACATATTATAATGTGCTGTTAGAGGTGCATTCCACAATTTTGAAAAACAGAAATACCTGCCCAATACTTGCACAATTTTAGCATAGAATTGCTTAAATACAGGCCGAGCCTAATGGCAGACACATTGCAAAAACCAATGAAACAGATTCTTCCTTCTAAGGGTCAAAATGCTATGGCAAAAGAAAGCGATAACTTGGCCGAAAATGTAGAGGCGTCATGTCCAAAAGATGGCATACAAAAGAGGTAGATGATGACAAAACATAGGGCCAGCGACTGAAGCATAGTGTAGGCAATGTTTCCAACAAAGGAATCAATGATTAAGCTGATTCTCATCAAATTTCTCAGAGTCGTTTCCTGACATAAATTTAGGTAGAGGTAACAATGTTTTGCTGCACTAGTATTCATGAAAAAAAGAACCTGGGGCCTCCAGGACGCGGCACAATAACCCATCCTAATCTGCAACACTGCTAGGTTACTAAGTGAGGAAAGATTGAAGGGATGAATGCGAATTACCCTTATTTTTAAAAAACTGCTATAGTGATATATACTGAAGCGTAAATGGTAATTTCAGAATGCTTCTTGCAGGAGTAGAACTTCGGCGACTACCGAAGAGCCTTCTTGATGAATCACTTTTTTGCCTATACATGAAGCGCGGGCATGTCTCAGTTCATATATATAATAAAACAGGGAAGATGATAAAGGGAAATTACGATGATAAAGTCGCCAAGAATTCTAAATGCGCGTCATACAAGTATTCTTAGGCGTCATCGTAGTTGTTTCGCAATGTACAAAAACCCTCATAAGACTTCTGAGCTACGGTACGGTCAAATCATGCCGGGCATAAAAAGCATATTAAAAAATGAACGATACTAACTTTTTCATTCAACGGCGTGCTCAACTGTAATTATCAGGACAAATAAAAGCAGCTGTAAATGTTACCTGCCATTGAGGTCGCCCATCTGAAGGCTGCTTAGTGAAAACTAAAAACCAATGTTGTGGGACTCGCCCATCTGAAGGCTGCTTAGTGAAAACTAAAAACCAATCTTGTGGGACTCTAACTGCTTTGGGCTACTTCATAATCCAACCCGGAGGGAACATGTGAAGAGAACTTACACTTCCTCTTGCGCAGGAGGGTGGCGTAGTCGAAGGGAGAGCCAAGCCCGTAGCCGTAGTTCAGGCCATAAGCGCCGAGACCGTGGCCGAAACCATAGTGGCCAATGCCATATCCGAGGGTGTTGACACCATATCCGTAAGCTGGGGCGGCGTATGCGAGGTTGTATGAGGCAATGAGTGGAGAAGAGTTGGCGACACCATAGGAGGCAACGAGTGGGGCAGCCTGGGAAACGGTGGCCACAGCAGGGGCGTGCTGGACAGTGGTAGTTGCGACGGCTGGGGCAGCGACCGCGGCAGTAAGTGGGGCAGCGTGGGCGACTGTGGCCACAGCTGGGGCGTGGTGAACCGTGGTGGTTGCGACTGCAGGTGCAGCGACCGCGGCAGTGAGCGGGGCAGCGTGGGCGATGGTGGACACATCTGCGGTGTGGTGGACGGTGGTAGTGGAGACGGCAGGGACAGAGACAGCGGTAGCGACTGGAGTTGCCTGGGCGACGGCGGCCACAGCTGGAGCGTGGTGGACGGTGGTGGTAGCAACTGCCGGTGCACCGTGAACCGTTGCGACAGCAGGGCCAGCAGCGTAAGATGCAACTGGTGCAGCGTGGTAGCTGGTGACACCGGTCACCGCTGGTGCAGCGGCATAGGTGGCAACGGGAGCAGCGGCGTACGTGGTAAGAGGGGCAGCCTGAGCAACGGTGGTCACGGCTGGAGCAGCTTGGTAGGTGGACACGGTCTTGGTGACAGCTGGGGCAGCCACGGCGTAGCCAGCGGCTGGGGCATAGCCATAACCGAGGCCGAGACCAGAGTATGCGACGCCGTTGCCTAGTCCGTAGTTGGATAGGCCATAGCCACCGTAGCTGAGGCCGCCGTAGCCAAGGTCATAGCCTAGGCCGTAGCCAGACACACCGATGGAGGTTGCGAAGGCGCTACTGGCCAGTGCAAGGATAATGCAGGAACGAATCTGAAATTTAAGAGGAAACAGTGCAGTCTCATGTTGTTTATTTCAGCGGTTTAGCTTTTTTTGTCTTCTGATCTACAAACGGAAATACTACGCCTATTCCTGTTTACATATTATTTCATGAGTTCCCGAAGCAAAGGAGAGTTATACTAAGGGTAGATAAAATGTCCACTCCGATCCCATTTCTACCCAAGAAAGATTAATAAAAAATGGCCCGAGTAACTAAATTTTCTGTATTTACCCCTTCCTAAAAATGATTCGACAAGTGAAAATGGAAAGCTCAGAGTATTTCACAGAAAAAACAAACTCACACATATGTGTGGGCTGGGCTTCTATTCGTATTATCTACGGGTAGTAAGAATACCATGAAAACGGCATCAGGCACAGATAAACTGAATTTTTACGTATTATAGGTTTCATATTGTTTGTAGGAGTACTTATATTATAAACAGGAATTTGTGAAAATAAATAATTATGAAGATTTAATATATATTTAATAATGATAATTGATATTATTATCACAAGTAATTACGGAACTAGTTCAAGGTTAAAGCAAAAAAGGTAATTACCAACTAGCCAGCACAAAACCGCGAATAAATGAGATACAAAGAAAGCAAGAAAAAAATATTTATCGCTAGCGTTGCAGTACACGAGCCCGCCACCCAGTACCGCCTGGCAAAATTTTCGTGGCGACGAAAGCGCAGCCCACACATGTGTAAGAGTGGATTTTTCAAGCGTAATGACGGAACGCACACGAAGGGAACGGGTGTATTTTTTAGCCGATCGTGTTTTTCCATGTCACGCTAGTCGCGTCTTACGCTTGTTATTCAGAAAATACGAGAATAGCGAGAATAAATATCAGTTTTCGTCTTGAAGGCGACTAGCGTGATCGCACTGACTGAGGCGCCGCTTTTAATGTGCGAATTCTCGCCCTCATGGTGGGTTAATGGGTGAACTACCGAAACCAATAAAGCCTCGGAAGCGTTCGCAGCGACTACCCAGGGCTGTGAAACCGAAACCGAAACAGGTGCCATTTTGCAAACGAATTTGAAGACTCGCACGTTTGCGTGGGCTGGGCCGTAAAAGGCTATAACCATACAGATCTGATAGGCGCTGATTGCGAGCAAATTAAAACAATTTCTGCCTTTGTGGAATGTTTCGGAGAAGCCAATTTCTTATTCATGATTGCGACTATTCTACTTTATTCCCGCTATGTGGCTCTCAATCACAATACTGCATTGTTGCTTGTATTTTCGTGTGAGCCGTTATTTATTCAGGGATTTCTTAGTTGCATGGTTTCCATATTGCACATATGAAGCCATACACAAATCCCCGCATTTAAATAAGTACTCTCCTTCAGTCTGCAACTGGTAATGTAAACCAAAGTTACCTCTTCCGCTCTAAAACCAATAATACGCTTCATGTCGTAGTCGCCAAGTCATGCACATTATTTAGAATAGATAATAAAATCGAAGTGTTCCTTGAAGGTTTTAGGAGAGCTGCTTACCATGGTGTCCTCGGCTGCTGATGGTCGAAGTGGTGACTTCGTAGCCCCATTAGCTCGCTTTTATACAAACCTGCTCACTACTACTGTGGACTGTTTGCTGAGGCAACAATGTTTCAAAAACGTAGAGAGGAGGAGCAGCAACATTTTCAAATGGTAAAAACCAATAAGGCAAGCAGCGAAAGCGACATTTCTGCAGGCACCAAGAGCTGCCGCAAAAATAACAACCGGGCGTGGTCTGGCGAAACTTTTCACCTGACCAGGAATATAGGGGATGTCCACTGCGACTAGACTGACTAGACGTTACAGCCTGCACTCAAATATTAAGCAATTTCGCGGTAATGCTAAACACGTGTAATTGGAATCAGTTGAATGCGATACCAGTCTTAGAAGTGTATAAGCGCAAAACATCACTTGTTTTCGCCAACGGTTTGTAAGTGCTCGTAAAAGACTGGTTTCGGTACAGCATTCCAAAAAAATGTAACGAAACTAAAATGGGACTGAGTTATTCCTGCTTTCTTTATCCCACGTTTCACGTCTATTCCTAAGAAAACATTTACCTTGGGTTCCGATATGCGGACATCCATATAGCGAAAGGAAACTAATACTGCAAACGCATCACGACTCGTTAAGGCGCGACTATTGGTACTCTGCGGACAGGCTTACCACTGTCGAACGTTTTTTTTAACCTGCAACAGTTGGAGCGAGCATTCAGCTTCCTATCACTTCTAGTTGCACGCCACCTATGGTGCGAGTGAGCATAGTTTTTACGCTCTGTCTTCGGTCCTTCTCTCGTTTTTGACACTTTTGGTCTTCTCACAGACGGTGTCGCCAGTTTCAGGCTGCAGTGTACAATGGCGAGCTTTTTTCTGTTCAGTCATTGTGTTCGCGCCCACCACAGACGTACAACCTGGCGATCGCACAACCTGGCGCCTCGACATGTCAACTATCGCCCGAACAAGGCGCACTCACCGGCCTCTGCTTCGGCAGTTTAGGAGGCAACACGTCCCCTCTACCCCTGGCAGCGTCGTTTTCACTGTAACTGCTTAGATCGGCTAAGACCATACGGAAGACGGTCATTTCCGATTGCACCGTAACAAGTCCTCAGTCATAGTAAATGTCAGAATACTGATTTTGTCCATGCCGGAATCGCGCCCACCCGGGTGAATACCGCCGCCCTTAAAAAGTGTCGTCAAAAACAACTGTTTACGGGAAGTCCTGACTTCTGGTCCTCGCCAGAGGAAGTACAGTTCTGTCCGAATCATGGTTTTTTTTTTGCCCAGCTCAATTACGTTGAACGCTTTTGTACATGCACGAGTCTCTATCTTCCATAACGGTGAGGTGCCTGCGTGTGACAATCATGGAATTTCATTTTTCGGGTCCGTATGACATATGACATCACCATCGCTCTTTTTCATGCGACATCCGCCATTAATAATTATGAAACGTAAATATCGGCATTCGCTCATGCCACAGGCGGCTTGGCAGCACCCCCGTGGATTGATTTCTCAGTCAACTAGACTGATATCGTCGAACACTATCGTCAGAGCCACCTCCGGTACGTCCCCCCACACCCCATCCTGCTCCGCCGCACTTGCGACGCGTGGTTACATAATAGACTCTGGACACATATATGCTTCAACCTTCGCACCCCCAATTCTATACGCCCCACTACATGTCCTTACGCTCAACCTAGCGCTCAACCTAGCGGACTCCCAATACGACCTACCATTTCGTACGGCAAGCCCTAACTTACTGGAATTCCTCTTTCCTCCCCCCTCCCCCCTTCGAGGTTCACTAGTGCGGGATGACCAGTTCTGACCTCGAGACTCCGGAATGCTTTATTTCCTGGACTACAGCCTGAGCGTTTGCATACGGCTGTTTAAAAAAATTCCCCGCATTTCCCCGAGGGGAAGAATGTGAAAGTGCGAATGCACGAGTTGAATTTGCGCGGTTCGGTAATGTTCGCGAAAGAGAGATCACACACACACACAACTACAAAGAAAGAAAGATGCATTTATTCACAGACACCTATTTGTGTTGTCGTTGTACTTGATTGCTAGAGCGGATCTCAGCTTTGAAATTTCGTGTCAGTACTCCTTTAAGCGGGTGCAATAGCCCTTCTCACGCCCGATTCCTGGCCAATCCCCCACGTGGGTATGTGCCATGTCAGCGGCCAGGCAGCGCGCGCCCATCTCCCCCCGTTGCCAAGGAAGACGAGGAGATTCATGGCCAATCCCCCACGTGGGTATGTTATGCGGACATCGCCGGTGGACGCAGGTTCAGGGTCGCTTAAGAAGTGCATTGCACTTAATAGGAACGCTCCATCAACTTTCTAACAGCAGAGCTGTTGAAGTAGTTAGTTCCGCCGGCGAGCGCTACTAAAAAACTCATCCTGCCCACGGCAGCGTGCACCTCGTGGAGAGCGCGCGTCGTCGTACAGGTTTGCGCGTGGGTTTGCGCCACGTGAGTAGCTTGCAAAAAATACAAAGGAAAAATACCGTGCGCACATGATCCAGCGCCTCGTAGGGAGCGCCCGGCCTCGGCCAGCTTGGCCTTCGAGAAGACTCTGCCCAGTCTTCGTGGCGTTATATCTCGCGTGCTGGTATCCAAGCTAGTTCACGTGCGTTCACGTCTGAAGTGGGAAGCACAGACACAGGGTTCGTGCTGCAGACGCCGAGTTCGGGAAGCCAGTAGCCATGTGTTCTGGAGTGCTACAGCGGTCCGCTTTGGGAGAGATGTGAAAACCTAGAGACAAGATGATGCGGGCCTGCCAGTCATGGAAAACGGTCCGCGGCAAGTTCGGAAGTTCTTGTCAATGGCAACATCTGGGTCTGTGACGAAGGGAGAGAAGCGGCCAGCTCTGCTGTTTCGCCAGACCTGCACCACTAGGGCAAGCTACTCCACTTTTTTACTTTATTTTTTTATCGGCTACGAAATGTCTACAAAAACGCGTACAAGTCATCAGCCATGTATTTCTGTAAAGGTTGTTGACCAGCTGAACTGGAACTCGAGCTATACGGGGACTTCCTGATCAGACGATTGAATTCAGAAGTATCAATGTTTTTTTTTATTTTCCTCACTGGAAAAACGGACCTCAGACAAAAAGCTGCTCATTCAGCAGCTTGACGAGGCCTGAGGCCCTACACACAAGGTGGCAGCGGCAGCACACAAGACACTTGCAGGCTCGAAAAAATAGGAAAGGAGATAGAGAGAAGAAAAAAAAAAGTTCCAAAAACGGTGTGATCAAGAACAACAACAAACTAACAGAATTCATTTCATACGCAAAAACGTAAATATAACACCACAGTACACTTACATAGTATAAACACATGTACACGCGAAAAAATTTCAACAACCGTGATCATATACACACCGGCATAAACACGGATACAGGTGTATGACATGTGCACGAAAGTCCAATGCACGCATGCATACCTGCAGGGAAAACGACAAAATTATTACAACTTACTTTCGGGAAAAACAAATGACAAAAAAGCTTGGTACGCTTTGTAAAGAAATAACAAGAAAAAACCCGGAAGAACCAGACGTTCACACAACGCTGTGAACAACGTAAAAAAAAGAAAAAGCACGCACGCACATATATAGAACTCAAAGGCAAATCCAACAGGTCTTTCTGTACAAATAAAAGTAAAGCAGTGTAGCACGCCACGTGAGAACTCGCTGCTATCTTCTACCCTTCAGAAATTCCGCTTAAAAATTGTTCAATTAGATCAAGCTTATTCATTTTGGGACCATCAAAAAAAGTTATATTACTGTTCAGGGTGTTGGGTATTATATATTTTAACATTTGTTGGCCGTAGTTTGTGCGCGTTCTGGGAACAAGCCACTTTTCTGTGTTTCGAGTGTTCGCGGCCGGTATGGGTTCTTGCAATGCTGACATTTTCATTAGGAAAGTGGTGCGGAGTGAGGCTTTAGAAGTGAATGAAACAATAATGTACTGCAGCATCATGTGAACGGGTAGACATTTGATGCGAATGAAGAGTGGTTTAGTATGAGCACAGTACTGTTCGCCCGCAACGATGCGAATCGCTTTCTTTTGCAGGCCTACAATTGTATTCATGTTAGTGTGTGAGGCTGTACCCCAAACAAGATGACAATATGTAATATGAGATAGAAATAATGAATCGTATATCTGCATTTTTATGTTTACCGGAAGAATATCATGACACCGAAAAAGGGCTCCTACAGCTTTTGACAAAATTATGGCTAGGTAATTAGTGTGTTGAATCCATCGAAGGTGCTCGTCAAATATAACGCCCAGTGTTTTATGGTGGCTAACCACCTCAATAATATTATTACCAAGGTTAATAAATAAATTTGTTTCTACGCGCTGATTTATTGGGCGGAAAAGGACAGCTTTCGACATAATCGTATTTATTTTTAGATTGTTTTTGTTAGACCAATTTGAAAGGCATTTTAGGATTTCATTTGCTTTCTTAAATATTTCTGAAGTTGTAGAACCAGAGATAAATAGGGAGGTGTCGTCAGCGTAAATTACAAATTGAGTTTCTTTAGAAATTGTTACCAGGTCATTAATGTAAACATTAAAAAGAAAAGGTCCCAATATACTGCCCTGAACTGAAATTCAAAATACAGAGGACACCATGTGGTCTTGGCGTCGGGAACTAAGGTGCCGAAAGTAATTATTTGACACGGAAACGCTTCGAATGCCAAAGAAGGCCATTCAAACGAGACAGAGATGAGACGTTAAAGCTTGAGGACCATGAGGTTTTTATCAGGTTAGAATTTTACAGTTACAGTGAAGTAATAGTAAAGACACCCAAACGTTCATTTTAGCACCTCCTGCAAAAAACCGCCACGCACTTGTAAGACTAGTGGAGTTCGGAAGTGGCGTCGGGAATAGTCACGCACATGACATGTGCCATATTTTTGGACGCTGGTCAGAGAACTCTCGAATCAACTAAAAAAGCAATATTTCTATCAAGTAAGCCAGTTATGGCACCTGGCATAGCAATAGGAAAGCTTGGAAGCAAACGGTGAATAGCCGTGATGATGGTGCTCTAGAGGTTTGCAAATAGCGGTGGACTCGACCGGAGGTACATGCGATTAAGCCGGCAATGCGACGAAGCGACGGAGGTACCTTATCAGTAAACTGGACTAGCCCAGGTGTGCGCATACAAGATACCAGAGGGGCTTTTTAGACAGACATGTCTAATTTAGTGGTGCGTTTCGCAAGGAACAGTGGTACTGTAAATATTTTATGTTGGTTCGTTAGGTTTGACTTACCGCGAAGCACTAATGAGGAATAGGCGTGTTCCGGCCGCCTAACATTCTTGAAAAGCGAATGTGGTAACATTCAATGTGTGTGGTGCGTAGAATGAATCGATACTGAGTGGTGCTGCGCTGGAGGCCTGTACGAGAAACAGATATGCGTTTAGCACCACCTGTACAGAACCCCGATGTCCTTCGCAGCTCCGCTGGTCATGCACCTCCACAAGGAGTAAGGCCGTAAACATTTTGTGTTCAATTAAACGTCTACTACGCGAAGTTGACCGCATAGTCGAGGTTAAATCATGTAATGCTAATTACTGGTTGCACGTGAACCTCAAGCGAAAGATATTCTCTGTAGCGACATAGTCTTAAGCTTTGCGTGCCCTGCCTATTGCCTGCAATCATGCTACAGCGACCTCTTGATCTTGCTGTTAGATGGAGAGAAAAGCCGCTATGGGGAGTCGCCAGCGCGAAATCGCTAATGAGGGCTTTGGAAAAGCGCACAGTGTTGCCCCGCTGTATCAGCGAGCAAAAACACGCCATGCGCTTCGCGCTGAACTGTGAACACGGTGGTTTCGTTGCTAGTACGACATTTGCGATGCTCTATGAGCGGATAGCGTAAAATCACTCCCATAAATGGCATTGCGCTGCCACAGATCGCATTGTTTGTAGAAGCGGCTGCGTGTTCACGCAGGTTTAAACGCCACGTCAGTGCATATTGGTGGATGAGAGTGCAATTGATTTAGATGGAACAGCAGAGGATTAGCAGGCGGCATGATGACATAATGAACTCAGAGTTACCAAAAGCAAATGTGTATTTGACATTGTGATAGCTTCGTATTGCTTGATTTTTATGTACCTGCCCAAGTGCCCATTAAATATTTGCCGCAAAGTTCTCTTTCTTTCTGTTGTGTTACCTTCCATTTCTCACCTCTGTTTGGGCTCCAACTGTATTTTTAAATAACGCAATGCTCATACTCTCGCTTTCGTGCCTATGTCAGTCCTCGAATATACCTGGGCTTTGTTTGCGGTCAGCCATGGTCACACGTGTGAGTCGGGTGTCCCATGTTGTAGTTGGAAAAACTTTGTCCGTATTTTCATTGCGTTCGAGGGTTTTCATCGATAACAGGGCGTTTTCTCGGGAGATGGGACAGGCGTTTCTGCTCGACATCTTTAATTTTCACCGACATTTTATGCAGTACTTTGTGCACATCAGAAAACCCAACTGAAGGTAGTTTTCCGAGAAAAAAGTTTGCCTATCTAAAAAAATTCCAAAAGCTGGCTGGGGTGGCAGGTGCGTTGGAAAAGTAGCCCAAAATTCTAAACTTATACGGCTATAAAACACAAACTGTTCCATCTATAACCGAAGAATTTTTGCGTGAGGAATTTTCATGCATACTGTTAAAAAGGTTATATTACATACGTTATATTTTCAAGTAAAACTATTCTTAATAAAAAATTACAAACCACAGTTTTTTTCAAAAATTGCCGAAAGGATCTGTCTTGTTCCTGTGCATGTAGACAAGCTAGGTAGATAAAGTAGTTATTTTTTAGAAGCGCTGAATTGCAGGTCAGTTGCATATTTTGGTAAACTTGTAAAACCGATATAAAAAAGGTCATCTTCCTTTTTTTCAAACTTTCACAAACTGAAGCGAAGTTTTTTCTCTATCACAGGCTTGAAAAACATGTTGCACATTTTTTGTTGTTTTGTAGCTATGGAGAAACAGATATGACCTAGTAGCCTTATTGCAAAGACGTACTAAAGTGGTCTGTATCAGAGTTCTGACTGCAACGTAAGCCGAGAAAAGGCCGGTGCAGCTGAAAATCGCGAAAGTGAAATGGAGGTGATCATGCGTTCTTGAAATTACAGGGAATAAAGTACTCATAATTTTAACTGGTAGTAGAAATGTTTTGCAAGTGTATTGCTGAAACTAGCGCACTCACACTTTCTTGATGCATCTCCTAATGCACTTCTCATTGTTTCTCTAAGTGCCTGTGTCCCGTGGAGGCACAGCCCGATTAACAGAAGTGTTAAGAGGACTTCCAGGCATCTGGGAAGAGACTGCTGTGTTTTAGAAGTGTTCCGATGCAGTCAAACTTTAGAAGATCGACTGTTCGACTAGTTAGAAGTGGTTCTTGAACATCTTGTGATTTGCAGGGACGCAAAAAAGCAGGCAGATGAAAGCACTCTCTTCTTTCTGGTATCCTGTTGTGTCGGTATTGAGTCTGCGTAAGTTGAACATGTCCTAGTTTATCTTGAAGAGTCGGAAAGAAGTGTTTTGGTGAGAAGCGGAAAGTACTGAAGGGCGGCGGCTGTTCTACGCGCTTTGTTTCAGCCAGACTTGATCCTTCTGTTTCCAGCGAAAACGAAAAACGGCCATAAAAATCAGAAATAACTGTCATTATACGCGTAGTCATACATAACAGAACGAACATTCAGAAAGCTTTTCCACCAGAGAACTCTTTTTTTGTGGTCATTGCCTGCGGCTATTCAGGAAAGCCAGCGACTCCTTAGTGGGTTCTAGAACCCAAGGAAAGTATGGTGGAAACCACATGTTTTGCACTCAATATTTAAAAGTGCAAAAGCAAAGCGTATCACCAAGGAATTTCCGCAGGGCGAGAGATCTACGCAGTGTCATGTTCAAGCGCGGCCCCTTCCTAAAAACATCCTCTACTACCGAAGTACAGATTAATGTGCGAAAGCAGGTTCCGCCGCTTCAAGGAACTGATAGTAGATTGTTCAGGCACGTCGCCATCAGCGGACATGTTTGCTCCTGTGCTTTCAACTGTTCAGAATCCGAACCAGTATGTGTAGATTTCAGAAATGTTAGGTACCGCCAAATGGAAACAACGTTGTTGGAGTTGCTACGCCAAGTGAGCGAAAGAGGACATTATAAACGTTTTCACAAAAATTTAGGTCGAGTTCGATTTCAAGGCATAAGGCAACAACCGAAGCCCCACTGTCAGGAGTCAAGGTGCCAATACGGCTGAGACGACGAAGAAGAAGCGACTAAGAAGCGAGAAATTTCGGGAACCTTGTGGAACAAAAAAAAAGAGAAAGAGGGAAGGAGGATGAAGAGCAGGTGGAAGGAGAGATCGTGGTTCGAGGCGACCGAAGAGGAGGGACCCGAGGTCTGGGAACCCGCTAGGCACCAGCGGCACTGCCCCGTTGGCCTCCTCAAGCAATCAACGCGGGTGCTCCTGGACAACAGCGGCTCCGCTCCGCTGGCCTCAGCACCGCATTGCACAGGCACACACGCACCAGCGGCTTCGCCCCACTGGCACCGTCACCATCTTCACGGCGCTGCGCTCAGGGAGACCCCTCAGCGACAACTGACACCCCACTACCCCACAGATCCGGTGCCACGCAACGACAAAACTTGCGGTAGGGGAATGGCCTTTAAGAAACTATAGGGATCAATAGATATTTTGGGAAATCACTATTGTAGTTGATGAACTGAAAGCCATTTTGGGATGTTTTTCTGTATGTATTGTATTTCTAACACTTTTATTGTCTTTTTGAACCATTCGCAATACCTTTACCAAGCTTAAAGCCTCGTATTAATTTGATCCCTTTGTGTCGGGAATCCATTCTTTTCCCAAGGTGACGCGTGACACCCACCATCAGCACAATGACGATCGGCGAAGTTGAACCACTGATGTGACGCTTGACTGGCTTAAAAGGCAGCACTGTCACCTGCTAAGACTGCAGGGCCTCGTCGGTACTATGTGCTCTTGGAATTTTAAGTGAAAAAATTAAGTGAAGGTAAGCTTTGCTTGCAATTATTTACAGCATATTTATGGTTGTAATGGTTGTAAGGTATAGAGGAAAATGGATATAATGCCCGGTAAATGTCTCTTGAGGAGTTCTTGGTGCTGCCCAGAGCGTGCAATAGGATATGTTCCACCTGCCATCGGATAAGATTGTGTGCTATCGGAATGTTTCTAGACGCCTCTGAGAACTGCAGAAACAGAATTTTTGGCTTGTTTAAATATGGAGATAAGAGGGGTGCTTTTGGTTTTTATAGGGGCTGATTAGGCACCGTGGCATTGCGTACTTATTACTGCATATGCAACTCAAAGGCAGCAGGGGCCTGGGGAGCAGCGAGTGCCCGTATGTTGAGACCAGGCAAAGCGGTGTTCTCTGGCGCGTGGTTTACCTTGCCCGCCGAACAAACGCCCCGATGATGCTGAAGCTGCACTGATGAGGATTATGAAGGGTGGTGGCGGTTGACAAAAACATGGCTCCTACAGTTCTAATTTCACATAGTTGGTTCTTTCATCTAACTCGGACTAATACTCCTTGCGTAGCCTGTAGTATTTGAAAAACCTGAGGCCTCCACTCTTATAAAGTTTGGCGGATAAAAACAGCAACATGTGGGATTGGAAACAGCTTACAGATACGACCATGACGGTTTTGCGTCCGAGTATAGTGTTTTCGTCCCCTTAGATACATTGGTAGAAGCTCTTGTATATTTCATCATTATGATCGTCGTCGGCGTCATCATCATCATCAGCCTACTCAGGTATACTGCAGGACGAATGCCTCTTCGATTGAGCTCCGACCGATCCTGTTCTGCGCTGCTCAGATCCAAAGTTTACTCCCGAATTTACACATTTCATCCATCCAGCGAATTACTGGCCTGACCCTCCTTCTAGGCCCATCTCTTCCATGGTGAACCGGTTGTCGGTTGGAATGACTACATAGCCGGACCAAGTCCATTTCTTTTTCTTTATTTCAGCTATGACATCTTGTATCCTAGTTTAGTCCCTGATCCATGTACCTCGTTTCCTGTCCCTGAGTGTTACTCTTAACATTATTCGTTCCATGGCCTGTTCAGCCGACATCAGTTTGCTTTCTAGTTGTTTAGTAAGGCGCCAAGTTTCAGGTCCATACGTCATAACCGGCAGTACGCACTGGTTGTAGATTATTCTTTGGAGTGAAAGAGGTAGCTTAATTTTTTTATTTGGGAGTGCTGGCCGAGTGCTTACCAGCCAATAGCTAGTTCAGCGGCGGATTTATCGGTCGTTGTTGGGGTCAGCACTAACCATGTGCCCGACTTAGTTGTGTTCGTTTACTGCTTCTAGCGTTTCGTTTCTTAAGCTGAAGAGGACTTTTTTCGAGTTCTTATTTCTCAATACATTAAATATATTTATATTTATATTTAGCTCCATGGCCACTCTTTCTGATTATAGTTCCTCAAGCATTGTTCGCTGGAGTTCTGCAGTCTCACTCAGAAATACTATCTTTTTGGGAAACCTCAAATCGGTCAAGTATTCTCCATTTATACTTAATCCTATGTTATCCAAGTCAAGCTTTCTAAACAACCCCTGCAGACATGCAGTGAATAGTTTTGTCGAGATGGTATCTTCCTGTCTTAGTCTTTCTCGCATCGCGATTTTATCGCTTTGCTTTTGGAGCAAAGGTCTTGCTTGAAAGCTCTTGCCTCTATAGCGCAGTTCTTGCTCCTCCACAAGCAAAGCTTTTTGCTTTACCCGTTTTTAATGGCATGCAGTGTATTAGAAAAGACGTCAGTGTAGCAAATATCTAAGGTTAAAAAAGCTTTAGATACCCTGTGAGTATTAGTAATGCTAACAGTTGGTGGTTCAAGCGTGGTGGCGCACAGGTTAATTGGGTGTGGTACGGAGCCCAAGCATGCAAGGTTGATCCACGGAGAAAGAAGTAGTTTAGGAGGTGAATCTACTGGGGTGGAACAGCGCGGGCGGGCGGCGCGTTAATGCCACTGTCTGTCGAGCAGGAAATGCAGCTTGTGGAGCTGCACAACGGTAGACACGTCAAGCTCGTTGCCATAATTAACATGTTCTTCTACGAACGCGACGCACAAAAATCGTAATATCAACGAATATATTGTGAGCATTGCCACTTTTCTTTCTGTAAAATAAATAGAAGTGCTGGGCGTTTTAGCAGCAGTTATTAATAAATGCTGGCCTAGTTACAAGCCGTACCGCGCTTGAAACGAAGCACTAGATGGAATCTCGGAGCAGACGACGTCGGCCGACAAAACCTTCCCGCCGTGAGTTGTTCACTGTCGCCGCTCCCCACTCTTGCGGGCTTCTCAGATTTGCAGGCGCTTTTCATGTTGCACAGCCAGGGCGGGGATGTTACGACAGCCGAATTATGAACTAATGGCATAGAGGATAAAAACCATCATTCACTAAAACTAATCATACCTAGCTTCTCAAACATGTTTTTTTATTGTAGGTTTCGCGTTCGAAGAAAACAAAGCCTCTTGTCTAACGACAACGCTGTTTGAAACGCGAAGATTTCTCCTCACACGACGGCACTTTCATTGGAGTCGGTTTGCGGCGGGTTCTTGACCACAACAACATCCCGCCGCAAGCCGACTCCAATGAAAATCCAGTCGCGTGAGTGATTCGTCAGCGTCGTCTGAACATGAAATCAGCCTGCTATGCACTGAGTGAGCTTCAAGTGGCGAGCCTTTTCGGAAAGCACGCCGCGCGCGTTTTCCCTTTGGCGCCTCGCGACAGAGGGCGCATCGGGGCCGTGGCCGCCGCCGTGACTTTATAGCGCCGCCGGAGCAAGCCCTGTTTCGACTCGTCAATACTTCTTGCTCCGTGGTTTCATGGCAGGTCGGCTGCATGGTTGCTTTTCTGGTGGAAGCAAAAAGCAAAAAGAAAAGAAAAAACGCGTGCGTCTAGATCACCACGCACGTCAGGGATACAAATGTAGCCAAATTTATCCACATCCTTCCACTAGGGAGCGCCTCATTGTGCAGTGGTAGGTTCGGCCCATGAAAACGAGAAATTTCAATTTTAAATACCTGTTTGACATACGTACCACTCTTAACTTTGATATATACAAGCGCTGCTATGCAAACGTGGGTAATTCCGTGACGAAACGTGTACAGCTTGGTAGGTTTACAGCTTGCTACAAGCTACGCTTCTGTGCGTAGATAATGTGCGGTGTGCGCTTCTCAACAGCTATGTCAAAAAGTATATGGGTCTTCACACTTGGGAGGTTCTCATTTGTAGTAAACACATGAGCACACTACCTTGGCTACGAAAAAACCGAAGTAAAAATTCAGGGAAGCATGCACTCGCGGAAGACTTCAATGGCGAAGCTGTTGTAAGTGATCACTGCCGGTCACATAGCAAGATTTCATTATCATTGTTTTTTTCTTAAGTTGGGTAATAGTAATGATCGTATTCATCGAAGAGGTCGTCTTCTACTTTGCGGCGAGTGGTGGTAGCAAAGACCTTTTGAGCAATGCAGACTTCCACCAGCTTTTCGTTATCGACTCGAAGCAGCGGTGGCGGGATCTGCAAATTGTCTCGGGAAGAAATGACACACTCGTGACCAAGTCTCCAAAATAATCCTGATTGACTTCTAGAGTGCTCCCGTGGGGACCTCTCCCAAGCATTGTGTCTTCTCATCTTTAGCATCAGCGCTGGAAGTTTTTTTCCGTGCCCGTAGCGCTTGACGACAGCGCTGTAGCTGTCTTTTTTTATTGTTAATGAAACTGCGCGTGTCGAGGAAGCTCGGTGGTCGCCACTAGGCACGCGCTCACAAGACCTCGGCCTTTTCTGGGTGTTTTTCCTGCAATTTGCAGCTTACAGTTTATAAACCAGCTGCGCTGTTATAACATGACGGACCATCACAACGTCTGTTGTGTGGTACATACATGCTTATTTTCCTTATCCACATATGTTCTTTTATTCCGCAGATGAAGCATACCTGGTCCAGTGGGCCATTTTTATTACTTTTATGTGACGGAGCATCAAAGCAATAAAGGGTGGGACATCACTATAGAATATAGCGTGCAACATTAGCGGCGCACCCTCCACTTGCATGGGGCACACAGGGTCGAATGTGAACACAATGCATGATCAAGCCAACGGTTCATAGGCGCTACTGACACCCTATGAAATCAAAATATATCAGCCGAATAGTTTCTAAGCTGTTTCATGGGACGCACGCTTGTTGACGGATGTTCCACGCAGAAAAGTATCCAACCAACCACGCTTTCAACATGGCGTGGCAACAATTCACGAGTTCAATGAAATGTATGGGGCACTGAATGCGACGTTCTTGCGTAAGTAATCATTATTCTGTGCCATAATTTTCGATGTTTGCATCCGATCCACCTTGCTTTAACAAGACAAATATTTTGATACCCTACACGCCCTATCGGCATCACCAAGTCTATGAATACCTATGACTATATCACGATGATAACGAGAACGCAGTTTTTTATTTATACCACGCGATTTCCCTCATCGAGAGCTTTAACTTGATACACAACAAGCCCTAGTGGCGTCAGTTTGAATTTTCACTCAATCCATGAGTCACCGCAACTGTCTCGTAACGATAGCCAGGGAGCATTTCATACTTGTCCCACGTGAATCCCCTCAATGAGACCTAATTTGATATACCACACGCTCTGGCAGGATAATTGGGAATTTCAATCAAATCTGAATAACCATGACTCGTATGACTGTAACCAGGACGCATTATTTGTATGTCCCACGTAATTCCCTAATTAAAACCTTCAATTTGATAACCCGCATGCTTTAGCGGCCCCACCTTGAATTTTAATTCACTCTATGACTCAACTGGACTATCTCAGGACTATATCCAGGAGGCATTTTTCTATTTGGCCCATGTGATTCCCCTCATCGAGACCATTATTTGACGCCAAACACATTATAATGGCATCAATTTTAATGTTAACCCGATCAATGGCTAACTGTGACTATCTCATGATGTAGCCATACCGCATTTTTGTCCCACGTGGTTTCCGTCATCGCAGCCTTCAATTTGATATCGCGCACACCGTAGTGGTGTCATATTGAATTTTAATTTAATTTACGATCCATCATGACTATGTCATGATAATAATCGGCATTTTTACATTTGTCCCACGTGATTCCTTTAATCGAGACTTTCAGATTCATACGCCACACGCCCTAAAGTCATGAATTTCAATCTTATCCTGATCTACGACTAACCGTGACTAGGCCATGATATACCCATAAATCATTTTTGTTCCACGTTATTCCCCTCATTTAGACCTGGAATTTCATTCCACAAGCACCCTCGCGGCATCATATTGAATTTTAACCAAATGTATGACTTATTATGACTGCGTGATGATTATACACGGGAAGTAATATTTTTTATTTACCCCGCGTGATTCCGTTATTGGGGACCTTTTATTTGATAGCTTAGATGCCTTAATTAGCAGCATCAGTTTGAATTTTTGCCCAATATATGTCATAATGTACTAATTATTATATACAAACAGGCGCCGGCCAATCAATTCAGGTGACAACGCATTTGAAACAGCAGAGGGGACAGATGCGGCCTCGCTCACCTCTTCCTTTTTGACCCTAGCAAATGAATCCGTTAACAGAAGCAGCCGAACCACCATCAAGCATGCGCCGCCAAGTGCTTTCCCACCACCTTCTCAGGTGATCCATGAAAAGGAAAAGGTGAGATAACCTTTTTTTATAACCTCACCAGTCGATTATCAGTCATACGCCCAGCCGCTAAAACGTGGTAGAGATCAAGTGCTGAAGGTTATAAAAATTCAACAAGAAACGTTTGACAATCAGACTTTTTCCTACCGCTCCTGTGCCCCCCAAACGATCAGGCGGATCGCGAATGCTGCCGTAGCCGCAGGTAACCTGAATTCCGGGCCCAAAGCCATGAATGAAACTTAAAAGAAAGCCGTAGCTGCCTCCTAGGCTACTTATATGTACTCAGAACTTGAAATAGACTTGCAACTGAAAATGTATTAAAAAATCTGAATGAACTCAAAACTCATATGTACTCATTACTCAAAATGAGCTCAGAACCCATATGTACTCAGAACTCATATGTACTGAAAACTCAAAATGTACTCAGAATTCACAAATAACTCAGAACTCCATTTGATTGATTTTTGATTTGATTGTAGGCTTTAACGCGCTGACGCAACGCAGGCGATGAGGCGCGCCGTAGTGGAGGGCGCCGAAATACTTTAACCACCTGGGGATCTTTAACGTGCGCCGAAATCTCGAACACAGCGGCGTTTTTGCTTTCCTCCTCCATCAGAAAAGCGGCCGCCGCGGCCGGGAATCGAACCAACGTCCCCGTGTTCAGCAGCGCAACGGCTTGTGCACTGAGCCACCGCGGCGGGTTGAACCAGGAACTAAAGCGCGCTGAGACTCAAAAGGTACTTAGAAATCAAAATGGACTCAAAATTCCATATGTACTCGGAACTCAAAATGCACTCAGAACTCACTCTGCCTCAGACATACTCAGACTGAGTAGAGCTCAAACTCCCTCGGGCTCACTTGGCTCAAACTCACTCAAGCTCAAACTCTCCATTCCACGATAGCCTCGCTCTCATTAAAACTCAGGTGCATGTTTGAGTCCAAATGAGTCTGAGTCAGTTAACTAATGAGTGAGTCCGCCGACCTCTGATCCCAGCCGGCTTTGGTAAAAAATAACAGACATCCAACTGATTGAAGCATACAACCAACGTGCTAATCAAAATTTCGTTCTTTTATTACAGGAATATTTTCTTGTAGCTTGACAGTAGGGCGAACAAAAATCGTCGGTTTTTATTGTCAAAGGTTTTATGACTTGTACAATATTTAACCGGTGGAGGAGACAGATATTTCTGAAAACAGAGAAGGGAGAATATATTATTATTATTGCCTGTTAGAGAAGGATCGCACAATAATGTGAAAAAAAATACCTGTGTACTCTTAGAACACTTCAGGTACAAAAGTGATAAACTTCACATAAAAAGTATCGTAAGGCAATTTGCAGGAACCAATGAAAAGGTTTTTCGGCTAATCTTCAAAATTCTGCTGTAAAAAGGAGTTAACTTGACTGAAATACAGAGTTGTCATGACCGAGAGATAGCATACAAAACAGCTGGAGGATGACATAGGACATGGCCGCGGATGGAGCATAGTGTAGACAACATCTCCCAAAAAGGCATGAACGAATATTTTATTTTCATCAAGTTTCTTAGGGCAGCTCCCTTAAGTAATTCTGGAAGTTAAAGATAATTCGGCGTACCTATACCCATGAAAACTAACCTGGGGCATTCTGGAGGCGACACAAAAATCACCCCGACCTGTACCAAAACTGTATTGCTATGTGAAGAAAGATTGGCATGATGGAGTTGTTTACCCCTGTTTTAGAAAAGTGTCGTAGAGATATGTGCTGATACCTCCGTCGTAATTTCAGACTGCCTGTTACAAGAGTAGAAATTGGGCGAGTACCAAACATTCTTCTTGATAAATCTCTTTTGTGCCTACAAATTCAAGTGCGAGTACGTGCCAGGTCATACACAGAATAAAAGAGGAAATTTGATAATAAAAAATTACGATGGTAATTAATAGCTAATAGTTTTACATTCACTCGATCAAATTATGCTTAGCTGCGCTCGTAATTTCTTTCGTAATGTAGAGAAACCCTTTATAGCTCGTAACTCCGGTACAGTCAAATCGTGCCTGGGCGAAAAGGCGTATTTCTAATTGAACGGTACGAACTTTTTGCGTGGGCTGAGTTTTAACAGCATGCTCTGAAGCAATTATCATAAAAAAATGCCATAAACAATAAACCTGTCATTAAGGTTGCCGATCTGAAGGCTGCCTAGTGAAAATCAAAGGCCACTGTTGTGGGCCTTGGTCTAATCCGTAATCCTTTTTTTCGATACTTCAACCCAAAGGTACTATGGGAACAAGTGAAGAGTACTTACACTTCCTCTTGCGCAGGAGGGTGGCGTAGTCGAAGGGAGAGCCAAGGCCATAGCCGTAGTTCAGACCGTAAGCGCCGAGGCCGTAGCCGAAACCATATTGGCCAACACCATATCCGAGAGTGTTAACACCATAGCCGTAAGCTGGGGCAGCGTATGCGAGGTTGTATGAGGCAACGAGTGGAGCAGAGTTGGCGACACCATAGGAGGCAACGAGAGGGGCAGCCTGGGCAACGGTGGCGACAGCAGGGGCCTGGTGGAGAGTGGTGGTGGCGACGGCTGGGGCAGCGACCGCGGCAGTGAGAGGGGCAGCGTGGGCGACTGTGGCCACAACTGGGGTGTGGTGAACCGTGGTGGTTGCGACAGCAGGAGCGGCGACCGCGGCTGTCACCGGGGCAGCGTGGGCGAGGGTGGCCACATCTGCGGTGTGGTGTACGGTGGTGGTGGAGACGGCAGGGGCAGCGACAGCGGTAGCGACTGGAGTTGCCTGGGCGACGGCCGCCACAGCTGGAGCGTGGTGGACGGTGGTGGTGGCAACCGCCGGGGCACCGTGAACCGTTGCGACAGCAGGGCCAACAGCGTAAGATGCAACTGGTGCAGCGTGGTAGCTGGTGACACCGGTCACCGCTGGTGCAGCGGCATAGGTGGCAACGGGAGCAGCGGCGTACGTGGTAAGAGGGGCAGCCTGCGCGATGGTGGTCACGGCTGGAGCAGCCTGGTAGGTGGACACGGTCTTGGCGACAGCTGGAGCGGCTACAGCGTACCTAGCGGCTGGGGCATAGCCATAACCGAGGCCGAGACCAGAGTATACGACGCCGTGGCCTAGTCCGTAGTTGGACAGGCCATAGCCACCGTAGCTGAGGCCGCCGTAGCCAAGGTCATAGCCTAGGCCGTAGCCACCCACACCGATGGAGGTTGCGAAGGCGCTGCTGGCCAGTGCGAGGATAATACAGGAACGAATCTGAAATTTAACAGGAAACAGTTCTGTGTTATGTTGTTTATTTTATTGCTTTTTTATTTGTGTTCTGAAGTACAAACGATTAAGCATATTCCTGTTAACACCTTATTTCTTGTGTTCCCGCAGCAAATAGAATCCTAAAAAGGGTAGATATCAATACAGATTTGCTAGGCGCTGTCTGCCAATAAATGAAAAGATTTTCTCACTATGGAGAAGAAGCCAATTTATGATCCTTGATTGGGGTTATTCGACATTATGCCCAATACATGGTTCCCAATCACAAGACCGCATTGTTGTTGGTATTTTCTTGTGAGCCGTTATTTATATGGTGATTTCTTATATCCATTGTTTCAATATTGTATATGCTAAGCCATACAAAATCCCAACGACTAATTAAATAGTCCTCCACACTCCACCTTCTAATGTAAACCAATGTTACCTCTTGTACTCGAAAACTCATAATACACTTCATGTCTTGGTCACCAAGGCATGCACATTTTTTGAAACAAATAATAAAATCATAGTGTTTCTTGAACTTTTTAGGAGAGCTGCTTACCATGGTGTCCTCAGCTGCGGATGGTCCAACTATCGACTTCATTGCCCCGTTAGCTCTCTTTTATACAAACCTGCTCGACTACTGTTTTGCGCCCTTGGTTAAGGCAACAAGGTTACAAAAGCAGGAGGAGGAGTAGCAGCAACCTTTTCAAATTGTGAAAACCTGTAAGGCTTGCAGCGAGAGCGACACCTCTGCAGGCACTCACAGCTACCGCAAAAAGCCCAACCGGGCGCGGCGTGGCGAAATATTTCCCTCGACCAAGAATATAGGGTGTGTCCACCCCGATTAGACGCTAAGGCTTGCACTCGCACCTCAGGCAACTGCGCTGTATGTCCAAACACGTTAATCCGAATCAGTGCAACGCGAGACAGGTCTTACAAGTGGATAAGCGCAAAAGAGCACGTGTTTTCGCCAACGGTTTGTAACTGCTTGTAAAGGACTGGTTTCAGTGCAGGGTGCCAAGAAAATGTAGCGAAGCGAAAATGGGATAGAGTTATTCCTGCTTTCTTTTTTGCAATTTTTACTTCCATTCCTAACAAAAAATTTCCCTTGGGCTCCGGTATGCGGACATTTTAGGGAAATGAAACTAATAATGCAAACACATCACGACTAGTTAAGGCCCGAAGATTGGTATTCAGCAGACAGGCTCAGCATGGTCGATTTTTTTTTAAAGCGGAACAGTTAAAGCAAGCGTTGATCTACCTACCACTTCTTATTGCACCCCATCTATGGTGCCAGCGAGGATATATTTTACGCTCTCTCTTCGTTACTTTTGTCGTTTTTGATATTTTTGGTGTTGTTACAGACGGTGTCGCCAGTTTTGCGCTGTGGTGCACCACGGGGCAAATGGCGAGCTTTGCCCACTCAGTCATTGTGTTCGCGCGCGCCACAGACGTGACCCGCGTCACCAGCTACCATGCCGTGCCAGCTGCTGTCTCCGTAATTCCTCCAGGCAAAGCCAAACTACGCTGCCCCAACCCTGACCCATGTACCTCATAACAAGCCAGCCTACCCGCTAGAGTTGGCGCTGCTATCGCCGTGTCATCGCCATCTTCGCCTACTTTTCAGCTACATGCGGCCGCGTTCTTCAAGAAAGGAGCGCCTGAGTTGTTTAAACACATATCCTTTACCCTATGGGACGCTCGAAGAAAACTGGTAGGAAGGTAGAGAAAGCGTATGCAAACGAAGCCATTTATAAAGAAAGCACATTACAACCCAATAATACCAACAGTCCGCAGACACGCTTTTTTACGAACCTGGCTTTAGCAAATATTTTGCTTCATAGGATTTGCGGATTGCCATGGCCACTGCATACACTGTGCTTTCTGGTAAATTTGACACCACCTTTTAAAATAAAATAAAATGCCGAATGTAAGGAAATAAAATCTGAGAACCAAGCATGCGGCGGTAGTAAACACAATCACGCCGTCTTCCGCCAGGAATGCAGCTGCCGCATACACAACGTCCCAGCTGCCAGCGCTCCCACTACCTAGCTCCTCGAGATGTCATCTATCGCCTGAACAAGGCACATGGGCTAGCCTCTGTTGCCAGAGTGTCAACTCATCCCCCCTTGCCCTGCTAGAATCGTCTTCGCTGTAACTGCATAGATGTGCTAAGAACCTACAGAAGGCGATCATTTTCGATTAGACCTCAACCCTTGCTCCATCATAGCAAATGTCACAATGCTGATATTGTCCCGGCTTTAATCGCCCCCACCCGGGTAAATCACGGCGCCTATAAAGAGTGTCGTCGAAAACTAATGTTTACGGGAAATCGTGACTTTTGGATCTTTCCAGAGGAAATACACTTCTGCCGTATTCGTAATTTGTTGCGGAGTTTACGTATGTTGAACCCTTTTGGGTGTGTACACGAATCTCTATCTTCCTTGCAGGCTGAGGCGCCTGCGTGTGACAATCATGCATTTTCATCTTTCATATGACATCACCCATATGACATCATATGACATCACCCATATGACATCATATGACATCACCCTCGCTTTTTTGATGGGGCACCCGCAACTATTAACTACTAAATTTAAATTTGGGCGTTCGCGCATACGACAGGAGATTTAGAATCACCCCGCGCGCCTTCCTGTCCCAGTCAACTAGACTGATATACTCACACACTGTCATCAGCGCCGCCTCCATTACATACCCACTATCCGACCCCGCAGCACTTGCAACGCCAGGCTGCAGCGTAGACTCCAGACTCATAAATACTTCAGCTCTCGTTCCCTTAATTCCATACATCCCACTGCGTTTCCTTACAACTGCTCAACGTACCATACTCTCAAGACAACCTACCATCTCGAGGGGCGTGCTCTAAATTACCGGATCTCCTGCTTTACCCCACCTTCGAGGTTCGCGGGGGCGGGCTGACCATTTCCTACCTCGAGACTCAGGAATACCTGGTCTGCCATGCTACAACTTTGGCGTTTTCCACGGATTTTGCCAATAAGAGCGGTTCACCAACCTTTTAACAGCAAACCTGTATAAGCTTTTAGTTCCGCCGTCGACCGTTACCAAAATACTCAACGCAGGCGTGCGCACGCGAGCGTGCGCCTCGTGGAGAGGGCCCAGAGTCATCCAGACGTGCGTGTTGGCTTGCGCCACGGGAGGAGCTCCCTAAAAATATCAATAAGAAATACCAAGCGTACACGATTGAGCGCCTCGTAGGGAGTGCCTCGTCTCGGGCAGCTGGACCTTCCTGAACACTCTGCCCAGCTTTGGTGGCGTGATCTGTAGTGTGCTGTTCTCTTAGCCAGTTCACTCGCGTTTGCGTCTGAAGTGGAAGCACACACACCGAGTTCGCGCTACAGATGCTGAGTTCGCGAAGCCAGTTGCCGGTGGTTCTAGCGAGTCTTAACGCGGTGAACTTACGAAGAAGTGTGAAGGCCTGAAGACAAAACGACACTGGCCTGCCAGTCATGGAGAAAGTTCAGCGGCAAGGTTGGAAATACGTGTCAGGTGCAACATCCTGCTCTCCGACGAAGGGAGAGGAGCCGCCAGCTCTGCTGTTTCGCCAGCTTTCAACCACTACGGGAAGCTGCGCCATGTTTTTACTTTATTTTTTGTCGGATTGAACAAATGCACATAAAAAGGAATAAAACTCGTGAACCATTGAGCTCTTTAAAGGTTGTTGACCAGCTAAACTGGAATCGAGGATATACAGGGACTCCCCAATGAGGTGATAGAATTGAAGTTCTAAATATAGGAGACCAAGTGGTCTTGACGGCGGTAACCCCACCTTGAAGTGCTGAAGGTGACTTGACACACAAGCGCTTGGAATGCCAAAGAAGGTGGTACGGGCAAAGACTGAGGCGAGACATAAAAGCTTGAGCACCTTGAGGTGCTCTACGACGTGATACTTTGACAGTGACAGCGTGGTACTAGTAAAAACACCCTAACGTTCATTTTTATTAAAGTGGAGTAGAAAACCGAGCTAGTTGGTACAGATTCATCTTCGCAGCGCACAAATGACAGGACAAAGGGGAGGAAAGCACTAGACAAGCGCATTTAGCACATTCTGCAATGAGGCAACACGCACTTGCAAGACTCGTGTACGTCGGGAATGGTTGTTTCCGCACATAAGTTGGGCCATATGTTTGTGCACTGGTCAGAGACCTCTCGAGGCACCGCAATGAGAAAGCAAAATCAATCAAGTAAGGCATGCGGTGGCACCTGGCATAGCAAGTAAAGCCTAGAAAGAAGCAGTGAGTATCCGTGATTATGGTACACGAGACGTTGCCCAGCAGCGGTGTACTCGACAGAAGATACCTGACATTAAATTGACAATGGGATGAAGCGACGCAGGTACGCCACCGGTAAACTGAACTCGCATAAGTTTGCGCATGCAAAATTTCAGAGGGGCCTACGAAACAGACATTCCTAATTTAGTGTTGCATTCCCAAATGAGCAATGGTGCTATAACGATTTTATAGCGGTTAGCAACGTTCGACATGTCGCGAAGCACGAATAAGGAATAGGCGTGTTGCCGCCGCCTAAAATTCTTGAAATAGCAGACGTGCTAACGTTCAACGTGTGCATAGTGTGGGAAGTTTCGATAATGGGCGGTGCTGCGCCGACTCTTTGTAGGAAAAACAGATATGCGTATATCACCACATGTGTAAAACTCCCAGGTGCATTAGAGCTCCGCTGTTCATGAATCTTCGCAACGCGTAACGGTCGTGAATATTTTGTGTTCCATTAAACGTCAACGACGCGAAGTTGGCCACCCAGCCGGGGTTAAAAATTCTAAGGCTTATTATTGGCTGCACTTGAACCTCGAGCCTAAGATGTTCTCTGTAATGACCTAATCCCAAGATTTGCGTGTCCTGCCGTATGCCTGGAATCGTGCTACAGCGATCTATGGACCTTTAGGTTAGGTGGTGAGGGAAACTGTCATGTGTTTCAGGAGAGGTGTAGAGATTGTCTTGTGACGCTTGCTCTTAAGCGCGCCCGAAACTTTTCGGAAGCAATCTCCTGGTGTCCTAGCACCATCGCCCTCAATTCTCAACCGAATTAGCTGTTTCCTGGGCACAAAAACGCCCTACGCACGCTACAGGAGCATTGACACAGCCGCGGACACCATCCCCACACAGCACAGCTTGCCCGTTGGCGAAAAAATCTAGTTCGCACTTTCCGTGAAATGGCGCTTAGCCGATGGCTAAAATACTTGAACGCCTCTTTTAAACGACAACCACAAGCAAGTCTCTCCTTATAGTCTGACCTACAGACCACCAGCATTTCTACGTACGCCGTGCGTCGGTTTTTGCAGTCCAGTAAGAAGCAGTGTTGCACACGTTCCTCTGAAACAGGAACGAAAGCTCGTTCCTCGTTCCTTCGCAATTTTCAAACGAGTTACCGTTACAAGTTCCTTTATTAAGAAAGGGACGCGTTGCAGTTCCACTTCGAACATTGAAACGTGTCGTTACATTACCGTTACATTGGATTTTTTAAATTAAAATATGGTGTTGGATTCCACGGGCGAAATAAAGTAAGAAAATTAAAACTCACGTCGAACTACGCATATTGTAGGAATATAAACACCGCCGGCAGCAGCTTATCTGGAGATAAAACGAATCAAAAGAAACGCTTCTAGGCGATATTTCTTTCAGGGAGCACAGGGTCTAATACCCCTGTCACAGGGGCACTTTCAATCGCGATTGAAGTGAATCGCGATCGAGTTTTCGAGCGCGCTCGACGCACTGCCGCTGCTACACGGCACGTTTCAAACGCGATCGAGAAGTTGCACGGGTTGCACTCGTGTACTCCTGATGGCGCTAACAATGTACTTGCGGCCAGCGTCTGGAATGAAACTGGCGACCACGAGCTCTAGCTTTCCTTTCAGGGGTCCAAACCTGCCATCCGAACAATTCCCGGTGACCCTGTGACCCTGCGATCCCGGTGACTTTTCGAATGACCTCACAGCGAGGGCAGCTCCCTCGACAACAACGCACATGTGGCTCGCGCGCAGTAATGCGGTAATTACCCCTGACAATGTACGGTGGTTTCAAAAGGTACCTGTAGCGCCGCTCGGACTTTGACACCTTCCCCAGCACGTAACAATTCTATCGGCCAGAAATGCATCCTCCCCAGACAACGACGAAAATTGAAAAAAAATTCCCCGCATTTCCCCGAGGGGAAGAATGTGAAAGTGCGAATGCACGAGTTGAATTTGCGCGGTTCGGTAATGTTCGCGAAAGAGAGATCACACACACCCACACACAACTACAAAGAAAGAAAGAAAGATGCATTTATTCACAGACACCTTTTTGTGTTGTCGTTGTACTTGATTGCTAGAGCGGATCTCAGCTTTGAAATTTCGTGTCAGTACTCCTTTAAGCGGGTGCATTAGCCCTTCTCACGCCCGATTCTTGGCCAATCCCCCGCGTGGGTATGTGCCATGTCAGCGGCCAGGCAGCGCGCGCCCATCTCCCCCCGTTGCCAAGGAAGACGAGGAGATTCCTGGCCAATCCCCCACGTGGGTATGTGCCATGTCAGCGGCCAGGCAGCGCGCGCCTATCTCCCCCCGTTGCCAAGGAAGACGAGGAGCGCGCGCACCCGCAGCTGTTGCTATGCGGACGGCGGCGGAGGCTTCAGGCTCGCTTAAGAAGTGCATTCGCACTTAAAACAATTCTCGCGCCCGCGCTGTTCACCCGTCGAACGCCGCGTAAGCTCTACCGGCATGAAAACAAGCACAAGCTGCGGCCCGCTGCGTGGTTATTCTTCTGTGGTTGGCTTTCTAGGAAGAACGTTGCGCTGAAGGGCGGCAAATTGGCCAGCTTGTAAGAAGAGAAACACTGTAGCAACTTGTGGATTTTTGAACTCGAGCCTTTGCATCAAAAACACCCAATCCCTAGCGATGTAACGTTTCCAGAAAGAACGCCGTTACTGCCGTTCATTCAAAAACCTAACGAGTTACCTTTACAGTTCCACCGACCCCTAACCGAGCGGTGGCGTTCCCCCTTCCTCCAAAAACGAACTAGTTCGAGGAACGCCGTTCCCTACAACACTACTAAGAAGGCGCCGCTAACGCGAGACCGCTGGTTATGGCTGTAGAAAAGCCCGCGCACTGTTGACGCGCGCTGTCAGCGACCAAAATTTGCTATGCGGTTCGCGCTGAACTGTGGGCACGGCGGTTGCCTTGCTAGTGCGACATTAGAGAATTTTGCATAGAGGTAGCGTCTGCTAGCGCTGCGGCGGCGGGTACCGGAACTCGTCTGAGCAATTGCGGATTTGTTCCGGTGGGTTGGATTTATTCTGCAGGCCGGCCCTCGCCATGCCCGCGCCTTTGCTCTGCTGAGGGGCGACCTGCACGCCCATCCCGCGCGCGCATGCGCAGTGGGTTACGTTAACCCGCCACCGTAGCGTGAGCCTCCGCTAGCCGATATGCTAAAACTCCATTCACGTTAGTCGTTGAGCGGATAGCTTCAAATCACTACCATGAAATGTCGTTGCGCTGCCACAGATTGCATTGTCTGTAAGGGCGGCTGTCTGTAGGGGCGGCTGCTCGTAGCTCTGAACGCCACGTCATATAGGACCCACTGCATGCGGCGGAAAGAGTCTGCAATTGATTTATATGGAACTGGATAGGAGCAGCCGGCGGAATGAGGACACGATGAAGCTTGAAGTTACAAAATGCAAATGTGTATTTGACATTGAGATAGCTGTATATTGCATGACGTTCAAGCATCTGCCCAAGTGCCAATTAAAAATTGGCCGCAAGGTTTCTTTCTGTCGTTTTACCTTCCCTCCTAGCGCCTTTTTTTCCGCGGATCCAAATGTATTTTTAAATAGCGGAATGCTCTTATTCTCGCTTTCATGTCATTGTCATTCCTCTGTTATACCTCAATATTTTTTTGCGGTAACACATGATTACAGGTGTGATCAGAGCGACCACTCTTTTAGTTGAAAAAAAAATCTGTATTTGCATCGCGTTCCAGGGTTTTCATAGACCATAGGGTGTTTTCACGAGTGATGGGACAGGCGTGTCTGCTCGACATCTTTAATTTTTAGGAACATTTCTGTATAGCCCTTTGTGCACATGGGAAAGCACATAAGTTAGTTTTCCGAGAAAGACGTTTCGCTATCTAAAAAAAATCCCGAAGCTGACTCGGGTGGCTAGTGCGTTAGACAAGTGCGCGAAATTCTAAACTTTTTACGGCTTTTAAAAACAAACTATTGCAGCTATTGCCGCAGGATGTTTCGGGCGGGCGATGTTTTGCATGCATACTCTCAAATAGGTTCAACTGCTTTATATTTTCAAGTAAAATTTTTTTATAAAGGAAATTAAAAACGACATTTTTCTCTAAAATTGCTGAAAGGTCGGGTCTTGTTTCTCAGCATCTAGGCAAGATAGGTGGAAAAAGTGCTCATTTTTTATTACGCGCTGCATTTCAGGTCAGTTGCGCACTTCAGTAAACTTTGAAGACAGATAGAAAATGGTCATCGTCAATTTTTTTTTTCAAACTTTCACAAAATAAAGCCAAATTTGTTTTCTATCACAGGCTTTAAAAACATGGTGCCCAATTTGTGTATTTTTGTATCTATAAAGCACTAAATATGCCGTTGTAGCATTATTGGGAGGATGTAGTACAGGGGTATGTATCAAAGTTCTGACTGCAACGTAAGGCAAGAAATGGCCGGTGCAGCTAAAAATCAGGAAAGTGAAATGGAGGTGACCATGTGTTCTTGGAATTACAGTGAATAAAGCACACATAAAGTTAACACGTAGTACAAATACTTTCCAAGTGTATTGCTCAAGCTGGCGCTCTCGCATTTTCTTGATACATCTCTTAATGCACTTCACCCGCCGCGGTGGCTCAGTGGCTAAGGCGTTGCGCTGCTAAGCACGAGGTCGCGGGTTCGATTCCCGGCCGCGGCGGTCGCTTTTCTGATGGAGGCGAAAAGCAAAAACGCCCGTGTGTACGAGATTTCGGCGCACGATAAAGATCCCCAGGTGGTCAAAATTAATCCGGAGCCCTCCACTATGGTGCGCCTCATCGCCTGCGTTGCGTCGGTGCGTTGAACCCTACCATCAATCAATCTTAATGCACTTCTCATTGTTTTTGTCAGTGCCTGTGTCTTCTTTAGGCACTCCCAGATTAACAGAACTGTTAAGATGACTTGCAGGCATCTGGAAAGAGACGGCTGTGTTTTGGAAGTGCGCCAATGCAGTCAAACTTTGGAAGGTCGACTGTTGGACTAGTTAGAAGTGGTTTTTAAACATTTTGTGATTCGCACAGACGCAAAAAAAGCAGACAGATGGAAGCGCTGTCTTGTTCCTGGTTTCCTGTTGTGTCCGTATCGAGTCTGCGCTACTTAAATATTCTTTATTTATTCTTCATTCTTTATTCTTTATTCGGTGAGTGCCCCGCTTTGCCAACAAAGGCGTTACAGCGGGGGGGGGGGGGGGGGGTTACAGACTGGAATAAAACAATTCTTCGTTTATACAGCGCACTTGCTTGTCTTGCAGCCGGTTCCAATCTCTCATGGTCATCACAAAAAAGGAATTGTAAAACATGGTTGTTCTTGCACGATACTCTTTCACTTTGTGCCGGTGGTCATGTCGACTAGATATGTAACTGGGTTCACTGAAATAGTTATGACGGTCAATTCCAGTCTTCCCATGAAAGACAGAAAAGAAAAACTTCAAACGCAGTTTTTTCCTGCGCAAAGAAAGCAATTCCCAACCCAATGCAGCTCTCATAGCAGTGCAGCTGTGTCTGCGCTTGTACCGCCCTAAAACAAACCGCGCAGCTCTGTTCTGTATTTTTTTCTAGCTTATGAATCACGTTCGCCTCTATCGGGTCCCACACAGGACATGCGTATTCCAAAATCGGTCCAATACATGTGAGGTAGGCTGTATTTTTTATGTTTGGGGTGCCCACCTGAGGTTCCTCTGAATAAAGTTTAGAGCCCTTCCCGCTTTACCAACAACGTAATCCACATTGGCATTCCATGAACAGTCATGCGACAAAACAACGCCAAGATATTTGCATGTTGGTTCGGTAGTAACAGTATGCGTATCTATGGTGTACGCCGTTGGTTTCTTTTTTTGGAAACACGCGTGTGAACGCAGTTTTTGGGGTTCAACATCATGTGCCACTACTGGCACCACCGTATAATATAATCCAAATCGTTCTGCAAAGAAGCACCATCACCTTCGTTCCGAACCTGTCGATATAAAACACAATCGTCGGCAAATAAACATATGCGCGACGAAATACCCACAGAAATATCATTTAAAAAAATAAGAAATAAGAGCGGCCCAAGGACAGAGCCCTGGGGCACGTCTGATGTAACGTTAACATAGGATGAACACTTCCCATTTAAAAGCACGCATTGATGCCTGCTCAGCAAGTAATTGGATACCCAGATGAGCACATTTTGGTCGAAATTTAGAGTCTGTAATTTAGCGAGGAGAAGAGAGTGCGACACGGTATCGAAGGCCTTTCAAAAATCTAAAAACACACAATCTCTTTGCCCACCTTCATCAACGTTGGAAGCCAGCTCGTGAAAGAGCTCTACAAGTTGCGTCGTACAAGAAAAACCTTTACGAAAACCGCGCTGCTCATTTATCAATACATTATTAGCAGTAAGATGGGTCAATATGTGCTTGAATAAAATGTGTTCGAAAAGTTTGCATGACACTGACGTCAATGAAATGGGTCGGTAATTTGTTACATCTTTTTTTGAGCCACCCTTATGAACCGGAACAAGATGGGAAATTTTCCAATCTTCGGGTAGAGTTCCCGTTGAAAGGGATTTTGAATAAATTATATAAAAGTATAGAGAAATTGGCGGTGCACATCGCTTGAGAATACGAGGAGAGGTGCCATCAGGGCCAATTGCTTTCGATTCATCTTGGTTTTCTAGAAGAAAACATATGCCACGGACACTCAGTTCTACCGGGGGCATCGGCGTAATCGTGGTTGGGTGCGGTTTTGAAGGAACGTCAAGCTTGGGCAAGAACAAGGATTGGAAATATTTGTTTAGACAAGTGGCTTTAGCTTCCTCATTAACTACAACCATATTAATAAATTTTAGTTCAGCCCCTCCATCATGATCAGATCCACACTCTTTGATATAATGCCAGAAACACTTTGAATTAGTTTTCATTTTATTGCTGAGCCCTTCGAAATATTTCGCTTTTGCGCTTGCCACACATAATTTATACTGCTCCGTTAACGCTTTTCATTCTTTCACGTGGTGATTGCTTCCAGATTTTTTTAATTTACCGAAAACCCGTCGTCTTTTCCGGATTAATCTCAAAATACTGGACGTCATCCATGGCTTCTTGCGTTTACGAAGCTTTCCGGCTTGTTTAGTAGATATATACTTATCTACGAGGGCTAACAACTTGTCCTTAAAGTTAAGCCATAAATCATTCACACTATAGTTTTCCGCTACGCATTCAAACACAGGCAAATGATCTTCTAGCTTTTCGACTATTCTTGTGTAGTCACCCCTACTGAACAGAAAAACCTTTCTTGCCGCACTATTTGAGGTGTTTATACTTTCTTTTTTTATTTCTGCAACAACAGCCATATGGTCACTGATTCCTGGAATAACATTGACATTATTCAATAAACTGGGTGAATTTGAGAACACAATGTCAAGAACGTTATTTTTTCTAGTTGGGCAAGTAACAAACTGGGTAAGGCCGTAGTTATCTATTATATTTTTCATTTCTATGTTTACGTGGCACCCAGTGCCTCGTACGCATATTCCATCACGCTATTCTAAGTCTGGCAGATTAAAATGACCACCAAGAAGGAATGTTCGGCTTGAAACTTCCGAGATAATCTCATTTAACGGCTGAAGTGTATTGTAGTCCGAGTTTGGGGGTCAATAAAATGCACCTACAGCGAATGAAGAATTATGATCTAGGGTAATCGTGCACCAAACAAATTCAATATCACACTGAATGTCTAGGGCAGCAGATTTCAAAAAACTTCGCACAAGAAAAAATACACCGCCCCCATGACTTGGTCTGTCTTTGCGGTACGCGACAAAGTCGCTTGGAAACACCTCACAGTCGCTGATATCACAGTGCAGCCACGATTCCGTTCCGATAACTACGTCAGCTTTAACAGACTCGATAAGCCCCGCCAATTCGTCCGTCTTATTTGTTACGCTTCTACAATTCATTAAAACAGCGACAAAGCTGTGTCGGGCGTGTTTTTTTTTCAGGCGTTCGTCATTTTTTTTTCGCAATGGCAAGATGTTCTATTTCATCTGGAAGCGTCGCAAATAAGTCTTGTGGTGAAAATCGGAGAGTACTGAAGGGCGGCGGATGTTCTATTCGGTTTGTTTCAGCCAGATATGATCCTTCTGTTTCCTGGGAAAATGAAAAGCAGCCAGCCATTAAAACCAGAAGTAACCGTGATTATCGGCGCAGTCATAGATAACAGAACGAACATTCGAAAATCTTTTCGAGCTGCGAACTGTTTCTTTGTTGTCATTGCCTGCGGTTATTTGGGAAAGTCAACGACTCCTTGTGGGTTCTAGAACCCAAGAAAAGTATGGTGGAAAGCACGTGTTTGGCACTCCATATTTAAAAGCGCAAAATTAAACCGCATCTCCAAGCAACTTCCGCAGCGGCAGAGATCTGCACAGTGTCATGTTGAAGCGCGGCGCCTTCATGAAGAAATCCTCCACTACCGAGGCACGGATTAGTGTGCGAGAGCTGGTTCCGCCGCTCGAATGTACTGACTGTGGATTGTTAAGGCATGCCGCCATCAGCGGACATGTTTGCTCCTGTGCTTTTAACTGTTGAGAAGCTGAACCACTATGTGTTGATTTCAGAAATGTTAGGTACCTCCAACTGGAAAGAACGTTGTTGGAGTTGCTACGCCAAGCGAGCGCGAGACGACATGGTAAAAGGTTTCACATAACAAAACAGATCGAGTTCGATTTCAGCGCATAAGGATACAAACGAAGCCCCATAATCAGCACATCTATGATCGGCGAACTTGAAGCACGCATTGGACGCTTGACACTCGCGTAAAAGACAGCACTGCCACCTGCTAACACTGTAGGGCCTCGTCGGTGCTATCCGTCCTTGAAATAGCGCATGAAGCCACAGAGAACACATAGTTTTCGTGGACTCAGGATGCAGTGAAAACACGCTTCAATACCGGTTGCAGGAACCAGAGTAAGGAGTGAGTGGGAGTTCGCGATTTCAAGTGCAAACAAAATAATTCCCGTCTCGGTTATTTCAACAAATTTTTTATCGCTTTTCACTTGTGTTGTGGATTCCCAAATGCAATTATTTGTTAATCATTATCAGCTCAGTTTTATTAAAAAAGCCAGATTTGGAATTCTGTCGTTAGGCACAACCAATGGAATAAGCCACCAATGATCTATTTGAGAGCGAGAGCTTTTACATGATATCCCGAGATTGTGTACTTTATGCAGGGTTGATTTCGAAACAGCATGATGACTTCGATTTCACTTTTAGAAACTTTTAGCTGTACCGACCATTTCCCGCCTTACTTTGCCGTCGGAAGTATGCTACAGACCACTCTTGTATATCCACGCAATAATGCTACGAAGTCATAGTTAGCTTAATAACATAATGCTACGAAGTCATAGTTTTGCTTAATACCAAGAACGACGATTGCAGTTACCTGATTATTCAAAATATTAATAAAAAAATTCCCCCGCATTTCCCCGAGGGGGAGAATGTGAAAGTGCGAATGCACGGTTGTCGGCCCGCTTGCGGCGCTTGCGCTCGGCCCCCGCAGCCCACCGCCTCGCCGCCTTCTCTTCCATCTCTTCCATCGGGTTTGTAGTATCACGTGTACACCACGCAGTTATCAAGCCGCTATAACGCCGCTGAGTCGCCAACGCACGCCGCTGACGACGTAGTTTGAATGCGTTAAAGATATAAGGCCGTCACTAACACTGATATCAGCGTCGCGTCCGTGGCTTGGTCGGTAGAGCGTCGCGCTGCGGCCGCAAAGTCCTCGGATCGAAACCTGGCGCCGGATGCTGTTTCTTCTTTAAATATAGAGGAGCACTGCGGACGCCGACGCCGGCGGTGGATGGTTTGGGGTCGCTTATAAAGTGATTCGCACTTAAAACAATAGCCAGCGCTATGAGAGAACGGCGGCCATCTTGGACGTTGATGACCAACTTAGAACGGCGGCGCCACCTGCCGTATGCAGAACAAAACACGCGGTGACGGTTCACTGTACGAAAGAGCCAAACGAGGCGGTTAAGGACCAAAAAAAACCTGTTTCGTCGAAAGTTTTATCCTGATCATAAATAGCTATAAACTTTAAGCCACAAAAATATTCCCATGGGTCATTTATTACAAACACCAATAAAGGTTTCTTTCTTTATATGCGTCTGTAGCTTGTGCCGCCTACTGGGCCAGGTTACACGCCTTTCTTACATCAGACGTACGACCTTTCCTTCATATTTACTTCGCGTTCTGCTTTCATTGTCTACAAATATGTTGGGGATTTTGACTTGCCCTTGCAACATCTTTTACGTCAAGAAAAGGGAGCGTTTTCGTCGGCAATGAATTATCTCACCACGGCGCGTGCCATGCGCTAGCACGTACGCACGCAATAATAAAAATAAAACGGGAATAAACGAAATAACCTGAACAACGAATCGTTAGCCTGATTTCAGAAAGCTGGGTAAAATTGAACATCAGACGACAGGGGATGCAAAAGCACGTGAAATAATCTACCTTTTAATGGTATTGGCAAGAATACACCGTTGGGAGTTTTATTATGATCATTATCAGTTGTTATGAAAGTCCTTGTGATCATCGTACACTAGTGAGGGACTCGGCTGTCTTTAAGGTTCTGCCGCACATAGCCCCGCAATGCGCTTTTCATTCTGCACACTCCACGCCACGCCGCCGTGCCAAGTTGGTCCTGAACGTCATCCGCGCTTTTCATTCTGCACACTCCACGCCGCGCCGCCGTGCCAAGTTCGTCCTGAACGTCATACGTGGTCGCCATTTTTACATTTTTATATATCTTGTGAACAAACATGTAGGTGCCGTCCATGTTCTTGGTGTCAAACAAAATGTACCACAAAGCGAGACGTTCGTGAAAATTCTGCACGCTAATGGAGAGGGAGAGAGAGAAAGAACTTTATTCCGGAGCCGTTGGGTCAACGAGTGGTGACCAGCACTTGGACGGCGCCGGTGACCTGGGCTGCTGATTCAGCGAGTCCTTGGTGGACCCGCGGATCCGAGCTGCCTAACGCCGCCTCCCAGTGCTCCATGCAAGAGATGAGAGGGAATGAGCTTTGAAGGCATTGCCAAATTATATGAGCAACTGTTTCGTGGTCTCCACAGTCGGGACATTGCGGAGAGGGAAATACAGATGGATAAATTGCATGCAGTCTGGCGCGACAGGAAAGGGTGTTGGTTTGGAGAAGGCGCCAGTACCGTCCCTCGGTGACAGAGAGTGCCAATGGGGTGGAGTGTTGCGCCGGCAAGAGAAGTGGTAGTGGCAGGTAATTTCCTGGAAAGTCAGAAGGCTGTCGCGGGTTGATTGGGCTCCACGGGAAGGGGTGCTACCTGCCCTTGCTGGGTTAGCTCGCGAGCTGCAAGGTTAGCCGCTTGGTTTCCTTCCAGCCCCGCATCGGCAAGAGTCCAAATCAACTCCACGTGGGAAGTGGGAAAATTTTGAAGGAGAATTTTGAGAGCCTGCGGGGAAATAATCCCCCCCGGGCGAAATTTCGAATGGCCGTTTTCGAATCGGAGATAATTGTTGGGGTAGGCCGATGAGTGAGCGCTAGCGCAATAGCCGCCTCTTCCGCAGTGGCAGAGGTGCACGTTCGGATAGTGAGTGAGGGGTAAGAGGTTGCTTTTGGATCAAAGATGGCGGAGACTGCGTAGGCGTTGTAATGGGTATAACTCGCAGAGTCCATATAGGCGGTCGACTTGCCCATTGGGTATTTGCAGGGTAGGATGCGTGCGCGATGTTCACGGCGTTTAATATGGTTCTCCGGGTGCGTATTGCGGACAATCGGCCGCACAAGCAGGAGATTGTGCAAGACGGGTGGAATGTATACTCTGGGATCAGTAACAATCGGTGCATGAATCCCGAGCGACTCTATGATGTACCTGCCTGTAAAAGTGGTAGAAAAGCGGGAAAGCTGACTGACAGAATGGGCTTCTGAGAGCAGTTGAGCTGTGTTGGAAGTGCCGAGGCGTGATTGATTGATTTTAGGGTTTAGCGCGCCGACGCAACGCAGGCGATGAGGCGCGCCGTAGTGGAGGGCTCCGGATTAATTTTGACTACCTGGGGATCTTTAACGTGCGCCGAAATCTCCTACACACGGGCGTTTTTGCTTTTCGCCTCCATCAGACAAGCGGCCGCCGCGGCCGGGAATTGAACCCGCGACCTCGTGCTCAGCAGCGAAACGCCTTAGCCACTGAGCCACCGCGGCGGGTGTGCCGAGGCGTTCAAATTAGGCAGTGGAAGTACTTTGAGGGAGTAAAAGCGCAGTTTTGTATATTTTTCGTATGAGGCAGTTGATTTTAGACAGCTCCGTTTTACTTGGGTTAAGGTACGAGAGAGCGTATGTCAGGCAACTGAGCACGAATGCTTGAACCAGCCGGAGGCTCTCGAATTCCGTCATTCCTTTGATTGGAGCTATTATGCGACGGATGAGGCCAATATTTTGGTTGACATGTGATGTGAGTGGAGAGATATATCGACCACGCCCAGCGCTGAAGCTGTGCCCGGCCGCTAATGGAGCAGTGGTTTGCTCATGAAACAGTTTAAGCACGCGCATTCGCTGCTCCAATGAATAACACAGATACCTCGTGCGCAAAGTTCGGTTATATTTTCCCTCCCGGGCGGCGCCGGGTGCTACGGCTGGGATATTTCTACAGAAAATGGCTTTCCTGGGCTACATACGCTCAAAAAGTTTGGTCTGTCTGTCTGTCTGTCTGTCTGTCTGTCTGTCTGTCTGTCTGTCTGTCTGTCTGTCTGTCTGTCTGTCTGTCTGTCTGTCTGTCTGTCTGTCCTTCCGTCTGTCTGTATGTCTGTCTGTCTGTCCTTCCGTCTGTCTGTCTGTCTGTCCTTCTGTCTGTCTGTCTGTCTGTCCTTCCGTCTGTCTGTCTGTCTGTCCTTCTGTGTTTCTGTTACTCTATTCAGTCGCCAGGCCAGAATAAAAGGATGGTAGAACGCGATGTGTATGCAGTCAGAAGAATTCCAAACAACTAAAACTGCTGGCTTATGGGTCATACTTGTTTAGAGTATTTTGCTCAAAATAAAACATAGGGCTGTTTAATGAAATTTTAAATACATTCCTGTAGGTTTCAGTGTATTTTTTGTTTAATAATACACGTGGGAATTATTTTTACTACAGCGAATGGAAAAAAGGAACTAGACGGTATAAATTGCTGTTTAATTAAGAAAGACAAGATGAGAAAAAAAACGGTGAACATATTTTAGGCGAATGTCATTGCAAACACAAATAAACAAAACATGATGTCCCGCACTGTTCCATTCGGTGAAGGCAAAGCAGTTCATACGCTAAAAAATTGAAAGGAACAAATATCCAAAGCATTCAGCTCCTGAAGGGCGAAATTGCTGTAGGCGGAAAGAAATGAGATGAAGTTAGGTCGCATGCGCTGCTGATGACTAGAGACTTTCTGCAACATTTGCAGCGAGGCATGCAGGTACACGGCAATTTATTGTTTACTCTAAATAGCGGCGGCCATTTTCTCTACCGGACAAAAACAACAATGTCACCGCAATAACATCACCTCTTTTCAGTACAATGGGGTACCTAATACATTAGCCTTAAAAGTATTCACTATTTATAATATAGGTTACAGTTACTCATACGCAGAACTGTTTTTTGTTTTTCCTGAAGCCGATGGCAAAACAAATGTGGAGACTTCCGAAAGAAGACACATGCACGGAAGCATCCCTGATGAGGAAAATGAAACAAATTCTTGCAAATGAATATTTGATATTGTACAATGTATTTTTTTTAGTTGAAGTTTATTCATCAAAAGTAAACGGTTACAAAGGAAGTTTACAGACGTGGGTTAAGTTTAATTGGAAAGTTTAAAGGTTAAGTTTAATTGGAATGGCAGAGGCTGAAACTGACTATAACGGTTGTGAAAAGTCCTGGAACGCTAAACCCGAGAAAGCCAAATAAACAGAATACCGAAATATAAATAACACACGCCTTGCACCTTTCTAGGACGTGCATGCTTAAGAGGTATCGGGAGGAAGGTACCCTGCCTGCAAGCAGCGTTAAAATTGATAAAATTTAGACTGCCGAGAACACGCATTTTAAGAACCGACTTTTTTGCATCAAGGGCTCCTAATGTAGTTACAATGTTTTATTTTGTTTATTCTATATATCTGGATACCAGTGCCTACTTGTGAAGCGTGGCTAAGAATAGACACAAAAACGAAACATTAAAGTGCTGGTGTAACTTTCCCAAGTCAGAGGTGCTTGTGTTGTAAGCGTGCATTGCGGAAACCTGTTTTGTACGCGCTTAAGGATCCTCGCGTGCCTCACTTGCGGGTTTTCCAATTATCGGCTTTTAATCCTAGTCTCCTGTTCAATTAAATTCTCATCAGATTCGTTCGGACGATCCGCGGGATTACAAAACGAAATAAATGCTCGACGTATTCTCAGGGCATTACTAGAAGTCCGTCAATTTCTGGGTATCCTAAGAAATTTCTTCATACCCCGTTGCTCTTCTCATTTATGCTACAGCTGAAGGATGCGAGGCGACAACTCGTGTTAAGGAAATATCGCAGTTTTTTTTATTATTTCGAAACATAGCTGCTCCTTTTCCTTTTTCTCCTGAACTTTCTTTTGATTGTCGGACACCACTCCACTACCGTATGCGAATAGCTTCGTATAAAAAGGAGTTCTTACGGAACAGAACTCAGCAGTTGGAGCATCAGCAGCTGAAGAGACCATGGTAAGAAGCCCTCTTGCATTCCTTCAGCGTAAACCATTGTATTACGAACTGTTCATGACATATTCCGGCAGCGCTAATCACACCATGAAGTATTGTAATTTGGCAGGCAGAAGCCGGAATTTTTGTTCACACTCCAAGATGGGAGAAAAAATACGCGCTAACTTTTTTGTGAATCAATGTGTACAGCTATAACTTGTCTTTCCGGTAGAATAGGACCAAGGAAGCGTTAGAACAGAATTACTGGTGCCTAAAAATTGCCATGGACAATGCAGGTGGCTGTTTGCCGAAAAGAAAGTAAGGAAACGAAAAATTTAGATAAGGTACTTTTAAACGTTCAATTATTTGTCTCCTCTCAAAAAGATCTTCCCAAGAGACCGGGAAGAGAGATAAAAGAAGTATATAGATTGAAAAGGGTGTATTGTTCTACTGAGGTAAGCATTCCGGGTGGCCTTGTGATAGTCGCAGCTGTACATAGTTTGCGTGGACCATGTTACACTTGGGCGCGTTCCTTGAACATTGACAGTGCTAACCTGACAAAACAGTCGTATTTCGGGCACATAATAAGCCTAAGGCACCAAACTCTTTAATTGGGCTACGCTTCATGAACCTGTTTTCTGTCCCATTACAGATCCGCACGTGCATCGTCCTCGCTCTGGCCACGAGCGCTTTCGCTGGCTACGCCGGTTTCGCTGGCGACGCCTTAGGCTACGGGCTTGGCTCTACTACTAGCCTTAGTTACGGCGGTTATAAACTGTCCCAGTACGGCCTTGCAAACGGCGTAGGATACTCTGGCCTAGGCCTCGGCTATGGCTATGCCCCAGCCGCTGACTACGCTGTGGCTGCCCCAGCTGTCACCAAGACCGTGTCCTCTTACCAGGCTGCTCCAGCTGTGGCCACCGTTGCTCAGGCGGCCCCGGTTGCCACCTACTCTAGTGCTCCATTCACCACCTACGCTGCCGCTCCAGCTGTGACTAGCGTTGTCCGCTCTGCTCCTGTCGTTGCTGCTGCTCCAGCTGTCACAAGAACCGTGTCCACCTACCACGCCGCCCCCGCCGCAACGTTGGCCACTGCCCCAGCCGTGACCCGCGTCGCTACCTACCAGTCTGCCCCAGTCACCCTTGGCGCTGCCACCTTCGGCGCTGGCCCCACCGTGACCAGCGCTGTCAGCTCGGCGCCAGTAGTTGCGGCTGCCCCAGCTGTGGCCGGCGTGACCACCTACCAGGCTGCACCAGTCGCTACCTCAGTCGCTGACCCAGTCACCACCGTCCACGCTGCCTCAGCTGTTGTCCAACACGCCCCTGCTGTTACCTCCATCGCCCAGTCTGTCCCTGTGGCCTCCTACGCCGCTACGCCAGCTGTTGCCACGACCACCGTCCACCATGCCCCCGCAGTGGCTGCCGTCGCGCAGGCAGCCCCTGTCGCCTCCTACGCTGCTCTGCCATCTGTCACCACCACCACCGTCCACAACGCCGCCCCTGTGGCCTCCTACGCCGCTGCGCCAGCTGTTGGCACCACAACCATCCACCATGCCCCAGCTGTGGCCACCGTCGCACACGCTTCTCCAGTCGCTACAGCAGTCGCTGCACCTGCCACCGCCACCACCACAGTCCACCACACTCCAGCTGTTGCCAGCATAGCCCATGATGCGTCAGTTGTTGCCCCCTACGGTGTTGCCCAATATGCTCCACTTGTTGGTTCCTACGGCCTTGCCCACGCTGCCCCAGCATACGGCTATGGTGTGAGCGCCCTCGGATACGGTGCCGGTCACTACGGTTTCGGCCATGGTCTCGGCGCTTACGGCCTGAACTACGGCTACGGTCTTGGCTCTCCCTTCGACTACACCACCCTCCTTCGCAAAAAGAAGTGTAAGTACTTGTCACAATTTCGGATAAGAAGTGTCGGTATATGCTGTATTTTCGCGTAGCGTGGGGTCAGGAACGAACTTTGAAACCTATAACTTGTTTTCATGTGTTTTTGACCTTTCCTTCGATCTCCTGTGTACTAATAATTACTCCATTTAAACAAACTTGTACCATAGTTCAACATATTTCATCACCGAACTTAATGCAAAGCCCGGAAGCTTTGACGGTTGCCAGTTTATAGTTGTTTAAATTTTCGCGTCAACATTCCGAAAAACTTGGTGCTACTTTTGGCGCTACTTCTATCGCGCTTAGTAGAGAAATTCGTGATGTGAATAAGCTCCA
The DNA here is from genome assembly GCF_048455015.1 of Haemaphysalis longicornis. Lineage (NCBI taxonomy): Eukaryota > Metazoa > Arthropoda > Arachnida > Ixodida > Ixodidae > Haemaphysalis > Haemaphysalis longicornis. Next base: position 135,943,982 of record NW_027526422.1, read on the forward strand.
GCGACGATAGGTCATTTTGAAAGAAAACCAATTTAGATGATCGCACTGCTGTGCATAAGTTTATTTAACGCATTTTTACATTTGCATGCACACCGTATTTATAAATACCAGCAATTTAAGTTAGTAGTGAAGATACAGTGTTAGAGGTCTCTGATCGTTATTAATAAACCCACTTGTTTTTTTTTTTCAGAAATATCTCTTGGAAGCAACTGCCACTCTGTTTGAGAAGAAATTTAGGAACTTCAATAAATTGAGGTGGTGTGCTCTTCGGAACGCCACCACCGGTAAAAGGAAATGATGCTGCAATAAAAATATTTTATTTGCCATTGGACTTGTACTTATGTCTGACGCATGTTGGTCGTTCACCTAGGGTGTAGCGGAAGCGCGTCACGAAGGTCAAGGCAATAAATATCCTGCGAGATGATGTTCTTTTGAAATAGAGAGCATTTGGCAAAATGCGTCTGGAGAGCAGCAGAGAAAAAGAATAATCCTGATGGAGTGCAACAAAAGTTGGGATTCTGTGTCTAGGAGGGATTTGTAAAAATTCTCACAGCGGCCTTTCTTCTAGAAAAACTACCGCAGCAAGCGATCAAGCAACGATGGTCACAGCATTCTTCATAGTAAGGCTGCAAGTACTCGCCCTGGTTATGGGGACTTAGGCTTTTTACCCTGACTTGGAAGCCATAATTGGCTTGGCATGGATTATGCGCCTAAATGTATTATTTATACGCTCTTAACTAACGATTGCGAGCATGTATACTGTTACGGCGAACAGGGCGTGACGGCGAATATGTATTTGCCGAGCGCTATAAGAGAAAGGTTCACCCCGTGGTGAAAATTACGAAAGCCTCTTTCCCCACAACTTCTAGGTTCGCATAAGTGTGTGAGCATACCCAAGGTCATCTTTATGGTCGTGCCTGGTGTCATGCCACAGAACCGCAGATGAAAGGTCCGCAACAGAAGACCACGTGAATAAAAAAAAACAGAAGAAGCAGAATAAATGTCAGTGGCCCCAAGGCCATTAATCTGGTGTACTGCACCGATGAGTGGGTGACCGCGGCTCCAATGCAGAGGCGGTCTTTCGGAGATGAGAAAACGGGAAAGAGAGGCCACGTGGAATGCGACCGAAACGAATTGCGATCGGGCGCCCCGATGTCTGCCCCGTCTCAGTGTTGGTTCACCACCCCTGGCCAGGCTCCTTTGGAAGCCAGTCCTCTCGTCGAGACTCCGATGAGCCCGGGGGCGCCTTCGAGAGAGTTGCATTCTCGATGTGAGCAGAATCTCGGAACACGCCAAGCCACCGTGGATTCCCATGCAGGAGCTGGCCGCATGGCGCAACTTTAATTCGCGGACCAGAGGTGCCTCTGGTACGGATACGGGCAAGCGACTAACACGTACTGCGTGCTCTACTTTTCGCTGAACTATGTTCCATCTTCGCTGATATTTGGTCGCTGTTCATTTTGTAGTTAATTATCTGCGCCTCTACTGGGTGCGGGGGTTCCGAATATTACAAACACAATGTCTCTTCAACCGTATTTCATCCTATTAAATAGTATTGTTAAACAACTTGACACCTACCCCGTCATGTCCACAGTGCTTTTGTCCCGGATGGCTTAAAACATTTGTCAATTCCCCCGAGGGCACACTTGGCGGCTTTCATGGTACGGGCTAAGGGATGCTCCGTGGACAGAGTTTCGTTGGAAGATGTGGTTCGATTTTCCCTCGAAGTCACCCTGATGGTAAGCGGGAGTCGTGCAAGGGTCCAGAATAACACGTTAAACAACAAATGCAAAACAGGAATTTCTTAAGTCCGCTAACACAAAGTTCGCAATTTCTTCTGTCAGAACACCTGTCGCACTTAGTACCACCTGAAAAAAAAACCTCTGGCATATTTAAGGTAGAGCACAAGTACATCAGTGACAACTAGTGTTATTTTTTACAAAAGTTTATATTGAACTCGTTTGAAGAAAAAAACAATGAAAACACATGGAGGACCCCTTAGGACTTTTGATGGGTTCTAACTGCGAAGACAATAAGGGTTAATTCTTTCTCCTTCGAGGTCCTGCTACGCTAAATGCTGCTACGACGGGCGAGGACTCACTGATTGTGGGTTTTAACGCGCTACACTGGCGATGATGTGCGCCATAGGGTAGGGCTGCGGATTAGTTGTGACCCCCTGAGTATCTTTAACGTGCGCCGAAATCTCGAACACACGGGCGTTTTCGATTTTCGCCTCTTTCAGAAAAGCGGCCGCCTCGGCCGGGAATTGAACCCGCGTCCTTGGGCTTAACACCACAGCGCCACAACCACTAATCCACCGCAAGCGGGTACGGCGGGTGTTACCGCCCATGGCAACTGACTCCTTTTAAACTCTAGCTAGCATAAAGAAAAGCAGTGTGCTCTGCAACACGTACTGTAAAATATGCGTGACTACGCGTTCGTTAGCAAGACCTGGACCTTTACTCTGTGCGTCTGCGTTTCGCAACTACCAATACAACTCAGCTGGTTTGTGGTATTTTTGCTATCTAATGAATGGTTTAAATATATGTTAATGTCAGCGGGTTATGTTGAATTTGCAGCTGAACGAGAATTGGTGAATCTGAGATACGTTTCTGGAGGCAGTAGTCATAGTCATTCGGCAATCCGAATGATGGTTACACAAGATTTGCATGAGGGGTGTTGAAGCTACAGCGAAATTAAACTGAATGCAACGGCCGGTAGCCTCTGAAAGCGCAGGTCACGCCAGTTGCCTGTCTACCTTAGTGGTTATGTTGTAATGCCTGTAGTGTGTTTTGCGTGCATTTATCCAAATTTCTGGCCTGGCCGCACGCAACGTAACGTCAGATTTTTTGTACATGAAGCTGCGCGTAACGGTGGCCGACACTGTATAGACGGTATTCGTTGAAAAGTTTAGCGGTCAGTTTCTTCGCTTAGCAACACTGGAAGCGGCCACAGACATGGCCGATGCGACACGGACACGGCGCAGCCTGGGCCACTGCGACCGCACGCCGAAGAAAAAAAAGACACCGGCGTGCGTCACCTGCTCCGTTCCAATCCGATTCTAAACTGTGGCGCCAACAGAGATGTTATTAATTGCACTCACAGTAAACTCGACGCAATAATTTGTGTTCGGAAAAGAGTTCGTAACATGAAACACAGTCATGTGTTTCACAGTCGTGCTTAGCACGGACAAGTGCCGCCATCCCGCGGAGCCCGACGTAACGAGTGACGGCGTACCACGGCCGGGCTGGAGGAGCGGCGGGCGCGCACTTTCATACGGCCTGCGCTTCGGGTATAGTTCCCACCTTTCACCGCCGCTAGTTCGTGGTGCTGCGGACCAACCCTCGCCGGTTGACCTACCGCACGGGCGGGGTAGAGCGGCGGCGCGCGCGCATTTGCCACTGCCCTAGCCCTGCCGTGGCTACAGGTGATACCTGTCCGTGTAAATTTACATGTGCGTCATTAAAATAGGCGACTCCTTCTCCCCTTCTGAATTTTTGGTCTAATAGGGTCAAACAGCCTAACATTATCACTCGGAAGCGCCTAATCAAAAAAATTGAAAGAAACATTTTAACTTGGGGCACACGAAGAAAAATATGCGAGGCCTTCATATCTTATCAGCGACTGTATTATATGAAAATGGTGAGGCAGGCAATAAACGCGGCATTTTCCGTGACTGAAATATCAGTTCTTATTTTTCCTTTCGGATGATGCCTTGGTTTGCATGCACGCGCACAGGGCACGACCAGTGACGGGAATGATTTACCGCCGAAGGAGATACGGTTATCGCTTAGATAAACGTGTTTCTGCTGCTCACGCTCCGGTCGGGCTGAGCGGACCGCTGGCAGCGAGCGCACTGTCGAAAACATACAGCTAAAATTTCCCCGCATTTCCCCGAGGGGAAGAATGTGAAAGTGCGAATGCAGGAGTTGAATTTGCGCGGTTCGGTAATGTTCGCGAAAGAGAGATCACACACACACACAACTACAAAGAAAGAAAGATGCATTTATTCACAGACACCTATTTGTGTTGTCGTTGTACTTGATTGCTAGAGGGGATCTCAGCTTTGAAATTTCGTGTCAGTACTCCTTTAAGCGGGTGCATTAGCCCTTCTCACGCCCGATTCCTGGCCAATCCCCCACGTGGGTATGTGCCATGTCGCCCATCTCCCCCCGTTGCCAAGGAAGACGAGGAGCGCGCGCACCCGCAGCTGTTGCTATGTGGACGGACGGCGGTCACCGGAATTCAGGGTCGCTTATAAAGTGCATTCGCACTTAAAACTCTTAATCATGCAACTGAAGTGCACAACGAGTCTTCTTTTTGGTGAGATACAGCAGCGAAGGCATTCATTGGTACCGGGGATATTCCGCGGCAGATCCAAAACACGTGCGGCAAGCGTTGTCGGCTCGCTCGGCCAGAGGCGATGCGTCGAATAAGTAAAAAGAGGGTTGGAAGGGTAGAGGGTTGGTTCGAAGCGCCCTCACTCTGTCAAGAATCTGCTGTATCGTTTCTTTGTTGGGTGCGCAGGCCGTATGAAAGTGCGCGCTCGCCGCTCCTCCAGTCCGGCCGTGGGCGTACCGTGGCCTTGGCGATCGGCTACCGGCGGCGCGCCGCCGGAAGCAAATGGCGGAGGCCACGGGCGCACTCACACGGTTGCATGGAGGAGAAGAGGAGTGCCTGATCTGCGGGCCCTGCGCGCAACGTCGCCTAGCAACAGACGCTTGGCCACAGATATCGCGGCGCACACTTTTTTGCCTGCATATATTCCACGCCATTGAATACCGAGGATAAGCCAAAGGTCGCAACTCATACACCAGGTCCACCTTAGCTAAATACGTGCATGGAGTAGAAGTGGTGCGGGTACGTGGGCTTCAATAACGTCCACGACCCGTGCATTGGGTTTCCATTCAGACCCAACTCTGCCTAAGGTCATTTATCACTCAATTTCATCCCTTTTCCACTACTGGCGCATTCGGCCAAACATGAACCCGCTTCCCTGGAGCAGATGAGGAGCGATGGCTTGTAATCTGACGCAGGAAGGTAAACGTTTTCGCAATACTAAACAGAGTAAATAACCAAAAAACGCACTCTCTTTGCCACGGCGAATTACACGCACTACAACATATTTGTAAACACAGCCATCGATTCACTCATTTCGCACACCGTAGCTTAACAGCTTGAATCGGAAAATTTGTCGAACATTTTTAACGCAGTCGTTTCACCCTCTTTTTTGTCTACACAGCTCCCTTGTGCTCTCAATAAATATCTTCTTGCCGGGTGCAGATGCCGTTCATGCCGGGTGCACATGTCGGATGCACATCTACATGCCGGGTCCACTTGCACATGCCCTTCTCTCTCTGGCGTTCACCATATAGTGCGCAGCCACGGAAGCCAGGCTATATTCCAAGGTATACTGGTTGAGTTATCGGTAGTGGGAAGCCTTCTTGAAAACTATAGCGGAATGTCCCGTTCAGTGCATGCTGCAGAAGGCGCCACATAAAACGTATACATATATGTACACCCGGTTTAAAATCTGCTGATACCGCGGAGATGGGAGCGGTCTTTACGCAGATTTAGTTTAGCGTCGGCTTCTTTCTTGTTAGTTATTTTAGAGTCGTGTTCGTGGGTAATTCTCATATGAATTTTTTTTTTGCATGACAGTTCCGTTATAACAAAGGTTACCGCAATTTTCTCTAATCATACTCCTTCCGTTGACGACCGTGTATTGACCGCAGATAGTAGTACTGTAGCGTTTGCATCTTCAGTGTGAAAAAAAGTAATCACAGGTATATCAAACTCGGCGTCATGGTGGAGAGGGAGAGAGAAAGACAACTTTATTACGCCACATTGTGAGAGTGGTTCCCCAGTCCAGGAGCCCATGTGCTGTTCAGGCTGCCGTAGCCCTGGTCACAAGCCGTAGCTGGTCCTCAGTTCGCCTTAGCGGGTAACTGTTGTAAAATTTGATTCGAGATGCTTTTCATAATACAAGAGTTACAGCCGTTTTCTGGAATCGTACTTTCCCTGTACATGGCCGTTCTTCACTGCGCAACCGGCAATGTGAGAAAGCCAGCTTACAAAAACCAAGCTTACATTGATCCTCGTCAAGTCGGCTTTACGTCAAACCCATGTGTATTGCGGGCAAGGAACTCTTTCCGGTACAATTTACGCCGTCCAATATGAAACTACAAAGCATCTGTGAGCTGCTTTTATGCTGTATAAATTTTAAATGCAGAGCATTTCTTTAACTCACGATGTCACCCGGCGTTGGCGTGCCTCGGCGTCCGCAACAGCCGTTCCAGGTGCGCCCTCTCCCCCACTCCTCCTCGCCTGCTCTCCGCTGCTCCTCGCGTGTTCTCTGCGTGCTCGGATCGCGTTCAGCAACAGGTGGGGGGCGCATGCGTCGTAGTTTGGCGCGGCAGCAACAACAGTTGTGGCGTGATCGTGAAGTAGTCGTGACGTGGTCGTGGCGCGGTCGTGCCGTGATGGGGCGGTTCTCGGCTTTCGCTCTCGCTGTCAATTTCTTTCGAACCAGATAAAATCAGGTATGTGCGCCCCCCGAAAATGCTCTGCATTTGACCGTGCCCCTCGCGAGGGGGATGTTTTCTTGTGGCCGTAAACCACATGGTGGAAAGAAAACCATAATTTTTTTTCTATTCTGGGAACCGTTGTTAGCGGGGCGGACAAGCCTGCTCCCGAGGGAGCGTGACATGATACCAGCACATGCTGATGTCAAGGCCATTGATTGATTGATTACGACGTTTAACGCGCCCACACTACGCAGGCGATGAGGAGCGCCGTAGTGGAGCAATCCGGAATAATTTTGACCACCTGGGGATCTTTATCGTGCGCCGAAATCTCGAAAACACGGGCGTTTTCGCTTTCAGCCTTCGCCAGAAAAGCTGCCGCCGCGGCCGGGAAACAAACCCGTGTCGTTTTGCTCAGCCGAACAACGTCTTAAACACTGGGCCACCGTGGCGGGTACCCCTCAAGGCCAGCAGAAGAACGTCAGCTCCTCTGATAGTACTGCAGCGCTGTAATTCCAAAACGTGGGCTCATATTTTACTAGTTTTTATAGTCTGTCGGCAATGGAAGAAGCAGAAATGCCGGTTTTGTAGAGCGGCGAATTGCAGAAGTTTTTGTATTATCAAGTTAAAATAGGAAAACGGTTGTGGCGGAACTTACTCGTATGCGGCAAACTCTTTGATGACATTTTTTTTTTCCGGGGGGACATGTTACATGGTACGGTGCACTGCTGCTGCCGTTAACATACATGAAGAACGTCTTTGGACAAACGCTTTTTGGTGGAAGCATACAGACATTTTAGGACATCTGTTTTAATTGTCTGGTAAGCTGCAGCGGCTTCCACCAATACCCTCTGGCCGTGTTGAAGCGGTTTCAGCCGAAACAATATTTTCAGGTCATAACCAGCGGAGCCTCACCTAAATTTAGCTACAAAGAATATAGTTTCTTTCCTCGCTTAAAACCACAAACTTGGAACTATTGGCTTCAAAACCCAGGGACCTTATTCCAAACCTGCACACTTACCTATCGAAACAAACTCGTGCGGCCGGAGTACCACCAACCCGATCCCGAAACAACGTGCGACTAATCTCGGTGTAGGATGTAGAAACCAGTGAGGCATTCCTATCCGTGATTGGGGGTAACCAGCAGTAATTATGAGCATACGACATGGTGGTGACACCAAATCTATCTGAAAGGTGTGACCAAATAATATTTCTCTATAGCGTTGACGGAATTCTCAATACAAAAGTAGCATAAATACACCCACACAGTTCTCTGGCGCCTCTAATTACAGTCAAACCCGGCTATAACGATCCCGGATAGAGCGAATTATGCTATATATCGAACAAAAATATTTCAGTTACGGAAATACATGGGAAACATATTCCTTATAATGAAGTTCACATCCGATATATTGAACTCTGCGCGCCTAGAATCGCCGCCGAAATGCATGGTCTCGGAGCGGCGATTGAGATGTGGATTGGCCGCGAAAACGGAGCAAGAGTTGTGACTTAGACATTGCGCCTCGCACGGAGCGACATGACACCCGACACTTTCCGTAACTGTTTCGGACGCGCGGGACTCACGACGGAACCCGCACAGTCAGCGAGTCCGGACCAAGACAGCAGCATCGGTGAACTGTAGGAGGAGCTCCCTCATATTCCCGATGATGTCGCGAGTGAAAGCCGTCCGACGCTTATAATGAAGCGCTTTCGGCAGTCAATGTGCTCCGCCAATGCTTCTTAGATTTTGGAGGACGCGGACTCGAACTGGTGCAAATAATGTTTCGTGTAGAGAATGCTATGCTAGTTGAAGCCGCCAAAACGAAAGTGAAAACAAAAATCACCGCTTTTTTCGTTGCAAAGTAGGCAGTTCAGGCGGAAAGTAGCTTTAATACTTGGAATAAATGAATTGTAATGGAGATTGCTTGAAGTGCTCTCGCCGTCTAATCCCTCTTCACCCACCGGTCAATCCCCGAATGAGCATGTACCACGGATCAACGGCTGTCATCACCGGTGCCTGATCGCGCGGCTCGAGTCGAATCCTCTGGCTGGTTCAACTTGGACGGTTTTGCCTCTTGATCCCTGTCTAGCGGACTCTGTCTTCCTTCCAATAAACCCCTTTGCAATTGATGGAGGAGCCGGGGTTTGAGGTAAACCATCGTACAGCCTGGAACTCCGCAGCCGGAAGCTACCAATGCCCGTCACCCCCATGGCCGCTGCCGACCAACCGCCTCCACAGGTGCCATCGGTCATCTGCGCTGGGGCGCTCCGTCAGCGCGACCCGCCGTTTTTCAGCGGTAAAGGTGACTATGACGTTGAAGATTGGTTGTCTTCTTACGAGCGAGTTAGCGCTTACAACAAATGGGACGACGCTACCAAGCTGCACAACGTCCCATTTTCCCTCGAAAAACCCGCGATCTTGTGGTATAACAACAACGCAGCGACCATGAAGACCTGGGCTGACTTCAAGAACAACTTAACTCGTGACTTTGATCGACCCGCCATACGGAAACTGCACGCTGAACAATGCCTACGTACACGGGCGCAACTACCGGGTGAGAACTTCACCAGTTACATTGAAGACGTTGTGGATCTTTGTCGGCGCGTCAACTCGTCCATGTCCGATGATGAGAAAAACACACCATGAAAGGAGTGGACGACGACACGTTCCACATGCTTGTGTCCAAGAACCCTCGATCCGTGACTGAAGTGATTGGCCTGTGCCAGAGTTTTGAGGAACTGCGCCGGCAAAGGGCCTTGGTTCGCCATTCATTGCTGACCACGGAATCTCTCTCGAGCCTCACGTTCTCGTTGAACCAATTGCAGCTCGAGGCGAAAATCAAAGAATTTGTCCGCGAGGAGGTAGCACGTCAGCTATCGCTGGTGCCGTTTACTGAGCAGGCTTCGTCCAGCCTGCCTTCTGCTCTGCAGGCGACCATCCGCGAACAGATTGCCGAGGCACTCCCGCCTGCTAACGTCGCTACCGCAGCGGTCGCACCCCTGGCCGTTCCGCAGGTGGCAGCTACAGTCGCGCGCCGCTCACAGCTACAGTCGCTGCAGCTCCAGCAGTCATGCCAATGACGTACGCTGACTGTCTCGCGCAGCCAGTGCACCCATCTTTCCGGTCGTTTCGGCCAGCGATACCAGCAGTGCAACCTCCCACTTTGCAGCCCGCTCCCCAGTTTCCACCGACCAGACCACCAGCTGTGCCGTACGGTAATCCCTGGCGCACTCCCGACAACCGGCCTATATGTTTTTCTTGCTGCTGCTCCGGTCACGTCGCCCGTTACTGCCGCCGTGTTGCTTCATCTCCTCGTGTGCCCCAGACGTCCGCCTACGCCGCACGACCACCACATCATAACGTGTCCTCAGGACCACCTCCAACCTCGTTTTCCGCCGACCGTCAGATCTTCGAAGGCCGCCGATCGCCGTCACCCCGTCGCCGCTCCCTATCCCCCATGCGCCGCCACCCCTCCCCCACTCCAGAGGGAAACTGATTCGCGCAGTTCCTGAGGCACGAACTGCGTACCCGTTGAAATACCGAAGCCCTCACCTACCTCCGCAAAATGTAATTGACGTGTTAATAGATGGAGTACCTGCGCTGGCGCTTGTTGATACCGGAGCAGCCGCGTCGGTCATCAGTGCTAAACTGTGTCGGTCGCTGAAGAAAGTCACGACGACACTTCTGGGACTTTCTCTCCAAACTGCAAGCTCAGAACATGTTGCACCTTTGGCTGCGTGTACTGCTCGGGTCGCCATTCAAAATATTCTCTACACGATTGAGTTCGCCGTCTTGCCCATGTGCTCACACGACGTTATTCTTGGGTGGGACTTTTTGTCGAACCAGAACGCCGTAATTGACTGCGCCCGCGCCGAAGTCGAATTCTGTTCGCAAAATGACGCTCCGACCCCGAACGATTCCTCTACTAACGGAGAAAAGCTGGCCGTAGACGAAGACGTGGATATCCCGCCGCAAAGCTCAGTTCTCGTCGCCCTTTCCGGCAGTACTCTGGCGGATGGACCTGTTTTATTTACGCCATCAAACGTTTTCGTTGCTCGCAAGGGTTTGCTGCTTCCGTTTGCTGTGCTGACACTCCTATCTGGCCGCACAGCGATGTTTGTTTGCAACCAGACGACCCGCCCTTTCAGCTTGCTTCGTGGGGAAACTGTCGGCAATATTGAACCTGTCGAATCCGTCTTCAGCCTCGACGTTTCCGACAACGCACCTTCACAGCAGCTACATTCGCTGAACGCGATTGGTCCCACCGATACGCCCACCTCTGACGACATCTTCCAGAAGTCCATCGCTTCCGATTTAGACCCCTCGCAACGCAAAGACCTTCTGGCTCTTCTTAGGAAGTTTCAGTCTTCCTTTGACTGCAAGCAAGCTCCTTTGGGCAGAACATCCACGGTCGCCCATCACATTGACACAGGTACCCACATGCCGTTGCGACAGCGACCATATAGGGTGTCGGCATCGGAACGTGGCGTGATTAGTGAGCATGTTGATGATATGCTCCGACGTGGCGTCATCCGACCTTCTCAAAGCCCCTGGTCGTCGCCTGTGGACCTAGTAACGAAAAAAGATGGGTCCCTCCGATTCTGTGTTGACTATCGCCGCCTTAACAAGATCACCCGGAAAGACGTTTATCCCCTGCCTCGAATAGATGATGCCCTTGATTGTTTGCACGGTGCTCAATACTTCTCCAGCCTTGATTTGCGCTCCGGTTATTGGCAGGTCCCGGTTTCTGAGTCTGATCGACCAAAAACAGCTTTTGTCACGCCAGACGGCCTATATGAGTTTAATGTAATGCCGTTTGGCCTGTGCAACGCGCCCGCCACGTTCGAAAGAATGATGGATAATATCTTGCGTGGTCTCAAATGGCGGACATGTCTCTGTTACCTAGACGATGTCGTCGTGTTTTCTTCGGATTTCCAGACTCACCTGACCCGTCTACACCAAATGTTGACATGCCTAACTGCTGCAGGGCTCCAACTGAACCTGAAAAAGTGTCGCTTTGGTGCTCGCACATTGACTATTCTCGGCCATGTCGTGTCAAAGGATGGCATCCTACCAGATCCCGAAAAGCTCGGTGCTGTCGCCGACTTTCCCAAACCGACGTCAATGAAAGCCCTCCGCAGCTTCATTTGGCTGTGCTGGTACTTTCGGCGCTTTGTACGAAATTTTGCGTCTATCATTGCGCCACTGACCAAGCTCCTCGGTGGTGACAATGGCCTGTCCTCGTGGTCCAAGGAGTGCGATCAAGCGTTTACAACCTTGCGGCGCCTGTTGATTTCGCCACCCATACTGCGGCACTACGATCCGAACGCCCCTACTGAAGTCCATACTGATGCCAGCGGCGCAGGACTCGGTGCGGTGCTCGCTCAACGCAAGCCTAACTACGAAAAGTACGTCGTCGCGTACGCTAGCCGGACTCTTACAAAAGCTGAACCAAACTATTCGGTTACCGAGAAAGAATGCCTTGTCATCGTCTGGGCTCTTTCCAAATTTTGACCCTAGCTCTACGGCCACCCTTTTGACGTGGTAACCGACCATCACTCGCTGTGCTGGCTGTCGTCCCTCAAAGACCCTATGGGACGTCTTGCTCGTTGGGCGCTCCGCCTGCAGGAGTATGATATTCGAGTTGTTTATAGATCCGGCCGAAAGCACTCTGATGCGGATGCACTGTCTCGCTCTCCGCTGCCTGGTAACCCGGAACGTCTTGCGGGAACCGATACGCTCGTAGCGTCATTGACCTTCACCGACATAGCTTCCCGGCAGCGCAGTGATCCATGGATTGCGAATATCATCGAGTTTCTCTCCACTACACCGACTCCTACGCGGCCCAGGGCTCTTCGACGCCAAGCCGCCCACTTCGCCATACGGGATGACCACCTTCTCTATCGCTGCAATTATATGCCCGATGGTCGGAAGTGGCTTCTTGTGATTCCGCGCAGTTTACGTGCGGATGTATGCGCTGCTCACCATGCTGATCCCCAAACCGCTCACGCTGGCCTTCTTAAAACGTGGAATGTACAGCTTCGTGCGCAAATACATTCGTGCTTGCACTGACTGTCAGCGCCGCAAGACGCCTGCACCGCAACCACCCGGCCCTCTGCAGCCTTTGTCATGTCCCCTTCGTCCTTACGATCGTGTCGGCATCGACCTGTACGGCCCCTTGCCATGCACTCCTTCCGGCAACCGATGGATTATTGTTGCGGTCGACTACCTAACCCGCTACGCCGAAACCGCAGCGCTGCCAGCCGCTACGGCGTGTGATGTTGCTGGGTTCGTCTTGCGGTCCCTTATATTGCGGCATGGTGCACCCCGCGAATTACTCAGTGACAGAGGGCGCGTATTCTTCTCTGAGGTGGTTGAATGCCTCCTCGCTCAGTGCAGAATTGTTCATCGCACTACGTCCGCATACCACCCACAGACGAACGGCCTGACTGAGAGATTCAACCGCACACTCGGAGACAGGCTCACCATGTACGCCGCTCATGATCATTCAAATTGGGATGTGGTGCTACCTTTTGTAACGTTTGCTTACAACACCGCCGCACAGACCACTACTAGCTTCTCACCATTTTTCTCCTCTATGGGCGCGAGCCGTCTTGCACAATAGATACAATACTACCGTACAGCCCCGATTCGTCTGAGTGCCACCCTATTTCGGACATAACTCGACAAGCCGAAGAGTGCCGCCAGCTCGCCCGCTCACTGACAGCAAATGACCAGGGTCGCCAGAAGCATCTTCACGACAACGACCACGCCTCATCTTCCTTTCGTGCTGGCGACCTTGTGTGGCTGTGGGTCCCCGCTACAACACCGGGTCTATCCTCCAAACTGCTTTCGAAATATCACGGCCCCTACCGTGTCCTCAAGTGTACTTCTCCCGTGAACTACACAGTAGAACCACTGACGCCCTCTACATACCTTCGCTGTCATGGCAGCGAAGCCGTCCACGTCAGTCGCTTGAAGCCCTACTACGACCCCGCAGTCGTTTCATCGCCGTAAGTCGCCAGGATGGCTCCTGCTTCACCGGGGGCAATTGTAATGGAGATTTCTTGAAGTGATCTCGCCGTCCAATCCCTCTTCACCCACCGGTCAATCCCCGAATGAGCATGTACCACGGATCAACGGCTGTCATCACCGGTGCCTGATTGCGCGGCTCGAGTCGAATCCTCTGGCTGGTTCAACTTGGACGGTTTTGCCTCTTGATCCCTGTCTAGCGGACTCTGTCTTCCTTCCAATAAACCCCTTTGCAGAATTATTTTGGGTATGCCAACGGCTACTTTACTGTGTTCGTTTTTGCATGCGGGGATGGTGGAGTTGAGGAGGGGGAGGGGGGCTCCCGCGGATTGCGAACTTGTATCGATAAGTTCGTTATAGGCGGGTTCGGCTATATCGAACTATCGGATATATCGAACTAATCGCGGTGCATATTGCCGTTCGCTATAAACGGGTTTGACTGTAATTTGAAAATGGTGCCTATTCATGACTAGACCACTGAAGGTACAAACTCAAGTGGTGAGACGTACTAGGTTGAGGGGAACGTCATGTTTTGGTCTTAACAGTGTGCCTATTAATAACTAATCTACTCCAGGTGACGAGAACAATATGATGGAGGGCCAAATTGTGTTCTGAATGGCGTGTGGCTTCGGTGGCGGCCACGTGCTGATATCACACGCCACAGGACGCTCCTTCTTCAACGCATCGCCCTGCAGGACACCTTGAGCTTCAAAGAAACGTGGAGCTTCGGGTAAGTGATTGTTCGCCGACATGAACCCTGGCAATATAAGCTTCGCCCAAACGTTGGGAACTGCGGAGAGCACAAACATCCAGAATTGTTTACCTCGTCCGACGCGCTCGCTCCACTCCAGATTTCCAGTTCTTAAAAAAAATGTCCTGGCACTTACTAACAGAACACTATCTAGTTACTTGTCCTAGTATAAACTAGGTACTTAGTGGATTTTACTAACTGGCCATGCATAACCTAGTAAAAGCTGCGGGTGACAATGCGCATAGGCTGAGCGTACAGCGCAACATAGACACATTCAAAACGCACATATCACACTTAGACAACCAATAAATAAATTGAGCCAGAAAGCAACGGAACGAACAAGGAGACCGAGTATAAGTGCGTTGCTTTAGAAGTACACCTGCTGTTCTTGCTTTTATAGCCAGCATCAGAAAGTCATTTGGATAGAGTTGGTGGGCCTCTGGCAAAAGTCAAATATTTTAGCGATAATTTTAGAATCACGCATTTTAATGTGACCATATACAAGTCAGGATGCGGATTAGCAAAAACTTTTAATCGTAACCAGAAGTGGGAAAAGAGCTGTAGTTATTACGTTGAATAATTTATAGAATTTTCTTTCTGTAGTGATTGTTAGTATCAAACAAGCAAGTGCACGCTCTAGACAAGGAACGGTTCCATACTTAGTGGCAGGACCTAAGTAACGTTTTGGGGGGTAGTAAGGTTCGTAAGGAGTTAGTAAATACAGCCGTTACTACCCTTTTACGAGCTTTTTTGTTACAAGTGAGATCTCGTGATTCAGTACTGGTCGAATGCTACTCCCAAAGATTTTACGGGATGTGCCTCCCAGTTTACGTTCTAAAAACATCGTGGCATGGTATCCGTTTTTCCGTGCGAGAAACACAAACGCTTGCTTCTTTTTCCCGAGATTTCTGTCGCCTTGCAATATAAATCAACCCTTTAAAGCTTCTCTAACGATGCCCTTGACTGCACAGAAGACTCGAACATCATCCGTACAAAGTAAATTTTAACTTCAGTAATGACTGCATACGTGCATTTTATTATACGCGATGTTATTGCTCACACAAATGCTCGAGACAAATAGCAAAAAGTTCCGACGATAACAAGTAACCTTATTGACAAACAGTATCTGAACTTCTGTGTGAAATTTTGGTTTTAATGACGCTGGCACTACAAGGCGCCAGGCCATTTTTCACTGTCTGATATTATAACCCAACAGTGCCATGCTCGACTATTAAAAATAAAAAGTCGTGCAGCACGCAATCAAAGGCCTTCTTTAGGCCTTGTTGTAACGTTGCAACAAAATTCCCGTGTGCATCCCAATACCCGGATATATGCTTGCCTGTGTGAATTTTCGTAAACGCAGTTCCGAATTTGTACCACCATGGTGGCACAGTCTCTGTGGAATTGTACTGCTGAGCACAAGGTTGCCAATGCGATCCTGGCAGCGAATGCCTTTCATTAGTTGTTGGAGGCGAACAACTTAAGCTCTGTTGTGCTGAGATTTTGACGCACGTTAAAGACTTCCAGGTATTCGCAGCTGTGGCTCAGTGGCTAAGGCGTTGTTCTGCTGAGCACGAGGACGCGGCTTTGATTCCCGGTCGCGGCGGCAGCTTTTCTGAAGCACGCAGAAAGCGAAAACGCCCGTGCGCTCGATATTTCGACGCACGTTAAAGATTGCCAGGTGGTCAAATTAAATCCCCAGCCCTCCACTACGGCACGCCTCATCACCTGTGTAGCGTCGGCGCGTTAAAACTCATAATCAATTAATGAAGTATTTTCAGGTGTTCGAAATAGAATTGTAGCCTTCTAGTACGGCGCGACTCATATCCCAGTTGTAGCTTCGAGGCGTTAACACCCGGAATTTGAGGTTTTGTATACATCTGATGACACAAAACTACATGCCGCAGTAAAACCTCACTTACGACTCTTGGCAAACCCGTTGCAAATATGTTCGCGAAAATTTTTACACTCGGCATTATAATATTAATTGGCCTCAAGTACTCACTTCATACAAATAGGTTTTGACGAGTCGCCCGTCTCCCGTATGAAAACTCGTCCGTCTTCCGAAAACGTGGCAGGCATGTCTTTTAATCTATGGGTTTGTATAACACCCTCTTTGCTGTCCTAATCTTGTTTTTGAAAATCTTTAAATAGTATAATGCAGACACGTTATGTACAGGTACTTTAAAAGGCTCATCTACACTGATTTTTGGGAAGTAACTTGGTGAGCTGCTAGCAGATTTCCCGTCGGAGCAATATATGCCCTGCCTCATGGTGGAATGTGCTTGCCCGTGGGATAAACCAGAATTTTCGGTACCGGATAAGCTTGGTCGCCCACAAAACACACCAACAGTAGCAGCGCAGCAGGAGAAGGCAATGGTGAGGACAGCCAAAGGTGAAGAAGAGATAGTCAAAAAATCATGCCCCCCTCCGTCCAACGACGACGATGGTTGATCGCGCCACCGTATGCGCGATCCACCCCGCTACAAAGGGTAAACCAATAGAAATCATCATCATCATCCAAAGTAGGGGGAGGGGTCCAGGTGCAGCCAAGTTTTTTAGGCGGAGTTTGGATACTGCCTAGTTCAAAAAGCTCTGGGGGATCACGGTAGGAAGGAGCCATATGGGGTAGCAGACGATAAGAAAATCTCTTTCGTCCCTAGGTTACAATGATCACAAATAGTTGCATAGCAGCTGATAGCAATCATAATAAAATATTCCCAGTGTTCATCGTTTCCAATAAACGTTGGATTTGTTTCCTCACCTACTTTCACATTTTGTGATCACCTACTACCTCATTTGGTTATTTCTAGCTGTGGAAGTCACAATTACTTGATATAGGAGTTGCGAAAGTCCCCATATGCACCATGCATAAAAACGCCCCAGTATTGATCCACTGTTTTGGATTTTCAGCTCAGTGGCGCTATTTTTTGTTCAAACTGGGGCTCTATTTTCGGCTGCACAAATTGCGGCAATACGCCATGTTTTTTTTTGCGTAAGCCAGACGTAAGCAAACAGTGACGTGCTTCACATATAGCTATGACGACATGCAGACGTCAAACTCGACTTCAATCAGCGCTGTAATAAACAAAGGACTCGCTTTTCTTTGTTATTTTTCTCATGAGTTCGCTCATGTGACCCAGCATCTGACTAGGACAAGTGTGGACAAATGCCATGCATTGGGTTTTCTTTGTCATGGAGAGGCTTGTACTGCCCTCTTATGTTGCGGTTACGCAAAACAAATTATTTTTACTTGGGATTTCTGGATTTTGAAAGCAAATGATTTCTACTTGGAAACAGTCGAAGCTATTATTTCTTTTGGTAGAAAACATGCCTTAAACCGCATGTCATGCGAAACTGCGCCTGCTGCAAATTCCCGGACATTCCGTGGCGCCGGAGGTCGGCGAAATGTTTTGCCCTATTTCGCGCCAAAACCGGCTGCCAGTTTCAAGCTATTACATAACATTACGTCACTTTTACGCAGGCTGAAGTTGCCAATGTCGAACGTGATCGTTCCCACCAACTGCTCAAATTACCTCACGCCTTCTCACCCAAACACAGAGAGGGCGTGTATTACAAGCAGTACTGTTGTTGAAAGCAAAACCAGGACTACGTTATCATGTCCGGTGCATTTAGACTAGTTTTTTATTGCCGGCCAAGAATTATGCGCTTTCAGTAAAGAGAAGTAAGGCAAACTTTAGAACTGTTCATAGTAAACGACTCACAACCGCTTTGTAAACGGGAAGCACGTGACCAAAATTGTAAGCCAATCAGAAAAGACTTCCGGCAAATTGCACTATTCCCCGGGAATTGGCGCAGTCGGGAATAGGGCCTCTGACATGGAATTGTATCATTTGAAGTAAAACTTAGTTGTAGATTAGGTCTGCTTTATGGCTGCAATGTGCTAAAAATGTGGAACACCTTTTGACTACCTAAGAACTTACGCCTTATATACTTGACGTAGGGAAGTATGCTTAGAGTACTGAAAATAGCTCTGAAAACTGGAGAGGCGAACAGGGGGCTCATTTATTGCTGAAATAACAAACTTCACTTCCTAATAAATTTACAGGATGTCTACGCACTAGTGCACAATAATTGACAGCGTGGACAGTGCCAGAGATAAAAGCTCAACAAGTCAGTAAGGTTGGCTTTCCTTTAAAGCGCGCTTTTTCGGTCAGGTCGTCATTACCGGAACGACGTGAATGCTGCCAACGCAATCATACGAACTCTTACCGGAACGTAAGCGTGAGTACGACAGTAAACATGTATTTGCTTCAAGTTCACTTTTGCTCTATATTTGGTTTGCTGCAAGGCATTCTGCACAAGTTTTTTGCGCCACTGCCATTGCTTCCTCAGATTCATTGATTGCAGGGTGTAACGCGCTAACGCAACGCAGGCGATGAGGCGCGCTGTAGTAGAGGGCTCCGGATTAATTTTGACCAATTGGGCATCTTTAACATGCGGCGAAATCTCTTAAACACGGGTGCTTTTGCTGTTCGCCTCCATCAGAAAAGCGGCCACCACAGCCGGGAATCGAACCCTCGACCTCGTGCATTGGTTCTTAAGACGACGTGTAGCTCACCAAAACATGAGATTAAAGGCATACCTTCTCCAGGAATTAAAACAAGAGCAAGTCGTGGTAATTGGCTTTACGTTAAGACTAGCTGATGTTGCAAAACGCCCTTCGCAGAGGATTACACGCATTGGAGATCCAACCAGTTACCGGAGAAAATTAGCCCATCACGCGTACTGTTGCGCCCCGTGTGCCATTCGAGTGCGTTTACTTTAAAGGAGCCTGGCAAACAGGACGAATAAATATACATTATCCCAACATACCAAGGAATAGATTGCCTAACGGCAAGCACACAAACCATAATGAGCCCCTAATGATTCCTTATATTAGAAATTTTTGGGTCAATTAGTTAGCCCCGGAAAAATGTAGGATAGCTTCACCGTACTAGGGTTTTGCTATTCTTTCAGGGTGCCCATACCTCGAACAGGGGAGTATCCCGTTAACTCATGTGTACCGAGTTCAACACATTTAACAGCAACGAACCTCCGCGTTGCCCTACGTACATCTAGCGCCGCCTGCTGATAGCTACCGGCGTTACCAGCGAGATTAAAAAATGGCGCTGGGGCAGCCAGGCATGTGGGATATCTTGTTTCTTAGATACTTTTTTCTAGTTAGGCAGTTTGCTTCTTGGTACTGTTTCTGGGTGTGAAATTAAAGAAGGTAACACCTAAATAACGAATGCGAGTGATCACCTTTTCTAAAAATTGACGAACACAGGGTTGGGGCACAAGTAGTTCTCGCCGCTTTGCATGCTTGCGAATGTGCGTTGAAACTTTGGTGCGCTAATAATGAACGTCTGCGCCTAAGAACCGTGCCAAATGCAAAATCAAATCTTATCTGGTTATCAGCCGCCGATAAGTGCTGAAATAGTTGTTGGCTGCTGTCGGGCTGAGGGACTGTTCTTATCGGACTTCACCTCCGAAACCACGCAAGCCTCTGGCATACCTTTCACATACCTAGCTACTGCAGCGCCGTTTACGAATCTAGTCGGTCGCTGCGGTTAGCTGCGCTGTATGCATCGAAAGCCACGCGTTCGCGCGTTGTGGTCCACAGTTTTGACGTCTGTATTAAATCATTGAGCTTATATAAATGTCTGAAGAGCGCGGTTCGTAAACGAGGAAAAATTTGCATACAAAAGAAAAACAAATTTTCGTTTTGAAGTATATCTTAAGCATTGAAGTCCCGATACATCGCTCCATCCTTGTTTACAACCGAAGCAATACACCCCGAAAATAAGCGAGCCGCTGCTTTTGCCATTTCCATCCATCATAGCTGCATAGAACGAGCTGAAATGGGCGGCATTCTGTCCCAGCAAGTGCTTTTTACAAAACATTGGAAGATAAACTTGGCATATTTTTATAACCATTATCCAGTTTGCCCAAAAGACAGTAGATAGCACCTAAGATTGAGCCGCACCTAATCGATTGGCAGCCGTGTATGCCCACTAGCTATTTGTAGTCAATAGCGTTCACCCTCATCGACCTTTACCGCTCATTGAATCTGGGCACGTTCCACGTGAACCTGAACCGCATGCGTGTCTTGGGCGCTGGAAATCGTGAGATCGTTGTCATGTTTTCCTCATAAACGACTGGCTTTGCGCGATGCATAGCGCGATAAAAGTGACACAAACAGCAATAAAAACAGCTACACGAAGACAAGGGCAATGTGCTGCTTTGTTTACTTCATTTTTTAAACCGAGTTGCCTGATTATGCTCAGCAAAATAACACACTTGCGAGGACTGCGCCATCCATTTTGGAAGCAGTAATTATAACATTGGGGTCCTAAATTAAAATCCATGCTTCTCAGATGTAACGTGTGGGACCACTGTGATAATAGTGCAGCTGTCGAGGTCAATGCGAAGCCAAACGTCTTCCTCTACAGTGTCACATCATTCAGTCACTGACACTTTGGAGCTCATTGATTATGGGGCCGCGGTACAGGGTGGTACCAACGCTGTGGCATAGCTTGCGTGTTTCTTTTTTCTCATAGAAGGACGGTATCTTTCTATCTCACTTTCTTTCCCTCTCCGCTCACTCAACCATCTCAGCAGTACCGCACTGCGACTGTGTATATAAAAGCAGCTTCAACCCCCAGATCAGCAGTTGAACCAACAGAAGCTGAAAGAAACCATGGTAAGGGCTTCTGCTTAGACTGTTGTAGTGATGTTAGACACTAAGAACGCTCAAAGAGGTGTTAGGTATGAGGCGTATAGCTGTCAAACTTAACTTTCCGGAACCTGAGCTGTCTTTCCATGAAGTGCTAGCAATGAGACTCCCCCTGTACCAAAGAACGTATTACGTATAAAGGATGTTTTTCCATGCTGTATTTGAATCTTCTGAAAACGTTTGAATCTTCTCAAATAGGAATAACTAAATGTCAGCGAACAGAACCGAAAATCTTTAAGATGAGAAACCTAATAAAGAAAATGGCGTCAAATGCCGGATTAGGTGACAGGGGCTGCGTTTTAAACTGGCGCCGTAAACTTGATATAGTCATCGTTTCTACATTTCCCGCAGTATAGCAGCTTACAGTTACCACAGGCGCACCGCATTAACTCCGAATAGGGAGCTTTTTGATTGCCAGGAGCAAACCTTCAACATGCAGGATGAGGTTGTTAGCGGCGCCTAATGAACAACTTAGAGTTCCCAAATAAACACACAACCCTATTGAGGATCTGACGAGGTGCCCGAAGATCGTGTTTGCTGCGGATTGACCGAAAGAGCAATCTCTGACTGCACATAGACAATACCATTACGATTTGAGAAAACACCAATATTTATGGCGAGGGGGTGTGTAAAAATGGCCAACACTGCACGTTTACCGGAGGAGTGCCATCGCTTTGCTTAAAAAGCATGACCCAAATCTCATTCGTAAGATTCGTATAGTGCTGTTTTAGTTCTAACAACTTCTCATTTAATGACCTTAGAGCGAACCGTTTTCCATCGTGGATTCTACACAGTCCCTTGTATATTTTGAATCAGATATGTTTTCAAAATATAAAGCAAGTTCCAAGGGTCAGCCAAAAAAAGCTTGCGTTTTCTGTACTTGCCGATTTTTTCAGTCTCAAGCAGCATGCTCAATGCCACAGACTGACCCGCAGCGGTGGCTCAGTGGCTTAGGCGTTGCGCTGCTGAGCACGAAGACGTGGGTTCGATTCCCGGCCACGGCGGCTGATTTTTTGATGGAGGCGAAAAGCAAGAACGCCCGTGTGTACGAGATTTCGGCGCACGTTATAAATCCCCAGGTGGCCAAAATTATTCCGGAGCCCTCCACTACGGCGCTACTCATCGCCTGCATTCCGTCGGCGCGTTAAACCCTACAATCAATCAATCAATCAATCAATCAATCAATCAATCAATCAATCAATCAATCAATCAATCAATCAATGCTACAGGTGGTTTAAGTAGCGTAACCACTGCGGCAAACTTAGAACTGATGTACTTTCGGACGAAAAAGTTTGTGGGGTGTCCAGTGCTCTGCGGAGGGGCGAAAATTTGCATTGCTGCGTCATCTGCCGCCACAGACCACCAGATCGAGGCTCACGGAACTTGCGTGCAGTGCTCGCTTTGTGCATGCCTGTCCTTCCTTCCTTCGTTATCAGGCATCTCTGGTGCCTTGCTTCCCCGAGATGTGCTTTCGGTATCCGCTGGTCATCCTTCTTCACAGAGTGAAAGGGAACTCATTTATTTCCATTTCTTTCAAACAAAGAGCAACTGTGTGTTCTGCCTTTTAAAATGATTGTGTTTTCTCGTAATCCCAGAAATTACCTTGGGCCAGAATGGCTGTATTTTTAAGCACGTAACAGTTCTGACTTTCCCTTCATGTATAGTGGAGGCTCGTTATAGTGATCTTAAATAAATAGAGTAATTTATGGCCATTTTGTCGTCCTGGAGGCAAATTTGAGCAGGACTTTTTTGAAGATAGCAACATTAGATTCAGATCTGCACAGAATTCCCCAGGAAGTTGGCTTTCTCACAACACACCATTTCGATGCACGCAGTTTGTTCAGATCCTACAACCCATAACAGCTCCGCTGTAACTACTTTACTGCTCGACCAGAAAGCACTTTGTAGATGGCATACATTCAGACAAAGTTGATCCCCACGCAAATGCTGGTGGCGAAATAGGTGTTTTGTTACAGCAGTCGGCAGCAGACCCACTGCATTGGTCGCACAGCGTCAAAGAGGCTGCGGGAACATCCAAAGCACGCTACGGGGAAGCGCGTAATTACGAAGTAAAGACAGGATTGCACAATGCGCACACGGCGCAGAAGTTTCTTGAGCCGCGACTCAAAGGTCTGTGGCGGCAGATGGCGCAGCAATGTGGTTTTGCGCAGCTCGGGCACGCACTGCGCATCCCGCAAACTTTTGCGTCCGACAGCACTAGTGCAGAGTAAAGACTTCATCGCGTTCCGCAATATGTAATTTCCGCATAAACCATAATTTTTTGCAGTGAATTCCAGCCGTTGTTGTATTTTCACGTGCTGAATTGTCATCACAGCACAGGCTGTCAAATTGTCATCAGCACATTGATAGTGTACTTTGTCCTTTTTCAAATGATGCAAACATAATTCCTTGCTTTAAGCCACCACTTCATTCAGCATAAATTTGATGGACATGATTACGAGGTTTAACGTGCATGGGCTAGCGGAGGGCTCCGGATTACGTTTCGCCAGCTGGGTATCTTTAAGGTGCGCCACGTTCAGCAAAACCTACTGCATTCACCAAATAATTGTTTTACGGAGAGTAGAAATTACTGCTATTTTTCCGTTATCACTGAAAACATTTAGGAGTAAATACATGTGATGTCGGGTTTTTGTAATTATTTCTTTTTTTTTTACTTTTTCACGTTACCCTTTATTTCAACGCAGCTGGATAAAGGAATATTATGTGGTGTCACGTACCCACAGCTATGAAAAAGCAAAGTCTTTCCCAAGCAATAATTTTTCACTATACCGGTACGATTTGTTTATGCAGTGTTAGTGTACTTCAAGGTATCCTCGGACGGAAGACAGCATAACGATTGGCACATTAATACACGCATCTGCCGGATGCGAGAAAACGGCGCAAAATCAGTTATCTACATAATACACAAATGCCCTTTTTTACAAGGATTGTTACAAACATTACATGCATACAATACACCAGCACAATATAGAAGCATCGATAAAACTGTACCACGTCATTGGGACCGTATGCATTTTACCAGACGGAAAAACATGGGAATTCTACCACTTTGTTCATTTGGTAAACAACCATTTTCTCCGATAAGACAAAAAAACACCCTTAAATGAACACACGACATATCGTCGCACATGGACACCACACCTACGCCTATAATACAAAGCCAAATTCTTCGTCTCTCATTTTGTTTCCCAGATCCGCGCCTGCATTTTCCTGGCTCTGGCCACGAGTGCCCTCGCTGGCTACACCGGCTTCCCTACCTACGGCCCGGGCTACGGCTACGGCTACGGCTACGGCCTTGGTTACGGCGGCCTCGGCTACACCGGCTACGGCTTGCCCCACTATGGTCTTGCCCATGGTGTCGGTTACTCTGGCCTCGGCCTCGGCTACGGCCTGTCCCACTACGGTCTTGGCCATGGCGTTGGTTACTCTGGTCTCGGCCTCGGCTACCGCTTCGCCCCAACCGTCGGTTACCCCGTTGCCACTCCAGCTGTATCCAAGACCGTGTCTACCTACACCGCTGCTCCAGCCGTGACCGCCGTTGCTCACGGTGCCCCAGTCGGCGCCTACGCTGCTGGCCCAGTCGGCGCCTACGCTGCTGGCCCAGTCGGCGCCTACGCTGCTGGCCCAGTCGCCGCCTACGCTGCTGGCCCAGTTGCCACTTACCCTGTCGCCGCTCCAGCTGTTGCCAAGACCGTGGCCACCTACACCACTGCTCCAGCCGTGGCCACCGTTGCCCACGCTGCCCCAGTCGCCGCCTATGCTGCTGGGTACCCCACTTATCCCGCCGTGGCCAGTGTTGTCCGCCCCGCCCCAGTCGTGGCTGCTGCCCCAGCTGTCGCCACCACGACCGCCGTGCACCCCGCTCCAGCTGTGGCCACTGTTGCCCACGCAGCCCCAGTGGTCGGCTCCTATGGCTTCGCCCACGCCGCCCCATTCGTCGGTGCCTACGGTGTCCCACATGCCGCCCCAGTCTACGGCTACGGTGTTGGCCACCTCGGCTATGGTGTCGGCCACTACGGCTTCGGCCATGGTCTTGGCGTGTACGGACTGAACTACGGCTATGGCCTCGGCTCTCCCTTCGACTACACCACCCTCCTCCGCAAGAAGAAATGTAAGTGCTTGAAGTATTCATTATTTGAGTCTGTATTACCCTTAAGAGTAAGACCTCTGCTATTTGGTCAACACTTCTTTAACACGAATCGTCAACATGGTGAACTCATATTTAAGCAATAACATTTATTTACAATTTCTCGAGTATAACAGTGCCCGTAAAATTCATGGCGACTTCGTTACTGGACGTTTCCTCCGGGTAAATGTTTTGTATTAAAAATGTCGTGCGCGCACCACCGTCATAAGTTTTAAAATGGTACTTTAAAGACAACCGTCGCGTTTATTGAAGGCGGTTTTCTGAATTCATGGTGCAATCTAGTGCAAACCAGAAACCGGTGGTGATGGCTGCTCTCTAAAACATGACGCAGCACAACAATATCCCCTTACACTAGGGGCAGCACATCAGGGATAGCTAGGAACAATTTTCCTTGTTGCCCTCAATGATGGCAGCCGTGACAAAGACTGCGGCTTAATGCGTTACCTTACGACATGCTAATCTGATGTGTGCTAGAGTGCTACAGCTTACTAATTTCTTGTTATTGTATTAGAGGGTTACGTGCTGCATACTGAAAGGAAATCTGTTTATTTTCAGAAATTTATTTACTAGGAATCACCACCATAAGATGCAAGAAGTGGAGTGCTTAAGACTTTTTACCCCAGTGTTGTTCTCAGTCTCGTCACGGCAACATGAGAGAGCTGCAAAAATAAATGATGATGAAATAGAATTGGCTCTGCTTTTGTGTCATTTTAGTTAGGCCCAAAACTGTGAGCACTAATTTCGATATATCTATTCTGGTCGGTTTTCTCTGTTAGCTTTTAATGAAACAAAGAATTCATCAAACCTTTGTCGGCCACTTTGGAGTTAACAGAAGTTGGCTTTTGTCTGAAATTGAAACAATGGCTTGCATCTGAAATAGAAACAAAGTTACCCCTTCCACCAGTGTTAGAGTCTGGATTGAAAAATTTATAACCTGAAGCTTGGGTCTATAAAATGTATTCAAAGCAAGTTATTACATACAGATAATCACGACTTACATACAGATTTACATACATACTTACATAAAATCACGACATACATAGAGATAATCACAGCTGTTATTCAAATTTCTTTGAAATTCACATCTGTGACTTGACAATTTGCCTGGCTGAAACATGCAGCGCAGGTGACACCAGCTTATGTGATTTTAGTGTTCTTTTTGTTTTGAAGCCTTTTGAGCACTGCTAGTAGCAGTGTAATATACCGACATAGGCCAACTGCCAACTTGTGTTCACGTTCCACGGTGGAGATGAAAGTATGAGAATAGATTTCATATTATTTCATTTATTTCGCCCTCAATGTGAGCGGCTTCACACAGGAGAGTGGAGTAAAGTTGTACAAAATATACAACAAAAGCAGCACGGCTTTTGTTATTCATGATTAGATGATGTCGGCAAAAGTCGTTTGAAATAATTTTCTTCCAAATTGTGAGGGACCTGCGAAGGCAGCTGTTGTCTCCGGCAGAGGCGTCCTGTCCTGCGATGTCCTGGGTATAATTGACCGCGAATATGTCTTATTGTGGCAATGCAATATTTCGATTTAATGCTGGTGGTCATTGCATGAGGAGGCGTGGGGTGGTGAAGGAATGAAAGAGGTGCGGAAAACCGGGGTAAGGCAAAAAATCTTGTGGAAGAAACAAATATGGAAGTACCGGCGACGATTTGCTCATTCTAAGACACAGAGTCGAATATTCAATGTTCACATTTCAAATTTTAGATATTCAAAGTCAAATACTCAAGCATTCAAAGTCAAACACAAAAGTTAGTCAAACAAATTCAAAGTCAAACAAAGTCAAACCCAAAGGCAAATTCAAATATGCTGTATTGAGATGAGCTTGACGTGGAATATTTAGGCGAGTGAACGCTCGTTGACCTATAGTGGCATTTTTATGCCCGCATAGTCGATGTAAGCGGCCGCGTGGTAAAACCCACACCGAGCTTATTTGGCCGATAGGGCGATGTGGTTGCTTGGGGCTTTATTGATCTCAAGAATGGCAGATCTTGCGAGTATTATGTCCGCCTTCCTCGGTTTGACAGCCTCACATATTCTTATTTTCATAGGTAGGCGAAGGATTATTTCAGCTTCCGACAGCCTCACTACGTCATGAAATTGGAGAGACACATCCCAGCTTAATATTTCTGTTAAGAACAAACTCGCCCTTGTCGCCCAACAATGTCGCAAGCGCCATGAAGTCTGTGCCCTGCAAGTTTACAGTAAAAGGCGTTCTGGGTTTAGTCTCCTCTGCAAAGGCCATATAGAGTAAATATTTACCGGGTATGATAATACTTCCCAAGATAGGAAGTCAAAAGGTTAGTTTGGTATCTGTTGACCTGCTGTTGAGCTTCGCGTTGAACTCATCTACCGCGCCTGTCAACATTTGACCAGTTGTCTAGACAGAAACTTCCGAAGATAGTTCTACTTGTTCACTATCACTGGTGGCTACCTTCTCGCCACGTCTGTCACTCGTAGTGCATTAGCGGTAGTGGCTTACCCTCATTTACATCTGCTGTTTCTCTTTCCAGGAGCATTTTTTGTTGCGCCTTTCCAGAGCCTTCATCTGCCCCTACTTCCACTCTGCTTTCTCCCTTTCTTCGCGCCCGAACCCAGCCACAAACTCCCCGAGTCGCGTCTTTTCCTGGCGCACTCGTCCCTGCTTGTGGCACTTCTTGAGAATTCTTGGCCCATCTCAATTATTTTTTGTACCTCACACGTTTTACGAAACATACAGATCTAAGGTTTAGACCTAACATAAGTTCGCCATCATAGTTGTCGTAAAATGCTGTATTTGCAAGGAAGCCACGTTGGCTTCAGAAGGAGAAGCGGGAAGCGAATTGAAAGAGCATAACAAGCTCTCTAGGAGGACCGTCTCCTTGGTGAACGCAGCTTCACACTGTCTGAGTATAGTGAGCCTGGAGAAGCCGGGTCCAGGTCTCGCAGGATGACCCCCAAAGCGTCCTTGCCAGATGCGGAAAATAGGCCATACAGTTACAAAACGGAAGGGCCATGGTGGGTCTTGTAGCCAGGCCGCAATCCAGACATTTGAGTAGTTCTCAAGGTAGACGTTAATCGATGGGTCGTAATTTTTGTGTTGGCGTATAGTAGGATGAAGAGGGTTGAGAAACTACTGATCTTTCCCTTCGTCGTTGTTGGTAATGCCGCCACCATTCGAGAACCTGTTCATAATAAAGTTCCGGGAAAAATAAGTTCCCCTCGCGCCGCCGAGATTTCCAATTCCCATAGTAAATTTAAAAACGTGAAAGCAGACGTCGCAAACACCTGCGTTTTTGGGGGCTACCATTTCGGGAGTCAGAAATTATGAATTGGGCAACGAGATTTGCGGAGGTGATATTATTTATATACATTCTACATCCCCCTCTGAAACCGTTCTTTTATGTGGGGATAACTTCATTATTTACACAAAAATAACAGTTTCATCAGCTACAACTCGCGATAAGTTTCCTTTCAGTTTTGATTTCAGTTATCTGTTGCGTAGTTTTGAACGTATGGTCACGACATAAGATGATCAACGCGAGCGCTATTGTTTACTTTTAGAGCCGCCGCATGGTGGCAGGAAGCGTGACCACGGGTGGCGCTGCGAAAAGCAGTTGCGTGACTTCGGCTCAGAGACTTCAACATTTGGCGCCTTCTTGAATCGGGCTTGCCATCACTGTTGTTTTAGATGCGACTGTATCTCATTCACTCGCCTTGTCCCTCCATACGGCGTTGTTGTTGTCCGTCCACACCCCTCCCCCATTCTCCTCGCCGCGCGAGCTGCACTCTCCGCCGCTAACCCCCTCTCCTCTCCGATAGCGAACACTCTCTCGCGAGGGACATTGGATTGGATTCGATTGGGTTGGCTTGGCTTGCCTTGGATTGGATTGCTTGGCTTGGCTTGGATTGGATTTGGATTGGATTGGATTGGATTGGATTAAAGTGGATTGTGTTGCGTCATAGCCGCGCCACGTTGCGTCATAGCCGCGGTCGTTCCAGCACCGGTGTTCCGATTTCGGGCACGTGCGTAGACTTGGTCTTCGCTGTAAATTGCACGGTGGTCCCGTTACTTCACCATCTACTACCCGTACACTTCAGCGACCACAAGGCCGTCATCGTTAACGTTACGCCGCGTGTTAAATGAAGAATACACCATACGCGTTCCTCACACGTTTCACGCAATTAGAGAATCAACCCAACGGAAACACCAAGTGAACCCCCAATATGCGTCGCATCTCCACAGGGTTCCCCTCGCGGGAAGGTGGGGTGATTTTTTGTTTGTTTCATTTTGTGCCTTCCCGCACTGAATTTTAAACTGCGTTGCATTTTAGCGTCATATGAGGCTCCACGTATCACATTAAACCTCCATCTATCAAAGCAATGTGACTGATTTGTAATTACCGTTCACGGTGCCGCCTTCCTCGCAAGAGCCCGTGCGAATCACACAAAGTCAATGCTGCTTGATGCTTTGAAGCGGCGTTGAGCCGGCGTTACTATTCAGCAATCTTTTAAACAAAAAGAATAAGCCTGCTCCTCAAAAGTGAGAATTGAGAGAGCACAAGATTATGTATCGACGAACAAAAGGAGATTGACACCTTTTTTCTGGAAAAGCTTGTAAGATATGCCGGAAGACATTTTAATTGTCTGAGACCACTAGTAGGCAAAGTGTAATAGATTTTTCTATAACATTGGGAAGAGCTATATAATTTAGCTTCCCACACGTTGTAACAACCTGTGTGTATGTCGGGACACCGCTGTGGATTCGGAAGTAATGTATTATGTTGGGTACAAGAAAACCACAATTTTTGGCTTCTGCGGTGGTTGTGATCCATTTGTAAGGAGTAATGATGTGTATTGAGAGGAACTCTGCGGCCCGGCAAAATGAACAGATTGGGCTATTTTAACTCGATACAAAACGCGCAGAAACACAGGCTCCTTTACCAGCGAAGCCTTCACGAAACTTTGTCGTGCGATATTCCTTGGTTGTTTGAGTGTAAACTTCGACTCGCAGACGGCTTGGACTTAATTACCCTCTTTGAGCCTTGACTGGCATAAAGTTTGGACTTTATGAACACCTACTTTGACTTTGACCCTCCGCCATAATATTTCAGACGAATAAAGGATCGCGTTCAAAGATCGTTGTAGTTATAAGGAGGGGCGCATAATTTTTCTGTGCAATCTTGCACGTCCATGCACCACTCCCTATATCGAAAGTGCCTCGACCGGGCCAAAACAGCAAAGTGGATAGGCGTAGGTTTCATGACGCGAGTGACAGAGGTTTTATTCGGATCACGAAAAGCCTTTTAGGGTAGAACCACTTCAGGTGCTTGGGTTGTTGGCGTCTCCAGTCGTCGCCTTGTGTCGTCTCGACGCCATCAGGACCCCATAACCATCTTTGCTTCAAAAATTAAAAGGAATCATACGTGTCAAGTTGAAAGTCCCGCATTATCCTCAACTTTTACCTTTTGTGTAGCTTTCTTAATTTGCTTACTACTTCTAATGACACATCCACATTCGCGTCCCCAAGCAAAAATGACATTTAGTGGAGGGAAACTTTGCAAGCCACCCTGTTCTAATTGTATAATTAGCTGGCTCTTGGGTTGTTGTACTAGGTGGCAGGATGCACCGTGTTCATGTCATCCTGCATACGAGCACGCCACCAGCTGATGTCGCCGACCATGCGAAGCCTGCTGGAGCTTGAATGATCCTACCTCCTTAGCCACGTGCGTGCATTAAAAGGTTACCGGTGGTGATGTGCACTAACCTAGATGGGAAAAATACCGGCAAAAGCGACACTCCAGGGAACCTTCAAGACTGACGGAAGATAGAGCCTCGGGGCAGTTGGCCATTTTTTGTTCGCCGGGCTTCGGGCAGTTTCTTCACTGTGGTGCTATTATTAGCCAGTCATCGAAATTCGCGTTGCTAAATGAGACAGGCGCTTGAAAACTACGTAGAAGACACAGACGAGCAATTATTGATACAGGACGAGTTAATGGGAAGGACGTTACAGTGAAAACATGAATACGTTAATATAAGTTAGACTGAACACACAAAGTTTGGGGAAGGGGGGAAAACCAACAGCTCCGAGTTGAGTTCAGAAAAATGTCTGTAATGGGTCAAAAGTCGGACGTGGTTTGGTTGCAGTCGATGCTGAGGCGTTGAAACGTCCTCGTTGTCAGCGGGCTGCGGGTAGCCTGGCGCGGAATACTGCGCAGACTTCAAA
Source organism: Haemaphysalis longicornis (assembly GCF_048455015.1). Taxonomy (NCBI): domain Eukaryota; kingdom Metazoa; phylum Arthropoda; class Arachnida; order Ixodida; family Ixodidae; genus Haemaphysalis; species Haemaphysalis longicornis. The sequence goes on from NW_027526422.1 coordinate 135,975,411, forward strand.
CACCTTTACTCCCCTAAATTGACTACATCTGATGCACCTTACCCTATACCCTGCCGCATGTCAATTGTAACCCATGTAACCGCATTCATATGATATAGTGGTGCGCACGTAACTCTGCTCTCCCACCTGTATCCACTACCCCATCCCTTCCTGAGGTTTGCGAGAACCTGACGACCAGCACCAGCTTGGATGCCCAGCAACTACTGGTGTCCAGGCCTGAGACAGCACATTTGTCCCAATCTATCCTGTAATGAGGGACCAGTTCCAGATCACCAGGCTAAAAATAAAGTTTTTCGACTACAACAACAGTCACTGCCGCGATTTAATGCGCGGCCGACGAGCAACAAGTAGACATTGCTGGTACTGCAGCCTGGCTGGGATTCAAGGGCGCCCTCGAGACGGCTGGGGACCACGGCTGCCGCATCTTGCAGGCAGCCGCCACAACCTTGGTTCCTTCGATTCCACCATGCTTCGTCGCCAATCATGCCCCCCTCTTTTTCCTCTTCTCCCGTACCTTCTATGCTTAGGATTATTCTGGCAATACACGGGGACACATGTGTTGACATCTTGCGCGGCACATACCGTCACATGGGGGATTGTCCACCTTCGGCCATCTCATGACATTCACTATAAGCCGGCTATATTGTGTGCGCAATTAGCACCGGATTTTCGACCAACATAATTAACTGAATCTTTCGCGTTCAAATTCTATGTTAGCTGCTTTTTTTGGAAGGAATGACCCAGAAAACACATTGTTTGGACGATAACAAAATCAAGTATCCCTCCGTCGAAACGACAACGATGTCGGAACACAAAGCTTTCTAAACCGAAGTCCAACACCAAACAAACCCACACCCTGCCATCTTACCATACACATGACGTCCTCCTTATTGGGGTGGTTTTCCGCGGTGCGACTGTGCTCTGTAGTGCTTTAGCAATATGGGCGTTCTATCGTTTTCCTTAGCGCTCAATCATGGTCATTATCAGACGGAGGGTACCTTTTTTGTGCAATTTCGCAAGTCCATGCGGCCCTTTCCCAACTGTAATGATAACAGCCCCTATAGACCCCGTCGGGACGATGACCCCCCCTCCCTACTCATGACCTTGTCGTGCCCTCCTCCTTCGGTTGGAGCGATGGGCGGCCGCCGCCGACGCCAGCGAGTCGCAACCCTTTGTATGGGCTTCGCCGGCGGCTTTTAACGTGGTGTCGGGGAAGGCTTTCCTGTCCTCCTGACCTTCGGTGACGGACAGGTGGGGAGCGGAGGTCAAAAGCCTAATTGGCAGGTGCGCTGCGGTGGGGAAGAGGCTTTGGTTTCGCCCTCATCGGGCATCATTCAACGAGTTTGTACGGAGCTGCGGCCCAGAGCGGTCGCATGAAGACTTCCTCCCATGGTGGTTTCTGGGCGCCAGAGCGCCCCGAATTCCCGTCCAACTGCGCGGCGGCTCGGCACCTTTTTGGCCTCCGGGCTACTATCAGGGATCCTGCCGTGATGCCCCCGTTGTGCGCTTCGGGGCTTTTTAATTATAACCCAGTTTTCGTTTTGTTTTATACTATGCTTCATTGTCTGTAAACACGAGTAAATAGACGTTTCTTCATCCTCTACCTCCTGCGTCAGCGTCATCGAGTATTTTCACCACTGCACGATAACACCACTCACCTTCTTAAATGAACCAAACTATACTCCAACCAAACAGCTTCGACTGTCCCGGAATCGAAAGATGACGTAGGCTTCATAGAGCGAAGGTCCCATGTTCGATTCCGCGCACGGGAAACGTGGTAGTTTTCCTTCACTTCACCCACGACCATTCATCACCATCGTCAGAGAAAGTTCGCTTTGTTGCCATGCGTTCTGGGTGGACTACGCACGCCATACGCAAGAGGCTGAAAGCTTCTTTTAAAACGCATACTTTAAAAGAATTGCCATAATACACACAAAACACACATTAGCCTGAATGGCAGCTTTTTTGGCTGAAATGCGTTTTTTAAGCTCCTCACGGCAGGCGGCCTGCTCCCACGTGTGGTTGCAGGATGGTGGAAAAACTGCCAGTTTATAACGGGGGCCACGAGCCGTCGTAAATAGGCCCATTTACCACGACTGTACCTCCCCATAAAACGCCGTATGTAGCATTGAATACTACGTTTGTCCTAATGGGGGTATTAAAACTCCCACACCCCTCCGTCCTCTCCTTCACCGCTTTCTCCTTTACGCCTCCTTACAAAATAGCTGCTAGTTGGTGTCGTGCGAGCTCTAGCGTCCCCGAAAATGTATTGTCGGTATGAACGTGCGGCCGCAAGAATGAATCTGAAGTGCTTCCCGACAACCGAATCTCGTTGCGAACATTGTGGAACCAGCCTAGACCACCGTGCGACGGACTACAACGTCGCCTCCGAGTCACCGACCTTCGAGCCTACGGAGTACGCCAGAGAGCCGACGTGAGGCCTAAATGCAGTGATCGCTTTTGCAAATTGCTCATTGTTTGCAAATGCCTTACAATATTTTCGTTGAGGAGTGTAGTAGTAGATAAAGTCCTTACCAAGATAGCTTGTGTTCTCGATGCAGGTGTTTTTATTGTGTTATTAAAATGTTCACACGTATATGGTATTTATGTAATTGCTATGCAATCAATTGACTGTGCAGAAAACAAAGTTTTTCCATTTTGCCGTTCAATGTTTTAAGCGGAATAAACTAGAAATTATGTAATCCTAAGCGAAAAGTAAAAATGCGGCCAGTGCGCTCTTTAAGAATCCTCAAATACAGTAATAAATTCCTTTACAGCGCATATATCAAATGCCCAAAAACAGAAAAAATACCTCGAATGTAGGTAAACACTGCTCCTAAAGCGCCTCCTGAAAACTCCCAGTTGGAGGAAATAATAAACTCCCAATGGTACCCCTGAAAACTCCCATTGATGTGGCAGTAAAATGAAACACTCATATGCTGCTGAAAAAACTGCGGAAATAATGGGAGTAAGGGGATACTCCCGTTGGAAGGAGTTTTGAAAACTCCGAATCGGTACTGAGCTATGCGACAAGCCATTTCCTCCAATTCCGGCTTATTGGTGTTCTGTGTGTATCGGCATGAGCACGAAGCGACATATTTAAGGATATTCTTAGAACATCCTCAATAGGCGAAAGCCTTCTTAAAATTTCTGTTTATCTGCTATAGAAATTTCTGTTGGGTATTGATGCCTTGCCCTTAATTCCTTGACCCGCCGCCACGACAACACTTAGAAAAGCTCGTTACATTCTCTCGCAGTCGCAAGAAGCCTCCTGTTGGCGTCTGCGCTCTGTTGCTGGTTACACACGTAACAATATTTTGTTGGTGTTTGGGTTTAACTTCGCGGGAGTGCCGGTTCACACTTAATCAGCCTACTTGACAGCCTCTTCCGAAGATTCGTTCGCTCGTTAGACTCCGTAACCCTGTGGTGCAGAAAAATTAAAACTTTTCTGTAACATTGTGAAAACATTTTTATGATCTAAAAGATATTCTGACATTCCAAATATGAAGTCCCCCAAAAAATCGCGCCAATCCACTCTGAAAATGTGGCTGGGAAGCAAAGCTGTAAACGGCAGCCAAAACGATTACTCATGCGACTACACTCGAATTCACTCACGTGCCACGAAAATAGTGAAACCAGAGGCAACTAAGATGCACTTAACCACACCCTTTATTACTTCAAAGCATAGTTCTGCAGGCTCACTCACGAGTGCACTCACATAACCCCCATTAACCTCTCATGGGTGAGTGGTGGGTAAGCTTCACTATCGTTTTAGACTGGCGAGTATGAGTGCGATTGAGTGCAAGCTCCACTCACCACTCCCGAGTGCGAGCGCCAGTCGCAGCGAGCCCTACACACCACTCGCGAGTGTGAGAGCAACTCGCGGGGAGCTTTGCTTACAACTCCCGAGCACGAAGTGCAACTCATTGTGAGCCCCGCTCACCACTCGGGAGTGCACTCAAGCCATTTGCGTGGTTTACCACGGTGTGCACCACTACTGCGCTTGTACTAACTGTAGGCTATGCGTCGCAGCAGCCGCTCGCTGCGATGGTTGGTAATGGCGGGAATGCTTTTAGCTTCGGAAATATGACGTCACTGAGCTACTGCTATAGGGCACCCTAGAATTAATTCTCTCGTGGCGTGTTGATTTCTAAATATGGTTTCAATGGCCTTCTGACGCGGTAATTCCCTAATACCGTTCGGTTTCATGACTCATTAAGGATCTGCACACACTCGCGTGTGAGGGGAGACGACGAGTGGTGAGCGCGAGTGCGAGTGGTGACGGAGAATGGTGAGCGTGAGCGTGTGCAAGTGGCCACGGCGAGTGGTGAGCGTGAGCGCTAGTGGGTGCAAGTGGTGGAGGGCGCGTAGTAAGCGTGAGTGCGAGTACGAGCGGTGAAGGCGACTGGTGAGCGTGAGTGTGAGTGAGTGCGCAAGGAAAAATATATTTTTTCTGTGTGAGTGTGAGTGAGTGCAACCAACTTTTGCTAGGTATGCTTCAAAGAGATATTCTTTGCTAAGGTTAAATCAATGCATGATGCATGAATGGTGGTTGGTTGAATTATATTGGTGCAGCACATGAGTGGAAACTCTTTTTTTATAAAATTAACGGAAGCTTAAACCTGCTGTTACACGATGTGACTTCCTCTCTGCCGCCGCCGAAGCAGGCGACTGAGATCGGCGGCAGAGATGAAGGAGAAGGAGCATGAGCAGAGGAGGACGACGAGGAGAAGGAGCCGGAAGGGAAATCCTTTTATTAAGATTTCGGAATGGCCCAGAGGGCTGCGCGGGGTTGTGGTTCTTTCACTGGAGCCCATATGCAGTCCACGCCGCCTGTGCTCTGTCCACCAGCTGAAGCTGGGTAGGCAGAGAGGGACTGGACAGCAAACCGTCCCATTGCTCTTGTTGGGTATTTGACGGGAGGAGAGAAGAGTGCTCCGGGCTAATGCCACACACCCAGATTATGTGGCAGAGTGTACCTACTTCTGAGCAAAATTCACAGTGTCATAGCGATTCCAGTGCTTTAAGTGAGGACGCATCGGGTGTGGGAAGGAGCCGCAATGTATGAGCCGTAGGGTAGTTGTTACCTGGAAAGGTCAGGGTAAGGCGAGGGAAAGAGCTGTCTTTGAAGGGAGCTGAGTGGGTCAGGGAACAAACCCGTGTTAAAGGAGCCATGAAGAGAAAATACAACCTGGTTTTATTTGAAAGAACTAGGATTCAGTATCTCACTCAGCTCGATTACAGCCACAAAAGATGTTTCTTAAAGAAAAAAAGCGCGAAGTATATAAAAACTTTCAAATTTTGCGCCACAGTGACGTGTTATGACCAAGAATGATGTCATACGGGCCAACAATAAAACATAATTTTCAGTGCATTGACTGCATGTTAGCATTCAAGTGATGCGGTCAAATGCAACTAGAGGCCCCATTACAGACGTCCAGTCATGTTTCGTCGCAACACGTCAGTTAGGCGGCCGCTAATCGCACAAACAAGGTTCCGTGAAGTCATAGAAATTAGCGGGAAATTGGCTAGGGGGTCGCGCTGCTTCACACGTTTTCTTTAGTATCTCCGTTGTTTGTTTGAAGATTGCGATGATATTGGTATCATTGTTATCGGGACTAAGCAGTCTTTCTAATAAACCCAACTTGTATTTTGTCTTCATGGCTCCTTTAAGGACTTATTAGTAGCAATTTAGAAGAAGAAATAGACGTGGGAAGGGCATGTAATGCGAACGCAACATAACCATTGGTCATTAAGGGTAGCAGAGTGGATCTCTAAATAAGGCAAGCGTTGCAGGGTACGCAAAAAAGTTCAACGGGCAGATGACATCAAGAAGTTTGCGGGGATAAATTGGTCGCAGTTAGCACAGGACCGCGGTAATTGGAGATTATGGGAGAGGCCTTTGCCCTGCAGTGGGCGTAGATAGCCTGGTGATGGTGATGATGACTGTCTTCGTGCAGCTCCATAGCCTAAGGGGCAAAAGCGCTGGCTTGTTGGTGGGCAAATTCCTTGCCCTCCATGAAAGCGTGAACGGGCGTCGAGATAAGGTGAATGGAGTCGGTTGGGGAGTGGTTTTTAAGTGCGAATGCACTTCTTAAGCGACCCTGAATCACGCGTCCACCGCCGTCCGTCCGTCCGCACCACATACCCACTTAGGGCGATTGGGCAAGAAGAGTTCCAAATTTCTTTAGCACATACCCACTTAGGGCGATTGGCCAAGAATCGGGCGTGAGAAGGGCTAATGCACCCGCTTAAAGGAGTACTGACACGAAATTTCAAAGCTGAGATCCGCTCTAGCAATCAAGTACAACGACAACACAAATAGGTGTCTGTGCATGACACATACCCACGTGGGGGATTGGCCAGGAATCGGGCGTGAGAAGGGCTAATGCACCCGCTTAAAGGAGCACTGACACGAAATTTCAAAGCTGAGATCCGCTCTAGCAATCAAGTACAACGACAACACAAATAGGTGTCTGTGAATAAATGCATCTTTCTTTCTTTGTAGTTGTGTGTGTGCGTGTGATCTCTCTTTCGCGAACATTACCGAACCGCGCAAATTCAACTCCTGCATTCGCACTTTCACATTCTTCCCCTCGGGGGAATGCGGGGAAATTTTTTAGCCCACGCAGGGTAGCTCGGGAGAGCCACCTCGACTGGTAATTCCGGTAGAATTGTTGGGAATGAATGACTACTTCCGAGCGCCAGGTTGAGTGAAAGCCAAGGAGATGGCTACCTTTTCTGCTGCCGTCATGTCTCGTGTCTTGAGTGAGGCACACACAAGGAGGTTGGTTCTGGGTGCAGCCACGATGATGGCGTATTACTACCCGCGATGTTTGGAGGTGACTCTGTGTAGATAACTGTATGATCCCCGCCGAGGGTGGTGTTGGCTATTTAAGACCGTGCTTGTCGGCGACCCTCGTCGTGTGAAGAGGTCATATTTCTAAGCAAAAGGAGCCTCTTTAGTACTTGTCGCCAATAGTACAGGGTTACATCGCAGGTGTCACATTCTGTGATGCACAGACAATCTGTTGAAGGATGCGGCGACCCACCGCAGGCCTGCTCCATCGGAGCTTCTGGTTATAAAGATGACCCTCTATCAGCTCTTCCACCATGTAGTGGAGCCCCATCCTAAGCAGCGTCGGCGTCGACACTCATGGGAAGACCAAGTGCCTTTTGAACCACTTTCGTAATCATTCTCTCAAGCATCTGTATGTCCTCCGTGCCAAGAAGGTGGGGGGTGGGGGGGTACGTAAGCGATTCTCGAGAGGACAAAAGCTTGAATTAATCGCAACGTATCGGCTACCTTGAGGTCTCGGTTCTTGGTGGCAACTCGCCTGATAATGTGTGTGATTTGGTTGATGCTGTGTTTGAGGCGCTGCACGGATGCGTCCCTCTTGGTGTTGGCCTGGAGATGTGCGCCCAGGATCTTGATAATGGGGCTTGGAATGATGGCGTGGCAATCAAGGAGTATTTGAATGTCTTCCTTGATGTGTAGTTTGCGAGATGGAGTCAGACAACAATTTCTGATTTTTGTGGTTAACACTGGAGGCCACAGTCTTTAGCACATTGGCATACTAGAAGCGAGATGTCATGCATGGGGTGAGCTTCCTTTATTTTTTGTAACTCTTTGCGCATGCGCAAGGCACGCACACGACCGCTACACGTTGCGTTCAGGTCGCGTGACGCTATCACGTTGCGTTCAGCGATAATGCAGGGGTAAACCCACAAATGTGCTTGGTGAGTCTTCCGTCTCCGCGTGGGCTTGTAGCTCAATCGGTAAGACTACGGGCTCTCGCTTTGTTACTCTGTTAGTTCCAGGTTCGATTTCTGGCGGTGCCAGTAACTTCTTTTATCTGTTCGTGTGAGTTTGCTGTTGACACCAATGGTCGCGAAAGAACCCTTTGGGCGTAGAAAGCTTTGCTTAAAAAAATGTGGTTTATCCCTCTTTCTTAGGAATTGGTAAAACACAAAAGTGCTATGTGCCTTCACAGGATCAGTAGAATGTTTATTCTGCATAGATATGAAATTGAACATCGCTATTTATAAATCATCGCTATGGCAGCCTCCTACGTATTCACATCAGACACTGGATTGCACGCGGCGGACCACTGCGTAAACCCGAATGAAACCACACGCGCTGGCAATCCATGAGAACGAAACCGAACGGGTTGCCAGCGAACCGTTTGGAGACCTCACGGTTCGCTGCCGCGAAAAAGCATGATTTCCGGGGCTGTCTTCTGGGCGTGGTTGCAGAGTGACAACCTGCTATTGCGTCGCTTTTGAAGATGTGCGACCACTGCGTCCCTGCTCGGTGGAGTATACGGAAGACGGTTGCGTCGCGACGAGCTCAGCTGGCGCCAACTGTCGCCGGTCATTAGCATCGTGATGCACTACTTCGCTTCACCACTCTCAGACCGTCAGATGGCAGCACCATCGAAATAGCGGTGGTTATAGGAAAGACATATGGTGCGTAAAGTGTCTGCGAAAGCGTCTGCTGCCTCCCATGAGGCGACAGAGTACCAGACTCGAATTCTGGAGCAGCTGCGTTTTTCTGGCGATGTCATTTCCGTGACGGATATGACGTCAGTCAGATCTTGGGGTATCCCTGCATAGAATACATTCCCGTTAAAAAAAGAAGATCCAGTTTACATTAGGCGGAGGTGTTACAGAAACGTTAGCGAATTGGGCGAGTTACAGTACGTTCGTAATGGTAAGTGCAGATGAAGACACGACAAGAAGAGTTTGAACGAGACGAGCGCTTGTGCCCATTGTGAGTGTCACATAAAGTGGCGACCACGACGCACTCCTGGTCTGGGAAGTATAGTAGACTGGGGAAAAAATTGCGGGTACGCCAGGGAAAACGCTATCCGGATTGGTAGATTTGCCCCTACACGTTCACGCAAAAAAAGGCTACCCTGGCCAGTCGAAACCTGTAACCAGCTCAACCTTGTTACCCATACGAAGACAGATGCATTTCACAGTGCGCGAACAAATTATTACCCTCTGCTCGACGAATAAAGCTTTATCTTCCCTCGGTCGCCTCGCCAAATTAGCCTATTGGGGCGTTTCTAGTGGCCTGGGGCGTGTAATTTATGAGTGCCTACGGCCTTCTCCATGCCTATTTTTCCATAGCAGAGACCCCCAATCCTCCTGAGCCAAAAAATATAATTTGTCAGTTATTTCCTTTTTTATGCAATAAAATTGATGCGGTATATAACGCACCGCTGGCCTGGTGACGTTGGCCGGTGGACATCGGACGGGAAAGCGGTGTACCTCATTGCGCCTTTGTTGTGCTCATATTGATAACTTAATATGAAGAAAAAAATCTGAATGTAAATCGCATTACGGCGTCATAACGGCGGTATTAAAAGTAAAACCGGCTTTAGCACCACCTTTCATGGACATATGTGATATTTTACACGCCCCTGTTCGTGGCACACTGCCACCTGACGGTGATTTAAGGGGTTGCATTGCCGTCATTATTGGCAACAGAGTGTATCCCTACAAAAGGTAAGCGTGGCAGGGGGCAGCAGAAAGTTAGGTGGGCCGATAACACCAAAGTTTGGGGTGCTAAATTGGTCTCAGCGCAGGATCGGGATAATCGGAGATCTGTGGGAGAGGCCTTTGCCCTGCAGTGGGTGTAGACAGGATGATGATGATGATGATGATGATGATGATGATGATGATGATGGTGGCAGAGGCAAATGCGGGGCGAGAAAGCCGGTATAATTCCGATGCGAGAGCGCATTGTTAGACCGAGATAGGAGGAGCGCCGTTGCGATGAAAGTGCGGAGCTACTCAGCTGCGAAATTGATGCAGGTGTGCACTCTGGCGGAGAACCCTCCCACATACTTAACGCAAGTTTGCCCAGTTGTGGTAAAAACATTTAGGTGTTTCTCCTATATGCAACGAGTACAAACCATGAAGAATTGCTTTTTCGGCTGTAGGACTCCCGCAGGATAACGACGCGGGAAATCGCTCATGTTTTTTTTACTAGTAAAAGGACTTACAAGACTGAAGAACAGGTCTGAGCTTTGAAATAGAACGTCTGGTTCTGTCTTGAATAAAGTCACACAACACAATGCTCTATGAACGAATTTACAGTACAGCTAGTTTGGTGGCCCTTTACGAGACCTGGGTGCCACTTGGTAACGTGTGGCCTATGCTGTTTTATAGCCCTTCCAGTGTGAAGAGGACCTGCGAAGCTTCGCGCATTCCACTGAGTGCACGCAACAAAACAAGTTCGTTCGTACGTTGCGATGGAGATTACTCACTAGCCAATTACTGAACACAACTTCGGAGAGTCATGCTTTTTTCTAGAGGCGAAACATGGCGCTGTCTGTGTCCCTCCCGCGTTGTAGGCAGCCTACTGTCTCTGTAACACACCAATCCACTCGGCTCGAAAACGGAGGACGATGGACAGATCGCATTCTGCCGTTTCACGTCCACGATAAAACCTTCCCCCACCCCACAGGTCATGTCATCAGTGAAAACACAAGGCCTGGAAATGCTCGCGCGCGCCATGCCCTTCCTCCACTCCGCACTAGTGCACGCATCAACCGACAACCGGTGACGTGCGCCAGCTTAGAGTCAAAGACACCAAAAAAATGTCGCTCTAAAAGCCCTTCGAGATGAACAAGAAATAATGGCACACGTTGGTGTTCCAAGCGGGCAAATTGCTGTTCATCCGGGAGGGATTTTATTCTACTCGACGAGCTGCAACTTGCGGCGGCAACGGTGGCTGAAGCGGGGTTTTGTTGTTTTCGCGACCATTCATGCTTATGACGGTCATTCAATTCGCGCTGTTTTTCTTCCGAGTGAATGACATGCGAACGTCCCATGCAGAGTTAAAGCCAGGCGAGGCGCCAAAGTAATTTTAGTGGAGAAACTTGCGGCTGTCCGTTTCCCTCCCACATAGTATAAGGGAAACTGAGAGTGTTACACACCGACCCAAACCCAAACCGATCGACCACGGAATACAGCTGACAGGTTACATTGAGCCGTGAACTTCACGTTTAAATATCCAACCAGCACGACGGGCCTGTCATCAACACGCGAATCAAGCATAGCTCTGTGTGTTCATCCGTCTTTCCACCCCCGGCACATGCACACATAAAACGGCAACCACTCAAGTACGTGTCCTGATGCGCGAACTACACCGGTGAAAATTTTGTTCGGAAAGCCTGTGAAAGTCACTTTGGCGTTACAAGCGGGCAAATTGCTTTCCATATGGGCGGGATTCGTAGCTCCGACATGTCGTGAAATTCGAGGCTGAAATGGTGGCGGTGACATGTTCGGTGTCAGCGGTTTTTAACGGCAGATCGGTTTACGCCGACACAAACCTGGAGGCGGAAAACACCCCGAGCGCACGAGATGACGTTGGTCAAGGCGACCGCCCGGCGTCATCGACGCTATGCGCCGGGCACAAGCTTCACGCGTTGGCTTTAGCAAAAAAATACCGAGCACAGGTGAGCGCGTTTCCCACGGCGACCACCCGGCGTCCCCGGCCCGAGGCCTTGGGAACGAACTTCGCGCAGTGGCTTCCGAGCACAAATAACTTTGCGGCTTAGAACTGAGCGATTGAATTGTGATGACCGGCCGGCCGACTGACTCTACCTGGTCGCCAAACCGCGCAGTTGGCGCGGTTTGTAATCGTAATCGTTTGTAATCGTTTGTAATGTAAGCTGAAATTGTAATCGTCACAGGTAACGTCAACGGTAATCAGCAAGGAGGGTGCAGAAAGAACAGCCCTTTCAAGTTGATTTTTCACTAAGTAAATTCGCGGAAACGCACCCAGAACGCTAGAAACATGGCTTAAGGACTCGAGAATTCATACTGCACAAGTAATACCACAACGTTTACAAATCACTTCAATGACCCCTTAAAGGGGCCTCACAATAGTTTTGTTTTGGGGGGGGAAGGGTGTATGGGATGGCTATGGAACGGCTGTTTATTTATCTGTAGCGTGATGTAGAAGTGCGACGTTGAATAAAGAAATTTTCTACGAGTGAAAAACCACAAAGTTACGAATACATATTTGCTGATTATCTGCGTTGATGCAGTCGCAGATATTTGTCCTGCGATGGAGTGTGAAGATATAACACACCATTTAAACGCTCACTTGTTCTCGGCGAAAGGACAAAGTGAGTGCAGGTGCAACGATGCGCGAGCGAGCGCTTCATTTCCGTCAAACGAGTTTCACTGTTTTTACGGCTGCTGTGCCCGAAACGGTTCTTTGCACCCTCTTTTGTGATTATCTGTTTCAAGCGCAGCCATGACAATGTTTCTCTTATGGGGAAAAGTACATGCGCAGCTCCGGGTTGTGGCAACGACCACTCCTGTAAAGGAGTTTCATTTCATCGCTTCAAATCGAGTCATGATCGTAGAAAAACGTAGTCAGACGCGCTCGGCCTTCTTGGGGAGCCGTGTTGTCTACCCTCTGTGTTTGCCGCGTAACCAGAAACAAGCTTCCGTTTACCATAGGTCGGCAAAACTGACTGAAATCACTCAAACTAAATCACACTGTTTTAAATTCAGAGCATTTTAGTAGCTCACCATGTCACCCGCGTTGGCGTCCGTAGTCCGCATCACTACGTAGTCCGCACCCTACACTATATAAAGATATAATACCTTCCGGCGCCAGGTTTCGATCCCATGACTCTGCGGGCGGAACGCAAGGTACACGGCACTTTACCGACTGCTCCACGGAGCCGACACAGAATGGAAGGTTACGCACGCGCCTTATATCCTTGACTCATTCAACCGTCGGTCACAAGTGCGCCCTCTCCCCCGCGTCCTCCTCGCCTTCTCTCCGCTCGCAACACCCTCTCTCGCCACGTTCGGTTCGCGTTCATGTGGTGGCGCGATTTCGGCGCTATAACACTCTCTCGCGAAGGGCATTGGATTGGATTCGATTGGATTAGATTGGCTTGGCTTGGCTTGGCTTGGATTGGATTTGGATTGGGTTGAATTAAAGTGGATTGCGTTGGATTGTGTTGCGTCATAGCCGCGCAACGTTGCGTCGTAGCCTCTCCACGTTGCGTAATAGCCGCGGCAGGGGGTTCACGGCACGTTTCACGTTTCACCATCGACTTCATCGACAATGTCTACGCTGGAAGACAACAATTACAACAACAACAACAAATACGTAATCCATAAGACTTGCAGGCACGCCCCCCGCGGAAATGCTCTGCATTTGATCGTGCCTCTCGCGAGGGGGATGTTTTTACGCTTGTACGAGGACCGTTCTCTTCATAGAAGTCTTCGACCATGAAATTGGATTCGTATACCATGGGTTATTCTGAAAATTTTGCCAAAACAAAAAAAAATGATATGTGGTATACACAATTAATTAAATTTCGCTATCATAAAAATCTTAACGGGACCGTGTAAAAGTAAATTGGCCTATTTCTTTCACGCAGTACTCACTCAAACTAAGACTCAAAAAGCTCGCCTGTTCTCGAAACCACTGGTACTTACTCATAACATACTCATTTGTAATCGTACTTCTACGCATAAGCATTTGCCCTTACGAGTACTCATACTCAATCTGTGCTCGTGAGTACTCAATTGTAAACTCTCTTGTACTCATACATTATCTGTACTCCCTTGTACTCATACTCAATTCGTACTCACGAGTATTTGTACTCCACTCTACTCACAAGTACTCAACTCATCTGCACACACGAGTAATCGCACTCAATCTGCACTCATGAGTACTCAATCTGTATTCATTAGTGCTCAATCTGCATGATGGGTACTCGAACTCAATCTGTACTCTTCATTACTAAATTCGTACTCACGATTACTCAACTTCTCTGTACTGCTAGCTATAAGCTAGTTCGTGGGTCGAATAAAGGACTGAATAGAAAGAATTTAATATGCTTAATTGTTTAGAAAAACTGAGGTTGCATATAGATCAGAACATACGACCACGGGAAGAAAACGTTTAACGCGGTGCATCGTCGTATGGCGACTAACTGCTCGAAGGCACGTACACGTGAGAGACCGAAACTGAACGTAAGCCTTCGCGCTGCGTCTGGCGTCTCCTCATGTTCTCAGTAATAAAACAACAAAGACTGGGCCGCGTCGGGCTTTTGGGGGGCTTGAGGCTTGTTGTTACGGCCGTGTCCGTAAATTGCATTTTTTTTCGTGTCTTCAGGCGGCTGCTTTTGTCGTCCGTTTTCGTTGCTCGACGCGCTGATATTCTCTGAATTATGCTCCGAGTCCGAATTATGCCTGCCCCCAGGCACAATCAAGAGTGCGCGTACATTGGCGTCTGTTCGTATACGGATGACTGTCCGCTTATTCACAGTTGCTCGATGCCTTGTTCCGGATACTATAAGTTTATTGGGAGGGCGTTCCACTCGACGAGGTTCGGTAAATTTCAAATCGCTTGAATTTTTTTGCGTACCGTGGAATTCACTCCGTTCGACTTGAATATGACAGTGTTTACGGTTTTGCGTTAGTCACATCACTTCTGTCAGCGATTGTGTTCGTGTAGCTCGTTGCGTGCTTGATGAATGTGGCAGCGTATGTGACCGTTTTGTCCGGGGGCGAGGTGCGGTGTGCAGGGGTGGCATAGTTGAGTGCGTAATGACGTTGCTTCGATTGAGGTGTGCTTTGCGTATGGTGTGGCCGTTTGTCTCGTCATTTAGCGTGCGGCGACGTGGCGTTGTCGCTGGGTGGCGTGGCTGATCGGTCAAAATTGTTGCGGCTACGTGCTTATTTTTGCCGTAGTTGCGTCGGAAGTAAAGCCGTTAAGGTGGGGAAGCGGACGTAGTCCGTCTAGTCCATTCGGTCCCACATTCCTTGGCGTCGTAAGCGTAACTGCATCGTTAGCGCATTTGATACCTTCGTCTGTATCGGGTTCATTCGTTCTCGTTCATGCCGTGTCAGCGTCGTCGCTCAAGTTCTCGTCTTTTTCCCGTTGTTTCGAGAATTCTGAGGTCGGTGTCTCTCCCCTGCAAGCAGGTTCGAAAGCGTCCCGTTCGTTCCGAGTCCACTTGCTCGCGGTTGCATCCTCCTGTACAAAATGGTGTTTCTCGGGGGAGTCTATATAGGAGCAGTGGGTGACGGGGGTCTTGTTTTTTTACGGATTGGACTTGCCGCATACGCTGGGCACGTGGTGGCTCGTTCACGGACCTACCTGCACGAGTGTGATGTAGTTCGTTCGCTGAAGTCGGGTTGGAATAGCGGGTGCACGAGTGCTCGTAGGTTCAGGTTGGGTTGAGCCACTTGCGCTGGGACTTCTGTTGCTTGTGGCAAGGTTGATTTCTCCGGTTGTGACATTCGCTGGCCAAGTCAGGATAACAGCAGTGGAAGCGGAGGATGCGTGAATAGCGCTTCCTTTGTGTTTGCCGTCGTCGTCACTTTCTGTGTGCTGTGCATTTCGTTCGCCGTTGCCAGCGCTACCGGTGCGGGTTAGATGTTGTTTCTCACCTCTTGTGCGTTTCGGGCGCTGTGCGTCTCGTTTGTCGTTTGACACTCTCTTAACCTTGTTGCGAAGTAATTCGTCACGTATGGTGCACTTCGTGCACCATGACCCTCGCTTGTCGTGGCCATGTGTACCAATCCGGGTGCGATGTCGTTGGTTGCGTGGACCGGCGCTGGGATAGCACGTGTGGAAAAGGTGTGCGTACTGCCTCCGTTGCGTTCCCCGGTTTGAGCATTTCGTTCATGTAGGTCTGGACCGGAAGAGCGGGTGCCAGGCACGTGCAGCGTTCTGGCTCATACACGCTGCGTACGTTGCGCGTCTCGTTGCTTGTCGCTGGAAAGACCTGCACTTGCGCGATGTCTGTCGTCGACTGGCTCGGTGTCAGAGCAGCGGGCTCTTCAGTACTTCACTAATATGGTACTTCAATACAATGATAGGTACTTGATGGCAACAACCAGGAGATTGATCAGCACAAAAACTGTGTGCGAATCCGCTAATCTAAATGTCATCGAAATACGATAGTCTTCTGAAGTCCCTGCCGCGTAACGCTTCTCATGAGGGGCAGGTGATCGTGCACCTCGTGTAGAGCACCTGGCATCTTCCAGGCTTGCGCGTGGGCTCGGGCCCGATGAGGAGCTTGTAAAAAATTCAAAAAACGAGGGCACTTGAGCTTACGCATCCTGACAAGCGGCCGACGTTAACCGGACCGACGTTCGGCTACACTGTCCATCGTTCGTGGCGTCGTCTCTCGCCTGCTGTTCAGCTTGCCAGTTAACGTGCGTTATCGTCTGAAATGGGAGCATAGATGCCGAGTTTGCACTACAGACGCCGAGTTCGCGAAGCCAGTTGCCGTGGGTGCCAGCGCATGCTAACGCACTCCAATTCGGGAGAGATGCGAAAAGCTATGAAAAAAAAACCGTCTGGGACTGCCAGTCATGAAGAACTTTCTGCGGCAAGTTCTAAAATCTATGTGTTTGCAACAGCCGGGCCTCCGCCGAATGGAAAGGGGTGTCTACTCTGCTGTTTCTCCGACCTTGCACTACTACAGAAGCTGCGCCAATGTTTGTGCTTGTGGTTGAAATATAGGATTTAACGTGCTTTTTTATTTGCGATCGCAAACGTTACGCCCACGTCTATTCTTCATTAAAGAAACAAGGCGAATAGCATTATCATTTTTATGTTTGGGTTCAAATATTCGTATCTTTTATTTTTTCTGAACAACGCCCATAAAAAGAAAATATCGTTAAAGATTTATTACCTATGGAAATTTTCTGATAGGAAGCCCTCATTGAAGAATTTTTTTTTACTTCTGGCCGAGCGGCTCAATTGCGAAACAGTGAGTTGCCCAGTTGCAGAGAGTGCACATTGTAAACATAAAGTACGTGGCCGCGAACCCTGCAGTTCCCGTGCATACAGCGGGACCTGAATCTAAGTTGGAATAATAGATTGTCTTTATGACAGGCAGACAGACAGACAGACAGACAGACAGACAGACAGACAGACAGACAGACAGACAGACAGACAGACAGACAGACAGACAGACAGACAGACAGACAGACAGACAGACAGACCGACCAATATTTTCGCGCTTGAGTAGCCGACGAAGAACTATCGTGTTTAAAACCAGGTGCAAAGAGACGCTGCTGCAACTTACGCATGCAGAGAGCATTTCGGAACCGTCGCCCTCGCTAGCACCGCAGGCACTCGAAGAAGGAAAAACACAAAGACAAAACGCGGCGAGCGCGCGAGAACCCAAGGAGGAGGTCTCGCCGCTAGAAAGGGACAGGACAGCGGCGGAACGCATCGTTATGTTTATTTTTGTTAAGAGCCCGGCCAAAACCTACACTTGTCTGAGTTGAACACTCATTTTTGTATTCATGTTTATGTTGTGCCAGAACTTCCTACACAAATTCGCTGCACCTGGCGACGGGCCGATGGCAGGGCCGATTCGCGCCTCTGTCAAACTGCCCGCGGCAGACGTGCCGCAATCGGTAGGAAACGGCGCCACTGTGTCTGCTCTCCTTTTCCCTGCCCCAAGGCTGGCCCGAATCATGCCTGGGACGAACGGCCCGTGCCAGACACGCTGCAAGTCCCACCTGGAGGTGACGCCGCTGAGTCGCTTTCCCTTTCCGTGTCGGGGTGGCTCGGCTGACGCAACTGTTTTGCCTCCATTCGCCCGATTCAAACTGCGGCCAGGAAAAGTCCTGATTGGAGAGATTCGAACTGCTCTTGGCTGTAACGGAACCCCAGGTTTTTAAAAACCAGCCCGGCGTCTCATCGGAGGCACTGAATTAAGAAGTGGTATCGCCTCTGTGCGAGCCTTTATCGCTCTTGCTACCTTAGTACATATTGTATATAAATGGAGCTTCTAATCACCGTCCGCTCGAAAGCTTCTTCGCTCTGCTCTGGGCCGCGTCGATAGCGGACAGAGCAAGCAACGTCGCCACAGTGGTCACTGACCTGAGATGGTTCAGTCTCAACAGAGTTCAGTTCAGCTCCTTTATTTAGGCAAATCATGTCTAGGGAGGAGAGGCAAAACGTAGAATAACTCTGCCGGACGGGGGCCATCAACCCCGTACATGCGAAATTGCAACATTGCGCAGCAATGGTAGGAAACAAAGTATGACAACTAGCTATACAAAGGTACTGTAGAAAAAAGATTATATATTTTCAAATTAATCTAGTAGCAATTACAAAACGTGCATAAAACAAATTATTACAAACAACACAGGGTAACGCTACACAATTCCAGACCTAATTGCGGGAAAATGTAGGAAACGCAAAAACTGTACATTTATCAAAAGTAACATAGCAGCAAGCACAGCCGGCGCACAACACAAATTATAACAAAACAACCAGAGTAGCGGTATACAAACTACACGGAGTAGCGCTACATAATTTCAAACGTTAAGTAATGTTTCTTTTTTTCTTTAGCGTGAGCCAAGAAGTGGTGCATGGCAGTAGTTCCACAACAGCTGGGTGCTTATTAGGTAGGTGGGAATTTGTTGGTCTAATTTTTGCATGCCATAGTTTGTTCGGATCATTGGGGTCCTAAAACAACTCGGCCAAAGATCGTAATGCACATTCACGGGTAGATATATTTCTAGAAATAATGAGTTCTTTGATATTCCCCTACGAATATAAAGACTAAGAAGGTTAAGGTCATACAACTGATGTATTGGAAGGATACCGTGCTGCAGAAATAACGAGGCTGAGTGGTGCGTACTAGGTAAATTCTCAATGCAGCGAAGAGCTCTTTTTTTGTAGTACTAGAATTCTGTTTAAAAAAATTTGCCGTCTAGCTTCCCCATTCTAAAAAAACAACAGAAATGAAGATGAGACTGCACTAGCGCCTAGTACATTTGGCGCATGAGCCAGATCGGTACCAGACATCTAATTTTATAAAGCAAACCAACAGACCGTGTCACAATGGCGTGTACCTTGCTAATATGAAGAGTCCAACTGAGGTTTTCATGAAAGAGAGTTTCTAGAAATTTAAAAGCGGGCATTCGTTCGATAGAAGAGTTCCGAAATTCTACCAAAGGGTCATAACCATCGAGCTTGTTTCTGGGTTTAAAAATAACATATTTTGTTTTCTGGCGTTTAATTTAAGTATATTTAGATTCAAACACTTTGATAGATCATTGAGCCAGTTATTAACCTATGTTTCTAAGTTACGCAAAGACAGACCAGAAAAAAACACACTAGTATCATCGGCATAGAGCGTAGAAAAGGAGTGAAAGGGATATCTACAATGCGATTATTGTATAAAATAAACAGCAGTAGGCCCAAAATTGAACCTTGAGGGACACCACAGGAAATAACTTTTGTCGACGATCGGTAGCCATTGATGCTGGTAAACTCTAACCGTTCGGATAAATACCTACGGCGCAAATTCAAGGCGACTCCTCGGATCCCATACAAGGGAAGCTTATCAAACAATATGTTATGCTTAATGGAGTCAAATGCCTTTTTAAAATCTAGAAAAAGTGCAATGGTATATGCTTTATTTTCAAAATTATTGAGTATCCTTTTTTTAACATTTCACAATGCCATTTCGGAAAAACTACGTTAACGAAAGCCAAATCGTTGATGCATAATCGCGCCAGTCGAATCTGGAAACTTGGCTAACCTTTTTTTTATTAAGTATAGTAGTAACTTTGAGAAAATTTCTAGGTCTGAAATTGGTCTGTAGTTGTTTTTATTGTCCATTGTGTCCATTGGGCGACCTTTATGCAATGCGGCTGCTCGGGCAATTTTCATTGCATTCGGAAAGGTGGCAGTAGTGAACGCCTAATTCCAAATACGAAGCTAAGGCATGCACGAAAAATTCGCGACCGCTGTAATAGGCTGAGCCTTAATGTCGTCGTAACCGGCCGACGTGTTATTAGATAAAGATTGCAGAAAAGAATATATTTCGACTTCCGTGCATGGTGAGAGAAAAAAAAAAGTGTTATCGGAAACAGACAAATGGTGTGATCAATATCAACGTATGGGACATATACTGCTTCGGATACACAGGACGTAACAAAATGTTGATTAAATTTTTCAGCAAAAAAATTTGGTATTGTATTCTCTGTCATCAAACGTGAGCCTAGATGGGATTGAAGCGGAAGGGTTGCCGACGATAGTCCTTGCTAGTTTCCAAAGGTTGTTGGGTTCTGTTGCGATAGACGAGATCTTGAACTTGAGAACTTGAGAACTTGAACGTGAGACTGTTTTTCGTACGCGCATCATTCGGGGACGCCGTTCGCAAG
The DNA here is from genome assembly GCF_048455015.1 of Haemaphysalis longicornis. Classification (NCBI taxonomy): domain Eukaryota; kingdom Metazoa; phylum Arthropoda; class Arachnida; order Ixodida; family Ixodidae; genus Haemaphysalis; species Haemaphysalis longicornis. The sequence continues at coordinate 135,995,607 of NW_027526422.1, forward strand.
CCGCTAGTCTCATCGTCTATAAACGATAAAGCACAAAAAAAAACAAATAAAACATTCCCAGCAATTGTTTATCCGGACGCGAGGAGCACTTGCGCCTAAGCCCTCGCAATGGCCACGTGAGGCCCCAAATGTGCCGTCGGGAAGAAAGGAATGCTACAAAGGCGTCGCTATGCGGTGCTGGAGTGACCATTGCAGCACCGCTGGTGGAAGCGAGAAAATCGGCGTGCCTCCGAGTTAAACAGGACGCGCATGCGCGCCACGCCGACCTCGACAACAGGCACCGGGCCTCAAGAGCGCGCATCGGTGGCTGTTGCCACGCGCTCGTGTGGTCTGCGAAATTAAGTCCCAGACTGTACATGCAATAGCGCATTTGCAGTGGCAGTGGTGACAATATATAGAAAAGGTACAGAGGGGCAGCCCAGTTTACACCGACCTCCAAAGTTGAGAGCGGCGGTTACTTCGGCGTTGATACTTCCGTCACCACCACCACTTTGCAAATGCGTCGGGTCCGGCTGGGTGTAGTCGATTTATCCTGTTTGCGTTAGTGACGTCCTTTTGCAGATGGGCGTACTGGCGAACTATTATAATCCCTGTGTGGCAGCGATATTACCCGGATCTATTTTACGGCTGGGCTTGCTTCGCTGGAAACTGCAAAGTTCAGAGTCAGCGGCTACTTCGGCGTTGATACTTGTGTGAGCACCGCCACTGTGTGTGTGGGGGTTGGCAGTGGCGACGTGGGCGTCGAGGCGGTATCGCTCACTGTAGAGGGCCGTAGTGCACCCAGTGCTGGCGTTACAGTGGCAGTCATTACAACACTGGCCAACTGCTCCGCCGTGCTTTGTGCACTCGAAAACAAAGTTCGCAGACGAGTTGGTTGCACAGTAGATATCTTCGTCTCTTATCTCGAGCAGCGCTGATGAAGCTGACATCTATCGATCAAAATGTGCGGTGGCGTCGTTATGCGCCAGCCACATATTTTACGATACGTTCCACGACGCGAGCTTAAACAAAAAAATTCACCCCACCTCCCCGAAGGGAATCGTGAGGAAATGCGAATGCACCGGGATCGGCCCGGCTCCGCTGCCGCTTGGTCTCGGCGTCGCGCCTCTTCACCTGAGGATCGACCGAGCCAACGGGAGAGTGGGGCGAGCGTCGAGAGAAGCACCGAAGCACCGCGCCTACCCTCGCCTACGCTCTCCCACACACGCGGAAGCTCCGGCGAGCTCCCGCGATGCGAGCGCCCTCACACGCCCGAGCGCGCTCCTCCACTCCACTCACTCGCCGCTGATCCGCCCGCACCACCTGCTCCGGTTGCTAGGGGAGAGGAGGAGCGCGCGCGCTCGCAGCTGTTGCTATGGGAGAGGGGGTGAGAGCTGAGAGATAACACCTGCGGGCGCGTGGACGCCGCACGGCGCCTGACATGGCTCGACTGAGAAATACTGATTGTAGGGTTTAACGCGCCGACGCAACGCGGGCGATGAGGCGCGCCGTAGTGGAGAGCTCCGGCGTAATTTTGACCACCTGGGGATCTTTAACGTGCGCCGAAATCTCGAACACACGGGCGTTTTTGCTTTTCGCCTCCATCAGAAAAGCGGCCGCGGCAGCCGGGAATCGAACCCGCGACCTCGTGCACAGCAGCAGAACGCCTTAGCCACTGAGCCACCGCGGCGGGTCGACTAAGAAATGCATTCGCATTTAAAATCCGGCTCCTGGAGTTGGCGTTCCTCATAAAAAAAACAGCCCGTTCACAAGGCCTTCCACTGTGCGAGCTGAAACCTGGCACTGTTTGCTAGCGAGCTGTGGTCGCCGTGCTGGGAAACAGCAGATGAAGGTAGCGAAAGAACAACTACCGAAATTCCCCGTCGTCGTCAGCTTCTTCATTAAACATGGCTTAAACGATAATCACCGCACCGTGTAGGAGACAGATCAAAGCCATTCGAAAGCAAAGCGCTCATGCAGCGGCAAGATGCCGGAGCTCTTCGACAATGCGAGACGATACAAGGCGTCGCACGCGTTCAGATGCCATTATGCTGTCCGATTCACAACCCACAAATGACTTTAGGCGTACTCGGATCTTTTATTTCCGTTGCAGGGGAAGTTTCGAAAGCAAAGGCTGTCACTCTGGAGGACAATGATATCCTCGTGTCTTTTGACGTTTGCTTCCTTTTCACAAGCGTTCCGGTTGAACTGGCAATTGAAACTTGCAGGCAACGTCTAAGCGAGGATCCATCGCTAGAAAAACGGACCCCTTTTGACGTGATGGGACTATGCCAGGTGCTTCGTTTCTGCCTGGGAAACACTTACTTTAGCTACAACAGTGAATTCTACCAGCAGACTTTCGGGACAGCGATGGGGGCCTCAATATCCATGACGATGGCAAACCTCGCAATGGAGGCCATAGAATCCAAGGCATTGGATAATTTCCAGCCACGGCCAAAACTGTTTGTCAGAAAGGTGGATGACTGCTTCTGCGTCCTGGACCGGAGGCACGTTCAACGATTCCTGGAGCACCTTAACGGCGTGGAGCCTTCAATTCAATTTACTGTTGAAGAGGAGGCCAGTGGCTCACTTCATTTTTTGGACGCCATAGTTTCTCGTAGGGCTGAAGGTCTTACTTTCCGTGTTTACCGGAAACCGACCCATTCTGGAAGGTACCTGGACTTCAAGTCAGCACACCCTATCAGTCACAAGCGGTCAGTTGTCATGACATTAACAAATCAGGTCAGACGAACCTGCTCCGATGAAGTTGTGCTCCAGAAGGAATTGGCAACAATTTAAAATGACCTAAAGAAGAACGGCTACCCGCTTTCGTTCGTGAGAAACACGCAGAGAAGAATGGTTCCGGAGTGCCCTCTACTCGAGGAAAATGTAACAAGCCAGAACACAGAGAAGCCAAAACGCGCCGTGGTGCCATATGTACGTGGGATCAGTGAGGCCCTGGCACGTGTTTTCCGAAAGCACAATTTGCAACTGGCGCACGCACCAACAGGCAAGCTGCGAAATGAGCTGGTGAATGTGAAAGACAGGCTTCCGCGTTGCAAATTTCCTGGTGTTGTTTATCGGATCGCTTGCGCCAAAGGCCCAGCAGTATACATAGGCGAATCGGTAATTTTTTCAACCGCATAAAGCAACACCAGTACGACGTGCGAAAGAAAAACATGGTCTCCAACGCCATTGCCGAACACGTGGCGAATACTCAACATGCGATAAACTGGGAACATTCCAAGGTACTGACGACGGAACGAAACATATCTGCACGCCTGAATCTGGAGTCCTTGATTATTCAGACAACTCCGCACACAATCAACAGGACGGACGGCTGCATGAATCCTGACAACGGCTAATCTCTTAAAAGATTACTGCGGGCTACATATTTCGGCGTCTTCCAGTGGCCGTTTTCTTTGTGAACAAGGGAGCCGGAGCGCCCCCGAAACGTCAATTTATTTTTGACTTGGCCAGTAACCTGTGTTAATTGTTTTGTAGTATGCTACCTGACCAGACGGTATGCCGTCCAACCATCGACTTTTTCATGAGTGCTGTGTACTCATGAGGGCTGTGTACTCATGAGTACTGTACTCATGAGCATTCCTGCTCATGTGTACTGTTCTCATCAGTATTTATACTCATCAGTACTGTACTAAGGAGTACTGCACTTACGTGTGTACTCACTTGTTATCCCACTCACTTTTTTAATCTGGGTGTGTGCTTTCTCATTATCGTACACAGTTCTGAGTGAGTACAAACGAGTATTTATGAGTTTAATCCCGAGTGAGTACGCAGACATTAGCTCTTTACCACTGAAAAAGAAAGGACATCTTTTTAACACTCAGCTTGAGGTTTCCATATTACGGTTTACCGGCGGCTGTAATGTAAGTAGCGACATCTAACGAGTTAGTCTCAAAGGAAAGGACAGTATTTTGTTGCCAAAAGTTCATCGCTTATGTGCTTGAAATAGCTTGAATCATTGATTTTTGAATGCGAAGATTTAGGTCTCTCATTGATGTCGTCGGTAACGAGAAGACGCCTTGCAGGAAAGCCAACTTTCTCTGATGACGATGAATGATCGTGCTGAAATGAAAAAAAAAAAAAACGCTTTGGTGGCCGGAGTTGAACCAGTATCCCTCACGCTATGAAACAGACATCGCCCAAATGCTCCATTCCTTTTTTTCACATGGTATATATTCACGGAGCAAGAATATATAGCAGGCGAAACGGCTTATCGCGATAAGCGCGGGCGAGCGACCCTATAATGTCACTACGAAAACCAAGGCGGACTGCAAAGCTTCGTCCCTGCGACGATGAAGGAGAGGGCAACGGCACCCGATGTACGAAACGATAGCGGCCGCACTTCTTTCCGTGGCTGTGCAGTGCCATTCCAAAAGCGGTAGCCCTGCAGTTTCTTCACCCACGGCAGATGCCGCTAGCTTAACGTATGACGAGCGGTTGTGACATTATCTGGATGCGTTAGGAAGCCTCGTTTCCCCTCCTATATTATTCTCGCTCCATGTGTATATTAAAGTATATGTCAATGTAGGAAACGATATTTACAACACATATTGCATACAAATGAGTTCATTACGTACACATACAAATGAGTTGATTACAAGTTGAAAAAGAAAACTGAACCCAATGAACGAGTACGTACACTTATTTTAAAACGGGGGCAACATTGAACAACTAAGAAGGAGGGACCTGCCGCGGTGGCTCAGTGGCTAAGGCGTTGCGCTGCTGAGCACGAGGTCGCGGGTTCGATTCCCGACCGCGGCGGCCGCTTTTCTGATGGTGGCGAAAAGCAAAAACGCCCGTGTGTTCGAGATTTCGGCGCACGTTGAAGATCCCCAGGTGGTCAAAATTAATCCGGAGCCCTCCACTACCGCGCGCCTCATCGCCTGCGTTGCGTCGGCGCGTTAAACACCACAATCAATCAATCAACTTAGAAGGAGGGGACACTAATCAGGGCGACAACAATTTTGGTCATAGACGTCTTTAAGAGTAATGATCATACCGCAGAAGTGTGCGCCGGGAAAAACCATAGGTTCAGCATGCATATCCAATATCGCGTTTTGCGTAAACCATGCAGAGTGATTACAAAAAATCACCCCACCTTCCCGCGAGGGGAACCCTGTGGAGATGCGACGCATCTTGGGGGTTCACTTGGTGTTTCCGTTGGGTTGATTCTCTTATTGCGTGAAACGTGTGAGGAACGCGTGTGATGTATTCTTTATTTCTTTGGCTGGTGCTGGAACGACCGCGGCTATGACGCAACGTGGCGCGGCTATGACTCAACGCAATCCAACACAATCCACTTTAATCCAATCCAATCCAATCCAAGCCAAGCCATGCCAAGCCAAGCCAAGCCAACCCAATCGAATCCAATGCAATGCCTCTCGCGAGAGAGTGTTCGCTATCGGAGAGGAGAGGGGGTGAGCGGCGGAGAGCACAGCTCGCGCGGCGAGGAGAATGGGGGAGGGGTGTGGACGGACAACAACAACGCCCTATGGAGGGACAAGGCGAGTGAATGAGATGCAGTCGCATCTAAAAAATTCCACATGGTTGAAACACAGTCCAAACTCAGACAACATCCAAAGAGATCGTCGCGAGAAAGCTTTACGTTCAGCCACTTTCGTCGTTAGACGAAGGGGGGCATGGTTTTTTGGATTAGACTCCTACAATAGAATAATTTTCTTTTGAAATAGTCGTAGCTATATCCCGTAATGCCTTAAAAAGAAAACGTAATTTAGATGCCGGTATCTAGTGTGGACAATTGACACCAAGTAACGTTAACCCGAACGCACGCCTCTGCGAATATTTAGGCCCAAAATAAATGGAATATTTTGTACTAATCATACATTTACCTACGTCGCCATCTAGAGCACCGTTTTAAGGGCGTTACAGAGTTTTTAGAATTCATTAACGCATCTGGGTCCCTTTATGAAGCACATGTCCGCCGAGATGTATGTCCATACGAGTGCGAGAGCGTTATGTGGCCCATCGAACAAAAAAGCCGGTGCGGGCGACGTCTGTAGCCAAACGGCTCCTATGCGTCCCATCGGTTGTGACGAGATCCATGCCCCGTTCTGCGCGGCAGTACGTGGGGTGTCGCATAGAGTCTGAAACATCAACATCGTAAAATACACCTCAGCCACCCACGCGCGTCAAAATATCCAGCTGTGTGATCTCGCAAGTACACTTTAACACTTCCTGTTGTTGTCTTGCCGGCGGTTCTACTCTCTCCGAAATCGTTACCTGGAGGTTCCCCTCCGGCGCCTGGGTCTGGCATTGTCGGTTCCTATTTTATTGTCATTTGGGGCAGTCGGGCTTGGTTGGCGCAACGGGGATGTTTTTCGCGCTCTTCACTCATTTATTGCCGAAACAGGTCGCTTGCCTTGTTAATCAATCGCATCAACCAATTTTTAATCTTATTTTGAAATACCTTTTGGTGCAGTAGTATTGCTTTTTTTTGGTTCCATAATTGTTAGCATCACTGTACCCTATTTTCCCTTCGTTTGAAACTAATTACTAAGCTTCTTCAACAGTGACATCCCAATAAGACTTGGCCAATCCCCCACAGTGGGTACGCGCCATTCTTGTTCCGGATCCAACCAACCAACCAAGTAGAGAAAGGTAGCTATGTATGTCAGTACCACGCAGATACGCCCGCCGAAGTAGAAAACTTAATTCGCAGCGAAAGCCTACAATGAACTGTATGCGGCGGTTATATACATTAGGAATTTCGCATTCACACAGTCATAAGAATTGCGTAGGAACCCCAAACATTTTCTTCAATACGCAGCATAGATAAATGCCCTATTAGGGGCTGTGGATCAGGAGTATCAACAGCAATCTCCTTTATTTTTAAGTGTTTCCAGTGGCGACAAATTATTGGAGTCATTACTAAAGTTTCTTTGGTTTGCTGCGCTTGAATCTTCGAAATAAACATTCATATTTGTGCCTGTATACAATCGGAGGCATTTGACTAAGATTTGTGACCATGAAGGCACGTTGATATGGAACCAGTATATTAAGGGCCCGACGAACATTGAGCCAGGGCCCTCTCGAACCTGCACGTCAAGGCGTCACATGGCTTTCGGATCGGTACGCCCATACCCCCGTGTTTGGCTGTGACTCTTTCGGCTATCGAAAATTTACCTAGTCACACAGACAACTGGATGGGCACAAACGCATATTAACAATTACGTTCAAATATTTGTGCTTCTCATATAGGAATGAAGCAGCTATAACCGACGCTGTTTGCGATTTCTGTGCCTCTCGGCAAAACGGCTTTTGTTTAATGTACTTGGCCGTTTTTCAGGTGGCCTTCCGCTTGCTTTTTTTTTTTCGACCAATGCGATCTGTCTTGCACCCACTTTTATGCTGAGGTGCTCAACCCAATGTATTCCGCAAATGGCTTTCGTTTGGAGCAATGTGTGGGCAGTTCTTTGCCCTTTTATTGCTGGGCGCGAAAGACTTGGCTATCGTGAGATGTAATCAAGCGTAGACAGATATCACGGTTCACATAGACACACGTGCTCCGGTGAAGGTCAATGCGAAGTCCGGCGTATTTCTTGACAGAAATAAACCCAGCGGCCACTGACACACTGTAGCTCATTTTTTATGCGGCTGAAGCACAGGGTGGTACCGGCAGGGTTGCAGGCTTAGTTGTTGTTTTCGTCAAAAGTAGAATTTTTTCTCTCCGTCTCTCGTTTTCCTCCTCCAATCCTTCTAGTACCCCCGCAGCGCCAGACCCATGTCGTTTTGTATAAAAAGCTGCTCCACCGGCAATGAAATCAGCAGTTGGACCACAGCAGCTGAAAGAGACCATGGTAAGAGCGTCAACTGGCGAAGCCCCAGTCATTTTCTCAGTCCCAAACTATCGAAAGGTGTTTCCTTTAATTAGTTATATAGCGAGAGACGTAGTTTGCAAAGAACCTAACAGAACGTTTTTGTTTGAATTCAGATAGGTAACTCTTCATAAAATGCCAAATGCATTATTGATGATCCAAGGGCTTTTCGACCACAACCTTCATTATTTTCCATATTATTGTGGCACACAGCGACCAGGCAACTTTTATTATAAGGTTTGGCTACGGTTTGGCGCGTTTTCCACTGAAACACGTGTTCAGCACCACATAAACATTTCAGTTTTCCCTCTTCCAAGCAGGGTATACCTAGAAAATCATCGTATTTAAAGTCTTCGTTGAAAAACAACGTCACTTCGTCATATCGTTAATTCCATTATCCATAGAAAAGCAGATGTTTTTCTGAAGTTTTAATTTCTACCACTTCCAACCGATATGCTTCATTAGGAGAGCCAAAGCATATTCTCGTCAAACCACAGCCGAGACATCACGCATGTCGACCGCAGATAGAATGCCAGCTGAAGATGTCACGGCATAACGACGAGTGACCCGCGTAATTACTAAATAGGCATTCGAAACTTTGTGTATCTATGTGGGGTTTAGACGAGGAGTTCCCCGCGTAATTATTAAATACGCATTCGAAGCTTTCTGTATATATGCAGATTTAAGACTATGTGCATGGGGAAACAGGGGAAAATGGTCAGACTCTAGCACCTATTACATCCCCACACGTACCTATCATTCATATTTTCCGATTAGCTATCATCCAAGGGCCTCTTAATTTTGGTACGACTGATGCATTTGAAATAGCCGAAAAACGCTGCCGTAAATAGTGCTGAGCAGTGGTAACTATTGGCACGCACAACCAAGGCTAGTAGTTTACTGCTGGTCTAGGCAAAAGTAAAAGCCTTTTGCTTTGGCGTGATTACCCAGCAGACGAAGCGACGGGGTGTGTCGAGGTTACGTCCATTGGGTTAAATTTCCGGGGAAGTGTTGTTACTTTGGAGATTCAACTGCGGGAATTCTTTCCTTATCCTAAAAAAATGTGCCCGCATTCGGCTTAATGCAACACTTCATGCAACTCATTCTGCCAGTAGAAAAACAAACCACAAACCCTGCGAGGAAGAGCCACCAGCGAGAAAAAAGGTTAGCCAAATGAATGCCGAAACTATGCACTTTCTCTCATCTTCGTATGAGATTCTAAGTGCCTGTGCCGGGTCGTGCTTTATCATTTATCAGCTTTGCAGCATTCTAAAATTTTCTATGGGTCTCACTTATGAACCACTTTTGTACGATGTTTAAAACGTAGTTTGTAACGTATCAGTCGCGCCAAACAACAAACCTTGCGTTATGGTGCAATTCTGTTACTGGGTTTCACATGTTCCACGTGGGTCTCCCTGGTAGTTTTATAAGGTGGCAATCAGTCTTGCTGATCAATAAAATACCATTTTCCGAGCCAGTGAGTCATTCCTTACATTTTTTCGAGAAACATGGAACGCGAACTATTAGGTAAATGATTTCATCCAAAAAGTATCTAGGAAAAAATCCTAATTCCTCCACATACATTTGAGCTGCTCCGAAGAATTATAATTTTCTCGGGCGCAAAGTGCTGTTTTAATTTTTTGTTAGAGCAAGAGTAACATATTTAATATTGGCAAATACACTGCATCGTTAGGTTGTGGCCCGCTAACGCTGGAGAGATCTTTCATATTTGTGCAACAGTGCCGTAGCCTGCTATTAAGAAATGCACATGGCAAAAAATTATCTTAACTCCTTTACTATAGATCAGTAGTGGTTGGCGACCGCTCCATATATATCTGTAATTTCTCCCGAAATGTTTTGCAACGTTTTTACAAGTTATTAGAGAAGCATACAGCAAGAAAATGTTGCTGACTTACCCATTTATCCCAGGCTTAACGACAACCTTAACAATGCTACACCAGTTCAAGTGGCATGGCTACTAACGGGAATTAAAAGTACATTAACATTTTGAGTCGTAACATGGTATTCCACTACGTAGCTCCCACTGTAAACAGAAGGAAGAATGACCAACAATTGTTTTCAGCATTTTGGTAATTTACATTTGCGGTACCAATTATCGTATAATAATCGCCGTGACGGATGCTACGTGAACACTGGTTTTATGATTATTTCGCCTTACATTCAAAAACTCAGTTCGTACGATATGTATCGCTTGTACGGTGAGAAGTACTAAAAACAAACTGCGTCAGCATATTTTAGACTCGGTACAGCCTCTTTTATAACAGCGTCTTTGCAGCCGCAAAAACAAAAATTGCGTTTTAATGGTTGGCAAATTCTATGCCGACATTTTGCGAAAATGCCTTCTGACCTAAGAATCTTCAATGCTAAAACATGCATTCCATTGTACAGCGAGAATTCAAACATTTAAGCTCAGATATTTCCCGTGACAAGTATGTAGCACTGTGGGTGGCTTACACTTAAAAGATATTTTGTTTCGCGCCCCACATTCTCCTGTACACCACGTTAAAAGGTGCGCTAGAACCGCACATGCACATGAAAAAGGTGCGAATAAGAGGGTTGCGCTAAACCCAAACAAGGGCGCTTTCCGCGTGCGACTGAACCGAAGCAGATTCTTTCCTACATTACAGATAAATGAATCATTATCAAGAGACCGCCTTACGTAATATGACAGTCAAGATGACTTAAATAAAACCGCTTTGCCGAAGGGACGAAACAGACTCACGCAAATCCTCCCAGGACATTGTGGGCATAAACGCTAAGCGGACTATGTACTTTCAAGTAGTTCCTGTATTCTGTTCGCCCACCTTGACAACACAACACAAATACAAACCAGCTTCACGAATCTCATTCTAGCTACCACCTTCACATCTACAGCTGAAACTAAAGTTCTTTCCGTATCACATTTTTTTTTTTCCAGATTCGCGCCTGCATACTCCTCGCCCTGGCCACCAGCGCCCTCGCTGGCTACACCGGATTCCCTGCATACGGCTTCGGCTACGGCCTTGGCCACGGCCTTGGCTACCACGGCCTCGGCTACCACGGCCTCGGCTATACCGGCTATGGCCTGTCTCACTACGGCCTTGCCCATGGTGTGGGTTACTCTGGTCTCGGCCTCGGCTACGGCTTCGCCCCAGCCGTCGGCTACCCCGTCGCCACTCCAGCTGTCTCCAAGACCGTGTCCACCTACCACGCTGCTCCAGCCGTGGCCGCCGTCCACCACGCTGCCCCAGTTGCCACCTACCGCGTTCCTGCCCCAGTGGTCTCTAAGACTGTGTCCACTTACGCCGCTGCCCCAGTCGCCACCTACGCTGCTGGCTATCCCACTTATCCCGCCGTGACCAGTGTCGTCCGCCCGGCCGCAGTCGTGGCGGCTGCCCCAGCTGTCACCACCACCACTGCCGTCCACCACGCCCCAGCTGTGGCCACCGTTGCCCATGCCGCTCCAGCTGTGCGGTCCTACGGGTTCACCCATGCCGCCCCAGTCGTCGGCACCTACGGTGTCGCCCACGCCGCCCCAGTCTACGGCTATGGTGTTGGCCACTACGGCTATGGTGTCGGCCACTACGGATTCGGACATGGTCTTGGCGCCTACGGCCTGAACTATGGCTATGGCCTCGGCTCTCCCTTCCACTACACCGCCCTCCTTCGCAAGAAGAAGTGTAAGTACTTGAAGTGTGCATTTTTTTTTGTTTTAGTATTAGGAATTCGAAAAGAGATAGAAGAGTAGGGAACACCATTCCTGTTTTTTAATTCTACGTATTCGCAGTCGAGTAGGGGCGTTCTCATATAATTAAATGTCATTTGATGGGAAAGACTGTAGTAGTTAACGTTACTTTGCGTAATGGTCTATTAGGGCCAGGGAGAAGCCATGCCAAGAGCGACACAGCCATACAATGTCAATGTGTAACGTAAAAACCAATTTTTTGTTCAGAAATTTATATTCAGTTCTTTCTAAGTAATTCGCGGATACCGTGCATGGAGGTGGGACGAGTAGTAATAAAGAACCTTCGTTCTTTTTCAGAAATTCCTCTGCCTCCGGTGACCACGACCATCTGGAAGAAATGAGATGTGAAGGCCGCTCACCAAGATCTACGTTCTCGCGGCCGTTACCACATCATAAAAAAGAGGCGAAAATAAAAAATTACCATGTTGAGTTAGTGTCGCTGTGCAATTCTTTCGGTTGTATAATTGAGCAGCGAAAAGTGAGAAGGATAGGCCTGGTATAATTAGGTTCCAGCCCCCCCAATTCAAATATGCAAGCCAGCGTTTTATATATTGCTTCCAGCATCACGAATGGCACATCCAGGAAAGATGGTATGACCTCCTGTCGCCAATTTCAGCATTTGTGCGTGTGGTGTCACAAAGTCGTCAATCGAGAAACACGATTCCAACTCAATACAAAGATAACTTATTATTATTTAGCAATACAATCCAAACCGCTAGGCTTTTCATAACCAAGTCCGCAAATTCTATACTACGATGGAACTCACATTTGCGTTCGTTTATTGATGGTACAATACAGTTTTGAATGTGCGACTTTCTTTACAAAACCGTACCTGTTGGGCCTCTGTTGCTGAAGTTAATAACGTTTATTTTACTTTACTTGAAATCCGTTTTCCTTTCAAGATTTTGTGACGTCACCAACCAAAATGCCCACATACGCGTCAGGAGTTCATGCCAGCGTGCCTGGATGTCAGGAACGACGAGTGTCGTCCATTGAAAGTCTTCTGTCACCCTTTTCACGTAACACACCTTTCTCTCACGCACTCCCACCTCTCACGCTCTTCTCTTCCAGTCTTTCACGCCCACCTCTAAGTACCGTGACGGTTTACTGAAGCAAATTCAATTATCCAATGTTCCACTGCTAGCGCTCCATTCCCGAGAGCCTTTTATTCCTTTGGGACTACTTGGAATGCCACTACAATATCGAGGCTCGGGCGCCTGCGGATTTTGTATTTTTGCTGAGAACAATGCTTTCCACGCGACTTTCATTATTTGCCATTGAAGAAACCTAAAAGCCACGTACTTTTATTTAAAATAACACAGTTAATACCACTAATGTATGGATGTATTGCTTTAAATGTGCCAAATTGTTTCCCCCGAACAACGTTGACAAGCATTAAATGTGCATAGAATTAGTGGCTTGGAAATGTTTTGGTAATAGAAGCGTCTGGTTCAGGAATTCTGCGGAGTTTTTGCCCGTTGGCTGAATCGAGGAACAGACAGACAGACAAACAGACGAAACATTTCGCGTAGCCCAAGAAACACTATCGTTTTCAGAATCGTTGCTTCATGCAGAAAAGCAACAAATGCGGATATAAAACGGTGTTTACGGCAGTTGTAGCAAACATTCGCCTATAAGTATTTATAGTGGGACGCCTGGACGAAAAACCCTCCGAACAGTGCCGCAAGTATTCATAGATTTAGTAAATGAGGAGCAATAATGATAGAACTGCGTAAAACTTGAAGCAAGTGGTACGTGAAATAAACAAGCCATAAAATGTTACAAAGCGTAAAAGAATGCACAAGCAGGTAACTAAAGTCTGCAAAAGCAGAAAAGTAGAATTGATATTGAAAGAAGCACGAAAAGCCACTACCTAAATAGATCTAAACATGAGTAGCGAAAACACTGGGGTTTTGGAGGAATAATTAATAAAACATGTGAAACATATTTGCAAATAAACCACGCTCATCTGCGCAGCCATAAAGGAGCCATGAAAACAAAACACAAGTTGGTTTAATTCGAAAGATTTCGTGTTTTATAGTGCCCCCAGTGCTTGTCCGGATACATACGATGCATTATTCGCTGATGAATTATTCATCCTAACTTAAAATTATAATTTTTCCCGCTGACCCGTGTTTTCGTGGTCTGCAATTACATCACAGGAGCTGACCGCTCTGCAGCCTAGAATGCCTTGATTAACGCGTCTACCGTACCGGTTGGAGAGACGTGTATGCTGGTGCCGCCATTTTGGGTCACACGCTCGCCACCAAAGCAAGTCATTGTATTAAAACCGCGCTAAAAGTATCGCCGCAATGCAGTTTACTGGCGAAGTTTGAATCATCTTATCTTTTTCGCGTTGCTGGGTCTCGTGGGACACGAAAAGAACAACGCGTTGAGCACATTGACCCAACTGCGGAACCGCGGGAACATTTAAAGGATGTCTGCTTCCTGTACGGCGGCGCTGGCTTCGAGCTACCCTGCGGCGGCGTTCGCGCGTTTGTTTACGTTACTGAACCTAGATGGCACCACCATACCGTGACAAGCCGTTTTCTGCCATTGGTTTGTTTTCGACCGTATTTAAACCTGGCTTGTTTTTGTTCTGGGAGAAAACCGTTTCGTGAAACATAGTGCTCGCTCGGCGAATATGGTCACGTAAGACACTGTTGGTTGCGTCAATCGGCAGTGTCGTCTGAGACCACTCCAAAGCCCCGCAGTGCTGTGCTGCTAAACCAAGCATAGTGCGCGCAGTGCCAACAGCAGTACGCATCAGCACTTCTATGTTTACACTTGCTTTCGTAACTTCCACTGTTTGTCCCACCATTCTTATTTCTTTAAAAAGAATGTGCCCTACATTTAAGTTTAAATAGCTCGTTCTGCAAGCTTATCAGGTTACACTAATTTGTGTTTGCTTTTGCTGGCCTCCGCCAATCGCAGAGCAGGCTGGTAGGGCATCATACTTGTGTTGCCGGAAAGGAGCGAGTGGGTCGCACGGCCGATCCCTTTTTTTACTAATTATATAGCTTATTTTGAGCGACGTTTACGTTATAACTAGTGTAAGTATGATTCTAACAAGGCCGTCTTTTGAGTGAACCAAACTTACGTTTTCTCTTCACGGCTCCTTTAAATTTCTGGAGCATGTGTGAAGATTTCTTGTGCAGATGAGCAAGATGGGGGCGCGTAAATTAATCCCGCTGCTGCTTTCGAAAGCACAGTAGCAAAAAAAGAACTAAACTCCACTGAACACACCGTACATATCGGTTTCATGAAGACGGCGAGAGAGAGAGAGAGAGAGAGAGAGAAAGAGAGAGAGAGAGAACTCTTTAACATGTGCTGGAGAGGTCAGCTCTGCTAGCGGCAGTGCTTGTTACGCCAGATGTGGGTTACAAGGCAGTTAGGTAAATGTGAGAGATTGGGAAGTCAACAATTAGCGAGAAAACAATTAAGAAATGTCACGCAATGAAATGCAATAAATAAAGCTGTATATAAAGTTGAGTAAAAAATTGAACGAATGTTACAGAGGACGCACAAAGTGCCTAGCAACAAAAAGCACAAAAAACGCACATGATGACGCAAACGCACACAGGTATAGCTATGGACACAATTCAAGAATTACAAAATGTTCTCTAGTCCAGAATCCCGCAGAAAACGCAGGAGAATTTTTTTCCCAAAAGAGTCATTGTTGTTGTCCCAGCGAACAAGAAAGGGACACCAGTGAAGCTTTGCTCCAGGTTGTACACGAGACAGGCAGCTAGCTAGCCGCTATTGCTCGCGCAGCGGGAAATCGCGGGAAGATACGGAACAAGTTCTCGGTAGTATCGCGCACAGCTCACGTGGGGCACTGTGGTGAATCTTCCCACGTAATTTTAAAATTTGAACTTCGGATGTATGCCACGTTGAGACACAGACGATGCAACACACCTTCAGACGCTTTGGTTACGTACGGTGGAAAATGGCATTTACAGAGCGGGTCAAGGCAACGCAGAGACAGATATCCGCCGCGAGGAACCTGCCCCTTGCTCAGTCCATCCAGTTTGATAGATAAGGGCACAGCCATCCTCGCGAGAGAAAGGAAGCAGTGTTGTGTTACGTAGAGACTGGCAAGCGATACCGGCCGCATCAGATGTAGTAGTGTCTGCTATTCCAGAATGACCAGGCAGCCATTGAATCACGAGTGATGGCCCGCGTGCACTAACGCACACGGCAAGCGTAATGCTGTGCCTTACTAAAGAATGGCAGTCGAAAGTCTTGCGCTGGTGAAAGAATATTCCTGCCTCAATATACAGGTATACAAGTCCGTCAGCTGCAAGAAAAAAACGTTATATATGAGCGTTAAAAGTATCTCCGATGTCATTTTTCTTTCAGCTCAATTTTTTATTACCATGCTTTATTAGGCGGCTATTTCCAGCCCGTTCTCTGTCCATCTCCAAGCAAGTGTGGGAACAGCAGGAGACAAAACACAGGACAGACAGACAGGGATGTCTCATGAATAAACGAGCCTTATGTACAAAATAACCTAATAGCAATACTGAAACCCAAAAATCCCAGAAGCATGTTTTATTATTCCGTCGGTCTGGCGGGACATCACTCGGTGTTTTTAATGTAAGAAAGCGAAGAAAGAAATTGACGAGACTGTCGGCTTGAGTTTTTAATTGTACTACTACCAAAACCTCAATAGTTACGAAAACCACGATCACGTTGTTAAAGCAAAACGGTATGCAGCCTTTGGTGGAGTTTTCAAGTAATTGTGCACACCATTTCCACGAAAGAAGTTGACATGAGTACCTTGCGGCTGCCGTCTTCATTGTTGTTTTTGTAAGTTTTACTACGTTCTTTAGAGAGCATATGCTGTTTGAGTGAGTGAGTGCCAAATGAGTGAGTGAGTGAGTGAGTGAGTGAGTGAGTGAGTGAGTGAGTGAGTGAGTGAGTGAGTGAGTGAGTGAGTGAGTGAGTGAGTGAGTGAGTGAGTGAGTGAGTGAGGGAAGAGCAGGAGTATTTGGTGAAACGACGAAAGTAGTCATAAAATAGAAAACGACGCTCTTCCTCTCCATGGGAGACCAACCCTTGACCTACGCGCGCAAGAAGAGTAAGAATTCTTGCATGAAGAATAGATTCCCTTTAAGACGAACTTTAAGCACCAGGCTGACTGGTTTGTATCATGAGAAGTTTTTATAACACAAGTACCCGGAGGGTCAAACCGGTACCGCGAACCGAACCGAAACCGTAATCTAACCGATATTTTGTCCGGAACTGAGGACGATCACGGACAGTTATTTTGTAGCACACTGAACTGAAGCGAAGGTGAACCGAAAAAAAAAATAAAAACCGGTTACCGGTTTATGAAGAGATGTTTCGAAACTCCACTTGATATGGGGCGGTGAGTGTCATTCGGGGAGCTTTCTTCTTTACACACAATCAGCTTCATGATCGTACACGGCCTTCTACCCTTGGATCAATCACAACACTATCAACGCCCTCCGTATTGCAATCGTTGGTTGCTGCTGGTCGTGCGCATAGGAGATATCACACTCGACTCCATGCAGGCGATTTGAAATATAGGCTTTGCGCTTCCAGGTGGTACAGGTCTCGCTGCTACTTATGCAAACATTTTACTTCCGTACAAAATAGACTTTAAAATAACAAGGAATAGATTTTTAATAAGTGTCTTCCATAATATTGTAGTTTACTTTCATACATAGCGCCATAACCAAATACTTAAATTTCAATTTTTTAACCCAATAAACTTTGTTGGCAGAGCAATAGCGTCTTGTGTATGGGAGCACGCAATGGGTGGATAAATAAAACTTCTGTAAATAAATAAAAACAGAGGATGGTGACAACACCGTGGCTTATAGCATTTTCCGGCGTCCTTGTCACGGCCAAAACTAGCATCGATGGTTCGGTGCTGACCACCGCGCCCACCCACAGCTCTGATTAAGGTCATTGCAGACTGCTAGGAGGGGGGTCCTCGGTGCAGCTGAACAATATATGAGCTAAATCTTCTCTTTCGCTTTTACACAGGGAATATTAGAATTTGTAAGCTCCTGAATAAATCAATGATAATTTACAGGGGTTAGAAATTGTACTAGTTCAATTTGGAGCTACCACCAGGTAGCTTGGGAATATTGTTGAAGCATTTGTCAGGGAGGGGATATTTGTGTTTGTCTTGAGTATAGTCATACATTATTCATGGTAGGTTTTTTTGGCGTTCTATGGCCGATCTGAGGGAGGAGTGACCCACTGCCCGGTTAACGAAATATCATGGACCCTCTGCTTAGCAACAACGATGGTTGAACGCAAAGCTTTCCCGTGATGGATTCTTTGTTTGGCCAATACCACACTGCGCGTATGTTCTGCTGTGGATGTACACACCATTTTTCTGGAATACCCACTGTAACTCTCGGGTGTGCACTCCGTACGCCTAACGCTTGGGCTTTGGGTGTAGGGCGCTAATAGGTACCTCCTGCTGGGCGTTCAGCGCCAAAGATATATGTAATATATTATCAGCATAGTAAAAAGTCGAAATCTGTCCTCAATTGCGGCTTGCTGTCGCTGCCAGCTGTAAGGGTGGTGGGAGCTCCCTCAAGCGCTTTCGCTTTTACTCTCTCCTCTCCTTCAATTGGATTGATGTAAATAAAGAATATTATATCTGGTATCCCTACATCATTTTTAAAGCAAAGCTTTCTAGCTCTGCCAGCCAACAGTTCTTTCGTTGAGTGCGGGACAACAATATCCCGATGCGGCGGAGGCGGCGGTGGGGGGGGGACGAAGAGAGTGCGGAGGGTTTCATTCACGGAGCACACTGTAAATGGCGTGGCGAATTTACAAAGCGTTCCCCGAGCGGAATTGCCTGCTCGCCGGCGGCGGCGGTGGCGGTACGGCTTTGTCGTCTGCTTTAGCGACGGTTGTTTTGGGCCTGTCGGGGCTCATCTTCGCGTCCCTTGCGCGCTGCCTTCGCACGGCTTGATTAACTTGTTCTACAAGACCTCCCGGGTCACCCGCACCCGACGGAATTATGTGGTCATACGGCAAACGTACGTTAAGGATTAGTTTGCAGGGCGGGAAAACAAAATGTAGACACCACATACATCTGCCCTCTAGAGAAACGCTACCTTTTGGGCAGTGCTTGACACAAATGGGACTCCGTTTTCTAAATTGGTGAATACCAATTCGGTTGGGTTTTAAGAGGTATTACACAGGACGAAAGTAGCAACGAGTTCTGATAAATTGATGTCATAAAAGTTCCCACAGCGCTCTCACTAATGTCAAACTTACTAAACTAACTGGTTTAAACTGGTATAAATGGGAATGAGTAAATTCACATGTGGAATTGTTTCGGTGTCTGCGCTTGTGTCTCACGGTGGTGTAGGCCCAAGCTAGCACATCAGGATGGCTAGGTTCCGCTGTCTCACCCTTCGAAAGACGCTCCTCTCCGTTTTATTTCCCCCAAATCACGGCCGGGCTACAGCGGCGGCGTCTGCCGCTCTACCCCGGTCATGACCGATGCTGCTGCTGCGTTAGGGACGCGGCCCCCGCGGATTACAGGTAACGGGCGGCAGAATGTCTGGTTTCGCTCTTTGTAGAGCCACGTGTGGTAATTCAAGTGATGTGTCATGGCCAATTGTTGTCGGTGTCGTTTAAAGTTTTGCTTTCGAATTACCTTCACAGCGTGGATTGGAGTCATTTTTTTTTTCATTGAAGCATATTTCAAGGGTTTCGCAACAATTTCATACTTCAATATCTGTGTCGTTCTATTAAACAGAAAGTGACTGAATTTTTTTGTTTTGGGATGAAATTAAAACACCGCAGTTTGGCTGAAAATTATTCTTAGACAATTGTCAACGACCCAATTTATTATTGTTGTTAGCGTTTCCTCTGCGCAAGCTTCCAGAGTGGTCCTTGGGCTACCTGAAAAGAAGACACTGCTATCATCTGCATATATTATACAGGGTGTCTGAGCTATCGTGCACCAAGATTTTAACAAAGAGCAACGGCGTTGCTCCAAGAAAACATGGTGCCTAATTTTTCCAGTACCGTGAAATAGCATCCACTATTTTTCTATATTAAGATTTATAATTTTTGTAATTCTTAGACCAGAAGTACGGTCTCAATCAATGAAGTGTCAATGAGGCACTTGTAGGCATTCACCAGTCGCCCCTAACTACGATATTTCCGGCGACGTCCAAATTGTGTGCTCAATTATTTTGACCGACAAAGAAACCCCGCCAAACAGGAAAAGTTCCACGTGACGGCGCTCCCGAGGTTCCTTCCCAAATTACAGTTCGTGTATATAGCTCCCCAGTTCTTGTATATCGCTTAGCGCAAGTCGCTTAGTCTGACTGCCACATGCCGCGGGTTCCAGTTTGATAGGAAATCCCGCTTTCGGTGCTGTGCACAAGACCCCGTATATAGTCAGTTCTGCTCCAGCTTTACTAAATAAGCTACACCCAAGAGTACTGCCAATGTAAATGTAACTGGTAGGGAAGCTTCCATAGAAGCCCATACGTTAAGAAAATGGCGGCTCGTAAGCTGCTCGTGGGGCTTAGCGCCATCTCTGTGAGGAAAGAACACTTCTGGCGGAACAAAAATATAAACCGAATGTGACGCAAGATCCGATGAAAAAGTGGCGTCATTTTGGTGGCATTAGCGCGAAAAGTTTACTTTAAAATAGCTTTAACAGGCGTCTGTTCGCTGAAGGCTGATCTCGTTGCCACCCGACGCAAGTTCGCAATCCCTTGAAGAGTGTGCTTCAAGTTCACGCCAGCTTAACTACGGACTCGTGAATAGAGAAACGTGCTTAAGCATAATGCCGTATGATTCGCCCCGGTGTTGATAAAAACATCTTGTATTTTCTCTGAAACTTCTGTATTCATGTCTTCAAGTGCTTTAAAAACAATCAGTCTTACCATGATTTTAGTGGGTGGCAAACCGGAAACCGGGCACGTACGCCCCCCCCCCCCCCCCCTCCCCCTTTCGGAATTTTTTTTTCTGCCATGGGATACAGAGCACAAAATGACACTCGACCACTCTGCCCGCCCCACCCTTCATGTAAATAACGTGCCCCCTCCCCACCCGGATACAAATTTCTACCAATGCACTGCCGGGCTGTTTAACTGCGTCGCACATACGCAGGTTGCGTGCGTGTCTTAAGTGTATATCAAGGTTATATAATGCTTGCTCGGTTTGTTTGCTTCTGTTCTAAGAGAAAAAAATAACACGTAGTCGTGCTATAATCAAGACATTTGAATTTTATTCCGGGATAAACGTCAAACTTTATCACACTGTACAAAATGAACACATATACAAATAAGTACAAAATTTTCGTGGGCACTACATGCATTAAGATATTCTTTACGCACAGAAAAATTGACTTTCCCTGTAACCCATAGCATTATGAGCAATGGAAGCCTCAACAGCAGAACTACTTCGAAACAAGAGAAAAGGACTAGGCACTGCATCTTGACGCATAAAACCGGGCCACAGGAGTGCCGACTCACGAAAGTGCAGCGAGCACACCACTCTGAACCGCAGCTGTTCCGGCGTCTTATCAAGTATACATGGGCTTCTACAGAACTTCACCCAGGATTCACGACTGCAATTTCCTGGTTTCATTGGTTAAACAAGTGTCGCAAGAGATAAGTAAAAAGAGAAAAAAATTGATCAATGCAAAAGAAAGCAAAGGCAGTAAGTAAAAACACATAGCAGGAAAGAGCAGCACAACACAGTACTGCGATGGAAATTTTGCTTTCGCATACAAGCTCGGGTAGCAACGATCATTACAAGCATCGTAATACAATAGAGAAGGCACTGATATACACAATAAAGCGAATCGATTGAATTCGAGTGGGAATACGCTAAGAAGTCCTAGAGCAATTGACACCACTTGCTCCTAGCCACCTTGAGGTAAAATGAGGAGATAAATGGGACATCAGACAGCTTTAAACCCATTTTTTTCGAAGCACCACCAAGTCCCCTTGCAAAAAGTGATTCGGCAGCGACATAACAGTATAGTGTACCGTGTTCAAGCGAACTACTAAATAGTGAATTTGTAACTGCAGTAACTATAGTAAGAGTGGCGTTACACCAAGTCCAAACGATTTCAATAACTAGAATTTGATCCAAACCTGTACACATCATTGAGAAATTGCAAGATTTCACCGTGACCTTCAGTCCATGACCAGGAAAGTATGCGTCAGACCAACGGGGTCACTGGTATCCAATTATTCCCTCACTTCTACACCTTGTGACGTCCAAAATCGTCAGGTTCCATCGTCGAGCTCGCTAAAGCAGTCGATGACGCCATAAGACGGCATTGCGAGAGGCTGATCAGGCGTAGGAAAACACAGAAAACACACACCGAAGCAGGAACTCGCTCTCATGTGACCAGCCGCTCTGACGTCCGCGCAGCAGAGAGAGGGAGAGAAAGAGAGAGAGAAAGAGAGAGAGAGGAAAGGCCCCCGGAAACAAAATGGGTGCGCCCATTTGTAAACAATCATCATGTGGTGCCGACCGACCAATGAAAATCCTGGCGGCTCATAACAATGAGAGAAAAGAGTGCCGATACTCTAAAAGCCTTTATTTAGTGACGCTATTCTGCTTCACTGAGTATTTGCGGTAATGGAAGCGGCGGAGGGGGCGGCCGGTCAGCTGAAAACAGCCGACTATCGTGCGCGTTTTTTAGATGCGAACGCATCTCATTCACTCGCCGTGTCCCTGCATCCATCGGGCGTTGTCGGCGTCCACCCCTCCCCCATTCTACTCCCCGCGCCAGCTGCACCCTCCGCCGCTCACCGCCTCTCCACTCCGATAGCGAACACTCTCGCGAGGGGCATTGGATTGGGGGCCCTATTCTCGACTGCACAAATTTCCGGCAATTCAGGCAATTTTCCGGAAGTCTTTTCTGATTGGCTTTTAATTTTGGTCACGTGCTTCTGTTTGACAAAGCGGTTGAGTGTGCTGTCGTCATTTTGACGTGTTATGTCGTTTACGGACACCAGTTCTAATGTTTGCATTATTTCTCGTTACTAAAGGCGCATAATTCTTTGCCGGAAATGAAAAACCAGGTTAAATGCAGCGGACATGACAACGCAAGCCTGTCTTTGCTATTCAACAACAATACTGCTTGTAATACACACCCCCTCTGTGATTGGTTGAGAAGGAGTGACGTAATTTAAACAGTTGGCGGGAAAGATTACGTTATGCATTGGCAACTTCAGCTTGCGTAAAAATGACTTAATTCTACGTAACAGCTTGAAAATGGCGGCTGTTTTTGTCGCAAAATACAAGCAAATTAGGGCAAAATATTGCCCCGCCTTACGGCGCCCCGAAATGTGCGGCAATTTGCAGCAGGCGCAGTTTCGCTTGCGCGCTGTTTAAAGCATGTTTCCTACCGAAACAAATTATAGTTTCAACTGCTTCCAAGTCAGCGATCATGGAACATACAAATAACATGCAGTATATTGCTTTTATGTTTGGCAATGAAATAAAAATTATTTGTTTGGCGCAACCGCAACATAAGAGGGCAGTAGAAGTCTCTCCATGACAGAGAGAACCCAATGCCTGGCATTTGTCCATACTTGTCCTAGTAAGCTGTTTAGTCACATGATCGAACTCAAGAGAAAAATAACAATGAAAAGTGACAATTTAGTTCATTACAACGCTGATTGCAGTCGAGCTTGACGAATGAGTGAATCGGCGGCATCGGTGCTCTCCGCGGTTATCAGGCGTAGCGCTTCGCTGCTGTTATGTGTCATAGAAGCGATGGTCGCGGCCGTCTTTTACTGTGATCACGCCATAAACTTGTAACATAGCAGCAGAGGATGGCGTGGCGGCGATGGCGGCAGGGAAGGTGATAACGCAACAAAGCTTGCATTGAAGCAGAGAGCCCAGCTATATTAATAAAAGCGATTGAAAGAAATAAATATAGACGATCAAAAAATTTGTGTGATGTTCTTTAGCTCGACATCCGCCTTTCGCTCGCTTTTGGATCAACGTTACTCGATCGCCTTGTGGTGTTGGCGCCAAATTTGACCTCCAGAAATGTGTTTTTCTCGCCAGCCTCAGCTACCGTCTTAATTTTTATAGTACATGCCAATTGTTTTTATATCTTTCTTGCACAATATTTGATACCTTGGTAGCTATCTTTATGAGTGACTCGTCAAATTACACTTCATGTCGTCATAGCTATAGGTGCAGCACGTCACTGATTGCTTACGTCGTGCTTACGCAAAAAAACATGGGCGAAATGCCGGCAATTTGTGCAGCCGAGAATAGGACCCTAGGGCTCTGGATTCGATTCGATTGGCTTGGCTTGGCTTGGCTTGGCTTGGCTTGGCTTGGCTTGGCTTTGATTGGATTGGATTAAAGCGGATTGTGTTGAATTATGTTGCGTCATAGCCGCGGCAGACGCGCTGGCGCGGGCGCGTGCCCTCACTGTTATGCGCGCTATAAAACGCGGTGCCTGCGCCGCTCCGCTCCATCGTTCCAGAGCCGTATGACCTGGAACTCAAGATGGCGGGTGGACGCGCAACTCTGCCCCATACAGGAACTCTAGCTCAAACCATAACGCAGAGCCCTCGAACAGGCTGCCTCTGAGTTAGCCAGATTTAAATAAAGAAAAGAAAAAAGAAGAAATCGCGATCCGGTTTGTGGCGTATCTGTCACTCTTGTCACGCGAAGCTTGCTGCTGCTGCTCCTTCCTTGCAAACCATTATCAAGGTGATGCGCTCTCTCTTCGGTCGTGTGACCGGTCAAGCAGTTACCTTCAATGAGCAGATTTGAGGGTGCTGGATTTTGAAGCGGATGGGAGCACCGTCACATGGTATTTTTCATACGTCGCGGGGTTTGTTTATCACTCAGAAATTTATAAATGAGTACGCAATTAGTTCGTCGCTGCAAATACCGCAGTTTGGTGCCTCTCGTGGGTACCTAGATATGCGTCGCTGACATTTTAACGATTGGGAGACCACTTTTTAATTTAAATGTATGATTAAAATATTTAATTAAGCCAGCTTAAAGAGAAAAAGACTGACTGACCGCTACCCTACTGTCCTGGAAACATTACGCACTGGGTTTTCCTCGATTAACGCCTTTGTTCTTTTTTAAAATCTTGGCGCAACGTAGCTGGGGCACCCGGTATAATTTGCAGTTTTGTCAATGTTTACGGCCCCTATAATGTAAAGTATAAAGAGAAAAGATGCTAAAAGCATCATATGGGAACACCCGATTCAACTGTGTCTACCTCCGAATATTCATTTACGATGGCTACAAAGTGCCACCGACGTTTCAAATAAGAAATTCAAGCATGAGCTAAGCTTCAAATACCGTAATAGTTGATCTTTCAGGTGAAATTTTCTGATAGATAAGATCGAAGGCCTTCGAGAAATCAGGAAACAATCCCAGTTCTATTTGGTTCACTTCAAAAGTACGTAATAAAAATTTTTCTTGAGCAAGAAGACCAATTCAGTGGATTTCTGCTAGGGAAAACAGTAATGGGCATGACTCAGGATTTTATGGCAACCGGTATATGTGAATAGGTATTCTAGTACAATTTTTTAAACTCTTCGAGAAAACAGGCAAAACTGAGATGGGGCGAGTGTTGTCGATTTTATTAGATACAGGCAGCGTGCACCAGGACAGAGATCTTACGGTGACAACACAATACACGTTGCACTTCAGTGGTTCTCATATGCTCAATGACTTCGTTTGCAGAGGCAGCGACCGCGAATGAACTCACTCGAAGCGCCTTTTCTCTTTCGGGCGTAAACATCGCTCAAGCTGCGTGGTACGTGATTGGAGTCGAACATCTCGTAGACAGTTATGAATGCAGTCCGTGTAGCAAGCAGCCGAACGATGTTAAATAATTTCCGCCCGTTTATCTCTTCCAGAGAGGGCTGGAATGTACGTGGAGGCTGACTTCGTATTCCTAGAATTCACCATCAGTATACGGACGGCGGCGCTGGTGCGTGCACGGAGTTAATATGAACACAATAAGTGCAAAGGAACGGGGTAGACTCAGAATACAGGCTCGGCCTATACCCCTTCGCTGAGCATTTTGTGTTCCCTTGTCTTGTTTTGTCTGGGCGTAAGGTGCACGGTTTTAATTAACTACCAAGCGTCGTACACCTTCTACAACAGCTTACAGGAACTTTAGTGACCAAATCTGACGACGGCTTCTGTTGCCGCTAGTAGCTGATTTTTCCGTATTTGTGTTTCAAAGCTGCGAATGCTGCGGTGGTGACATCTACAGCGTCGCTGTCGCAGAGTTTGTTCGGTAGACTTTTTAATGTGTAGAATTTTTCCAGAGTACCCCTCCCCCCGCCATCCAGGACCGTGTAACGCCCTGCATTTCCACAAAAACGCAGATATCAGGGAAGTTCCACCTGTAATCGCTTTAACAGCGCAAATGGAGATAATTCGTCCGGCAGGCTTTAGAAACAGCAAAACAACTGGCCGTAAAAAACTCACACTGAAGAGAAGCAGCATAAGAATTGTATGCATCAGTAGATAACTCTGAATTTCTGCAGAATTTTTTCTTTTGTTTCCATTTTGTTTCTGTTGCCTTTCGGGTTTGTCGTGTGCTACAGAAACCTTCATCGTTTTGGACTATTTGACTTTAAGAAATACCACTGTCACGGCGTTTTTGTCCGCCTTCGCAAGGGCTTAGTAAAAGGCAATTTTGCTCTAAACTACCGTATTGCTGCAATCATATGCGTTTACATGGTTGTAACGGTGACACTCATTATCTGTTGATTCGCAACTGTAACTTACACACCTTTGGTTTTGCGTCTGTAACTAAAAAGGCTCTGTTCATGGTGTGTCAATGCGCAGTTGCTATTTTATAAGTCAACTTCAAAGTTCTCGGAAGGATTGTGTAGGCTTAGTGGCTTGGATGTGGCAGAGTATGCTGGCCAGCTCTCGCCCCACCACGCTGCTCTTGCTCGCAGAATGACAGAAGGAGGCCGGCCGCGCATGCAGGCCACAAATACGCCTCCTTCAACACTTACTAATGTTTTCTCTTTTTCTCTGTCTGTTTTTGTCTGCCTCTCACTGTATTAGATGGTGTTCACTTTGGTCGAAATGGCTACAACGAATACCTAATTGTGGACAGTACACTACCGGCAATATTATGGCGGGAATTGAAGACAGTTCCAGTCGTGATATTAGGCCTGTCTTCGCACATGACATTAGGCCCGGGCCGTGACATCAATTCTTCCATGTAGTGATGTAACCGTGAGGCAGGGGCTAGTGGTCATGCTCCTTGCCCATGTAGGCCCCATGGCAACGAAAAAGAGAGTGAAACAAGAGAGTGCACATGGGCGCATTTTGTGTGTTGACCGCACACACAGCTTCACCCGCCAATAACGTTTATGTCTGAAAATTTCCACGTTCTCTTTCATTAAGTTCCTTGCGAATTTTCAGTAAGTAGCACTCTGGCGGAGCGGAGAATACGAAGAAGGCAATAAGGCGTCCCTCACATTACGTGAGCAAGAACGATGATGTAACGGAACTTCTTTTGCCTAAAGTTTCCCTTAAAAAGCAGATATTTACGCACAGATCTCTCTATCGTGTCTTCCCGGTGTACGCAAAATCAATTCTTCCTCGAATCTAACAGTAGAAAAACCAACACAATGAACCCTTCAGATGAGTAATTATGGGTATCGCCGGCGGGCGTCACATAACAATTCCCGCAGTTCCTGCTGCCACATGCCCACTTTTTTACGCTATATGTTACCTTGATTACCGACACACCAATTAGTTATCCTCCCTGCTTTCGAAGACAAAAAACGAAGCGACCAAAAACAGCGCTCTCCCTCTCCGTTTGTATTTTTATAATGTTTGTGTTTCCGAGCAGCCTTTTACTATAAACCGATACCAACATGCTGAGTTTGTCCTTATTCGAAATGCAAGCAAGCCACAGTCAACAGGGTATTTACCTACATACCTCGTTCCTGCAGGCCACTGTCGTCGCCCAGTCTTCCAATTGCAATCGCATGTTAACTATCCGGTATTACCAGTTTTCATCGAATATAGAGATATTCATTTCTTTAAAAGTTAACCGACACGGTAGAATATATTTTCGGCTTTTGTAAAGGTGATCCACGTTATTTACGGGAACTGTCGTTAGATATTCATCCATTTGTTACTTTTGCGGTACCAGTGCCATACCGCTAACTCAAATTTATGTGGGAATGGTTACCCCAGTGGCTGCATATATGGCCATCGTTGGCATCAATTTTTCAAGGTTATTGTGTGCGAGAACACTTTGCAAACACAGGACGTACCTGTTGAGAAGTGTTTTCTATTTTATTGCTGGGCGTGAGAAAAATGTCGTCTTCGCAAGAATGAATCAGGCGTACACCGTTGCAAGCATACATATGACCCACACGCATGACGCTCTGAAGGTCAGTGCGGAGTCCCGCTTTATTCAGGCAGTAAACATTTCTTCGGCCACTGACACATCGCAGCTCATTCGTTATGCGGATAAAGCACAGGGTTGTACAAGCACTGTGGCATGCGCTGCTTGTATTTTGCAATCGGCGAATTCTTTCCGTCAGTCTGTATTTTTTTCCCTTGTTTCACCCTCAAACCTCTGCAGCGCCGCGCATGGGCCGCTTTGTATAAAAGGCTGTTCAAACGCCCACGAAATCAACAGTTGGACCAACAGCAGCTGAAAGAGACCATGGTAAGCAAGCTTCTACTGACCGTGTTCTAGTCCACTTAGGTATCAAGAACCATGGAATCGAAGTGAGCACCATAAGTGATCGCCTGCTAGGACGTAATTTCCTATGTTTGGAAAGCATCACTCGTGCTGAGTTAGCAGAGGGACGTTTTATTAGATAGCAGGGCACAAGCATAGGTACTACGTTAGTTTTTTGTTGAAGATCCGCTCTTACTTCTCCAAGAGGGTTCAACAAACATATGGAAGTAGGCGTTTAAACCCGAAATGTGCTGAATACAGACCATGCATCTTGCATGTGCCATATTAGGAGAGCCAAAGAATAGCCCTAAAGTGGCAGGAAATGCACATTTGTTAAGTTTAAGCCCCATTGTAACTCCGTTATTCTGATTACTACAAAACTTAGGATAACGTGTTCTGCACGTAAAATAACTCACAAAAGTAACTTTGAAAAGAAAAGTGACTGCTAGCATTGCGCAACCTTAATTCATGTACCATTAAACGTTATTTGATACTTTCGGAATATGTACCAACATTTATAATCATTGCGATAATGTAAATTTTCTTGCCAGATCATTAGAGCCTTTCTCCGTGTTTGAATTAAAATATGGTGCGACTGATACCAGCCGTGGTAACCGCCAGACCCTGCGGTCGTATGACGTGTGTTATTGCATTACAACACATTCGTGAGTGAGTGACCTGCGACCGTAATTTCAGGTGATAAAATTCTGTTATCTCTGCCCCTTCGCTTCACAAACATCGTTCGGACACCACCTCTTGATACGATCAGGTCTAGAGTAAAAAAATATTAAGTCAAAAATTCCTGACAAAACTACTGATTTTATCAAGGCGAGGATTATAGCGAAGAACTTTCTTGCAGGGCACTCGTTTTAACAGCTCCAAATCGGGGTTGACTACAGCTTTAGGGGTTGTGCAGGCGTATTCTATTTTTTTTTAATAAAAGCGATTTTTTCTTGGTCTCACGGATTGCGGCGTTGTTACCATAATCTGACTTCAGGAAAGCCAAGCTTACACAATGAAAGGGAGCATCATAATGGTGATGACCCTTCACCTGGATGCAATCTAACCTGGATCCCTAGCGTTATGAAGCCTACGTATATCCGATTGCGCCATAATAGCATTCGAGCCGCTCAGCATTTCCCTTTCGTTCGTAGCGCGCGCGTTGGCTTTCGACTTGGGCACTTTGGGTGTTGGACGATGACCATCAACAAAGGCCACGGGTGGGTAGCGGAGGGCCGCTAAGCTATCTCGTGATGAATTTGCTTGCTGTCGTCTGAGTTGTGGCTTTGACTCGAAGGCAACTTGCACTTTGAATGTTGACACATCCACTTTGACTTTCAGAAGTGTTCCACTTTCATCATTGCAGCTTTGATTTTGATTGCAGCAACGTTGGGGCTTTAACATAGTCTTTTGATTTTCGCACACATGAAATCTTCGCATTTCAACCATTGCCGTCTTTAGACGGAGGAGCTTCTGTTAATAGTTTATAGCTCTCAAATAAGGATTTCAGGAGAATTCAGTGCACGCCAATAGTGCCTGACCGTATTGTTTCTGTGGCATTGCAGCTCATAGCCCAATATCTTATTGTACGGCTATTTACACAGTGAAGCGAACTGCTAAGCGTACTTTCCATTCATATCCGATAAACACGTTCCTTTTTACTCAGTGTTTAGGAAACGTCAATACCATAGACAATTTAGCAAGCTGAAGCATAGATTACGATGTAAAAATACATGGCGTAATTGCCTTCGATAAGCATTTTATAGAAGCATGACGTTACCCAATTTATTTTCTTTGTTGTTTTTCTATATTGAGTTAGCATAAAAAAAAGCAACAATCTCAGTACAAAACGAGTAAGCTTAATCTTACCCTAGCTATACATTCTTCTTGGCACAAGGTGAAACTTTTGCTCGCTACTCCGCTTCGCAGATCCGTGCGTGCATACTCCTCGCCCTGGCCACCAGCGCCCTCGCTGGCCTCGCTGGATTCCCTGGCTACGGCCTCGGCTACGGCCTTGGCTACGGGGGCCTCGGCTACGCCGGCTATGGCCTGTCCCACTACGGCCTCGCCCACGGTGTCGGTTACTCTGGTCTCGGCCTCGGCTACGGCTACGCCCCAGCCGTCGGCTACCCCGTCGCCACTCCAGCTGTCTCCAAGACCGTGTCCACCTATACCGCTGCTCCAGCCGTGACCGCTGTCCACCACGCTCCAGCTGTGGCCACCGTTGCCCACGCTGCCCCAGTCGCCGCCTACGCTGCTGCTCCAGTTGCAACCTACCCCGTCGCTGCCCCAGCTGTTGCTAAGACCGTGTCCACTTACACCACTGCCCCAGCCGTTGCCACCGTGGCTCACGCTGCCCCAGTTGCCACTTATGCCACCGGCTACCCAACTTATCCCGCCGTGACCAGTGTTGTGCGCCCTGCCCCAGTTGCCACTTACGCCACCGGCTACCCCACTTACCCCGCCGTGACCAGCGTTGTTCGCCCTGCTCCAGTCGTGGCTGCTGCCCCCGCTGTCACCACCACCACCGCTGTCCACCACGCCCCAGCTGTGGCCACCGTTGCCCACTCCGCCCCAGTCGTCGGTTCCTATGGCTTCGCCCACGCTGCCCCAGTTGTTGGCGCCTACGGTGTCGCCCACGCTGCCCCAGTCTACGGCTATGGTGTTGGCCACGTCGGCTACGGTGTCGGGCACTACGGTTTCGGCCATGGCCTCGGTGCGTACGGTCTGAACTACGGCTACGGCCTTGGATCTCCATTCCACTACAACGCCCTCCTCCGCAAGAAGAAGTGTAAGTAATTGAAGTTGTTTTTTTTTTCGAGTGTTTTTATGAGAAATTAGGAAAACGAAATCATGATATGGACAACTTCAATTATGCATGGTCGCTATCCATTAGAGTCGTTCTCCGATAACTCAATTCCACCTGGTGGCGAAAACGTATGGCATGATTGTTCCCTTGCGCCACTGTATGTATTGGCCCTAGGAGAATCAATTTCACCAGCGACAACGCGAAATCATGTGATCGCGTACAACGAATGTTTGTTACAAAACCTATCTTCGCGTGTATCTCAGCAGTTCAACCATACTATGCACAGATTAGCAATGGGTAGTAACTGTGTATCCTTGTTTTCTTTTTCAGAAATTTCTTTTTCTCCATCCATCACGATCATCTGGAGGAACTAGAAGGTATAGACCGCTCACCTGGAGCGCAATTTTCCCTGCCGTTACCAACACCCAGAAACCCAGAGAAAATAAAACATTACCATCTCGAATGGGAATTATTCGTTGATGATTTCTTCATTTTAACTGAACACCGACGGTTGAGAAAATTGGACTGATTTGTATCATTCAAGCACGCTATTGGAACCTCAAGATAGCGCCGTTGCAGTTTCAGTTATTGTAAGTTCGAACTAAAAAAACTGAACAATAACAACAGTACCATGAAATTGGGACGCCGTAGGAATTTAAACACTTCGATGTTTGGAAAAGCCTGTGAGAACAGCCTGCTTTTTCTTCTTAACGCCGAAAATTAACAGTTATTAAGATGAAGTCCGTTTTCCTCATTGAATTAATGTGTCGACAAGGCTAAAACTGGGGTTAGTTGGTTATGCATCTTATTGAACCGCGCTGTATTAAAACTTCATCAGACATGGAAGAGCACACAAGCACGGGGCGAAGCGCGAACTAACAAATGATTTATTTTCCATTATACACACAGATATACATGAAAAGACATTGGTCTGTTGAAGTTTACATACAACGCGGTTCAAGAAGATTGTCGGTTCAAGAAGATTCAAGACGATTTGAGAGAAGTTATCGAATGAGCGCATAAAGATATTGCCAGGGGACATGGCAGAAAATGACCCATGGTGCCATAGCCTACCATCCACGTCAACGATGGCGATGACAGAGCGCACGCAGGCTGCACAACAGCCACCCCTTCTTCGTCGTAACAATATTCTTGTGTCATCGTCATATAAAACATAATGAAAGGAATAATGTAAATTAGGAAGGTCATAACTATACAAAATAAAAAGCAGCGCACACAAAACAGAACCCTGGGGTGCACCTTCATGCAATGCTTTGGTTTGTGTAAAGGTATAACTGACATACATTTACTGTTGACTGCCTGTTGAGCATATAATTTTTAATAATGTTCTAGGTGGCCTTGTTATCCCATAGAGATATAAATTCTAGAACTAAACATCTTCATTAATCCTATCAAAAGGATCAGTGACATCTAAAAAACTGAACCCGGCACATTTCCGGTGCCGATAGATTTTTTTATATTCTCTGTAAGGAAAGTTACGCTAGGTTATAAGAACGCCTCGATCAGACACGAAAGTGGCGATAACTGATCATATTGAGATTTTAATTGCGAATGCACTTCTTAAGCGAGCCTGAATCGTCCGCCGCCGTAGTCCGCATAGCAACAGCTGCGGGTGCGCGCGCTCCTGGTCTTCCTCCTCGTCTTCCCTAGCAACGGGGGGAGATGGGCGCGCGCTACTCTCCTCCTCCTCTCTCCGCTCAGTGACTGCGGGTGCTGGGCGCCTCCTCATGGCACATACCCACGTGAGGGATTGACCAGGAATCGGGCGTGAGAAGGGCTAATGCACCCGCTTAAAGGAGTACTGACACGAAATTTCAAAGCTGAGATAACTATGTAAAACGCTTCCTTTTTATCAGGAGATACCTCTCAGCAAGTTTTAAAGACAAGGCTGCGAAGCGGAGGGCCCGCGACGCCGAACGAAAGCGGGCGAAGCGAGCTGCCGATCAGGAACTGCGAGCGCGGGAAGCTGCGGCCCAACGTCAACGGCGAGCTGCGGAGTCCGAAATGCGAGCGCGGGAAGCCGCGGCCCGACGCCAACGTCGAGTGGGGAAAGCGGCCGAAGAAGCGGCTCAGAGACGGCAGCGTCGACTCGACGACGCCGAGGAAGGTCGCCGGAAAGACGCGGCTCGCAAACGCCAACGTCGAGCAGACCCCGAGGCCAAGCGGCGAGAGGCCTAAGTGCGAATGCAACCGTGCATTCGCACTTACACACTCTCCCCCTCGGGGAAGTGCGAGGGAATTTTTTTCAAATAACTATTAAAGCGTTTAGCAAAGAGATTCTGAATTAATTTACTAATAGGGGAAAATACAAATGGGGCGGTAATTAGAAATTAACGGCCGGTGACACTTTTTAAGGATGGGTATGACCTTTGCTTTTTTAAAAGAGGAAGGAAAAACACGGGTTTCGAAGACAAGGTTGAATATGTTTCTGAGCGTGTCGCGATTTAGATGAGCAACAAATTTTAAATGACGTAAAAAACATCGTATCCAGGCCAGCACTTGTATGTTGGCGAGAATAAAGCGTGGCAACACTTCGTTGGCTGTAACTGGTGAAAGAAAGAATGACTGGCTAGCAGGGTGGATGGCGCGACCCCCATTTATATTTTTACGGGTGTGTGCGCAACAAGAGTCAAATTATTCACAAAACGCATTAGCAAAGCAAATGGGTAGACTCAGATTTATGCCAATAAGATACTTTTGGCAACATTAGCGCTGGTTGTGGATGTGTTAAGGAAGTTGTTTAATGTATCCCACTATCATTTAGGATTGTTTTTTATGTTTAGCGAGTTTGGATTCATAGCAGCGCTCTTTTCAGTGTTTTATTCGAACGTTGAAAGGGGAAGAGTACATTTTATAACGGTACTGAAGTTTACAGTTGCAGGGTTGTCTTTTTGTTTTTTCTGTAAAAGTTAGCTTTTATTCTGAGGCTTTTTAAAAGTCCGCTAGTCATCCATGGGCTATGCGGGTGCTTATATTTCCTGCTACATTTGATAGCGTTCATACTTAGACACGCAGCCCTTAAATATAACGAATGAAACTGCTCCAAAGCTTCCTTAGCATCACTCAGGGAAACAACTGTCGACCAGTTAGTTTCCTTGATGGCTTTTATTAACTTGTCAGGATCCAATACGGATGTGTAGTACACGGTGTTTCTATACGGTGGTTCAGTGTCAAGGTCCGACACCGATGTCGTCTGTGTTGATCCTCGCTTTCTGTGCCTTTCTGACAAAGCCGTTTATCTTTTCCCGCGAGAACAACCGTGCCATAATGCCCTGTCTATTCTTGGTTTTCGCAATAATGGGGACTCCGTTGTCGACAGTGATTTCACAAGGCTCGACACGGCACTCGAAAGCGTTGTATACACTCTTCGAAATGGCGGCGCGGTTTTGGCATTCGGTTACAGGGATTTGTTTAATCTCAATGTTGTTAAGTCTCGGGTATTGCTCAAGCTCAGCCGCCCTTTTTTCTAGAGCTGCGTTCCGCGTCACAAGCTGTCTGCCTTACGCTATTAGTATTTCCTGCTTTGTCTTCATCACTTCATATATTCTGCTTCAAAGATCCACACTTTCGGCAAGTTCAAATTTACTCTGCAGGGCCCACCATTTCCAACTTACCTCAAAGGTAAGCTCCTCAACCGTACCCTCGAATTGCTGATCGAGTAGGGACCAAAGAGCGGCAATTTTCTTCGCGGTTTGCGCTGTTGTAGGCATGGTTGGGTCTACTGAGCCCATAGAAGACATAAGGACACAGGGCTTCAAGCAGCCGCGGCAAAGAGCAGAGAGCACTTAGCGAATGGTGCTTGTGGCCGGAACGGCTCCTTGCGGTGCCTTGAGCGTTCTTTTTGAACACCTTCGGTGATGGCGATGAGCCGACGGCGCAGACGCAGCAGGCTGCATACGGTGCAGGCACAGCAGAGCCTCGTGGTGGTAACCTCTTGACGCGCACACACTGAAATACGGCGAAGGCGCGCATGGAATTCACAACTGTGCCGAGTGATGACTTAGCAACTCGGGGGGGGGGGAAGGGGGGGGGTGGAGATAGCAATGAACTACCTGAGGGTGTATGAGACACACTTAGCGAATGCTACTTGTTGCCGCAAATGTGGCTGCCAAGGAGATGGCTGGAATGGTCATCAATATTTTTACCAACTATTTACCAGCTACCAACTAGCTTAATTGTCCTTTCTACGGTGGTCACAAACTTTCCGCGTGGGTCAGAGAATTTGTAGAAGCTGTACCGTTTTACAAGGGCGTGTGTGCTATAAATGTACATGGATACATTCAATTCTGGCAGGTCCCCATATATCCAGAAAATGGCCGCTGTCATTCTATTCAGAGCCCCGTCGTTATAGATGTCACCTTCGTCGCCTGCCTTGCCACCAAAGAGAGTGCGATGTTCGCGTACTTTCCTTTTATCTCGGTGGACCAGGTGTCGGCGTATAATTCCGATGAAGGGCGTTCCCACGTAGGGAATGCTGTCAGTAAATCTGTGCTCTCAGAGTTACAACTTAGGTGGTCCCATTTCTGGAGTATTTTTTTCTTATGGTGAATGGTCCATATGATATTGGAAGCGTAGTTTGTTCTTTTTTGTGACGTTAGTGAGAGGCGGAAGGGGAACTACTTCGTGGAGAGTTCCCACCCGGGTAAGGGTGGGGAGGCCACTAATCGCACGAAGATGCCGATTCATTTGGTGTAGAGCCTTTATATGCGACTGTTATAAGTCATAAGGGAGACACCGTACGAGAAGCGCCCATGCGCCACAGCACGGGCGACCATAACGCAGCGTGTTTGGTGCGCCCCGCCATATTTATCTGATATCCGGGTAACTAGGTGTAGGGGGGACCACCAGGTCTTCCTAAGGGAGGCTATCGACAGTTTTGGGCTATTACAGCTGCTGACGGGGACGCCCATTGCGGGGTTCGAGTAGCATATCCTCCACTTGAAGGGAGTGCATTTGTTCCTTATTTGTGATGCGTTTACCATCAATGCTGAGCAGTCCTTCCTTGAGTGGGTTAGCTATAGCCGGAACTGGGACAGCGTATGTTCTAAGCTCGGGACTGCTGCTTCCAACTCTGTTTGCATACTTTCTTTCGAGTCATAATCCCGGGCATCGGTTCCTACCATATATCGTATACATAAAGCGCGAATCAGGTGGCAGTGTCCTGCTCAAGAGTTCGCTCACGCGGTTCATTGCTATATTAAAGAGGACAGGAACCACAATGGACCGCTGTGGGACTCCTCTATCGAGATAGAACGTTGCAGGATGGTGTACCTGATGGTTAAGAAGCATCGGCTGGTGCTGTATCTGGAGATTATTAGCACGATCGAATAGAAACGAGACAGCCCTCAACCTAATTCGACGGGTGCATTTGCGGGTGTATTTCCTGCACCAACTCCCAGAGAGCAGTACGTCGCTTGAACGCTAGACATGGACAGATTTTTACTTCTGTTACGGCGTCAGTCTTAACGTGCTGTATGATTCTAGACTTTGCACCTGTTTTCGGGAATTTGTAGCTCTCGGAAGGAGTGAAGTGCTGGAGGGCTTTTTTTGCACGACCTGTGGTTAGGAAATGTTCTGGACCTAGGTTTTTCACATAAGAGCAGTCCGCTAAACCCGTTACTTGACCTCTTCCACATACTATGCACCGGGGAGTACGTGGGTCTTTTCCGACGGTGTCGTTGATGTCACGTCGGGAACAGCGAGGAGCAGTTTGTCTCTTGAGGCCCACATCCTGGCGGTGGCCCGTCTGCCAGCATCTTGCGCAGGAGCTACAATGAAATCAATATTTATTATCACACTTCTCGCTTCAACCAATCCCAGGACTATCCCTCACGAACTTACACGGAACAGCGACTATGGAAGCTCACACAGGCGGAATCCCTTCCAAGTAGGCCTATCCTCATCATGTACTCTCTCAGTATTTCCCTCTACCTTTTTTCCCACAATGCTGAGACAAGATTACGGTACAATATCATATATGGCATGTCAATATGATCCCCTGCCCCATGTCAATTCCTCGGAGCTCTGGCTGGCAGCGTTTGATCTGAACCGGGTAGACAGAAGGCCATCATAGCCGAGCAGAGGTCTTTAATGCTTTACTGGTTAGGATAGTCGGGTGAAGTTTCATTAACGGACAAAAACGTCCGCTAGGATCGCTTGTGTCAATGAGCAGGCTGCGCCGGCCTTCCACTACTCTCGCTGGCCGGCTTTTTCTCCATCGTCCCTGCGCCTACGTTCTTTTGCCCTTCATTTCTACCAGTAAAAATGCGAACAAACTCTGCATATTTTTGTGTCAGTCATTGTCGCTTAGCTTAGTTGTGAGATATAACAAAATCACGCATATAACAGAGGCAGTTGCCGTGTTCGCTAGTTGCGACAGGCGCGGCTATGTTTTCGGTCTGAGGGATGGTCACTTGGTGTTTTCGGGTTTTGAGTAGCCTATGCTTTGCCGCCTCCGTGATACCAAAAAAACTAGCGCAGGAATCAAAGCAGTATACAGCCCGGTGTGGCCTACGTAACCCATTAGTTTAGCCGTGCATCTGCAGGATTTTATAGCAAGGCTATAATATAATAAAAATAAAAATCGGAAGTTGAAAGCGAGCATGGACAGCAGGAATAAAAGCGTTAAAGAAATGGAAGCAGGACAATTGGCACGTGGACGGAGGGGGAGCGCTAGATATTACAGCCTTGGGTGACGGCTAGGCTTAGCACATAAGTAGGCTGTCTAACAGATAACAGCTCACAAGAGCAGCTCCAGCCAACCACCCACACCAAGGGCAAGATAGAAAATTCAGGGAAGCTTGCGCTCACGCGCATTCCGAAGCACATAGTTTGGTTTCAGTGTCATTGATTATTTGCATAGTTGCAGACCTAGTAATCGTCGTCTATGCATCCAAGAGGTCTTCGTATTCTTCGTGGCGAGTGGTGGGTGCGAAGTTATCCTCAGTATTTTAGACTTCCACCAGCTCCACTGGCCAAGATTGCACTGAGTACTCAAGGATTGAACCATAGCGAAGGAGCAGGGTTTCTATACGCGTGAACACTGAAGGACACATCAGCACACATTCACACAGGTTTGAAATTGTTTATTCATGTATTTGGTCGTTGCTTTGCACTGTGCTAGTAGCAGTCCTCATGACATGCCTCGATTTCGTTGTGTTCCTCATGTCGAGCATTACATGCGTGGTAGCGCGTGAGACGACGGTGCTGGAGTTCATCTTCTTGCTTAAGCCACTCCGCTAGCTGGGTGCTCAAAGATCGTCGCTACGCACGCACTCACAAGCGCGCGGCATTTTATTGGTATTTTTTTCCTGCAACGGTGGATTTACGGTTGGTAAAACACCTTCGCTGGTACAAAGCAAGCAGGTAGAGTCAGCAACGTCCGGCTTTTCAGATCTCCAAATAACTGAATTGATAATCAAGATGTGTCCATCGCAGATTATGGGTGCCCAACACAGGTGAGTGGAAGCTTTGTCTACTGGCTGGTCGTAGCAGCCAGCTCCCAAGCACTTTCAAAAGAGACTAAACAATCTCACCACAACTGTGCTGCGCACGTGTTCAATTATAGAAGTTTGTGGCAACAGTGGAATGCATGTGGATAAATATTTGGGTTTACTCGTTGCAACCGCGACCGTGTCTCCGGGTTTGGCAGTTATGCCGGCAGGTTTTGAAATATCCGAGGGATGGCGCCTAAATGTAGCTTGGGCTTCGAGAGTGGGGGAGACACAGATTAGCCGCTTTTTATGAACCCATGTGCTCAAATACCTCAGGGGATTCGAAATCATTCTCGCACGCGCGCACGTGCTTCGACTCAACAATGAAAAATTCTGCTTCCTATCGTAGAATGGCTCGCCTCCACCTGTCGCGCTGTTTGTGGTCACTAAAAAAAAGAACAGCGAAGATTTTTGCTATGCACTTCGACAGCCAGAGCGGCAACGAGGATACAGAACATCTGAGACATAGGGCTTTACATTGTTTGCACATCGCGATGAGTAAAATGAAAGTATGTCGCACAAAAAACCCCACAGGAAGAACGTGATCGAACCCACTGCCAACGCGACCATAGCCGTCCAAGCCACCTGCACCTACTTGCACCGGACTCCAGCTCCGCCACGCGGGAGCTTTGTTCAACATAAGAAGCTGTCAAATAGTGCCACGCAAAAGTTTGTTGAGCATAAAAGCATTAAAGGACTCTGGTCCGGTATACGAAACTCACTGCACAGCTCCGGTTGCCGGTCACCCCTCTTCCCCCTCTTCCGCTTAGAGGTCTTCTGTACTAAAGTTTCTCTCTCTTTCTCTCAAGGATGTATTCTCACCAGGGAAGAGGCGAGTAGATGGCCAGCTGAGGCTTCTCGACTAATTTTCTCGACTGGATAAATGAGGAAGATCTGCGTTGTGAATAGGCAAAACGATTTTGGAAGGCACTATTACCGTATTCCTCGTCCCACCATGCTCGTGCAGCGCACGGTGGCCACGGCCGTTTTGAATCCATTTTTGATCAGGGCGCCCCCCTTACCAGGTTGAGGCTATGTTCCAGAACAATGTACAACGCCTGCAAGTGTTGGGATACGCTGATGTCCTCATCCTCAGCTTGTACAAGTTACCGAACGAAGCGAGTGTGGGAATATGTCGCGTGGAACATACCATACGCTTCGTAATCCTCGCCTTGGGGAGTAGGAGTAGGCGTGTACTATCACATACGGTACTGACAGCACCATTAGAGCGCATGTTTCTTCGTACGAGTGCGATCCTTTGAGAATTACATCGACCAAACAGTAAAAGAGATTTTTGAAGGTTTTTAAAATAGGCTATTGGCAGCACCAATAGCGCACATGTTACTTTGTGCCCGCGCGATCATTTGAGACTTACATCGACCAAGCATGAGACATTTTTGAAGCTTTTCAATGCTTGAGCGCGCAGGCGCATGTGTTAGCAGGCAGTCCGTGAACTCGCCGCCGAAAGAGATACTTTATTTCTTAATTTTCTGCCATTTGTGTTCTTTCCGCTATTTTTGGTATTGCCAGCACGCAATAAATTCTTTATTTCCAAAGTAGCGGCCCTGTTTGTGAATTCCTCGTCAATGCTTCACTTTCGTCGAGCTCTTTTTCTCCGAGATTTTTAACGACCAGCTTAGCTTTATACCTTACGACTTTGACACTTAAATCTGGCTTGATAAATTTTAAAGCTAAAGCCTAGCAATGGTTATCACAGACGTCTTCTGTAAGGCTATATATGGTTCGCTTCTCTGCGTAAGCTTGTTACTTCGCGTTTTTGTGCGAATGACTTGCCCTGGCCGCGTGACCCCACTTCAAGCGGCAGCTTCTCAAGGGTCTGAGCCCCCTGTTGGCGGCGGACAGTTATTTCTCTCATGTTCTCTCTCTTTCACTCTTTACGCGGCACCCAGCAGCCACTCATTCCACCATTAGCAACGTCCTGAGAAAGCAGCGTGGTAAAGTACTCGGCTTCTAATCTATAGAACTCCGGGTTCAATTCTCACCCAAAACTATGAGTGTTTTTTTATCAATGAGCGCTGGTACCTTTGGGCCACGAACATGAAAAAATAATGGTGGTAGCCTAATACGGCCCCAGCGCAAAAGATTATATCACAGCAAAGTAGTCTATTCCAAAATGAGTGATTTTCTGGCGCCCGCACGGAAACCCACCCCCTGAAGAATTCGCTTACCTTCACAATTCAGATGCGAAGATTGAGGAAACAGCGGAGCTCGTGGTCTTCACTAGTCTTCCCATCATGTCGGTAGATCGGACACTGATGCTGCGAGTGCACGACGTCTCTCCTAACTAGAATACCTGCATGTCAATACTTACGTCATCACTAATGTTATATTGGCGAACGCGTCTCCGTACCGAGATCCGTCGCCTCCGTCATGTTGTAGTATTATGGTGGACCAGCGGACAGCGGAACCGCTGCCTCGGTGTTGACGCGAAAACGCTAAGAAAGACGTAATTGGTTTAGTTGATGGCGAGAGAACAAAAGCGACGATACAGGAACAGCAGCCTTGCTTGCGAGCTTACAGCCTGACTAGGGCAGAGCTGCATTCCTTGCGGGAGCCCGAAGCGATCGGAGATGGGGTCACTGAAAGTGGAGTATTTATGCACAGCAGCGACACGGCTCCGCCGCCTTTCAGCGCTTTTCGTAGGCTCCGAACAGACTAGAAACACACGAGACCACCCAGTGGTGGTACCGTGATAGCGGGCGCCCGTTTAGCCAAAAAGAAGGGAATGGAGATTTACGCGAGCGGAGCTTTTTCATAGAGTTAAGTCTCAACACGAGCCCGCACAACCAGTTTGGAATTTTGCAACTGCTGCGGGCGTGAATCACCGGCTGCGAGTGCCCGCGCGGCAGACACGCTTCGGCTTGTCGTAATTTTTCAAAGTAGGGTTGGCTTTGCTGCAACACAGGAAAACTTCTCCGTACAACACCAAACTTGTCTTACGTCAGCATAGCGTAGCGCCCCGTTAACATGTAAAACAGGTGCAGCCAATCTCCGCAGCGCAACTCCCCACTCGAACATCTGCGCCGCGAACTCTAGTCTCCCACCTCTTGTGGCCTGAATGTCCAACGAGACGAAAGGTCCAACGAGTCGAAAGGTCCAATTCGTCACGTGATCAGCGAGCCTGAATGTCCAACGAGACGAAAGGTCCAATCGAGCCTGAATGTCCAACGAGACAAAAGGTCCACCGAGTCGGAAGGTACAATCGAGCCTGAATGTCCAACGAGACGAAAGGTCTAACGAGTCGAAAGGTCCAATTCGTCACGTGATCAGCGAGCCTGAATGTCCAACGAGACGAAAGGTCCAATCGAGCCTGAATGTCCAACGAGACAAAAGGTCCACCGAGTCGGAAGGTACAATCGAGCCTGAATGTCCAACGAGACGAACGATCCACCGAGTCTGAAGGTCGAATCGAGCCTAAATCGAGCCGCGATTGCATCCGGTTTGCTTCTTCGCTGCCGGAACGACCTTTAATCTGCCATTGTTGCCATATGAGTGTTAGCTTCTTTGTTTTTTCTTTTTTTTTGAAGTAAAAATTATTGGGGATCACTTTGGAGGGGCGTGCGCTGTGACGTGCCCTTCCGAGCAAGTATTGTCAGAATTGCGGCGAACGCTGCTTGCCGTCCTTGGCGTTCCGAGCAAGTGTTGCCACGATTACGACGAATGTTTCTTTGCCAACCTTGGCCAATCTCCCTAATTGGGTATGCTTGGATTGATGAACGTGGGCAGGGGCCACTCGGCGGTCGTCGCGAGGCATGCACACATGGGCGCTAGGCATTGTCGCGGTTTTGTTAACTGCGGACACGAAAAAAAAAAAAAAAGAAACGGGCCGCCGCCTAAACGTTTCGAGATAGAGGGTGGCAAATGCGTACCAGCAATGGCAAAAAAATGCACGACGAGAAAAATCTCGACTTCACTGATATTTCTAGATATGCGAGTTCGAGTTCACAAGGGATTACTGTTCTTGTTGTCTTACTATATTGCGCTAATTTGTGCGGTAACAACTGAGTCGCAACATCACCCAGCCACCCGTCGCAATTAGGCGACCAGCTGATTCTTCTTTACAAGAAAAAACTATGGCTGTGAGGATATACTTAAAATAGAGCTGAGAATTAGTCCCTATCGTAAGCAAAGCGCAAAGCGCGGTCGCCTTCGCTCGCACGGATAGAAATTGCAATGAATTTGTCGCAACTTGCAATGAATCTGTCGCGTTGTGCACAATGGTGCAGGGTGTACACTTCAACACACATTTTCTACTGACAATTCCGTCTCACGGCGTGGTAGCGTATTCTGCTTCTTGGCTACTGTTGCGGGAGTCAGAGTTTCAATCCCTGCTGGTGCTAGGTTCATTTCTTTTTTTATCATTTCGCGAATTCTTTTCACCAGTTCGTCCTTTGGGGAGTATCGGAACTGACCAACCATGTGGCGGACTAACCGTTCGTCCACTAACATTTAGTTCCTGGTGTAATGACTGGGGCAAAGTCAAGTAGTCCCCGAGAAGACGAACTTTTAGTCCTTTTTGCCAAAGCATGCATGCCGTCTTTTTAGGCCGACTCTGCGGAAATATTGTTTTAGGAGGTTGAAATTTCGAGTGCAGTTAACCTTTGAGCCTACTCGCGCCCACCATCCCATAGGATGGATCAGGCTCCCATGCAGTACTACAACTTCAATGCACCATGACTCAGCTCACCAACTTCATTTACCGCATCAAGGCCAAACGGGCCGGAGCGAAAAAACCAGACGTTATCCGACTTAAGCTTTTTTTCATAAGGCATGTTATGTACGGCACCCCTTACCTCTCTCTCTAGCTAGCCGAACGGCGAACATTTTGTGCTTGTGACATGACGCCATGATATCATTCACTACAGGTGAACAGGATATGCCTTTTCGTGTGCTGTGAATTATCTCGTGAATCCACGTCACAAGCACAGACACCCACGTACAGAATAATACTAGAAGTAAAACGAGAACAAAGCAACAAACGTGAGCAAAGAATCGTAAGACTTATATCGGAAAGTGGGGTAACCTGGCACAGCAGACGACAGGTGATCTGAAACCAGATGACTGGTATCGACAACAATGAACCGCAGGAATACAGTGTTATAATTTGTACTAGCCTCTATGTAATTATATGGGGCCATCCTACTCTATCGACAAATGAGGTTTTCTGATCGTGTGCTACCTCATTCGGCTTCTTCCTACCGTGAATCGTCATAGCACGTTTCGTTTTGCATATCTCAGGTGGCACTGCCGAACCAAGAACAGTTTGGCCGTCCATAATGGCCGCCATTTGCCATAGTCGAAAATCGATATTATTTACTTGCAGAATAAACAGGTATCTACTGCCGTTGTTTCCGGTGCCAAACAAAGTAGACCACAAAATGCGACCTCCGTGTGAAGTTTGAGGGCGAACGGAGCAGCGATACGCTCAGGAATTTTCTTAAAGTGTCCCATTTATCAATGTAACACCGTGTATGTCCTGGTGCTGAGTCTATGCTGCTGAGGGCATCGGACAGAAGACTAGCCAAATTTCTAGTGTTGCGGACGGATGAGGAAAGGAAATCGATGAAAAGAAGACGGTTTTTGAAAAGTTTCAAGGTCTGAAAAGTCAATACTATGTTCATTCAAGGCTTGAAGTTTGTATCTGGGCTTGCTCTTGTGACAGCGTGAAACACAATAACATCGCTTATATAAGTGGACGCGAATTTAAACGAAGTAACAGAAGGGCGGATATTCAAGTTGGATGTTATATCTCAATAACTAATTAATATGTGAAACCCTGGATGAGAAGACTGTCATAAATCTGTCATCCAGTCATCCAGTGTAATTAATGACACGTCGAACTAACACCTTGATGAGACCGAACTGAGAATATACAACCCTCATCCAACGATTATCCAACCTTATGATGA
Source organism: Haemaphysalis longicornis (assembly GCF_048455015.1). Lineage (NCBI taxonomy): Eukaryota > Metazoa > Arthropoda > Arachnida > Ixodida > Ixodidae > Haemaphysalis > Haemaphysalis longicornis. The sequence continues at coordinate 136,040,142 of NW_027526422.1, forward strand.
ACGTTCGTTCATTCATTGGCATCGACCGCTTCTTACAGACTGCGAACAGTTGACGCACACTCGCGTACGTACGCAGTGAGTGTCAGGCGACAGTCGTAGCACCCTCCTTTTTTGGATGGAAGAGCACGTGACTGTTTGCTTGTTTGCTTAGCGCTGACGTGCCTTCCATGAGCATGAAGGTCGGGAACATTATTTTTTCGCTGATATTAGTGCACAACAAAAAAAAAGACTGACAAAAACGCTTACAGTTTGCACTAATGATAAAACAGGTCCGAATGAAAAAAACTGAAGTCCTATTTAGGCACTCTCAACAACGTACTGGCGACCAAGCTTGCTTTCGTCAGTCGCGTTGCAAGGAGACCCAAATTTTACGACGGAAATCAGAGGTGCCAGGTGTACATTTCACTTCATATTATGGTGTAAAAGTTATTGCATCTAAAAATGCAGAAGGTCCCACAATTATATTGCGGTAGAGGGCATTCAAGGCACTTTTAGAGTGCTCCGGACATTAATAGTAAGAGCCAGAATGTCCAACGAGACGAAATGTCCAACGAACCTGAATGTCCAACGAGACAAACAGTCCAATCGCGCCTGAATGTCCAACGAGACAAAAGATCCAACGAGACGGAAGGTCCAATCGAGCCTGAATGTCCAACAAGACGAAAGATCCAACGAGACAGAATATCCACTGTTGGACCTTTAGTCTCGTTGGATCTTTCGTCTCGTTGGACCTTTAGACGCTGAATCGTCTCCCACCTGCTAGTCGGCTTGCTACCTCCTCGCCACCTACCCCCCTCATTTTATTGCCTAGCGTTTTCCTTCTCTCCATTTTGCTTTGCCGACTTTTGAGGAACGCTCGGCCAAATCAGAGAGCCAAATCAGAGAGAAAGAGCCAAATCAGAGAGAAAGAGGCAGCAACAAAACCAAACACATATCGCCCAAACCAACGTATAGTGCCGCTAGTGCCGGTGCGTAGGTTATCCCTAAAAAGTGTCAGTGAAAAAACCAAACTACACAAGCAAAACGCATACCGCCAGAGCGAGCGCTTATCAGCGATCGAGCCGCTGCCTCAGTGCGGTGGACACATGACGCGGTGCCCAAGACAAGATGTGCCCTCCACTAAGTCATTCTTTTCTCTTCTTTTATCGTAATGGCGACACACGTTATGCAAAATCTGCTGCTATTTGGAGGCCGCTGCGAGCACTTCCGCAATGTTCAATGGTCCAACCTGAAAGCGGAGCATCTGACTGCGGATAGGCTTCGGCGATCTGACGTTTTCTGTTCAAAAGGACGCCCACATACTGTTGTTTGCTATGTGCACACAAAGTGGGAATAAAGATGCTCAAGGGAGAAGGATACGAACTCTAGAAAATAAAGTATTATGTCGTTTGTGGTGTCAATGCAGGTGCCTCAACAAAAGTGCGCGTTGCTAATTTATGGTGTATGCGTGTCGCGTGCGCTGCGAATGGTATTTGTGTTGGCTCCGTTCATGTAACAATGGCAATAACAACCCGTGTAATACCTGAGGTGTTACCCAAGAACTGCCGGCATGTCTTAAATCAGTCATTTACTTCACGTTAATGTAGGGGAGAATTCGGGCTGCTACTGCAGTGATCGGTGCGAACGCGATCGAGGCTCTGGAACAATTTACCCCGAATACAAAAACAAACAGCTAACGCATGCGTGTCGAATACTGATAGGTTAGCGTTAGTTTTTGCTTGCTTGGTGTTTAAAATTATTTCTTCCTTCGGAAGGCGAAAGTGTCAACTGGCGTTCGAACGGAGAGGCTGCAACACCTGTGTTTCCACGCTTTCCGAGTTGAAAGCAAACGTATGCGCTGCATTCTATGGCCTAATATACTTTCTGTACTCTTATCAAGAAATATTCTACGTCCCAGAATGAAGAAGATATCCTGCGACAAGTTTTGCACTCTCTGCTCGCACCAAATGCAATGCATAATATGGTCGAGCGGTCGCGTAAACAAACTCCATGCCAAACCCTACCCATCGCTTCATGTGGGATTGTTCTTGCAATGAATGGCGATTATCTCGTAGAGTCAGACAAGAAGAGCACAGAAAGCACGCCGAGCGCAAAAAAATAACGCTGTTAAAAGAAGCTTGCTCCACTTTTTGGGTCATTGTGAAGGTTACGTTCACAGTGTACAGGTCTGCATTCTTTTTCCGGCTCCGGTAACGGGCACAACGCGCAGCAACAGTAGGACCAGAGCCACTAAAACCAAGGAACAAACCCGTAAATTAAATACAGAGACAGAAGCATTACCTGTTTAAAAACTACATAAGCGCTTAAAATTAAGAGCAGGGAGCAGAGCGCGAATTCAGAGCTTCTAATTTTGCTACATTGTAACATGGCATTTAATGCAAATCCTTGGGAATAAACAGGTTGGCAGGTGGTTGAATCACTTGTCACGATTATAAAACTGAACTTTCAGTAACAGCTTTGCATGACAACTAATGTCCCTGGCACAAACAGTTCGCCTGCGCATGAGACGTACGGAAATATATTTTTCTGGGACAGAGCCAACACACAGTCCTTCGCGATATTTCGATGAAAACCAGTTTGAATTCTATACCAATGGCGCTCGATCGTTTGTACTCTGCGCCTAGGTATTTCATTCAGTATCAGGGCAAGAATTCCTTCGTTTTTTTCTTGCAAAGCGATTTGCAATTGGCAATTCCCTCTGCACTTGGGTGCGGCACTGTAGTGCTATTTTTCTTGTTAGACAACAGAGGATTTCGTTTCTCTTTTTTTGCGAACTACCAAATATAGCGGTTAAAAGAACAAGCGCAAAGTTGAATCGTGAAAGAGCGAGGACGTGTCGATTTTTTTTCTCTCTTTTATGCGGGAGATGCAACACACTGTTGCCAATCCGCGATACCTCCTGCGCGACTTGAACACACAAGAGCCATAATCCAAATATTTTTTTGCATTAAACTAGAAACGCACATAAAGTGAAAAGAAACGCGCGTGTTGCGGTTGCCCACGCGACTGATCTTTGAAAACTTCGATTGGCAAGCGGCGGCGTCGATGGCTGGGTAAGTTTTAGGGCAGGAGTTGATGTAATGCATTCTAGGCACCGTATAAGAACTTTTGCTCCAACTAAAAGCACGTACAAAAAACAACGAAGCAAGCGTACTTACCCTCTGCACCGCTTCGTCTTCATGATCGGCAGGCAAATATACAATTCGTTGGCAAACTTGTCACTGCGCTCCTGGTGCCGTTGTGATTGCATTTTGGACGCAGAATATGCCTCCGCGAAGCCATTTGGGTACTGGGGCTACACGGACAAGTCCACACACCACACATAAGTCATCACGTGCGATCAAACACTACGAGACGGGCAGCAAGTTCAGAACATTAGGAAAGGTGGTACAACCCAGCTCACATCCTCTGAAAAATAACGCGCGAAAATTGCTGTATTGCCCTACATACCTGGCTTCACTCTGAAGAGTATGCGAAACAGCCATTTGGTCAACGCAATTTGCCATTTCGTAGTTACGGTAAGTAAAACGTGTGGTAGTTACCATGGAAACCAAACGGTAAATATAACGCTAGCTACGTACCTCAACCTCATGGAAACGATGAACTGAAAACAAAGGGCACCCGAATGGACCTCATGCCTACTTCGCGTACTACTCAGGGTTCCTCTACGGGAAAATGGTGTAATTTTTTTTCAAAAGCATCAGCCGTATGTGAGAGATAAGGGAGTTTACAACACAAACGAATGGCTCGTTTCTGCAAAATAGTGAGCTTGTGCAAGTTTTTATTCGTGGTAGTCCTCCAAATAAAAATGGTTAATCAAAGACAAAAATAATGAGCTTTACAACACAAACGAATACTCGTTTTTGCAAAATAGTGAGCTTGTGCAAGTTTTTATTCGTGGTAGTCCTCCAAACAAAAATAGTTAATCAAAGACAAAAAAATTGAATTATACAGAAGCACGTTGATTGAAATTGGAAGATTCAAACAGTGGCGGCGTATAATTCCGGTTGTTTTAAACAATTTGCCCATACTATATGTAATATATTATCGACATAGTAGAATGCCAAAATCTGCTCTACATAGCGGGTTGCTGTCGCTTTCAGCTGGAAGGTTGGTGGGAGCTCTGTCAAGCGATTTTGCTTTTACTCTAAGCTCCCCAATCACTTGTAATATGGCTATTACGGATATTATATATGGTTCTCCCAGATCATTTTTTCGTTAAAGTACGTCCCAGCTGCTTTACAATATCCTAATACTTATATTTCTGTTTCGCTCCAATTAACAAGAAGTGACTCGAGGCTTTTGTTACCTGAGTGAAATCGAATATCCTTAGTTTTAGTGACAGTTTTCTGAAACAATCATCGGCGGCCCAATGATGAATTTTGGTTAGCGTTTCATTTGCGCTCGTTGCGAGAGCGGTACTAGAGCTACATTGAAGGAAGACACTGCTATCATCCGCATATATTACACAGGTTGTCCCAGCGATTGTGCACCAAGATTTAGAGAAGAGCAATGGCGTTACTCCATGAAAACATGGTGCACAATGTTTCTAGCACACTGGTGTATCGGCCAGTATTTTTCACAATGAGATTTAATTATATCATTTTAATTATATGTCTAACTCAAGAAGTACTCTCCCGATCAATAAAATGTCAATGAGACACTTGTAGTTACCCACGAGAGGCACATAACTGCGGTATGTTCAGCGACGTACCATTCAAGTACTCATTTATGCTGACTGATAAAAAAACCACGAATTTGAAAAAAATGGCACGTAAAGGTGATCCCTCTCGTACCATGAAGCAATGCCCTTGATCAGGCTTCCTCTGAGTTGGCCAGGTTGAAATAAAAAAAAATAAAAGAAACAAGAAATTGCGACCGAGTTTGTGCTTTATCTGCCACTAGCGCCTTGCGAAACTTGGTGTTGCTGCTCCTTCAAGGCATGCCGTTATCAAGGTGATGCGTTGTCTCTTCGGTCCTGTGACAGACAAAGCAGTTGCTCTCAAGTCGCTCATTTGAGGGCGCCGGTTTTTTGAAGCGGGTGCGAGCTCCGCCACGCGGTATTTTTCATATAGCGCGGCGTTTCCTTACCAGTCAGAATAAATTACTACGCAATTAGTTCATCGCTGAAGACACCGCGGTTTGATGTCTCTCGTAGATACCTACGAATTCCTCACTGGCACGTTAATAATTGGGACCGCACTTCTCGAGTTTGATATAAAAAGTATCTAAATAATCTCATTACCAAAAAACTACTCACTTACTGTTACCAGGCTGTACTGGAAGCATTACGCATTGAATTTTCTTCGAGTAGCACCATTGTTATTTTTTTTAAATCTTGATAAATGATAGCTAGGGCACCTCCTATATTTTGGAGTTTTGTCAATGTACACTACGCCATTATGTAAAGTATAAAGGAAAAGGTCCTATTGTGCCTTGTTTGGGAACAGCTAATTTAAGTGCCTCTACATTCAAAGATTCATTTTCAATGGCTACAAATTGCGCCAATGTTTCAAATAGGAAAAAATAAAAGCATGAGTGACGCCTATAATACTGTAATATTTGAGCTTTTATTGTAAACTTTTGTGATTGATAACATCAAATGCCTTTGAGAAATCGAGAAACAATCCCGATCCATTTGGTCGACGAAAAATTATGTAATAAAAATACTTCTTGAGCAAGAAGTGTCAATTCAGTAGATTTATGTAAGCGTAAATCATACTAAACACGAATTAGAATTTATTGGCTGTCGATAAATGGTGACAGACGTTTAAGTATAAATTTTTCTAACCCTTTAGAGAAAGCAGGCAAAACTGATATGGGGCGATAGTTAGCCTGGTCCGTTTTATTAGATAAAGGCAGCGTACACCAGGAAAGACATCTTACGCGGTTCCCATGGTACACTAGCAATTCCATTGTTCTCATATGCGTTTCTTCGTTTGTAGAGCCAGCGACCAGGAATGAACTCCTTCGACGCGCTTTTTTTTTTCGGGCGTAAACATGTCTGAAGCTGCGTGGTACGTGATTGGAGTCGAAGATCTCATGGATAGTTATGGATTCAGACCGTGTAGCAGCCGCACTACGTTAAATAATTTCCGCGAGTTTATCTCTTCCAGTGAGGGCTCCAATGTACACAGAGGCTGAATTCGGATTCCTCGAATTCATCATCAGTATAACGACGGCGGCGCTCGTTCGTGCATGAAGTTAATGTGAACGCAAGAACTGTGAAAGAACGGGGTAGACTCTGAACACTGGCAGGGCTTTACGCCTCACCGAGCATTTGGTGTTCCCTTGTCTTCTTTTGTGTGTGGTAAATATTACGCTTTTAATCATGTGCCAAGCGTCGGGCACCTTGTGGTGCAGGTTGCAGGAATTTTGGTGAATACATCTGACGACGTCGTCTGTCGCCGCTAGTAGCTCGTTTCGCAGTGCTTCAGTGCTGTGAATGCTGCGTTGGTGACATCTACAGCGTGGCTGTCGCAGTGTTTACTCCGTAGATTTTTTGAAGGCGTAGCATTCTTTGCGGAATACCCGCCTCCCGCCAGTACCATGTAACGCCTTGCATTTCCACAAAAATGCAGATATCACGAAAGTTCCACCTGTAATCGCTATAATAGCGTAAATGAAGATAACTTGTCGCTCGAAAATTTCAAAAAGTTATGAATAAGAAAACAAAAACTAAAATTACGGCAAATGGCGAAATATGAAACCCCTTACATTTTCACAATAATGCAGATTTCGTAAAAGTTCCTCCTGAAATCGTTAAAGTAGCGTAGATGGCTATAATTGATCGAACAAAATTTTTAAAATTCCGAACATAAAAAAATATAAAGTAATTACGGAAAATGGCGAACCGTGGAAGGTTTTGCATTTCCACAATAATGCATATTTCGCGAAAGTTCCATTTTTATTCATTATTATAGCGTACATAGAGATAATTGGTCGGACAGGATTTAGAAAAACCAAAAAATTTCGCTGTAAAAAACTCACACTCAAGACAAGCAGCATAACAATGGTATGCATTAGTAGAAAACTGTCTGAATTTCTGAAGAATTTTTTCTATTGTTTGCGTTTTGTTTCAGTTGTCTGTCCGGTCTGTCGTGTGCTACAAACATCGTCACCGTTTTGGTCGATTTGACGTTAAGAAATACCACTGTCACGGCGTTTTTGTACGCCTACAAAGGTGCTTAGTAGAACGAAATTTTTTTACTCTAACTACCCTATTGCTGAAATCATATTCGTCTACGTGGTTGTAACGGTGACACTCATTATCCTTTGATTCGCCAATGCAACTTGCACATCTTTGGTTTCGCGCCCGCAACTGACAAGACTCTGTTCTCCGCGTGTGTACGTGCAGTTAGTCATTTACAAGTCAACTTCAAAGTTCTCGGCAGGACGGTGTATGCTTAGTGGCTGGGATGTGGCAGAGTATGCTGGCCAGATCTTGCCCCGACGCGCTGTTATTGCTCGCGGTATGGGAGAAGGCGGCCGGCCGCCCATGCAAAGTTTTCTTCTGGATATCCCGGCCACAAATACGCCGCCTTCAACTCTAAATAAAGTTTCTTGCTTTTTTCTCTGTCTCTTTTGGTCTGTCTCTCACTGCATTAGGTGGTGTTCACTTCGGTCGAAATGGCTAACACGAATACCTAATGGTGGACAGTACACTACCGGTAATATTATGGCAGGAATCGGGCACACTTCCGGTCGTGATATTAGGCCTACCTTCGCAGGTGCCATCCCCAGTGCCGTGACATGAATTCAATGTATTGATGCAACCATGGCCCAGAAGCTAGTGGTCGTGCGGTGAAAGAGAGAGTGAACCAAGAGAGTGAACTTGGCGGTATTTTGTGCGTTCAGCGCACACAGCTTCACCTGCCAATAATGTGTATGTGAGAAAATTTTCGTTTTTTTTCTCTTAACTTCATTACAAATTGTTCGTAAGTAGCTTTCCTGCGGGTGGAGAGTACCGAGGCGGCAATAAAGCGTTCCTTACATTATGGTATCAACAACATTGTTGCCACGAAGCTTTTTTTGCCTTGTATTCCCTCAAAATCAGATTTTTACGCACAGCTCTTCGTATCAAGTCTTCCCGGTGTACGCAACATCAATTTTTCATGGAATCTGACAGTAGGAAAAACAGACACAACGAACCCTCAAAATGACAGTACTTATCGGTATAACCGCCGCGCGTTAGATAAAACTTTGAGATTATCCTGCTACCGCGAAATTTGCCCACTCTTTTGACGCTGTGGGTTACCTTAATTGCGGACATTATAATTAGGCATTCCTCCTGGCTATAGAAGCCAAAAAACGAGGCGAACAAAAACAGCGCTCGTGTTCTCCATTTACAATTCGGAAGAGTGCGCCTTTCGGCGTAGTTTTTTACTATTAGCTGATAGGAACATGCTGAGGTTGTCGTTATTCCAAATCCAAGCCTAGCCACCCTCAGCAGGCTGCTTACCTATGATACGCCGTTCTTGGCGGTCATTCTTGTCGTCCGATCTGCCAATATCAAGCGCATGTTAACTATCCGATATTACCAGGTTTTGTCGAATATCAGTGATATTTGTTTCTTTCAAAACAGAACCGACAAGGTAGGACATTATTACGCCTTTGTAAAGGTGGCCCACCTTATTTACCGGTTCTCCTCTTAGATAGCCTCCTATTTGTATCTTTTTGTGCACCAATCCTATCCCACTGACTCAAAATTATGTGGGAATCGTTAGCCCAATGGCCCCACATCAGGCTATCGTTGGCACCAATTTTTCAATGTTATTGTGTGCGAGAATATTTTCTAGGCACCACACGTACCTGTTGAGAAGTGTTTTCCTATTTTATTGCTTCGCAAGAATATCTTCGCAAGAAGGAATCAGGCGCCAACCGTTACAAACATACATATGACGCATACACGTGACGCTCTGAAGGTCAGTGAGGATCCCCGCTTGATTCTTGGCAGTAAGTAATCCCTCGGCCACTGACCCATCGCTGCTTATTTTCTATGCGGAGAAAGCGCAGGGCGGTACAAGCACTGTGTCATGCCTACTTGTTTTTTGCAAACGGTGAATTCGTTCCCTCAGTCTAACTTTTTTTCCCTCGTGTCGCTCTGGAATCTCCGTCACGCCACACACCCGCCGCTTTGTATAAAAGGCTGTTCAAACGCCCAAGAAATCAGCAGTTGGACAAACAGCAGCTGAAAGAGACCATGGTAAGCACTTCTACTGACTGTGCTCTAGTTCCCTTAGGTATGATGAACCATTGAATCGGAGCAAGCTCGATAAGTTACTGCCTGCTCGGACGCAATTTGCTGAGTTTGTAAAGCATGAGTGCTAGCCGAGTAAGCAGAGGGAAGTTTTACTAGATAGCACCGTACAAGCACTAGGTGCTACGGTAGTCTTTTGTTGAAGAGCCGTTCTTACATATCCAAGCGGGTATCTTAAACATATGGAAGGAGGCGTTAAAACGCAAAAGGTGCTGAAACAAAACATGCAGGGCGCACGTGCGATATTAGCAGAGCCCAGGAATAATGCTAAAGTGGCTGAAAATGCCCTGCTGTTTCGTTTAAGCCAGATTTCAAGCCCCTTTATTCCGACTAGTACGAAACTTGAAAGAGCTCGTTCTGCAAGTAGAAGGATAGCTCTCAAAAGAAACCTTGAAAAATTAAAGCGAATGCTAGCATTGTGCAAGCACAAGTTCCTGTATCATTAGGCAATATTTGATCCGCTTAGGATGTGCACCGGTATTTATTATCATTATGATATTCTACATTTTCTAGCCTGTCAGGTCACCCTTCCTCCCTCTTTGATTTAAAATGGTTTGTGACTGATACCAGCCACGCCAACCGCCAGACACTGCGCTAGAATGGCGTCTGCTATTTCCTTACAACACATTCGCTCGTGAGTGATATGGGACTATAATTTCAGCTGAAGATGAGTCTTCTTACCTTATTAAATTCTTGTCTTTTTGCCGCGTTGTTTCGGAACCATCGCTTAGACAACACCTCTTGATACGACCAGGTGTAAAGTAATCAATTTAGAGTCGAAAACTCCCAAGAAAAAATACTAATCTTGTCACAGAGGGAGCAGAGCCAAGACATTTTGGCAGGTCAATTGTTTTATCAGATCGAAATGGTTTTGAATTACAGCTTTAGAAATTTATTTGCTAATTCAAGAGAACCGTGCTTGGTTTTACCAGTGGCGGAGTAGTTACCTCCCACTAACTTCATGATACACGTTGCAAGCATACACAATGAAAGTGAGCACCATAATGATGATGACGCTTCACCTGGCAACAATTCAACCTGGATCTCTCGCGTTATGAGCCGCCGCATATCCGATTGCACCATCACAGCATTCGGGTTGCTCAGTATTTTCTTTAGGTTCGTTGCGCGGGCGTTGGCTTTCCACTTAGGCACTTTGGATGTTGGAAAGCGGCCATTATCTAACTAGAGTGACGCGTGGGTAGTGGAGGACGGCGAAGCTTTCTTGTGAAGGATACGCTTGCTGTCATCTGAGCTGAAGCTCTCACTCGCACGCACTCTGCTCTTTGATCGCAGACGCCTCAGCTCTGACTCCCCAGGACGGTTGCTTTTTCATCGTTGACATTTGACTTTGATTACAGAAGCTTCGACGGTGGCGCTTCGCCTTTGATTTTCGCACACAGCAAATTGTCGCGTTTCAACCATCGTTGTCTGTAAGCGTAGGGGCTTCTGTTTATTTTTTATACCTCTCAAATACGCAGTTCAGAAATATGTAGTGCACGCCGATAGCTACTATAGGCATTGTTTGTGGGGCACTGCAGCGCCTAGCACTATAGCATTGTGTACGGCTATTTCCACAGTAAGGTAAACTGCTAAGTGGACTGTCTATTCATGTGAGATAAACCCATTCCCTTTTCACACAATATTTAGGAAAAATCACACTCATAGACTTCAGCAAGATGAAGTTTAGATTATATGATAAAAATACACCGCGTAACTGTCTTCTTTTGTTGTTCTCCTTTGTTTTTTCTTTGTTGTTTTGGTTAGACTCGAGTAGCATACCTTAAAGAACAAACTCAGCACGAAAGGGCTAACATTAATCTAATCCTAAGAATGTATTATTCTTGGCACAAGCTCAAAATTTGCTCGTTACATTGCGTCGCAGATCCGCGCCTGCATTGTCCTTGCCCTGGCCACCAGCGCCCTCTCTGGCTACACGGGATACCACGGCTACGGCCTCGGCTACGGCCTTGGCTACAGCGGCCTCGGCTACGCCGGCTATGGCGGCCTCGGCTACGCCGGCTATGGCCTGTCCCACTACGGCCTCGCCCACGGTGTCGGTTACTCTGGTCTTGGCCTCGGCTACGGCTATGCCCCAGCCGTCGGTTATCCAGTCGCCACTCCAGCTGTCTCCAAGACCGTTTCCACCTACACCGCTGCTCCAGCCGTGACTGCGGTCCACCACGCTCCAGCTGTGGCCACTGTCACTCACGCTGCACCAGTCGCCACCTACGCCACCGGCTACCCCACTTACCCCGCCGTGACCAGTGTTGTCCGCCCCGCCCCAGTCGTGGCTGCTGCCCCAGCTGTCACCACCACTACCGCCGTCCACCACGCCCCAGCCGTGGCCACCGTTGCCCACGCCGCCCCAGTCGTCGGTTCCTATGGCTTCACCCACGCTGCCCCAGTTGTCGGCGCCTACGGTGTCGGCCACGCTGCCCCAGTCTACGGCTACGGTGTTGGCCACGTCGGCTATGGTGTCGGCCACTACGGTTTCGGCCATGGCCTCGGCGCGTACGGTCTGAACTACGGCTATGGCCTTGGTTCTCCCTTCCACTACAACGCCCTCCTCCGCAAGAAGAAGTGTAAGTAATTGAAGTTGTGGTTTTTCGAGTGTTTTTGTGAGCATTTACGAAAACGAAAACATGTTATGGGCAACTTTGTCACCTTCAATTCTACGTTGTTGCTATCCAGTACAGCCGTTCTCAGATAACTGCATGCCACCTGATGGCGATAAATTACGTCATGATTGCTTCCTTGCCCCACTTGCCCCACTGTGTGTGACTGACTCTAAAGAGAATCTATTTCACCAAAGAAAATGCGAAATCATGTGATTGCATACAACCAATGTTTGTTCCAAAACCCATTTTAGTGTGTACCTCAGCAGTCCAACCATTCTATGCACAGATTAGCGATGAGTAGTAATTACGTTTCCTTGTTTCTTTTTTTCAGAAATTTCTTTTTCTCCATCGAGCACGATCATCTGCAAGAACTAGGAGGCGTAGGCCGCTTATCTGGAGCCCCGTTGTCACTGCCTTTACCAACACCCAGAAATGCAGAGAAAATAAAACATTACCATCTGGAATTGCTATTATTTGTTGATGATTTCTTAATTTTATCTGAACGCTGACATTTGAGGATTTTGTCTGATTGGGATTATTCAAGTACACAATTCGAGCCGCAAGCGAACGCCGTCTCCGTTTCGATTATTGATAGTACGAACTAATGAAAGTGGAGAATGACAGCACTACCTTGATATCCGGACGCTGTAAGACATTTCAACCCTTCGATGTTTATAAAACCACGTGATCACGGCATGCTTTTTGTTTTTAATGCCGGAAATCAGCAGTTTTTGCTTGAAAAAGAACGAAGGCAGTGGAAAGCCTTATCGTCGCCTTCTTGAAAATTGAAAAAGATGCGGTTGGCATTACTTCCGGCCATACCTTATACGCGAATGGCGCCATTATACCTCGTCTCCATCTGCCTTGTCCTCATGGCACAAACAGGTTTTGCGCCTTCGGACTGCGATTTGATGCCCTCATATGTCGGCACACCACTCCCACTACTGCTTCCTCAACGACATAGTCCGCAAAGAATGCGTATTCTAAAACGTCCGCCTTGTGGTATTAAGTTGGCTTTGCCCTATTTTTTTCTTTTTCATTCTACACAGCCTAGTTTCTAGGCACAAAGTGCGTTTTTATGGCCCTGTACTAAGCGCCAAGGCGCTTGCGCAGTGGCGCTGCATTCTCTGCTGTGGGACTCACTTGAGTTCGAATTAGCAGCTTCTTTATAGTACATAGGTTCAGATGGAGGCTTGGATAAACCAAATCGTACAGTACAATCTGTAACTAAATTTTGAATATAGAGGTTCGGATTAACGGGCATTCGCTGTATACCAGTCGAGGCTCTGTAAGTTTCAAATCAATGTCAACTATGACAAAACCATGATCTTTGTTATGAAGTCCTTGTACCAATTTCCGCTTTTCTGTTTGTGAGACCACAAATTTTTCAATGAAGAAACTTGATCTAAACTCAAACCAAATCGTATCAAGCTCATTATCCTTCAGCAGGAAACTACAAGGGGTATGGTTTCGGAGACGTGTTCGCAAACTCCGTACTTCGACCAGACCCTCGACAATTGAACACAAAGAAAGGTTTTAATATGCACGGTAGCAAGATATGCGGGTTTAAAAAGAGGTAATCTAGTAATCGGAAAAATGTAAAAGTACCAGCTCACAATGTTATGCACCGATGACAAATACTCAAACAAGCTCGTGCGACAAGTGACGTTTAGTAAATGTTAGGTAATAAGGGACAGAGTATTAGAACGTGAGAGAGAAATATTTCCATGAACCAAGTTTTGGGTTTCTTTATTTATGCTTTGTTTTTGCCGACCGGCTGCTCCGGTCTATGTTATCGGTGTTATCCGTGGCCCAAGTGAAGCGCATGTCCCATTCTTTATGCAGCACGTATTATCTCCTTTGATAGGGAGAGTGTTTCGAGCTAACCTCTCCAAGCTCGAATATTCTTTTTTGATCTACAGTGGTCTGGATGCAATTCGACTGTTCGAGAAACCCTCGCGCCCAGAGATAAATGCCCGCAGAGCAGACGCCGCGACCTTCGACTGACCGACGCTTGCCTGTGCGCGCGACTTTGTTGACTGCTGCTTCGCGACCAGTGTACTCTTTGAGTTGTTGGTGGAGCACGAGTTAGCTCCAATAAACATGTTTTCCTTGAAGACAGCTGCGTCGTCTTTGGCTTCGTGAAAACATCCTAAATCAGGAATACAACACCGAAAATGTTAGTAAGCACAAAACGTTATCCAATAAGCTGACAGAGTCCCAAAAAAAGTACCCGTGATATCGAAAATACAAAGTAAAGGGTGGCGAGTTGGGCTAGGTGGTGTAGTTGCATCTTGAGGAACAGCGCGAACTAACAGGGACACAAATAAAAAAGAAGGAAACAGGACAGCGCTGTACTGTTCACTTCTTCCTTTTTTGGGTCCCTGTTATTTCGCGCTGTTCTCCAAGATGAAGTAAAAATCCTAGTGAAGTAAGTAGATGAAAACAAATGCCAAAAGAACATGGGGGGGGGGGGGGTTATATGTATGCATGTATAAATCTTTATTGGTCAAAGGGGTTGCAGTCGCCTAAGAAAGGACGGCTTTTCTTTGGAGGGGAGCCGAGCTCCTCTAGGCCCTAAATTCTTCAGGCTACGCTTGATTCTTTTCCAAACTCCTAAGGAGACAGGAATGTCTCATTGAAATTACTGGGATTTGTGGGCCTTGTTAACTATTCATATGATGGCACTAATTTGGTGTGTCGGAACCGGAGTTGAGCGATGCCCCCACAGTCTCACATGAGGTGTCGGATCAGCTTAACTATGGAGTCCTTGCAGTACGGGAAGGGGTACGGTGGGTCGGAGGGAGGGGTGCGGCCATCGCGTCTTTATGAGTTATTACGTGGCGCCACTTGAACGTATGAGCACCAGTTGAGGAGAACATCCTAGGTCAGGGCGGCGGCTATTCGGGTTTTGCAGAGGGCGGTGGTTTAAATAAAAAGACATATACTACAGCTGAAGGAAATACAAGCTCATGTGTTGGTCATTGTATTTCTGGAGCTCACGTAAGGATTTTTTGCAAAAGGCCATTTGCAGGAAACGTGGAAATGTAAACGAATAGGTCTGCCTGCTGTCTTACAAAACCAGTCGTAAAAAAGGAGTGCATTTCTAATCTGTAAAAAGGATGACCAGCACAGCTGGGCGTAGTCCACGGAGTGCACGAAACAAAACACATTTGTTGCAACTACCGATTGAGCGTACTTGCTACTTGACTTCGTGAATGAATTTGGAAGGAGTAGAGTTATTTTTGTAGCGGACAAACATGGGGCTGTCCGTTTTCTGTTACAAAAGCACATGTATGAAAAGAGGACAGTAATTTTAGAATACTTACGACTTCCCTCCGAACTATGTAATTAGGAAACGATAATGATAATCGGCGTAGTGTTAGAGTCGCTTTACCGGCTGGGATAAAATTTGTTTCGCGATTAGATTCAATACGTAGGTGTGCAAAGCCTAGCTGCGCGTGCATACGTGTGTACATAGCGTGCACAGACGTCACTTGATAGCGGCCATCCTGCAGCATTGTTTTCACGGTGAAAGGCCGTAAACTTACCTGCCGCTGTTATTTCGAGAAGCGTCGTGAAAGCTGATAGCAGTACTTCAGAAAGGGCTGTGGAAACGTCACATGCAAGCTATGTGTAATTTTTTTTTCAGCAACATTGGCGATCATCCAGTTTGCATTCCCTTCGATAATGTAATTCTTATTGGGGTGTTAACCCCAGCAGATGGCCTTTTTGGTCACTTTTTGCTAGAAATGGTGCGTTTCTCGGCCAGAACTTAAGGCGATGACCTGGAATAACTGATCGGATATCATATATCTTGTTAAACCTGCGTCTTTCTTTTTGCTCGGCTGCTTTCTGTGCAGTTTCGATTCAGCCGCCACGTTTGTGCAGGTAAGGGCAGCGTACACTGGCAATAATAGCTGTACAGCACCCTACACGTAGCGATAGGGTGGTTATTATAACCTTTTCATTATTAATACAGACAGCAATGGTGAATGTGCTTCCCTGAATGTTTTTTTCCTGCGTAAACATTGCTGAAAGTATGTGGTACGCGATTGGCGTTCAACACATCATAGACTGTTATAAATGCAGGGCCTGTAGCACACTCCTGACGTTAGGTAATTTCCGCATGTTCATCTCTTCGGGGAGGGTGGGATCGAATGTACTACACACAGGCAAGCCATGGCTTCTTTGAACTCCCAGCACGCGTGAACCGGGCTCTCGTTTGTGCGCAGCGTTGATACAAACTCAATAACTGAGAAGAAGTGGGATATACCCAGAAATATGACGAAGACCATTTTCCTCACTGAAGGCATTGTGTTACTCGCTTTGTTCCGTTCGTGCGTGGATTTTACATCTTGTACTAGCTACCAAACGCTGGGCACCTTTCACACTGGTCTGTAGAGATTTTAGTGACAAAATCTGACGACGGTTTCTATAGCCGCTGCTAGCCAAATGTTTCGTGGGGGCCTGTTCTAAAAGCTGCGCCGGTGACTTTCAAGGACAAAGATGTTACAGGATTCATTCCGTGGATTTTTGTTTGAATAGTTTGCGATTTTTTCTCTGGTCTGTCCGATTTGTCATATGCAACAGACACCTTCACCTTCTTTTTCGGCTAAACGTCATGGAAAGTCACAGTGTCATGCCACTTTGTCTGCCTACGCAAGGACTTATTAGCAGGCAATTGAACTATAAACTATCCTTCTACAGACACTGAAGAGGCTGAAAACTTTGCTGCAAGATCGAACGAATTCGGCCATTTTATAGTGCGTGCTTACGCCAAGCGCCGTTTTGTCCTCCTCTTTACTTAGTTGAAGGCATGTTGCAATCATGCCCGTCTGCGTGACTCTAACGGTGTACCGCTCTTGTTTCTTCACTCACCGATGTAGCTTTCGCACCTCTGGTTGTGTGTCCGTAACTGAAGACGCCCTGTTCGGTGTGTGCGGTCCTGGAGTTATCAATCTAACAGGCAATTTCAAAACCCTTGCGAGGACGCTGCATCTCTAGTGGATTTGATTTGGGAGACGACGCTTGCCGGCTGTTGCCCCAACAGGCAGCTTTTCCGAGTGGAAAGGATGCAGGCGGCAGGCCGCAATTATGGAGTTTAAGGAGGAATACCCCAACCTCGATAAAAGCTGATTTATCTCTAATTGCGGTTATCTATGTCTCGTTTAACACGAATACGGCGTGCTCGGAAGATACTCTGCAACTTCACAAGAACTTTGTTTTTTGTTTTTGACGTGTGGCCTTCTTCCGCCTCGCGTGTATGGTATTCCTGGCCCGGCTTTACCCGCCGCGAGGATCTTCGAATAATCTGTGTGGGCGCGGCTTTTACCCCAGAAACTACGGCAATTCAAAGAACACGAGCTCCACGGATTTGTTTCTCGTACAGTACGCGCTACTGGAAGAGACCTTGGCCTGCCTATTGAGAATATGACGGAGCCTTCTGTCGCCACGAGTTCCCCATGAGGGGCCTCGAGTACAACCTGGGGCGCCACATTTTCGCCAGTAGACACAGAGCCCAGCAAACCACTAACATCTCTGCGACGTCCCAAAAAGATCCGAACGTCTATGTCCCAGAAGTATCTCTGTTAGACATTCGTGCAACGTGCAATATTTTTATGAAAATTTTTGGATGTTGAAATAAGATTGCTGGTACCTTAATGTCAGCCGTTCTTTCAACTATGCTAAAGACGTACTCTCGATGTTGCTGCTGCTTCGTTTGTGGACGGTATTCAGACATACAGTCGACTCTCGATAAACGGAACTTCAGAGGACCGAAAAAGTTAGTTCCATTTAACAGGAGTTTCGGTTACTGAGATATATATGTCTAAAAGTACAAATTTATGTGCGTACACACTCTTAATGCCATTTCATGAAACTCTAAGCACTAGAAGGTGAATGTAGCTGATCGTTTTTCAGAAAGCAAGAAAACTACAAGAGGTTCAGGCACAGCACTCACAAAGTTGATTTGGCAACAATGAGTCGCTGTTCACTCTAAATACATCAATTATTTTTGTTCGGGCCCTTGCAACTGCATATCCACGGAGGCTAGAGACCTCAACTTCGCGAGTGCTTACGAGCCACCGAATTTCGAAGACGGAAACGTGGTAATGAAGTGCGAATAGCACTACGATGGCACGAACGAGATGGCAGGAGCTGAGCCTTGTAACCTCGGCGTCTTGAATCGAGACCGAACGACTAGAACAACTGCGATGTTGCATTTGTTGCACTCCTGACCACTAACGAGACGAGGCTTACGAGGCCAACAAAGAGAGACAGAGAGAATAAACTTTATTGTTAGCAAAAGGGTTACGATGGAGCTATTTTAGCTAAGTCGGAGTGGTTCCTTATTCACACGTTCCCATATGCTTCCCGAGCCTCCTGGCCCCTGTGGATCAGCCGAAGTTGGTCTTCCAGGGCGGGGCTTCTCAGCAAGATCTCCCATCGCTCACCCTCTATGCTGACGGAGTCAATAAGAATAGGGGGGGGGGGGGGAGGAGGGGACTTGAGTTTTGTGCATTCTCCGATGGTGTGTTTTAGGGTGCCTGGTTTTGAGCATAGGGAACATTCTTTTGCGTATCTAATTGGGAAAATGCGGTTGAGGGGTAAAGGGTGTGGGAACGAGGCTGCCTGTATCTGTAGACACATGATTGTTCTTCACTGGATAGTTTAGGATGAGGGCGCGGAAGGCTTCTTCTGTTCTCCCTGTAATGTTTGGGGATTTCTGCATATTTCGTTATTGGATGCATCCCTTCTTCCGTTTGCTCTGTCGCCCGGAGTTTACGTCTCGGACCTGTCGATGGGATAATTCGTTTCCCTCGATCGAGGAATGCGCATGGACCAAAATGAGTTGAATTCTTGTTTCCTGGGGTGTCCCGCTTGTCAGAATTTTGGCGGCACTTTCTGAGATCGATCCGGTTCTGTATCTGTTGTAGGCTTTCTTCGAGTCCGTGAGAATTGTGGCTGTACCAGGTTGCGTTAGCGCCAGTGCTATGGCGGCCTCTAAACAAGGCTAAACAAAACATGGAGGAAGAAAAACAATACAAAAACGAAACAGCCGGAGCCGTAAAAAGCTGATTCTCATGACAATGGGTTTCACAAGAAGTTCAATTTCAAGCTCCGTTTATAGGGTGACGCGGAAATTTTAGTTCCAATTACCCAGAGTTTTTTTTATGTTACCTGAATACAAAACCAACAAACCTACAGGCTAATGTTCCGTTTAAGTGGTAATTCCGGTTAAGCGATTTCCGTTTATCGAGATTCTACTGTATTTTGTTGACGTTGTTCAGATGTTGCTGGGATGTCGGTTTTTTACTTCGTAAATGTATATTGCAGTTACATTTATTTTAGCTATATCTGCTATACTTTATTTTCAAACTCTCTACGGCCGTACTGCTTTGAAGTTACCGAGGGGTTTTGTATGTGTTTTCTATGGGTTTTGTACTGAGGGGTTTTGTGCAAGTTTTGTAATCCACCAAGTGTCCAAGGCATTGACTGGAGAAGCCCGCAAGAAAATGGCCCCTCCCTTCCCTTGCCGATGCATCTGTTCGATGCACGTCGAGTACAGGAGCAATGCGAGCAGCAACAAAGTTCCGTGCAGGCGCTTGGGAGAAAACGTGATAGCCTTGGGGATGGGTTTTTTGCCCCAGTTGTGCTGGCCTCACCCCCCACAGTGACAGAATGACTGTCATGACAGTGACTGTCCCGACAGTGACTGGCATGGCACCTGAAGGGTCACCTATGAGCTACCAGCAAGCATTCATGCCACGTTTCGCCGTGGGCATCTCGCGAGCACGCAGAGGCTGGGAAACGTCGTGTTTACTAGACCGTGGCATGCAGGGGTGCGCGAATGCTTCCCTTTGTTCCATTTATATCCACAGTTTGCTATACTACATGCGCTATAAATCAGCGAAGTAGTTTAATTTACTGGGATTTTCACTGTGGATACAAAAAAAAGCAAAAGCACTCAAGCTGATGCGTAGCGGGCTGATGCAACTGTGACCGTTTTCTTTTTTTTAAATAAAACTTCAAAATTGTTTCGGCTACCTACATCATTACGTCGGAGGCATGCATGCAACATGTAACAAACTGGAGTAGTGAGTGTGTATTTTAGTTGCAAAATTTTCGGCAGTAAATACATCGTGGCTGAAATGGCAGTAGGCACCAAGTTAACTTGACGTAACAACAAACCTTCCAGCCCGGCAAATCGGGAACCAAGTGCAAAAGCTCGAACTTTCCACCGTTAGATCATCATAAAACAGCGTACGCCACTACTGCAACGACACGCGGCTAAACAGAACGTAAAAGAAACCAACAACACACTCCCATACCGTGCGCGCCCGCCACAGAGGAAATTTTCAACGGCGCCGTGACGGCGTTGTGCGGCAAGAAAAGTTTGTTTACAGCCCTAGGTAAGATAAAGGCTCGTGTAGGGGCTAAGCGGTACCATTTAACAATGAAATGAAGCGGGCGCAGAGCCACAGGGACGAGTGAAGAAACAGCCTAATTTTGGCAACGTGTGGTACTGTTTTCCCGGTCGAGCGCCGCTGTCAGTCACATAAATAGGTGGCGCACGCTCAGGCTTCATTTAGAATACAAAGGCTGGACCACAGAACTCCAACGCAGCTGTATTTTTCCTCCGGACAGCGACTACAGAATCCCGCGCTTAGCGAACCAACGACAAATATTCACTCCCAGCGCACCGCGCCCAACGTGTCACAAAGGTTGCTCGCGCCGGCATAGTTCGCGTCAGAAAGTTCGTTCAAAAGCGTGGAACTTCACGTACCTTTTCTCTATTTGGACCGGTATTTCCGCATTGCGTGCATGGCGGCACAAAGCAATGCTCCGGCATTGTAGTCCATCACCAAGAGCGGTCAATGCCCGCCTTCTATGTTTTGATAATTGGTTTCGGTTTCAAAGGACCGTACCAAAATGGCGGACCTAGTTACTGGAGTCGGCGTGAGATGGCGGGGCGCATTTTGCATAGGGTATATTCGCGTTTGTGTTCAGGCCAACGCTTCAATTCTTGCCCTTTTTCCAAATGAACGGCATGAATTCGTCCTTTACCGTTGACGGCGTCGGCAACAATGTACGGCGACGTGAGCCGACGCGGGAGGAGGAGGAGGAGGAGGAGAAAACTTTATTGAAGAGGTAGATCGAACTTCGAAGTGGGCGGGGTCCTCAGTCCAGGACTCCGTTGGTGCGGACTGCTGTCTTCGCCCTTTCAGCGAGCCAAAGCTGCTTACTTATATCCGAGCTGGCAAGTTCACTCTCCCACTGCTCCTATGTAGCTACGCCGGTGTCTATGCTGTTCGCCAGATATCAGCGTCGACGCAGCGCCAGAAAGCATCCGAAAGCCGGCGACATCGTCCGGATTCCATGTCCATCTCCTGGTTTGGGGTCATTACGTTCGCAGAAAACAACCATTTTTTTAACGTGCGGTAATTTGGTGCCTTGCGGCAAATTACAAGCTATTTCTGTTCGAAAGTGAGCATTCCTTCGTGGCTAGCTTGGCTTTCATCGGGGAGATCGGGGGTTTGGGAGAGTTTTTGCGAGTTAAATACGGGAGCTCTGGCTATATCGCTTGTAGTGTTAGCATGATGGGCTTGTCTGCAAGATCGGTGCGTAACGAACAAAGTTTATCAACGCCAAAAATCTAGCGGTGCATTCAATTTCATTCGCGGCTACCGTAGCTTGCACAGGGGGAACGATGAAGCGCGATAACTTTTCTTGGCTTAAGTAAGGGAGCTTTGGTTACATCACTTGCAGTATTAGCATAATTGACCTCGCCTCCAAGATCGGTGTGGAAGAAACAAGCGTTAGCACTGCCGAAATTTGTCAAATACGACCAAAAGATATCACCCGACAATATTCGCTGGCAGCCTCTGTTAGGGTACCAAATTCTTGGGTCCACGCCAAGTTTTCCGACGTGGTCGTGTGGATTGGAGCTTAGGTGCTGGTGTTGTGTTTTGAAAGTCTATGGTTCGAATATTGGCAAGACCTCACGGATTTTTTTAGTTTTTTTTTTTTTGCAATGAGGCTGTCATCCAATTTTTTTCAAGGCAAAAAAGGCACAGTACCTTGCCGTTTAACCTACAAGTGACGTTTG
Organism: Haemaphysalis longicornis; assembly: GCF_048455015.1. Taxonomy (NCBI): domain Eukaryota; kingdom Metazoa; phylum Arthropoda; class Arachnida; order Ixodida; family Ixodidae; genus Haemaphysalis; species Haemaphysalis longicornis. Next base: position 136,062,130 of record NW_027526422.1, read on the forward strand.
ACGGTAACCTCTGTATCAAGGCAGCCCCGAAATTTGCTTTGCTCACACTTTGAATTCATGAAGCTGCAGCCGGTACGTAACATCAAGGTTAAATCAAGTAGCAAGTAAAGTTGTGCTAATTGCGTCTTCGTTCATCCTCCTATCTTATTTTGTTCAGATTTGACGTTAATGACCCCCCCCCCCCCCAAAAAAAAAAAAAAAAAACCTTACAAGGCTCGTTGGCAACGTCGCTCGTAAACGAATTCTGCACTAAGTCCCTGCCTCTTTCCGTGAGGTTCCGTATTGGGCTACTGTTTTGAAGGTCAAAGGTTCAAAGCAACAGTGGTGGATTACAATACTTGCACAAACCCCTCGTTACAAAACCCTTACAAAACATATACAAAACCCCTCGGTAACTTCAATACAGTACGCCTGCGGAGAGTTTGAAAATAAAGTATAGCAGATATAGGTAAAATAAATGTAACTGTGATAGACATGTTCGAAGGAAAAAACGGACATACCAGCAACATCTGAACAACGTCAGCAAAATATGTCTAAATACCGTCCCCAAATGAAGCAGCAGGAACATCGAGAGTACGTCTTTAGCAAAGTTGAAAGAACGTCCGACATTAAGCTACCAGCAACGCCATGTCAACATCCAACAATTTTCATTAAAATGTTGCCCGTTGTACGGATGTCTAATAGAGATACTGCTGGGACATAGACGTTCGGATCTTTTTGGGACGTCGCAGAGATGTTAGTCGTTTGCTGCGTCGCTGGCTTAATGCTCTGCTGTCTCGGACGTACCCACTGTTAAGGCAGCTCATTGCACGCAAGATCCGGTGGCGCCTCTTAAAACCTTCGGCTTGCAAGAGGGCGACTAGGTGCACAACAGCCAGGATGTGACTCCATGCTCCACTGCAACCCGCCAAGCACTCGCACGCTGCCTCCACAATTGCCACACTGTCCGTCTCAAAGGTGAGGCACACAACATAGGGCCGGCCATTTTTCTTCTGGGAGCGAAAGCAGCTGCTGAGCGCATGGATGAGGCCCAACCTGCAAGAACAGAGACAGTAACAGTAAATAGCCTTCAGGGAAGAACAGGACTAGTCCGCTACAGTTTATGGTGAAGGGACAGAGCAGAAACCAGTGGCCGCAAGGAACAGACTCAAAATGACGAGATTTTGTGTCTTGCTTAACACTGTTGCAAGTGCAATAATCTACACCTCAAACAGCAATGATGTCAAAATTGTTTTTCAAGTTCGAGCGTGCAAGTATCTCTGCATGCTTTGTTAATGCATTTTCAAGAGAAGGAAGTTTAACATTTAAAAACCTCGCCGTTGGTAATGATACCAGTACCCGCATAATCGCGTTCGTCATAACTAAAGCAAGCAATATTATGATTATCTGGCACTCACTTCCAGAACCTTTCGAGATAAACAGGTAAACGTTCGGGCTATACCGATGACCCATAGAATTAAAAAAATCTTCTAGTTGAATGAGTTCGAGCTAACGAGGTTTTACTGTAATTTATCTGTTCGTGCACACCAAAAACATGCGCTTTAGAAACAAACACAACCACCCCACCACCAAAAAAAGAGAAAAAAGACACAGAAACAGATTTTTGCGGCAGAACATGCGCAATAAATAATAAAACACACAAAAAAAGAAAATTCAAGACGTATGTGCGCTTTTGTAGTTGACTTCGCCGCAAGGCACAATTGCTTTGCGGCAAACGCGCGGGCGGACGACCGTCACGGAAAACGGCCGCAACCTTTCCGTAAACATCTTCGCCAAAAATCATCCCCTATATTCGATGTACAGCATTTGAAAATACCTAATGCACCCACTAGCGGCACGGTCTGGCGATTGTCGCTTTCCTCCTTCAGGGTTATTGCAACAGGGTCGCCGCTACGCATTGGCATGGTAAACAACGGTGAACAAAGTGCTATACAACTGCTCCTGTCGGTTAACTCGTGTCAAGGAGAAGAATTTACTTACTGCGAGTCGCACGTGTTTGTCCGCACCGATGAAGGCGAGCAATGCGCCTCGGTGGCTAGGCGGCATGCCCTGCTCCGCTGCCGCTCCGACGGGTCTTTGGCGCGGCGACCCGAGTGGTATGAGTTTTCAGACACAGTAGGAAGCGCAGACAAGTACTTCGTCCACAATCCGCGGTCGGAAGCCGGAAAATGCCATCCAGTTTGAGCCATACCGCGTTACCATCACCTACTGTTCCACAGTAAACAATACGAGACTTCCCGATCGGCGCCCGTACCATTATGGCCGACGGTCTCGTTAACATCCGTGTTGCTAGATCACCAAGCAATTTCGCATAAGGTCTATTGGCGCAAAAACAACGGTAAACTGCAGGCGCCGCCGTTAACGCCTGAAGTTGAGCTCGTCGAGTAGCAGCGAATCTCTCCCGGATGAAGAGCAACTTTCCCGCGTGGAACGCCGGCGTGAGCCAATGCCGGCGTGAGCCAATATCACTTCTTCAAAAGGCTTTCATGGAATATTTTCGACGGCCTCTGTCACTTCTAAGAACGCGCACAGGACCGATTGCCTGTTTATGCGTGCGCAGGTTTGTAGTGGAGAATAGTGGGAGGGAGGAGCAGAGGCGTGCACGCGCAGCTATAGGTTTCATGCCCGTCCTGATCAATGGCATGTCCCTTATGCTGGACAGAGATCTAAACATGAACGCTAAAGGGCCCAATGGAACCTGTCCGGAGTCCTTAGTGTAGTGCGGCTAGGGTTTGTGTGTTGGGCTATGTTCAGATTACCGACGTCAAAACTGTACCGCGGATTATGGACGTAAAAAATTCCATGTCACGCAGTTCAGTTGTGTGAGACGTGAACTGACCTCATTCTTTAAGGTTATTACGACTGTTGCGGCAACCGTCTGAACCTGGCCTAGACAAACAGTAAGATGCTTACGACGTGAGAGAGACACAGGCAGTTGCATGTTTATCTGCAACAACAATGCTTGGATCCTTCTGAGATTCATTCAGCTAATCGCCTAGGAAATATGCTCCATCGCAAATTCGATAAACGTGTAAACGTGTTTGCGATAAACAGTCCCCTCCGTGGACTGCGTCCAGCTTTGCAGGTCTTTCTTCTTCACAGAGTGGAAAGGCACTAATTTTTTTAGTAAAGCTATCTTTTAAGCTGTTCTCTCATTTACGCTACACAAATCACTGGCTTTGTGCCGCTCTTCATTTGAAAAAATAAAAGTGCTTGGTTGACGTCTTGGGATTACGCCTTGCAGAAAATTGGGTGGTATATTTGAAGTGGTCGCTACAGAAAAAGAACAGCGAAGTTTTTTCCTAAGCACTTTGACAGCCAGAGCGGCGACCATACGCAGAACATCTGATGCATTCGGCTTTAGATGCCTTGCATTTCTCGATGAGTAAAACAAAGGTATGTAGCACAAAAATTAGCCTTCTACCTGCTCCTCCCTTTGCTTTCCCGCTCACCGCTGATGCTGTTTTTCTCCCGTCATAGTACTCCCTAACTAAACACGCTAGAGGTTTGCTCAAGTGAGTTTAAATTTACAGCGTTCGACTTCTCCAGGGCGGATGCCTCTATGCCAGCGCTGCCGTACGGCGGAGACGCGCGTGGATCGAGGTGCCCTACTTCAGCATTTATACAAGCACATTTCTTTACTTCACGTGCTTTCCAAGCGGAACGTAGACCATTTTTAGTGGAACCTTTCGTAAGTATTTCCATTTCTTTCTTAAATTACCGCCTGACTTCATAGTGGCACGGGAGACCGCAGGCGACGTAGTGAATACGTTTTTCTGCAGTGGGCATATTACTTCATTTGCTATTGCAAAAATCAATCATCCATAAAGGAACGCTGCAAATATCCCTTGTGTATCGATTTTCTGCCTCATATGTGCGTAATGTTTTGTTCTTGTTCAACGATGTTGCCAAGTGGGAACATTGCGACCGGACTTCGACGATTATGATTTGGGCGTGGATATATGACTCTTATATATATATATATATATATATATATATATATATATATAAGATATATAAGGCCGGCTTGCTGAATCGAATGACAGACAGACAGACAGACAGACAGACAGACAGACAGACAGACAAAAATTTTCCCGTTCAAATAGCCTAAGAATGACTATCGTCTTTAAAAAACCCACAGCAAGATCGTGACCAAACGCACTGCCAAAGCGGCCGCCGCCGTCCAAGCCTCCTGCACCAACCTGCACCGGATTCCAGCTCCGCTATGCAGAAGCTTTGGTCAACATATGAAGGTGTCCCTTAGCGTTACGGAGGTTTTGTGACAAGAAACGCATCGAGGAACTCTGGGCCGTATACGAAGGTCACTGCACAGCTCCGGCTGCCAGCCACCCTCTTCCCCCTCTTTCGCTTGGAGGTCTTCTGTACTAAAGTTTCGCTCTCTCTCTCTTCTCTCAAAAATTATTCCAATCAGGGATCTGCGAGTACTAGATGGCCAGCTGAGGTTCTCGACTTAGGATGTGAATAAAGGAGGAGATATGCTATGGGTATTCCATACGCGCCAAGATCTCGGAAGGCACCACTACCGCATTTATCGGCCCACTCTCATGCAGCGCAGGTCGGCCACAGCCGTTTCGAATTAGGCCTTGATCAGGGCGTGCCACCACCAGGTTGATGCCATGTTCCAGCACGACGTACATCGCCTGCTAGTGTTCGGATACGGTGATGTCCCCATCCTCATCTTGTACAAGTAACTTACGGAATTGAGTGTAGGAACATGTCGCGTGGAACGTACCGGACGCTCCGTAAACGCCCGGCATTGCGAGCACGCGTGTAACATGAAATCTGCTACTGCCAATGCCATTATGGGACGTGTTACGTTATGCCCGTGCGATCATTCGAGAACTACAACGACCAAACAACAGGCGAGATTTTGAAGCCTGTTCTATGCATGAGCGCGCAAGTGCATGGGTCAGCAGGCCATCCGTGTACCTGTCGTCGAAAAGGATAGTTTATCTCTGAACTTAATTCCTTCCATTTGTGTTCTCTCCGCTTGTTTTTTTATTGCCAGCGCGCCATAAATTCATTATTTGCAAAGCAGCGCCTGTGTTTGTCTCTTCATCGTTCCAGCGTCACGGTCTTTGAGCTGTTTTTCTCCGAGATTTTGATCGACCAGCTAAGCTTTATGGCTTACGACCTTGTCACTAAAATCTTGTGACATAACTCTCAAAGCGAAATCCTATAAATAGCTATCACAGACTCCTCTGTTACAGCTATAGAGTGTTCGCGTTTCTGTGTTCGCTTTTGTTTCTTCGTCTTTTTGTGTGAATGACCTCCACAGGCCAAGTGACGACACTTCAATCGGCAGCTTCTCAAGGATCAGAGCGCCATGTTGATGGCGTACAGTTACTTCACTCATGTGCCCTCGCGTTCATTTTGTGTGCGGCACGCGGTAGCCACTCGTACCACCACTCCCAACCACCTGAGAAAGCGCGGTAGTAAAGTACTCCGCATCTAATCTATAGAAATCCATGTTCAATTCTCAGTCGAACTTATCGGTGTTTTATTTCATTATTAATCGCGGGGACATTTGGGCTACGAACATGAAAAAAATATTGGGAGGTTGCATAGTACGGCTCCAGCGCGAAGGACCATTTTATAGCGAAGTAGTCTATTTCTATATCAGGGATTTTTTCTGGCCACACCGAAAATTACCCCCTCAAAATTCGTCCCCCTTCACAATTGAAATGTAAAGACTGAGGAAACAGCGAAGCTGGTGGCCTTCTCTTGTCGGCCCATCATATCGGTAGATGGGACACTGATGCCGCCAAGCGCACGCCGTCGCTCTAAACTAGAAGAATAACTGCAAGTTAGGGCTCACGTCATCACTAGTGTTACATCGTCTAGCCGTTCCCGTAGCGGGTTACGTTGCCTCCGTCATGTAATGGTAGCGTGGTGGACGAGCGCCCAGCAGAAGACGTGCAGAATCGGTGTTGACGCCAAAAAGCCGAGAGCAAAACTTAACTGGTTTAGTTCATCGCGAGTGATGAACAGCGACGATGCTAACGAGCTTACAGCATTTACTTGGGCAGAGCAACAGTCCTTGCGGGAGCCCGAAGCGTTCTTAGATGGGGTCACCCAAAGAGGGGAGTTTATGCACAACAGCGCCAATAGCTCCACGGCCTCCCAGCGCTTTACACACGTTCCCAGCAGAGTACAAACACACGTGAACACCCTTTCGTGATCTCGTGATAGAGGGCGCCCGTTTAGCCTCAGAGAAGGGGGAAGGAAAATCTCGGCGAGCGGTACCTGTTCATAGGGTTAAGTCTCAACATGAGCCCGCTACAACCAGTTTGCTCTGTATTTTGCAACTGCTGCGGGCGTGAATCGCTGCCTGCGAGGGTCTGCGCGGCAGACACGCTTCGGCTTGTCGTAACTTGTTTGAGGAGGGTGGGCTTCGCTGCAACACAGAAAAACTTCCCCGTACTGCACTAAACTTGTCTTGCGGGAGCACATGGTAGCGCCGCGCGAACACGTAACTCTGGGCGCCGCCAATCACCGACGCGCACCTCCAAATTCGAACATCTGCGCTGCGAACTTAAGTGTCACACCTGCTCGTCGCCTTGCTACCTCCTCGCCAAACCCCTTACATTTCTCTGCCTAGCATTTTCCGTCGCCCCACTTTGCTGTGCCGATTTTTGTGTTATGCTCGAGATGATTGGAACTCAAGCTTTCACTAAGTGAAAGAGCCAAATCATACAGAAACAGCGAGCAACAAAACCAAGCACATATCACCCAAACCAACGCGTAGTGCCGCTAGTGCCGGAGCGTAGGTTACCCCCTAAAAAGTGACAGTGAAAAAACGAAACTACACAAGCAAAACGCCTGCCGCCTAAGTGAGCGTTTATCACCGAGCGCTTATCACCGCTGCCTCAGTGCGGTGGACCCGTGAACCGCTGCTGCAAGACAAGCTGCGCCCTCAGCTAAGACATTCTTTTCTCTTCTTTTATCGTAATGGCGACGCCGCATATAGTCCATGCTCAAGCTTCGTTGGTCAGCCATTTTCGCAGAGTGAAATGTCTCATCATACTTTATTGGCTTTCCACTGCGCGACGAAAAGGAAAGCTGATTCGAGCATGCTCTCAGTAAGATGAAAACGTTCGGCTGAGGTTGAGAATAGGGTACCAGCGAACGCTGGCGTTTCGTGACATGCTCTTTAACCTCCAAAAAAAAAACTACACTGAACCCCGAGACAACCTGAACCTAATTTTTCTTATTCGTCAGCGAACAAGACATCGTTTGTAGTGAAGAACAGCTCGAGATAACTGCGAAACGCAATACCTTTCAGTTACAACAAAACAATATTCAGCCTACAGCAATATTAAAAAAAAATCACGCCATATCCACGGAATGAATGATGATAAGTGGGGCGAAGCTCGAGAGGGGGAGATCATCGGTAACCGTAACTTTCCCGTGAAAGTTCGCCCATTACATCATTAAGAAAGACGTAAGACTGTGTGCGTACATTGTACAAATCAACTTTTATTTTCGGAGTCAGTGCTCCCAAGCCCAGACCTGGTGAAAGACCCCGCGCCATCGAGGACTACCCCGCACCCTCACCACAATTTGTCACGTAGGAAGGGACACAACGGTAAAGAAAGAACTTTTATTTAGGGCGAACTTGTGCCCGAACAAGAGGAGAGGAAACGAGCAAAGGTCCTTGCGTCTCGTTCGATCTCCGAGAACGACTGCCTGCGTTCGTGGCGTGATCTCTTGCGTGATCTCCCCCTCGCAGTGCACGTGCGCTCGCGCCTCCGTTGGCGAACACAGACAAGCTCACGCTCCCGGTGCCGAGTTTGCGCTGCCGGTTGCAGCCGGTTCTTGCGCGTGCAACGCGGCCCACTTTGCGAGATCTCCGAAAGCATGCGGCGGTCACGTACCACGAGACACAAGGGATGGACAGACCCATGACTTAAGGAGCTTCGCCCCTAAAAAATCCCGGGTTTCTCCACGAACGTGATACCAGGGAATGGGCGAAGCATGCAGTCTATAGGTGTATTCTCGGCACCTGGGCGTTTTATCCAACGGAGATGAAACCATTGGGGTTACATCTACACCGCATTGCTGGACAAGTCTCGTGTCTTTGAAGAACAAAGCGTTCTAGCGCGAAGCGCAAACCAGTGTCCCGGTGTTTTTTTTAGTGCGCGTTACGTTGTAGCGCGAGGCGCAAACGGATGTCCTGGTGTTTTGGTACTGCGACTACATGAAAGACGGTTACGACGACGACGACAGGAGACACCGACATCCCCAGCCCTAGGGGGCTTCGCGCTTAAAGGCAACCAACGTACTGGCTCTATGTTTCTGAAAAAAGTGTATAATTTCCAAGGTCTTTACTGATCACTGCGGCAGTTTTAGTAATCGCTAGTAGAAAGTGCATAGAGAAATTGAAAAAAGCTACACAGGAGCGTTTACGCAAAAATACCCGCTCCTCTCAATTTCTGTACATTTTTCGCACGAAAGCCTTACTTCGCTATCTTGGCGAAAGCGCGCACTGCGGCAGGAGTCCGAAAAAATGCACCTGGCTGGAACGCAAAAAAGTGTTGACAAGAATATGCCCGTCAAACGGAGACGCTTTTGGATCATGTAGCAAGAATGTTAGGTGGGGTAGCCGTTAGGGCGACAGGAAGTCTATGTAGGTGCGGAAGGAAGCAGTAGCTACGAGGAAAAACGTTAGGTGTAGCTCGGGGTGTTAACTGCACGGTGGACGTGTTATCAGCACGCAGCATGGGCCGCTCCGTTGCAAGTCGGTGTGGTCACGGGTCCATGAGATGTCGGGGGGAGGGTGGGGGGCTGTGAAGGTGTCGGGCAATAGGGAGTGATTGCGTTGATAAGCGGCTAAAGAGGTAGTTACTGCAGTCTCTTTTATAGTCTGGGACGTTTGTGATGCACTTGTGATGTGTGGTGACACGGATGACTATAACGACTGTTGGTCTCTCGGAGTGTGGAGTTAAGATAGCGGCAGCTGTGTTTTTTTTTCGTTCCTGGAGGTCTGTCACTGTGGCAACATCAGTTGCGTTGCATTGCAGGGGGAGGCGTCGGTGACTCTAGTGGCGTCTTCGTGGCTGTATGTTCCTTGAAGGTGTCCTTTGCGGGCTACTTGGCAAGCAGCTTATATAGTGGAGTATATTTCACGCTGAATTGGGGTTATTGGGAGTTTTAAACAAAAGTGGGGCGGGAGTGATTTTGATGTCTTGCTTGACTTGAGGCTGATAACCGAGTTATGTAAGCAGTCGGCGTTGAGTGGTCGGGAAGGCGCGACACCGCGTATGAGATGTGCAAGGTGACGCATAGAGTTCAGATGACCTGATGAAGACTACTAGCTTTAAGGCCATCAACTATTTGGTGGATGGGAGGCCTATGGCAGTTTTGTACGTATAACTAATCGGGATGTCCAGTTTGTTCTGCGGGACCGTAAGTATGCTCACCTGTTTTGAATATAAAAGCAATATGGGTGCCCATGGCGCAACGTTTCCGACACTTACTTTAAACCTACATGATGATTGTGACCTTTTTCTTTTTTGTTTCTTCGTCTTGTTGGCGAGAGCCACCTTGATATGGCGGTCTGCAAGAACCTCCTCCCACAGATTTTCCTCAATCAGGATCCTCCCTTGCTTTGGTGGTCATGCGATATGACGTTAGCGACACACGCACTGGGATAACTCTTGTTCAGAAACGGGCATACTATCGCAATAAAAAAAACGAAACTAGAAATGTGCTGACGAACATCATCGTAACGCTGTCGACTTGCGCTTGGGGGACCCGGGTTAGATTTTATTAAGAGTTGAAATGTCTTTTTTTATTTACTCTTTACAGCGGCAGTCATTTTCGGCACCCGAAAATAGAGACAGTATCCATATTTTTTTTGCAGAAAGGGCCACTCTGGTCACTCGCCTCAAATAAAACAACCTTCAAAAGCGGTCACCCCCGCTTAATTCGGAGAGTGGCAGGTGTTCCTACTTGGGCACAAAAATCTCAGAATTTTGTAAGCAATCTAAGCAGCGCCATTTATTTGACCCCTATAGGCGGGGAACAATCACGTTTGTAGTGAGCCAATGCCGGCGTCTTGCACACGGGCTGGCCTGTTCTTCTTTATTTAAACCGAGCTAGGAATTGAGGTTACTATATTTCGTACATCCGCTGTGTACACATGTGCCCAGTGTGCGGGGGCATGGCTCTGGAATAAGAGTGACATTCGGATTTTTTTTTAATTTTCTGTTTTTGGTTGTGGTGAGATGCGCGAGCTATATCGTTCTGCCTTCGGTATTTCCTGTGATACACCTGGTTTAAAAAACTTGCGATTACACTTCGGTATCACTAAGGACAAATTGGACTGGGACATATAATTAACGTGTCCAGTACGGCATATTGATGTGCAGTATCAAACCCAGTCAACAACACTGAACACAGGCTGCCTCGAAAATTCCCCCCAAGATCGAAATATTGCGCAGTGTTCTCACCTGAGATATCTAATGGCAGCTAAGATATCGCTAGCGAGTCAGGCAATTGAATGTTACGTAGCTCGTATTTCTTTTTCAGAAAATATCACCGAAAATATTACCATTGAAATAAGCATTCACGCAATGGGACATTTTTCCGCCTTTGGGAAAGTAGGGCCACGTTTAGTTAATCCGTAGGCTTGATAGAAAGTCTCTCAGTTGTACCTTTGTGGGAACAGTAACATCCCTCTCACTTAAGAGTTTCTGTAACATTCTATGCGAATAGACCGTACATAAGGCTACATTTGCATCAAATATTCAATAACGTTGTGTGCGAAAACACACTTTTTGGCCCAGCACGTACCAGCTGAGAAGTGTTCCCCAATTTCATTGCTGTGCGTGAGAAAAATGTCGTCTTCGCAATGAGGAATCGGGCGTCAACCGTTACAAGCATACACCCAGCTCGAAAAGTCCTGAAGGTCAGTGTGGAGCCCTGATTAATTCTTCGCAGTAAATAATCCCTCGGACACTGACACATCGCAGCTCATTCGCTATGCGGATGAAGCACGGGGCGGCACAAGCACTGTGGCATGCGCTACTTGTTTTTTTGCAAGCGGAGAATTCCTCCCCTCACTCTTGCTTTTTTTTTCCTCGTTTCGCTGTCAAATCCCCGTAGCGTCACACACGTGCCGCGTGGTATAAAAGGCTGCTCAAACGCCCACGAAATCAGCAGTTGGACAGCTGAAAGAGACCATGGTAAGCAAGCTTCTACTGACTGTGCTCTAGTCCACTTAGGTGTCATGAACGCTGCAATAGGTGTTAGCTGAATAGGCGACCGCATGGAAAGGCCTAATTTGCTCAGTTAGAAAAGTGTGACTGCTAGCCGAGTTGGCAGAAGGAAGTTTCAGAATATAGTGCATACCAGCGTACTAGCCCTAGATACTGCTGCTATATATAGTTTCCTTGAAGAAGCGCTCGTACACACGCTTGGGGGTACGTCAAACATCTAACGGGGGGGGGGGGGGGGGGGTCACGGGGCGTGTGAATTAGCAAAGTTCATTTGACGGTCATGCGGTCATTCCAGAACATTGAGGGCGAATGCGCCGCAATAGCAGATCCCAAGAATGATAGCACAGTAAGCCCAACTTACATTGCGACTGCTGTAAATTCACGGTTGTTCAGAGTAAAGCAGATATTAGGAGTCCTCATTTGGGGTATCACTAAATCTAGTGCGACTTGTTGTGTCAATAGAATAATAAATCTCACAAGCAACTTTGAAAAGTAAAGCTGCAGCCAGCATTGCTGAAGCTTAGTTCGTGTACCATTAGACATTATTTGACCTTCTCGGGGTATGCACCAGTATTTATTGTCATTGCGGTAATCTACATTTTCTTCATCATCTCATATACCATCCTCCCTCTGATTTCAAATGAGGTGGGACAGATACCAGCTGCGGCAACCACCAGACACTGCCCCAGAATGGCGTCTGTTATTTTAATACAACATATTCGCTCGTGAGTGACCTGGGACCATAATGTGAGGTGAAAATGGGTCTTTTTACCTGATTATATTATCTTTTTCTCCTGTTTTGTTTCATAGGCACCACCTCTCGGCAGGAACAGGTGTAAAGTAAAAATTTCGAATCGCAACATAGTGACAAAAATACTAATTTTGTTACACAGTGGAGTCGAGCGAAGCACTGCATTGCAGGAACTCGCTTTATCAGCTTCGAATCGTTGTCAATTGCAGCTTTAGGGGTTGTGCAGGTTTATTCCATTTCAATGCTATTTATAGCGATCGTTTCTTGGTCTCACCGATGGCGGTGTCGTTACACAACACTACCTTTAGGAAAGCCAAGCTTAGACAATGAAATGGAGCATTGTGATGATGATGAAGATTCTCCTGGGTACAATCGAACCTGGGTCCGTCGTGTTATGAAGCCAAAGTATATCCGATTACACCATCACAGCATTCGCGTCACTTAGCATTTCATTTCGGTTCACTGCGCTCGTTGGCTTTCGACTTAGGCACTTTGGATGTTGGATGACGGCCTTTATCGAACTGCAGTCACGGGTTGGTAGTGGACGAACGCTAAGCTTTCCCGTAAAAGATACGTTTGATGTCGTCTGAGTTGTGGATTTGCCTCGCAAGAACTTTGCAATTTCATTGGTGACGCTTCCACTTTGATTCTCAGAAGGACTGCACTTTGATTGTGGACGCTTTGATTTTGATTAAGGCAGCCTGGACGGTGGCACTTCGCCATTTGAGTTCCACCCACATGAAACGTTCGCGTTTCAACCAACGCCGCCTTTAGACCGAGGAGTTTCAGTTTATGGTTTATACCTCTTAAATACGCATTTCAGGAGTGGGCAGTCCACGGTGGCAGCTGCTATGTGCATTGTTTGTGGGGCATTGCTGCTCATAGCACAATAGCATTATGTACGGTGATTTCCACAATGAAGTAAACTGCTAAGCGTAGTTTCTGTTCATGTCAGGGAAACACTTTCCCTATTTACACAGAGTTTAGGGTAAATCACAGTCATAGACAATTTATCAAGACGTAGTTTAGATTAGATGATAAAAATCGACGGCGCAATTGCCTTCGCAAGGAATTTATAAGAAGCATTACGTTAGCCATGGTATTTCCTTTATTGGTTTTGCAATACTCGGTTGGCAGACATTACAAGAACCGCCTCAATACTAAACGGCTAGCATTATTTTTAACCGAACTATAAATTTTTCGTGGCACAAGGTCAAGCTTTTTCTCGCTATATTGCCTCGCAGATCCGTGCTTGCATTCTCCTCGCCCTGGCCACCAGTGCCCTCGCTGGCTACACCGGATACCCTAGCTACGGCCTCGGCCACGGCTTTGGCTACGGTGGCCTCGGCTACGCTGGCTATGGCCTGTCCCACTATGGCCTTGCCCATGGCGTCGGTTACTCTGGTCTCGGCCTCGGCTACGGCTATGCCCCAGCCGTCGGCTACCCCGTCGCCACTCCAGCTGTCTCCAAGACCGTGTCTACCTACACCGCTGCTCCAGCCGTGACCGCTGTCGCTCACGCTGCCCCAGTCGCCACCTACGCTGCTGGCTACCCAACCTATCCCGCCGTGACCAGTGTTGTCCGCCCTGCCCCAGTCGTGGCTGCTGCCCCAGCTGTCACCACCACCACCGCTGTCCATCACGCTCCAGCTGTGGCCACCGTAGCCCACGCCGCCCCAGTCGTCGGTTCCTATGGCTTCGCCCACGCTGCCCCAGTTGTCGGCGCCTACGGTGTCGGCCACGCTGCCCCAGTCTACGGCTACGGTGTTGGCCACGTCGGCTACGGTGTCGGACACTACGGTTTCGGCCATGGGCTTGGCGCCTATGGTCTGAACTACGGCTATGGCCTTGGCTCTCCCTTCCACTACAACGCCCTCCTCCGCAAGAAGAAGTGTAAGTAATTGAAGTCTTGGTTTTGTTATGACCAATGACAAAAAACGAAACCAAGTTAGGGACAACTTTGTCACCTTTAATTCTACGTTGTCGCTATCCAGTGCAGAAGCTCTTCGATAACTCGATGCCATCTGATGGCAAAAACGTATTTCAATAGGATTGTTCCTTTGCGCCACTGTGTCTGATTGGCCTAAGAGAATGAAGCAGCGACAATGCCAAATAATGTGAACGCGCACAGCAAATGTTTGTTCCAAAAAAACACTTTATCTGGATCTCAGCAGCTCAACCATACTATGCACAGATTACCGATGAGTAATAATTATGTTTCCTTGTATCTTTTTTCCAGAAATTTCTTTTCCTCTATCGACCACGATCATCTGCAGGAACTAGGAGGTGTAGACCGCTCATCTCGAGCGCCGTTGTCACTACCGTTACAAACACCCAGAAATGCAGAGAAAATAAAACATTACCATCCCGAATTGCTGTCGTTGGTTGATTATTTCTTCGTATTAACTGAACACTGACATTTGAGAATATTGGTATGGGGCGCTATTCCAGAAGGCCGGAGGTAGCTCACTGCCAAGTCTCCAGCCGCTGGAGTTAACAAAGTAGTGATAGTACAGCATTCGATAAACCTCAAGCGACACCCGCGCAATCGCGGGAAACACGCTTGGCATTATCAGCGCGCCCAGAGGAGGCCGCTCACGTTGAGAAAGCACAGCTTGTAAGAAAATCCGCGTACAGCGCCATCTAGAATCGAGTTGCAATATGCACTCCGTGTCGTAAAGAAGATAACCCAGCTATTCCTTTCAAAACTCCGGCCTGGACCCAGCCGTCTTTTAAAGCTCCGCCCTCTAAAAGCGCCGCGGGGCGGCTCCGATTTTCTCCGTGTTTTATTCTTCCACTGAAATGTGTTTGCTACATGGTTTGAGGATGGCTCCAGTGCAACCCAGAGCAATAACAAACCAAGCCGGCGAAGCAGTTCACTGTTGCGTAAGGAACGCGTCCTTCTCCCCACTGTCTAACGTGACCGGCTTCATTTACGAGCGGACGGCGGGTGTAGTAGCAGACATCACCCCAATTTGGCCTGTCATGAGCGTATTTCAACATTTTATGAGTGCGCTTTAGACGTTGACAGTGTGTCATCTTTCGTCGATTGTATTTTTGCAGTGTCTGAATACGCCGTCATGGGAAAATCTCGTCGTCTTGGCCCTTCCTATCGTTCCGCCTTGAGCGAACTCCTTGACCGGACCGAAACCCACCCGGTTACTGTGGCAGCATTTGACTGACGCTGGGCTGGGGACTTCGTCCGTTCATTGTTTGCGGCTAAGCTTTTTTACCGGAACATCAAATGCAAGTGACTGAGTGGCTGCGGCGCTACCTTAACCGGTGAAGTGGACACCATGACAATGTTTGGGTCGGGCTTCGGTCGCTACGCCACGCCCACGAATGGGCTGTGTGTGTGTGATTGACACGAGGACTCGGATGACACTCGGGATATACATTACACGGCCGAGTTGAACACGTGGCGCTCGTGTTGGCGGCGGCTGCGGCGTGGTTCATTGTTTACGGTCGCCGTGGCAGGCATATAACTATCCCGACAGAGTTTTGTTCTTTAGCGGAGGAAGAAATTTAGGTCATTTTCGTCTCTCGAAAGTACTATGCATTGGCTATGCATCGATCTGGCGCCCAGCAACCGTTGCGACGACTTTTTGGGTGGGGACGCTTTCCCTCCATGACTGCCGAGAAGCGAGTGTCGTATGTGTGGGCTGCGGTTTTACGTCACGGACACCTTCCACGGAGGCCCTCGTTGGTAGCTACCGCACTAGCGACCACCCCCAGTGTAAATTCAGCCGGTGTGCGCAATTATATTACTACAGACATATTTTTCGCCTTTTTTTAAGTGGTTCGTCGGACATGGTTTCTCCGGTTCTACCTTGCGTTTATCCGTCTGCAGCCGGAGCGTACGCTTCACTGGCGACCGCTCGATGGAAAGATTTCCATCGAGTGGGTGTGCTTTAAGTTATCGTCTGCTAGCAAAACTTTCGAATGTGGCATTGCATGACTGTGCGATTCATTTATCGTCAGCGCGGTAGACTGTTTCTCTTGAAGCGTTGCCTGTCACACCATTCTTGCGAAAACTGTACTCGCAGGATCGTATGTAATCAACGGAGCGTGTCTCTTATCAGAGGTGATATTTACGCATTTGAACAGGTTTATTCCAGCGTCTTTGCCGTCTGGCAGGAAGCGAGGTACGCAGAGCTTTCGAAGGGAATGACTGAGACTGAAAGAAACACAGTGGTACCAGAAGGAGGGTGAAAGTATAGTCCATACAAAAACGACTGTAGCGAGCTTCGTCGAACAAGAGCTGTGAAGGGCAAGTGAAATAAAGGAAGCAAATTTGACAACCTGTGATTGCAGCTATTCCTATCTTCGTAGCACATGCCCAATTGGGTGAATTGACCGCAATAGCTTTGCGGTCATTCGCCCCTTTGAGGAGCGAATGAACTTTGAGGAGCGAATGAAATTTTCACTCCTTTGAAGAGCGAATGTCCTCGGTTTTTGAAAATTCGCTAATCTGTGAATCGGAAAAGTAAAATTTGTAGAATAATTCGAGCGGCGTGAGACGTGAACGCGACAACACATGAGACGGACTGCTTGCTGTAGACCAGCCGCTCAGAACCCCGATTATAGGGATACCGTGGTGTGTGCCAGTCTTCTTGCTGACGAGGTCCCTACCAAATGAAAGAGAAGAAACTGACGCAAACATGGTATAGTAGAAAGGAAGCCGGTCGAAGTAATGCCAACATTAAAATTAATGCCGAAAGACAGCGAACTGAAAGCGAGGAAAAATACGCAAGGGCAATATATCAGTTAAGAATTATCGCAAGTACAATTATAAGTTGTTGTAAGTATCGCAAGTACAATGTATCTGTTGTTGTTAAGTATCGCCAAGCTTTCGCCTTCAAATCGCGCGAGCAGACTTAAGTGCCTAGAGGAAATTTTGTATCTGAAAGCGGACGGATGGTTTCGATAATACCTATCAGCAATTACTTTGAATGTGGCGCATTTCCATCGCCCACTTTTTTTTGCCAGTCGGCCTTAGTCACGTGACTGTATTGTCGAACCCCACGGTAGGAATGGGCAAAAACTGCTTCCTAGGATGGCAAATTTCAAAGAAAAAGCTCATAAGAACGCCTAAAATGAAAAAAAAAAAACGAACTAATGAACTATGTAGTGAAATACTGATTGATAAAATAGGACCACAATGAAGTAATGTAGCTGGATTTGCTTGCCCCCAGTAGCCACCAGTGCAGCAGTGGAGAGAGAGAACGATGTGAAAAACGCGCCACGCCTTAGTCACGCCCCCTTGGAACGCGCCGCTCTGGAGCGGTTACGTGACCCCAATAATCAGCAAATACCATAAATTGCCTTTTTAAAGCGGTTGAACTCGCAATTGAAATATTATCATTACATTACAGGGGCGTCGCTTGAGCTCGTGTTTCCCGAGTTCCGCTCAATCTCAGGCCTTCTGGAATTACATCCGTGATTGACATTATTCAAGCACCCTATTCCAACAGCAAGCGAACACCGTCTCAGTTTCAGTTATTGCAAGTTCTAACTAATGAACGTGCACAATAAGAATACTATTCCTAAAAAAATTAAGATAGTGTAGGGCATTTCAACGCTTTGACGTTTGGAAAAGCACGTGATTATGGTCTGCCTTTTGTTCTTAACGGCGACAATCAACAATGCGGGCTCGACAACACGAATGTAGCGGAAATTCTCATCACTGCCTTCTTGAAAATTGAAAAAGATACGGGTGGCATTACTGCCGGCAATGAATTATGTGCAGACGGCGGCCCGATACTTCGTCCCCATCCGCCTTCTTCTCATTGGCAAAGCACGTTCCGCGCTTCCGGCCATAGATCTGATTCCCTCATATGTCAGCCCACCACTCCCGCTACTGCGTCCACATCAACGTTGTCCGCAGAGAATGGATCTTCTAAACCGTCCGCTATTTGGTATAAGGTTGGCTTTGCCGTATTTTTTTCGTTTTGGTTCTACACAGCCTGGTTCCTAGGCACAAGGTGCGTTTTTCTGGCCGTGTGCTAAGCCCGAACGCGTTGGCTCAGTGGCTCTGCATTCTCCGAGGGGGGACTTACTTCAGTTCGAATTAAGCGGCTTCTTTGTAGTATATAGACTTCGGTGGAAACTTGGATGAAAGAAATCGTACAGTACAATCTGTTACTGAACTGTAAATATAGAAGTTCTAACTAACGGGCTTTTGCTGTATACCACTCGAGGCTATATAAGTTGCAAATTAACGCCAAGAATGGCAACACCCCGAACTTTGTTATGACCTCATGATACCTATTTCCACTTTTCTGTTTGTGGCCCACGAAATTTTTAATGGAGAAAGTGGATTTAATCTCAAACTAAATCGTATCAAGCTTATTATCCTTCGGCAGGAAACAACAAGAGGTACGGTATCGGAGACGTGGTCGGAAGCTCCAGACTGCGACGCGTCCCTCGACAATTAAACACAAAGAAAGGTTTTAATATGCAGTGTAGCAACACGCGCGCGTGTAAAAAGCTGGTTACGGTTATTCTTGAAAAAAAAATGCAAAAGTAACAAGCCACAATGTAGTACACCGATGACAAATACTCTCACAACGGCTCCTGCGACAACAGACGTTTAGTAAATGTTAGTTAATAAAGGACAGTCTATTACAAACTGAGGCACAGAAATCCTAAATGACGAAGCCAACACATAAAAATGTGACGAAGAATAAAAAGTTGCGCAATCAGGTGGCAAGAAGTCTCCAAAAGAAAAAAAGTACAGTGATATCGAAAACATAGCAAGAAGAATGGCGAAGTAAGTACATGTAAAGAAGTACCAAGAGAACGTAGGAAGGGGGGGGGGGGGTAAATGTATGCATGTATAGACGTCTGTTGGTCGTGTCCTAAGGAGGAATTTTTTTTTTTTTTTTGGGGGGGTGGGGGGTGTTGAACTCCTCTAGCCCCTAAATTGCTCGGGCTGCGCCTGATTCTTTTCCAATTCCTACGGGGAGAGTAACGTCGCCTTGGAGTGACTGGGATTCGTGGGCGTCGTCCACTCTTCATAGGGTGGCCCCTGCTTGGTGTGTCGGGCCCGGAGTTGACGGATGCCCCCACAGCCCCACAGGATGTGCCTGATATCCTGCTTGAATGAGGAGAACTTGCAGTACGGGAAGGGGTACGGTGGGTCGCTGGGAGCGTCGCAGCCATCGCATCTTTCTGGGTTATTACGTACCGCCACTTCAACGTACGAGCACTTGTGCAGAGCATTCTCGATAAGGTCGGCCCGGCCTTCTAGGGGGTGGAGGTGTAAATAGAAAACACATACAAGACAGCTGCAGGAAAAACAAGCTCATGTGCTTATCTTTGTATTTGTGGTGTTTGCGTAGGGATTTTTTTTCAAAAGGCCAGTAAGAAGGGAACGTGCAAATGTAAAAGAATAGGTCCGGCTGCTGCCTTAGAAAGCCAGTCGTAAAAAAAGGGTGCCCTTCTAATGTGTAAAAAGGATGACCGGCGCAGGTGGGCGCAGTCTACGGAGTGCACGAAACAAAACACATTTGTTGCAACTACTGATTGGGCGTACTTCCTACTTGACTAGCGGAATAAACTTCGTAGAAGTAGAGTTTTATAGTAGCGGACAACCATGGGGATGCCCGTCTTTTGCCGTAGGAGCGCAGGTATGAAAATCAGACCGCAATTTTACAACACTTACGAATTCCCCCCGAACTAAAAAATTATACAAAACGATAATGATAATCGGCGTACCGTTAGACTCACCTTACCGGCTATGATAAAATTTGTTTCGAGATAGCATTGATTAAACAAGCCGTGAACCCATTTTCAATAACGATCCTGTCGGTAAGTGTGCAAAGCCTTGCTGCGCGTGCATACGTCCATACATAGCTAACGTCTCTTGATAGTGCCCATCCTGGAGCATTGCTTCCACAGTGAACGGCTGGAAACTTATCGGCCGCTGTTATCTCGAGAAAATCCGTGAAATCTGGGCGCAGTGCCCCAGGAAGGGCTGTGTAGACGTCGCACACGAGGGATGTATAAAATGTTTTTCCCAGCAACACTAAAATTTCGCACCACCCAGACTGCGTTACCATGAACAATGTCATTCTTTTTGCGTTGTTGACTACCGCACACGGCCTTCTTCTTCAATCTTTGCTAGAAATGGGTAATTTCTTAGCCACATATCGTGGCGATGGCCCGGAATAACTGATCGTATATCATAAATAATCGTAAACATAAATTGCATTAAACCGGCGTCCTTATTTTATGAGCGAAGCTCTTCAGAAAATCGTAAGTTTTTGTGGCCGCTGTTAAAAACACCAAGAAATTGCCCGGCGCGTGCACGTGAACTCGGGCCTCGCGACGACCGCCCACAGTTCAAACCACGGCGCACGTTTTTCATGCGAAACATATCCACTTTGAGAGACTGACCGAGATTGGCCAAAAAGGAAACTCCAGCGCAATCGCGGCAACAATTTCGCTATCCCAATCACACTGCTCGCGTCACTCGATGGCACCGCTCACAATATATATGGCTTTGTGATCGTCATTCGCATGCGTCTTAGAAGTGCGCCGGCTGAGGCGGAGGGTTGGGTCACCCACGGGTCGTCCGCATGCCCAGTGAGGAGACCGCTCACATCGAGGGTCATCGCGCTGGGGATCGAG
Organism: Haemaphysalis longicornis; assembly: GCF_048455015.1. Classification (NCBI taxonomy): domain Eukaryota; kingdom Metazoa; phylum Arthropoda; class Arachnida; order Ixodida; family Ixodidae; genus Haemaphysalis; species Haemaphysalis longicornis. The sequence goes on from NW_027526422.1 coordinate 136,082,758, forward strand.
AACGGAAGCGAGTCCAGAAAGCCAACGTGGACCACGTGCGCACAGTAATACTACCAAGAGACGTCGGGGGCCGAAATCACCGTATCCGTTCAACGCAACCAGGCGAATGTGTGGTAGCGGTACCGGCAACGTCCAGCCGATGCCGCTCGACAGCAGCTGGAAGGTCCGTCGGTAACGAGAGCCGACGCTCGGTTCAACTTGCGTTTCTCTCAGTAGAAAGATGAAGCAAAGGTCGCTGCAGCAAGGAACACGCAGATGGGTGCAATCGTCGTGATGTTCATGAAGATTGCGTAAAGCTTCGCTACCTTCGATTCCTACGTGGTAGTGTGAGCTTCCTACATTTTTGCTCGGCTGCTTTCTCCGTACTTTCTATTCAGGCTCCACATTTCTGCAGGTAAAGGCAGCGTACGCCGGGCATAATAATTGGTATCAGTTCTTTTGTTGTGATAAACGGGTCACTATTCATACGGACAGCAACGGGGAGTGAATTCCGTCGAGTAGTTGTTTTTTTTTCTTTCGGGCGTGCACACCGCTGAAAGTACGTCATATGTGATTGCCGTTCAACACCTCACCGATAGTTATGAATGCATGGCGTGTAGTACCCGCGTGACGTTAAGTAATTTCCTCCAGTTTATCTCTGCAAGGGATGGTGGCATCGAATGTACAGAAAGGCAGAGCTCGGTTTCCTTGAAATCTCAACAAGTACCGACAGGGGCGTTCGTGCGTGCGCAGAATTCATATAAATGCGATAACTATGGAGAAACGGGATACACCAAGAAAACCGGGGAAGACAGTTTTCCTTACTCAGGGCTTTGTGTTCACTCGCTTGCTTCCTGTCCGTGCTTGGACTTTGTTTGTATTAGCTACCTACCGCCGGGCACCTTCCACACTCTTCGGCCAGAGAAGGAGCGACAAAATCTGACAATGACTTCTGTCGCCGCTTGTGGATGGTAACATCCAGGATGTAACTTTCCCACCGTTGGTTGTGCGTCCGTAACTGAGGAGGCCCTGTTTACTGTGTGCGGTCCTGGAGTTACCAAAGTAGAAGGCAACCTCAAAGTCATCGCGAGGTCGCTGCATCGCTAGCGTATTTGGTGTGAGAGAGTACGCTGGCCAGCTGTTGCCCCAACAGGCCGCTATTGCGAGCGGACAGGGCGGGGGCGACCGGCCGCAATTACGGAGTTTCAGATGGAGGACCTCGACCTAGAGAAAGCTGACTTCAACTCGTATAAAGTTTTCTCTCACACACTCTCTCTCTCCCTCTTACGAGTGATTCAGAATACTCTCGCGATACTCTCGCTTTCGCAAGACTTTTTTTTTCGGTTTTCGATGCGTGGCCTTCTTCCGCCGCGTGTGTACGGTATTCGGGGCCCAGCTTTGCCCGCCACGAGGAGTTAAGGCCTCGAAGAATTCGCTTGGGCACCGGTTTAACGCCAGGAACTAGGTTACCTCAAAGGACGCGAGCTCCGCGGATGTGTTTCTCCGACAGTACCCGCTACAGGAGTACACCTTGACCTTCGTCTTGGGAACATGTCCGAGCCTTCTATCGCCAAGAGTATCGAAGCAGCTTAGGGTTGGAGACGCAACGGTAGCCGCTGCATATTCCGCTGGGGGTGACAGTGTAGCTCCGCGGTATAAATGACGCGCGCGCGCGCTCCGCTCCCCTCATTCTCCCGCAACGCCGTGATCGAACTGAAAACTAATGGGAACTTGAGTCGACCCCATGGCTGCTTCGCATACTACTCAGGGCTCCCCTACGGGAAGATGGTGAATTTTTTTATGTAACCGCTGTGGAGGCATCCCTAATTAACATAATGCAGATTATCCCGCACAGTGCACTAACGCAATAAAAAGTATTTCCCGCCCTGGGGCAATGCGCCTTGTAACGCGGCGATCACGTGGCACTCAAGAGAGCTCGCTGAAGCCACTGCGAACCATTTAGCAACGGCCATATCTAAATTTCAAATCTTTGTACAAGCTAGGATAACACAACAAGGCCCTGCAGCACTCCCAAAAATCGAGACTGAACAACACCCTGCTCAGAAATGAGCGGGAGTCTAGAGAAGCGAAGTTGTACACAGTCTCCGCTTGTTACGAAAGAAAGACCTCTTAAAAGGCGTCACCAAACTCTTGCTGCAAATACGTTTGGTGAAATTGTTTGTAGGAAGTAATAAAACGTCTTGATTGTGGCCCTGAGTTGAAAATGATGGCTCGTGAGGAATGTTGAATTACTGACCTTCGTGCATTTTTTCATACACACATCTTTCTCCACTTTGATGAATGGTCCCAAAAATTAGGTACAAATACTGAACAAAAAGATAACCACAGAACAAATTTCTGTGTTATCTGCCACTTTCACACGACGTAGAAGAATCTTGACAAAAACTTCGAAAATCCACCAGCCGTGTGGTGGCGATAATCTAAAGACTACCAGAGCCATACACTTGAGAGTAGACCACCGCCAACTTCATTCGACATTTGCGGGCGTATTTTCTACGCCCACTCGCAGACCCTAGTAAGTCGTGGGAACGCTCGCCCACGAACATTTTGTCTACTTCCATGACGTCGTCAATCCTGACACTCCGGATTTGTTTGGAACCTTCTCCCCTGTTCTTCAAGAATGTTCTCCCACCAGAGAGCTGCGAGTAGATGGATATCTGAAGTTTCTTAACCAGAAGCTGGAGATGACTCAGGAGCATCTGTGTGGGGGGCATGCTCCAGGATCTCGGAAGGCTCTAATGTCGTAGTCATCGGACCACTGTAAGCTGGCGCAGACATTCTGAAGAACCTCCGTTCACGGCGAGCAACAACCAGGTTGATGTCATGTTACATAGCCAACTACAACGCCTTATAGTGTCGGGATACACTGATTCGCTCATCCAGTGTCGGGATACCTTGGTTACCTCACACGCTGCTTTTCCATCAAGTCACTGCCAGAAGGTATGGTAGGAACGCGCCCTGTAGTAAGCGAGTGCTTGAGGGGGACGATGGTCCTCCTACACGTTCTCGACGTCATGCACAAACTCAAAAGGATTGTTGAGCGTGTTGGAGTGAGTGTGATCCAGAGTCAAGCAGGCTTTTTAGTCTGTGCAAGAAGGTGAACTCCGGGGATCCATACCGCAATACGAGCAACAATAAGGCGTTTCAGGTAGTCCACGATAAGGATTATTCTAAGAGAGTCCCTTCTCCTGCGGCGACTTGTATGTTGAAGTGGAGATCCGGCTTCGTGAGCATGCGTGTGCTATCAAGTGGTTACTGGCACCGCCCTTGCCGCCGGTGTTACTTCATCGCGTTCAGGCTCTTGTTTGAGCGGTGTCATGTACAGAAGCTCTACAGTGTCCGCCGAACACGCGTGATGTTCGATGCGTTCTCTTTGGAGGAACGCGCAGGCGCAAGTGTTAGCAGGCCATAGGTGCACTTGTTTCCGAAAGGGATAGTTTATTTGATTTCCTATTCTTTTTTTATTTGTGTCTTATTCTCTTTCCCTACCCAGGTGCCTTCCGAAGTAAATCCTTTTATTTGTACTTCGGTGCCCTTGTTTCTGATATCCTCCTTCCCTCCCGTTGCTTTACTACTCGGTCACTTCGGTCTGCTTACGTGATTCGGAAAAACAACGCCTCTAGCGATAGTTATTAAAGTGTTCTTTAACAACTACATCGTGCTTGCGTTTCTGTGTTCGCTTTCCTTTCATCGTGTTTTGGTGCGAATTTCACGCACATACCGAGTGAATACACTTCCAGCGACAGCGTCTCAAGAGTCAGTACTCCCTGTGGCTGGAGTAGACTTGTTTCAGTCACGTGCCATCACGTTTATTCGTCACGGTGCACAAAGTAGGTTAACTGTAATTCCAACACGGACATTGGGCAGGGTTATAACCGTGGGAAGGCACTCGGCTTCTAATCTATAGTGACCCAGTTTCAATTCCCACCCAGAGCAAGGCGTGTCTTCTTATTTTATTTTTGGGTGCTGGACATTTTGCTCATAGGACATAAAAATCTATAGGATGGAAGCCTCATAGGGTTCGTTTGCAAATGACCATTCCACCGCGAAGCTCGCTTCAGCGAACACATGGGATTTTTATGATCCCGCGCGAAAAAGCTTTCCCTTAAAAAGACAGTGAAAGAGCCAAGTGAGCGAGCATGAGGCAAAAACAAAACCAAACGCGTATCCCTTTGGCAACGCAAACGCATACTGCCGCTCGTGTCGATCGTAAGCTTTCCCTAGTGTCACTAGATAAGGTTACAGAGTATCGGCACTCTTTTCTCCTATTGTTCCGTGCCGCCGCAATGATCATTGGTCAGTTCACATCACGTGACATTTGTTTACACTGCGATGGTTCATGAGCACCGCCATTTTGTTTCTTGTGTGTTTTCTGTCGGTCAACTGTGGTACTCTCAGCTTGTACTCCCAGCTGTGCGGCGGCGCGCAACTGGCGTCATTCTGAACGTGAATCAAAGATAACGCGCTTCAGAGCATTTCAACTGCAGAAGTGTGTCTGAAGATGCCGTGTTTCTGCGTCTTCGGCAGGGTTGTATACAAATGACCTCGTCAAAGTGAGCGGTGAGGCCGCTGAAGCGGCAATCTGGCAACACTGATAAACAAAAAAATGGCCACCGTTGCTTACTTGCGTGCCTCAGTGACGGTACTCTGTAGCTTATTTAGTGACACTAGCTTTCCCCTAAAAAGGCAGGGTGATAGAGCGAATCAAGAAAGCCAACGCGCACCACGAAGCAACCGTATGGGACCGCGCGACCGTTGTATGGCAGCACCGTCGCTTCAACGAACAGCGCCGCGTGTGGCGAACCGCTTGTCTGTGGAATGCCGGTGGCGGTCCACGCAGCGTATTTGTGCATGGCTTTCCGTCGTTCTGATGAGGTGTGCCTTGCAAAGCGTAGATAATCACAAGGACTTTTTCAGGTCAGTAAATCGTGAAGGAGGAGGCGACCTTTACGAGGCATGCCATATGTATGATTTATGCCCATACTCCGTAATTGCAAATCGCAGACGGCACCCAATGCGCCAAGCTGAAAGTCGAGCTGGAAATGGAAGTCCGTTCCTCCGTGAAAACGTTTTAGATGCAAATCATCTCTTTCTGGGGGCTATGTCCGCGTCCATCCGTTGTCCGCACCTCTCCCCCTACACTATAAAAATAAATAGTTAGCGGCGCCCGGTTTCGATCCCACGACTCTCTGGCCGCAACGGGAGGTACGCGGCGCTCTTCCCACTGCGCTACAAAACCGAGACAGGAGCAAGTGCTACGGACGCGCTTCATGTCCTTGACTCATTCAAACTACGTCAAGAAGCTACTGATACAACGAAGGCACGCGAAGCTGAACGTCAATAGAAACGACGAACTTAAAAAGTTTACAGGAGGATGTTAACGTCTCTTGCTCGGGGGGATGTCCCGTGTCCGTGCCCCGTCCGCAGCGCCTCTGATGATGATTGTTGCAGGATGCCCCTAGGGACTGGCCAACCAAAGAATCCATCACGAGATAGCTTCGCGTTCAACCACCATCGTCATCTTCCCGTAGGGGAACCGCTGAAGACTAAGAAGGAGAAGAAGACAAAGCTGCGAAGAGGAGGGCGCGTACGTTGCTCTCACCCCGTCCGCAGCTCTTCTGATGATGATTTCGGCAGGATGCCAATAGGGATTGGCCAACCAAAGAATCCATCACGAGATAGCTTCCCGTTAAAACAGCCTCGCCATCTTCCCGTAGGGGAACCATTGAAGGAGAAGAAGGAGAAGAAGACAAAGCTGCGAAGAGGAGGGCGTGTACGTTGCTCTCAGCCGGTGCACCAACGTCAACAACCTTTACCTCACAAACGCTGACAGAGACTACCGATTTTACCACAGAGACGACAACATCGACAAGAACATGATGGACGGGTTTCGGCGCCTCGAGCTCCACCGCCTACTCACCCTAACACAACAGTACTTGCGTGCCTTTGCCACCGGTGTGGACCCGGACGTGGAATTCCCTCTGGCGCTACTAAACACCAGATCACTCAACATAACGGCAACACGCCAGCTGCGTGATAAGCGCGCATGCGCGTCTGCTCTCTCATCTCCTCCTCTCCACTCTATCTGCTGTACATAATAAACCCGGTCCGCGCGCCGCTTTCTCAGTTGCGGCTTCGGTTGAGACACGCTGTACCGTACGATGAGCTGAACGGACGCCAACAATTGTGCTTTGCATCACCACATAGTTCCCTTCGGGGAGATGGTGTAATTTGTTACGCAGTATTTTTGCCTGCGCAGTGTTTGGTGCATCGACGAATATATTGCAGCCAAATGTTTTGTCAAAGCCAGCATGCACCGCCTATGCAGGTATGCTGCGGCGCTCGCCTTGTGCAGTTGATGAAGAAACGGCGTCGTGCTCGAGCGAAAGACAAAGGGGGGAGGGGGTATTTCAGTGATTTACCTCAAAACAAAAAGGCTTAGGGACGACGCTACGTAACTTGGTTATTTACGGCAGAAGCGTGGTTAATTTCGCAGAAATACGTCTACAACAGCCATCAGCAACTGTATCCAGAGTAAATAGCGCATGATAGTAGAAAGTTATTGCTTGGCTAACGTAAAAAAACTGGGCGTGTTGGTACATAATCTAGGCAAAACAGCGCAAACAAATACAATGACAGAGAGACATACACGACAGGGACTGCGCTGAAATTGGGTGCAGTGCCTGTGGTGTATATCTCACTGTCCTTGTCTTTTTTTGCGCTGCGTTCCCTAGATTATTGCTTGACATGGAAAAGCATCGCTTTATGCCTTGATTAATGGTTTTTCAAAGAACAATTGCTGCGTGCTTGTGTAAGACGAGAGACATGAGGGTGCGAAAAGCCTGTGCGCCGTTTTGCAACTGAATGCTGTGGTCGCGTTAAAGCAGAAGTTGCCATCAACGCTTGAATAAACAAAAACTGCGTTGCTCGCGGTGCACTGACCCGCTGTCCGAAGTTGTAGGACCAAACAAGCAAAACGCCATACAAAATTGCAGAAATTTTGAGAACGTCTATTAAAGCGTAAAAAATCTTATGCTGTTTTTCCGTTTCCCCAACCTTTGGTCTTCTCCTAGGCATTAAGTGCCTGAGGCCAGACAGCTAATCACGTCAGAGCGCGGGATCGGAATACACGTGGATATCGTCGTTTCGTTCTCAGTTCTCTTTTTTTTTGTTTTGAAACAAGCATGAAAGCACACGATTACGTAGAACTGCGACTTATTATTATATTTTATTTTTGTATGTTTATTGTGAGACACGGTAGTAGCCAAATTTCGCTGTCACTATACAAATTGGGCGACTTGTTTTGTTTGGTTATATTTTGGTTTTTTTCTTTGAGTGATTTACGGTTACTTTTATAACCATAACTCTATTGACAAGGCATTACGCGGTTTCCGGTGACGTACTCAGCAACGAATGCTTATGGATTAAAAACACAGGCTGACGTTAACACTCCTCCACATTTTCAACGCCTTGACCGTATATTGGAGCGAGCTTTTATTTCACACAGGTGGTAAAATAGGGAAGAGAGGGGGGAGAGCTTGTAGCTTGGGCTACTGGGTTGTTGAATTACTGCGGCTCTCGATGGGGCGGAAATCGGACTGCCACCTGCTCGTGGTCCCTCCTGCCAGCTAGCTGGGCAAAGGCAGTTTCGGCTGCCTAGCTTTGGTCGGTTGCTAACGGCAGCGGTGGGTGAGAGCCAGGTTTCACCCCGGGATGCAAAACCCAAAGGGAGTGGCAGCGACTCCCTGGAACTGTATGGGCCAGTTCCTGACCAGAGCCGATGCTGGACGCGGAGGCATGCCCGGGCAGCCTGGGTGGCTACCGAGGGTGGCTCTTGGAGCTTTTCAAAAAGCGGTGCAAAAGTTCCTTTAATAAAGGGAACGCCGCATTCACCCCACGCGGGCACGACTGCTCGCTGCCGCCACGAAGGATCCTGGACTAACAGGATTGAGGGCCTTCAACAGGTGCTTAAGGTGGCCACTTTCTCTGGCCTTTAGTAGCGACCAGTCTAGTAAGCACGCACTTGTTAGGACCGAGGAAAGAGGGGATTAGTCCGCTCCTTGGGGAAGCGTCTCGTTCTTAGTATTGGAAGTCGGGTCGGTTTCTTTCCTCTTAGAGATGCCTGATGACTGCGGCCCGTATGGGGAGTGGGTGGCTCGCTGGTGGGTGAGCAGTTGGCACCAAGAGAACATAACACGTCCGCCCATACCTGGGTTACCTCGCCTAAGTCCCGAAGGCCTTTCCTTCGGAGACAAGTGATTCAGGTGTTCATAGTAATCGACCGCTATTCTAAGGTACAGCTTACCATTTCTGAAGGACAAGATCACCGGTTCCCGAAACCGAGAAAAAACGAGGAGGATTAGTACCTGAGGTAAGTGGGGCGTCTCCTTGATGAATCGGGTGATCTGGCGGGTGTTCGTCGAGCAGCTGGTTTCGAAATGGATCTGGAGGAAATAGTGTCGCCACTCCTTTGTAGGTTCTCCCTGTCCTCGATGGTCGGGGCTTAGCTAATACGGAACCTACTGTGGGGTCTGCCAAATTCTAATTGGCTGTCTGATGCCCACCCTGAGCAATCAGGCCTTTTATAGGAGTAAGACTTCGAAGGATTAGATAAAAAATCTTGCTGTCCCTATTCCCACCAAAACTCCCATAACCCATTCCTATTCACCAATTTCCCTACCTTTTCATCCCAACCCCCCCGGCTACTTTCCCAGGGGAGATCAGGAGAGTCTCCCCGGGCCCGCTTTCCTGGCTGTGGTGTCGCTGAGTAGTTCTTTCCCACTTTTATTTATTTCCCCTTCGGTGGTTAAAAACACCTTTTGCCCCTAGGCTTATTCTTTTATATTATTATTGGGTTAAGCCTGCGATACATAGTGGTGCGGGCAGAGTTAGTTATTTTATGTTATTTTGCTTCGCCTCAACCTATATTTCTGTGGTTCTCGATAAAACAGCCACTACAAACGTGTCAGTTCCGCTCCACCTCTCAGGTTCCTGTGCTGTCACTCATCGAAACCTAAGCCACAAAGTTCACGGTTACAGAACGAAACTGCAAACTGGCGCGACGTTTCCACGGCCACATGGTAATCGATCTAGTACGTAAGTGCCTTTCTCTTCAAAGCCCACTCATCGAGGTATCCCACCGTTAAGGCTGGCGTGGAGACTGTAGTCCCTGAATTCAGTGAAAATAGTTCAAACCGGTGGAAATTATTACTGATACAAATAATTTAGTCGTACTCCAATCGAGTAGAGCCAGGCGCACGGCGCCGCAAAAGCGCCAATGTCCAACCTTATAAGCGTCTGACCACTTTCCGTCGTCGTTAGTGCATCTAAAAACTTATGAACTACACCTGCATCTAAAAACTTAACCACACCTAAACATTAAAAACAGCCAAACAAAGACGACGAAAACAACGAAAGGCTGCGTAATCCAATGCGGCGACCCATTCCGGTAACGAAGGGAGCGCCTACATGTAGGACCACCCATCCATCTGCCCGGCTCCTACACCGCCGAAGGCACCGCTGCCTCGGAACACTGGACCCATTAGTTACATCTTCAAGAGAAGTTGCGTCCTCCACTCTGAATTCCAGTTCTCTTCCTTCATCGCAATGGCGACGTCACCTATAGTCCCGACTCAAGCTTCGTTGATCATCCCCATTTACGCCGTAGAATCGCTGAGAAATTTCTGTTAGGGCGATGCTGTCTAAGCTGGTACTGGGCCTGCAAATATTCGCAGGAAAACCTCACCGAGCGATCACACCGTCGCGCGAGTCACAACTGCTCAACCTTTGAGAACAATTTGCCAGCATTTGTGGCGTGATATCTCGCTTGCTCTTGTTCTCGCCAGTTCACGTGCATTTGCGTCTCAAGTGGAAAGCACAGGAAAGCTCGTGCTACAGAGGCGGAGTTCGCGAAGTCGATTGCAGTTAGCCGTAAAACACCGCAAAACGCACCGTGGTATAATAATGGTAGTTAGCCACCTTTCTGTGTATCTTTTGAGGAATTAATAAGAAATGTCGTCTGGGCCGATCGCGGATGTGGTTTTAAGATTAAGAAGTAGGAAGGTACCCTGCTCTGAGAACGCCTAATCAGCAGCAAAACAAATTTCCCACGTAATGCTAAGTTCTGTTTGTGAACCATCATCTTGTGTGAAAACACCTGTAAAGAATTTATTGAATGCCTCTGAAATCTCTTAATCCTCTGTAATAGTCCCTTCACTCGTATGAAGCTCTGAGACAGTTTTCTTTTTCCAGTGAAGCGCCTCTTAAATTTTGAGGAGAATCACGAAAACACTGAGGAAATGGTACATTGAAGTACCTGTGCTTGTTATCACTTTTTATCGCTTTGAAGCACATATGGTAAATACACTTTGGTATACCACTTAAAAAAACATTAAATTGGGATTTGTCGCGAGCACAGCATACTGTATTGCAATTTACGCCCAGCCAAGAACATTACACAGAGCCTATTTCGAACATCCGCGACAAAATCCCAATTATGTGCAGTACGCTCAACTGCGACCTGTAATGGCAGCAACGATATGGCTGGCAATTGTAGCAATTGCATGTCCCTTAACCCGTATGATCAATTTTCATGGAATATCAGTGGTATTGGCCTTCAAAAGAGAAGGGACGCGTTTGAACATTTTATCTCCTTTCGTAAAGGTGGGGCATGTTTAATTTAATGGTAAGTTCGTCATATAGACCCCCACTTGGCTCTAATGCGATACCAAACGAATTTGTCCGACTCAAACGTATATTAGGCTCATTAACCGATTTGCCAAGTTAACTGGATTCTGTTAACACTAGTGAATTGATGACATAATGTGCGATGTTTTTCTGGCCCAGAATGTAGTTGTTGCGGGGTTTTCTCCCGTTTTATTGCTCGGCGTGAGAAGAAGTTTGTCCTCGCAAGAGTGAATCAGCTGCCGAGAGGTACGAGGGTGCACATAGCTGCACGTAAAGCTGTGAAGGTCAGTGTGGAGCTTCGCTTGTTTCTGGGCAGTAAATAGGCCTCCGGCCGCTGACATATTGCCGCTGATTTTCTATGTTAATGAAGCACAGGGTGGTACCGGCACTGTAGCGTGCCTTAGTTGTTATTGCTATTTCTGGCTGGCTGCGAATTCTTTCCCTCAGTCTTGTTTTTTTCCTCTCGGCTCCCTCTGAAATCACCATTGCACCCCATGGAGGCTGTTTTGTATAAAAGGCTGGTCAAACGCCTAAGAAAGCAGCAGTTGGACCAACAGCAGCTGAAAAGAGACCATGGTAAGAACTCCTGCTGACGATACCCTAGTCCGCTTAGATATCATGAAACCTGTTGTTAGCTTCACAAGCAGTACAGCCACAGTGCCTTTTTTGCGAAGCTTCTAAAATATGACCGCTGGCAGAGTTAGCACTAGGAAAGTTCATTATTATTCCCAGTATCTTATCAACTCACAATTTCGAAAGCCTAATTGAATTGTAATCTGCTTCATTGAATAGTTAGAAACCATAAAACTAACTTGCCGCGGCTAAGCAAAAAATACTGTTATAGTAGGAGAACTAACTCGTTACCAAATAACCTTAACGTATTTTTAAAGGGAATTGAAACACGCGGTTAGTGTTATACAGTTTGACTTCCGGATGTCCATCAGCGTGCAACGGTCAAGTACCATGATTCCCGAAGAGCTACTCTGACTCCTGCAAAAGGGTAGTTCAATCATCTAAGGGGACGTGTTTAGTGCCACAAAGCGCATAAGAGGTAACATTTGGTGCGAGTGTGCCTTAAAAGCGGAGCTCAAGAATAATCGTACTGGAATACCAACTATCTAGATATGTCCTATATGGAGACGGCCGGAACTAGGCCTAAACTCTTTCTTGGGGCCAATCTAGAACGGTCCTATTGTGCGCATCCTCAATTGAACAAGTACAAACCTCAGGTACGAATTTTTCAAGTAGAATAACATCTATAGAGTAAATTGTTAACAAAGACAAGGCTAGTATTTGCAAGCACCGTTCCTGCATCATTTGAACTATTGGGTATTGCCGCAATATTTATCATTCTTGCAGTGCTCTACGATTTCTATGTGTACATTATATGAATCTTTATTTTACTTGCTTCAAAATGTGGTTCGACTTATACCAGTCCCTGCAGCCGCCAGACACTGCGGTATGATTGCCGTCTGGTTTTTGGAGTACAACGCGTGAGTTTGTTTGCAGTCTCTGACATTTGTAATTCGAGTGAATGATCTGCTTGTTGCGAAAGTATAGATTATTTGCATGGCACTGTGCTCCACACTGAACATTTAAATACTGCTAAATGATCGGACAATATGCAAAGGAAAAAATTCGAGCCGAAAACATCTGAAAAAAATTCTAATTTCGCCTCATAATTGATCAACCGCCAAACAGTTTGGCAGTGCCGTCGTTTTATGAACTGCAAGTCGTTGTTAATTATAGTTTTAGAGGTTACCCAGACGGATGCCATTTGTTTACTAAATATTTATTCTTCTCAAAATTCAATTTAAATAGTATACTGTGAAGTATACTATTGAAGTGAAGTATACTGGAATAATGTTATAAATGGCATCAAAACTTCTAACCCAATGTTATAGTTCCGTAGATTTCAGAAGTCGAGTAAGTTCGGAAACGTACTTTCTGTTAATGTCACAGCAATAAACTTACTTTTCGAAGCACCGCTTCTGAAAAACAATTGTCATAGACAATATCGCAACTGGACTTTTGAATCCAAGGACGAATAAAAGCTTTCGTGGGGCATTTTATTGGGAGCATAGCGCTCACAGTCCTAGTCTTCATTGTTATTGTTATGATAAGTCCCACTACATTAAAAAAAAAACCTAGTACTCAACGGATCACACGAATCTTAATTTAAAAATACCTTCCTCATCTTGATATAATCCAAGATGTCTCCTCCTCTATTTGATTTACAGATCCGTACATGCATTGTCCTTGCCCTGGCCACCAGCGCCCTCGCTGGCTACACCGGATACCCTAGCTACGGCCTCGGCCACGGCTTTGGCTACGGTGGCCTCGGCTACGCTGGCTATGGCCTGTCCCACTATGGCCTTGCCCATGGCGTCGGATACTCTGGTCTCGGCCTCGGCTACGGCTATGCCCCAGCCGTCGGCTACCTTGTCGCCACTCCAGCTGTCTCCAAGACCGTGTCTACCTACACCGCTGCTCCAGCCGTTACCGCTGTCGCTCACGCTGCCCCAGTTGCCACCTAAGCTGCTGGCTACCCAACCTATCCCGCCGTGACCAGTGTTGTCCGCCCTGCCCCAGTTGTGGCTGCTGCCCCAGCTGTCACCACCACCACCGCTGTCCACCATGCTCCAGCCGTGGCCACTTACGCCGCTGGCTACCCAACGTATCCCGCCGTGACCAGTGTTGTCCGCCCTGCTCAAGTCGTGGCTGCTGCCCCAGCTGTCACCACCACCACTGCTGTCCACCACGCTCCAGCTGTGGCCACCGTTGCCCACGCCTCCCCAGTCGTCGGTTCCTATGGCTTCGCCCACGCTGCCCCAGTTGTTGGCGCCTACGGTGTCGGTCACGCTGCCCCAGTCTACGGCTATGGTGTTGGCCACGTCGGCTATGGTGTTGGCCACTACGGATTCGGACATGGTCTCGGTGCCTATGGCCTGAACTACGGCTATGGTCTTGGCTCTCCCTTCCACTACACCGCCCTCCTCCGCAAGAAGAAGTGTAAGTGTTTTTTCAGTAGTGAGTTTTTTCGGCAGTTCCCCAAGACAGAGGGGGTATTCTCTATGCATTGATTGTGAACAAAAGCCTGCAATATTAGAGGCTTCTCTTCACATGTGTATTTCTGCCTGTCGCCCATCGTGTAAGGGTGACTTCACTTTCCAGCTTCCAATGTATACGTAGATAAATTGAGGCCGGCATTGTTTCCTATCACCCGTTTGCTTTGGTTGTAGCTGGACGTGTACCTACAGATCTAAGCATGAAGACTGTAGATGCTGAGAACATAAAATACAATGTTTCGTCTATGCTGTGGAAGCTACTGTGCAAGCTACATACTATGCAAGCTACTGACGAGATATTCCAGCCACGGCAGAACGTCTAAAGAAGGCTAATACAAAGTTTTTGTTGTGTTTTTCAGAAATCGTTTTTCAAAGAAGGGGCTCAAGCATCCTCAAGAACTACGATATTTAAGCAGTTTAACCGGAGCACCGACATCGCCGGAGTTACCGCGAGATGAAGGAGTGGCGAAAATAAAAATTACGATGTTGAATTGGCTCGTACATTGTGTTTCTGATTCCCACCTACTTGTGAATGTTCCACCCGGTTGTCCAGCGTAGGTCCATTGCATTTCCAGAATTGAAATTGCGAGTTTTCGCGGTGGCATGTGTTTAATTCCATCAAAATTAGCTAAACATCTTATGAATGTTTCTGCAATTGAGTTTGGGCCGTTAGTAACTGCGAACGGCAAACGGGATTGGTAGGGCTTGTTTAAGTGCTTTTCTGCATAAATATATTACGTAGGAAAATGTAAATGTAACGCACGTAGGCAGGACAAACGTTTTCGAAAAACTTTTGCCAAAATGTTGTTTCGATTACAAAAATGATGCCATCGCTTCTTTTTCTATCAAGGGTTGACCATCATAAAGGAGTGTAGCTAAAATATTAAGGCGAATGAGCCCGAGAGGGGTAGCCATTTTGCCACTTTACTGCTTGAAGAGCCAGATGCATGACTGCCCACGAAAAAAGTGGTCCATCTTACTTTCGCATGCGACTCCTCGCGACTGTTATTGGCCGCCGCTTCAGCTGGCCATTTCAGTGCCATCTCCGGGGCTTACACATCACAGAGGATTTTCGGGTACAGTAGGACATGACTCACTTCAGTTCGTAACGTTGTCATCTTCATAATAAAAAGAAAGAAGAAGGGAGGAGGAAATCCAAGTATGACATGCTTATTTATGGACCGAGAACATAGATATAGCTACAATTCTATGATCGAGATGTTGGGACAATTTATTCAGTTTTTATTCTACTTCTTTGGTAAGCTGCAGATATTTGCCGCACATAAAGATCACGCAGTACTTAGACGTTTAGGGTAATGGTTCGTTCCGTTTTAAGTTGATTTGGTTGTGGGGCTTGACGTACCGAATGTACACCTAGGCTATGACGCCCGTCTTAATGAATGTCCCTGGATTGATTTTGACAATTTGTGGATGTTTGCTTTCGCCAATGCCTCAAAACAAGGGCGTTCTCGCTTTTCGCCTCCTCGTTCTGCTTTTAACACGAGTGAGTAAGCGAGTGAATGATTGAGTGAGTGAGTGAGTGAGTGAGTGAGTGAGTGAGTGAGTGAGTGAGTGAGTGAGTGAGTGAGTAAGCGAGTGAGTGAGCGAGTGAATGAGTGAGTGAGTGAGTGAGTGAGTGAGTGAGTGAGTGAGTGAGTGAGTAAGTGGGTTGAACAGCAGGGAATACACCTCGAGCGCTGCCTGTAGGGGCGCCACTGAAATCCCCCTAGCGGGCCGTTTCGAAAGCAGTCGCGGGAGTCGCCGGCTCGCTCACCACTGTCGCCGTTGCTTTTGAGGCACGGTCGCGACTGATATTTTAAATGCAGAGCATTTCTTTAACTCGCACTGTCACCCGTCGTCCCTCGGCGTTGTCCGCAGCCAGCCGGCGAGGCGCAGGTCCGCACCCCTCCCCCTACACTATAAAAAAAAAATAATAGTTATCGGCGCCTGGTTTCGATCCCACGACCCTGCGGGCGGAACGCATGGTACATGGTGCTCTTCCCAACGCCACAAAGCCGACGCAGAATCAAAGGCTACGAACGCGCCTTATATCCTTGACTCATTCAAACTACGTCAAGAAGCTGCTGATACAACGCATTCACTACCTGTGGGCGGAACGCGAGGTACATGGTGCTCTTCCCACTGCGCCACAAAACCAACACAGAATCAGAGGCTACGAACGCGCCTTATATCCTTGACTCATTCAAACTACGTCAAGAAGCTGCTGATACAACGTATTCACTACCACCAACTCCCCAAACACTAAACGTTAACGCAATACACCCACCCCTTATGCTACGCATTTACTCGAGTCCCCCTCGCGGGGAGATGGGCCCAATTTTTTTCGTTTGTATGCGTTGGAAATACATATTTAGGTGGAGCAGTCACTCTGTTCGGAAATGTGGTGTATTTACAAAAGTGTAAATGGTTCTCACGCGATCTTACTGTGGTACATTCGGTCCGCATAAGCGCCTGGTGTGTGTCGCAAGCCGGCGTAGCGAAACCGGCATGGAGCTCATTGTAATTCCACTGCCCTGAAATTTACTAACAGTACCTCCATAAGCAGCGTTCGTTCAGATGCTCATGCTACAGCTATACACTACGATGCAAATCGGTTTCGTGTGGTTTCATAATCAACCAGAGCACTCATACCTGACAGCCCGCCAGTTACGCTTCAAATCTCAGACGTTTATCACTACCCTGAACAAGCCAATGTGGCCTACATTTCACGGACATTCTACCCAATAAGTACGATGGATAATGCAAACTTACACGCGGGATTCAGCACAAAAAATTTACGGCTGGGTCGTCTTGCCGCGAGGTGAGCTTTCCCAAACAGCCATTGGTTATTTATATCCGCGGCCGTGACTAAACGCTTCTTCGAAACATCCATCATATGACACAGGGAGCCCGCAGAATTTCGCACAAAAGTGAAACCAGAGGGCCTTTTTCAGATACCACACTCTTCCAACGACACTTTTTATGGTTTGTGAACTTCCTTACTGTATACTTCAGAAATGTGTCCGCCGACTGATCAGCTGTTCCTTACAGTAGAAAAAGAAAATAAAGGTGAAAGTGCAGCTTGTGTGTGTGTGTGATTACCAAAACGGTCATTTTTTTTAAACTTCGCTCCGCATTTGTACACAACGATAGTTAAGCGCCCCCTCCTCCTCCTCCTCCCTGTCTTGAAAAATATCAGTGCATTTGGCATCTCGTTCGTCTAGTGAGTTCAACCTTGCTTAAGTAAAGACGAACGTCCCTAGGGTTTCCGAAGCTACAGTGGGTTTTTTCCATTCCCGCACGCGCTACTACATTGCTTCCGGACTTGGCAGACCATTTATTTTTCCGTGGTTTCTCTCCTCGGTCCATGCTATCAGGCAGAAGTGGGCACATATTTCACCCACAGACTTGGAATACACTTAACATGCTCGTGTGGCCTCTAGTTCTATGAAAGGCACAAGTTATTATCAGGTATTAGGTAATCACATCCCCGAATATTTTTCTACGGCGTATACATTCAAAACAAAGCCGAATTCGTGGTCAGCGCTGCAAAACGAAACCAACCTCTCACTGTGCCAATATCAGGTCTAAACGAGGCGTCAATAGAATTACCTTGCGCCTGAGATATTCGGAGGTGACAGTGGTGATACGCCGCTGCCGTCACCGACGCCCGTAAGAGCGGCGAAGAAGCGGCAGTACCGCGTCCCCGGTTAGCTCTTGTTGGCGTTGGAGCACTCTAATCAGGATGAAGCTGTTTTTTGAAGTGCCCTAAACGTACTATTTGCTTACACACATGACCATAACAAGTTGTTTATTGCACGGAAAGGCAACAATAAGCGAAAGAGAACCAAAACACTGCATGAGCCGCTATCAGCTGCCCAGCGGACATCCCGTAAGCGCTGCGGAGAAGCGGCGGCAGGCGGCACAGCGATCGCGAAGCTCGAGGCGTATAGGGACGATGCGATATTGATACCAAGTGGGAAGAGACGGTGTTTTAGATGCGACGGCATCTCATTCACTCGCCTTGTCCCTCCATGCGGCGTTGTCGTTGTCCGTCCACACCCCTCCCCCATTCTCCTCGCCGCGCGAGCTGCGCTCTCCGCCGCTCACTCCCTCTCCTCTCCGATAGCGAGCTCTCTCGCGAGGGGCATTGGATTGGATTCGATTGGATTGGCTTGGCTTGGCTTGGCTTGGATTGGATTTGGATTGGATTGGAGTGGGTTATAGTGGATTGTGTTGGATTGTGTTGCGTCATAGCCGCGCCACGTTGCGTCATAGCCGCGGCAGGGGGTTCACGGCACGTTTCACGGATGGGAGAAGCAACCTAACGGAAACAACAACGGAACTCCCTATGCGTCGCATCTACACGGGGGTTCCCGCGAGGGGAGGTGGGAGTAATTTTTTTTGGCCATAGGCAGTCAGCCTAGCTAGCCTTACAATGTTCAAGCGGTGACACGCAGGATCTACAGGGCTCCGCGCTTGGATTAAGTTATTATAGCCGCCTAAAAGAATACCCGGGGCAGACTGGAAATATTTGCAGGTGCTAGTAGCCTTTGCGGTAGAAAAAAGGCATGCTTCTGCCGATACGTTCCAGGATACAGGAGTGAAGTTAGTTAAGTTAAGGGTATTGGCCGTTTTTTTGCAAAATTTTTGGTTTGATGTTGCAAGTGCTACGGACAGGTAACTTGTCTTCGTCTTAAATGCACACGCGCTTCAACCGCCTAAGGCTCATCGACAAGGGTACAAATACCTAGTGAGCTTGTTTTATGGATCCGTTCTATTTTGTTATTCATCCCTGATACCAGGGCTCCAGGTAAAGATTACTTCCAAGTATGTTTGAGGGACACATGTCAATACGAGCTACGCACTTCTCTGTGCTGCAAAATCACTGGCACATTTTTAATCCGAGAACATTGATAGGCTCATTGAGCGGTTTTGTGTGGACACCAATCTACCGCAGCTTCCGGGGTCCCCAGCCATGCTTATTAGGAGTTCGGGAAAACAAGTCATCACTGTCAACAGGTAATGACCAAGACGCCGTCGGAAAGGAAGGTTCTCGCCTGCAGCTACAATCAGTCGCAGGAAAGTGGTCCTTCATGAAAAGTAAACTCTAAAAAAAAAGAGGCACCGTCTTGACTACCAACACAAACGAGCGAAAACAATAATAATAAGCGAAACCGTCTATGTATGGATAAATACACTTTAGGATACCATTCTAAATTTTTTGCCCCCAGTTACCACAGAACACTCTTTCTGACATGCGATGGATGGCGCCAGGTAAGAAAGCGACGGCCCCCGGGGACCCGCACAGAATAAACACTTAATGTGAAGCATTTTGACGCCTTCCAATACTGAAATCCTGCAGACTTTGGAGACGCGGGTGAGGACTGCCAACACACGCCAAGATAAGCCCATATAAAGATGCTCATCTTACTCCGGGGACCGTGACAACAGTCCATTGGGAATAAAGATTTACTCGCACAATCACTGACTCAGCAACACACCGCAGAAGCTCGCTCTCTCAGCCGCACCAATACCCACAGAAGCATTGATGTACTCAGTCTTTTTATGTCCACTGTAACAAAGACCGTCGCCAGCACCATTATTATTTAAAGAATCGAGAACTTGAGAAAGCGCAGGTTATTCGCTATGAATACGTGTGTGCCGAACAAGGCATCAGCAGCACGGTCACACAAAATGCAGTGCCTATTTTATGGAACAGTGGATGATGATGATCATGAACTCAGGATAATGTGCTGAACTATGCTGTGGACCATATCACAGGGTAATGTTCAGGTTTTCTCTGGGACCGTAACACGGTAACGTTGATCTTTATTCGTCTAAAGCAGGGGTAGGCAGCGTTTTGAGGTGTAGTGCCGGGTTGCATGAAGCCGAAACAGCCGTGTGTAAACGGTAAATAAGGGGGGGGGAGGGTGCGTGGGTGCTTTGCAGGCAAAGAGATAATGTTCAGCAAATTAACAATATTGGACATTAATCCACGAAAACCTGGCTAAGTTTGAAGATCAGTTCTTTCTTATTGTCTGCTGTCTGACCGTAGGTGAAAACCTCCGAGTTGGCCTTGAGATTGGATGCCAAAGTGGGAAGGGGGGGGTTTTAACGACGTGCTGGATGTCGCATATACTGACCGGTAGGACTCATGTGGCCTGGGGGCCGAATGCTTCCAACCCCCGGCTCAAAAGCACCTAAAAGACACTAATCCACACTTATGTGCATAAATAATGTGTAGAATTGACTTATGAGAAGACGTTACAGAAAAAAAAATTAACTGCTCTGCCTCGGAACGGAGGCATCAGCGCCAAAAACCCATGGCTCTATCACTGCGTCACGGAAGCCGACAAGCGTAGTCCTTATAGCAGTAGCTCACAGCAGAACATAACTCTATGGTCTGGACCACAGAATAGGCAGTGCGAGAGAACTAAAAGAAAAGGCAAGAACTCGTGGCAGCCGCATACCAACCTCTTTGAAGAAGAAGCAG
This sequence comes from Haemaphysalis longicornis, assembly GCF_048455015.1. Lineage (NCBI taxonomy): Eukaryota > Metazoa > Arthropoda > Arachnida > Ixodida > Ixodidae > Haemaphysalis > Haemaphysalis longicornis. The sequence goes on from NW_027526422.1 coordinate 136,103,008, forward strand.
GAGCTCGTTCTCTCGACGGACGTGATGATGATGATGATACCCTCAAAGTTTCTGGCATGTAACCGCAAGGGCAGATTGGCCAGGGCTAAATCATATTTAAATTGGTAAGGACTTCAAAATAATAATGTATTTCCGGAAGAGGGCCGCGGACAGCTCAGCGCCGACTCGGAGCTTCGGGGATACATCATTATCGTCGTCACCGATGAGCCTGGCTTCGTTCATATTCTGCAAATAACGCATCATCATCCTGGAAAAATCCTGAAATCCCCCGAAAAACACTGTGACAATCCGCCAATACCACGAAGACCTCGCGTAATCCAACATTGTTGCTGTATGCCAAGATTTCATGACCTGACCATCTGAACTTTCAAAGCGGGAGTTCAGGAGCTAAGCCTACTACGGAACCGGCCGGCCGAGGCATGGCTCCCGAGGGCGCTGACAGCTCCTGTCATGGACTAAGTAGCTTCCACGGCGGCGGAGACCCATCGACTACAAGACACGCGCATGGAGATGAATCAGCAAAACTACGAAAATGAGGACGAGGGCGCTTCCCTAGGGAACTGGATAGATGTAATTGGTAAGTCTAACAGAAAGAAGAGCAAGAAGGGACTGCAGGAAGACAGAGCAGAGCTTCGTCCCACCACAACTACAGCCCAGGAAGCAACAGCAGCCAAGCCTCGCGTCTCATCGAAGCCACTACCACTGCCGAAAGATGGCTTTAAAGAGGTTACCAGACCCACGGAGGGTCACGACTTTCGGAGATACCCAGCGGCAAACATCTCCGACTGCATACTCAAAGCCGCTTACCTCTCATGGAAGCAAGCAAGCATCAGGATCATAATACACTAAGACTAAAACATCGCAACTGCCAGCACACCTCACGAACTCACAGCAAGGAAACTTGACAACTCACCGCTAAACATCCACGGCAAGTGTTTCAAAATTAATAATTATGGCCTCTTCCCCCAGGATGTAAGTAAAGGCGTCTTCCAGGACATACTAATTGACTACACCCCACAAGAAATTATCGAAGATTTACGGAGGCCCAGATACCAATTCGCGGAATGCCGACAACTTGGACCATCGGGCTCGGTGCTGATTACATTCTGGGTCTACTAGTCCCCTACTATGTCTACTATAAAGATTAGAAACTCGTTATCTATACAACAACCCTTCTGTGTTGGTGCAAGTGCTTCAAGAGAGGTCACCGCCCCACTGTGTGCCCCACGTCAGATGTAGCATGTGAGTATAGTGGTGCCCGTGAGCCACAGCGTAACCACCTGCGCAACCCCAAATGTGAGTTGTGCCATGGGGACCGTCTCACCCCCAGCAAGGAACGCAGGATGCGGTTCCAGAATCTGTACGTCTTCCGACGGAAGAAACCGGAATCCGACCTCCCCTCCACTCAGACGGAATCTCCCCCGGTCCAGCAGTGCCACCCGGGGAAACAGTGGGCTAGCCGGCCGCTCAAATTCCAGACGAGCCGTCCGATTCCAGGGGAGCCGCTCAGGGTGCCGACCAAAGACCAGACAACCCTAGGGGAAGCAAGAGCGGCAGGACAACCACAAATGCAGAGCGCGACAATGTGAGCTGGGCATCCTTTCTCTCTCCCACTGTTCCTCCCTCCGGCCCACAGTGTAACGAATGGGATAAAATACAACAAGAAATCAAGGCACTCTGTGCCGAAATTTTATCACTTAAAGCCGTCATAATACAAAAACTAAAAAAAAACACCCGCACACGCCCCAAAACACAGCCGGGAACACTCCCCGAGGCTGCCTCAGTAGAACCCACTGCGACACCTCTAAGAAAACCCGTAATGGGAAAAAACGAAGGCGGGAACAAGCGTCACCAATGGAGGACGAAAGTACCTTAAGTTACATAAACCAATAACAATTCCAAAGCAGTCCCGAAGTCCCGAGCAACTCACCACTCTCGGTCAGTACCAGCTAAAGACCGATCTCCGCCCACCTAGGACACGTTTGGGGTCACGTAACACAGCTATCGGGACAAATGTAGGGCACCCAGACCAGAATCGAGTGCCTAGAACTTCAGGAGTCGACAAGCACCGCCCGCCACTCGAGAAGCAAGAAACCGTACCTTTGTCCAGGACAGACAGGCACGACTGCCGAGAGCTGCACTAGGAAAAATGAAGTCTCACTTCAAACAGTCTGTCATCCCCGCTACGAATCTGGCAGTGGAATTGCCGATGTTTTAAACTCAGGAAAGGTGAACAACAACAATGTATAGCTAACCAATCTGACCCCCCCCCCCGCTATGTAATAGCTCTGCAAGAAGCGACTCTGCCCACGAAAATTCACGGCTACGCTACCCACATCACTCATGACGGAAGGGAATCCTACACGCTAATTACGGAAGATATCATTGGGATTCAGCACTCCTTGAGAAAAAACACTCACGATAATATTCTAACTGAACTAGTTCCTCAAAAAACAAAGGAGATGAACCATTTTGATCCTCAACATCTACTGCCGGCCGAAAAATAAAGCCCCTGAACATGCGGCTATCGGTCGACGGGCAAAAAGAAAAGCACGCTCTAATCCCTTTGTCATCGCGGTGAACCTTAGCGCGTACACCAAGCCTGGCGTTAGAAGTATCAAGTCAAACAAGGAAGACAGCTCTCCAACATTATAAACGAATAGAGCCTCGCCCTCATCACAGACCCATCCACGCCTACTGGAGTCGGCACCACCACGACGAGAGATACCTGTGCGGAACTCACCCTAAAAGCGAACATCTCCAACCTGAATTGGAGGAATCTGGAGGAAAGTTTAAGAAGTGATCCCATGATTATTGAGACGAAAGTGTATGGCCCGTATTACAGAAGAGAAATAGGAGAAGCGAAACTTATGAACTGGGATGTGGTAAGAAAAAACAGAAATCAAGAGCCGACCAACACAATAGAAGACGCGCATGGACCTAGGACCTCTGCAATGCCGCTTTATGAAACACGAAGAAAATTAAATTTCTAATCAAACACCAGCGGAGGAAAATCGCTGACTCCACATGTGTGAAGCTCGGCTCAGCTTACTGCGGAGACAGAAGACTCAGAGGCACAACTGAAAGTTCCCCTTAAGTATTGTCAAACTCAACATAGAAGCAGCCCAGTATGCGGCGCCGCTTAGCCGCCAGAAATTGGCTACATATATGAAACATCCTACATGGAAGACGCAGCCTTTCGAATTGATGACACATTTTTAGATATCTGATAGACCCCAGGAAGAGCAAAGGAGAAACTTAAGGACAATGCAGACTATAATACACCAATACCAAGACTTTTGAGAGCACCTCATGTGTACCCTCAAGAACAAGTATTTCCAGGACGCCCTCAAGGAAGCTGTAACAACATACAGTGGACTACTTAATGCCACAATAGATCAGCCAGTAACACCGGTTGAGGTGCGCGTGGCCCTGGCCAAGATTCTCCGGAACACGTCTTCGGGCTTGAATAAAATCACTAACACAGCCCTGGCAAACCTGTACGACGCTTTCATCGTGGTTTTGGCCGCCTACATGACCGATTGCTGGATGACTAGCTTTCTCCTGACTGCATGGAACGACGTAGAGGTGAGATTTCTTCCCAAACCGGGCAAGATGCCAATGGCCGACAACCTCCGCGCAATTTCCCTCACCTCCTGCATCGGGAAGGTCATAGAACACGTTGTTCTATACAGGTTGCCAAGGTACTCAGAATCTACAGAAAAAGTAACGCCTACAATGTTCAGAGTTCACCCGCACCTATCCACCCAAGATGTCCTACCTCAACTTAAAACCGACTTCGAAGCAGCCAGTACGACCACGCCGAAGACCGTCCTCCCCTTAGACCTCAATGGGCCTTCGAGAACGTTGCTGACAGCGCCATTCTGAAGAACCTCAACGACCTCGGCTACGCCGAAAGAATGTACGGATACGTCCGCTGTTTTCTGACAGACCACCTAGCTTTCGCCAAGATGGGAGGCGTACGATCAGACGTGTTCTCGTGCGGAAGTATGGGTACGCCGCAAAATGCGGTTCTATCCCCAGTACTGTTCAGCATAGCCCTGATTAACCTTCGAAAGAACTGAACAAACTTCCAGACATCAAGCACGGCAATTACGCCGACGATACAATGATTTAGGTGAGTGAGTGGTCTATTGGAACCATGCAGGACCGCCTCCAACAGGCCGCAGATCAGTCCATGCTAAGGCTAAGCCATGCGGCCTCACCTACACGCGTCACAAAGCGGAGCTTCTCTTGGTGCAAAAACGTCACTGCGATCCCATCACGGACATTCACCTGAAGCTGGACGTCATCAACACTTCCCTCCCTCCAAAAATCAAACTTCTGGGAATCGTCTCAAAGTAAAATTGTAAAAATCCGCAAATAAACGAGAAATTGGACTTATCAACCGTTCAAATCGTCAGGATGCTCGGGCGCAATGCCAGCCAAAAACACGGAACGAAGGAACAGGACATGCTGAGTCTAGTCCACGCTTTCATCATTTCACGAATTACGTACGTGTCACCCCCTACGCCAACCTACTGACCCCAGAAGGATGAAGGTCGGCACCATTATACGAAAAGCCTTTAAACAAGGCTTCGGACTTCCAACAAGCACTTCTACTTCTTGCTTGATGGCGCTAGGAGTGCACAATATTATAAACGAGCTGACAGAGGCTCACCTGAACGCCAAGAAAGGGCGACTAAGCACTACCCCAAGAAGCCAGCAAGTACTAAATAACCTTGGATACGCCTCTTTAATGGAAATGGAGACTGCTGAAGGCATACCGCTGAAAATTAGATCAAAGATAAAAATTACCACACTCCCATGAAATATGAGCACTCAGCACTATGAAGGAAGACGAACAGAGGCACAAACCATTAAACCATAAAAAGGATGTACTGTGACAGAGAACAACAGTATTCACAGACGCAGCAGACTACCCACGTGCAAATACTAAAACACCGGTTGGCGCCACCCCACTGCTCTTATTACAAGTATATCACCCTTCGCGAGGCTTCCTCGAAGTGGAAGAAGCGGCGCTCGCACTAGTCATGGGCTATACCCAGGCCAAGATCATTATCACAGACGTGCAAGCGTCGTGTCGAAACGACAAGCCGGAAGAACTTCAGTGAAAGCCTTACGACTCCTAGACCAAACCTCTGCTGAAAGAACAATCAGAATAGTTTGGACGCCTGCCCTCTACTCCCTTCGCGGCAATGCAGCGATTCACGCTCTCGCCCGAGGTCGTGCTCACCGGGCAACACAAGAGGACAGCGAGAGGGTCAGGCTCTCACTAATTTAATAAATGATATCACCCACCACTACATGTTCCCACGAAGCACCTTCCCGCCACCAACAGAAAAAGTTCGCCGTCCGACAACTTTTCCACACCCCACACGGCTACACGCCATTCACCCTCGTTTATACTACCTCCTGCGCAGGCAGCCTAGCAACGCTGTACCATATGGTATGGACATGCCATTTAAACCCAGACCCAGGCCATTTACGCCCAGACCTTCATACGAGCAGTGAGAGGGTAAACTTAAAAGGTCGTTCTTAAGTAAGCAGCTCTGGCTAGCTGAAAGGGCGAAGACGGCAGGCCGCACCAGCGGAGGCCTGGACTGAGGTCCCTGCCCGCTTACCAGCTCTATCTCACTGTTAATGAAATAAAGTTTTCTCCTTGCCCAGCACGGGTCAGCGATTCTGTGACAAGTGCGAACTGGCCCTATAATGTGACAAGAAGTGCAAATGTGTGTTTGATAACTTTTATTCATATGCCTCTTCCCTTTTCTCGCTATCCCCCACCCCCTTCATTGTCTTATGACCTCATTCAATAAACAGCCAATCAATCAATCTGCTCGTCCTCCACCTCCTACTTAGGGGCTAGTCTTACCATTGGACGATTAGAGCCTTTAAGCCTTTATATAACCCAAATGTTTGCTAGTAGCCCAACAATAAATAAGGTCAAAGACTCTTTGACGCCTTTTACATAGGAAAACACTCACACTGCGTAACGCGCCTTGCTGGTTTTTGGAAGGCGCAGAACCGTTTATCTTGACTATGTGCCTGCACAGTAATTGCAATTCTTCTTGTCTCAACTCATATAATGCGTGCACGGCTCCCCGCAAGAATTAGCGTGTACATACATAATAACGCCTCGTTATCACCCTTACGGCGCCCTCCTAACCAGTATGGAAGCATAAGCCGCTCCTGGTAAGAGAGGATGCGTTGGCATCCCATTTGACAGGCTACTCCTCCGTGCCCTGATCGCAGAACGAGGAGAGCGAAGGTTCTGGTTAGGTTTACCGCTGGTGGAGTATAGGGAACCTGCGCTGGGTAGGAGGCGTCTGAACAACGTACACTGAGCGCCGCCTAGGGGAGCGGTGCAGAAACATTCCGTAGTTCGAAAGCAGACGATCCGCCCGTGCCCATGCGTGTATCGGTCTGCGCGCGGGTTCCGCATGTGCTTTTTTAAGTGCGAATGCACTTTATAAGCGACCCCACACCATCCACCGCCGGCGGCGGCGGCGGCGTCGGCGGTGGCGGCGTCCGCAGTGCTCCTCTATATTTAAAAAAGAAACAGCATCCGGCGCCAGGTTTCGATCCGAGGACTTTGCGGCCGCAGCGCGACGCTCTACCGACTAAGCCACGGACGCCACGCTGATATCAGTGTGAGTAACGCGCCTTATATCTTTAACGCATTCAAACTACGTCGTCAGCGGCGTGCGTTGGCGACTCAGCGGCGTTATAGCGGCTTGATAACTGCGTGGTGTAGACGTGATACTACAAACCCGATGGAAGAGATGCAAGAGAAGGCGGCGAGGCGGTGGGCTGCGGGGGCCGAGCGCAAGCGCCGCAAGCGGGCCGACAACCGTGCATTCGCACTTTCACATTCTCCCCCTCGGGGAAATGCGGGGGAATTTTTTAACATATTTTGTGTCGTGTTTCCCAGTGGAGAATGGCACCGGTCGCTTCGCGGTATGGATATGCGAATTGTTACCATTACCCTCAGACTTTCTACAAGAACGTTTGACGGATGAAGGGCGGAAGCAGTGTACAGCAAGGTACGTGTACGACGTGGAGCTCCGCTGGGATTGCGCAGCTCCGAGTTCTTGTTGCCCACCTCTGCAAGTAGACAGAAAGGAGCTCCTTCAAACGCAAAAAGCCCCTCCTCTCCAAAAAAAGCGAAGAAAAAACAAATATGGTATCAAGCGCAATAAACAACCATAGAATGATTTTGAGGGTGCAGCCTTCGCATCTGGCCGAGCGAAATAAGCGGCTAAATGCGTTAATAGGCAGTTTTAGAATAGGGCAATCCGGCACCAAACGCAACGGGCTTGCGCGCGGTGAGTTTTCCCCAAGAACCCGCAATCAGCCTACGTTGCTCGGGTCGGCTCGGGTGTTGGGATATTTGATCGCCGCTATCTATACAGTTGCGAATGCCAAACCCTAACACAACTTTTTACTAATCTATCATCCCCTTTCCCGCATGTAGAGCTTTATTTTCGCAAGAACTGCCCTTTGAGGCGATCGGTGACTAAGGCAGCTGCCGTGGCCTGTTTTGATTCTTCCGCGCAGGTAGCGCCATCGTTCGGCCACTCACCGCACATTGTAGTCACGATGGGGAGATCCTGAAAAAAAGAGGAGGGGGTTTCGCACAGCAGTGGGTACACTACAAAGGTCGAGCAGATTGCGAACACAACGACTTCATTTAGCGCACTGAGGGCTGACCTGTCGAATCGCTCCACCGACGATCAAGCATCACACAGTGGTGCGCCGATGAGGAAAACAATGAAACGTATGCCGGACGGTGCTTATTTTGGACGGGTAACCATATGCAGTTACGGTGAGAAGCGACGTGAAAAACGTACGCAACTCAATGTGTACAACACACAGTAGAAGTTTGAAGTTTATTCGGGGGGACCTCCTGTGACAAAGTGTACAACGGAACAGCGTAGAGTAGGCAAAGTAGGCAACAAGTAAAAAACACATTAAACGAAAATGAGCAAAAACAGGCAGAAAGCAATGCATATATGTATATACATACATACGTACACATATACATTCATTTGTAAGAATACAAACATATGCACATAAAAATTGCAGTAAAAACGATTCGACGGAAGAACAGTAGCACAGGAAAAAAAAATGGCGCTACAACAAAAACACGTTTATACATTAGGCCAAGGTAGATAATTGAAAAGTTTTAATTGGTTTCGGGAAAAATTGGGAGAGTGAATTGATTTGAGGGGGTCGGTAATTCATTCCACATTGAAATAGCTGCGAATACGGCAGTTTGTTTGCCGTAGTTAGAGCGAATTTTTAGTAGAATTAGGTTATTGTGTTCTGAAAAGCGGGTGTTGTTGACGTTAAAAAGTAACGACTAGTCGATGCAGCTGTGCATGGATTCATTATTTCTAGCGCGAAGGAAGAAAATGCACATTTTCATTTTACATTCAAATGGAAGGGATAGGATTCGAAGGTAAAAATATAAATTCGGAGCACTGTCTCTCGGATGGCTGTAATTAATGATTCGGATGGCTCGGTTTTGCAAAGAAACAAGCGGTGATAGATGAACATCATAGGTGCTTCCCCACGAACCTAAACAATATGTTAAATGACTGTGTACAAAACAGTTGTAAAGAGAACGGAGAACAGGTAGAGGAAAATATGAGCGAGTTCTAATTAGTACACGAATACCAAACGCAACTTTACTAATAAGTGACTTGATGTGCAAGTGAAATTTTTAATGTTTATCGAGGACCACTCCTAGGAATGTGGTGTAATCTGAAGGGTAGATAAAATGCGTGCCAAGGCGGAGATGCGGGATTGGGGTAATTTGCTTATGATGGGAGTGGGCGAAAGTGACAAGCGAAAAAAAGTTATCAGACTGCCGCCAATGCTTTTCGTCCTCATCGCTCGTCACTGCCGCTCGCATGTGGGCCGCTCCAGACCGGCAAAAAACGAGCGACAGCGACGGCCCGTCGCCTGCCGCTGTCGTCGACCCCGGGGGCCTGTGTATAATTTTAAATGCAGAGCATTTCTTAGCCTCGCCTCTTCCTGCGTCGGACGTCGTCCAGAGCGCCGCGTCCGCCGCAGGTGCACCTCTCCTCCTTCCTTCCTCTCTCTCAACAGCAGCTGGCGCGCGCATGCGTCGTAGTCAGCCCGTTCGCTCCGTCGCGGTCTCGGCGTAACAGGTGCGTGATAGAAGCGCGGTGGGGCGTGGAAGGGCGCGCGCTGCTTGCGCATGTGCGCTCTCCCCCCGTACTGCTCTCCCTCTACTGCGGGCGCTGCAAATATAAAGCGGCTAGCGGTCGCTCGTGCTTCAGTCACTGCATTGCTCCTTCCTTCCTTTGTTGACGCTCGCTCCCACGTTTACTCGTGTCTGGTACTCCAGCATCACGGAAGAAGCGATGGAAGCAACACTGGTTTACAGTACTGAGGCCCCAATGCTCTGCATTTACTCTTGTTCCCCTCGCGGGAAGGCGCGGGAATTTTTTTAGCCTGTCGCAGTCGCGCGCACTATCTGCTAGCTGTACCTGATTAGTTGGGATTTTTGCATCACTCGCCGGCGCATATGGTCACCCCTTTATCCCTCGCGTTGTCCTCCAAAAGGGCACTGCATATCCTGGTGTTCAATGTGGGCTGCCATGGTGGTACGGATTTAATAAATATTCGTACGCTCGTTGTTATCCGCGCTTATCCGCGCAAAAGCTCGCAACGTCAAGATTCGCTGCAACGAGAAGTCCGATTGCTTGCCTCGCCCGTCGGACCACCTGAATCCAGCGCTATCGCCGCTCGAACTCGTGCGGTTTCGACAGAGAGAAGTAGAACGTAATATTCGCATCGAATCCTTCCTGATTGTGGCACTGGTAGACACAGGAGTACCTTCCTTTACATGGCTTTCTGCGGGGAACGTCACGACCACCGCCGCTGGCGCTAGCGCTCGCAGCCACTTTAGTTTTAAGGGTCTGCTGCAGGTACTACCAAAAATAAAATGGCGCTCCCACTTGGGTGGCGCTACCTGTCAGTCAAAGCTCCAGCGCACGATCCCTACATAAGAAAAATGCCATACAACTGTCACCCTAAAGAAGCGGAAGTATATGTCACGTACATCGTTCCTGGCGCATTCGCGATGGTGCAATGTTGGGTTCACTCGTTGGTTTGCGGAGCTGCCTCTCTGGAATCGCAATGACTCCAAAATCACTAGGACATGTCGCCACAGGGAAAAAGAACGGAAATGGAGAAGTTGCAAAGCTGGAGGAAAGGAATGATATGCGAAATTCACGCCCCCTCTGCGGCATGGCGATGGGGTTCTACATCGTTTCCTGTAGGCCAGGAGAATGCTGTTAGGCCTTTCGCTGAACAAACCTCGCCAGAATAATTAAACTGCACTCTTTCTATCTCCCTTCTCCAGCACCCTCCCCCCCTTCTGCTTCGCACTTCACTCATCTCCCTCTCTCGCTGCCTCCCCTCTCTCTTTTACCCCTTTCCCCAACTGTTTCTCACTGAAACCATTTCTGATTCCGGAATTTCCTATCTCTTCCGATTTTTCATATCCTCCCCCTTGTTAATATTCTCCACCGATGTGAATATCATGGCCGACTTGTAGCTCAATGTTTACACCGGAACTATATGGGGGACGTGGGCTGGTGTTTGTTCTGAAAATATTTCTGTACAAATTTTGTGGTATAACTTCACATCTGCTTTTGTATAGCTTAGAAAAAGCTCTGATGATAGAAAATGGAATTAGTACGAAGTTTCGAGGGTTGTATAACTGACGCCCATGTACCATTCATGACTTGAATTGTAAAAATAACAAAAAGTTCCCGAAAGCAATTACATGGATCAGGAACTCTTATTGCGGAGGGAGCACGGCATCCAGCGAGCATAACTGAGCCGTTATAGAATGTGCAAATTCGTAAACTTTCTTTCTTTCTACTTTCGGGGCTCAAAATTGCTATCTCTCTTTGAAATCATTGTAGCCTTTTTAGCCCCAGCCACACTATTTGCATCAACTCCTTTACGGAGAAAACTTCACTTGCAGCGTGGGAATCCGACATGCGTTTCAGATCGTTCCAACATTTATTGAGGTAAATACGTTTATTTCACGCACCTTTCAACCAGTACTGCTCATTTGTTTTCGGCAGCGATGTTCCAGATTAAGCAAGAATGCCGAATACTGTTGCTTGTGTGCTGCTGAGTAACAGGAGAAACATTTAGCAGCATCAATGCCTGAAGACACCATACCGCGTACATTTGCATGTATTAACTGCGTCCGAACTATTGGATGGAGCAAGAAGGTAATTGTAGGGAGTAAACTGTTCTCATATACACTTGAAGTGATTGTTGTGAGCAAATGCATTGCTGGCGTAATGTTATTCACAGCATGCGATCGAGAGTACTCGCGTTTCACAACAGTGGATAAGCCTCTCTCCTTCTTTAGTTTCCACAAAGCCGAAATCACGGCCTTGCATCTGGAAAAAAAATGCGCATCAGAAGCCACATTTTCATCGGAAGCATTCCCAGTGGTGTCATCATACGACTCCGCAGCAAGGCAATTAGTATGCATTCAGCGCCCTGTTAAGCTGGCAACCTTGCCCTTGTGCCACCAATCGGAGCACTGTTTAGCAGATATGTTAGGTCGAAAGCTCTAAGTACCCCTTCCTGCGAAAAGGTGAGGTTGCTGCTTTTGAAAACAACGACAAAAAAAAAAAGATCAGGGGAGCTCACCCTAACGCGTAAGACTTGAAGCTAGTGAAGCTGTACACAACCTTCCCGACCATCGAGTCGGTTTAAGTCTACGATTGCAGTCGATTTGCTTCTTCTTCACCGCGGCAACAACTTTTACTCTATCATTGTTGCTATAAGTGTGAGCTTAATTAATTTTTTCGGAAGTGATAATCATTGGACATCACCTTGGAGGGGCGTACGCTGTCACGTGTCTTTCTCGTTCCGAGCAAGTGTTGCCGCGATACGGAAAACGCTGGAGTTCTTTTTTGGCCAATTTTGGCCAATCGCCGAAAGTGGGTATACTTGGCTTGACAAACGTGTGCCGGGGACGCTGGACGATCGCCCCGAGGCACGCACACAAGAGCGCGCGTTCGGCAATTTCTTGGTATTTTTAACTGCGGACACGAAAAATTGCGACTTGCTTAACAGCTTCGCTGTTGAAAACGGCCACCCTTGGGGATAAAAGTAAAACACGTACGGGATTTGAACCCGGTCATCACGGCAGGAGCCAAATGCATAACCATTGCGCTATCTGCGCACGTTCACAGCAGTGGAACCAAAATTAATATTAGTGCGTGCCGCGTAATATGTGATGGCGCTTGAGTAGAACAACGGCACACTGCAACTCTGACTCCATGGAGGCTCTCTCGTGTTACCAGTTAATTTGTTTAATAATTTCGCGCCATGAGATAAAGAAACGAAACCGAAGACATGAATGCAACCTTCATACAGCTGCAAAGGGAGATGTGAAATTACCGTATGTGCAGGTTCTAACCTGCACCATTTTGGCTACAATTAGCTATCAGGACTATGTGTGTTATAATCGGGCTTAAAGCCGAAATCGGTTTCAATTCGGACAGCCGCGTTGCCAAGTACACGAACTCCTCCGAAAACCCTGTTCTAAATAAACGCGGTAGAATCAGCGTAAAATAACTTTTTTTCAAATTTTCTTAGGCAAACAGACCTGTGCGTTACAACCTGGGGCGCCGTAAAATCATGCAAATATGGTAATTCGCGCCAAAAGCCCATGAAACCAAAGGTAAACGTGAGACTAAAGAGCAACAGAGAAGCAACGGATTCTTCGTGAGTATCACCAGGCTTTCCCCTTGAAAGCACAGATTTAGCAGACCTAAGGAAATGTGTTTTTTTGTTGTTCGCCTCAATAATAACCTAAGCCAACAACAGCAGACTACGTCATTGAAATTGCGCAACGGAGCCCCAATCATTACCTTTACTAATTCACTCCCGTTATCTTTGGGTAGACGTGTCAATGATGATCGATTTATTGATAGACTTTAATCAGAAAGAGGCAAGAAGCCCTGGCGGGGAAAAAGGAATAACGGGGGGGGGGGGGGGCGGGCGAGGCCTTACAGATTATTGGAAGGTGATAGTATTCAGTTCTTGTGTAGTGTTCTTGAGTTTAAAAAAAAAAACCATTTAAGGGCAGTACAGTGAATGTGAACAAACTGGGCAACAGTTGCAGATCTTCCAGAGGATGCACTGAAGAAGGGACAGTGTTTTTTCTTTGAAACTCAATTGTCAACGTGTCAATAAAAAAAAAGTGCGCCGCATATTGTCTGTTCAATCATCAGAAAGAAAGAGTTACATAGCTCAACGTACTTCTCCTCGGTCTCTATCGCGTGCTCAAATTTGCCATTCTAACCCCTTATGGTTCGTGGATGTTTGACAGCGCCAATTTTAGCACCAAACGAGAGAAACAATTGCAGCTTCGCCTTTATTAGGCGGCGTCTGCTGCGGAGCCACAAGACCTTCAGCTGATGGCATACGCCGATCGCAGCGCATACATAGAAACCCGCCGCGGTGGCTCAGTTGCTGAGGCCGCTGAGCACGAGTTCGCGGGTTCGATTCCCGGCCGCGGCGGCCGCTTTTCTGATGGAGGCGAAAAGCAAAAACGCCCGTGTGTACGAGATTTCGGCGCACGTTAAAGATCTCCAGGTGGTCAAAATTAATCCGGAGCCCTCCACTACGGCGCGCCTCATCGCCTGCGTTCGGTCGGCGCGTTAAACCCTACAATCATAGAAATCGGGTGGAGCACAGAAACGTGTGTAACGACCGGTAACGACCGTGAATGAACTCCACCGAGTACATTTTTCTTTTCAGCGTAAACATCGCTGACACCCCCGGTGCGTGACTTGCGTTGAAAATCTCATGGGCTGCTCCAGGATGCAGGCCACGTAGCTCCCGTGTGCACTTCAAGAATTTCTACGCCTCCATCCGTTCCGCGCATGGCTTGCACGCAGTCGGGGGACGCGTTTCCTTGAACTGACCACAAGGACGCACAGCTGCGCTATTCCGTGCACACAGTAGATTAAAAAAACAGCACAATAACGCTACAGTTCTAGCCGACAGAACCGGGGGAGCATTAGTAAATTTCTAAGCGTTTTTCATCGTTCTTCATTGGTGCCTTAATGCACAGTCTTTCTTTTTAAATCCGGGTTCGCACTGCTCTCTGGGGCTGTTAGCAACAAAATCAGGTTGTTGCTTTTGTCGCCGATGGTAACTAATCAATCGTTGAGAGCGCCTTGTCAATGTTCTGCCTGCAATGTATTATAGTGAAGCTGTCATAGAAATCATCACGTTGTTTTAAGTGCGGCGCACTTTAGGGGCCCGGGATAGAGAGAGAGAGAACAACTTTAATGAAAACCAGCGATGTTAGCCGAGCCGTCGGGCTGGCTTGCTACGCTAGTTGAGAGAAGACAAAAAAATGAAAAAAAAAGATTAAAAAAAATGTGAAAACGAAAGGATGTCATTTGATGCGGCCAAAATTGTCAATCACAAAACTCTGTCCAGTTCTGTGCTCCGAAGAAACTCCAAAAGAACTTTGATTGCACGCGCAGCCTGACTGGGACCTGACCACGGAACCAAAACAGCCCTCAGCTCAAGTCCCGCACGAAGCTGCCTGCACAAAGATAATATGAGTTTCTGTCTGTGCACGGTGTACTTTGGACACACGCATATAACATGATGGATGTCTTCTCGTGAGTCACATTTGGAGCAAAGAGGTGAAGATGCCTGCTGGATTTTGTACAGGTAATGTCCCGTGTAGGCCACATTCAAGCGCACCCTATGCAGAATGGCTTCCTCGTGCTTGCTAAGTCCAGGTGGCATTCTGAAGGTGCACTTGGGATCAATCTCATGAAGAGGTGCGTATTGCTGCCTTGCATCAGTCCAGATAGACATCTGCGCAGTCCATGTGGTTGATGAGGCGAGTATTGCCGCGATGTCGTCCCTCCTATGCCGTTGGGCATCCCGCAAGTCAAATGCCGCATACCAACTTAGGAGGATTGACCAAGAATAATTTTTTAGTCCTGACACTAATTAGATAAGACAAAATTTGGTAGCAGATGAAATATCAGTCAGTCAGTGAGCTCAAAAGAGAAAAAAAAAAGAACCAGAAAGGAGAAAACGAAAATAAAGTCAACCTGATCAGAAAAGTCAACCTGATCAGAAAAGTCAATCTGATCCTAGCCGCCTCTGCAACGAATGAGTCGACGGCGTGACACACATTTCCGCGGCAGTCGGCCAGGTTCCCTGTTCCCCAGAAAGACAAAATCACTGGAAGAGACCATGGCAGCCCCAGGCGTCGCAGGCGAGTTTCCAGCAGCCTTCTCCGATTACTGCTGTCGTTCCTCTATTAGCGTCGTATACGTATGTGCGATACATGAGGGGCAATTGTACCCGGTTGATTAAAACCGTTAAACAAAAGCAAAACACAGAAATAAAGAGCAGCACAGACAGAAAGAACATCAAAACACAGCAAAATTCGGCGACCTTCGCAATTGGCATGGAGAGACTGAGGAAACGGCGAATCCATGGGGTCTTGACTAGATTTAACTTGGCCTTTCTTAGGTGCGCACCTTTCCGAAGAGAAAGATTGATTTAAGCGAAGATTTCTCCAGAAAGCTGAGGTAAATGAAAATCCCAAATCCAGGCTCCAAAAGACCCACATACAAATTGCCGAAATGCGAAGCCAAAGTCCCCTTCAACTCAAACGACAGCCAAAGCCAAAGCCCGCTCTACAAACCCACAGGACATGGTGTACTCACAGAA
Source organism: Haemaphysalis longicornis (assembly GCF_048455015.1). Lineage (NCBI taxonomy): Eukaryota > Metazoa > Arthropoda > Arachnida > Ixodida > Ixodidae > Haemaphysalis > Haemaphysalis longicornis. The sequence goes on from NW_027526422.1 coordinate 136,118,815, forward strand.
AGCGATGATAGCCCGATCGTATACGCCTCGAGCTTCGCGATGGCTGCGGGGCCTGCCACACCTTCACCGCCGCGTTTACGGGACGAGCGTTGGGTGGCTGATAGAGGCTCATGCAAAGTTTGGATTCTCGTACACTTCTTTTTGGCTTTCCGCGTCCTGAGCAACTTTTTATGGCCATGTCTGTAAGCAAATCCTACCTTTCGGTAATTTCAAGGAGCAGCTGCGGCTTGGTAGAGTGCTCCAACGCCAGCAAAAGCTTCCCGAGGACGCGATTCGGCGCGCATCCTGAACACTCTGATGGTTGTTAACGACGGCCGCAGCATATCACCACTGTCCCCTCCGAACACTCGAGGCACAGTGAATTTTATTTTACCCTTGTTTAAACGTGATACTGGCGCAGTTATAGTTTGGTTTCCTCATGCAGCGGGGTCAGCGAATGCGGCTTCGTTTCAAATATATAAGTCATAGAAAATGTGCTTCGGGGAGGTGATTATCCCAATAACGGACAAAGCCTCGTGCCTTTAAAGGGAACGTAACCCTCTCGAAAATGTTAAGCATACTGCAAGGCTCTGCGTAGTTAAATATATGCACACTCATGCCTCATAGCAGAAAGCAAGGAAATTTAATAAAACCACGGAATTATGAATGGAGTGCAATTCGGAAAGAAACAGAATACCTTTGTACACGGAATAATAAACGGTGTGCAATTTGGAAACGATAAGGACGGTCGTCTAAACGTAAGCTATGTAGGACGCACCATGCCCAACTAGATGCGGAATTCACTGCTGTTCTTCTGAAGATAGGGGAGGGGGGGGGGGGGGGGACGGGGACGCCTAAATATGGTTTGTCCTAAGCCAAAAGAAAATAAAGGAATGAACGTTTTAGTACTCACACACGCAAGCTGGGTCTTCAGTTTCCCCATGTTTTTTGATATCAACGAACAGCTGGGCACTGGGTGAACGCATTTTGTGAAGTAAAAGATAGGCAGTTCACAAACGTTATGGGTGGAGCTACAAGAGTGTGGCATCTTATCACACCATCTGATTTAAATTTGTGCTAGGTTGCTGCTAATGAACCGCACGGACAGCGCTCATGCTTAAACAGTTCCCATGTTACAAAAAAAATCCAAAAAGTAAAACCAAAGCACAAATAAACAGAAGATAAACACAAGGTACTCACCCCAATAACGCTAGGGAAACACATTGGCAAATCACTGCTATACTTCCGACAGCTTTCGCGTTGAGTGGAACTGCATCCATATTTTGCTTTTATCGCCGGAGTGCTGTCCGTTCCCGGCGGGGTCCGTCCTTTGTCAATGTCTTATTTGCAGTATTGGCTGTTTAGCTGCCATCTAACATTTATGTTATTAGGGTTCCGAGCTGCGACGCAATGTCTTTGCCGAGGAGCTAACGATAAGCCCTCAGAATTGCTGTAATAACGTCCGCCGACTCGATGGTGATGGTGACCCGCATTGTCCTTAGACTAACCGCACTTTGACTAACCGCACTAACCGCCCTAACCCACACTAACCTTGGATGTCCTCGACTTAGCGCCCGTTCGCAACTGCAACGCGCTTCACTAAACATGACGTCATTAATTCGGTGATTATGAGGATTAGCGCATCGACACTGCAGAGGCGACAAAACGCGCTGTAGTGGAGTACTCCGGATTAATTGTACACACCAGAGGATCTTTTACGTCCTCCGAAATTTTGAACACACGGCCGTTTTCGGTTTTTGCCTCCATCAGAAAAGTGGCTGGCATGGCTGGGAATCGAAACGCGTCTGTTAGGTCAGCAGCACAACGCCATCGCCACTGAGCCACCGCGGCGGGTACGTGACGTAATGCTGTTATCTAATTTAATAGGCAACCTTTACGCAAAAGTAGACGAGAAGAAAACGGTAGAAAGGTCAGTGGAGAGAGAGAGAGAGAGAGAGAGAGAGAGAGAGAGAGAGAGAGAGAGAGAGAGAGAGAGAGAGAGAGAGAGGGTGAATATAATTTATTGCCATTTTTTAAACAGGAATGCCCCGTGCGCGAATGCCTGGTGTCTTCGCCCTATCAAACAGCGGTCAATGAACCCGTAGTTCCTTTCAGCATCCACTGGCATTTCAAGCTTGGAATAGGGATTCGCAACAGTCGAGGGGATACACAGGTGCTATTTGAGGAGAGAAATAACCTGAGGTTAATAAACTGATTCTTCCGGAAACGGAAGTATAAGAAAGGGTCACGCAAAGGTCTCAACGGTAAAACGAAAATGACTTCATGTTAAGTGACAACACAGGTATTGTGCAGGACGTTGAGTTGCTATTCAAGGTTGAGAGCAGCGCTTAGAGCATGGTTAGGTGGAAAGTAAGGCTGAATTTCACTGGAGAAAGGACTAACCTTCGGAAAAGTCAAAAACCCGTTCTCGATGTCCGTTCAGCGCTAGCTGATCGAACTGCGTTTAAAAGGGCACTCAGGTGCTCTAGAATATTCCACCATATTTTTGTAAATTGCGGATGGGTGCTTGTATAAAGGGGCGTGCATATTAACACATCATCAAAGCTGTCATTACAGAAAGAAAAATTGCAGCGTATCTGCTCGCCTTGTGGAAAATGTCGTGGGAGGACCATAGTCTTCTGCGTCCTCTGGCATGCAACGGCCTTTGCTGCCCTATAACGGCCAAACTCCTCCAGGCTCTCATCGCATGTATGGCTCGTCCCATGGTACAGGCGATGGTCGTTTTCTGAAACGAATTCAAATTTTGCGTGTCGCAGTACTCACGCGCCATATGTCGTGACATATTTTACCGGTTGAACTTGGATTGAGTGCCGCCACGAAGTCTAGTGTCCAGGCCTTTTGTATTCAATGGGAAGAGAAATGCGTCGTGTAGTATTCAAACTCAAGAGTGAGTACGATGATGAGTGAGTACAGATCCTGACAAAAAGTGAGTACAATGACGAGTGAGTACAGACGTTAGTGTTTGTAGTTGAGAGGAGTGTACTCGCGATGACAGTATCCATGTGTACTTCTCGCCAGTGCATGTACTCCTAAGTACGGCACTCCCCAGTACTGTACTCATGCGTACAGTACTCGCGAGTCTTGAACTATGACTACATGCACTCGCGAGTAGTACGCATGAGTACTGTAATGGCGAGTAGAAACTTGTGCGTTTTATGGCGCACTCGATTCTCGACGTACGTGCACGATTTTCACGCCTTTTGCAGGGTGCCTTATTACAGGAAGATGAAAATAGGTGTTGAGTTGGAAATCTGGTGTTGCTACTCTCGGCAATAGGACGTCACGGGATTGCCGTAGTGAAAGCCCGGGCAAGCATGGGTGACTTACCTCAACTTTCTTTGTTGAAATTGTTCGAAGACAGGGGCGGCACAGGCTGCCAGCATGCATAACGCGCGCGGCAGCCACTCTTTCTCGGTCTTCAAAATCGCTAACCAGAGACGCTTTCGTCTTTTTCAGTTAGACAAAATGGTGAAAAGGAAACAAGGAGAACCTACTCGGACAGGCTGGAAGCGTTTTCTGGCTCTTCAGCTCTGGCTCAGTCCAGCCTGTAGAGCTAGTGCAGCTCGTGAAAGCAAGTAGTTGATTGCCACAAAGAACTAGTGGAAACATTTGAATACGAGTGGATGTGAGTGCAGATTGAGTACAAGTGAGTACAAATGAGTTGAGTACGAGTGAGTACAGGTTAGGCATGACTACTTGTAAGGAATACTGATTGTGAGTACGAGTGAGTATGATTACAAATGAGTATTTGATGAGTGAGTACGGGTGATTTTTATACAGACGAGCTTTTTGATTATGAATTTGAGTTAGTATAGCATGAAGGAAAAAAATTGTGATTTAGCTTGAGCGAGTTTTCTCAGTTTTAACCACCTATGTTTCTGACTGCTGTTAAAAATTCTGTATATTAACATCAGGAGAAAACCGGTCCAGAGGAAACTTTTCTTCGCTTTTTCTACAGATGTCCCTCTTTTAATTTACTACGGTACTCGTCAGTTGGCATCCCGTTCACTCCTATCCGGTTTACTGGAATTATACAACAGAAGTTAACCCTTTGGCTCCCACAACTGGCTTTTACTGGCCCCAATGATGTCATAACATTCTGTGCCATTGCAGACGTACGCGTAAATCGCGGCATGTACGCGTTGTGTGGTTTTCAGCCGTTTTATTGATCGGCGTGAAAAAATTTAATCCAAGGAAGATCTAATCAGAAGTCAACAGGTACGACGGTACTCAGAGCAACACGTGAGGCTGTCAAGGTCGCTGTGAAGCCCGCCTTCTTTCCTGACGGCATAAACCCTGCGGCCACTGACATTCCAAGCTCATTTGCTATGGGGATGAAGCGCCGGGTGGTACCGGCCACTGTAGCATGTATTTCTTTATTTTTTGGCAAAAGTTGAATTCCTTCTGTCACTTTCGCCTTTTCTCTTTTCTCTTCTCGGCTCGCTGTAAAACTTGTGCAGTGCCACCTATAAGCCGTTTTGTATAAAAAGCTGCCCTTGCCGCCGCACCTTCAGCAGTTGGAACAACAGCAGCTGACAGAGACCATGGTAAGCACTTCTACCAAAGCTCGCCAAGACAACTTCCTATACCATGAACCCTGGAAGGGTGTTAACTGCGTAAGCGACGCAGCCGCAAAACATCTCAACTTAGAAATTTGTAAAATGCCGCTTTTAGAACAGTCACAAACGAGAGCGCTTGCCACAATGGCCAGTTTATTCCTAAATTACGGTTTATAGAACAATGTTCACCCTCCAATGCGCCTATGCAAGTTATAAGTTCTCTGAAAATCATATGATGTCCTACTACTCCCTCAGTTGAAGTCTTTATCTGATTAACGATGTTCAACGTTATATTCTATGTTAATGTTAAACGAACTTCCTTCTCAGCTTTTTAATGATGTTCGGCTGATACCACTCACTGTACCCGTGAGGTATGGCGCTAGGATACAACTCTGTTTCTGAGTTTTACACGGGCGCTCAGGAGTTGTACATGACAGCTGCCATTTTTTGTGCCGAAAGGTGTCATTGTTAAGTCGAATATTTGTGCCCTGGCATTCTGATTTATATGAAGCATTCTTTACGCTATCACAGTGCGAGTGTTAGTTGGGTAAACAAATTTGAACTGAAAAACACCTTGACGCAAATCCAAATTTCGGCTCATTCTGGAGTGCAGCATAAAACTGTTTTGAAACAGCGGCGTTTCATCGTCTCCGCATAACTATTCCTGTTGTACTTTATTTGCCAGGCTCCTGTCAAATTCCAACAAAGTCAAATTTTTCGTACTGGAGGTTGTTTTGTAATCACTAGCACAGTGTCATGGGCTTAGCATTTCGAAAAATACACGTCCCGTAAATCTTGAGCAAATTTTTCATATGATCTAAGACTGACCTGTACCAGGAAATTTCTGTGTGTGTCACGCTTCGCGGGTGCCAAAGTTCTAAATACTTTGAACGAAATACTGCATGAGCATACGCTAGTGTGATTCCCAATTACCCTGTGCTCAGGTGAACAATAACCAACGCTGTTATAACTTTAGGCGAATGGAAAACTTGCCCTGATTAAGGGTATCAATAACTAACATATTGGGGTTAAAGTAGAGTTCTATACTACGTAGAATATTTTGAAAAGAGAAGAAAAAATATGAAAATAGGGTAAGGCAAGATTGGACAATACGGTGCGCATAGGTGTAGGGCAAGGCAAAAAAATAGGCTAACTGCAAGAAAACACACTACAAATGTAAATGTTTCCAAATAGACCCTGTTTAAAGCCCAGAAAATCAACTGACGTAATCACTTTGGTTGAAATAGTTAATCTTGTTCATATTTTCCCAACTTCAGTTTTCACCTAACTTAAATCATTGTTCAAAAAGTTATTTCAACTGCATCACGAAATTACACACATTCTAACTTTTTAAAGTATACTAGTTTGGTGTAAATGCCATTTGTTTATTTGCTTTTTATAAAATTTCTAACACTCCTATAAATTATATTATTCCGTGAGCAACTTCCTTAACTGTGTAAGCGGTGGCAGATTTGTTTCCTTCAAGAGGTTGGCATTTGACTACAGAGCTTTTCCCCTGCGCTATACGTCGGAAGATAAGTTCTGTAAAAAAACGAATGCGTTGCTTTTCAAGACACTGCTTAAGAAAAAAATAATCTCCCTAAGCATTTTAATGCAACCTAATCAGTTGAAACGATAAAACATTTAATTGACATTTCCCTGTTTTGGTTTTGGCAGACGCATAACGATGTCCGTAACGATTACTTGGTTATTGTTAATGCTTCGCCTATTTCATCGATAAGTGCACATAACTACTCATTACCTCACACAAACGTTTTATCTGAAAAATTGTTCATCTACAACTTACGGTGCAAATCATTGCCTACTTTTTTGCTGTGCAGATCCGCGCCTGTATCGTCCTTGCCCTGGCCACCAGTGCCCTCGCTGGCTACACCGGATTCCCCGGCTATGGCCTCGGCTATGGCCTTGGACATGGCTTTGGTTACGGCGGCCTTGGATACGCCGGCTATGGCCTGTCCCACTATGGCCTTGCCCATGGCGTCGGTTACTCTGGTCTCGGCCTCGGCTACGGCTACGCCCCAGCCGTCGGCTACCCCGTCGCCACTCCAGCTGTCTCCAAGACCGTGTCCACATACACCGCTGCTCCAGCTGTGACCGCCGTCCACCACGCCCCAGCCGTGGCCACCGTCGCTCACGCTGCCCCCGTCGCTACCTACGCTGCTGCCCCAGTTTCGGCCTACTCCTTCGCTGCCCCAGCTGTGTCAAAGACCGTGTCTACCTACACCGCTGCTCCAGCTGTGACTGCTGTCGCTCACGCTGCCCCAGTTGCCACCTACGCCGCTGGCTACCCCACTTATCCCGCCGTGACCAGTTTCGCCCGCCCGGCCGCAGTCGTGGCTGCTGCCCCAGCTGTCACCACCACCACCGCCGTTCACCACGCTCCAGCCGTGGCCACCGTTGCCCACGCCGCCCCAGTCGTCGGCTCTTACGGTTTCGCCCATGCCGCCCCAGTCGTCGGCGCCTATGGTGTTGCCCACGCCGCCCCAGTCTATGGCTATGGTGTCGGCCACTACGGCTACGGTGTTGGCCACTACGGTTTCGGCCATGGTCTGGGCACTTACGGCCTGAACTACGGCTACGGCCTTGGCTCTCCCTTCCACTACAGCGCCCTCCTCCGCAAGAAGAAGTGTAAGTATCTTTGGTTTATTTTAATGTTGTATTTAACACAAATGACACTGGGGAGATTCGAAAGGGGTTCATTTTTCACAGACGACCACAGGACTAGAGACACGTATTGTTCGGTTCCGTAGAAACCGCCTGCCATAAAGCGGCGGGTTCTACTCTGATTTCATTTTTATACCTTAAAGTGTGGCCGTGATTGTTGCTTTGCGCAATTTATTGTGATAGGCGGTGAGTGAATTTTTAAAGATAGTAGCGCAAAGACGCCAGATGCTGTAACGCATAGAAAATAATGGTACAAAATGATACTGCTGTCATTTGAAGAATTCGTCAATGCGCTTTAAGAGGTCCAAAGAACCCTCATAATAAGTGTGGTTTTTTTTCCTTTTTTCAGAAATCGGCTTCCCAAAAGCGGACTCTCTCATCTTCAGGAACTAGGATGTTTAAACAATTTAGCAGGAGCATCGTCCCCACTGCCGTTACGGTCAGATGAAAGAGCGGCCAAAATAAAGTATGACACTGTTGAACTCACTTGTCCTGCATTGTTTTTTTTGTTATTCGGAATGAACGCGTATTTTTCAAAAGGAATGACCAGCTGAGTGATATGGCCGTTGAAGAATTGAAGGGGAGCGCTGCTCGAGGCAGCTGTTTTTATTAACGTCCAAATTGGCTAACGATAGCGCCTTCACAAATTCTGAACGGAAAACAGAGTTGTAAAAATTTGTTTGCGCAATTAGCGTAAGGTCTTCACGAGTAAGGTTTTCACGTTTATTTTGTTTAAATATGTGGATTTCGTAAAGTGTAGTCAAAATGTTCGTTTCTGGGAACCCAGGAGTTCTCATGATTCTTAGTTCCAGAGGGAAGGGCTGAACAACCACCCGGGGCAATTTCAATCACTGTCTTAGCAATCAACTTCCATCCTATTCTCTTGGCCGCCTATTAAGTAGATCACTATACCCGGTAATTTCGTTTCTGCTGCTTAAAGTGGAAGCTGTAAATTACCATTCAGTGGAAAAGCCGGCGTCAAGCGTCCGTAATAGCACAGCCGCTATATCGGAAGCGTCACACACTGCAAGATTTTATACATCGCAATCCAAAACTGAGCAATAGTGACAAGTTGCTCCTTCAGCAGGTTTCCATAGCACGAGGCCTCCTAAACCGCCAGCTGAAACTAGGCAACAACGATGGGGGTCATCCACGCCGGTACACAGCAGATAGGGAGAACAGAAGGACGCAGTCGAACGAGGGATAGGACAAGCAGACTAATTCCCCATCGTAAACTCTCCCATTGCATGGCGGCAGGAACCAGCAGCAGGGCATGGCGTAGGGTGCAGATCGAATCTATCCCGAAGTGTTAAGGGGACACTGAAGGGATTTGTAAATATTGGGAGATTACTAGCGCAAATTCTAGTCCGGAATCCCTAGGCCATGTTTCGACCATTCTGAGTGCGTTTGCCGGAATTCATTTAGTAGAAACATCACTTCGAAACTGCCTTCCTCCTCTTTGTATCCTCGCCAATTTTCTCTGGCATTTTCGTGTGACGTCAGTAGGAGATGATTTGGCTTGACTGCGCAATTGCACGGCTTACAGATCTTCCGACAGAGTCAGTCCGCCCAGCGCTTAGTCCGCCAGCCACCGAAGGGGCGTCCCAATTCGTTCGCTCAGTTTAAACTAATCCACGACAAGTTTTTTGAATACAGGAATGTGCCTTTATTTAATTTGTTAGTGTGCACACCGTATCAAGCTCCAAGTCCAGGTCGCTCCACAAAAGCGCTTCACAAGCGCACACGCGACGCTTCGCTAACTGGTATGCTAGCAGCAAAATCTAATGCCAATTGAAGGCGGGAGAAGAGTCAGTGAAGTTAATATCGGTACTATGGAATTAAAATCAACTGAAGGTTTTACCGTACAGTGTAAAACTGTGGTGCAGGAAGCACTTATTTGCGCTGCGTTAAACACCACAGCGGTCAGCTGCGCAACCACACAACAGCGAACGCTTTTCCGTCTAAGAAATGCAATTGATAGGCATGAGATATTGTGGAAATTTTGGGGACGCTTACTGCATCAGCGCTGTGCAACAAATAGTCATATAAGCAACTGAAATGCTAAAACTAAATAAAAATGTATACTGGTTATATATGATATACTTTATTTTTCCATCACCGACAGCGCTGGCTTGTGCCCGAGTTGTCTGGAGCACTGGTATGTTATTCTGCAAGTGATAAGTAAGAATCCCCGAGGGTACATCCTTTTTTTGTAAGTTGATTTCTTCGTTGCCGGCAACTGAAATGCATATTACTGAACAACTGGCATATTACTGAATTACTGGACAACTGAAATGCACATTATCCGAACTGAAGGATACTTTTCAGTCGTGGTTCATTAAAGACATTTTTAATAGTGCCATGACTCCGTTGTGTATCATTTAAAGTATTACGATAAGGATTTAGGAGCCAGCCCTATTAAAAAGGCCGGGTCTCGAATTGCGCCATTGACATGCGACCACACGATAATTATATACACTACCGAACGTGTGCCAGGAAGCTGAAGCTTCAACATGAGATTTAGGTACAATGTACTCTATACACGTCCAATTGCAACAAATCTTGGTCACCGCAATGTTTTTTTTTAATGACTTTCTATCTGTAAATACCATTTCTAGCCCTACATTTCGCTCACAAACTTCCTACAAACAACTTCAGTATGTCACCACAATACTGCTTACGAGGCGATATTTGGCGCTTTGTAGCGGCGAAACAACAAAATTAGTGCAAGATGTTTTTGATATGGGTGTTAGCAACCTTGGCTTTTATTTTGTGAATTTCTAAAAAAAATATAAGGTGGCCTTTTTTTTAATTGGATTTCAAAATACACCAAATTTCCCTACCTAGCTGCAGTACACCGCATTTTTTCAAACTGAACCATCTTGACCATATAAACTAAAATTGGCGCTGAGAAGCCACAAACATAGAATAATGGCAGTAAAAATAAAACTACCTAGCTTGTTTAGATGCAGAGAAAAAGAACAAATTTTGGACATTTTATATTTTTCCAATTTGGTAATTTTTAGTAAAAGGAATTCTTCCTGAAACCCAAAAACAAATACGTTAAATAATTTCAGAGGGGCATCGACAGTCTTCACATACAAAGAACAGGGCGGATAGCTACAGCAGTTTTTGTTTTAGTGCTGTAGAACTTTCATGATTTCCGCGAACCGCTCAATACGCCAGTGACCTTAGCCGGTTTGGGAATTTGTTTGTGGTACACAAAATTTTTTTCCAGAAAGTCGCTTCAGATGTGTTTTCCCCTGCGCAGAAAAGGATCCGTAGACTATTCGTAAACATTAAAGACATCGACCGGACACCCTGTCCCATCTCTCGTGAAAACACCCAGTACCAGAAAGGCTTAGCTAACCGACAACAGTATGTCCCTCAACGGGGAATCATTCGCGTGACTGGTCGTGCCTGGTTTTTCTGTAAACCAAAACATGATCCATAAAAAACAAGAATATTTAGTGCCTTATTTACCTTTTTTATATAACGTCATCGCTGATACGATACAAAGACCCACAAATTTAAAAGAAGCCGTTCAACATTCGAATGGCCAAGAAAAGGCTGATGTCTTTCTGAGAACTACATACAAATAGGTTTGCGCTTGGGCCGACGTTTTTCGCTTCCGTTTTAAACATGGTTGAAGTGTGTGGCATCTTTGCCTATTTGGTGGCGCCCTCGCGGTTTGGTAGCTCATGTTTCAACTGAAGAAACGCAGTTTGGAGTAGCGTGCTCGCCTCGCTGGGGGCAGCCATGCTAGAATTCCGCGCGAAAGCGTAACATGCCGCCACGGTCCGCTAAGCGAGCCCGGCGAGCGGAGTAACTCACCTTGCACCGGAGCGTGCAACGCATGCCCAATGGCGCTCCCGCTTGCTATGACAAGGGAGCTGACTGTCGAAAACGATCAGCTAAAGCTCTCTAATCTCACATTGGGTGCGGCTTGCGAATTCACTGCCGGATATTTTTAACAACCAATTTGACAGGATGTATAACGTTGTTTATTCCTTGCATCCGTTGCCTGTGGGTTCTGTCGTTTGTTATTGTCTTACTCACTGTGTTCGTTAATTTATTGCCATCTAACGTTTATGTGTCATTTTTTTTTATTTTCGACGTAGTACCTTAGCCTAGAACCTAATCTTAAATCGTCTCGATTGTTGTAATCATGTCCGTCGACGCGGTGATGATGATGACCCGTATTCTGTGCTGGCGCAAAAACGTACCCCGCAGGTCTTTCACATTGCGTCCGTTCGTATATAACTAAAGCACTTTCCCTATAACTCAAGTCATGCTGTTATAAATTTAAAAGAAAAGCCTTGACGAAAAAGTTGATTAGAAGCAAATCCGAGAAATTCAATAAGAAACTTTGGGAAAGGCAGTCGCGACAGCGCAGGTAGCGCAAAAGACATAAAAACGTACATGCTGCGTATGTCCCAGACAAAAAAAAAATGGCTCCAATCCACGCCGGGAAGGTGAGTGGAAAGCAAAGCTGATACGGCATCCACAACAACTGCCCATGCGACGTCACTTGAATTCACACACGTTGCTCTACGAAAATTGAAACGAGAGATTCTGCCAGCCGTTACTTGGAACTTGCGGGCGCGGCGTCCCGAAGGCAGCATCGACGGCCACGGCCGGGCTAGAGCTGTGGACGCCGCCGCCGTAGCCAGGCCATGCGTCGGCAGAAAGAAAACGAAGAGGAGCGTCTTTAGAAGGGTGAGACAGCGTAACCTAGCCATCCTGATGCACTGGCTCGGGGCTACATCATCACGCGACCCAAGCGCAGACGCCGAAACAATTTGTCATGCGAACATAGTGATTCCCATTGATAGCAATTTAAACAAGTCATTTTAGTAAGTTTGAGAAGTGCCAGAAAGATGAGGAAACTTTTATAATCGCTCTTTATCCGAACCGTTTGTTTCTTTCGTATTTTGTAATACCTCTTAAAACAACCAAATTGGTATTTCCCAATTTAGAAAACATGGTCCCATTCGTGGCAAGCAGTGCGCAAAACGCAGCGCTTCCCTAGCGGCAAGACATCTATCTCTACGAGGTCTCAACGTTTTGTTTTCCCGCCCTTCAAACCAATTCTTAACGCATCTTTGCCGTATGACCACTTAATTCTGTCTGGTCCGGGTTACTCAGGAGGTGCTGTCGAACAAGTTAATCATGCCGTGTGAAGGAAGCGCAATAGACGCAAAGCTGCGCCAAAGCAGGCCCAAAACAACCGTACCTAAAGTAGACGACAAAGCCGACGGAATCGTCCCGCGATGCGCCCACCGTGGTCAGCACGGGGAATGCTGGTAATAGCGCCAATTCCCCGCGCCATTTGCACTGTGATCCGCCACTGAAAAGCGCCCTACCTATCTACAGCCGCGTTGGTAGTTTCTTGTAGCGCACGTCATGACGAAACCATTCTCTGGGAGAGGTAGAAAGCTTTGCTTTAAAAAAAGAGCTGCAAAACGACTCAGAAAATACCTTCACTGCTGTGGAGACGTCTTTTACTTTTACCAATATCAGGCGGGGTAACCTTTTTCTAGACGATCTGAATTCGGTTTAAATGAGTATTCTAAAACGTCTTTCCAAATTATTTTGCAATGTATTATTGAATCACTTAAAGGGGCACTGACAGAAAAATTTTGCATTTTGTTTTTTTTGTTGCAATAAGTAGCTAGTGACCTACTTATCACCTGTAGAAACCTCATTTGCTTAAGCGTGCGACGGTTGTTTAATTAGAGGCATTTTCAATGCGGCAGTCGCAGTTTCGGTTTCAGCGGGTGCCGTGAAACGATGGATTTTGTGTGAACATAGCTGACCACGTGACCAGCGGAGGGATATCACAGAGAAGAGCTGCCGTAGCACTGACGAATCCGCATCGCCGGCAGTTTCTGCGAATGCCTCCACGTACTGATCTCGCGAGGCGCCTAATTAAACAGTTACCATGGACGTGACGCAGGCGCTGCGAGTGCAAATGCTACCGCGGCTAAAGAACGACGCGCGACGCTCGAGACAGTGGTTGGCAAGATGCGCGCTGGGAGCAGCCGGCCGGCCGGCCTGCCTACAGGTCCGCCTACAGATGTGTTCGGCTTAGCACTGCGGCGGATATTCGATCGCCGCTCTCGTAAGCGGTGCAGATGACAATTTTTTAATGCAACCCGCCATCGCATCATTAACCCCTTTCTCATATAAGCTGTCATGGTTGGCAATTGGGTACAATTTCGTGCAGCGGTAACAAGCTATCACTCTAGCTACCTGCGCCGTACTGCGCCAACTCGCGGCCGTGGCCGCCGCCTGTACAGCGACCGTGCGGCTCGCTCAGTGGGCTTTTCGTGTCTCCGGTGCGTTTTCGCGTCCAATGTAAATAAAAAGTAATAAAAACAGAGTGCCTGAAATCGCTTTCGAACTTTGGTCGCGTCCAGCTGCCCGATGAGCCGATTTGTTCTCGAGAACAGAAGCTCCGCCCTCCGATTGGAGCGGCGAGCCGAGCGAGCCGGCAAAAAACGCCGGCAGTGCGGAAGCGGCAAACACAACTCGTGAAGTGTTTGGATGTTGTTTATTTACAAAATATCCACGGGATGTCGATTCCGCGTCGTCCTCTGCTGGCTGCTCGGTTGCGTTTCGCACACTTTAAAATTGATTTTAAATATGTTCTAGGCTGTATTCGACGCTGATATTTTGGAGATGATGTATGTGTGTTCACACCAATTTACCTCCGAAGTTATCTCGCCTTCCAAGTTCTGTGTCAGTACCCGTTTAAGGGACGTCTGGTAAACGCCTGAAAAAATTCCATTTAAAACTGGTCGTTCGGATTCTACTAAAATCTTTTTTTTTCTTATTACAGCTGCATTCAAGTTGTCTGATATACGACCATAGCGTGCTTTTTCTTCTCGCTGTACATGCCATTGTCAAATAAATTAGAATAAACTAGAGGAAGCCGTACAGCGCGCGGCATACCACAACGCACCAGAAACCTTCTGCGTGTTACCATGCAGCAATGGAACACACCGGGCTTCTCGAATTCCCGTGTGTATATTCAAGATTCTGTTCTTTGTAGCCGTCTTACGTATGGGCTGTCTGAACGCCAGTGGACTTTACTTTGCAGACTGTAGTTGGGAGTGGCCTTCACGAAAGCCTACTCCTTCCTCATCGGGATATGCCAGCAGCGCCCACTGGGACGCCTGTTGGGCGGAAGAGACTATAGAGCATGTGCTGTGTCGCTGCCCTGAATACTCGTCGAAGAGAAGCCTGCTGCCACGGTGCTCAGCCGATTGAACAATCGGCCATTTACAGTAGAGAATATCACAAGTCATCGGTCCCTACCATTGACTCCACAGTAGGCGATGAAAGCCCATCTACGTTTCCTGAGCTAAACAAACCTGCATGAAAGACTAAAGTGCCCGAAACGGGACTAGAGTGCGTGCCTTCACACTAGTGCCTACCTCTTGCACTTTTCCCGCCCTCTCTTTTATCCCTGAGCCCCACTCCCACAGAGCAGGGTAGCAAACCGCGCAGTACACAAGCTTAACCTCCCGGCCTTTCTGTCCTTTCTTCTTCCTTCCTTCTTGCGTACATTTCATTCAATTCTGTGCAACACACTTGAAAGCACTGGAATGTGTAATTTGTTTCTTGATTGTGATTCATAATCATTGGTGTGAAATCACTTAATTTCTTTCTGTCTCGCATCGCTTTGTTGTTGGATTGCCAGCAGCGACGATTTTATTCGGGCATTCATTTGAAAAAGGGGAACGTTAAAAATGGGATCCAGAACACTGTAGTGCGACAACACGACAACTGAAACTTTTCCGAAACCGTTCCGAAACACTGGAACCGCACCGAGCAAAGGACAATGATGCCTGGAAATCCCGTCTTTAAACATTGCAAACGACACAGGAGTTTCCATATCAGAGCAAAATTGAAATATAGAAAACAGCACCACTGGAACAGAACAACAAGAGATTTCCAACAGTTCGGCGTTGGGGGTGCATGCGCAGTATTCGCCCCTCTTATAATGGATTCCTTAATCTTACAATTGGTTACCTACTAGTTCGAACCCACAAGTTCTAAACTTATCCTTCAAGTGGTCTGCTGTTATCGGATCCTCAACAGGTGGTTTGCCCCCTTGCTTTTTTTTCAAAGCCTTCCTTTCTTCTTCTTTCGTTACTGGTGGGATGTCTCTCTTCTCGGAGCTACTTTCTCGTTCGGAATTATCCTAGATGTCCTGGCTACTGTACAGATCCCTATAAAACTCCTCGGCCGCTGTGACTATGTTATCGCTATTTGTGATGACATTGTCTTGCTTGTCTTTAAGTGCATACATCTGATTTTTCCCCACGCCAAGACGCCTCTTTACTGCTTTCAGGCTACCTCCGTTCTTTACAGCGTATTCGATCCTCTCCACATTATACTTTTGTATGTCAGCTGTCTTACGCTTATTAACTTCTAAAGCTCCGCTAGTTTTATTCTGTAAGCTGGGGTGGAGACTGTGATGCTACGCCATTTCCTAATTAAATCTCTCACCTCCTGGGAACGTTTACCAGTATCCTGTCTAGCGGTCTTACCTCCGACTTCTATTGCACATTCCGTGATAATGCGTGTAGGATTGTCGCTCGCTTCCTGTGTCGTAAACTCTGCTTCCTCGGTTGGAGGTCAATATTGGTTATGCTGCGCGATCCTGAATTCTCAACTTTCCGTCTTACTGATAGTCCATTCTTAGTTTACTGATAGCTTCTTTGGTACTAGCTTGGTACGGTTTCTCCTCAAGTCTTGCTTGATTCGAGATGTTACAATCCAGTGGTCACTACACTTCACCCTTACGAGCACTTCCACATTCTGCACGACGCCAGGGCCATCGCTTAGTATGAAGGGTATTTCAGTTCTATGCTCCGCCTTTGTGCTCCTCCACGTCCTCTGAGGTTTGCGGAAGAAGGTATTCATGATGCGTAGATTATTACGTTCTATTAAGCCACCTCTGTTTTTCCTACCACCCAGACCATATTTTCCAACTGCCTTGTCTTCAGCCTGCTTCTTGCAAACTTTGGCATTGAAGTCTCCCGTAACAACTCTCTGTGTCTGTACTTTAGCCATTGCCGATTCCACATCTTCATCGAAACGTTCAACTAGCTGGTCGCCATGGCTGGATGTGGGGGCATAGCCGTGTGCCACTTGTATTTGCACCTCTTATTAAGTCTAATTACAAGACCGGATACCCTTTAGATAATACTGTAGTATATTGGTGTATGTTCCTAGCTATGATTTTATTGACGAGAAAGCCCACTGCAAGTTCTCTTCTGTCCACTAGACCACTGTAACATTGAACGTGTCCATTTTTCAGCACTGTATAGGTTTCACCAGTCCTGCTACCCTCACTAGGGCCTAATATATCCCATTTAATGCTCTATAATTCTTTGAACAACAGGTCTAGACTCGCTTCCCTAGATACAGTTCTCGTGTTAAACATTTCCAGGGTCAGATTTCAAGTGTTGTGTACGCCAGGATCGAATGGAATTATCTGAGCTCTCAAAATTAACAGAAGTAAAACGAACAACATTTGGGCGCACAGTGAGCGGCAACAATGGAAGAAGCGTTGAAGCGATAATGGAGCTTGAAGGCAACAAAGCGGAAACTGGAGATTGGCAGAGACAGAATGTACCAACTCAGAGACGAGCAGGGTAACAATACACAAAGCATACACGAGATAATAAAAGTACCTGAACAAGTTTACACCGGGCTGTACGCCAGGGCCGTTAGACCAGGAAAAACTACCAAGTGTAAAAGCTTAGCTCGTGATGTCCCTCTAGTAACCACAGACAATGTAGAAAAAGCTCTCAAGGGCATGAAAACAGGAAAAGCTTGAGGTGACGACCACACAACCGTGGATCCTTCGAAGGAGAAAGGTGATGTTGAACTCTAAAAGTTCCTGCACTATTTTCCGAAGGCTTAAGGACTATAAAAGTGCCCATATCCTGTACAAACGTCAAAATAATTGTTATTCGCAAAAACGGGGTCACCAAAGACATCAAGAACAACACACACATCAGCCTACTCTCAGTTGTATACAAGCTGTTTACCAAAGTAATAGTTAACCAAATAGGGGGCAGCCTACATTCCCAGCAACATAGAGAGCAGCTTAGGTTTAGGAAAGCATACTCACTAATGGTTCACATCAATGCGGAGAATCAAGTAATGCAAAAAACCGCAGGGGGTAATAAACCCTTTCACATGGCATTTATATACTACGAAAAAACATTTGATTTAGTAAGCACTGCAGTAGTGCTGGAAGCATTGAAAGGCCAGGGAATACAGGCGACCTAAATAACACTACTAGATGGCATATATAAAAGATGTACGGGCAGCATAATACTTTAGGAAGTACTACCGATCCGAAAGAGAGTATGACGGGGGGATACCATACCGCGAATCTGTACAAAGCTTGTCTAAGCACGGTATTCAGGACACTTCACAGGGATAACACGGGGTTATAGATAAATGGTTCCGAAATGGTTCCCAAACACAATGGAACCGAACCCAGAAAAGTACAATTATGCCTGGAAACCCAATCGTCAAACTTGACGTACGAGACAGAAGAAGGGGAAGAAGCTAGAAGAAGCTAAAAGAATGTGAAGGCCAATAACTCGATGTCGAGACGAATGACGAAATACGCAGCAAAGAATGGACTCTAGCAGCGCAGTGAAGGAGCGGTTGGAGGTCGATGGTAGAGGCCTTCGTTCTGCAGTGGACCTAGTAAGTTGTTTATGATGATGATGATGATTATGATGACTGGTGCGGATGATGACCGAGGTGGTGCATGAAATTATTAATGACTGACGGGACGGTACCACTGATATCATTACACAAAGGAAACTACTAGTCTCGAAAGCCATAGAATTTTCGGTGACGTCGTCCACAATTACTGGAATGCAGTAAACTAAGCAGCAGGTCTCATGGCATCAGTGGTGATGCAGGCAAGGGGAGACTCAAAGATGGTGGATAAAATCATGAGCTATGTTCCTTCAGCGCTATTTGGTCGAACGGATTTTCTACAGGGAATAATTTGCCCTAGAATGTTCGTGAATATTTCCAATATTTTTGTAATATGCTGTTGCGTATTTGCACAAAGAAGCCTTACTTACCAAGACCTCATCAAAGCTGCAACTACCAAAGTAAACAACGGCCGCGTATCTGTTCGGTTCTCCGTAATTTTAGTGGAAAGACGGGGTTTTGTGCAGCTTTTTGCGACATAACTGGCTGTTCTGTCTACGCCACCCACCTTCCCGCCCTTCGCCTCCCGTAGTTCTCTTGACATAACAAGCTCTATGAAGGTTTGATAAATCTTTTCAAATTTCGCTTGTCTCACTTCTTCCGCGCCATGTGTCATGATATTTTAAGTGCGAGTGCACTTCTTAAGCGAGCCTGAATCGTCCGCAGCCGTCGTCTGCATAGCAACAGCTGCGGGTGCGCGCGCTCCTCGTCTTCCCTAGCAACGGGCTGAGATGGGCGCGCGCTACTCTCCTCCTCCTCTCTCCGCTCAGTGGCTGCGGGTGTTGGGCGCCTCCTCTCCACTTCGGGCGGGAGAGCTCTCGCTCGCGTAGCGGGCGCTCCGCATTCCGACGCGTGAGGGCGCTCGTGTAGCCCTCGCCGTAACGGCGGGCGCTACTCTCCTCCTCCTCTCTCCGCTCAGTGACTGCGGGTGTTGGGCGCCTCCTCTCCACTTCGGGCGGGAGAGCTCTCGCTCGCGTAGCGGGCGCTCCGCATTCCGACGCGTGAGGGCGCTCGTGTAGCGGCCGCGTGGCGCGGGAGGCTATGAGTATAGTGCCTAGAGAGCGGTCGCTGGTCCTGCATCTCGATAACGATGATGGCGGACCGGGCAACGGTACCACCAATAACGAGTGAAATATCTTTCTTTGTAGTTGTGTGCGTGTGTGTAATCTCTCGACTACTCATTAAGATCACGATATCCACCGTAATCGCGCAATCAACAACCGTGCATTCGCACTTACACACTCTCCCCCTCGGGGAAGTGCGAGGGAATTTTTTACCTACTGAACTTGAATTGAACTGACGCCACGAGGTCGAGTTTTGAGCCTATTTGTACTTACTTGATGGAGAAAGTGCCCTCGCAGGTAATTGGAGGCATGCCGTTTCGGCCGTGAGACCTGCCATGGCATCCGCAGTGGTGGTGGCGATAGAGTTTTGTAGATATTGTGACGATTCACATCGGTTGGACGTGTACATTACGGATGGGCATTCTCTGGAATTGTGTTGATAACGAAGAGGCTCCCTGTAATGTGATGGTGCCTCGAACTCCGTGTCCAGTTTCTGTGGAGGACTCCCGTCTTGTACTAGAAATAAACCCGCCTTTCACCGTACCGAAATAATCACTAGAGAGGAATCTCGCGCTGCGATGGTCCGTCAAGATCGACGTGATGGGTATTAGTGGATTCGTAGTAGTGCTGCGTGGTTACCGGAAAGCCCTATAGATAGGTTTCGTGGCTGTATACATAGTTTCGATTTTGTCGTGCTTTTAGTTGACAGTTTTGCTATTACAGGCAATATGCAGCGTCTTCGGAAGAAGCACACGGAAGTACATTTTTCTTACAACTGAAATTCGGATGCGCTCTCATGCCGCTCTGAATGCAACTACAAAATAAAATTTGACATCCTCATAAAATGCAGCCCAACGGCTACAAAGAGCAGCAATGCAACTTTCTCAGAAATTTCCGAGTAAGAAAAAATTCGTCCTCGTTCAGTGTAACTGGTTTATAACCAAACTTTTTATCAGGGCCGGTTCAAATCATTGTCCACATAACAAGAACGACAACACAAAATACGGCGCTCATAGGGCGAAATTACTGGAAAACAAGGTGTCACGGTGTCGTGCGGCATAGTTTTGTATTTTGGCAGCTGCGGCAAGCGCTAAATGTTTGTGACGGGCAAACATCTCGTGACAACAACGCTCCTACGTTGGCTCCTACCAGTGAGTGATGTGGCATGCGTGGAAGGTTGTCTTTTTCGGAGACTGCTCTGCAGTAATTTTGCCCAAAAGGGAAAATGCGAATTTCAATAGATAAAGGAAATTATCGTATTCATGGAATAAGCACGGCAGACCATCCAGTACGATGTGGCCTGTTCGCAACCTTCCCGACCATCAAGGTGGTTTAAGTACACGATTGCAGTCGATTTGCTTCTTCTTCACCGCCGCCAGAACTTTTACTCCATCATTGTTGCTATAAGAGTGAGCTTAGTTCATTTTTTCGAAAGTGATAATCATTGGACATCACCTTGGACGGGCTATGACGTGTCTTTCTCGTTCCGACCAAGTGTTGCCGCGATTACGAAAAACGCTTGAGTTCTTTTTTGGCCAATTTTAGCCAATCTCCCAAAGTTGGTATGCTTGGCTTGGCAAACGTGCGCCGGAACGCTGTGCGATCATCGCTACGCACGCACAAACGAGCGCGCGTTCGGCAATTTCTTGGTATTTTTAACTGCGGACAAGAAAAATCGCGACTGGCTAAACAGCTTCGCTGTTAAAAATGGCCGCCGCTGGGGGAGAAAAGAAAAACACGTATGAGATTTGAACGTGGTCACCACGGCAGGAGCCAAGTGTGTTAACACCGCGCTATCTCCGCACGTTTGCAGCAGTGGAACCAAAATTAATATAGTGCGTGCCAGGTAATATGTGACGGCGCCTGAGTAGAACAACAGCACACTACAACTCTGATTGCATGGAGGCTCTCTCGTGTTACCAGTTAGTTTGTTCAATAATTTCGCGCCATGAGATAAAGAAACAAAGCCGAAGACTTGAATGTAAACTTCATTTGGCAACAAAGGAGGATGTGAAATTTCCGTATGTTCATATTCAAGCGTGCACCATTTTTACTAAAATTTGGTATCACAAAGATGTATGTTATAATCGGGCTTAAAGCCGAAATCGGTTTCAACTCAGATAGCCGCATTGCCAAGTACACGAACTCCTCCCAAAAATCCGGTTCTAAATCTACGCGGTATAATCAGCGGATTTTTTTTTTCAAATTTGTGAGGCAAACAGACCTGTGCGTGCAACCTGGGGTGAATTGAAATCATGCAAATACGGTAATTTGCGCCAAAAGTTCAAGAAACCAAAGGTAAAAGTGAGACGCTAGCACTACGGAGAAGCAAAGAATTCTTCGTTAGTAATCCAAAGGCTTTCGTTTTGAAAGCACGTAAACAGATTTAGTAGGCCCAAGGAGCTGGGTTTTTCTTTGTCCGCTTCAATAATAAACTAAGGCGATAACAACTGACCACGTCATTGAAATTGCTCAATGGAGCCCCAATCATTAGTTTTACTAATTCACTCACGTATCTTTAGGTAGACATGTCCATAATGAAAAAAAGTGAGCCGTACAAAGTCTCTTCACTCATCAGAAAGATTTACTTAGCTGACCTCACTTGTCCTCAGTCTTTATCGCTTGCTCAAATTTGCCTTTCGAACCCCTTACGGTTCGGGGATGCTTAACAGCGCAAATTTTGCAACAAACGAAAGCAACAATTGTAGCTTCGCCTTTATTAGGCGGCGTCAGCTGCGACGCCAAAAGACCTTCGGCTGATGGCATACGCGGATCGCAGCGCATGTATAGAAATGTCGTGGGGCACAAAAACGTGTGCTCCTTTGTACAGGTAACGGCCGTGAATGAACTACATCGAGTACATTTTTCTTTTCAGCGTAAACATCGCTGACACCCGCGGTGCGTGACTTGCGTTGAAAATCTCATTGGCTGCTCCAGAATGCGGGCCACGTAGTTCGCGTGTGCACTTCAAGAATTTCTACGCATCCATCCGTTCCGTGCATGGCTTGAACGCAGTCGGGGGACGCGCTATGTTTTCTTGAATTGACCACAAGGACGCACAGGTGCGCTATTCCGTGCACTGAGTAGAATAAACAAAATACAGCACAAGAACGCTACAGTTCTGGCCGACAGAACCGGGGGAGCATTTCTAAGTTTCTAAGCGCTTTGCTGCTTTCTTCATTTCTGCCTTAATGCACAGTTTAGCAACAAAACTAGATTGTTGCTTTTGTCGCCGATGGTAACTAATCAATCGTTGAGAGCGCCTTGTCAATGTTCTGCCTGCAATGTATTACAGTGAAGCTGTCATAGAAATTCTCACGTTGTTTTAAGTGCGGTGCACTTTAGGGGCCCGGGATGTCGTCCCTCCAATGCCGTCGGGCATCCCGCAAGTCAACTGGCGCATACCAACTTAGAAGGAGTGGCTAAGAATAATTGTTTAGTCCTGCAACTAATAAGATAAGACAAAATTGGGTAGCAGACAAAATGTCAGTCAGTCAGTGAGCTCAAAAGAGAAAAAAATAGTCAGGAAGGAGAAAACGAAAATAAAGTCAACCTCATCAGAAAAGTTGACTTTATTTTCAACCTAATCAGAAAAGTTGACTTTGATCAGAAAAGTTGTCTTTATCCTAGCCGTCCCTGCAACGAATGAGTCGACGGCGTGACACACATTTCCGCGGCAGTCGTCCAGCTTCCCTGTTCCCCTGAAAGACAAAATCACTGGAAGAGACCATGGCAGCCCTAGGCATCGCAGGCGAGTTTCCAGCAGCCTTTTTCGAAGACTGCTGTCGTTCCTCTATTTGCGGCGTATACTCATGTGTGATACATGAGGGGTAATTGTAGCCGAGTTTATTAAAACAGTTAAACAAAAGCAAAACACAGAAAAAAGAGCAGCACAGAGAGAAAGAACATCAAAACACAGCAAAATTCGGCGATCTTGGCAATTGACATGTACAGACTGAGGAAATGACGAATTCATTGGGTCTTGACTAGATTTGACTTGGCCTTTGTTAGGTGTGCACCTCTCGGAAGAGAGGGATTGACTTAAGCGAAGCTTTCTCCAGAAAGCTGAGGTAAATGAAAATCCCAAATCCAGGCTCCTAAAGACCCACATTCAATTTGCCGAAATGCGAAGCCAAAGTCTCCTTCAACTCAACCGACATCCAAAGCCAAAGCCCGCTCTACGAACCCACAGGACATGGTGTGCTCCCCGATCGCGATAATAGCCCGATAGTATACGCCTCGAGCTTCGCGATGGCTGCGCGGCCTGCCACACCTTCACCGCCGCGTTTACGGGACGAGCGTTGGGTGGCTGATAGAGGCTCATGAAAAGTTTGGATTCTCTTACGCTTCTTTTTGACTTTCCTCGTCCTGAGCCACTTTTTATGGCCATGTCGGTAAGCAAATACTACGTTTCGGTGATTTCAAAGAACAGCTGCGGCTTGGTAGAGTGCTCGAACGCCAGCAAAAGCTTCCCGAGGACGCGATTCGGCGCGCGTCCTGAACACTCTGATGGTTGTCAACGACGGCCGCAGCATATCACCACTGTCCCCTCCGAACACTTGAGGCACAGTGAATTTTATTTTCGCCTTGTTTAAACGTGATACTGGCGCAGTTATAGTTTGGTTTCCTCAGGCAGCGGGGTTAGCGAAAGCGGCTTCGTTTCAAATATATAAGTCATAGAAAATGTGCTTCGCAGAGCTGATTATCCCAATAACGGAGACAAACCCTCGTGCCTTTAAAGGGAACGTAACTCTCTCGAAAATGTTAAGCATACTGCAAGGCTCTGCGTCGTTAAATATATGCACACTCATGCTTCATAGCAGAAAGCAAGGAAATTTAATAAAACCACGGAATTATGAATGGAGTGCAATTCGGGAAGTAACAGAATACCTTTGTACACGGAATAATAAACGGTGTGCAATTCGGGAAGAAACAGAATAGCTCTTACGCGAATGAAAAAAACCCAAGGCAGCTTTGGAAATGATCAGGACGGTCGTCTAAACGTAAGCTAGGTAGGACGCACCATGCCCAACTAGATGCGGAATTCACTGCTGTTCTTCCGAACATAGCGGAGGGGGGAGACGGGGACGCCTTAATATGGTTTGTCCTAGGCAAACGGAAATAAAGGAATGAACGTTTTAGTACTCACACAAGCAAGCTGGGTCTTCAGTTTTCGTATATTTTTCGACATCAACGAACAGCTGGTCACTGGGTGAACGCATTTTGTGAAGTAAAAGTTGGCAGTTCACAAACGTTATGGGTGTATCTACAAGGCTGTGGCATCTGATAACACCATCTGATTTAAGTTTGTGCTAGGTTGCTGCTAATGAACCGCACGGACAGCGCTCATGCTTAAACAGTTCCGATGTTACAGAAAATACAAAAAAATACAAAAAGTAAAACCAAAGCACAAATAAACAGAAGATAAACACAAGGTTCTCACCCCAATAACGCTTGGGAAACACATTGGCGAATCACTGCTACACTTCCGACAGCTTTAGCGTTGAGTGGAACTGCATCCATATGGTGCTTTTATCGCTGGAGTGCTGCCCGTTCCCTGTGGGGTCCGTCCTTTGTCATTGTGTTATTTTCAGTATTGGCTATTTTGCTGTCATCTAACAATTATGTTATCAGGGTTACGTGTTGCGGCGCAATGTTTTCACCGAGGAGCTAACTATAAGCCGTTATAATTGCTGTAATCACGTTCACCGACTCGATGATGGGGACCCGCATTGTCCTTAGACTAACCGCACTTTGACTAACCGCACTAACCGCCCTAACCAACACTAACCTTGAACGTCCTCGACCTAGCGCCCGTTCGTAACTGCAACGCGCTTCACTAAACATGACGTCATTAATTCGGTGATTATGAGGATTAGCGCATCGACGCTGCAGAGGCGACAATACGCGCTGTAGTGGAGTACTCCGGATTAATTGTGCACACCAGAGGATCTTTTACGTCCTCCGGAATTTTGAACACACGGCCGTTTTCGGTTTTCGCCTCCATCAGAAAAGTGGCTGGCATGGCTGGGAATCGAATCGCGTCTGTTAGGTCAGCAGCACAACGCCATCGCCACTGAGCCACCGCGGCGGGTACGTTCGTCATGCTGTTATGTAATTTGATAGGCAACCTTTAACGCAAAAGTAGATGAGAAGAAAACGGTAGAAAGGTCAGTGGGAGAGAGAGAGAGAGAGAGAAAGAGAGAGAGAAAGAGGGTGAATATAATTTATTGCCATTTTTTAAACAGGAATGCCCCGTGCGCGAATGCCTGGTGTCTTCGCCCTATCACACAGCGGTCAATGAACCCGTGGTTCCTGGCAGCATCCATTGGCATTTCAAGTTTGGAATAGGGATTCGCAACAGACGAGGGGATACACCGGTGCTATTTGAGGAGAAAAATAACCTGAGGTTAATAAACCGATTCTTCTGGAAACGAAAGTATAAGAAAGGGTCACGGAAAGGTCTCAACGGTAAAACGAAAATGACTTCATGTTAAGTGACAACACAGGTATTGTGCAGGACGTTGAGTTGCTATTCAAGGTTGAGAGCAGCGATTAGAGCAAGGTTAGGTGGAAAGTAAGGCTGAATTTCACTGGAGAAAGGGCTAACCTTCGGAAAAGTCAGAAACCCGTTCTCGATGTCCGTTCAGCGCTAGCTGATCGAACTGCGTTTAAAAGGGCACTCAGGTGCTCTAGAATACTCCACCATATTTTTGTAAATTGCGGATGGGTGCTTGTATAAAGGGGCTGTGCATATTAACACATCATCAAAGCTGTCATTACTGAAAGAAAAATTGCAGCGTATCTGCTCGCCTTGCGGAAAATGTCGTGGGAGGACCGTAGTCTTTTGCGTCCTCTGCCATACAACGGCCTTTGCTGCCCTGTAACGGCCAAACACCTCCAGGCTCATCATCGCATGTATGGCTCCTCCCATGGTACAGGCAATGGTCGTTTTCTGAAACGAATTAAATTTTGCGTGTCGCAGTACTCACGCGCCATATGTCGTGACATATTTTACCGGTTGAACTTGGATTGAGTGCCGCCAAGAAGTCTAGTGTCCAGGCCTTTTGTACTCAATGGGAAGAGAAATCCGTCGTGTAGTATTCAAACTCAAGATTGAGTACGATGATGACTGAGTACAGATCCTGACAAAAAGTGAGTACAATGACGAGTGAGTACAGACGTTAGTGTTTGTAGTTGAGAGGAGTGTACTCGCGATGACAGTATCCATGTGTACTTCTCGCCAGTGCATGTACTCCTGAGTGCGGCACTCCCCAGTACTGTACTCATGCGTACAGTACTCGCGAGTCTCGTACTATGAGTACATGCACTGGCGAGTAGTACGCATGAGTACTGTAATCGCGAGTAGAAACTTGTGCGTTTTATGACGGACTCGATTCTCGACGTACGTGCACAATTTTCACGCCTTTTGCAGGGTGCCTTATTAAGGGAAGATGAAAGGAGGTGTTGAGGTGGAAAGCTGGTGTTGCTACTCTCGTCAATTGGACGTCACGGGGTTGCCGTAGTGAAAGCCCGGGCAAGCATGGGTGGTTTACCTCAACTTTCTTTGTTGAAATTGTTCGAAGACAGGGGCGGCACAGGCTGCCAGCATGCATAACGCGCGCGGCAGCCACTCTTTCTCGATCTTCAAAATCGCTAACCAGAGAAGCTTTGCGTCTTTTTCAGTTAGACAAAATGGTGAAAAGGAAACCAGGAGAACCTGCTCGGACAGGCTGGAAGCGTTTTCTGGCACTTCAGCTCTGGCTCAGTCCAGCCTGTAGAGCTTGTGCAGCTCGTGAAAGCAAATAGTTGACTGCCACAAAGAACTAGTGGAAGCATTTTAATACGAGTGGATGTGAGTGCAGATTGAGTACAAGTGAGTACAAATGAGTTGAGTACGAGTGAGTACAGGTTAGGTATGACTACTTGTAAGGAATACTGATTGTGAGTACGAGTGAGTATGATTACAAATGAGTATTTGATGAGTGGGTACGGGTGATTTTGTACAGACGAGCTTTTTGATTATGAATTTGAGTAAGTATAGCATGAAGAAAAAAAAAATTGTGATTTAGCTTGAGCGAGTTTTCTCAGTTTTAACCACCTATGTTTCTGACTGCTGTTAAAAATTCTGTATATTAACATCAGGAGAAAACCGGTCCAGAGGAAACTTTTCTTCGCGTTTTCTACAGATGTCCCTCTTTTAATTTACTACGGTACTCGTCAGTTGGCATCCCGTTCACTCCTATCCAGTTTACTGGAATTATACAACAGAAGTTAACCCTTTGGCTCCCACAACTGGCTTTTACTGGCCCCAATGATGTCATAACATTCTGTGCCATTGCAGACGTACGCGTAAATCGCGGCACGTACGCGTTGTGTGGTTTTCAGCCGTTTTATTGATCGGCATGAAAAAATTTAATCCAAGTAAGATCTAATCAGAAGTCAACAGGTACGACGGTACTCAGAGCAACACGTGAGGCTGTCAAGGTCGCTGTGAAGCCCGCCTTCTTTCCTGATGGAAAACCCTGCGGCCACTGACATTCCAAGCTCATTTGCTATGGGGATGAAGCGCCGGGTGGTACCGGCCACTGTAGCATGTATTTCTTTATTTTTTGGCAAAAGTCGAATTCCTTCTGTCACTTTCGCCTTTTCTCTTTTCTCTTCTCGGCTCGCTGTAAAACTTGTGCAGTGCCACGTATAAGCCGTTTTGTATAAAAAGCTGCCTTTGCCGCCGCACCTTCAGCAGTTGGAACAACAGCAGCTGACAGAGAACATGGTAAGCACTTCTACCAAAGCTCGCCAAGACAACTTTCTATACCATGAACCCTGGAAGGGTGTTAACTGCGTAAGCGACGCAGCCGCAAAACATCTCAACTGAGAAATTTGTAAAATGCCGCTTTTAGAACAGTCACAAACGAGAGCGCTTGCCACAATGGCCAGTTTATTCCTAAATTACGATTTATAGAACAATGTTCACCCTTCAATGCGCCTATGCAAGTTATAAGTTCTCTGAAGATCATATGATGTCCTACTACTCACTCAGTTGAAGTCTTTATCTGATTAACAATGTTCAACGTTATATTCTAAGTAAATGTTAAACGAACTTCCTTCTCGGCTTTTTAATGATGTTCGGCTGATACCACTCACTGTACCCGTGAGGTATGGCGCTAGGATACAACTCTGTTTCTGAGTTTTACACGGGCGCTCAGGAGTTGTACATGACAGCTGCCATTTTTTGTGCCCAAAAGGTGTCATTGTTAAGTCGAATATTTGTGCCCTGGCATTCTGATTTATTTGAAGCATTCTTTACGCTATCACAGTGCGAGTGTTAGTTAGGTAAACAAATTTGAACTGAAAAACACCTTGACGCAAATCCAAATTTCGGCTCATTCTGGAGTGCAGCATAAAACTGTTTTGAAACAGCGGCGTTTCATCGTCTCCGCATAACTATTCCTGTTATACTTTTTTTTGCCAGGCTCGTGTCAAATTCCAACAAAGTCAAAATTTTCGTACTGGAGGTTGTTTTGTAATCACTAGCACAGTGCCATGGGCTTAGCATTTCGAAAAATACGCGTCCCGTAAATCTTGAGCAAATTTTTCATATGATCTAAGACTGACCTGTACCAGGAAATTTCTGTGTGTGTCACGCTACGGGGGTGCCAAAGTTCTAAATACTTTGAACGAAATACTGCATGAGCATACGCTAGTGTGATTCCCACTTACCCTGTGCTCAGGTGAACAATAACCAACGCTGTTATAACTTTAGGCGAATGGAAAACTTGCCCGGATTAAAGGTATCAATAACTAACATATTGGGGTTAAAGTAGAGTTCTATACTACGTAGAATATTTTGAAAAGAGAAGAAAAAATATGAAAATAGGGTAAGGCAAGATTGGACAATACGGTGCGCATAGGTGTAGGGCAAGGCAAAAAAATAGGCTAACTGCAAGCAAACGCACTACAAATGTAAATGTTTCCAAATAGACCCTGTAGTTAAAGCCCAGAAAATCAATTGACGTAATCACTTTGGTTGAAATAGTTAATCTTGTTCATATTTTCCCAACTTCAGTTTTCACCTAACTTAAATCATTGTTCAAAAAGTTATTTCAACTGCATCACAAAATTACACACAATCTAACTTTTTAAAGTATACTAGTTTGGTATAAATGCCATTTGTTTATTTGCTTTTTATAAAATTTCTAACACTCCTATAAATTATATTATTCCGTGAGCAACTTCCTTACCTGTGTAAGCGGTGGCAGATTTGTTTCCTTCAAGAGCTTGGCATTTGACTACAGAGCTTTTCCCGTGCGCTATACGTCGGAAGATAAGTTCTGTAACCAAACGAATGCGTTGCTTTTCAAGACACTGCTTAAGAAAAAAATAATCTCCCTAAGCATTTTAATGCAACCTAATCAGTTGAAACCATAAAACATTTAATTGACATTTCCCTGTTTTGGTTTTGGCAGACGCATAACGATGTCCGTAACGATTACTTGGTTTTTGTTAATGCTTAGCCGATTTCATCGATAAGTGCACATAACTACTCATTACCTCACAAACTTTTTATCTGAAAAATTGTTCATCTACAACTGACGGTGGAAATCATTGCCTACCCTTTTGCTGTGCAGATCCGCGCCTGTATCATCCTTGCCCTGGCCACCAGCGCCCTCGGTGGCTACACCGGATTCCCCGGCTATGGCCTCGGCTATGGCCTTGGACATGGCCTTGGATACGGCGGCCTCGGCTACGCCGGCTACGGCCTGTCCCACTATGGCCTTGCCCATGGCGTCGGTTACTCTGGTCTCGGCCTCGGCTACGGCTACGCCCCAGCCGTCGGCTACCCCGTCGCCACTCCAGCTGTCTCCAAGACCGTGTCCACTTACACCGCGGCTCCGGCTGTGACCGCCGTCCACCACGCCCCAGCTGTGGCCACCGTCGCTCACGCTGCCCCAGTAGCCACCTACGCTGCTGCCCCAGTTTCCGCCTACTCCTTCGCTGCCCCAGCTGTGTCAAAGACCGTGTCTACCTACACCGCTGCTCCAGCTGTGACCGCTGTCGCTCACGCTGCCCCAGTTGCCACCTACGCCGCTGGCTACCCCACTTATCCCGCCGTGACCAGTTTCGCCCGCCCGGCCGCAGTCGTGGCTGCTGCCCCTGCTGTCACCACCACCACCGCCGTTCACCACGCTCCAGCCGTGGCCACCGTTGCCCACGCCGCCCCAGTCGTCGGCTCTTACGGTTTCGCCCATGCCGCCCCAGTCGTCGGCGCCTACGGTGTTGCCCACGCCGCCCCAGTCTATGGCTATGGTGTTGGCCACTACGGCTACGGTGTTGGACACTACGGTTTCGGCCACGGTCTGGGCACTTACGGCCTGAACTACGGCTACGGCCTTGGCTCTCCCTTCCACTACAGCGCCCTCCTCCGCAAGAAGAAGTGTAAGTATCTTTAGTTTATTTTAATGTTGTATTTAACACAAATGACACTGGGGAGATTCGAAAGGGGTTCATTTTTCACAGACGACCACAAGAATAGGGACACGTATTGTTCGGTTCCGTAGAAACCGCCTGCCATAAAGCGGCGGGTTCTACTCTGATTTCATTTTTATACCTTAAAGTGTGGCCGTGATTGTTGCTTTGCGCAATTTATTGTGATAGGCGGTGAGTGAAGTTTTAAAGATAGTAGCGCAAAGACGCCAGATGCTCTAACGCATAGAAAATAATGGTCCAAAATGATACTGCTGTCATTTGAAGAATTAGTCAATGCGCTTTAAGAGGTCCAAAGAACCCTCATAATAAGTGTGGTTTTTTCCTTTTTTCAGAAATCGGCTTCCCAAAAGCGGACTCTCTCATCTTCAAGAACTAGGATGTTTAAACAATTTAGCAGGAGCATCGTCCCCACTGCCGTTACGGTCAGATGAAAGAGCGGCCAAAATAAAGTATGACACTGTTGAACTCACTTGTCCTGCATTGTTTTTTTTGTTATTCGGAATGAACGCGTATTTTTCAAAAGGAATGACCAGTTGAGTGATATGGCCGTTGAAGAATTGAAGGGGAGCGCTGCTCGAGGCAGCTGTTTTATTAACGTCCAAATTCGCTAACGATAGCGCCTTCACAAATTCTGAACGGAAAACAGAGTTGTAAAACTTTGTTTGCGGAATTAGCGTAAGGTCTTCACGAGTAAGGTTTTCACGTTTATTTTGTTTAAATATGTGGATTTCGTAAAGTGTAGTCAAAATGTTTGTTTCTGGGAACCCAGGAGTTCTCATGATTCTTAGTTCCAGAGGGAAGGGCTGAACAACCACCCGGGGCAATTTCAATCACTGTCTTAGCAATCAACTTCCATCCTATTCTCTTGGCCGCCTATTAAGTAGATCTTTATACCAGGTAATTTCGTTTGTGGTGCTTAAAGCGGAAGCTGTAAATTACCATTGAGTGGAAAAGCCGGCGTCAAGCGTCCGTAATAGCACAGCCGCTACATCGGAAGCGTTAGACACTGCAAGATTTTATACATCGCAATCCAAAACTGAGCAATAGCGACAAGTTGCTCCTTCAGCAGGTTTCCATAGCACGAGGCCTCCTAAACCGCCAGCTGAAACTAGGCAACAACGATGGGTTTCATCCACGCCGGTACACAGCAGATAGGGAGAACAGAAGGACGCAGTCGAACGAGGGATAGGACAAGCAGACTAATTCCCCATCGTAAACTCTCCCATTGCATGGCGGCAGGAACCAGCAGCAGGGCATGGCGTAGGGTGCAGATCGAATCTATCCCGAAGTGTTAAGGGGACACTGAAGTGATTTGTAAATATTGCGAGATTACTAGCGCAAATTCTAGTCCGGAATCCGTATGCCATGTTTCGACCACTCTGAGTGCGTTTGCCGGAATTCATTTATAGAAACATCACTTCGAAACTGCCTTCCTCCTCTTTGTATCCTCGCCAATTTTCTCTGGCATTTTCGTGTGACGTCAGTAGGAGATGATTTGGCTTGACTGCGCTAATGCACGGCTTACAGATCTTCCGACAGAGTCAGTCCGCCCAGCGCTTAGTCCGCCAGCCACCGAAGGGGCGTCCCAATTCGTTCGCTCAGTTTAAACTAATCCACGACAAGTTTTTTTTAATACAGGAATATGCCTTTATTTAATTTGTTAGTGTGCACACCGTATCAAGCTCCAATTCCAGGTCGCTCCACAAAAGCGCTTCACAAGCGCACACGCGACGCTTCGCTAACTGGTATGCTAGCAGGAAAATCTAATGCCAATTCAAGGCAGGAGAAGAGTCAGCGAAGTTAATATAGGTACTATGGAATTAAAATCATAAAATCAACTGAAGCTTTTACCGTAAAGTGTAAAACTGGGGTGCAGGAAGCACTTTTTTGCGCTGCGTTAACAACCACAGCGGTCAGCAGCGCAACCACACAACTGCGAACGCTTTTCCGTCTAAGAAATGCAATTGGTAGGCATGAGATATTGTGGAAATTTTGGGGACGCTTACTGCACGAGCGCTGTGCAACAAATAGTCATATAAGCTACTGAAATGCTAAAACTAAATAATAATGTATGCTGGTTACATATTATATACCTTATTTTTCCATCACCGACAGCGCTGGCTTGTGCCCGAGTGGTCTGGAGCGCTGGTATGTTATTTTGCAAGTGATAAGTAAGAATCCCCGAGGGTACATCCTTTTTTTTTAAGTTGATTTCTTCGTTGCCGGCGCAAATAAAATCAGGGTGTGTGGTGCTCTAGGGGGAAAAGCGTACCAGGTGACACTTAGCCGTAGATGGTTCTCGGCTCTTTTACCGCTGGACACAGTGATAAGGTGTGGACAGACTGACCGATCATTGCTCCCGTGATATCGTTAAAAGTTCGATAGGGTGTACATTCTCGCACATGTATTTGAGGTCACCAGACGGCTGCCACCCTGTGACTGTTGCAACCTAAAACATTTTGGTGGCCGCTGTTGCGATGCTGTTGCGAAAACCGTTTTCTTCACTTGGGTCAACAACCAAAAACCTGCCATCTGCCTTCCCTCATCGACGTTCGACCCGTCGTGTCCACTATGGCGAACTATGCTGCTGCTTGAGAAGCCCCGAGGTGACTGAAAGCATACCCTTTCAGTCACTTTGGAGCCTCCCAAGTGCCAACCGGCCAACGACACTGCTGAAAAAAGCAACGCTCTGCTCCTCGCACGGCAATCTTCGGAAGCGTGCCTCGCATCATTGTCATGCCCTTTGTGGCGTGTCTGACGGTGCTCTGGATGTCGTCTTCAACGACCCACCCGACTAGGATTAGGAGAGGGGAACATTGACATCGCCCCAGGCTCAAACCACGAAAACAGAACGGTGGCTTCTACCGTAGGCAGACTGTCTCACCCGAGTCAACCGTACAGTTATCTGTGCGAGAGGGAAACATACCTTCTCTGTGTGAGCGTGTGTTTGATGCAGCCCTGAATAGCAGCTCAGAGAAAGGGTGAAAGGAGACGGACCCAATGTCCCTATTTAATCTCTTGCGCGGAAGGGCGCACTGCCTGTTCTCTGAAAGCGAAGTGTATATACTCGTATAAAGATTTGTTTCTTTCCCCTTCAACTTCTCATCATGACTACCCCGGCAAGACATCAACCACGGTCCACTTCGACGACGCTAACCCTATTCGCAACACCGCTAACCCGCAATTAGCCACTGGGACAGACACACTGCCCTCCTACTTCATGCACAAAAGAACAGCAGTCAAAACGTACAGCCTCGTCGCTGCTAAGTGAACTCCAGTAGCATGTGGTACACAGAGATCGTCAAAACCTAGTTCAGGTGGACTCAAATTTTTCGTGTACAGACAATTGCAGACGCGTGCTACACCAAAAGTTTGAAGAGAGCGCGGGAGTACCGATCGGACAACTGAAATGCATATTGTCCGAGCTGAAGGATACTTTTCAGTCGTGGTTCATTAAAGACATTTTTAATAGTTCCATGACTCCGTTGTGTATCATTTAAAGTATTACGATAAGGATTTAGGAGCCAGCCGTATTAAAAAGGCGAGGTCTCGAATTGCGCCATTGACATGCGACCACACGATAATTTATACACTACCAAACGTGTGCCAGGAAGCTGAATCTTCAACATGAGATTTAGGTACAATGTACTCTATACGCGTCCAATTGCAACAAATCTTGGTCACCGCAATGTACTTTCAATTACTTTCTATCTGTAAATAACATTTCTAGCCCTACATTTCGCTCACAAACTTCCTACAAACAACTTGAGTATGTCACCGCAATACTGCTTACAAGGCGATATTTGGCGCTTTGTAGCGGCGAAACAACAAAATTAGTGCAACCTATTTTTGATATGGGTGTTAGCAACCTTGGCTTTAATTTGTGAATTTAAAAAAAAAATCGAAGGTGGCCTTTTTTTTTTAATTGGATTTCAATATACACCAAATTTCGCAACCTAGCTGCAATACAGCGCGTTTTTTTTCAAATTGAACCGCCTTTACCATATTAAAGAAAATTGGCACTGAGAAGCCACGAACATAGAATAATGACAGTAAAAAATAAAACTACCTAGCTTGTTTAGATGCAGAGAAAAAGAACAAATTGGGGACATTTTATTTTTTTTTCCAATTTGGTAATTTTTAGTAAAAGGAAGTCTTCCTGAAACCCAAAAACAAATACGTTAAATCATTTTAGAGGGGCATCGAAAGCCTTCACATACAAGGAACAAGGTTGCCAGCCACAGCAGTTTTTCTTCAATTGCGGTAGAACTTTCACGTTTTCCGCGAGCGGATCAACACGCCAGTGATCTTAGCCGGCTTTGGGAATTTGTTTGTAAAACAGAATCTTTTTTTCCAGAAAGTCGCTTCAGATGTGTTTTCCCCTGCGCAGAAAAAAGGAGCCGTAAACTATTCGAAAACACAAAGACGTCTACCGGACACGCCTGCCCCATCTCTCGTGAAAACACCCAGCAGCAGAAAGGCTTAGCTAACCGACAACAGTATGTCCCTAAACGGGGAATCATTCGCGTGACTGGTGGTGCCTTGTTTTTCTGTAAACCAAAACTTCATTCATACGGATACAAGAAT
Organism: Haemaphysalis longicornis; assembly: GCF_048455015.1. Classification (NCBI taxonomy): domain Eukaryota; kingdom Metazoa; phylum Arthropoda; class Arachnida; order Ixodida; family Ixodidae; genus Haemaphysalis; species Haemaphysalis longicornis. The sequence continues at coordinate 136,153,961 of NW_027526422.1, forward strand.
ATTTAGAGCCCTTTTTACCTCTTTTATATAACGTAATCGCTGACACGATACAATGGTCCTACCATTTTAAAAGAAGCCGTTCAACATTCGAATAGCCAAGAAAATGCTGCTGTTTTTCTGAGAACAACATACAAATAGGTTTGCGCTTTCCCGACGTTTTCCGCTTCCGTTTTAAACCTGGTTGAGGTGTTGGCATCTTCGCCTATTTGGAGTGCCCTAGCGGTTTGGTAGCTCATGTTTCAACTGAAGAAACGCAGTTTGGAGTAGCGTGTTCGCCTCGCAGGGGGCAGCCATGCTAGAATTCCGCGCGGAAGCGTAACATGCCGCCACGGTCCGCTAAGCGAGCCCGGCGAGCGGAGTAACTCACCTTCCACCGGAGCTTGCAACGCATGCCCAATGGCGCTCCCGCTTGCTATGGCAAGGGAGCTGACTGCCGAAAACGATCAGCTAAAGCTCTCGAATCTCACATTGGGTGCGGCTTGCGAATTCACTGCCGGATATCTATTACAACCAAGCTGTCAGGATGTATAACGTTGTTTATTCCTTGCATCCGTTGCCTGTGGGGTTCGTCGTGTGTTATTGTCTTACTCGCTGTGTTCGTTAATTTATTGCCATCTAACGTTTATGTGTCAATGTTTTTTTATTTTCGACGTAGTATCTTTTTATTTTCGACGTAGTATTTTCGACGTAGTAATCACATCCGTCGACGCGGTGATGATGATGACCCGTACTCTGCGCTGGCGCAAAAACGTACCCCGCAGGTCTTTCACATTGCGTCCGTTCGTATATAACTAAAGCACTTTCCCTGAACCTCACGTCATGCTGTTATAAATTAAAAAAAAAAAAGCCTTAACGCAAAAGTTGATGAGAAGCAAATCCGAGAAAGTCAATAAGAAACTTTGGAAAAGGCAGTAGCGACAGCGCAGGTAGCGCAAAAGACATAAAAACGTACATGCTGCGTATATCCCAGGCAAAAACAAATGGCTCCAATCCACGCCGGGAAGGTGAGTGGAAAGCAAAGCTGATACGACATGCACAACAACTGCCCATGCGACGTCACTTGAATTCACACACGTTGCTCTACAAAAATTGAAACGAGAGATTCTGCCAGCCGTTACTTGGAACTTGCGGGCGCGGCGTCCCGAAGGCAGCATCGTCGGCCACGGCCGGGCTAGAGCTGTGGACGCCGCCGCCGTAGCCAGGCCATGCGTCGGCAGAAAGATCACGAAGAGGAGCGTCTTTAGAAGGGTGAGACAGCTTAACCTAGCCATCCTGATGCACTGGCTCGGGGCTACATCACCACGCGACCCATGCGCAGACACTGAAACAATTTGTCATGCGAGCATAGTGATTCCCATTGATAGCAATTTAAAGAAGTCATTTTAGTAAGTTTGAGAAGTGTCACAAAGATTAGGAAACTTTTGTAATCGCTCTTTATCCAAACCATTTGTTTCTTTCGTATTTTGTAATACCTCTGAAAACAACCAAATTGGTATTCGCCAATTTAGAAAACAAGGTCCCTTTCGTGGCAAGCAGTGCGCAAAACACAGCGCTTCTCTAGTGGCAAGACATCTATCTGTACGTGGTTTCAACATTTTGTTTTCCCGCCCTGCAAACCAATTCTAAACGCATCTTTGCCGCACGACCACTTAATTCTATCGGGTCCGGGTTACTCAGGAGGTGCTGTCGAACAAGTTAATCATGCCATGCGAAGGAAGCGCAATAGACGCCAAGCTGCGCCAAAGCAGGCCCAAAACAACCGTACCTAAAGTAGACCACAAAGCCGAAGGAATCGTCCCGCGATGCGCCACCGTGGTCAGCACGGGGAATGCTGGTAATAGCGCCAATTCCCGGCGCCATCTGCACTGTCATCCGCCAGTGAAAAGCGCCCTCCCCATCTACAGCCGCGTTGGTAGGTTCTTGTAGCGCACGTCGTGACAAAACCATTCTCTGCGAGAGGTAGAAAGCTTTGCTTTAAAAAAACAGCTGCAAAACGACTCAGAAAATACCTTAACTGTTGTGGAGACGTCTTTTACTTTTACCAATATCAGGCGGGCTAACCTTTTTCTAGACGATCTGAATTCGGTTTAAATGAGTATTCTAAAACATCTTTCCAAATTATTTTGCAATGTATTATTGAATCACCTAAAGGGGCACTGACGGAAAAATTTTGCATCTTGTTTTTTTTTGTTGCAATAAGTAGCTAGTGACCTACTTACCACCTGTAGAAACCTGATTTGCTTAAGCGTGCGACAGTTGTTTAATTAGAGGCTATTTCAATGCGGCAGTCGCAGTTTCGGTTTCAGCGGGTGCCGTGAAAGGATGGATTTTGTGTGAACAAAGCTGACCACGTGACCAGCGGAGGGATATCACAGAGCAGAGCTGCCGTAGCACTGACGAATCCGCATCGCCGGCAGTTTCTGCGAATGCCCCCACGTACTGATCTCGTGAGCCGCTTAATTAAGCAGTGACCGTGGACGTGACGCAGGCGCTGCGAGTGCAAATGCTACCGCGGCTAAAGAACGACGCGCGACGCTCGAGACAGTGGGTGGCAAGACGCGCGCTGGGAGCAGCCGGCCGGCCGGCCTGCCTACAGGTCCGCCTACAGATGTGTTCGGCTTAGCACTGCGGCGGATATTCGATTGCCGCTCTCGTTAGCGGCGCAGATGACAATTTTTAATGCAACCCGCCATCGCATCATTGACCCCTTTCTCATATAAGATGTCATGGTTGGCAATTGGGTACAATTTCGTGCAGCGGTAACAAGCTATCACTCTATCTATCTGCGAAGTACTGCGCCACTTCGCGGCTCGCTCAGTGTGCTTTTCGTGTCTCCGGTGCGTTTTCTCGTCCAATGTAAATAAAAAGTAATAAAAATAGAGTGCCTGAAATCGCCGTCGAACTTTGGTCGCCTCCAGCAGCCCGATGAGCCGATTTGTTCTCGAGAGCAGAGGCTCCGCCCTCCGATTGGAGCGACGAGCCGAGCGAGCGGGCAAAAAACTCCGGCAGTGCGGAAGCGGCAAACACAACTAGTGACGTGTTTGGATGTTGTTTATTTACAAAATATCCACGGGATGTCGATTGCGCGTCGTCCTCTGCTGGCTGCTCGGTTGCGTTTCACACACTTTAACATTGATTTTAAATATGTTCTAGGCTGTATTCGCCGCTGATATTTTGGAGATGATGTATGTGTGTTCACACCAATTTGTCTCGGAAGTTATCTCGCCTTCCAAGTTCGTGTCAGTACCCCTTTAAAGGACGTCAGGTAAACGCCTGAAAAAATTCCATTTAAAACTGGTCGCTCGGATTCTACTAAAATCTTTTTTTTCTTATTACAGCTGCATTCAAGTTGTCTGATATACGACCATAGCGTGCTTTTTCTTCTCGCTCTACATGCCATTGTCGAATAAATTAGAATAAACTAGAGGAAGCCGTACAGCGCGCGGCATACCACAATGCACCAGAAACCTTCTGCGTATTACCATGCAGCAATGGAACACACCGGGCTTCTCGAATTCCCGTGTGTATATTCAAGATCCTCTTCTTTGTCGCCGTCTTACGTATGGGCTGTCTGAACGCCACTGGACTTTACTTTGCTGACTGTAGTTGGAAGTGGCCTTCACGAAAGCCTACTCCTTCCTCATCGGGATATGCCAGCAGCGCCCACTGGGACGCCTGTGGGGCGGAAGAGACTATAGAGCATGTGCTGTGTCGCTTCCCCGAATACTCGTCGAAGAGAAGCCTGCTGCCACGGGGCTCAGCCGATTGGACAATCGGCCATTTGCAGTAGAGAATATCCTAAGTCATCGGTCCCTACCATTGACTCCACAGTTGGCGACGAAAGCCCTTCTACGTTTCCTGAGCTAAACAATCTTGCATGAAAGACTAAAGTGCCCGAAACGGGACTAGAGTGCGCGCCTTCCCACTCCTACCTCTTGCACTTTTCCCGCCCTCTCTTTTATCCCTGAGCCCCACTCCCACAGAGCAGGGTAGCAAACCGCGCAGTACACATGCTTAACCTCCCGGCCTTTCTGTCCTTTCTTCTTCCTTCCTTCTTGCGTACATTTCATTCAATTCTGTGCAACACACTTGAAAGCACTGGAATGTGTAATTTGTTTCTTGATTGTGATTCATAATCATTGGTGTGAAATCACTTAATTTCTTTCTGTCTCGCATCGCTTTGTTGTTGGATTGCCAGCAGCGACGATTTTATTCGGGCATTCATTTGAAAAAGGGGAACGTTAAAAATGGGATCCAGAACACTGTAGTGCGACAACACGACAACTGAAACTTTTCCGAAACCGTTCCGAAACACTGGAACCGCACCGAGCAAAGGACAATGATGCCTGGAAATCCCGTCTTTAAACATTGCAAACGACACAGGAGTTTCCATATCACAGCAAAATTGGAATATAGAAAACAGCACCACTCGAACAGAACGACAAGAGATTTCCAACAGTTCGGCGCTGGGGGTGCATGCGCAGTATGCGCCCCTCTTATAATGGATTACTTAATCTTACAATTGGTTATCTACTAGTTCGAACCCACAACTTCTAAACGTATGCTTCATGTGGTCTGCTGTTATCGGTTCCTCAACAGGTGGTTTGCCCCCTTGCTATTTTTTCAAAGCCTTCTTTTCTTCTTCTGTCGTTACTGGTGGGATGTCTCTCTTTTCGGAGCTACTTTCTCGTTCGGCTTTATCCTGGATGTCCTGGCTACTGTACAGATCCCTATAAAACTCCTCGGCCACTGTGACTATGTAATCCCTATTTGTGATGACACTGTCTTGCTTGTCTTTAAGTGCATACATCTGATTTTTCCCCACGCCAAGACGCCTCTTCACTGCTTTCACGCTACCTCCGTTCTTTACAGCGTATTCGATCCTCTCCAAATTATACTTCTGTATGTCAGCTGTCTTACGCTTATTGATTAACTTCTAAAGCTCCGCTAGTTTTATTCTGTAAGCTGGGGTGAAGACTGTGATGACGCCATTTCCTATTTAGATCTCTCACCTCCTGGGAACGTTTACCAGTATCCTGTCTAGCGGTCTTACCTCCGACTTCTATTGCACATTCCGTGATAATGCGTGTAGGATTATCGCTCGCTTCCTGTGTCGTAAACTGTGCTTCCTCGGTTGGAGGTCAATATTGGTTCTGCTGCGCGATCCTGAATTCTCAACTTTCCGTCTTACTAATAGCCCATTCTTAGTTTACTGATAGCTTCTTTGGTACTAGCTTGGTACGGTTTCTCCTCAAGTCTTGCTTAATTCGAGATGTTACAATCCAGTGGTCTCTACACTTCACCCTAACGAGCCCTTCCACATTCTGCGCGACGCCAGGGCCATCGCTTAGTATGAAGGGTATTTCAGTTCTATGCTCCGCCTTTGTGCTCCTTCACGTCCGCTGGAGTTTGCGGAAGAAGGTATTCATGATGCGTAGATTATTACGTTCTATTAAGCCCCCTCTGTTTTTCCTAACACCCAGACCGTATTTTCCAACTGCCTTGTCTTCCGCCTGCTTCTTGCAAACTTTAGCATTGAAGTCTCCATTAACTACTCTATGTGTCTGTAGTTTAGCCATTGCCGACTCCACAGCTTCATAGAAACGTTCAACTAGCTGGTCGCCATGGCTGGATGTGGGGGCGTAGCCGTGTGCCCCTTGTATTTGCACCTCTTCATAAGTCTAATTACAAGACCGGATACCCTTTGATAATACTATAGTATATTCGTGTATGTTCCTAGCTATGCTTTTATTGACGAGAAAGCCCACTGCACGTTCTCTTCTGTCCACTAGACCACTGCAACATTGGACGTGTCCATTTTTCAGCACTGTATAGGTTTCACCAGTCCTGCTACCCTCACTAGGGCCTAATATATCCATTTAATGCTATATAATTCTTTGAACAACACGTCTGGACTCACTTCCTTAGATACAGTTCTCGTGTTAAACATTTCCAGGGTCAGAGTTCAAGTGTTGAGTACGCCAGGATCGAATGGAATTATCTGAGCTCTCAAAATTAACAGAAGTAAAACGAACGACATTTGGGCGCACAGTGAGCGGCAACAATGGAAGAAGCGTTGAAGCGATAAGGCAGCTTGAAGGAAACAAAGCGGAAACTGGCGATTGGCAGGACAGAATGTACCAACTCAGAGACGAGCAGGGTAACAATACACACGGCATACACGAGATAATGAAAGTACCTGAACAAGTTTACACCGGGCTATACGCCAGCGACGTTAGACCAGGAAAAACTACTAAGCGTAAAAGCGTAGCTGGTGATGTCCCTCTAGTAACCACAGACGATGTAGAAAAAGCTCTCATGGGCATGAAAAGAGGAAAAGCTTGAGGTGACGACCACACAACCGTGGATTCTTCGAAAGAGAAAGGTGATATTAAACTCTAAAAGTTCCTGCACTATTTTCCGAATGCTCAAGGACTACAAACGTGCCCATAGCCTGTACCAACGTCAAAATAATTGTTATTCGCAAGAACTGGGTCACCAAAGACCTCAAGAACTACACACACATCAGCCTACTCTCAGTTGTATACAAGCTGTTTACCAAAGTAATAGTTAACCAAATAGGGGGCAGCCTACCTTGCCAACAACATAGAGTGCAGCTTAGGTTTAGGAAAGCATACTCACTAATGGTTCACATCAATGCGGAGAATCAAGTAATGCAAAAAACCGCAGGGGGTAATAAACCCTTTCACATGGCATTTATATACTACGAAAAACCATTTGATTTAGTAAGCACTGCAGTAGTGCTGGAAGCATTTAAAGGCCAGGGAATATAGTCGACCTACATTACACTACTAGATGGAATATATAAAAGATGTACGGGCAGCATATTACGTAAGGAAGTACGACCGATCCGAAAGAGAGTATGACGGGGAGATACCATACCGCGAATCTGTACAGAGCTTGTCTAAGCACTGTATTCAGGACGCTTCACAGGGATAACACGAGGTTAGAGATAAATGGTTCCGAAATGGTTCCCAAACACAATGAGACCGAACCCAGAAAAGAACAATTATGCCTGAAAACCCAATCGTCAAACTTGACGTACGAAACAGAAGAAGGGGAAGACGCTAGAAGAAGCTAAAAGAATGTGAAGGCCAATAACTCGATGGCGAGACGAATGACGAAATACGCAGCAAAGAATGGACTCTAGCAGCGCAGTGAAGGAGTGCATGGTTGAAGGTCGATGGTAGAGGCCTTCGTTCTGCAGTGGACCTAGTAAGTTGTTTATGATGATGATGATTATGATGACTGTTGCGGATGATGCCCGAGGTGGTGCACGAAATTATTAATGACTGACGGGACGGTGCCACTGATATCATTACACAAAGGAAACTACTAGTCTCGAATGCCATAGAATTTTCTGTGACGTCGTCCACCATGACTGGACTGCAGCAAACTAAGCAGCAGGTCTCACGCCATCAGTGGTGAAGCAGGCAAGGAGAGACTGAAAGATGGTGGATAAAATCATGCGCTATGTTCTTTCAGCGCTATTTGGTCGAACGGATTTTCTTCTGGGAATAATTTGCCGTAGAATTTTTGTGAATATTTCTAATATTTTTGTAATATTCTGTTGCGTATTTGCACAAAGAAGCCTTACTTATCAAGACCTCATCAAAGCTGCAACTACCAAAGTAAACAATGGCCGCGTATCTGTTCGGTTCGCTGTAATTTTAGTGGAAAGACAGGGTTTTGTGCAGCTTTTTGCGACATAACTGGCTGTTCTGTCTACGCCGCCCACCTTCCAACCCTTCGCCTCCCGTAGTTCTCTTGACATAACAAGCTCTATGAAGGTTTGATAAATCTTTTCAAATTTCGCTTGTGTCACTACTTCTGCGCCATGTGTCATGACATTTTTTACCTATTGAATTTGAATTGAACTGACGCCACGAGGTCGAGTTTTGAGCCTCTTTGTACATACTTGTTGGAGAAAGTGTCCTCGCAGATAATTGGAGGCATGCCGGTTCGGCCGTGAGACCTGCCATGGCATCCGCAGTGGTGGTGGCAATAGAGTTTTGTAGATATTGTGACGATTCACATCAGTTGGACGGGTACATTACGGATGGGAATTCTCTATAATTGTGTTGAAGACGAAGAGGCTCCCTGAAATGTGAGGGTGCCTCGAGCGCCCTGTCCAGTTCCTGTGGACTCCCGTCCTGTAATAGAACTAAACTCGCCTTTCACTGTAACGATATAATGGCTACAGAGGACTGTCACGCCGTGATGGTCCGTCAAGACCGACGCGATGGGTATTAGTTGATTCGTATTGGTGATGGGTGGCTTCCGGAAAGCCCTATAGGTATGTCGCGTGGGTATATAAATAATTTCGATTTCTTCGTGCTTGTATTTGACAGGTTTGCTATTACAAGAAATATGCAAGGTCTTGGGAAGAAGCGCTTGGAAGTACATTTTTCTTACAACTGGATTTCGGATGCGCTCTCAGGCCGCTCTGAATGCAACTACAAAATAAGATTTGACATCCACCTAAAATGCAGCCCAACGGCTACAAAGAGCAGCAATGCAGCTTTCTCAGAAATTTCGCAGTAAGAAAAAATTCCACCTTGTCAATCAAACTCGCTTATAACCAAACTTGTAATCAGGGCTGGTTCAAGTCATTTCCCGCAGAATAAGCACGAAAACACAAAATACGACGCTAATGGGGCGAAATTACTTGAAAATGCGGTGTCACGGTGTCGTGCGGCATAGTTTTGTATTTTGGCAGCTGCGGTAAGCGCTAAATGTTTGTGACGACCAAACATCTCGTGACAACGCCGCTCCTACGTTGGCTTTTACCAGCCAGTGATGTGGCATGCGGGGAAGGTTGTCTTTTTAGGAGACTGCTCTGCAGTAATTTTGCCCAAAAGGGCAAATGCGAATTTTAATAGATAAAGGGAATCATCGTATTCATGGAATAAGCACGGCAGACCATCCAGTGCAATGTGGCCTGTTCGCAACCTTCCCGACCATCAAGGTGGTTTAAGTACACGATTGCAGTCGATTTGCTTCTTCTTCACCGCCGCCAAAACTTTTACTCCATCATTGTTGGTATAAGTGTGAGCTTAGTTAATTTTTTCGAAAGTGATATTCATTGGACATCACCTTGAAGGGGCGTACACTATGACGTGTCTTTCTCTTTCCGAGCAAGTGTTGCCGCGATTACGGAAAACGCTCGAATTCTTTTTTGGCCAATTTTGGCCAATTTCCCAAAGTGGGTATGCTTGCCTTGGCAAACGTGCGCCGGAACGCTGTGCGATCACCGCTACGCACGCACAAACGAGCGGGCGTTCGGCAATTTCTTGGTATTTGTAACTGCCGACAAGAAAAACTGCCACGTGCTCCACAGCTTCGCTGTTATAAATGGCCACAGGTGGCGGAAAACAGTAAAACACGTATGATATTTGTACCCGGTCATCACGGCAGGAGCCAAGTGTGTTAACACCGCGCTATCTCCGCACGTTTGCAGCAGTGGAACCAAAATTAATATTCTGTGTGCCAGGTAATATGTGACGCTGCTGAGCACGAGGTCGCGGGTTCGATTCCCGGCCGCGGCGGCCGCTTTTCTGATGGAGGCGAAAAGCAAAAACGCCCGTGTGTACGAGATTTCGGCGCACGTTAAAGATACCCAGGTGGTCAAAATTAATCCGGAGCCCTCCACTACGGCGCGCCTCATCGCCTGCGTTGCGTCGGCGCGTTAAACCCTACAATCAATCAATCAATCAATCAATCAGGTAATATGTGACGGCGCCTGAGTAGAACAACAGCACACTACAACTCTGATTCCATGGAGGCTCTGTCGTGTTACCAGTTAGTTTGTTCAGTAATTTCGCGCCGAAAGATAAAGAAACAAAACTGAAGACATGAATGTAAACTTCACATGGCAGCAAAGGGGGACGTGAAATTACCTGATGTGCAGATTCTAACATGCACCATTTTTGCTACAAGTTGGTATCAAAAAGATGTATGTTATAATCGGGCTTAAAGCCGAAATCGGTTTCAACTCAGATAGCCGCATTGCCAAGTACACGAACTCCTCCCAAAAATCCTGTTCTAAATCTACGCGGTAGAATCAGCGGATTTTTTTTGTTCAAATTTGTGAGGCAAACAGATCTGTGCGTTACAACCTCGGGTGAATTGAAATCATGCAAATACGGTAATTTGCACCAAAAGGTAAAGAACCCAAAGGTAAAAGTGAGACGCTAGCCCTACGGAGAAGCAAAGAATTATTCGTTAGTAATCCCCAGGCTTTCGTCTTGAAATCACGTAAACAGATTTAGTAGACCCAAGGAGCTGGGTTTTTCTTTGTCCGCTTCAATAATAAACTAAAGCAATAACAACTGACCACGTCATTGAAATTGTTCAATGGAGCCCCAATCATTAGTTGTACGAATTCACTCACGTATCTTTAGGTAGACATGCCAATAATGAAAAAAAAAAGTGCGCCGCATATTGTGTTTTCAATCATCAGAAATGGCTACTTAGCGCACCTTACTTCTCCTCGGTCTTTATCGCTTGCTCAAATCTGCCTTTCGAATCCCTTACGGTTCGGGGATGTTTGAAAGCGCAAAGTTTAGCAACAAACGAAAGCAACAATTGTAGCTTCGCCTTTATTAGGCGGCGTCAGCTGCGACGCCACAAGACCTTCAGCTGATGGCATACGCGGATCGCAGCGCGTGTATAAAAATCTGGTGCAGCACAAAAACGTGTGCTCCTTTGTACAGGTAACGACCGTGAATGAACTCCCTCGAGTACATTTTTCTTTTCAGCGTAAACATCGCTGACACCCGCGATGCGTGACTTGCGTTGAAAATCTCATGGGCTGCTCCAGGATGCAGGCCACGTAGGTCCCGTGTGCACTTCAAGAATTTCTACGCCTCCATCCGTTCCGCGCATGGCTTGCACGCAGTCGGGGGACGCGTTTCCTTGAACTGACCACAAGGACGCACAGCTGCGCTATTCCGTGCACACAGTAGATTAAAAAAAAAAACAGCACAAGAACGCTACGGTTCTGGCCGACAGAACCGGGGCAGCATTTGTAAATTTCTAAGCGTTTTGCTTTCTTCTTCATTTGTGCCTTAATGCAAAGTCTTTCTTTGTAAATCCGGGTTCGCACTGCTCTCTGGGGCTGTTAGCAACAAAAGCAGGTTGTTGCTTTTGTCGCCGATGGTAACTAATCAATCGTTGAGAGCGCTTTGTCATTGTTCTGCCTGCAATGTATTACAGTGAAGCTGTTATAGAAATTCTTACATTGTTTTAAGTGCGGCGCACTTTAGGAGCCCGGGATTTTGTTCCTCCAATGTCATTGAGCGTCCCGCCAGTCCAATGGCGCATACCCACTTAGGAAGGTAGGCCAAGAGGGATTTGTTTAGTCCTGAAACGAATTAGGTAAGACCAAATTGGGAAGCAGAGGAAACTTCAGTCAGTCAGGGAGCTCAGAAGAGAGAAAAAAGAATAAGAAGGGAGAAAACAAAAAGAAAGTGAACCTGACCAGAAAAGTAAACGTGCTCCTGGAGCGGCAGATGAGCCGTCTCTGCGACAAATGAGTCGACGGTGTGACACACATTTCCACGGCAGTCGGCCAGCCTTTCTGTGCCGCAGAAAGACAAAGGCACTGGAACGGACCATGGCAGCCTTAGGCGCAACAGGCGAGTTTCCAGCAGCCTTCTCCGATGACTGCCTGTTGGCATCCTTGCCCCTCTCAAGCGCTTATCGCGTCCGGGGGAAGGAAGTATTCGCCTATACAGTGTATACGAATGAAGCGTACACCACCCACATTATTTATAAATGGACAGCTCAATGTGGATCCAAACTGTGCCGATGCCCCCACTGTAGTCGTGAAGGCCCACCAAATCTTTATCACTTAATTTGGCTTTGTCCATTATTCGACTGCAATCGCTACCAGTTTTTAACTCTAGGTCCCGCCCCTGCGACTGAACAGGAACATGTTAGTCGGGTCCCCGACGATCCCACCACACTAGAAGCAATCACCGAGTACGCCCTTGAAAACGAACTTTACAAATCAGTGTAACGGCCTGGCAGACTTCCCCGTTCTACCTACAATGTGAACTGACTGCAGCGTGCACTGTTTTCAGAGTGAACTGTACATTTAAGTGTGAGCTGTGCATCTTAGTGCCACTGACTGACTTTTATGTGTTCATTTTGTAATTAGGACGCCAAGACTGCAACTGTGTTCATTGTGCGAGTTGTGACCTTCCCCTTTTCCCCTCATCCTTGCTCCCCCCAGGGCCCCATGGCCTCTCGTCTGATAAAGTTTTCCACTCACTCTGCTGTCTTTCCTCTATTCGGGGCGCATACCCATGTGGGACACAGGCCGAAACACAAGACATTTGAGGGGTAATTGTACACGAGTTGATTAAAACAGGTAAAGAAAAGCAAAACAAAGAAAAATAAATCAGCACAGACAGAAATAACATCAATATACAGAAAAATTCCGAGAACTTCGCAATTGGCATGTAAAGACTGAGGAAACGGCGAAGCCGGGGGTCTGGACTCGATTTAACTTGGCTTTTCTTAGGTCTGCACCTTTCCGAAGGAAAACATGGTTTTAAGCGAAGCTTTCTCACAGAAAGCTGAGCTGAATGAAAATTCCCAATCCAGCCTCCTAAAGACCAAGGGCCCTATTCTCGACTGCACAAATTGCCGGCATTTCGCCCATGTTTTTTTGCGTAAGCACGACGTAAGCAATCAGTGACGTGCTGCACCTATAGCTATGACGACATGAAGTGTAATTTGACGAGTCACTCATAAATATAGCTACCAAGGTATCAAATATTGTGCAAGAAAGATATAAAAACACTTGGCATGTACTATAAAAATTAAGACGGTAGCTGAGGCTGGCAAGAAAAACACATTTCTGGAGGTCAAATTTGGCGCCAACACCACAAGGCGATCGAGTAACGTTGATCCAAAAGCGAGAGAAAGGCGGATGCCGAGCTAAAGAACATCACACAATTTTTTTATCGTCTCTATTTATTTCTTTCAATCGCTTTTATTAATATAGCTGGGCTCTCTGTTACAATGCAAGCTTTGTTGCGTTATCACCTTCCCTGCCGCCACCGCCGCCACGCCATCCTCTGCTGCTGTGTTACAAGTTTATGGCGTGATCACAGTAAAAGACGGCCGCGACCATCGCTTCTATGACACATAACAGCAGCGAAGCGCTACGCCTGATAACCGCGGAGCACACCGATGTCGCCGATTCACTCATTCGTCAAGCTCGACTGCAATCAGCGCTGTAATGAACTAAATCGTCACTTTTCATTGTTATTTTTCTCTTGAGTTCGATCATGTGACCCAACAGCTTACTAGGACAAGTATGGACAAATGCCATGCATTGGGTTCTCTTTGGCATGGAGAGGCTTGTACTGCCCTCTTATGTTGCGGTTACGGCAAACAAATAATTTTTATTTCATTGCCAAACATAAAAGCAAAATACTGCATGTTATTTGTATGTCCCATGATCGCTGACTTGGAAGCAGTTGAAACTATACTTTGTTTCGGTAGGAAACATGCTTTAAACAGCGCGCATGCGAAACTGCGCCTGCTGCAAATTGCCGCACATTTCGCGGCGCCGTAAGCCGGGGCAATATTGTGCCCTATTTTGCTTGTATTTTGCGACAAAAACAGCCGCCATTTTCAAGCTGTTACGTAGCATTACGTCACTTTTACGCAGGCTGAAGTTGCCAATGCATGACGTAATCGTTCCCGCCAACTGTTTAAATTACGTCACGCCTTCTCAGCCAATCACAGAGGGGGTGTGTATTACAAGCAGTATTGTTGTTGAATAGCAAAGACAGGCTTACGTTGTCATGTCCGCCGCATTTTGTCTGGTTTTTCATTGCCGGCCAAGAATTATTCGCCTTTAGTAACGAGAAATAAGGCAAACTTTAGAACTGGTGTCCGTAGACGACATGAAACGTCAAAATGACGACAGCACACACAACCGCTTTGTCAACCGGAAGCACGTGACCAAAATTGAAAGCCAATCAGAAAAGACTTCCGGAAAATTGCCTGAATTGCCGGCAATTTGTGCAGTCGAGAATAGGGCCCCAACATTCAAATTGCCGAAATGGGAAGCCAAAGTCCCCTTTAACTCAACCAACATCCAAAGCCAACGCCCGCTCTACGAACCCACACGACATGCTCTGCTCGCCGATTGCGATGATAGCACAATCGTATACGCCTCTAGCTTCGCGATGGCTGTGCCGCCTGCCACACCTTCAGCACCGCGATTACGGGATGAGCGTTGGGTGGCTGATAGAGGCTCATGCAAAGTTGTGATTCTCTTACGCTTCGTTTTGCCTTTCCGCGTTCCGAACAACTTTTTATGCTCATGTCTGTAAGCAAACAGTACCTTTCGGTAATTTCAAAGAGCAGCTGCGGCTTCGTAGTGTGCTCGAACGCCAGCAAAAGCTTGCCGAGGGCGCGATTCGGCGCGCGTCCTGAACACTCTGATGGTAGTCAACGACGGCAGCAGCATATGACCACTGTCCCCTCCGAAAACTTGAGACACAGTGATTTATATTGACGCCTTGTTTAGGCGTGATACTGGTGCAGTATCACGCTCAAATTTTCTTCTTGCAGCGGGGTCAGCAAATGCGGCATTCGTTTCGAAGATATAATTCATAGAAAAATCTGTTCGGGGAGGTGATTATAGCAATAACGTACAACCCCTTGTGGCTTTAAAAAGAGTATAACCCTCTCGAATATGTTAGCATAGTTTAAGGCTATACGTCGTTAAATATGTACACACTCATGCCTCATAACAGAAAGCAAGGAAATTTAATAAAACCACGGAATTATGAATGGAGTGCAATTCGGGAAGAAACAGTGCTTGTGTACACGGAATAATAAATGGTGTGCAATTCGGGAAGAAACAGAATATCTCGTACGGGAATGAAAAAAAAAACCCAAAGCAGCTTAGGAAATGGTAAGGACGGTGTCTAGACGTAAGCTAGGTAGGACGCACCATACCCAACTAGATAAGGAATTCACTGCAATTCATCTGAACATGGGGGGACGGGGACGCCTAACTATGGTTTGTCAGACGGCAAAAGGAAATCAAGGAATGAACGTTTTATTACTCACACACGCAGGCTGTGTCTTCAGTTTCCGTATGTTTTTCGAGATCAACGAACAATGATCATGGGCGGACGAATCTTGGGAAGTAAAAGATAGCCAGTTCACAAACCTTAAAACGTGTAGTTACAAGAGTGTGGCATCTAATAACACCATCTGATTTTAGTTTGTGCTACTTTCTGGAGGATCCCTGTGTCATATGGTGACGTTTCCAAGAAGCGTTTATTCGCGGATATGGTTTACTTCATCGCCGCCCTGACCGCGGGGGATATCTGTCGGAGATGATGAAAGCCGTCAAGCCGAAGCACAACTTTAAAGACCTAGCACAACCATCTGAGGAAACGCATCTTACAGAGAAACTGTTAGTAAATTACATGCAGTGGAGTTACAATGACCTTCATGCAAATGTCAGCTTCGAGATGTTGGTCTGTGAAACACACATGGCGCTCATACAGACCGCATGTACCCCCGTAAGATCGTGTCAGAAACGTTTAAACTTTCGTAAACACACCACATTTGCGACCATACTGATTGCTTCACATTATTATGTACTTCAATCACGTGCAAACGGTAAATCTCCGCGTTGAACGTCTCCAAAAGCAGCGGCGGCAGGGGTGAGCGGGCTGAAGCGTCCCGCGGCTGCTTTCGACACGGCCCGCTAGGGAATTCAAGCGTGCGAGGCGTAAAGACGCCGGCTTCATAACGCGATAGAACCAGGTTCGATTCGGGCCATGGGAAGTTTTTTTTTTCTTGAAGCGCCCACTCCCGCACCAGCTAAGTAGGCTCATTGCCTCCTCGCCACCTTCCCTCACACTTCTTGGCTTAGCTAATTTCCCCTCTCCACTTCGCGGAGCGGAGTTTTCTGCTAACGATCCACACGGACCAAGCTGAAGTTTAAACAGTTCCGATGGTACAAATAATAAAAACCCAAAAAACTAAACCAAAGCACAAATCAACAGAAGATACACACAAGGTACTCACCCAAATAGCGCTAGAGATACACTGGCGAATCAATGCTACGCACTTCCGACAGCTTTCAAGCGTTGAGTGGAACTGAATCCATATTTTGCTTTTATCGCCGGAGTGCCGTCCGTTCCCTGTGCAGTCCGTCCTTTGTCATTGTCTTATTTGCGGCCATTGTCTTATTTGCCTATTTTGCTGTGATCAAACAATTATTATATTAGGGTTCCCAGTTGCGACGCAATCTCTTAGCCGAGGAGCTAACTACCTATAAGCCCTCAGAATTGCTGTAATCACGTCCGCCGACTCAATCGTGATGGTGACCTGTATTGTCCTTGGACTAACCGCACTTGGACTAACCGAGTAACCCACCCTAACTTTTCATGTCCTCGACCTTGCACCCGTTCGTAACTGCAACACCCTTCCCTAAACATGACGTAATTAATTCATTGATTATGATGATTAGCGCATCGACGCTACAGAGGCGATAAGGCGCGCTGTAGTGCTGTACTCCGGAATAATTTTGACCACCTGAGGATATTCTACGTCCTCCGAAATTTTTAACACACGGTCATTTTTGCTTTTCGCTTCCATCAGAAAAGTGGCCGCCGTGGCTAGGAATCGAACCATATTTTTTAGGTCAGCCTCACAACGCCATAGCCACTGAGCCATCGGGGTGGGTAGGTGATGTCATGCTGTTATCTATTTTAGTAGGCAACCGTTAACGCAAAAGCAGACGAGAAGCAAATGGGAGAAATGTCAGTGGTGGAGAGAGAGAGAGATAAAGAGAGAGAAAGAGAAAGGGAGAAATAGAATACAACTTATTGTCTTTTTTATAGAAGAATGCCCCGCGCGCGAATGCCTGGTGTCTTCGCGCTATCCGACTACGGTCAATTGACCCATGGTTCCAGGCAGCATCCACTGGCATTTCAAGTTTGGAATAGTCATTCGCAACAGTCGAGGGGCTAGACAGGTGCCTTTTGAGGAGAGAAATAACCTGAGGTTAATAAACCCATTCTTCTCGAAACGAAAATATATGAAAGGGTCACGGAAAGTTCTCAACGGTAAAACGAAAATGACTTCATGTTACGTGACAACAAAGGTATTGTGCAGTTGCTAGACAAGATTGAGAGCAGCGATTAGAGAATCGTGAGGTTGAGAGCAAAACTTAATCTCAATGGAGAAAAGAGTAACCTTCCGAAAACTAAGAAACCTGTTCGCTATGTGCGTTCAGCACTAGCTGATCGAGCTGAGTTTAAATGGCTACTCAGGGGCTCTAGAATATTCCACAATACTTTTGTAAATTGCGGATGGGTGTTTGTATATAGGGGCCGCACATATTAAGACGTCATCAAAGCTGTCATTCCGGAAAGAAATATTGCAGCGTATCTGCTCGCCTCCCGGGAAGTGTCGTGGAAGGACTATTGTCTTCTGCGGCCCCTGCCATGTAACGGCCTTTGCTGCCATGTAACGGGCTTTTCTGCCATGTAACGGCCAAACAGCTACAGGCTCCTCGCCTCATGTATTGCTCCTCCAATGGTTCAGGCGCTGGACGTTTTCTAAAACTACATCAAATTTTGCGTGTCGCAGTACTCACGCGCCATATATCGTGACATTTTTCCCTGTTGAACTTGGATTTAGTGCCACCACAAAGTCGAGTGTCCAGGCCTTTTGTGTTTAATGGGAAGAGAAATCCGTCGTATGGTACTCAAACTGAAGAGTGAGCACGAAGGTTAGTAGAGACCCCGACAAAAAGAGAGTGCAATGACGAGTGAGTACAGACGTTAATGGATGTACTTGAGAGGAGCGTACTCACGATCACAGTACTCATGAGTACTTCTCGCTAGTGCAAGGACTCTTGAGCACCGCACTCCCCAGTACTGTACTCATGAGAACAGTATTCACTCATGAGTACAGTACTGGTAAGTAATGAGTACCGTACCTCATGAGTCATGAGGTACTGTACACTGATGAGGCACTGTACTAATGAGTCATGAGTACAGTACACTCAAGAGTACAGTACCTGATGAGTAGTATTCACTCATGAATACAGTACTCGCGAGTCATGTACTATGTGTACATGCACTCGCGAGTAGTACTCATAAGTACTGTAGTCGCGAGTAGAAACTTGTGCGTTTTATGACGCACTCGATTCTCGACGTGCCTGCACGTTTCTCACGCATTTCGCGGTGCGCCTTCTTAAAGGAAGATGAAATGAGGTGTTGAGGTGGAAAGTTGCACCTCTCTCCTTTCTCTCTTTCACGGTGTTGCTGCTCTCGGCAAGACGACGTCACGGGGTTGCCGTAGTGAAAGCCCGGGCAAGCATGGGTGGCTTCCCTTAACTTTCTTTGTTAAAATTGTTCATAGACCGGGGCTGCGGAGGGTGCTAGCATGCACAATGCACGCGGAAGACACTCTTTCTCGGTCTTCAAATTCGTGAACCAGAAAAGTTTTCTTCTATTTCAGTTAGACGAAATGGTGAAAAGAAAACCAGGAGAACCAACTCGGACAGGCTGGAAGCGTTTTCTGGTCTCTGGTTCGGGCTCAGTCGAGAATGTAGAGATAGTGAAGCTCTTGAAAGCAAGTAGCCGATTGCCACAACGAACTAGTAAAAAAATGTGAGTACTAGTGGATGTCAGGTGAGTACAGATTGAATACAAGTGAGTGAAGATGAGTTTAGTACGAGTGAGTACAGATGAAATACGAGTACTTGTACGGAGTTATTACTGTGAGTACGATCACAAATGAGATGAGTGAGTACCAGTGATTTTTATATAGACGAGCTTTCTGATTAGGAATTTGAGTAAGTACAGCGTGAAGGAAAAAAAAATTGCGATTTAGCTTAAGTGAGTTTTTTCAGTTTCAGCAACCTGTGTTTCTGACTGCTGTTAAAAATTTTGTATATTAACGTCACGAGAAAACCAGCCCAGAGGAAACTTTTCTTCGTTTTTCCTACAGATGTCCCTCCTTTAATTTGCTAATGTATTCGTCAGTTGGCATCCCGTTCGCTCCTATTCTGTTTACTGCCATTATAAAACAGAGGTTAACCCTATGCCTCCCACAACTGCCTTTTACTGGCTCCTATGATAAATGTTATAACATTCTACGCCATTGCTGACGTACGCGTAAAATCGCGGCACGTACGCATTCTGTGGTTTTCAGCCGCTTTATTGATCGGCGTGAAAAAATTTCATCCAAGTAAGATCTAATCAGAAGTCCACAGGTACGACGTTACTCAGAGCAACACGCAGGGCTGTCAAGGTCGCTGCGAAGCCCGCCTTCTTTCTTGACGGCATAAACCCTGCGGCCACTGACATTCCAAGCTCATTTGCTATGGGGATGAAGCGCCGGGTGGTACCGGCCACTGTTGCATGTATTTCTTTATTTTTGGCAAAAGTCGAAGTCCTTCTGTCACTTTCGCCTTTCCTGTTTCATCTTCTCGGCTCGCTGTAAAACTTGTGCAGTGCCACCTACAAGCTGTTTTGTATAAAAGGCTGCCCTTGCGGCCGCACCTTCAGCAGTTGGAACAACAGCAGCTGACAGAGACCATGGTAAGCCCTTCTATCAAGGATCGCTCATACAACTTTCTATATCACGAACTCTGGAAGGGGTGTTAACTGCATAAGCGATGCAGCCGCAAAACTCAACTTAGAAATTTGTAAAAATAAGGTTTTAGAATAGTGACAAACGGGAGCATTGCCACAATGGCCAGTTTATTACTAACATACGATTTATAGAACAATGTTCACCCTTCCATGCGCTTATGCAAGTTAGCTTCTCTAAAATCATATCATGTCCTACTACTTACCCAGTTGAAGTCTTTATCCGATTACCGATGTTCAAAGTTATGTTCTAAGTAAATTTTAAACAAACGTACTTCTCGGCTTTTTTTAATGGTGTTCGGCTGATACCACTCACTGCACACGTGAGGCATGGCGCTAGGATACAACTGTGTTTCTGAGCTTTACACGGACGCTTATGAGTTGTACATGAGATCTGTCATTTTTTGTGCCAAAAGGTGTCATTGCTAAGTCGAGTATTTGTACCCTGGCCTTCAGATTTATATAAAGCATTCTTTACGGTATGAAAGCGCGAGCGTGACTTGGGTAAACAATTTTGAACTGAAAAACTCCTTGACTCAAATCGAAATTTCGGCTCACTTTGGAGTGCAGCATTAACCTGTTTTGAAGCAGCGGAGTTTCATCGTATCCGCAAAGTTATTCCTGCGGCACTTTTTTTGCCAGGCTCTTGTAAAATTCCAACAATGTCAAATGTTTGTACAGGAGGTTGTTTTGTCATCACTAGCACAGTGTCATGGGCTTAGTATTTCGAACAATATATGTCCCCTAATTCTTGAGCATGTTTTTCATATGCTCTGAGACTGACCTGTACCAGGACATTTCAGTGTGTGTCACGCTACTCTGCTGCAAAAATTCTGAGTAGTCTGAAAGCAATACTGGATGAGCATACGCTAGTGTGATTTCCACTAATCCTGTTCTAAGGCGAACAATAAACAACGTTGTTCTCGCTTTCGGCGAACTGAGAATTAACCCGAATTATGAGTACCAACAACAAACATATCGGGGTTAAAGTAGAGTTCTAGACTAGTTAGACTGTATTGAAAAAAGAAGAAAAAATAGGAAAAAAGGGTAAGGCAAGCTACGACAATACAGTGCCGCATAAGGGTAGGGCAAGGCAAAAAATAGGGTAAATACAAGAAAAGACCACACCGATCTATATTTTTCCAAATAGAACCTCTTGTTAAACCCCACAAATTCAATTGATGTAATGACTTCGGTTGGAGTAGTTTATCTTGTTCACATTTTCCCAACTTCAGTTTTGACCTAACTTAAATCATTGTTCAAAACGTTAATTCAACTGCAACACAAAATTACACACATTCTAACTTTTTAAAGTATACTACTTTGCGGACAAATGCCATTTCTTTATTGGCTTTTTTATAAAACTTCCAACAACCCTATAAATTTTATTATTTCGTGAGCAACTTCCATACCTGTGTAAGCCTTGGCAGATTAATTCCTTCAAGAGCTTGGCATTTGACTACAGAGCTTTTCCCATACACTATACAGGGGAAGATAAGTTCCCTAAACCAGCGAATGTCTTCCTTTTCAAGGCACTGCTTATGGAAAAAAATGATCTCCGTAAGAATTGTAATGCAACTTGATCCCTAGAGAGGATAACACATTTAAGTCACATTTCCCGCTTTGGTTTTGGCAGGCGCATAACGATGTGGGTCAGAATCACTTGGTTATTGTTAATGCTTAGTCGATTTCATCGATCAGTGTACATAACTACTCATTACCTCACACAAACTTTTTATCTGAAAAATGATTCGTCATCTACAACTGACGGTGCAAATCATTTCCTACCTTTTTGCTGTGCAGATCCGCGCCTGTATCGTCCTTGCCCTGGCCACCAGTGCCCTCGCTGGCTACACCGGATTCCCCGGCTATGGCCTCGGCTATGGCCTTGGACATGGCCTTGGTTACGGCGGCCTTGGATACGCCGGCTATGGCCTGTCCCACTATGGCCTTGCCCATGGCGTCGGTTACTCTGGTCTCGGCCTCGGCTACGGCTACGCCCCAGCCGTCGGCTACCCCGTCGCCACTCCAGCTGTCTCCAAGACCGTGTCCACTTACACCGCTGCTCCGGCTGTGACCGCCGTCCACCACGCCCCAGCCGTGGCCACCGTCGCTCACGCTGCCCCCGTCGCTACCTACGCTGCTGCCCCAGTTTCCGCCTACTCCTTCGCTGCCCCAGCTGTTGCCAAGACCGTGTCAACTTACACCGCTGCTCCAGCCGTGGCTACCATTGCACACGCTGCCCCAGTGGCTACCTACGCTGCTGGCTACCCCACTTACCCCGCCGTGACCAGTGTCGTCCGCCCAGCCTCAGTCGTGGCTGCGGCCCCAGCTGTCACCACCACCACCGCCGTCCACCACGCTCCAGCTGTGGCAACCGTTGCCCACGCCACCCCAGTCGTCGGCTCTTACGGTTTCGCCCATGCCGCCCCATTCGTCGGCACCTACGGTGTTGCCCACGCCGCCCCAGTCTATGGCTATGGTGTTGGCCACTACGGCTACGGTGTCGGCCACTACGGTTTCGGCCACGGTCTGGGCGCCTACGGCCTGAACTACGGCTACGGCCTTGGCTCTCCCTTCCACTACAGCGCCCTCCTCCGCAAGAAGAAGTGTAAGTATCTTTAGTTCGTTTTAATGTTGTAATATTTACCACGAATAACACCGGGGAGATTCTAAATGGGTACCTTTTTCCCAGACGACCACAAGACTAGACACCCCTATTGTTCGGTTCCATAGAAACCATCTGCCATGAAGCGGCGCGTTCTACTCTTCTTGATTTCATTTTTATACCTTAAATTGTGGCCATTATTGTTGCCTTGCGCCCTTTATTGTGATAGTCTCTGAGTGAATTTTTAAAGATAGTAGCGCAAAGACCACAGATGCTGTAACGCATAGAAAATAGTGGTACAAAATGATACTGCTGTCGTTTGAAGAATTAGTCATTGTGCTTTAAGAGGTCCAAAGAACCCTCATACTAAGTGTGTTTTTCTCCTTCTTTCAGAAATCTGCTTCCCAAAAGCGGGCTCTCTCATCTTCAAGAACTAGGATGTTTAAACAATTTAGCAGGAGCATCGTTCCCACTGCCGTTACGGTCAGATGAAAGAGCGGCCAAAATAAAGTATGACACTGTTGAACTCACTTGTCCTGCATGGTTTTTTTTTGTTATTCGGAATGAACGCGTATTTTTCAAAGGTTATGACCAGCTGAGTGATATGGCCGTTGAAGAATTGAAGCTGAGCGCTGTGCGAGGCAGCAGTTTTTAGTAACGTCCCAAATGGCTAACCATTGTGCCTTCACAATTTCTGAACTGCAAATAGAGTTGTTAAAATTTGTTTTCTTAATTAAGAAAAATAAAGTTTGCACGTCTATTTCATTTAACTATGTGGTCTTCGTAAAGTGTAGTCAAAATATTTGTTTCAGGGAACCCAGGAGTTCTCATGGTTCTTAGTTCCAGAGGGAAGGGCTGAACAACCGCCCGGGGCAAGTTCAATCACTACCTTAGCAATCACCTTCCATCCTAGAAAGAGAGAGAGAAAGACTTTATTTATGGCCAGCAGGATGTGGGAGGTCGGGCTGCGCAGAGCCTCCACATACCACCCACGTTCACGACGTCTTCGGGACTAGGCGTCCACGTACAGGGCGCCCGTGTCCTTGGCGTGCGTTGCGGCGAGAGCGCGGGCCCTCGCTTCTCTGCGACCTCGTTTGCGGTCGGGATGCACGTTGCGGAGCAGCGGGAGGCTCCGGAGTCGCAACGTCACCTCCGGCTGGAGCTGCTGCCGCTGCTGTTGCTGCGCTGTCTCGTTCTGCTGCGACGACGTGCCCGCCAGCCCGAGGCGTTCCAGGGTACGCCTGCCCGAGCTCGTGGTGGCGAGGCGCTCGAGTTGCGCCGTTCGTTGGGCCTCGCTGATCTCCTCGAGGGTGTTGTGCACCCCGAGCTCGAGCAGCCGGGCCATGCTGGTGCTATTTAGCAAGCCCAGGGCCGTCCTGTACGCCTTGCGGATGTCCGCGTTGATGCGGTCCCTCTCCTGGCGCAGCCAGAAGTGGAACGCCCCGACGTAGGCGACGTGGCTTATCGCGAAGGACTGGAGCAGGCGGAGGAGGCTGGCCTCCTTCATTCCATTGTGCCGCGTCGACACCCTCCGGATGAGTCGGGCCCCCTCGCCGATCTTGGTGACGAGGCGGTCCACCGCGGTCTTGTTGCTTCTGCTGGCCTCAATTTGCATGCCGAGGACCCGGAGAGTGGCGACCCTGGGGATGACTGTGCCGTCCTTCGTTCGTATGTGGATGTTTGCCGATTCGTCTGCCTCTTTCTTGCGGTACCTGCCCGGCGGTGGGACGATCAGCAGCCAGCTCTGACTTCTGCGGCGAGCACCGCAGTCCCGTGCCGATGAGCTGGTCTTCGATGGCGTTCACCGCTGTCTGCAACGCGTCCTCGATGTGGCCGTTGCTGCCCCCGGGGACCCACAGCGTGATGTCATCCGCGTAGATGGTGTGGCGGACCTGCGGGATCTCCGAGAGCCTGCGTGCCACGCCGATCAGGACTAGGTTGAAGAGCAGCGGTGATATCACCGAGCCCTGGGGGGTTCCCGTGCTCCCTAGCTTCTTTGGCGGCAGCTGTAGGTCGCCCGCGTGTATTGTGATGGTTCGTTCCGAAAGGAAGTCCCGAATATATTTATAGGACCTTCTGCCCATGCCGAGGCTGCTGACCTGCGCGAGGATGGCGGAGTGCTTGACTTTGTCAAACGCACTCGGCAGGTCCAGCCCCAGCACGGCCCTGTTGTCGTGGGTGCGTACGGACGCGTCCAGAATGTCATGTTTTAACTGAATCATTGCATCTTGTGTGCTCAGTCTCTCCCGGAAGCCGAGCATGGTGTCCGGGTAGAGTCTCTCCGATTCTAGGTATCGTTGCCACCTGTCGTTCAGTATGTGTTCTAGGATCTTCCCCACGCATGGCGTTAGGGAGATTGGGCGCATGTGCTCTATGCTCGGCGGTTTGCCCGCCTTTGGAATGAGTACCGTCTTCGCCGTCTTCCACTGCTTCGGTGGTGTTCCCGAACGCCAACAGCGGTTGAAGTATGTCGTCAAGGACGCGATGGCTCCGTCGCCGCGGTTTCGTAGGGCCTTGTTCGTTATCCCGTCGTGTCCGGCCGCCGACTTGCAATTGATGCTCTGGAGCACAGCCCGGACCTCCCACTCCTCGATTTCGCAGTCGAGAGCCGGGTTGTCCACGCCCGCGTATTCGCCGTATCGTTCGACGGGGATGCTTGGGAGGTACTTGGTATCTATGCAGTTTCTCGTCTCTTCTTCTCCCAGCGCATTGGTTGCCGCGTGTATGACCTGCGCGAGGCGGTGTTGCTGGTAGCCCTTCGTGCCGTTCTCGTCCAGGAGATGGCGGAGTAACTTCCACGTTCTCCCCTTGTGGAGTTGGCCGTCCGCTTCGTTGCACACCGCATGCCAGCATTGGGTGCAGAGCTCCCGGCTGTACTTCTCAATTGCGCGGCCGAGCGTCGCTATTCTCTTGCGGAGGCGGTGGTTGTTGCGCCTTCCCCGCCACCTCTTCTGCATCGACCGGCGGGCTTCCAACATGTCCGCCAGGTGGTGGTCCATGCCGGGGCAGTCCTCGTCTACGTCGTGTTCCGACGTCACGTCCTTCGCTAGGCAAACGACATCGCTGGTCCAGTTCTCGATGTCTGTGATGTCTTGTGCGGGCCCTTCTTCTTCGACTCGCGCGCGGAAGAGATTCCAATCCGTAATCTTTTGTCGGCGGCGATCGCGCTCGTCTCGGTGTCGTGAGGACGTGGGCAGCTCGATCTCTATCACGAAGTAGTCGCTGCCCAGGTTCTGGCCCGTGTTTCGCCACTTTACGCCTCCTTTGGTTGTGTTGGCCGCCCGGACGAACGTGAGGTCCGGGGTCGTGTCCCTGGTCACCGACGTGCCGATTCGGGTGGGAGCCGAGGGGTCCGTGTGTAAGGTGAACCCCGCGTCCGCCGCCTCGTCTAGTAGTTCCCTGCCCTTGAGCGTTGTGCGGGTGTATCCGAGCTCCTTGTGAGGAGCGTTAAAGTATCCGCAGATCGCTATCGCGTCTCTCGGTTCCGCCGCCAGCGTCTTGTGCAGCATGGTGCGGAACTTTTGCTGGTGGTGCGCGGGATTGCTGTATACGTTCATCACGAGGATGGATTCCTTCTTCTTTCCCAGCACCACTTCGGTCGAGCAGTATTCCAGCGCGCTCAGTCCGAGGAGGTCCTCGTGCTTCACGAACGGGATCCCCCTCCTTACGAAGATGCAGACGCCTTGCGCCACTCCCTTGCCGCAGGCTCGCGCGCTCGGAGGGCTCGCGTGCGCCCTGTAGCCAGAGAGGGACGGGGCGTCCTCCGCGTGCGTCTCTTGCACCATGATGACGTCCGGGGGCTTCTCGGCACTCTGGATGATTTGGAGTAGCGTTGCCTTGCGGCAGTGGAAATCGTTGGTGTTCCACTGCCATATTGTGATCTTCGAGTTTGCCTTCTTGGGTTGTCTGTTCATGGTGTTGATGTTCTCGAGTTATCGGTGTGATTGCGGTCTCCGGTTGCCACCACGTCTTCGTCGCGGCCGAGCGTTTTGTATGAGAATTCTTTGCGCATCGAGCCGTGTGTTCACGCTGCGTTCGAGCTCGTCGATTCGAGCGTCTAGTCGCGCGCTTAGACAGTCAACCCTCTTCTTTAATTTGTCGATTCTATCGACGCAGCGCCGCAGTCGAATCCGGTCGGCGGCACGCATTCCTTCTTGGGTTCGCATTTCTTGTTCGTCTTCTGCCGTTTGAGGGACTGTTTCTTTTCGTCTTCTTCTTGGGCCTCCATATCAGCTACGTGGTCTTCCTCGGTCACTCCAGGTGGTGGTGATGGTGTTGGTCTCCTTGCTTTCTTCTTCGGCTGTGGGTTTGCCGGTGTTGTCTGCGGCGTTGGCTTTGTGGGCGTTGTTGGCTGGGGTTGGCTTCGCGGCGAGAGCGATTGGGGTAGCGGAGCCCGTCCCATCTCCCATCCTGGTTGGGCCGGCGCTTTCCGCTGTGGTTGCTGCTGCTGTTGCTGTTGCGGTTGCTGTTGTGGTTGCTGCTTTTCCCGTGCGGCCACGAGACGCTGCAGCTTTTCGTTTATGTCGGCCAGTTGTAGTCTCAGTTGCGCATTTTCTTTCCATAACGACGTGTTCTCAGCATGTATCCTTTCTTCTGGTGTGGTTCGGCGATTCATCTGTGGTTCTCCTCTCGCGCGTTCACGTTCTGCTCTGCTCGGCGTTCTAGATCGGGAGCGGGCTCGGCGCGCAGGTGTTGCCTTGATCACGTCAGCCCACTCCACGCGTCCACATGATCGTGACGCGCTTCTACTCCGGCTCCTTCCCTTTGCCCCTCGATCGGCGGAACAGCTGGTGTCACCACGCGCGCGATTGTGGCTGCGCCTCTCTCGGCTGCGTCCCTCCTCGCGACTGCGGCTGCGCCCTCGCTTCTCCGTGGCGATGCCTAATGGCGGGAAATTGCGGTCGTCTTTTCTCTCGGGGGCCCTGCTTTCCTTTCGCTCCCATTGCCGCTGTTTCACGATATATGGGATCTTGAATTTGTTTGTGCAGCCCTGCATTCCGGTCGTGTGGGGCCCTCCGCACAGTTTGCAATGCGGTTTGCACTCTAATTCGTGTTCCTCTCCCAGGTCTCGTTTGCCACACGCGAGGCTTAGCCGACCGTGCGGTTGGGGACATACGTGGCCCCAACCGCACGTGGCCACAATCTGTGGCCAATCTTTCCACACGTGGTACACACTTCTCGGTGTTGTCTGTACAGGTTACACCTTAGCAGTACTGCGCCGTACTTGACTGTCGACGGTACTCTGAGGCCTTGAAACAGGACGATCACCGCCGTGGAATTGCCAATGCGATGCGCGTCCAGCGCTAGCGGGTTGTATGCGTTAACTACATTCTCTCTAATCTCCTCTGCGGTGTCTTCCCTGTTTATACCGTGTATCACTCCCTTGGCAGTGCCGTCGGGGGCGGCTTGGTATGCCTAATATTCTTGCTCGCTCACTCGTAGCGACTGTAGCTGTGCGTACTTCGCTGCGCGGGCCTCGCACGGCGTGCTCACAACGATGATGTTCTGCTGCGTGTTCGGGCAAATGGTGTCACGTAAGGCTTCGTCCATAGCGATACCGGTGGCCGTTCTTATTGCTGCCATGAGGTCTGTCGCTCTGACGCGCCCGCCGTTTAGTCCGCCCCACGGTCTAATTATAATCTTATGCTCATCCCTCGGTATGCCTGCGGGCATGCGTGCCGTGCCGACTTAGTCATTGCAGCGTTAACTTTCTTGACATAGTGGGGGTTGTAACTGGGTGAGGCCTTGGTGGCGGACTCACCGGTTAGCGATGCTTGCTTCGTCGTCGACCCTAGCTGCTTGGCTGCGGCGTTGGCGGCGATGCGCCGACGCGGCAGCACCCAGCCGGCGGTGTCGTCGGCCGCGAGGGTCTCTCCCGGCACTGCGGCGACGGTGCGGCCGGTTGATCGGTCGGCGATGGTTGCTTGTGGCGTTAAATCCTCATCCCCGTGGTAGAGCTCGTCACTCACTTACATGGCGGTGGCCATCTCAAGCGTCGGATGCGTTGGGGCAGCCGGCGTTAGGCCTAGCGGTGGCCGCCGGCGTGCCCGGGCGCCGGGTTCGAGCTAAGCCCGAAGTAGGCTTAGCCAGGCGGCGCCGCCTCGGAGCATTAAAAGTACCGTACATCGGCAAAATATTGTGGAAACTCACCCAATTTGGTGTCAGTCTACTCCTCGTGTGACGCTGAACACGATAGTAGCTTTTAAGACTCACAGGGGCAAAAAGGTCCGCCGAAATTTGGTAACATTCACGGAGCCGATGCGAAGTATGCACACGCGTGTCGTCGTCGTCCTATGGTGTTGGCCACCGTCTAAGTAGATCATTATACCAGGTCATTTCGTTTGTGCTGCTTAAAGCACAAGCTGTAAATTACCCTTGAGTGGAAAAGCCGGCGCCAAGCGTCCGTAATTGCACAACGGCTACCTCGTAAGCGTCCCACACTGCAAGACGTTCTATATCGCAATCCTAAACTGTGAAATAGCTACAAGTTGCTCTTTCAGCAGATTTCCATTGCACGAGGCCTTCTAAACCCCGAGATGAAACTAGGCAACAACGAGGGGGTCATCCACGCGGCTACACAGCAGTTGGGGAGAACAGAAGGACACAGTCGAAGGAGCGATAGGACAAGCAGATTAATTCCGCATCGTTAACTCTCCCATTGCACGGCGGAAGAAAACAGCAGCAGGGCAAGGCATAGGGTTCAGATCGAATCCAATCCAAAGCATTAAGGGGAAACTGAAATGATTTGTAAATATAGCGGGATTACTAGCGCAAATTCTAGTCCAGAGTGGCTAGGCCCTGTTTAGACCACTCTGAAAGCGTTTACGCGAATTCATTTAGTAGAAAAATCGTTTCGAAAATGCTTTCCTCCTCTCAGCATGCTCGCCCATTTTCTGTGGTGTTTTGGCGGGATGTCAGTAAAAATGATTGGCTTGACTGGGCTAATGCACGGCTCGCCGACCTTGCGACAGACACAGTCGGCCCAGCATTTAGTCGTCCGGCCGTCGAGGGGCCGTCGCCTTTCGTTCGCTCAGTTGAAACTAAACCACTACAAGTTTGTGGATAAAAGAATGTGCCTTTATTTAATTTGTTAATTTGCACACCGTATCAAGCTCCAAGTGCAGGTCGCTGTATAGAAGCGCTGCACTAGTGCACATGCGACGCTTCGCTGGCTGGTACGCTAGTAGGAAAATATAGGGCCACTTGAAGGCGGGAGAAGAGTCAGCGAGTCAATACCAGTACTAAGGAAATAAAATCAACTGATACTTTTACCGTACAGTGTAAAACTGGGGAGCAGGAAGCACTTCTTGCGTTGGGTGAACAAGGACACCGGTCAGAAGCACAACCACACATCAGCGAACGCTTTTCCGTCAAAGAAATGCGATTGCTAGACCTGGGAAATTTTGGAAATTTTGGGGACGTTTACTGCACGAGCTCTGGCTGTGCATCACATGGTCATCTATACTGCTTGAAATGCAAAAATAAATAAAACTTTAAACTGAATATACAATGTATTCGTTATTTTTTCATCACTGGCAGCGCTGGCTCGTGGCAGAGTGGTCTGGAGCGCTAGGTATGTTATTTGCAATTTATAAGAATCATCGAGGGTACATTTTTTTTCGTAAGTTTATTTCTTCGTTGACGGCGCAAAGAAAATCAGGGGGTGTGTTGCTCTAAGAACAGCGTAGCCGGTGACACTAAACAGCAGATGGTTCTGTGCGCATGCACGTACGATCGGCTCTTTCACCGCTGGACACAGTGATAAGGTGTCGACAGCCTGACGGTCATTGCTCCGTTGATATCATTAAAGGTTCGGGAGGGTGTACATTCTCGCACAGGTATTTGAGGTCATCAGACGGCTGCCACCCTGTTACTGATAGAACCTAAAACGTTTTGGTTGCCGCTGTTGCGATGCTTTTGCGAAACCCTTTTCTACACTCGGGTCAACCACCAAAACGTGACGTCAGCCTTCCCTCACCGACGTTCGACTACCCTGCGTGTCAACACTGGCGAACTATGCTGCTGCTTGAGAAGACCCGAGGTGACCCTTTCAGTCACTTCGGGGTCTCTCAATCGCCAACCGGCCAGCGGCGGTCCTGACAAAAGCATCGCTCCGCGCCTCACACGGCAATCTTCAGCAGTGTGCCTCGCATAAATTTTATGCCGTCATTTTCATGCCGTCATCATTTTCATAGCTTCATAATTTTCATGCCATAATTTTCAGCGCCGTTGTGTGGCGTGTCTGACGGCGCTGGTGATGTCAACTTGAACGAGCCAACCGATGAGGATTACGGGAGGGGATCATAGACATCTTCCCAGGCTTCAACATCGAAAAGACAACGGGGCCTTCAACCGTAGGCAGACTGCCTCACCCGAGTTAACCGTACAGTTATCTGTGCGAGACGGAAACATACCCTCTCTGTGTGAGCGTGTGTTTGCTGGGGCCCTAAAGAGCAGCTAAGAGAAAGGAGGAAAGGAGACGGACCCAACGTCCCTATTTAATCTCTTGCGCGGAAGGGCGGGCTGCCCGTTCTCTGACAGCGAAGTGTATATACTTGTATAAAGATTTGTTTCTTTCCCCTTCACTTTCGTCATCACGACTGCCCCGGCAAGACATCAACCACGGTCCACTTCGACGACGCTAACCCTATTCGCAACACCGCTAACCCGCAATTAGCCACTGGGACAGACACACTGCCCTCCTGCTTCACGCACAAAAGAACGACAGTGAAGACGTACAACCTCGTCGCTGCTAAGTGCTCTCCAGTAACATGTGATACTCAGAGATCCTCAGAAACTAGTTCAGGTGGACTCAAATTTTCCGTGTACAGACAATTGCAGCCGCGTGCTACACCGAAAGTTTGAAGAGAGCGCGGGAGTACCGATCGGACAACTTAAATGCATATTATCCGAACTGAAGGATACTTTTCAGTCTTGGTTCATTTAAAACATTTGTTTATAGCTCCATGGTTCCGTTGTGTATCATTTAAAGTATTACGATAAAGGTTTAAGAGCCAGCAATCTTAAAAAGGACAGGTCTCGAGTTGCGCCATTGACATGCGACGAGACGATAAATACATACGCTAACAAACATGGGCCCGGAAGCCGGAGCTTCAACATAAGAATTAGGTACAATGTACTTTATACACATCAAATTGCAACACATCTTGGTCACCGCAATGTATTTCCAATGATTTTCTACCTGTAAATAACATTTCTAGCCCTACATTTCGCTCACAAACTTCTTACAAACAACTTGAGTATGTCGCCGCAATACTGCTCACAAGGCGATATTTGGCCCATTATGGCGGCGAAACAACAAAATTAGTGCAACCTGTTTTTGATATGGGTGTTAGCAATGTTGGCTTTAATTTTTGAAAGTTGAAAAAAAATCGAAGGTAGCCTTTTTTTAATTGGAGTTCAATATACTCCAAATTTCGCTACCTAGCATGCAGTACAGCGCGTTTTTCAAATTGAACCGTCTTGACCATATCACATAAAATTGGAACTGATAAGCAACAAACATAGAATAATAACAGTAAAAACGAAAACAACCCAGCTTGTTTAGATGCAGAGAAAAAAAACAAATTTGGGACATATTATTTTTTTTCCAATTTGGTAATTTTTAGAAAAAGGAATTCTTCCTGAAATTCATAAACAAATACGTTAAATCATTTCAGAGGGGCATCGAAAGTCTTCACATACAAGGGACGAGGTGGATAGCTACATCAGTTTTTCTTTTAGTGCTGTAGAACTTTCATGTTTTCCGCGAGCCTTTCAACACGCCAGTTACCTTAGCCGGCTTGGAGAATTTGTTTGTGGAACAGGAAAGGTTTTCCAGAAAGTCGCTTCAGATGTGGTTTCCCCTGTGCAGAAAAGGATCCGTAAAGTATTCGTAAACATTAAAGACATCGACCGGACACGCCTGTCCCATCTCTCGTGAAAACACCCAGTAGCAGAAAGGCTTAGCTAACCGACAACAGTATGTCCCTCAACGGGGAATCATTCGCGTGACTGGTCGTGCCTGGTTTTTCTGTAAACCAAAACATGATCCATAAAAAACAAGAATATTTAGTGCCTTATTTACCTTTTTTATATAACGTAATCGCTGATAGGATACAATGACCCACAAATTAAATAGAAGCCGTTCAACATTCGAATAGCCAAGAAAAGGCTGCTGTCTTTCTGAGAACTACATACAAATAGGTTTGCGCTTTCCCGACGTTATTCGCTTCCGTTTTAAACCTTTTTGGGGTGTGTGCAATCTTTGCCTATTTGGAGTCGCGCTCGCGGTTTGTGTAGCTGATGTTTCAACTGAAGAAACGAAGTTTGGAGTAGCGTGCACGCTTTGCAGTGGCAGCCATGCTAGAATTCCGCGCGGAAGCGTAACTTGCCGCCACCGTCCGCTCAGCGAGCCCGGCGAGCGGAGTAACGCAGCTTGCGCCGGATTGCGCAACGCATGCCCAATGGCGCTCCCGCTTGCTATGGTAGGGGAGCTGACTGTCCAAAACGCTCAGCTAACGCTCTCTAACCTCCCATCGCGTGCGGCTTGTCAATTCAGCGCCGGATGTATATTACTATATATTACAACCAAGCTGTCAGGATGCAAAATGTTTATTCCTTCCATCCGTTGCCTCTGGGAACCATCGTTAGTTATTGTCTTACTCTCTGTATTCGTTATTTTTTGTGATCTAACCTTTATGTGTCCGGGTTTTTTATTTGCAACGCAGTGTCTTAGCCTATAAACTAATCTTAAATCGTTTTGATTGCTGTAATCATGTCCGTCGACGCGGGGATGATGGTGGCCCGTGTTCTGTGCTGTCGCAAAAACTTTCCCCGCAGGTCTTTCACCTTGCGTCCGTTAGTATATAAATAAAGCACTTTCCCTCAACCTCACGTCATGCTGTTATCCATTTCAAAGGCAATTCTTACCGCAAGAGTTGGTGAGAAGCAAATCCGAGAAAGTCAATAACAAACTTTGGAAAACCCAGTCGCGACAGCACAGATAGCAAAAAAGAGATAAAAGAGTACATGCTGCGTATATCCCAGACAAAAAATTTGGCCGCGTATCTGCTCCTTTCGTTGCACATGTCGACAAAAGACCATAGTCTTGCCGGCATTTGCCAAGTTAATGCCTCCCTTCGCTTTCCCGCTCACCTCTTATGCTGTTCCTTTTCGTTCGTGCTCCTTTAAAGGTAAACTCGCTAAAGTTTTGCTCAAGTCGATTTAGATTTACCGCGTTCCACTCCTCCAGGCTGGTTTCCTCGATGCCAGCGCTGCCGTACGGCGGAGACGCGCGTGAATTGAGGCGGCCTACTTCAATGCTTATAGTACCGCGTTTCCCTATTCCACGTGCGTCCCACGCAGAACGTGGAGCCTATCTAGTGGAACCTTTCGTAACTGTGGCCGCTTGATTTATTAAAATGCCGCCCGAAGCTATAGTGGCGCGGGCGACAGCAAGCGACGGCGGAGTGATTTTGTTTTTCTGCAGTGGATGTAGTATTTCATTTCGTAAAAATCAAGCATCAATGATTTTTTTATAAAAGAACACTTCAAATATCCCTTGTGTATTATTTTGTTGTCATTTATTTGCGTAATGTCTTGTTCTTGTTCAACAATGTTGACAAGTACGAAATTTACACCGGACTTAGACGGGCAGATTTAGCTGTGACTATATAAGACTATTCCGCCAGCATTGTTTTACTTTGGCCAGGTGGCTGAATCGGGTCACATACAGAGAGACCGACAGACAGACAGACAGACAGACAAACAGACATACAGACAGACCAAAATTTCTGAGTTTAAGTAGCCCAAGCAAGGATATCGTCTTTAACGAAAGAAGTTGGCTCCAATCCACGCCCTAAAGTTTGTTGGAAAGCAAAGCTGATACGACACCCAGAACTATTGCCCATGCGACGTCACTTGAATTCACACACGTGGCTCTACAAAGAGTGAAACGAGAGATTCTGCCAGCCGTTACCT
The DNA here is from genome assembly GCF_048455015.1 of Haemaphysalis longicornis. Classification (NCBI taxonomy): domain Eukaryota; kingdom Metazoa; phylum Arthropoda; class Arachnida; order Ixodida; family Ixodidae; genus Haemaphysalis; species Haemaphysalis longicornis. Next base: position 136,188,227 of record NW_027526422.1, read on the forward strand.
GGAATTAGCGGGGGCGGCATCCCGAACGCAGCAGCAGCGTCAGCCACGGCAGGGCTAGAGCTGTGGACGCCGCTGCCGTAGAAAACTGAGAGGAGCGTCTTTAGAAGGGCGAACAGCGTAACCTAGCCATCCTGTTGCGCTGGCTCGGGGATACAAGACCACGCGACACAAGGGCAGACACCGAAACAATTTGGCATTTGAGCTTAGTGATTCCCATTGACAGCGATATAAACTAGTTATTTTAGTAAGTTTGTGAACTGCCAGAAAGCTGCGAAAACTTTTATAGTCGCTCTTTCTCCGAACCAATTGCTTCTTTGGCATTTTGTAATACCTCTTAAAACAACCAAATTGGTTTTCACCAATTTAGAAAACGGAGTTCTATACGTGTTGCAAGCAGTGCGAAAAACGTAGCCTTTTTCTAGCGGCAAGACATCTATATGTGGTCTCAACATTTTATTTTCCCGCCCTGCAAACCAATTCTAAACGCATCTTTGCCGTACGACCACTTTATTTCGTCGGGTCCGGGTTACCCAGGAGGTGCTGTCGAAAAAGTTCATCATGACGGGCAAAGGAAGCGCAATAGACGCAAAGCTGCGCCAAAGCAGGCCTAGAACAACCGTCGCTAAAGCAGACGACAAAGCTGACGGAATGGTCCCGCGACGCGCCCACCATGATCAGCACGGGGAATGCTGGTTAATAGCGTCCGTTCACCGCGCCATCTACACTGTGATCCGCGAATGAAAAGCACCCTCCGCCTCCCAATCCGCGTTGCTAGTTTCTTGTCATGCACGCACATGACGAAAGCATTGGCACGTAGTGGTAGAAAGCGTTGCTTTAAAAAAAGAGCTGCAAAACGACTAATAAAAGACCTCCACAGTTGTGGAGACGTCTTTTACTTTTACCAATATAAGGCGGGCTAACTTTTTTCTAGATCTTAATTCGGTTTAAATGAGTATTCCAAAACACATTTAAAAAGTGTTTTGTAACGTATTATTGAATCATGTTAAAGGACGTCTGGTGAACACAAGAAAAATTCCTATTTAAAACTGGTCGCTGGGATACCACTAAAATCTTTTTGTTGGCTTATTACAGCTGCATTCAATTTGCCTGATATACGACCATGGCGTGCTTTTTGTGATCGCTCTGCATGGCATTGTCGAATAAATGAAAGGAAGCGGTACATCGCGCGACATAATAGAACGCACTAGAAACCATCCGTGTGTTACCATGCAGCAATGGAACACACCGGACTTTTCGAATGCCCGTCTGTATATTCAAGATCCCCTTCTTTAGCGCCGTCTTCCGTATGGGCTGTGTCGATCCCAGTGGACTTTACTTTGTAGACTGTGGCTGGCAGTGGCCTTGACGAAAGCCTATTCCTTCCTCATCGGGATGGCCAGCAGTTCCCACTGTGATGCCTGTCGGGCGGAAGAGGCTGTAGAGCATGTGCTGTGTCGCTGCCACGAATACTCGTCGGAGAGAAGCTGCTGCCACCACGCTCAGCCGATTGGACAATCGGCCATTTACAGTAGAGACTATCCTACGTCGTTGGTCTCTACCATTGAGTCCACAAATGGCGAGGAAAGCCCTTCTACGTTTCCTGAGCGAAACAAACTTGCATGAAAGACTAAACTGCCCGATACGGCACAAGAGTGCGCGCCTTCCCACTCCTACCTCTTACTCTTTTCTCGCCCTCTCTCTTATCCCCGGAGACCCACTCCCGCAGTACAGGGTAGCAACCCGGGCTCTACACATGCTTAACCTCCCGTCCTTTCTGTCCTTTCTTCTTCCTTCCTTCCGCCTTACATTCCATTGAATTCAGTGCAACACAATTGGAAACACTGGAATGTGTAATTTGTTTCTTGATTTCGATTCTTAATGATTTGTGTGAAATGATTCAATTTCTTTGTGTCTCGCATCACTTTTTCGCTGGATTGGCAGCAGCGACGATTTCACTAGGGCGTTCATTTCAAAAAGGGGAGCGTAAAAAATGAGATCCAGAACACTGGTGTGCGACAACACGACACCTGAAACACTTCCGAAACCGTTCCGAAACACACGGGAACTTCGCCAAGCAAAGAACAATGATGCCTGAAAATCCAGTCTTTAAACGTAGCAAACGACACAGGAGTTTCCAAAACAGAGCGAAATTGAAATATACAAAACAGACACACTGGACAAGAAGAAGAAGAGATTTCCCACGGTTCGGCACTGGGGGCGCACGCGCAGTATGTGCCCCTCTTATAATGGATTACTTAATCTTACAATTGGTTACCTACTAGTTCGAACCAACAAGCTCTAAAGTTTTCCTTCAGGAGGACTGCTCTTATCGGATCGTCATCAGGTGCTCAACAGGATGCCGGCGCGTAGCCGTGTACCAATTCAATTTATACCCTCTTGTTAAGTCTAATTACAAGACCGGATACCCTTCCGATAATTCTATGTATACTCGTCTATGTTGCTAGCTATGCTTTTGTTGACTAGAAAGCCCACTGCCAGTTCTCTTCTGTCCACGAGAACACTGTAACATAGGACGTGTCCATTTTTCAGCACTGTATAGGCTTCACCATTCTTCCTACCATCACTAGGGCCTAATATATCCCATTTGATGCTCTCTAATTCCTTGAACAACACTACTAGACTCGTTTCGCAAGATACAGTACTGGTGTTAAACGTTTCCAGGGTCAGATTCCAAGTGTCGTGTACGCCAGGATCTAATGGAATAATCGGAGCTGTCGAAATTAATTAACAGAATTAAAACGAGAGACATTCGGGCACACAGTGAGCGGCAATGAAGGAGGAAGCGTTGAAGCGACAAGGGAGCTTGGAGGCAACAAAGCGGAAACTGGCAATTTGCAGAGACAAAATGTACCAACTAAGATACGAGCAGGGTAACAATACACACAACATACATGATAGAATAAAAGTACCTCAAAAAGTTTACATCAGGCTATACGCCAGCAACGTTAGACCAGGAAAAACTACTAAGCGTAGAAGCTTAGCTCGTGATGTCCCACTAGTAACCAAAGACGATGTAGAAAAAGCTCTCAAGGGCATGAAAGGAGGAAAAGCTTGAGGTGACGACAGCACAACCGTGGATCCTTCGAAGGAGAAAGTGATATTGAACTCTAAAAGCTTCCTGCACTATATTCTGAATGCTTAAGGGCTATAAAAGCGCCCATAGCCTGTACAAACGTAAAAATAATTGTTATCCACAAGAACGGGGTCAACAATGACCTCAATAACTACAGACACATCAGTCTACTCATAGTTGTAGAGAAGCTGTTTACCAAAACAAATAGTTAACCAAATAGGTGGCAGCCTACATTCCAAACAGCCTAGAGAGAAGCTCAGGTTAAGTAAAGCATATTCAACAATGGATCAGATCTATGCGGAGAATGAAGTAATGCATAAAACCGCAGGGCGTAAAAACCCTTCCGCATGGCATTTATAGGCTACGAAAAACTATTGGTTTAGTAAGTACCGCAGTAGCGCTGGAAGCATTGAAGGGCCAGGGAATACAGGTGACCTACATAATACTCTTAGACGGCATATATAAAAGATGTGCGGACAAGATAATCCTTAAGGTATAGAGTACGACCGATCCGGAAGGGAGTAGGACAAGGAGATAGCATCCCGGCAAACTGTACAGAGCTTGTCTGTACAAGGTATTTAGGACGCTCCACTGGGATAACAAAGGGTTATAGATAACGGTTCCGAAATGGTTCCTCAACACAATGGAGCCGAACCCAGAAAATAACAGTGATGCCTGGAGGTCCAATCATCAAACGTAGCCTACGACACCGAAGAAGGGCAAGAAACTAGAAGGTAAAAGAATGTGAAGGCCAATAACTCGATGGCGAGACAAAAAACGAAATTTAGAGCAAAAAATGGACTCGAGCCAGGCAGTAAAGGAGCGGCTGGAGCTCGATGGTAGAGGCATTCGTTCTTCAGTGGACCTAGTAAGGTTTTTATGGTGATGATGATTATGATGACTGGTGTGGATGATGCGGGAGGTGGTGCATGGCATGCAAATATCAATGACTGACAGGACGGTACCACTAATAGCATTACATAAAGAGAACTTCTAGTCTCGATAGCCTCATTATTTTCTGTGACGTCGTCCACCATGACTGGAATGCAGTAAAGTAAGCAGCAGGTTTCACGGCATCAGTGGTGATGCAGGCAAGGGGAGACTCAAAGATCGTGTATAAAATCATGCGCTATGTTCGCTCAGTGCTATTTGGTCGAACGGTTTTTCCATGGGGAATAATTTCTCCTAGAATATTCGTGAATATTTCCCAATATTTTGTAACATGCGGTTGCGTATTCGTACAAAGATGTCTAACTTAGCAAGACATCATCAAATCTGCAACTACCCATGAGAACAATGGCCACGTATCGGTTCGGTTCGCTGCAATTATAGTGAAAAGAGGGGGTTTTGTGCAGCCCCTTGCCACATAAGTGTTTTTACTGTCTTCCCCGCCCCGCTCTGCGCCTGCAGTACTGCTCTTGCCGTAACAAACTCTATAAAGGGTTCCTAAAATCATTTCAAATTTCGCTTGTCTCACTACTCCCGCGCCATCTGTCGTGACATTTTTTATCTATTGAACTTGAATTGAACTGACTCCACTAGGTGAACACAATAGGACGTCGAAAGTTGCAAGTTTTTCGAGAATTCGCATTGAACGGTGCTCCTTACCGGGCACAAATGTTTGGCTCTAGGTCACTTTTGATAAATCGCGTGTGTACGTAGTAAGTTCCATACCTAATAATTGATGGTGGTGGTGGTGATGTTTATTGACGGGTGGACCTAGCCTTGCGTGGTATGCCGGCAATTGCTCACCCGATCAGCACCTTTTTACCGCTATGCGCGGGAATTCCCCATGACTCGCTGAGGCTTGTGACACGTACAAATTGCAGGATCAAACGAAAGATGTCCCTCCTCGTGATCCAATGGCCTTCCGGGAAAATTGAATCGTTCAAAGAGGCATGCGGAGCGGCCATCCTTCGCCGTTCTTTAAACAAAGCTAACCTCTCCTCCGCATGCTCTCGGCAGTCCATAAAAAATGACCGATGTCGCCTGTAGCACCACAAGTTCCACACAGAGGTGAAGCGATAATGTTCAGCGTATGGAGCCACGCCGGTGTCCGCGCTGAGTTGGTCCGAGTCGCGAGTCAGTGCGGCAGTTTATAAGGCCCCGCTTCCGAAGAAGATAGATACCCCACAGCAACCACAGTGCACGCTACGCCGAAATGCAACTTGAAAATGCTAAAAGTCGCTCTCAAAATATTGTTCGCTAGCAAATTTCGCTTGAAAACGCACGCGACAGCGGTCTAAAAACGAGTTCATTCTATTAAAAACGCGTACAAGTAACATTAGCGCCTGTCACCTGCAACGCTCACGCCGCAGGCCCCCCTTAAAACAGGTGATATTTTGAAGCTGAAAGCGCTGATGAATAAATGCCAGGATACGGCTCCGCATACGTACCAAACAAAAAACGAGCATAGCACAATAATACAGAGCGATTTCTTTTTATTTTGCCCCTGTTGCGCAACAGTCACGACCGCGATACTTCCAGGTAGCAACGGAAAACACGCTCCCAGGGCGGACGACGACCTGTAATCCGCACAAAATAGGCAGCGCTACGGCGTACCACACACTCTGTTTTGTGAGTCGGTACCCAATGGTCATTAGACGTCGTCTCACGGTGAGGCAGTACCTCATGGACACACCATACAGTTTCATAGCTCTATGGGACACACTGCAAACGGACACAGGCCAGCTAACTCAACGGGCAATAAGCACACACCTTCCGCGCAGCCTTAGCACGTCGAGAAAATCAGTACGTTTCAAACAGAAGCTGTCACCGCGACACCAACGCTCATTGGTCTAAACAATCACGCGACCCGTGGCCTTGTCTGCAAATAAACGCCTAAAAATAAATACACGTTGACGTTGAGGCAGGGAACGATACGGAGGGGAAAGATTGGCGCACCACCTCCACCCCCTGCCCTCCCTTTTCGTTACCCAGAACTCTGCGCTTATTGGACTGCCGAAATCAACAGCAACACACACAAATGCTGGAGGTCACTGCTTTTATTGTTCCCCTCTCCTGAACGACAGCACGCGAAGAAAGCGCGGGCAGCCGTTAGGACAGTTCGGTGGTTCCTAAAGCCGCGCGCGATTAGCGAACCTGGCGAAGCTTCTTTTCAGGCGTATATAACCAGGTCAATGTCGCGTGTATTTGCGCATATATTGTCCGCGAAAGCCAGTGAAAGTATTATAACTCTGCCGCCCTAAGCGGCTATTGGGTGCGACTAAGTCAAGTGTGGAAGACAAGGTTTTGCACCAGTCATGGAACCAGTACACGGACGCTAATGCAGTTTCTTATCTAACTGCAATTTAATTCGAACGCCGAGAACTAAACAACGTTGGATAATTCACTCCTCTGTTCTTCTTTTAGTAACTTTTCTGGTGCAGCAGTTGTACGGATTCTCATAGCCCTGGTAAGAATGACTGTGTGCGGCATCTCTCGTAGAGAGACCGGCGGAATGTCAGGTAAGTGAGGTTTTAGTTCGGACGAAACGCTGTCAGACAGCCAGCAAAATTTTCTAGGGAAATGTGTGCAGTTGGAGTAATTCTTTCAGATCAAGATATACTCAAATGTGCTCTCTAGAATTAGATAAACAGCTAAATATTGTTCTCCAGAAATATAAGGTACCTCTTCGGCCATGTGAAAAAGCCTGTGTTGTTTGCTTTGTTTCCCCTCTATTCAGTTTCTCGTTGGTGCCGCTTGGGGAGCCACTCTAAAATCTCCTACCCAATACTCCCTAATGGAAAATTTGTGCAGTTGCGCGAACTGCAGTCTTTTTAGTCACGGCGCATATCTGCTGCATCCCAGGAAGTGATCGCGTCATCAGCGAACGCACGGCGGGGCGCGCTACTGTGCTGCTATCTCTCAGCGCGTCCCCACCGCCGGCGAGCGTGTTGCAAATCGTGTTAGAACCTCCCGCGCGAATGTCACGTGGTTCGAAACATCCACGCACTGTGGAGTAGCGTCTGGCGGTGGAGGCAGAAAGAGGGATAACGCAATAGCAGCGTGTGCTGCCCTCCCTATGACACCTCCGCCAGTCGCTCCGACCAGCTTCTCGTGCGGGCTTAGCATACTACCCGACACTTAACCCTTTCGCCGAACTTCCCACCGCCGTTTTAGATGCGACGCTGAGAGCATCTCTTGTCGGCGGCACTGTCCTTCCTGCGTGCGTCCGTCGTCGTCGGCGTCCGCACTCTCCTCCTATCCCCCTCTCCTCTCCGATAGCGAACACTCTCTCGCGAGGGGCATTGGGTTGGATTCGATTGACTTGGCTTGGCTTGGCTTGGATTTAGATTTAGATTGGATTGGATTAAAGTGGATTGTGTTGGATTGTGTTGCGTCATAGCCGCGGCAGACGCACTGGCGCCGGCGCGTGCCCAGGGAAGAGGGAACACTCTCTCTCAACATCTGCGGGTGTGCGGCCCAGCGCGCTCTCACTCCGCCGGTGGGCGGCGCTGCGCGCGGTGCTGCGCATGTGCAGTACTCTCTCTCTCTCCGCGGTCTCCTGTCCTTCGGGCGCGCTGCGCATATAACCGGTGTGCCGCTCTCCGGCGGCCTTTCGGTCGACGGTTGCTCTCCGCTTGCGCTGAACCCCCCTCAGCGTCGCATCACTCCAGGGTTCCAGCGAGGGGAGGTGGGCGTAATTTTATTTCTGCCTTCCCTAGCTCGGTTACAACACCGTCGCCATCGCCGCCACCAAACTACAATAGCGGCCGTCGGAGTGCTTGCGCAGCAAAAAGTATTACGGCTGCACCCTACTCAAAGATATGTCAACAAGAGATGGTGCCACGAGTCCTGGCGCGAACTGAAATTGCTTAAGTTATCCAACAATGTCTTGCTATTTTCCTACTGGCAGTTTTAACTTATAGCTTTAGCATGCAAACTAAGCATGCTGCTTGTTACAAAGCGCGAAATTCATAGTCAAATGCTTCTGAGCGCCAGATGTATTGCAGTTTAGTTCCCGCTGAAACACTCATTATTTAAACGGCGTCTGCGTCTGGAACGCTACATAAAGTGGACATACCCGAACAGGAATCCACGTAAACATATTTTTACAGCGCAGTTTCTACGAGGGATGTGGTCTCCCGTGTTTCTAACGGAAAGGAATTGGCCAAGCCCGCTGTGGTTTTGGTAGAAGAGAAGGTTCACAGCTCTTCTCACAGCTGTCCTCACAGGAGGTCCACTCACAACTGTTTTTCGTAGACGCGCCTTTTGTATGGACTCCCGAATGTGACTCGTCTTTCACTGAGTTCAAACATTGGTTGATATCCGGTCCCGTGTTGCGCCACTTCGACCCTACGGCTCCCACTGAGATCCACTCAGACGCCAGCGCCATCGGTGTTGGGGCTGTGCTGGTCCAACCGCATGGAGGTGCGCATAGCGCTGTCCCTTAGCAAGTCGTACCCTCACTAAAGCAGAGCGGAACTACACTGCGACAGAACTAGAATGCCTTGCAATGATTTTTGCCTTTTAAAAGTTCCGACCCTACATTTGTGGATGTCATTTTCGATGGTAACAAATCATCACTCGCTGTGCTGGTTAGTCGGACTACGCGACCCCTGTGGTCGACTCGCTCGCTGGTCATTACGGCTTCAGGAATTCGATTTCACTGTTGTCTAGAGAGCGGGCACCGCCACGCCGACGCTGACTGTTTGTCGCACTTGCCTCAACAAGCGCAGCCGTTTGACGAAGAACACCATGTCGATTCCTTACCTTCCGTCTCGCCCACGCTCTCCGATGCACTGGTATTTCAAAAAGAGAAACAAAAAGATAGCAGCTTGCAGCTATTTTTGTCTCCGCAGAGGCGTCTCACTCGTCGACATCACCTTTCCTCGTCCGAGATGGCTTGCTCTGGAGACAGAATTATTCCTCCAATGGTGCTCGTTTTATGCTCCTCGTTCCTTAGAGCCTCCATCCTGCCGTCCTGCATGCTATGCACGACTACATCACCTCAGGACATCTTGGCATTGCCCGTACTCTTTACCGACTCCGTCAACGTTTCTACTGTCCTCGGCTACGGCAGTCGACGAAGCAGTACGTCGCCGGATGCCAGATGTGCCAGCGCTACAAGCATCCCACAGTTCCTCCTTCAGGGCCTTTGAATCCCGTGTGTCCAACTACGCCACCTTTTGAAAAAGTAGGGTTGACTTGCTTGGGCCATTTCCCAAGTCGGAAACCGGAAATCGGTGGATAAATATATGTGACGATCACCTGACGTGATATGAGAAAACGACTGCTCTGCAATCTGCTACAGCTTCCGAAGGCGCATAATTTTTCCTGCACTTCATCATATTGTGCCATGGTGTGGTATAACCACGCGCACGGAGCAAGATAAACAGGAGCGCCGACTTCGCTCTCTCCGGCGGGCTCTTAATGTCCATAACTCGCGGAGCACAATGTAGATGGCGCAGCGAAAGGGACCTTAGCCGGCGGCGGCTAAGCGGCCGGCGTTCCCCGTGTGCCGGCGAGCGAGTTGGCGGAACGTATTTCGCCGGCTCTGTCGTCTGCTTCGGCGACGGTAGTTTTGTGCACGGACTGCTTTGGGCCTGCTTTGGCGCCGCTTCGCGTTCATTGCGCGCATCCTTTCCACAGTTGATTAACTTGTTCGACAGCACCATCCGGGTAACCCGGACCCGAAGGAATTGAGTGGCCGTACGGCAAAGATACGTTAAGGATTGGTTTGCATGGCGGGAAAACAAAATGTAGCGCGCACATATATACATATGGCTGCTATACAAGCACTACCTTTTGCGCAGTGCTTGCCGAAAATGCGACTCCGTTGTAAATTTGTGAACACCAATTCGGCTGTGTTTTAACAGGTTTTACAAAAGGCGAAAGGAGCAACTGGTTCTGATCACTTATAAAAGTTCCCTCAGCTTTCTCGCAGTTCTGCAACTTGCGTCCAAAACAGAGTGTGCCTAGAACACGGGCCGGCACTTACACGCTCATTAGAAAAGAACAGAAATGCGATAACATCACCCGCGACTGCCCGCGACGTAGCAATCTGCTCAAGATCAAGTATCTGACAGTGCGGTCTTTTCACAAGCCTTCATTTCGCGATAACTCGCCCAAAGAAAAGGTTTAACGAGCCGGTTGCTTTGCTGGTCAGCCGCTTAACGAAAAAAAAAAAACGCCGGGAACCCTGGTAGGCCAAAAAATTGCAGCCATACAAATCGCAGCATTTTATTTGGAGACCGCGGTGTTATCGACGAGATAACACGACCGTAGAGCGACAGTGAACATCGGGCGGTAAGTTGCGGCATGAGTTAAAATGAAGTATGCGTTTGATATTCTTGGGTTCCTTATCAAGCTGACAGTGTTTTTGTACACTTGATACAAGAGGGCAGCCGTCCAATTCAGTCATTGGCACAGAAATGTGCATCATTGCCGTTTGCCGATGGAGTCTCCGGGCGACCCTCGTAAGCGTTGTTCGTGCGCAGAAGCAGCATAAATAATTAAGCACGCGGCCGGAGAGCGGGATAACAACAGAGGGTAACCTTTGCGCTGCATCGATTCGTCGTAAGCAGAATCACGCTAGACTATGTTGTGGCGTTTCATATTACTCTTCCTCATTCTTTGGTGCTTCTGAAGTCGTCGTCGTTCAGTTGCGTCTTACATGTGCTGGGTTAGTACAATATTTTTAGTGGATATTCATAATGTCAGAATAAACGTTCCGGGAATAAGCGATCGCCATGTATGCGGCGGCGTGCGATTATCTGCGCCGTCTATTGCGGCCGCGCAAAGGTGTTTAAATTCCGCGCGTGCACGCATGCCTCCTGCATAGTAGGACAGGCATAAGACAGACGTCGCTGCGCAAGAAAAGATGCCTCTGGGGAGAGCGAAGAAGGGAAGAGCCATGTACAGAGGCACAGCGACGAGAGGGTGAACGAAGGAGGAAGAGAGCAAAGGGAAAGCTGGGCGGCCGGCGGCGCGTGGACATTATCGGCCCGAGCAAAAGATTTTTTCTGGGCCACAGTCGGCGCTCCTCTTTATATCTTGCTCCGTGACCACGCGTAGTTATGAGTGATGGCGGACGATAATTTACTGCAGATATTGTCGAGAACATCCTTCGTCTCTGTGGATCACAGTACCGACACAGCACGCCATATCACCCGCAAACCAGTGGCCTAACTGAGCGAACAAATCGTAGACTGACAAACATGTTGGCGATGTACGTATCCTGGGATCACAACAACTGGGTCGATGTGTTACCTTTCATCATATACGCCTGCAATACCGCTTATCACGAGGTCACGGGATATGCACCTTTGTTGTTTATATACATGCGACTGCCAAGCAGCTTCCTCGACACTATCGTCCTTTTTCTCACCATGAAGATGTTTCTATAGAGCAGACTTTCTGTCGTGCTAAAGAGGCATGCCGACTTGCCCAAGTACGTACCTTGACGTCTCAAGCGAAGGCCAAGACACGATATGACCGACGACACTCACCAGCTTCGTACTTTAACGGTGACCTTGTCTGGCTCTGGACGCCTCTACGCAAACGTGGTTTGTGCCAGAAGTTTCTATCAACCTACAGCGGCCCTTTTATAGTTGTGATAAAGTTAAGCCAGCCACCAGAATTATGAAATAGCTAGCGTGGTCTCACAAGACCGTCGGTCCCGCAAGACTCAAATTGTTCACGTCGCCCGCCTGAAGCCTTGCCAACCGCGCCAACTTCAACTCGGTCAGCTTCGTCTCCCCCCGGGGAAGTGTTACAGCTCTGTTTCTACGAGGCATGTTGTCTCCCGGGTTCCTAACGGAAAGAGAGCGGCCAAGTCTGTCGTGGTTTTGGTAGAAAAGGAGATTGAGGTGGTGACTGTGCCGATCTCTTCGCTTGCCTGTTCCTGGATAACATCACTGTAAATAAACCCATTTCATCAATCAAGACCGTGTCATTATATTAACTGCCCAAAGAGGATGCAGGCAAATGTCAAGAAAATTCATGAAAAACCTTCATTGGAAAAAGCTAAAAATACAGGATTTCTGAACCTCGAAATGGAAATATTAATTCCCACTACGCAACATCACTGGCTCCGATATGGTAGGCCATTCGGACGGGCAGCCGAAAGGAACACAGCTAGGCCATTGTCACCGGTTTAGGCGGAAATAACCTGTACAATACTACGATTTTCGTTTTTGAGTACAACATAACCCTTTCTTATTAATAAGACCTAACAGCGCCGAGACTTTTACAAATACTTTTTAAAAATTCCCCGGCCTAGTGTATTTGAAAAAAAATGGGCGGCGGAGTTTCCTGCACGTGTGGTTCTTTTTATCGAAATTGGCGATTTTATTTGTACAATTAACTTCTAGAGATTAACTTTCTTCTTTACAGTGTACTGTGCAAGCAGATAATGTATAAATAACTATTTTTCTGGTGAAAAACGCAATTCGCCATAACATAGCCATGTTTTCATCGCAAGGGATCTAGATCCACGGCTACCCATCGTTGGCATCAAAACTTACGCTCTGTGTAGAAGATTACATTGGCACTAGCGCCAAATTTCTCTCTAGGTGTTAATGACCCAACCATGACCCATGATGTATCTTTTTGTATCTTTTTATTGTTCTTGCTGATTTACAGTTGTGTGCAGTGTTATATTCTTGCCCCTCCTGCTGGGGCCCTTAAATGGGCCTGTAGTATTTTGTAAATAAATAAATAAATAAATAAATAAATAAATAAATGTATGAAGCAGTATTCGTGGCGTCACTTTGTAGGGAATTTAAAACTGATCTGGGTGATTAGGTTTGCTTATCGGATTTAGTTGCTTAGTACTGTCGTTTATCCTCGCGACGCTTTCTAGAGACTTCTTGAAATCTGCATCGCACCGTCATGCTATTCTGTGAAGTTTTCTTACTAGCCGTTTGTACCATCTACGTATAGACTCCGAACTGTCTGTGGTCTGCGAACCGATAAATATCGAGAAAGCAATGCGGAAGTAATAGTGGCAACTTGATACAGCAATATTCTGAAGCACGGATTTTGTATCCACTAGGGAGGCGCGGTTGTTTTGATTTTCTAAAGGGCGTTTTTTTTTGTAAAATGAGCGCACGAGGGTCGCGAAGATTTCTCCCAATTCGATTTCGATGTCTGGCATTTAAACACTACCTCAGTGCGCACCACTGCACTAGAGGAATGATCTTACGTCAAAAGAAAACCCACTCAAAAGAGACCACCGTTTAAGGTGGCCTTTCCAATAACTGCCATCTTAAATTATTTTACGGTCGTTGGTGCCTCGCTGCAAAGAAACAATTGTTACCCCAATCGTATAATTTTCAAACGGACAATGTTTCCATGCCCGAGTAGGGGTGAATAGGAAAAAAATCACTCAAGAGAAATTTCTACAGAAGGCATCAAACGAAGACACACAAAAGAAGGAAGTTTTTTGAAGCAATAACCCGAACATAAACCGCATACAGTGGCAACTGTTGTCCTACGGTAGTGGAATTTCGACGTTTCATAAAGACATTACCTGGAATTGCTCGTTCTTTGGTTTATGTTCTTTTAAAACAGAAATAATTCTTATTGTAGTTACACATAGTATGAGCCATGAGCGAACAGATCCCTGTACCTCCATGAGCCCTGGAGGCACAGATCTCTCTCCAAATACCAGTTAAATATTGGCGTTAGTATTCCTATTTTCAAAGCAATAAACATCGCATGGAGTGAAAAAGCCGGCATGCGTAACAGCGAAATGGTTTTTAGACTGAACTGTCTTTAAAACATTTCAAACTCTAGCTGTTTCATTAATAGCGCTTGGAGGCTCAGCACTAGATAACAGTGGCCGTCCATACCAGTACATCCCGAGTAATCGATTCAGAAAGCGCCGCCGAACGAGCGAACAGACAGGAGGGGAAATCAATAATTTTTGTCAACTATCTGAATACATGACTCCAAAGATCGAAATCATCCGCAAGTGCCGGGCGGAATCTGATGCCCAAGCAAACAGTCTCATGCGGCAGAAGAACAGTGATTACAGATAACGCCAGTTCGGAGGCAAAGTCTCTTAGGCGTTCAATGGAAAATCAATGCTTTCTCACTCAGCACAGTTTAGAAATCCTTAGGTGTCATTGGAGTTTTCGTGAGTACAAAAAGTGGATATGCCTATGACCACATGACTGTGCAGCCAGAGCGGAGTGTACCATTTTTGAAGTTGCTGTCTCCAGTTTCGGAGGAGTCTACAATCTAGGATGGGTTTTGTTCCGCCTCCTAAGCCACAAACATTTAGTAAAAACCTACCAGTATAACTTTCAGTCGGCCAAGACACACGCTTCTGAAATCGGTCGCCAGCACGGTATATTGATGTGCAACTATACTCCGCTAGGCACAGTCCAGAGCATGGTACATGGTCGCCTTCAAACATATATGTCATGAGTCCTCACGTATTTTCTCCCCACGCGGCCGTATCCTGCTGTGGCTACGCGAGTGACTTTTCAGGGAGGTACGCAACGTCGTTTTTATGAGCGAATTGCGTGGGCATGCACCTTACAAACAGCAGCAGTAATATTACAGCATTAGCCACTTTTATTGTCGTTAAGTTTAAGATGTTATGTGGGCTATTTGGTGGGTAATCCAAGGTAATTTGAAAAAGGTCATATAAATGAGACCGAAAAATACGACAGAGGGCCGCCAGACGTTGTCACAGTTAGATGTAGTCTTTTGCTGGCACGTTTGTGAGTGCTGTTAAGGATGTCTTATAATATTAGGCTTCAAAAAGGAACCAACAGAGCGAAACCTTTCTTTCGCCTTTTGTAGAGATGTCCTATCTTCAGTTTACAACTATACACCGCAGTTAGCCTCCCCGTGGTTTTTCTCCGTCTTCCTATGGCTCCAGCAACAGGCATTTACTAGCTCAAGTGATCTCATCTTATTCTGTGCGATAGGAGACTGTTTAAGGCCCGGCACGTACGTGTTGTGTGTTTTCTCCAGTTTTAATGGGGGCGTGAAAAAATTTCATCCACGTAAGATTTAATGAGGAGTCTGCAGGTACTAGGGTACACAGAGCTAGCCACACGTGAAGCTTGCAAGGTCGCTGCAAAAGCCGGCTTCTTTGTTGACCGCAATGAATCCTACGGCGACTGACACATTCCAAGCTCATTTACTATGCGGACGAAGCACAGGGTGGTACCGGTACTGTAGCCCTCCTTTCTTTTTTTTGGCGAAAGGTGAATTCCTTCTCTTGCTTTCGCCTTTTCTCCTCTCGGGTTGATGTAAACGTGTGCAATGCCACCTACAACCCGTTTTGTATAAAACGCTGTTTTATGCGCCAAATGTTCAGCAGTTGGACCAACAGCAGCTGGAGGAGACCATGGTAAGGACTTCTACCCAGGTGTTCCTGAGGACTTTCTATACCATGAACAATAGAACAGATGTTAACTGTGTAGGCTGCACAGCCGCAAAACGGAACTTGAAAATTTGTAAAATACCACTTATGGTACAGTCAGGAAAGCGAGCGCTTGCTATAATGGCTAGTTTAATCTTAAATTACTATTTATAGAACAAACCCGCCGCGGTGGCTCAGTGGCTAAGGCGTTGTGACGCTGAGCACGAGGTGGCAGGTTCGATTCCCGGCCGCGGCGGCTGCTTTTCTGATCGAGGCGATAAGCAAAAACGTCCGTGTGTAGGAGATTTCGGCGCACGCTAAAGATCCCCAGGTGGTCAAAATTAATCCGGAGCCCTCCACTGCCGCGTACTTCGTCGCCTGCGTTGCATCGGCGCATTAAACCCTACAATCAATCAATGAATTATTTTTTAGAACAATGATAAATCTTTCCTGCACAAATGCAACTTAGGTTGTATAAAGATCATTTAATTACCTACTGCCGGCTCAGTAGAGGTCTTAATCCGAATAGCGACGTTCAACATAATTGTCTAAGTATCTGCTAACTGAACGCTCTTCTGGTTTGTTTTTTTTTTCGACAAATGAGGTTCGGCTGATACCAGCCACTGCACCCGTGAAGCATGGCGGTAGGATAGACCTCTATTTCTGACTTTTAAATTTCGTGCTTTCAGTTGTCAGTGAGAGTTGTCCTTCAAGGTGACGATCGGCCTTATTGCAGGGTTCAATACTTGTTCCTTGATCTTTTGTTTTATACCAAGCATTCCTCACGGCATACAAGAGCGAGCACAGGTTGGGCTAACAATTGTAAAGTCAGAAATACCTTGAGGAGGAGGAGGAAAATAACTTACTTAGTCCAAAGAAGAGGCCTATTCAGGCCCGTGGCGCCTTAGACGACGGCCAAGTTATCTCAACTCCTGGCGGCGTCTTCGGTCCTTTGGACGGCCCACTGCTGGATGTCAGGGTTTTCGCTGCGTAGCACGGTCTCCCATTACTCTTTACTAGTTATAATAAATGTTCCTTTGGTGTTGCTAAAATCTTGTTTCTGGACACTTGGGCATTCCCATAACATGTGAGTCAAGCTTGCAATTTCGGCGCATTGCTTGCATTTGCCGTCGTGTATATCCGGACGGAAGTGCCTGTAAAGGCCTGGATTACGATACGTGTTCGTCTGGAGGCGTCTCCACGCGACTTCTTGCTTCTTGGTGAGCGAGGGGTCGGCAGCCGGGTAGGTTCGTCTTCCCCCTTTGTAGTGCTCGAGCACGTCTCAGGAAGTACAGAGGCAATCCTTGGCGTTGTCCATTGATTGTGAGCCGAGTTGCAGGGGCTCTCGGTGGGTAAGATCTCGAGCAGCCTCGGTGTCCCGTTCATTGCCTCTTGTGCCGCGTGTGCGGGCGTCCATATCAACGTGGTTGTGGCATTTTGGTTTGTCTCGGGGCGAGAATGAACCCTTAGCGCCACGCCGGAAATTCTTCCTCGTGCGAAATTGCGGATCGCTGGCTGGGAATACCTTGAGAAAAACAAAACTTCAGAGCTTCACAGCGCGAAAACAGACCAGGGACAACAAGAAGAGCGACTTCAAGCAAGCACTGACTTCAAACTAACCTTGTTTGTAGTCTTCTTCCTGTTGTCTCTGCTCAGTTTTCGCGCTGTGAAGGTCATGAATTACCAACTTGCCAGAACCCTCACCATTTTAGGTTAAAATTCCCGCTCATTGGGAAGTAGAGCGCGGAGCTGTTTCCAAGCCATGCCGTTTTATTGGCTCTTCATAGCCCTTCCTTTTATAATTTTTTGTCAGGCTACAATTGTACAATATGAAATTCTTCGCACATGAGAGTGTATGACGATTACTAGCGCAGTTTCGTGGGGTTCAAATTACGAGCTATATATGTCCCTTAAATATTGACAAATTTTTGTATCTTTTTATTGTTCTTGCTGATTTACAGTTGTGTGCAGTGTTATATTCTTGCCCCTCCTGCTGGGGCCCTTAAATGGGCCTGCAGTATTCTGTAAATAAATAAATAAATAAATAAAATTTGTAGTATCCGTGTAGACAAACCTCTGCCTCGAAATTCCAATGTGTGTAAAGATACCTTGGTACAAAATTTTTGAATAATTCCAAAGAAATATCGGATGAACATACGCCACTGTGATTCCCGCTTACCGCATGAACAGGTATAACATAAGTAAAGTTGTTGTCACTTTAAGGGACATGCACACTGACCAGAAAGAAAAGTATCAAGATCAAACATAAACTGTAGGAGCAGAGTTCGATACTATGTACATTATATTGAAATGAGAAGGCCACGTATGAAAACTTCAGCATAGACTCTATATATCAATATATATCCACGTAGAATCGCTTGTTATTCCCGGAAAATGTATTGACATTATCACTTCAATTGTTGTAGTAAATTTTCTTCATATTTCAAACTTAACATACCTCATAGCCACCAACAAAATTCTACTGTGCAAAGGGTGCACACTTCCTATTAATTAAAGTTCTTAACAGTACACTAAGTTGCGGACTGTTGTCATTTGATTTTGTATTATCTACCCAAATTCAAACAACCTGCGAACTCTATTACAGCGTGCGCTACTTGCGTACACGTGTAAGCAGTGGGTGTTGCATCATTCAAGAGCCTGGCATTTGATTACAGAGCTTTTATAATGCCCTGAGAGAAGTTTTGTAAATAGATCAGTGCCTTCCTTTTGAAGACACTTCTTTAAAAAAACATGATTGTCATAACAGAATGACAATGATCATCTATTTGCTGCACAGATCCGCGCCTGCGTTCTCCTTGCCCTGGCCACCAGCGCCTTCGCTGGCTACACCGGATTCCCCGGCTATGGCCTCGGCTATGGCCTTGGACATGGCTTTGGTTACGGCGGCCTTGGATACGCCGGCTATGGGCTGTCCCACTACGGCCTTGCCCACGGCGTCGGTTACTCTGGTCTCGGCCTCGGCTACGGCTACGCCCCAGCCGTCGGCTACCCAGTCGCCACTCCAGCTGTCTCCAAGACCGTTTCCACCTACACCGCTGCTCCAGCCGTGACCGCCGTCCACCACGCGCCAGCTGTGGCCACCTACGCTGCTGCTCCAGTTGCCAGCTATCCCATCGCTCACGCTGCCCCAGTCGCCGCCTATGCCGCTGGCTACCCAGCCGTTCCCGCCGTCACCAGCGTCGTCCGCTCTGCCCCAGTCGTGGCTGCTGCCCCAGCTGTCACCACCACCACCGCTGTCCACCACGCTCCAGCTGTGGCCACCGTTGCCCACGCCGCCCCAGTCGTCGGCTCCTACGGTTTCGCCCACGCCGCCCCAGTTGTTGGCGCCTACGGTGTCGCCCATGCCGCCCCAGTCTACGGCTACGGTGTTGGCCACCTCGGCTATGGCGTCGGCCACTACGGCTTCGGCCACGGCCTCGCCTCCTATGGCCTGAACTACGGCTATGGTCTTGGCTCTCCCTTCCACTACAACGCTCTCCTTCGCAAGAAGAAGTGTAAGCATTTCTCTTGTTTTTTTTGCTGGAATATTTTATATTTACCGGAAACAAGAGTGGGGAGATCAGAGCGCGATTGATTTTGCACGGACATCCACAAAACTAGAGACGCCTATTGTTAGTTTCAACTGAAGCCACCTGCCATCAAGCAGCCCGTTCGCCACTAACGTATATCTGAAAGTGTGTCCGTGGTTTTTTCCGGGTTCCGTTTACCGTTCTTATTGATGGATTAACGTGTAAAGATAGGAGCGCGATTATCCCAGATGCTGCGGAGGCGTCAAAAACAACGTTGGGTCGAAAATGACACTTATGTCGTCTGAAGTGTTATTCAATGCACTTTTCGAAGTCTGACGAACCCTTATAATTAAGTGTGTTTTTCTTCTTTTTCAGAAACCTGCTTACCAAGAACGGACTCTCTCATCTTCAAGAACTAGGATGTTTAAACAATTTAGCAGGAGCATCGTCCTCACTGCCGTTAGGGTCAGGTGAAAGACCATCGAAAATAAATTTTGAAACCATTGAATTGACCTGTTGCGTATGGTTTTTTCTTACTCCGAATGAACTTGTATTTCTGATAAATATTTGCAGCTGAGGCACATTGCGCTTCACAAATCGATATTGAACGTGGTGGGTGG
Source organism: Haemaphysalis longicornis (assembly GCF_048455015.1). Taxonomy (NCBI): domain Eukaryota; kingdom Metazoa; phylum Arthropoda; class Arachnida; order Ixodida; family Ixodidae; genus Haemaphysalis; species Haemaphysalis longicornis. Next base: position 136,207,799 of record NW_027526422.1, read on the forward strand.
CAGCTGTTCTTTAATAATGTGAAGAATGGCCTAGCTCAAAGTTGGGGTGGCCATACTATACCTGTGCCTCCGCTCCCAATACGCATTCACAAATTGTGAGCGGCAAACGAAATTCTTGAGCTTGTTCTCCTCATCTATGAAAAATGATGGCGTCCCTTCTATTTAGCTGAAATGTGTGGCCTTCGTGAAGAAGTGTAGTCAAAATATTTATTTCAGGGAACCAAGGAGCGCTAACTATTATTACTTCCAGAGCGAAGGAACGCACAAACGCCCACGGAAAGATCTATAATTTTCTTAGCAATCAACCTCCATCCTATGTTATTGGCCGCCTACTAAGTAGATCATTATGCTGGTTCATCACGTTTATGTTTCTCAAAAATGCGGTGAAGAACTTTTCAAAAATGTGTATTGTGGAGTACTGATAACTGTGGCCCCTTGATAAACAGACCATGCATACCCGTTTCGTTGTCCCATACCGGCAAAGTGAAAAACAATGCAGGTACCGTTTCTCGGAGGCTTTTTTTCATAACTACTTAAGTGACGTCTTGGTAAGCAGCCAGTCAAAGTTTCCCCTCGTCTGCACAACATGTCGGCAAAAAGCGCATGTGCAGCTTTCCCGCTCATGGCAGTCCTTTCAACAGTGATTACTGTGCAATTTTTTTAGTGAAATGAAAATTTCTTTTGCACAGCTAATATTTGGGGTGAATACTTGCTTTGTGCACAGTTTCAAGTCGCGCACGTTGCGCGACTAGGCTCCTGAGCCATGGAAACTATCCCATAGAAATGCATGGGGAGTAAGATTTGACAGCGAATTGAACAAAAAAATATTCAGAATCCTGGAAAGTTCTTTTAGTGTTTTCATCTTCACGTTGACTTCTGGCGTTATGCCAAATATCCCTTTCCTAAAGTGGTTTGGCCAGGTTCCTCAGAGGTTGGAATTTTGAGCGAGAAAGCTGGGTATGGGATTCACAAACAGTCAGATAAAGCTACAACATCGGCGCATTGATGAAGCTCGCCCTGCAACTCAACGGGATATGTGTGACCAAAATGGGCTAACTTTCGGTCAATAACGCGGCCTCGCGGCGCAGCAATAAGTAACAACGTTTAAAGTAAACTGGGTAACGTAAACTGTTTACGACGTTTTGCACGGATCTAAATTTTCATTCTTCTTGCTGGTATCCTTGCACAACCTTGCCGGCATTTTTCTCACGTAGCGTGTAATATGAGTTGTGGAACGTGAAAGTTCTGTCCTGGCGAGATCAATGACCGAATGCTTACAATGAGAAGTTACTACATAAACGCATTTATAGAAGGAACATCGAGTACTGAGTCGGGACTTAAGACCGACCCGTCCTTTACTCATCAAGCGCCGAAACAATTAGCGCGAAGCAGTGATACAGCGCCGAGTCGCCGAGTCCCACCATCATGCAGTTCGATTACTTTCCTGTTTCCTCCAATAACCAACGCCGTTAATGTTGTTTCGTTTATTGGACATGCTCCCCATCGGCTTACTGCAGAAACGGTCACCAGTAAGTTGGCGGTTAGAGGTCTGGATTGATTTGAATTTGTGAAAACACACCAGAGAGCTGGGTTGCAAATGCGAAGCGGCTTTCATCCCGCAGTTACACTGTCTACTCCCGTTGATAGTGTAGTGGGTAGGGTTTGTGACTTGAATGCAGGCTCGCCGTATTGTTGGGCTGGCCGGGCGTACCTGCCTGATTTCCGGCTTGCTTTACTATCACCACGATTGTCTTCGGTCGCCCCCTCTCCGTAACATCTGCTTCTCTGACCCTTCTCAATCCTCACGCTCTTCCCCTCTCCCCTCCCTGCTCTTATAATGAAGGCAACTTAAAATTTGTTCAGACTAATCCCATTTCCTCGCCTTCTCCCTCTTGAATGCGAGGCTTAGCCCATCGAAGATGAGGACGGTGACCCACGAGAGAGCGCGTGCATCCTCTTCTTCCTCTTCTTCGTTGCGCTAAGACTCCCTTAGAGTACCAACCAACTCACGCAACAACGTTTTTTATTGAAGTTCCCACTCGTCACGCACAAACTGTACGAATGTACGGTCTTAATTGATCCTAAAACGAGTTGTTTTTCTTGGTATTACATTTCATCTGACCTCTCTTTGAAGAGGCCGGGATGATCTGAAGCTCATTCTGGTGGGAGTATGTAGCAACCTCCAACTTCGGCTTCTTTCTTCTAGCCGCCTGGCAACACTGTATTCCGTCTCGAGCTCACTGAGTAGGCAGCAGCACTAACAAAAAAAAATTCAGCATTGTTTGTTCTTCACAAGGGTGTGGTGTCGCTCTGTCTGGCATCTTTCAAAGTTTCATTAACCTGTACGTTACACATGGACTGTCCCTGGATGAATGAGCAGATGAAGAGGAAGATGAAGAGACTCACGGAGCTGTGGAGGTCCTTTAAAAGCCGTGTCCAGTTTCTGTGCGGGAATCTCCGCCTGTTCGAGCAATAAACCCTTTTCGCAGTAGCAGTATAATACCTAGAGAGTAATCTGGTGCTGGGTAGCATCCGCAAAGCGGTATAGATGGATCACGTGGCTTGCGTTAATCTTTCGTTTTCATTTTGCTCTTACTCGGATGATTTTGCTAGTCTAGGCGATGCAGAGGGATGGGAACGAGCATTCGGAAGTACGTTTTTACAACCAAATTTCGCACGTGCTGTGCTGCCTCTCCGAGTATAACTACAAAAAATTGACATCCTCCTGCATCGCAGCTCAGCGGCTACAAAGAGAAGCAATACAGCTTTCTCGCAACTTTCAAAATAAAAAATTCGTCCTCACCTAGCGGAACTGGAATATAACCTAAGTTGTGAGTCGGGATGGTTCAATGCATTGCCTATAGAACCAGCACGGCAACAATAATGACAATGCTAAGAAGGCAGCAATAATTGGAAATGAGGTGTTGCGGGGTCGCTCGGGTCGCAGAGGGATGTATATTGGAGGCTGCGACAAATTGCCAAATGTTTGTGGCCGCCAAACATTTCTTCGGAACGCTCCTCCTACGTTGACTCCTACCAGGGATGTTCCGAGCGGGGAACTTTCTCTTTTAGAGAAATTTCCGGGTGCAATTTTCGCCTAACTGGAAAAAGGAGTATTTAATAGATGCAGGAAAACTTAGGAGCTGTGAAGTAAAAATGAATGTCAGTGGACCGTACCTCGCATCACATATTACTTTGTTTCTTAAAAAAACGTTTTCTAACACTTCTTCCGATTGGTGTTCTAAAATCAGCAGTCATATTCCCGCAAGCCAACAGAATCCAGGACCACTTGCATTCCAGTTCATAAAACAGGATGGAGGATAGATACAGTGCACAAGACATAGAGGAAAGAATACTCCACCAGAACGGAGTAGTGAAGCGGACGCGACAAACGGGCTGAAGCGCTGTGGTATGTATTCCTGCGCAATAAATACAAAAAGTCTTTCGGGTATGCCTTACTCCGCGTGCTGTCAGCAAGAGGTGGAGCCAGCAGTCCCGGCGCTGAGCTAAAAGTACCTAAAGTACCCAAGAAGGCCTTGTTTTTTTTATCATACTGCCACTTTTAACTTAGAGCTTCAGCATGCTAAGTAGGCCAGCTGTTTTCCACAAAACCTGGAATGCATAGCCAAATTCTGCTGAGTATCATATATAGGGAATTTAGTTCTCGCATTATCTGAATGGCGTCTGCGTACGGACAGCTACGTAAAGTTGGCGTAGGTGGCGCCGGATAACGTCCTAAACCGAACAGAATTTTACGTATTGATATATTAGCTGCACAAAGGGGATGCTGGGGAATCTGGAGAAAAATGTTGAAAAACCTGGGGGCGGGGAATGCTAAAAAGAAGAATTTCTGAACCTAGAAATAGGGTTTTTTTTTCCCCAGGGAGTACGGAACATCTCTGAATCCAACGCCGCAACCCATCCGCACGGGGCAGCCGATGGTGACACCGCTAGGCGACTGTAACCGCTTCAGGCTGAAATAACGGCTACAGTAGTGAGATCCTTGTTTCAGAGTAGCACAAAAGCATTGGTATTAGTTGGACCTAACGGCGACGAAAATTTTACGGATAGTTTTCAAAGAAGTCACCGAGATTCTGTATTTGCCAATAAATAGCCGACGTTGTTCTCCGCACGTGGGCCGTTTATTGAAATTGGGTGTCTGATTTAGTACATCTGCTTTTAGCGATAACTTTATTCTTTACAGCGTACTTTACAAAGAGATTATCTTTTAATAACCGTTTCGCTGGCGGCAAACGACATTCGCGCTGACATAGCCACGTTTTGAGCCCGAGCCATCTAGGTTGACTTCTACCGATCGTTCTACCCAACTTCTACCCAATTGTTTCTCTGGGGGTTAATCTATCAAACACTATTGGGGTAGCGTCACTTCGTAAGTGATTATAATTGATCTTAGTGCTGAAATTTACTTACGTGATTCTGTTGCTATAGTTCTTTCGCTTCTCCTCGCGAAACTTTCTAGAGAGCTCTTTAAATCTGCATAGCGCCGGCATACTATTCTGCGAAGTTCCCATAATACAGTCAAACCCGGCTATAACGAACCCGGATAGAGCAAAATATGCTATATATCGAACAAAAATAATTCAGTTACGGAAATACATGGGGAATATATTCCTTATAACGAAGTTCACATCCGATATATCGAACTCTCGGCACCTAGAATGGCCGCCGAAACGCATGATCTCGGAGCGGCAATTGAGATGCTGATTGGCCGTGACCACGGAGCAAGAGCCGCGACTGAGACATTGCGCCTCGCACGGAGCGACGTGACGCCCAATACTCTCTGTAACTGTTTCCGACGCGCGGGATTCGCGGCGGAACCCGCCCAGTCAGCCAGTCCGGACCAAGACAGCAGCATCGGTGAACTGTGGGAAGAGCTCGCCAGCGTTCCCGATGATATGGCGAGTAAAATGCGACCGACGCTCATAATGAAGCGCTTTCGGCAGTCGATGTGCTCCGCCAATGCTTCTTTTGAGGACCCGGACTCGAACTGGTGCAAACAATGTTTCGTGTATAGAATGCTATGCTAGTTGAAGCCGCCGAAACGAAAGTGAAAACAAAAATCACGGCTTTTTCTTTTTTTGCAACGTGGAAAATTAAGGCGGAAAGTAGCTTTATTAGTTGCAATAAATGGATTATTTTGGTATGGTAATAGCTACTGTACCGTGTTCGTTTTTGCATACGCGGATGGCGGAGTTGGTGAGGGGGGGGGGGGGCTTCGGCTATATCGAACTATTGGATATATCGAACTAATCGCGGTGCATATTGCAGTGCGCTATAAACGGGTTTGACTGTAGACGCTTCTATTATGCGTGTATAGAGTTCTCAAGTGTCGGCGGTCGGCTAAGCAATAAATATCTAGAAAGCAACGTGGAAGTGAGAGAGTCAAATTTGCTATAGCAATATCCTGAAGCACGGATTTTGCATCTGCGAGGGATGGGCGGTTGTTTTAAGTTCCGACTCGGCGTTTTTTTCTAAAACGAGGGTGCGTGGGTTTTAGATTTTTGCCGCAATTCGATTTCGACACCACCGCAGTTTCTACTGGTGAAGTATAGAATGTTTCACCTTTAAAAACGTCTGCGGTCCTCGCCTGTGGACCCGATTTATCTTCTTACGTCAAAAGAAAGACTGCTCAGCAGAATTCTTCATTTAAAACGGCGTTTCAAATAACTGTCATCCGAAATTATCTAATGGTCGTATGTACCTTGCTGCAAACACAAACTTGCTACCACCTTCTTATAATTATATACAGGACAAGGTTTCCAGGCCCGAGCGGGAGTGAATAGGAGAAAATTTCCTGAAGAGACGTTGGTACAGATCTTATCAAAAAAATACACAACAAAAAAGGACTTTTTATCTGGAAAGTGTTTTATTCCCGGCTACGCAAAGACGTTTTATGGAGTGAATTGCGTCCGCATGACACCTTAATACAGCAGCAGTAATATTACAGTATTAGACTCTATTGTCGCTTTGTTTAAGATTTGCTGTGGATAGTTGGTGGGTAATCCAAGGAAATTTGAAAAAGCTCAGAGAAATGAGACGAAAAATACAACGGAGAGCCGTCAGACGTTGTCACCTGTTACATGTAGTATTTTGCTGGCAGGTTTGTGAGTGCTGTTAAAGATTCTTTGTATTATAAGGCTTCAAAAGGGAACCAACACGGCGGAACATTTTTTTAGCCTTTCTTAGAGATGTCCTTTCTTCAATTTACCTATACTTCCCAGTTAGCTTCCCCATGGTTTCTCTCCGTCTTCTGATGGCTCCAGCGAGAGGCATTTACTAGCGCCTGTGATCTCATCATATTCTGTGCGACAGCAGACTGTTTAAGGCCCGGCACGTACGTGTTGTGTGTTTTCTGCAGTTTTAATGGCGGCGTGAAAAAATTTCATCCACGTAAGATTTAATGAGGAGTCCGCAGGTACGAGGGTACACCGAGCTAGCCACACGTGAAGCTTGCAAGGTCGCAGCGAAGGATGGCTTCTTTGTTGACCGCATTAAATCCTACGGCCACTGACACATTCCAAACTCATTTGCTATGCGGATGAAGCACAGGGTGGTACCGGCACTGAAGCATGTTTTTTTTTTGTGGGGAGAGGCGCTTTCCTTCTCCCACTTTTGCTTTTCCCCTCTCGGGTTGCTGTAAAACGTGTGCAGTGCCGCCTATAAGCCGTTTTGTATAAAAAGCGGCTCTTGCGGCCGAACATTCAGCAGTTGGACCAGCAGCAGCTTGAAAGAGACCATGGTAAGGAATTCTGCTTATGCTTACCCAGACAAGTTTTTGTACGATGAAGCGACACAGCCGCAAAGCGCTGAAAATTTCTAAAATGCAACTTTTATCGCAGTCCCGAAAGGGAGCGCTTGCTGGAATGGTGAGGGTTATCGTAAATTGGGATTTTTATAACAATCTCCACGTCTTAAATACGATTATGGAAGTTTAGGTCTCTTAACACCACCTTTTTTCTCTACTCCTGACTTAGTAAAATAACCATTCCAAAATTTACGTCCAACGCAAAGTATCGGTTAAATGAGCTTTCTTCTTGGCTTTCCTTTACCTGATGTTTGGCTGACACCAGCCATTGCTTCCGGCTGGAACTGCATTAGGATAGACCTATGTTTCCGCGTTTTTCGAGGGCGTTTGTGAGTTGTCCATTTGGGATGACGATCGTTCTTATTGCCACGATGAATACTTCTCTCTGCTCTTCTATTTCATATTCAGCCTTCTTCACGGTATAACAGCGCGAGCGCAAGTTGGGAAAAAACTCTGAACTCGAAATACCTTGAGATCAACAAAAATAAAAAATAAAACGAGAACTGAGTAGAGCTCCGAGCTCTTTCGAAGCCCGCCATTCATTCGCTCCACATACGTCTTCCTTTTATCTTTTTTTTGTCTGGCTACAATTCAATCACTTAAAATTCTTCGTAGCGGAAATTGTTTGCGATCACTTGCGAAGAGTCATGGGATGAAAAGTTCGAGCAATATATGTGCCTTAAATTTCGAGAACAGGGTTGACCTGTAACTGGAAATGTTAATGTGTGTACAGCTACTTTGGTGCAAACTTTTTGAGTACTTTCACCGAGATATTGAATCAACATACACTACAGTGATTCCCAATTACCGAATGTTCATGCACACAATTAATAATGCTGTGGTCTCTTGTGGTGACATGATCAGTGACCCTAAATAAAAGTACCAAGATTCAACATGTCGGGGTGTGAAGTAGAGTTCGATACTACGTACATTATTTTTAAAAGAGAAGGCCAAGTATGAAAATTTCACGCAAGCAAAGACTGTACGGATCGATATTTTCCCTAGCAGAACCGCTTGTTAGCCCCCGAAAAGGAATTGACATCACCCCTTCAGTTGGAGCGGTAAATTTTCTTGATAGTTTTCTAACTTCAGTCGCCTTTAAGAGAACTCATTGCTAAAAAGTTCCTTAAACTGTATGACAAGGGTACACACTTTATAACAGGGAAATTTTTAAAACAGATATTGGGTTGCAGAGGGTAGGTATCCATTTACCATTTATCCGTCTTCAAACAAACCTATAACGTCTTTTACGGTGTGCAATCCTTGCGTACGCGTGTAAGCAAGGGCGCTTTGCATAATTCAAGAGCTTGGAATTTGACCACGGCGCTTTTCCCATGCGCTAGAATTGAATGATAACTTCTGCAAGTAGATGAACGCGTTCATTTTGAAGACACTTCTAAAGAAAAAAAAATGGCCATTTAACAATTATAATGCAACATGATCAGCTGTGAGAATAAAACTTTGAAGCGAAACTTTCCCTTTCTGTTGTGACGGATGCATAATGATGTTCGTCACAATTACGTGATTATTTTTTGTACTTAGCTGACTTAATCGACAAGAACACCTAACCACCGATTAGCTGACACAAAAGTTTTATCCCGTATGTAACTCGTAATCCAGAACATTGCTTATCCTTTTGCGGCGCAGATCCGCGCCTGCATTTTCCTTGCCCTGGCCACCAGCGCCCTGGCTGGCTACACCGGCTTCGGTGGTTACGGCCTCGGCTACGGCCTTGGCTACAGCGGCCTCGGCTACACCGGCTATGGCGGCCTCGGCTACGCCGGCTATGGCCTGTCCCACTACGGCCTCGCCCACGGCGTCGGTTACTCTGGTCTCGGCCTCGGCTACGGCTATGCCCCAGCCGTCGGCTATCCAGTCGCCACTCCAGCTGTCTCCAAGACCGTTTCCACCTACACCGCTGCTCCAGCCGTGACTGCTGTCCACCACGCTCCAGCTGTGGCCACTGTCGCTCACGCTGCCCCAGTCGCCACCTACGCCACTGGCTACCCAACTTACCCCGCCGTGACCAGTGTTGTCCGCCCGGCCGCAGTCGTGGCTGCTGCCCCAGCTGTCACCACCACCACCGCCGTCCACCACGCCCCAGCCGTGGCCACCGTTGCCCACGCCACCCCAGTCGTCGGCTCCTACGGTTTCGCCCATGCCGCCCCAGTCGTCGGCGCCTACGGTGTTGCCCACGCTGCCCCAGTTTATGGCTATGGTGTTGGCCACTACGGCTACGGTGTTGGCCACTACGGTTTCGGCCATGGTCTCGGCTCCTACGGCCTGAACTACGGCTACGGTCTTGGCTCTCCCTTCCACTACAGTGCCCTCCTTCGCAAGAAGAAGTGTAAGTATCTGTAGCGTTGTTCGCTTGAATGTTTTTGTATTCACCAGAAATGACCCTCGGGAGATCCGAAGCCAATTCATTTTGCAGTGGCTACCTCAAGACTAGACACCCCTATTTCTCGGTTCGGTGTAGCCATCCAGCATCCAGCATTGCGTTCTGCCCTAAATAATTTTTATTGTGTGCGTATAACTTAAGCCGTGATTGTTTTCTTGCGATCCTTATTGTTATAGCCACTGGGGGCATTTGTAATTTGTAAACGTATCTGCACGAAGACCCCAGATAGTGTGAACGCATAAAGAACCACGTTTTGTCCAAACTGAGACTGCTAATGGTAGAAGAGTTCGTCAATGCTCGTTATGAAGTCTGAAGAACCCCCCTACTAATTTTGTTATTTCTCCTTTTTCAGAAACCTTCTTCCCAAAAGGAGACTCTTTCATCTTCAAGAACTAGGATGTTTAAGCAAGTTGGCGAGATCATTGTCCTCACTGCCGTTAGGGTTAGATGAAAGAGAGGAGAAAATAAAGTATCACAGTGTTGAAACGACTTGTTGTGCATAGTTATTTTGATTTCGAACGAACCCGTACTTTTACAAAACGGTTGACCAGCTTAGGCATATTGCCCTTCGGGTGTTTTGATTGAACGCTCTGGATGAAATCGGTTTTTAATAATATAGGAACTGGCTAACTCTAAATGCTGATATTGACACGCCATACGTGCTCCAGCACACTTCAGCTAATTACTTCATAAAATGAATATAACGCGTGGAATTGGGGGAGCTCATTTTCCTCGATAACAAAAACGACGTCTTCTCTTCTATTTCACTGAAATGTTTCGCATTCATGAAGAAATTTAGTAAAAACATTTATTTCAGGGAACGCAGAAGTTAAAAGCGCACTTGAGCAAGAAAGCGATGCGTGAGCGCCCACGGCAAGCTCTAATATTGCCTTAGGAATCCAATTTCACACTCGATTGTCAAATTCAGATTGCAACACGCACAGTGCAGTCAAACCAGACTGTAGGATACACACTCAATACTGCAAGAACTCGGGTTGAGAGAGATTCGCGTTAACTGACAGCAGGTTGATGGAACTGAAGTTGAGAGAACTCAGGTTGACAGATAGTCAGGTAAACAGAAAGAAGCTCAAGTGGGGAGGTTGAACGAACAGTGTGCGTGAGTCTTTTATGCAGCACTGAAACTAAGGAACCTGGCTATCTATCGAACGATTAAGCCGTCTCTAACAAAGAAAAAACAAATCACTCCCAATAGCAGCAACAGTCTCTGAAGGGAAATCATTCTGCTGGAAACCTGCTTAGTGGAAAAAGAATTACTGAATGCTGCGCTGTTACGTTGGTACTCCCGCACTTTTTGAATGTGATCGGCTCTTCCATATGCATAGTGCGGTAGAAAAATGCAGCTGTCAAGAGGAATACAAGCTGGACATAAACATGCATCATAGAAGACATTCAGACACCGCTTAGCTGGCCGTGTCACCAACTGTTACCATTGGAATGTTTGCTGGCGGAGCGTCATGCTGAAGTTGTGGCCGTTAAGAATTTTTCGAAGGACATATCGAGAGCCCATATTTTGCATTATTTCTAATCTATTTTTGCCAAATGCAGTAGGCGGGTCTCATATGCTACACACCTACCTAATCAAATGTCGGCAGTACGGAAGGTTGTGCACATAATTTCCCGCGTGAAAACAAGAAATCTTTCGTATAAAACCAACTGGTATTTTGTCTGCGTGGCCCCTGAAGCTGGAGTGCGCGCCCGCCTTGTTTCTCGCCGGGCCGAATGTTTCTTTGCATGTTCTGAGGCCTTCTCCTGTTGGCGATTACGTTGAATACAGAATGTAGCGCGGGATAATGTATGGGAAGGCAATACCTATTTTCACGCTTTCGGAGTTTCCGGTGTTAGTGAAGAACAACCACTGCTTAGTGTGGTTTATTGTTTTCCTCTTTGTTCAACTGATGTAGGCCATCTTATGTTTACACTTGAACGGCCCTTTAAACATCGCAAATCTTTTAGTACTTCCTTTAAATGAAGCTGGCTACCGAATGAACTTACTGGGGTACTGTAAGTCGGCCTGGTCAAATAAGAACATAAAAGTTTCACGAATCGGAAGTACTCCGCAAGGGAATGTCTATTTGTAGCCTTTAGTGAGGGAATATAACGGCCGGAACTTGTGCATGGCAGCTACGAAGGTAATATAGAAAGGATAGGGGCGCAGTCAAAGGGATGTATGAAACAATTGGATGTCTGTATCAGCCCTCATTTTTATCGTGCAATGCTTTGCCGCCAAGTACAGGGGTTTCGCGGCGGCGAAGTCATCCGCGTAGCGCAGCGAGCGAAGCAACCATCCGAGAGGAAAGAAAACAGCAAAAGTGTCAGGGAGAGGGCGGCACGCGCGGCTAATGCGTCATATCTTAGCGCGTCGCAACGGCTGAGTATGTCTCACTGCCTGCCCCTCACACCTTTGCCATGCGTTGCGGTCCCGGAGCGCCCCCCACTCACACTTTCAAATTTCACCAGAGGAAGGAGGAGGGAGGAGGAAAAAACTTTATTCAAACGCAACATTAAGAGTCGAGAATGTCCCGGGCCAGGTTCACCAACGCCTACTGGTCCGAGAGCTGGTCCGAGGCTAGCCAAGTCCGCCACGTTGAAGGAAGTGGGTGGGGAAAATGTGGGGATTGAATTGCAATGGGGCAGGCGAAAATGCAGTGTTCTAAATTAGCGTATGGTTCGGGACAATTGGGACATGCTGGTGAGTGTCGGATACGATAGAGGAAGGAACGAGCAGGTGTAAGGATGGTATTTAACTGTACGCGTCGAAGAATGCGTAGTTGCGTGGTTGTTAGAGATTTGTCTGGAACAGGAAGTGTACGAAGAGTTTCTCTGATGTTCTTGTAGTGAAGCTTTATTTCTTGTTTGTAGTGGAGAGTAGTGTCCCACGTCGGTGGATAAGGCCAGGGAATCCCAGGCGCCCGGTGCAGAAGTTCGCGGGCGAGGTTATGCACAACCTCATTGCCTGGGATTCCAGCGTGACCAGGAATCCACCTCAGTGTGACAGTGTGGGGACGTAGCTTTGTTAAGGCTTTGCGTAGATCATACTGCAGTTCTTCAGGAATCCTACCCATGTGAATGGCGCGAATAGCTTGCATTGAATCAGTGTATATGGTATATCCTGAGGGGTTAGGGGGCCGTAATGAGAGGTCCCGGATAATGGTGATTATTGGGACAGTCTCTAGAGTCGCTGTAGGTGGGGGATTAGTGAAAGGACCAAGGGTGTGTGTCACTACTTCATTGCCACTTGCGATGGAATATGCGGCTGCTCCGACGTGCGTCCGTGATGCATCCGTGTAGACTATCGTAGAATCAATTGGATGGACATGATTGACAACGCGAGCACATCGTCTCCCTGGATTGGTATCAGCTGCAACGTTTTTTGGGATGGGAGCTATCCTGAGGTTATCTGGGAGCGGCGCAGGAGGGGTGATGACAGGCAAGTCAATAGGCTTGAGAGCAACTTGGTGAAGGATCCAGTGTCCTTGTTTTGTGCTAGAAAGACGCGCCATTTGCCGGTCTTTATGTTGTTGTATAAGATCTCCCAGAGGCAAGAACAGCCCCGTAGAGTATAGGCGCTGAGTGGACGTATTAATGGGAACGTTGAGGGCGGTCTTATACAGTGTATGAAGTGCAACCTCAATCTGATGTCTTTGGTGACAAGTCAGAGAAAGATATGGAATTGTATAAAGAAGTTTACTTAAAGCTAAGGCATGTACTAGCTGCCTAACTTGACCCTCATGTAGCCCCGCGTGCTTGTTGACAATGCGGTTCACTAAATGGGTAAGCTGATGGCAAACTTTAACTGTTGCAGCCACATTAGCCTGATTAGATGATTCATGGATATGCAGTCCAAGAATTCGGCAGGATATTACGCGAGGGATGGGGTGACCTACCATTGTGAGTGTGATCAGGTGATTGTGTTCTCGCTGATAGCGAGTTTTCGAAATGAGCAGCAATTCGGACTTTTCAGGTGCGGGAGACAGGCCTACAGTGTCGAGATACCTAGTGACTGCATCGATACCTTGCTGCAAGGTGTCCTGCACTGACCCAGGAGACCCAGATGTGCACCAAAGAGTAAGGTCGTCTGCGTAGAATGTATGTTTGAGGTTCGGGATCGATGCTAAAATACGGGACAGGGGCGCCATTCCGAGGTTAAAAAGGGTGGGTGAGAGAATAGCACCCTGTGGAGTACCACGCGTGATGGGAAAAGGATCGGAGACCGAATCAGGGAGACGGAACTTGGCCGTGCGGTCGCGCAGAAATGCAGCAATGTAACCGTACATTTTCGGCCCACAGCCGGTAGAAGCAAGTATATTTAGGAGAGGATCATGGGCAAGGTTATCGAAGGCTTTGCGCACATCCAGGGTCACTATGGCCTGTATCTGGGAAGGGGGAGGAGGGTCAAAGTCATGAGCTAGGAGGAAAAAGAGGTCTTGGGTAGACACACCCTTGCGGAAACCAATTTGTTGAGGAGGAAAGAAATCTGTGGACTCAAAATAGGCCTCAAGTCGATTGAGAACCATCCTTTCCATGGTCTTTCCCAGGCAAGAAGTTAGAGAGATTGGGCGGAGATTTTCAAGGGAAGATTTTTTGCCTGGCTTAGGTAGTAGGGTAATAAGAGATTGCTTCCAAGACGATGGGAGGGTGCCTTCTTCCCAGTGGGAGTTTATAATGCCCAGAAAATGTTCCTTGTCCTTGTCGGATAGGTTTCGTATAAGTGTATACGTAATCTGATCCTCACCTGGGGCCGACTTTCGCTTTAGTTGTTCTAGCGCCCTCTCGAGATCCCAAAGAGTGAAAGGCTCATCGAGTTCTGCATTGGAGGCGCCCATGTAGTTTGGATAAAGGCTAGGTAGAGGAGGAGGAATATAAAGGTCGCGGAGCTGGGTTGCTAAGGCGTCCGATCCCAGCAATGAATGGTGCTTCTCAAGAGTGGGAACAGGAGCCGGATGAGGCCCGAGGAGCTTTCTGAGTAGGTGCCAGGTTCTTTTCTGATCCAGGCTGCCGTTGATGCTGTTACAAATTTCATTCCATTGATTCCTGGCCAGCGTAGCACAGTGCTCTTTGATATGCTCCGTTAATTCAGGGACGCGCTCGGCTAGCCGACTATTATTTGGTTGGGTGCGAAGGGCGTGCAAGAGTCGTTTTCTCCTCTTCCAGATACGGACAAGATAAGGGTCTGGGTTGTCTGATGGGGCTGAAGTGAAACATTCCTGTGTGGCTTGTTTGTGGGCCTGTTTTAGTGCTTTAGTCCAGTTCTTGAGATTACCATTCGTCTGAGAGGTGTCGCGAATGTCACGAAAGATTTTCCAGTTTGTGAGCGACATTTTACGTTTAGGTGATCGGATACAGGTAGGGATAGTGATTTGAATAATGTAATGATCACTTAGTAGTCTTTCATCTGTAACATTCCAGATGACATCTCGCGCTCCCCGGCCTGCCGTGAGGTCTGGCATGGTCGACTGTTGATGTTTGTTACCCTCGCGAGTAATGGAATCGGGCTGTTGTAAACTGTCATTTGAGCTCCGTTTAAAGTGTCGTTGAGTATGCGGCCAGGTCGTAAGGTGCGTGGGTAACCCCAAATAACGTGCGGGGCATTAAAGTCCCCACCTATAATGAAGTCGCAGTCGCGATACAACCTTGAACTAAAGTGAATAAGTTGCTTGAAAAGTGTGTACTCTTTAGGGGGATTATAAAAATTTAGGATAGACAACCGGCGAGAGTGTTCTGGGTACATAGTAAACGCAGTGAGATACCGCTCAAGACGGGAGGGTACATCGATGACCTCAAATCGAAGATCCCGGCGAATGTACGTGCTAACTAATGGGGCACTATCGCTGTCGTAAGCCGCATGTAGGACACGGTAGCCAGGAATACCTTTAAGAGCACGCGATTCCTGTATAAGAATTACATGAGGTTGCGAAGGCAAAGTCAAAAGCCATTGGATTAAAAGGGTTCGATTGGTGTTAAGGTTTCTACAGTTCCACTGTACAATGTGGGTGTTATTGTTGTCTGCCATCGTTAAGCTACGTTAGCCCGCTTCTCGGGAGGGTTGGAAGCGGATGCAGCAGCTTCTTCGGTGGATATAGGTGGACGGGGACGTTTGAGTGAATTGGTGAGGAATTCCATGCGTTCGTCATCCTGTAGAATATTACTAAGGAGAGAGTGCATGAGCTCGAATGCTTGGCGAATGGCAGAAATTTCTTCGGCGAGATACCAAAGTATCGGGTCATTCCGGTCTTTTATGTGCTGCAAATAATTGTCAGATGTGATGACTGGTGTGGGATTTGGAGATGTGTAAGAGATAGGGATGGACGGGGGAGGGGGAAGGGACCTCGGCTCACCCGCTGGTAGAAGCGTAGCCGGCTTGAGAAGTGGACGTGGTGGAGCTGACGTCTCCTGAACTTCCAGATGCCAGGGATTGGGTCGAGGAGGTCTTGCAGCCTCCTGTTGGGCTGGGGGTAGTGGGGGGAAGTCATCACGGTTGGCAGTTTGTTGGAGCTGCACATGCTTCTGGTTGGTGCGACCAGATGACAACTGCCAAGTAGTCGATGTTTGCTTTGGAGCGAACTGCCGGGACTTAGATAATTTTCTGTGTTCTTCGGGTTGTGATGTTTCCAGCTTGATCCGGAGGCTTTTCCTGCGCTCGTATGCGGCTTTGTGGCTCTTTTGATCTTGCTGCTTTTGTACGGGGCAGGTGTTGTCAAAGGTCGGATGGTTTCCTCCGCAGTGGAAGCAATGGGCGGAGCAACGATGCGGTTCATCCTGTGCGTTGAGCTTGGTTGAGCAGGTGGGGCAGCGTTGATATGCCGGAGGGTGAGGGTAGTTCAGCATCCGATGTCCATATTCGCGGCACCTATTGCACTTCAGGGCATTGGGTCTCTCAGGTTTGCATCTATACAAGACGCGGCGGAAGAGAACGTTGTGGGGTACATGGGTGCCCTCGAAGGTTATTAACACCGACTCAGTCTCTCCCATCATGCGGGCAGACAGGATGGTCGCATGCCACGATTCAAGGCTTTCTAAAAGTTGGTCGTCGGAAAGTCCTTTCTCAATCCCGTGGATGACGCCACGGCACGAAACCACGGGGGCCGTCACATAGGCTTTCACGATGTGAATGCACGCTTGAATAGACAACGTGGTGATAGCTGCTACCTTTCGGGCAGTGAATTCATTGGAGGTCTTGAGGAGGATAACATTCTGGCGGTACCGAACTTGGAGGGTAAAAGCCTGTTGCTCGTGTGGTGCCAAGTTTGCAGCTGAAGCAATTGCTTGAAGGATTTCGTAGTGTCTCACCTGGGCGATTTTGAGCGTGTTTGGCGTTCTGATGACGACGGTCTTCAGTGTTGCGATTGGTGCTGCGGGAATCTTTGGCTTGGCTTTCCTCGTAATGGTAGTCCAGTCCCTCGCGTCGATGTCTTCTTCGATGGAATGAGCGGGTTCTTCAGCGAGGAGAGCGCGTGCTTCGGATGGAGATGCATCGGCGGCACGTGGCGGCGGCGGCGGTGGCGGCGATCGCGCCGTTGCCATGGCAGCAGATTGGAACTCCGTTGTTAGGCTTAGCGGGCGTCGGGCATGACTGCTGCCTTCGGGAGGTCGGTTTGCAGTGTAAAAACGGTCAAATACGGCACTTGAGGTACGAAAATGATCCACGAGACTTGCCGAATAGTGTGAACTGGACGGTTCAGGTCACAGCGTCGATGACCTGGTAGGAAGAGCTTAGATTCTGCAGCTCGGTGTTGTGCCGTCTTTCCAAGCCGAGGACGATGATGATGATCCCATTTCACCAGACGCGTTCGTCCGTTTGTGGCTTATCCGAAACACGTAACATCTGCGCGGGAGTTTCAAACACGATTTCCAACAACATGCTCGGGAGCAGCGAAGCGCTGCGAGGTAACGGCGGAGTAGAGCACACCACCGTGCGTTCGCTGATCACGCAATCACTTCCGCAGACGCAGCAGATATGCGCCGTGACCGAGAAGACTGCAGTTCGCGCTGCACACAAATTTCGTTTTAGGGAGTATTGTAATCGCCGTGTGATGTTTTTCTCTTATCCACAGTCTTCAGGCTCTTCTCGGGATGGGTAGTCAACCCCAGACAGCACTGATTGCTCCAGGCCACTGCTACTGTTTCCACTAGAACTGCCTGGTTGTGATGAGGTAGAGGCTTTCAGAAAACCAATTCCATGATAAAAATATGTAAAGGTTTCGTGTCCTGAGCGACGTTATTATACAAATCCTGTCGTTAAAAAGCAAAATGTCTGCACACCCACGTGAGGTGGTGAAGGTTTCGGAGATACTTTGTGTTGCAATGAGGGCCAAACGGGGGTGGGTGCCCATTCGGGTGGTACCATTTTCTGGCAATGAAGGGCATATTGGTTGTTTTGCCAAAGCACCTGACACAAGTTCGCGTGGCTTCAGAATGCAGTCGCCGTGCCCGTCGGCCAGGCGAAAACTCACACCATTGTCCCACGGCCCGCGACACAGATGGCCGGACCTGCCAAAGCAGCATCGATGAGTCACCTCCCCCTCTCTTGCGCGGGCCGTCTGATGCAATATCTTCGCTTCCATTCGTCGAATTCAAACACCCGCCAAAGGAGGGCCCTGATTGGAGAAGTTTGGACTTCCGTCGGCTGAAACGTAACCCGGGGGTTGTAAACCCGAGCCGCTTAAAGCGGATCGAGTACGGTCAACGGAGACAGCGAGCTGAGACGTGCTGACTCTCCTTTGTGCGAGCTGACTATCCATTGCACTTCTACATTTTGTATATAAATGTTTCTTTAACTCACCGCCCCATCGTACGCTTCATCCGTCAGATTTGCGCAGCATTGGCTTGGAGACGAATAAGGCAACTTCACACATCAAGGCTATCTTCCGATACTCGTATGGGTCTTATTGAGGAATATCTCGGCTATTGTGGGTATTTGTTTCCAGCAGGAAGTTATCCTTTTGTAGTCACATTTAATAGTGTCGTTTTGCGTACGATGAGCCGGATATCTATTTCCAAATGTGCATTCGGACAAGGCACGACAGCAGAAAAAAGGGACAGCAAAAAATTGTATATGCATGTCTCCAAGCTACCGGATATGCGTTAAGTGGTAATACTTGGCTCGGTTTTTTCATGCCCATCTATTAAAAGGGCTGAATGCGTGTATTCACAATGTTGTAAAAGCATATCAGATGTTATAAGAGCGGTTGAAAAAGCTTTGTATGGAGCGCTTGAAGGACACGCTGGCGTGGTAGTTACAGACTTTGTCGCATAGCTTTGTGAATTTGAAGTGATGAATGAGCAAGCGATCTTGTCCATTTCGACAGCAACGTACGTGGATTCCTGAGCGAGGTAAGAGCGCCTGAAAGTAACGTAACCGGAGCACCACAATCCCCTTTGCTGTGTTGACGACGCACTGACGTGTGTATTAGCCGATTTCAAACACGTTCAACCTGTATAAACATTCTTTGAACACAAAAAGAGCCAATAGTGGAGGTAAGCTGGGTGGAAATTGAAATTTTCTACACTTATATACCATGCAATAGAGAATGGCGCCACTTAATTTGGTCGGAGTGGCATGTTGTGTACACGCATGTTTCTGTTTGTCTTCTTTAGAAATAAAACAGGTTGTCAAAAGGAGACTGCATGAGTGAAAGTAGGAAATGCAGCAGGTATTATTATTTGGACACATCTACTTCACCGTCTTTCAAACGGAAGGTGAAGTGGTTTCCAACAAATTTGTTCTTATGACTAGGACATGCAGTTTTTCGTATGATGCCCCGAATATTACTTGTGCTAGCCCAGTTCCGACGTTGCTTATGTTGTAAACCACGCTCTCTATTTAGGCAGCCCCAAAGTAGTATGTTCAGTGGTATTCTGAAATTTCTGCTTGTTGCGGATCAAATTTCGTCTTGTCGCTAAAACCTTTTCATATTCCCTTTACATAGGACGCATTTACATACAAAAATGATAAAGCTCAGGTGAGCCGGAACTTAATTCTCAGGAAAGGGTGAATTACCCGGTCTCCACACAATTTGGCTTTTATGAATTACGTGCACGAATTCATACCGCGAACTACTTCGTGCTGGGCTAAGCTTGTTGCAGCAACTTGTAGCAGCAATCAATGTCAGCATCCCGTCGATAATGTATGGTCTCCTTCGAGGCCAGAAGTTCTCTGGCTGACACACTCCGCTGTTCACATTTTATACATATAAATGTGATGGCGTGTCGAATGTTCACTCCCTTCTACAGATATCGACGATGAATCAATTGCCTCGGGTAGCGTCTTTGTGCTCGAGCGTAAACATCGCTGACGCCCAGTTGTACGTGACTGGCATTGAGCTGTGCTCACAGACAGTTAAAAAATTGGGCCATGTATCTCCGGTTGGTTTTAGAGAACTTCAGCATGTCTATCCGTACAATTCAGGGAACGAACGTACACTGTGGCTGCGAGCCGTTTCCTTGAACTTGCCAGAAGGCCCTAGCACAGGGTCGCTTTCAAACGTAAAAACAACGGATGCGTAATTGTGGTGAAGGGAACCTACAAAGCACATTTTCTTTGCTAAATGCTTCGTTTCATCATCCATCTTGATCCGCCCAAGCGTTCATCGTTCGCTTCAACCGCTCCCTGCCCGCTATTCTAAATGGACGATAGCTGCAAAAGTCCAAGGTTGCCTTCGTCGCAGCCGATAACACTTTTTTTTCAGGCGTGCTTTTTGTCTAAGCTTTGTCAGCTAACTGCCCTTCAAGCGTGCAATCAGATCGATTCCGTGGTAATTCATTGCCTTCGCCAGCGTTTTCGGCGTGTAGCATGCTAATCCTCTCGTGTGTGATTTTTACCTTCGCCGTATTGGTTAATTGGGCGCATCAAACAATCCAGGCATGGCTTTTTCATCTTTCGACGTGAAAGCTTAGCTGAGGAACAAAATACAGATCATCCTAATTGCGGCAACGACTTCCGTCAAAGTTATGTAGACGCTCTCCCACATTTTGCAGTGTTCAAAAATGCAACTATCGCTATTTGTCTGCACCGCTGCAACCGACGAGTTACTATTGGCCACCTGGCATCTTGAAAATGCCAATGGAACAGCCAACTTCAAAGCCCTCGTAGGGATGGCAGAGTATGACGGGATTACAAAGCGCTTAATATGCATAGGGTTCAGAAGTAATGGCCTAAATCAGAAAACCAAGATAAAAGTGCCCCTAAATTGTTTTGTGAAATTCAACTATCAGCACACAAAGGTCACCTTCTTTTACTGACTTGGAGGGGGGGGGGGGGGGTTGGGGCACGGCAGATGGTGTCATTTGTCACAAATAAACAGTTTCTGTTATGATGTTCATGTTTTCATGTCATTTCCAGAGCTGTTGAAAGCGGTAACCTTATTTAACGTCCCACAGAGGCTGCAGAAAATGTTTTGCTTTTAAGGTATGGATGGCGTTATCTCTCACTTTTTCGAGTGCAAGAGTTTGAATAGGGTTTTTAGATACTTCGTGCCCATTCCATATTGAAGATGAAACCAGTACACCTCCGCTAAACTTGTTTTTAATTGTTTCTTTTATTAACGGCAATTGTGAAACCAGGAAAAATTTGCCGAAAAACAAGTTAAGCAATCATAAACACAACAATTTGTCGAAAAAAAACCACGACGGTATGCATCCCAAAAAATTATTACTGCTAACCCTGGACCCAAATCATCAGAGAGGCAGCAAACGCAAAGGCTTATCGCAGATGGGATAGACCGTTGAGATTTTCACAGGACCTGTGATACCTTCTAGTCCTTATATCAAGGACATTTTCGGTGACTTCATCCTTCATTATAAAGTGAATTGGAGTGAATAAACAGTGGCTGAAACAATGGAATACACTATGGTGCGTGCCTACTGTTTAATGCTAAGCGGCCAGCCGCAGCTTCACCACCCAATGATATCTTCATTAGGATACTTTTAATTTGGTAGGGATCGTATCGCAGTTCACGGTGGACCTCTACGGTGGACACAGTCCGCGAACCCATGGTGGAGTATGAATTACATAGCGGAGGCCAAAACTGTGATTTCTTTAGTTAGAAAAACTTCCAGAAACCCACAGCAAATGTTGCCGTATACTGCCCAGCATTCTTCTCTGCGGCTCTCATCTGAACTCTCATCTTCATCGTATCGAACTTGCCCTCGAGCTACTCCTGAACTAAGTAAACTATGCAAGTCCTAATCACAGTCCTAATCGTAACTACATCGTTTATAGAACTCAGTATTCAGAATAAATGCCACATAGACCTGATATAACCACAGTGATACGCAAAGAAACTAGCCGTGAGTCAACGGCCGCATACGTAAGTTATATAGTCCTAGTCAGAACAGATTCATATGGTCAAACATTGGCGTTGACAGGATTTCGTTTCGCAGGGGCCGGAACCCATAAAAAAGAAGCCAAAAAAGGAAAAAGAAACACAACGGCAAAAAACTACAAATCAATAAAAGCTTCGGTAATAACGTTTTTTTTTATTCTTAACGGCGTCACAAAATGGCTGACCGTGTTTAGAGCAGACTTCCAGTTTGTGGAAGTTGTTTAGGTTGTATCTAGTGAACGAAAATCATTTTTAATTCTCTTCAGAAACGGACCGTCCCCCTCTTCGCAGGGCCCACGTCCCCCCTTGCGTACGCGCGTGCGTTTATGGTTCTATTTGCAATATGGCGATGTGAGGAAGACATTGCACTGTCCCCCATCTTCAAATTCAGCCGCATCCTCAATTACTGTCAAATAATATTGAAAAATCGCTGAATTAGTTCTGTTTGTTTTGAACGCCCCTTCCCCTCCCACCCGATGTGCCGTCCGGAACTTCACCGTGCGGCTTCATGCAACTCGACCCTCCCCATCAAAACCTACTGACCCCGGTTCTAGTCTATTAAGTGCGAATTGGGAATTGGTGACGGAAGAGCGTGATTAAAAAATTCGCCGCGTATCTGCTTCTTTTGTTGCAAATGTTGACAAAAGACAATCGTCTTCGTAGACATGACCAAGTAAATGCCTCCCTTCGCTTTCGAGCTCACCTCTCATGCTGTTCCGCTTCCGTCGCTCTCCTATCAAGGTAAACATGCTAAAGGGTTGCTCAATTTGATTTAAATTTACTGCGTTCAACTCATCCAGCCGGGTGCCTCGATGCCAGCTCTGCCGTACGGCGGAGACGCGCGTGAATCGAGGCAGCCTACCTCAACCTTTATTGAACGACGTTTCCCTACTTCACGTGCGTTCCAAGCAGAACGTGGAACGTATCTAGTGGAACCTTGGGTAACTGCTGGCGCTTAATTTCTTGAAATGCCGCCAGAAGCTATAGTGGTGCGGGCGAACGCAGGCGACGGCTGAGTGGATTTTTTTTTTCTGTGGTGGATGTAGTATTTCATTTCACAAAAATCAAGCATCTGTGATCTTTTTGTAAACGAGCACTGTAAATATCATTTATGTAATACTTTGTTGTCTAATATTTGCGTAATGCCTTGTTCTCGTTCAACATATTCGACAGGTATGAACGTTACACGAGACTTATACCACGGCGCCGCCGGCAGCCGATCGCGGAGGCCGTGCTTAGACGTTTAGATTTGGCTGCGAGTATATAAGGCTATTCGGCAGACCTTCTATCACTTTGGCCGGGTGGCTGAATCGAGTCACAGACATACAGCAGACCAAAATTTCTGTGTTTGAGTATAATGTGAGCGCGAGCAAGGAAATACAATAGCCACTGAGTGTTTTCCATCCTTTCTCCACGGCCCTGCTTTCGGAATCCCTAAACCAATTTCACGCCTCTGACGATCGCTGTATTTTGTCACTGAGCCACGGTGCAATAAAAAGGCAAGCCAACACAGCACCACGTATTCGTCATGCCGGCGCAAGCCAGCAGTGCTTAATGACAGCGCCCGCATGAGTGCACAGGTGCGTGAAAGCGCGGCGCACCGCTGCATATGAACCTGCGTGGTTCGCCGGACTCGGTGATTTTTACGCGCGATCGCCACCAATTGCGTCACTCTTTTTAACACGAAGGTGTTTTATTCCTGGATACACGAAGGTTTCCCTGACGTCATATCCCTCACGGAAGTGACGCCGGTACAACAAAGCAAGCGGCCTGTAAAGGCTGCACCCTTGCACACAGGTCTTCTTGCGGGGAAGCAACCTTTAGTACTAAAGAGTACTTTAACTTTGGGCTCGTATTCGGGTTTTATATTTTAACACAAAAGGATTTTATGCCGCGATACACCAAGAGTTCACTAACGTCATATCCGTCACAAACATGACGCCAGCACACCTTTGCCGAAGCGACCCTCCAGCAGGACGTCGCTCGCCAAGCACACCCAAAAGACAGCCGCCGACCCGCAAATCATGCTCAGCCGCAGATTTCCCTGCAGATTTCACTTTCGTGCTTTACCGATTCCTATGACAGAGGAATCAACCACAGTTTTCTTTTCTTGATTGGTTGTTGTTGAAAAGTATTTTCATCAAGTCGATTAGTTTAAACAAGAAGCTGTCACTTCGATATCCCCTTCATACGCCCCTCGGTGGTCCTGCGAGTGCCAGAGCGCCGTCACTTTCAAGGCAGTTTCCCCGACGCTGTGAAAACGTATTTCGGGCTGCAAAACTTTTTTCCCTTGTGCCACGTTGATCGGCGGAAGAGATCGGATGCTCCGGAAATGCTGCAAAACAATCGGGAGTTCTGAGGTCATGTTGATTCTGTAAACGCAGGGCCGTATTAGACCTCGCAGCTTTGTACTACCTGGAAGCACCACCCGGAAGTCGGTTTGGCCTCCTGCCGTGCAGCGCAGCCTGTGCAGCGCAGGAGCCCTATTGCGCCGAAGAAATTTCCTTTCCTTGCGCCTGTACTTTACTCTAGCTCGCAATCGAATAAAACAAACGACACGAGCAACTCTTGCTGACCGCGTGTGCGAGCAATAGCATCATAACGTATAAAAAAAGCAACCTTTCGCAAAGGTATGTCTCACGAGGTATAGGATATATCGGCAAACGTCTTTTCTTTGTGGCGGATCTTCAACAGACGAAACGATGCTATGGCGAAGCCACCAAATACGTGGTGAGTCGGTCCGCAAGCTAGTGTTGCCAATCTAAAACGTTAGCGCCCGAAACAACAAGCTTCTCACGCATTATCTCCAAGCTACGGGCACTGCGCGCATTGAGATGATTTTAAGGTTAATGCTAGCCAACCTGGCTCGCGACCCCGGGAAGTTCCAACAGCGTGACGGCACCACGCCAGCCGTTTCCCGCTGGTCCTTGCGCCCCCCGCAATAGCATACAAGCGATACACGATTCGAACCCTAACAACGGCGGTGCTTTCCGCTTTTACTCTTAACTTGCCAATCAGACAGAAGGGCGTACAAACAAAATAGCGAAAGAAAAAAACAGGGATTCCTCCGTCTTCCTTGCATCCACCAAAAAGCGTGAAGAAGCTTCCACGCCTGCCCTGATGATTTTAAGTGCGAATGCACTTCTTAAGCGAGCCTGAATCGTCCGCCGCCGTAGTCCGCATAGCAACAGCTGCGGGTGCGCGCGCTCCTCGTCTTCCTTCTCGTCTTCCCTAGCAACGGGGGGAGATTGGCGCGCGCTACTCTCCTCCTCCTCTCTCCGCTCAGTGACTGCGGGTGTTGGGCGCCTCCTCATGGCCCATACCCACGTGAGGGATTGACCAGGAATCGGGCGTGAGAAGGGCTACTGCACCCGCTTAAAGGAGTACTGACACGAAATTTCAAAGCTGAGATAACTATGTAAAACGCTCACGCCGTTGCCACCTAGCCCGTCAGGGACGAGTCGCCCTACAGCATGGTCTACACCAACGCATACTCCGGCGACGGTATCTTCGTGCTAACCGCCTACCTCGCCCCCAACCTCTCGCGCGAAGCGGTCCTCCAGTACGTGGACGCGGCCATGGAGAGCGTCTGCGCGCGTTCCAAACCCTCGGATCCCGTCGTCTTGGTCGGCGAGCGACTTCAACGTCGACGTCCGCAAGGACGGAGAGTGGTTGGTCGACTACATGCACACCACGCACTCCATGTCGTGCATACCCCTCGACTCGCCCACCACCATCAACGGCGGTTTCATCGACCTGGCCTTTGCGAGAAACTGCCAAGTCCGCACCGTCCTCCAGGACCCTTTGACGGTCCATTTCACGGACCACAAAGCGATCCTTCTAGCAATCAGGCACAACGACAACACAAATAGGTGTCTGTGAATAAATGCATCTTTCTTTTAAGTGCGAATGCAACCGTGCATTCGCACTTACACACTCTCCCGCTCGGGGAAGTGCGAGGGGATTTTTTTCACGTCCCCATTCCAGGCAGCGCTTACATATATGGAGGAGATCCAGGCACCCAAAATAGATTGATATAAACTTCTGTGAAACTAGGGGCAACCGGGAAGTTAGATGAAGCTGGCAAAGTCGGCTCATTAAAGTCGGCGTCTCCAGTCGACCCACCGTAACTTTCACAGTGTTTCAAAAAACGCTGAAAAAAAATGGCGCATCTAGCGCTCATAGAACAAGGCTGGAGAAACAGCAGAGCTGGCGGCCCCACCTCACTTTTAGGGGGGAAGGCCTTTAGGGACTTTAGTGATGGGCGTCTCGTGTAGTCGTATTCTCGTGTGGTCACGGTACTAAAACACCGGGACACTCGTTTTCGAATGCCTCGCGCTACAATGTAACGCGTACATAAGTGTAGAATGGATAAAAACTGGTCGAAAGAAACTAATATGATTTAAATATTTGTGTAATGCTCCCAGCCCGCTTCAGCGATCATGAAGCAAAACCAGAAGCTGTTTGTAGACAGACCTTATTTATTTTACACTCAATTACGTAGGGGCGCTTGGCACTAGGGCTCTTATGGGGTGGTCGGTCGAAGCAAGGAAAGGAATACTTACGTGGTGCCGGGTCCTCGTTAATCACCGAGGACGAGCCTCCAAGGCGGTCATTTCACTGCGCTTGCGTTCACCCCTGCCACTACGCCAAACGGGGGCAGATGGAGCATGCGATTTGTTTAAATCCGGTTCAACGCAAGAGAGGGCACCACCGCCTCAGCAAGCGCGCGATTTCTCCTCTCAGCGGCGCTTCCCGGGCGCCCAATCACGGCGCACCGTATGCAAGAAGGAGAGAACCTGGAAACTGATTCACTGCATGCCTCGCCACTCCCCATATTCACGTTAGTGGAGAGGGCCCGGATTTTTCGGTTCGGCTAAGTTTATGCGTGGTTATGCTGGGACACTCGGCCAATGTTTCTGCGTGGCTATGCTTGGAGACTCGGTTAAGTTCCGTTAGCCCTCCAAAGAGCAAGGAACACTCGGTCATTAAAGTGTGTACAGTGTACCCGAGCTCGTAACTCCGAAACTTCCGGAACTCCCCGAAATTTCGTCACCGCTTTACCGGCGCGATATTCTGGATTGGAACGAAGTCGCCAGATCTGTTCTCGAGTAGCCGCGCAACTGCTTTCGCGCCGCGCTTCCTGTTCATCGAGAGTGATGGTCTTCTTCTGTCACTCCATCACTAACTTCTTCGGGGACCCGGCTGTTGCACCTCACATGAATTTCCGCACATGTCGCTGAAGGTTCTCCATGAATGGCATACCAGGATCGTTTTGTCCGCAGACTTTCACATCTCTTACAAACTGGACCGCAACGTGCTCGAACCGGCGGCAACCGGCTATGCGGACACGGCGCTTGTAGCGCGAGCTTTTCTGTGCTTCCCACTTGCGGCGCGAACACATGTGACCTGGCGACGAGAACAGCATGGGAGAGATCACGCCATGAACGCTTGGAAGAGCATTCTTTAGGTCAAGTGGTGCCAGTGCGCGCGAAGACGTCATAACTATAGGCGAGGCTTGTCTCCACCTACGCAGTTTCGCGATGGTAGGGCCAGGCGGTTCATGCCGGATGTTTTTTTTTTGTAACTTTTTCTGGTACTCACGGACCAAACATGAGCTGAAACAGCTCTGCTCTTAAATCGGAAAAAGAAGTTCTCGTTTACACGTTATAATTCGTCAATACTACGTGTACTTACAATATTGTTCCTTGAGGGGATTTCTATAGCTGTGCCACGTGGGACCATGTCCGCTCCACTACGTCGGCTTAGGGTACCTGAGGACCCCTTTCAGACTCTGGATAGTCGCAGTCTCAAAATAGCGGCTGTCATGGGTGCCGCGGGAGTTGTCGAGAAGGTGGAGGTGGAAGGCATTCAAGGCATAAACGAGCTTTAGTCCAATGTTTATGATCAATTCGGAAGGCAATAAATTTCTATTTTCTTGAGAAAGGGCATGAAAGCGTGCTGTTCCTCTGTAAATGCTTACAATCTATGCTGTTCCGAAAAGAAAACAGTAGTGCTCGCATCGCCTAATTGCTTCAGAATGTCACTCTGCCGAACCTCCTGTCCCCCCCCCCCATTTGTTCTGGAAAGTCACTACAGCCCCTGTTATTCCCCTCCCCTGGCCGTGAACCTTGGCTGGATTCCTCCCACTCCCTTCTACAACGGGTCAATTCAGATGTCTTACTGCTCGATGTGCTGTCTGCTGTGGTTTCAAAGAAATGCCTGCACATTACCAAACCTGTTTGTAATACCGTTCACTCTTCCTGAATTTTAACAGGGTCAAGTTAGTTGATGTTTCATGCGGCTGCCATTTATGCCATTGAGACTATATAATTCACTCTCATGGCACAATTTCAGTAGAGGAGACTCTCGTGCTTCATGCCATGGGTTTTTGTTGTTGTTTTTTTATAAATGGACTGATGACGGTGTCTGTAGCCCTGTCCGCGTTTTTTCACGCTGTGTCATGCCATTTAGGCGGTCAAAATAAATATTTTAACATACACAATTATTCTGTCGCGGTTCAATTTTTTACCACAACAACAAACAGCCTGTCTCTTCTTATGCGGGAGAATACCGCGTTGAACTGGGGGCGCCGAGCTGAATCAGTGCAAAGCACAGCCTATTATAATCCCGTAGCCAGCAAGAGAGACCAATGGAAAGGTGGGCCCCTTGTTCGAACTGTTAATAAACTATCATTTTTATCGTTGGCCCCCAAGCAATTTGATTGCTAGCAGTAAGAAAAATCAATAGCTGTGGTGTTTACGCTTATAAAGTTAATTTTTTTGTTCCCAATAGAAAACTATTAGGTAACGATTGAAACACTTGTGACCGCGGACTACCTGACCCGCAGCTGTGTCTCTTTGGCTAAGGCGTTGGTCTGCTAACATCGAGGACGTCGGTTCGATCCCCGCCGCCGTGGCTGCACTTCTGGTGGAGGCGAAATCCTGAACCCCCGTGAGTCGACATTTCGGTGCGCGTTAAAGATCACCATGTGGTCAAAATTATTTCGGTGCCCTCCACTACGCGGATGTCATAGCCCAAGTGCATATAGCTTCGGCGCGTTAAACCGTACAATAAATCAATCAAGAAAGCCTACCAGTCGGCTTATGCAAGCTCGGCAAATACGATTCCAGCTCTCTAGCTTTCATTCGCCACCCTATATACGTGTTTGTACCGAAAACGCTTACGTGCGGTGATAGGGGTTCCATGCCTTCGAAACGCCTGCCTTGTGGTGCGGGATGAGGCACGGATTCGGCGCCCCTACGTAGCCGGTGCGTAGGAAGACGCGCGAACCATTTAGGTCTCACCGTCACAGTTTAGTCTATAGCTACAGACAATATGTGCATGACTAGAAAGCGTTGGTAAAGGGCGCCGCCATATTCCCCATTCTGGCGCCTGCTTGCACTCATGAACCGCATGTAATACAAACAAAAAAACGTTCACAATTAGCGCGCACGTTGAACTTTTTGTCGGGCGATGTTAAACTTAGGTCACGTTTGTCAAAATTCAATCTTACACCAGAGCCTATCCTCATGAAATGCGGAAAAAATGCCCGTGTATTCGTTTACTTGCGTTAGAATTTTGTTCCTATGACACGTACACACTGTTTATCTCTCCACGAGAAAGTCAGAACTGGTCATGAAGGCTGGGGTTATTTGTGTGTGTCGTAGGCCCGTGTTCGCAGAGACCAAAACCGCCAATCCCATCCCGTAAACAGATAATTGTAGATCCAGCCTAGATCCAGCTATTTTGTTGGTTTTTTGAAGATGATAGTCTTTCTTGGGCTACCTAAACCCAGAAATTTTGGTCTGTCAGTCTGTCTGTCTGTCTGTCTGTGACTCGGTTAAGCCACCCGGCCAAAGTGAAATGCGTACTGCGCAATAGTCTTATGTACTCAAGCCAAATCTGAGCGGCTAAGCACCGTTTTTATGTTCATACTTGTCAACATTGCTGAACATAAACAAGACATTACGCAAGTGTAGGGCCGAAAATTAATACAAAAGGAATATTTACAGCTTTCCTTTATTTTAAAAAAATCATGGATGCATGGTTTTTCGATAGCAAATGATAACCTACATCTACTGCACAAACACCCCTCCCCTGCTGTTGCCCGCGCCACCTCCTGGCGCCATCTAAGAAATCACGCGGCAACAGCAACGAAAGGTTCCACTACCTCCGTTCCACATTGTGCTTGGAACGCACGTGGAGCACAGCAGCGCGGTTCTATAAACCCTGAAGTCGGCCGCCTCGATTCACTCGCGTCTCCGCCGTACTGCAGCGCTGGCGTCGAGGAACCCGGACTGTAGCAGTGGAACGCGGTAAATTCAAATCGCCTTGAGCAATCCTTTAGTGTGTTTACCTTGGGATGAGCGCGACAGATCAGGAACAGCATGATTGGTGAGTGGGAAAGCAAAGGGGGGCATTTCCTTGGCAAATTTCTACAAAGACCATCGTCTTTTGACGACATTTTCAACGAAAGGAGCAGATACGCGGCCAATTTTTTTTTATGTTTGACCGAATTCGCTCTTCACAAAGCTAGTCTGGTACTCCTATCTGCTAGGCGAGGAAGTGATGATCATCACAACAACTGGGAAGAGTTGAACAAAGCCTCGCTTTAAACATGTTTCCCAGTAAACCGCGTGTACAGCAGCATTGCACTAGTATCACCAAGCGTGGTGGCGCGTTTGTTGTTCGGCAAGTACAATGTGAGCGCCTAAGCTGCAATTTTCGCGGTAAGACCTGGTGGTAGAAAGTAATGGTGCTGTTGCGCACAACATTTTCGGGAGATAACCAGCCAGCTGAGTCATTTCGGAGCTTAACCATGCCGATATTTCAAAGGGGCCATAAATACATCTCGATAACGTGTTCTTGTCTTTCCTTGATGACGTGTGAATTCTCGTCGACATTCAAGAGAGAATTGACGCAGCGTTTCGCATATGACGTCGCCTCTATGATGCAGGAGGCGCTGAAGACTACGCTTCCGTTATTAGCTGGTTCCATCAAGAGCTTGAGAGTATTTTCACAAGAGATCGGGAAGGGGTGTCCAGTCTAAATCTTTCATTTTGACGAAAATTTTATATTGCGCTCCTTGTGCAAAGCGAAAAACATATGTGAACTTGTTCTGTGGAAAAAAACATTTCCCTTTCTGGAAAAAATTACCAAAGCCGGCTCGGGTAACTAGGGCGTTTAGCAGCCCGCGAAAAATCAATCGGATGCTTCTACAGCAAAACTGCTGCAGTTATCGCCCTAGTCCTTTTTATGTAAAGAATCCGCGTACTCCCACATGTTTCACCCTGTGCCTGCAGGGCTTCTGGAGCGGAGTATTGTTAATATAAAATCCCAAATTAAAAAAAACTAAATTAAAATTGTCGTAAACTGGAGCTTTTTTTTCGGAATACAAACAAGCTACGCAGTTTAAATTTTTATTATTATTCTCCTAGCTCCGTTCAATCTTCGTGGCCAGTATAGTTTATTTGGTCAAGACGGCTCAATGTCAAAAAATGCCCTGCACTGCAGCAAGGTAACGCGTTTTGGTATATTTTGAAAGCCAGTTAAAAAAAGGCCATCTTCAGTTTTTTTAAACGTTCACAGAATAAAGCTAGGGGTGCTGCTCTCTATCACCTACATAAAACACGTTGAATATTGTTTTGCCGTTTGGTGACTACAAAGCTCATATACGGTCTTGTAAGCCGTATGGCGGTGGCATGCACAAGTGGTTTGTAAGAAGCTTATAAGCGCAATGTAGGGCGAGAAACAGCCGTTACAAATACAAAATCATTTCATAAACATTGCTGTGAGCATGCTTTCCTGAAATTAGGCGTGAACAAAATTGCCAGCATTTTAACAAGATGTAGAAAAGATCTCCAAGTGGATCGTTCAAGCTGGTGCACTCGCTCTTCTCGATGAATCTGTCCATGCGCTGATCTATGTTGTGGCGTACGTGGTGTGTATGCCCAATCGCATACACAAAGTTGGTAAAAGGAAATCCGGACCTCTCGGGAGCGACCGGGGAGTGCAGGCAATGCCCGAGCGAGTGCAACTTGGAGCATCGTGAAGAAGCGTTCCTGTGGAAATAAGTGCTGAAGGACGGCGGGAGAACTTCCTGCTTAGTTTCAAAGAGATGGGTTCTCACGTTTTCCAGCGAAACTAAAAGTATGAAATAAAGCATACAAACCATGACCCTAGCCGCCGTGAGCATAGCACGATCAGGCGGATTAAAAAAACCGCTCCAGCTAGGAACTATTTCTGCCTTATTATCGCCGCAGTTTTTCCAAAATATGACGGCATTGATTTAAAGCCCAGACAAAAAGGCCAGTTGTAGAGTTGCATGGTTCAGACCGCACCAGTCGATAATTACACAAACGACCAAACATGGGCTCGAAAGCGGGAGCTTCAACATAAGATTTACGTGCAATGTAAATTATACGCGTCCAATTTTATTAAATTTTTCTTGGTAGCTGTCGTTTCTCGCCATACGTTGCGGTCATAAGGTTCTTACAAACCACTTGGGTATGTCACCGTTATACTTCTTACAAGGACATATATGGCGCTTTGTAGCTGCAAAACGTCAAAAATAGTGGAATAACTTTTTGATGTATATAGGTGATGGGGAGCAACCTAGGCTTTTTTTGTCTATGTTTGAAAAAAAATCGAAGTAGCCTTTTTTTATTGGCTTTACAGATAGGTAGTATTAACCCGGCAACCGTGAGAATTACCGCCAGGAATTTCTCACGGCAGTCACCTCTGATTTTCTAAGCACGCCCCCAGGAGATTTTATGAGACAAATATTTCTTCAAAAGTGTTCCTGCGGATGCTGCGGGGGCGCCGTGTTATATCACTTGATTTTAAACGAGAAAGCTCAGGTCCGAGTCGAGCATGGCCGAAAGTTTTTTTTTGGTTTCATAGCTTTCGAAATTTTTGTAGTTTTCGCTCATGGTGCTTTTGTTAATACTTTTTTATCCTGTTTATTATTATATCAAAAGATCGACGCACAGGGTTTCTGGAATAGGTTGGATTAGGTTAATATATAGATTGTATTCCATGTCGTTGGGCAGGGTTAGGCTAGGATTGTTGCAGTTGGGCTGGATTTGGGTAGGTTATGGTACGCTAGGTTGGATTACGTTAGGTTAGATTTTGTTAGGTTACATGGGGAGGTAACATTATTCCGGAATTTTTAGTCCAGCCACTTGTTATGGAAACTGCCGTGAGAATTTCCGGTAGGTGATTCTCACGGTTGCCGTGATGTTAGGCGCCGCCTTCGAAATATACGAAAATCTGTTGCCTTGCTGCAGTACAGGAATTTCTTAATCATGAACCGCCTTGTCCACATAAACTGAAATTGGCACCAAGACTGGACGAGGATAGAAGAAATACAAATAAAATTCTACTATGTACCTTGCTTATATTTCGAGAAAATAAGCCACACTTTTAGGTGATTTTGAAATTTTTTCCGGTATGGGAATTTTTATTTAAAGGACATCGCTCTGCAAGCCAAGCGCGAATGCGTTAACTCATTTAAAAGTGTGCAAAGTCTTTACATAAAAACAACTACGGCCATACATGCAGCAGTTTTTGTTTTGCAGAGGTAGAAGTTTCCAATTTGCAGTGACACGCTCAATGCGCCAGTGGCCCGAGCCGTCTTCGGAAATGTTTTCCAGAATGGTAAATTTTTTTTGAATACGCACTAACCAGTGGTCTTTACAAGCTGGTGTAATAACCTGGACCGACACCTCTAAAAATCGTCGCACCTATCTCTTCACGGTTTCTGCGAACTATATGTTCACGGACTTTACAATGCTACCCACCATTTAAGGTTATTGAACCTTGAACATTGTTCTTTTTTCGATTATTCCCTCCCTTCCTTCATGTCCCTTTCCTTCCCCAACAGGACATTCATGCCCCCTCTGATAATAAAGGCATTCCTCCTACTTTCCACAAAACAACTTCATATATGTTTTCCCCGGTGCACAAGGAGCCATATATATAATATTCGTGAAAGTTAAAGATGTCAACCTGACACGCCAGTCCTATCTCTCGAGCCAATCAGCGTTACCGGCTATGATAGAAGCCGTGGGTGGTTCTGGCGGTTCGGGTGGCGTTTATGCTAGCGGCTCTCCGGCAGGGTTTATCTTTGTAAGGACGAATGTCACTCGCTGCCCATCCGTCACACGAGCCTAGCTGAGTTTGTCGGTATAGCGCGTCGTTAACAAGATATGAAGAGGGCTGAAATACACGGAGCGCCATCTGGAGAC
Source organism: Haemaphysalis longicornis (assembly GCF_048455015.1). Classification (NCBI taxonomy): domain Eukaryota; kingdom Metazoa; phylum Arthropoda; class Arachnida; order Ixodida; family Ixodidae; genus Haemaphysalis; species Haemaphysalis longicornis. The sequence continues at coordinate 136,241,618 of NW_027526422.1, forward strand.
GGAAACGCTACGCGCGCGAACGCGCCAACCATTTGACTGCCCGCTGGGTAACAAGCGCGCAGGGTTTAGCACACACCGCAGCAGCTAAAACTTGTCTCCGCCCGTCAGAGGCGGCCTATTCATGAAAATCAGTTTAGAAATGTGTGAAATGGGGTGATAGTGCGGTGAAAGGTTGCGCTGGCTATCGTCGTTGGCTCGGCTTCATAAGGTGGTGAAGGAATAACTGCGGCGTTGTTAAAGGGACCCTACAACACTTTTTTTCAATTTTTTAAAATCTTAAATGCATGCAGAACGTATTATTGCATATCGTGTTTGAACCTCCCATGCCGCACAAACGTCGCATGGTTTGGATTAGTAGAGGATGGAACAGCGTCTGGGGAAAGCGTTAGGGGGAGGGCGCTCCTTGGTGGCGACGCATGAGACATGTGTGAGGGATAGGCAGCTAGAGAGATGATGCCGTAGCCGCTCATGCCGTACTCTGCTCCTCACTTCGCTAGACGCTCCTCTGTTTTCTTTCTTCAGTCGCTGCTGCGTTCGCTCACTGGGTTGCGCGGCCAAAAAAACGCCGCTCCCGTGAAGCATAGGTAACGGCTGCTTTGGGGAAGCCCTTTGGCTCCCCCTTAAAGTGACCGAAAGCCGCCGTCGCCATTTGCGGTCAAATTCACTTCTCCAAGTAGCGGCGAATCCCTCCCGTTAGAAAAGAAACTTCCCCAGCTGGAACACCAGCTTGAGCCTATATTTCTTTTTCAGCTTAGAAAGCCTTCCGAGCGACATTGTCGCCGGTGTCTTTCATGCCTTAGCATGCGCCATCACCGGTTGCTGGTTTATGCGTGTATGGTTTGCGTGTAGAAAGAGGGGGGCGTGCACGCACAGCTAGGCTGTTGTGCTGGTAGATAGAATGCCGGTTGTGCTGGTAGAAGATGTAGATGTCGCAATTACATGTCTCAATGTGGTTAGTCAGCTGTCCTCCTTAATCGAGTGGTTCGGGTGTGGGTTGATGTGCTACACAGACATCCTACATACACACAGTAAGATGCATACGACGGGGGAAGGAAAACGGACAGCCACATGTTTGTACGCGAGAATGGAGCTCAAGGGATTCCAAGTTTTAAATATTTATGGGACCCGATGCATGCCGTTCGTTTGGAGGAAGAAGAGCAAGAACTGAAGTGTTGGCCCGAACACAAACGCGAATGGGCGCAAAAACAACGGTAAGCTGCTGGCGCCACCGTTAGTTCAGCTCGTCGTTCAGCTGAAGTTCAGCTCGTCGAGTAGCGGCCAATCTCTCTCGGATGAAGAGAACCTTGCCCTCTTGGAACGCCGGCGTGAGCCAATATCACTTCTTCAGAGGGCTTCCAGGGGATATTTTCGACGGCGTCTTTCACTTCAAAGCACTCGCACCTGACCGGTTGCCGGTTTATGCGTGGGTACGTTTGTAGTGGAGTATAGTGGGAGGGAGGAGGTGGGACGTGCGCGCGCAGCTATAGGTTTCATGTCAGTACTGATGGATGACATGTCCGTTGTGCTGGTACGAGGTTTAAACCCGAACGTTAAACGGCCCAATGGGACATGTCCGGAGTCAGAGGTAGAGCAGATTGGGTTTGTGTGTTAGGCTATGTTCAGACTATCGACGCAAAAAGTGATCTATGCACATAAAAAAATGGCATGTCACGCAGTTCGGTTGGCTGAGACGTGAAGTGACGTCATTCTTTAAAGGTAACGACAGTTGCGGCCCCAGTCTGAATCAGGCCTTCCACAAACAGTAAGATGCTTACGACGCGAGAGGGCAACAGGCACTTCCATGTTTATCTGCAAGAACAATTCTTGGATCCTTCAGGGGTTCATACAGCTAATGGGCTAGAAAGTATTATCCATCGCAAATTACGATAAACGTGTTTTGTTTCGTGCGCTCCTTGGACTGCGTCGAGCTTTGAAGGCCATCCTTCTTCACAGAGTGGAAAGGCACTAATTTTATATCCGACGCTGAGAGCATCTCTTGTCGGCGGCCCTGTCCTTCCTGCGTGCGTCCGTTGTTGTTGTCCGCACCGCTGCTTTCCTGCGTGCGTCCATTGTTTTAGATGCGACGCTGAGAGCATCCCTTGTCGGCAGCCCTGTCCTTCCTACGTGCGTCCGTTGTTGTTGTCTGCACCGCTGCCTTCCTGCGTGCGTCCGTTGTTGTTGTCTGCAAGGTTGCGCCTATCCTCCACTCTCCCCCTATCCTCTCCGATAGCGAACACTGCGTGCGTCTGTTGTTGTTGTCCGCAAGGCTGCGTCTATCCTCCACTCTCCCCCTCTCCTCTCCGATAGCGAACACTCTCTCGCGAGGGGCATTGGATTGCATTCAATTGGCTTGGATTGGCTTGGCTTGGCTTGACTTGGATTGGATTGGATTTGGATTGAATTAAATTAAAGTGGATTGTGTTGGATTGTGTTGCGTCACCGTCGCGGCAGACGCACCGGGGCCGGTGCGTGCCCAGGTGAGAGCGAACACTTTCCCTCAACATCTGCGGGTGTGCGGCCCAGCGCGCTCTCACTCCCCCGGTGGGCGGCGCTGCGCGCGGTGCTGCGCATGTGCAGTACTCTCTCTCACCGCTGTCTCCTCTCCTTCAGGCGCGCTGGGCATATAACCGGTGTGCCGCTCTCCGGCGGCCTTTCGGTCGACGGTTGCTCTCCGCTTGCGCTTGAACCCCCCCTCAGCGTCGCATCACACCAGGGTTCTCGCGAGGGGAGGTGGGCGTAATTTATTTATTTCACCCCTGCATCGAAGTAATCGTATACCTCTATTTCGTAGTCCCATTTTTTAGCCCACTTTGTCACCTCGATGCTCCCCTTGTTGCCAGATATACCCTTTCTTGATTGATTGTGGGGTTTAACGCGCCGACGTAACGAAGGCGATGAGGCGCGCCGTAGTGAAAGGCTCCGGATTAATTTTGACCACCTTGGGATCTTTAACGTGCGCAAAATCTCGTACACACAGGCATTTTCGCTTTTCGCCTCCATCAGAAAAGCGACCGCCGCGGCTGGGAATCGAACCCGTGACCTCGTGCTCAGCAGGGCAACGCCCCAACCAATATGCCACCGCGGTGGGTATATACGCTTTCTTATTATCCCAATCAGCTAGTAGGGCAATTGCATGTCATTGGGAATCTGTACGCTACCACGGCTGAAATTCAAGTAGAGCAGATGCTCGCGTCTTCGTTGCACTTGCAAGTAACTGTGGGGTAGGATGATTCTGCCCGTGTCCTGATGAATGTAACCAAGTAACTTTGTAGAAAATATGTCTTGGAGAAGATGGTGGTTGCGATATTTCGCAACGCACGTGTGCACGTTTGCGCGCACTTTCAGTGCTAAAGCTTCTTACTCCAGGTGCAAAACCAGAAAACAGCTCGTAGCCTCAATCTGATCTTCAAGATCAACCAAGGCCAAGCCAGCGTCTCGTGCTCTGGCGGGGTGTGAAATCATCTAATCACTATTTCGTTTCAACGGCTAGAGTGTGGAGAGGAGGATAGGGAGATGGAGAAAGGTTTTGCGCCCTCAGAAAATGATACAAGCAGGCGCTGGGTCCATCGAAGTTTACTGCCCGTTCGAGCCTAGAGCCGCGGCTACGCCGAACAGCGTCGGTCAGGGTTTACAGATTTGGCGATTTGCAGTCGAAATGACGACTTTTTTGGCCTGTGGTGACTGAAGTTTGTGTGGCGACTTGGCTATTTTCTCGATACTTTGAGCACAGATAATTACATTCGTGAAACGGGGCCCTATTTGGTAGTAGAGAGCTTTTCAGTAGTGAAGATGACACTTAACGTGAATCAGAACAAGAAAATGGGAATTCTAACGCAAAGTGGAGAAAAGCGCCGAAGGAGTTCCTGTCACCCAAACGACACCAACGTACACTGCTACGTACACTGCAATGTGAAAACGTTGTGTCCCTTCTTTAATATCCCTTATCTGCCTTAAGAATCGCTTCATAAACTTCAAGTAACGCTGTAAGTTTGAAGTGTGGTGGTTAGGCAGTTCACGGGCGCCTGAGATTCCATGTGTGTGTCTGGGACATGGGGGGTGGACGAGGAGCAGGAGTTTATTTGTAGATTTATGATAGGAACGGGGATGTAATGGGGAAGTGAAGGGGGTAAAAACTCTGTGCAGCCAACGCAAGTTCTATGATCCTTCATACTCTTTGAACACTTCACGTAAAGTAACACATTTTAGCCTTCTTTGAAGACAACGAAGAACAACTGTTCTTTTTCCGATCCGTAGCAACTAAATACTTGTTATCCAGTTTTGGTACTCCTAGAACTTTCTGACTATTTTCTACGCAGGCCATCGAATGATCGAAATGAAATTGCTAGCACCCCTTTTCTCAAAATGCCGATTTTTTATGGGTATGTTTCAAGCGTTGACCGGCAGTTGGTGACTTTCCTGGCTACTTTTGGCAATTTCCCTGTGGCTTTTCTCCTGGAGACCTAGGAACCGTGGTGTCTGCGCTTTGCCTTGCGGTGTAACTGTGCACGTGGTCACCGCCTAATATATGTTTATTTTATTTACAAAAAGCCTACAGGCCCCCTTAGGGGTATATTTAAGGGAGGGGGGGGGGGGGTGGCAAAAAACAGTAACAGCAATACAAGAGCAACTAAACATAATATGTACCAGGTAGGCTAAAACTGCATTTCTAACACCAGGCACAAAAACCCAAGGACACAATATGCTGCTAAGACGTAACTCATGATTAAAAGGCGCAGCGCATATTCACAATTCCACTTCACAAAATACTTCACAAAAATATGTCAGACAACAAAAAGGCGGTGAACCATTTAAGAAAGCAAGCCTAAGAACTGACTGTTTAGACGCTGGTGGAACGAGGTATGGTATGATATGGAAGCGATGTTATTGGGCAATTAGTTTCACAGGCCGATCGAAAACAGGAGCGAAAACCGAGTGAAAAGAGAGCTTACTCCCCACGAACTTCATTTAACCGTGTTCAATCACGGCAGAAGTTTTCGCTTTCTTCTCTGCCTCCCGAATTATCAGCAGAGAAGCATGTAGGCGATGGTAAACGTCGGCAAATCTCTCTGCTTCTTCAATAAAGAGCCTTTTACCTCTCATTGTCTGTTTGATTTGATTGATTATGAGGTTTCACGCGCCGGCGCTACACAGGCGATGCGTCGCCCTGTAGGGGACGGCCCCGGATTAATTTTGTCCACTTGGGGCTCTTTACAGTGCGCCGAAATCTCCAACACAGGAGCGTTTTGGCTGTTCGCCTAGAGAAAAGCTGCCGTGGCCGCCGGAAATCGCACCTGCGTTCTTGCGGTCAGCAGCACAATGCCTTGGCCAATGAGCTACCACGGCGGGTAATTTTTGGCTTTCTGCCGAGCATCCATAATATTCGCTGGCAGACGTAACGACCTCTTAACTTCACGATCATGCTTACGAAAAGTGCTATCTGAATCCCAGATAGGCATGTCTGTGCTTGGAATGTTGACATCTGGCTGGCTTGTGCAGCTCGTTTCTGTCCTGCTATTAGTCAGGGTATGGTAGCGAGTGTTACTGAGAGTAGTATATCTTGGGCATAACATGTGCGGTAACGTATAACGTGTCAGTGGTTACCAAAATTAGACAAGGGCTTAGCTGCTGCATACATGTTCTTGAAAAGCCCCAAGACATGCAAGCGGGATTAGGGGTATGGAATAACCCAAGGGAATAGGGCATAAAACACATTCGTGCACGCTCGGTCTGCGCTGGGGATTCAAGGTACGGGATAGCGTACATGTGCATATTCGGGAAAAAAAGACGTAGCCACTCCTTACCAGTCACGCCATCAAACGAAGAGTAGTCCAAGGGAGGGTAACAAAATCCAACTTTAGGATATACCTATCCAAGTTTGCGTCACCATAAATGTGGCGTACTTTCTCTCTAGAAAGGGTAACCGTGCAGAAAAAAATGGCTGCTGCTTAGACGAGCTAACCCTGGATATGCACAGCGAAAGCGTTCATTAGCCTGGGTGGGTCGGCGTTTCGCTTTGTTAACGTGTGATTTAGCTGTAATTATTATGCATGCTGTTCGTCCCAACTCTACCTTTTCCTACTGTTGTGGTCCCGCGTCCACCGTTCTCAGAGCCGAATGGATCGCTGGGCTGCATCCGCTGGGTGGTCAGACGCCACTTTGGTATGGCGGCTCAAAGCCTCCGGATCTAGCGCAACGGTTAGAGAAGGCGTCCCTGTCTCATTCTCATTCATGACTAACCTCGCATGCCCGCGGCGAGTCCCGTGATCAGGGGAGAACAAGCGGCACAGAGCACAGAGTTTCATACTAATATACGCTAGAGGGGACACTGGCGTTCGAATCGTTCAACCGGTAGGAGGCTGACTGTGTGGCGTACACTCGCGATTTTCGAACTTGGCTTACCTTCAGGCTTAGCAGTACATATGTGCAGTTTGCTTCGGATTTTTTTGCGCCATCAGTTTCGGTTCCGGCGTCAAAAGCGTCGAGGGTTCGTTTCGGGGGAGAATACGCCCGATTCCAGAGGCAGCAATTATTAAATACTTTTTGGCTGGAACCAACCGGATGCGGAAAGCCGTGTAGCCCCTACAATCGAACTATTAACGTTCTACGGCATTTCGGAAAACGGACGCGAACTTGAAATTCCGCACTAGACGGTACGAGCAGGCAATTCCATTCATGACGGCGCTTGCGATAACACCAGCGCGGTAGCGCTAAGCTTGATTGATTGATTGATTGATTGATTGATTGATTGATTGATTGATTGATTGATTGATTGATTGATTGATTGATTGATTGATTGATTGATTGATTGATTGAAGGGTTGAACGCGCCGACACAACGCAGGCGATGAGGCGCGCCGTAGTGCAGGGAGGGCTCCGGATTAATTTTGACCACCTGGGGATCTTTAACGTACGCCGAAATCTCGTACTCCCGGGCGTTTTTCTTTTCTCCTCTATAAGAAAAGCTGCCGCCGTGGCCGGGGATCGAACCCGCGACCTCGTGCTCAGCAGCGCAACGCCTTGGCCACTGGGCCACCGCGGTGGGTGCACCGCTAAGCCAAATAAAAAAATCTTTACCAGCATAAGTATATGTGTACAGCAGTCTAATTTTTCTTTAATAAACAATATCGCGGGAGCTTCGTCCGGACGGTGGGTCACCACCAAGTTGGTCGTGGTAAGCGTTTTGTCATGGTAGAAAGCGGCGATACAAGCGAGGGTAGGTGGCATGCGCAGAACGATTCCGCCAATGCAACCATCACATGCTAAGCTGCCATTTTCCACCGGTGATCAACTGCCAGTAATCATTGGAGCGCACAAGGCGCACGCACAATTGCTTTCACCGCCCTTAACAATGCAATTTGTGGAATAGTGTACAGCCGCCCTGTTTGAGCCACACGCCATCACCGACTCGCACGCAAAAAAACAAGCGCTTCGCCGCCTAATCGACCCAATCGTCGGCCCCGCTAAGCTGAGCCGTGTATACATTTTACAAATATATTCTCGTCTGATAGAATTATTATTTTCAACATCAATACAAAATTATGAGAAAGTAGAATTTGTTTTAATCATTAATTATTTATACAGTAATCAACATTAGTATATATTTTGTATTTAATTAAAAGTTCTCTCAGTCAAGTCAAGATAACGGCTGCTTCAAGCGAAGTTCGGAAATCACTCATCATGCAGGCATAGTCACCTCCTGGGTGGTTGAAGCCGCCGTTACGCTACTGGCATAGACACTAGCCCCAGTGTCCCCTCTAGCGTATATTAGTGTGAAACGCTATGGTCTGCGGAAATCGGAGGCGCGAGTCATGTGACGCGTTTCCAAAGGGCGCAGCTGTGGTCAAATGAAGGTCAAATTTACGGCGACGGCGAAACCACTTGAAGAGGTCAGTAAAGCTTTGCTTCAAAATTCTCGGAACATATGAATATGCTCACATGCTTTGAATTGAAAAGAATCATGGCAATGGAAATTTGTTAATCGGCTGTTAGCCCCTGCAGCGTAATTCACAACTGGCCGCCTAGACCAACTCCACGATGTCTCTTTTTCGCCCGCTACCGGAGCAACCGCAGGACTAGTGAACGTGTGGGTGCACCGCTAAGCGGGCCTAAAAAAGACCAAGTATCCATCTCTGCGAAAATAATGCGCAGAAACGACTTAAGAGAACATCTCGCACCAAAACACGCTCTGGTTTTATGCGCAAAAAAACTGGAATCACTCGCGCCTGAGACGCGGTTTCGGCGTCCAAAGCCACATTCTACCTCTAGGCCAATAAGAGCGATCACAGCCCTTTTTAACCCGTTGCTCTAGCAAATACAAAGAGTGTTCAAAAGCGAATTAGTAGATTGTTCTATTGGGGTTACACCAAGGCGGCCAGGCTTGTCTTGCATTCACAATTAGTGACGCGAAAAAACCGATGGGTGAAAAGCCGTCTGCAGAGGCCGTAACAGATCTCGCGCTTAAGCTATTTTCTAGCGATTTGGACTACAGCTGACGTCCTGAATGGTATGCTTCAGTTTTCCGATCTGCAGACTACCTATGTATGTCAGCCTGCAGTCACTTTTCAAGTAACTTTAGTAAAAAAAAAACAATGCACCAGTCAATACAACATTTCTGTTTTATTTTTGCCACTCTTTCAAGTGGCAATAACTCCGGCGGGGACACTGCTTCGCCTAAATGATTTAAACATCCTAATTCTTGCAGATGACTGTGGTCGCACTCGGACAAAACATTTCTGAAAAAAAGAGGACAAGCATTGAGCATTAGTGCCCACCGGACCTCTGGATGTGCGTCGGTTAACTGGAAAGGCGCTATAAATACATTTTTGAACAGCTATTGTACCCTGCGGTGGCACAGGGTGTTATGGCTGCCGTATTTGGCCATATACACTCTCCCTATCCATACATTAAAAAGCCTGAGGTCAAACAATAACTATTTAGACTTAAGCTATTGGATGACAGGAATTGCTGAACTAAAGCTATCGATTGAAACAGTTCAAATGAACATGACGACAGGTGTGGTTCTTACAATGACAGCCGCTGGGGAAAAATGAATTTGAATTGAATATCCGTACTCTATTTTTGTCACTTCAAAAAAAAAAAAAACGCCAAAGGAATCTTTTAGGTACTTACACTTCTTCTTGCGGAGGAGGGTGGTGTAGTCGAAGGGAGAGCCAAGACCATAGCCGTAGTTCAGACCGTAGGAGGCGAGACCATGACCGAAACCATAGTGCCCGGCACCGTAGCCGAGGTGGCCAACACCGTAGCCATAGACTGGGGCGGCGTGGGCGACACCGTAAGCGCCAACAACTGGGGCGGCGTGGGCGAAACCGTAGGAGCCGACGACCGGGGCGGCATGGGCGACAGTGGCCACAGCTGGGGCGTGGTGGACGGCAGTGGTGGTGGTGACAGCTGGGGCAGCAGCCACGATTGGGGCAGAGCGGACGACGCTGGTCACGGCGGGCACGGTGGGGTAGCCAGCAGCGTAGGTGGCCACTGGGGCAGCGTGAGCGACGGTGGCCACGGCTGGGGCGTGGTGGACGGCAGTCACAGCTGGAGCAGCGGTGTAGGTGGACACGGTCTTCGAGACAGCCGGAGTGGCAACTGGGTAGCCCACGGCTGGGGCGTAGCCGTAGCCGAGGCCGAGACCAGAGTAACCGACGCCGTGGGCAAGCCCGTAGTGGGACAGGCCATAGCCGGCGTATCCGAGGCCACCGTAGCCAAGGCCGTGGCCGAGGCCGTAGCCAGGGAATCCGGTGTAGCCAGCGAGGGTGCTGGTGGCCAGGGCAAGGAAAATACACGCGCGGATCTGCGATGCAAAATAACAACAAAGATGTTAACCACGTATTTTATGAAAACACAATTTTATGTAAAATTTTGTTTATCTGGTCGTATTAAAAATATTTTGCGTAGGCTTAACTAATATCCTGAAAGTACTAACGCGAGTATGCAGATTACAGAAAACGAAATTTTTGTCTCGAAGGGTGGTTCTCGGCGTAAGAACAGATAAGCGCCCGGAGACTTGACCAAGCCTAATAACGGAAAATGAACACCAGAAGCGCTGGTTCTGCGTGAATTTTCATATGTAGTCAACGTCCACTTTCTATAGCGTTATGTATTGCTTAGGGCGCATTTCGCCACTGGTCCATGCCTAAGGAAGCAATCAGGCATGCCCGTTTTATTGTGTCCTCGAAACGGTTACTTGTTCATCCGTTTTGTATAAATAACATTGACCTGTCTTTCAGACTACCGTTAATATGTCGTTTTCAAAAAGAATGATTTTCGAAAGGATTTTCCGATCACTAAAAATAAAATGCCCCATTTCCAACCTCTTTGTATGATCTGAATCAGCAGTTTAGACTCTTAAAAAAATTAAAAATGCCTTAGCTCTGATAATACAGTGAGCATTTCTTATAACGTTCTCGTTACAAAGTCCGCCAGAGGTTCTATTTTGCAGACGTGAAAATTACGTCTTCAGGTTACGTTGCTAGTGCAGCCAACACCTATTCTAGCTCTCGTAATATCTAGGTTTCCTAAAACAGGCTTAGAGATGTCCTTACCATGGTGTCTTTCAGCTGCTGTTGGTCCAACTGCTGATTTCGCTGCCGTTAGAGCTGCGTTTTATACAAAACGGTTTGTATGTGGCGCTGCGGCGACGTTCGAGTTATGCAAGAAAGAAGAAAATTCAAAAATGAGAGGAAGAATTCGGCCTTCACAAGAAACAACAAGCACGTTGGTCTGCAGTTGGCGGTATCACCCTGTACCCCATCTGCATAGAAATGAGGAAAGAAGTTTCAGTGGCTTTCTACGGTGGATGTATAATGTGAGTCAAGAAGGCGACGCCTCATCCTGACCTTCACAGTTTAACGTGTGTACTCTATAGCCTATCCATGCTTCATTCCATCTCACAAGAACCGAATTCTGGTTTGGGCCCTAAAACAAAAAACCAACCATATATTGAAAGAGGCTTGAGCCCGTTACTAAAATTTGCTATTCCACAGACTGGTCTGAATGTCTGACAAGTAAGTTTATTTCCTTTATCGCAGCTAATTGTAGAAGGAATCGGTTTCAGACGCAAAAGCAAATGAGCGCGCCACGGAATCAAATTGCCCGTGCAAAGGTAGGAAGTTGAAGACTATTTAATGAGCGTAAAATGGGAAACGCTGAGGCTATCTGGATGAATGTACGAAGAAAAAACAGTCACTCCTGTTTGGAAGAGCTTTTAAGTGTAGGCACCCACGCGTACACTTTAATGCTTTCAAAAATATATTTCACCTTCCAAGAAAACGCAGGAGAGTTTGTAGTCGGGCGCTTTGGTACATTGCATAAATTGAACAGCGCAAAGGCAGGACAGCGGGAAGCGTAAAAAACATTTCTCACTCTAGTACTGTTTGTTTCGGTTTATTATGTCCGATCTTAGCACTGTTCAATCTATACCAAGCCGACTGTTCTCGTCACTTGGCGGTAAATTATAAATGCTTCTGGTTCAAGCGCGCTTGGAAAGTATTTTTAGCGTTTCTTAAAATTGCAGTGGAACAGAAAATATCTTCTGGGTGACCTATATAGGAGAATGCGTGCATAGCCTTGCTCATGACATGTTAAAATTTGGGAGTTTATGTTTGTGGTAAATAGGGTGGTTGGCGCACAGGAATCCAATGAAAAAAAAAACAAGTAATGCCATATCGCTTTTCCCGAAAATACAATTCGGAACGCTAAAAAATTTACGATGTCTATGCCCACACAATGAATAGACATTTTTACTGAGCGAAGTTTCTAAAAAAACCACGAAATTGATTTCTATATCTCGGTGGTCACAAACCCCTGGGCACATGTCCCTAAACGCGCACATCGCAACTTCATAAATACGGGATCCCTTTCTCCTTTAGCACGGTAGCCCCGTATGCGCCATGAATGAAACCACCACCTTGTCTCTGAATGCTTCCTGAGCGTGATACTGCCGAGACAGCCACAAAGAGAATGCCGCGAATTTCTTGCTGGCGGCAAGAAATTCCTGTTCCTGGAATTTCCCGGACGTTCCCGGAGCTCCGCAGTGCAGACTCATTCGGCTGTCTCTGCTCCCTGCAGTAATTGTAGGGTGCGTCCCTGGGGTAGGTTAACGATGTTTGGCATGGATGAACGAGGATAATCACTTCGTCGTGCAGCGGAACGCTATTCTAGGAAAGCAGAACAGCAGCGACAACCGAAGCCTCATTTGGCATTCTCTTCTCGCTGGTGCTCATTTAAGTTAAGATTTAAATTCCAAGCTATCTTAACCAGGAGCAAATAGCGTCGTGTCTGGATACGTTTGATAATTCTTGAGTGCATAACCACGTTTATATCAAATATAACCTTGCTAAATTAAGACTAACCATGAATGTTAGAGAGGCAGCGCGAGTATCTACCACTTGACAGTTTTCTTTGGAGAAAGGTGCAGTCACTTGAAGCACGTTGTATTAGTAGTAGTAAAACACCTAAGCGTCGGTACTCAAGACTGAAGAAAACTTCTTACTCCTTATTATCACCATAACACACTTTTCCACGCGCAACTGGACTCAAGGGATCTGCAAGGACAAACAAGCTGAAGTTGTTAATATTCGCAGTTTGATTTAAGGCAAAATTATTTACTGATGCAGACGATAGTTACTACGCAATGTGATGAAAGGAAATATTTTCTTTTCGGCCTCTTCACAAATTGAACAAAAATATATTTAATGCTCTAGTTGTGTATAAAACAGAACGGTCAATAGAAATTACGGAGAAGTGTCCCTAATTAATTGAGGATGAAAGCTTAGAAGGTTGAAGATGAAAGCTTCGAGAAATAGCTTAAGATTTGTGATTACTTCACTTTTGAATCAATAGCTGGTGACACTTAAAACAGTTACCCCTTTTCGTTCTTTATTTGTGGAAGAGCGTGAAATCTGACCCTCTGAAGAAGCCTGGATCCCGAAGCGCCCAAAGGCCCTTTTTCTCAACCGGCGAAGCGCAAGAATAAGAAGAAATCAAAAACAAGGACGCCTCGGGCCTGCTCCCAGGCAACTCCAAGGCGCAGCGATCATGCCGAGAGTATCTCACGTGACGCCAACGAAGGCGTCAGTTTCTATTCCTCTTCCTGTACCGTGTTTAATTTAGCACCATTTAACGGCCTCTTGCGTACCAGTACCATAGGTCTATCACCACAAGTTCCTCGGTGTTACCTTTTACCGGAATCTCACATGGACAGAACACGTTCGCAGCTTAAAAGAGAAGATCACTTCATTTGCCCACATCATCAGCGCGCTGTAAAAGAACGCTGTGGGATGGCGAATCAGCGCTACCCTTTGATGCCCAAAATTTTAATATTTTGCTTAAGGGTGTGAGAAGTTATTTATGATCCAAAAGGACAGCCGACATCACAAATATGAAATCAGAAAGAATGTGTTCATTAGGGCGGAAACTGGGACACACTGGGCACTGGATGCCCATATCTATCACTTTGCAGTGCGGAAGAGGTCACCTGTCAATTGCGTTGTCCAGCCGCTCACCCCGTCCTCAGACCTCCGTGGCCGAGGCCGCGAGACAGTCCACGTGCAACGCCCTAAAGGAGCCATGAAGAGAAAATACAACTTTTTTTAATTTGAAAGAACTAGGATTCAGTATCTCACTCATCTCCATCACAGCCCCAAAAGATGTTTTTTTAACGAAAAAAAAGCAAGAAGTATTTAAAAAGTTTCAAATTTTGCGCCACAGTGACGTGTTATGAGCAAGAATGACGTCATACGGGCCAAAAATAAAACATAATTTTCAGTGCGTTAACTGCACGTTAGCATTCCACTGATACGGTCAAATGGAACTAGAGGCCCCATTACAGACGTCCAGTCATGTGTCGTCGCGACAGGTGAGTTGGGCAACCGCCAATCGCACGAGCAAGGTTCCGTGACGTCATAGAAAAGTTGCGGGAAATTGGCTAGGGGGTCACGACTGCTTCACACGTTTTTTTTTAATATCTCCGTTATTTGTGTGAAGATTGTAATGATATTGGTATCATTGTTATCAGGACTAAGCAGTCTTTCTAATAAATCCAACATGTATTTTGTCTTCATGGCTCCTTTAAGCATTATTATGCCCCCATGTTTTCGTGGTGTGCTCCTAAATCGCCAGGGTGGCTTCTTCGCCGCGGGGGGTGATTGTAGTGCGAAGAGGTACAAGTACACCGAAGCCGCCGGACCAGCCATCCATCCATGGTTATGTTCGTGGTAACAGCGGTCAATAGTTCCATGTTAACTGTCTCCTACCTTTTCAAGGAGATTTGCCAACGTACAATAACTACAAGGAAGGTGAAGAACCGGTGAACCGGACAGGGATCATCATCGGCGTGGACCGCGAGAAGGGTGCGAAAGAGCCAAACGTGTGCCCCTCTTGCTTTGGACTGCATTCGCTGAGCATCCTGCTGCATTTGCTTCGGAAATAAACCCACCTTACAAGTTGGACAAGAGAGCTACCTTGATTACCATGATTTACTGGTTCAAGTCGTGACAATAAAGTAAAGTTTGTATTGCTCTAATTTGTAATAACTGCGAAACTGCACAATTTCAGTTACCTGTCACTAGCCCATTTAGCCACCCCGCCTCGATGAGAGTTGACACGCGTAAACAATATTTTTTTGGCACACGGAAGTACGTGCTGCCCTCTCCTTTTCACTTATTCCCGGTGAGCTCTGCTGAAAATTCCATTACCGAAAAATCAGATGACATAGAAGATACATTTTCTGCCTATACAAACAACAAAAAATCGGCACAGCGTAAGACTTCAATGGCATCCTGTTCACTGCGGAGTTGTCGGAAATACTGGAGCTGATAATCCAGCCTGAGCGGCCCACAGCTTCTCTGTTCCAGCGCTGCCCATTCCTTTTTTAAGAAAAGATGAGGCAACACTCACATCCTCGATTGCCTGTAGAATACAGCGGTGCATCTGTGACGACAGAAGACTTTAGTATACGCCTCTGAACCTAAGTGACCCTAAACTGAGCTTAAAATGCTCACGGGGCTCAGCAAGCGTAAGGAACCTGTACTGCATCACCTACGTCCGCACGTGGCGTACACACGGCATTTCCTCTGCAAACTACATCAGGACGCTTCACCACTCTGTTCAACATACGATGTAATAGAAAATATCAAAAATATCATCTGCATCTGCCCAATGTTGGCAGTGCGAAGGCAGACTCTCGTAACATCTTTGTGTATGCCGCACCATGTCCACGCAGGCCATCAAGTGAGGGCAGTTTTGGAGCCTTGGTCGGACCAACGCCGTACTGGCTACCAAACCTTTGTTGGCGTCCTTGCATAGCACTGGCTTGAACCAAGTGTTGTGATTAACTTCACTGCCAAACTCACTGTATTTTCTTCAAAATTCCTGCCCGTAACGTTACCTTTTTCAAATATTTATTTATTTATTTTAATTCGTAGACGCTCATGTTTCTGTTTCCTTATATGGCGTAGCAAGCTAAGCGAAATGACTCAGCTTACCTCGATTCTACCATTAAATGCATTCTCTATCTCTCTCTTCTTACTTGTTCAGATGTGCCTCCTCTCCATTGTCGGACGCGTTTACCGGGACGCGTAATCCAGATCCTCCCACCTCACAACCGCATTAGCCGTTTCAACAGCTCTAAGATTTAAAAAAAATATGACAGGCAAGAACTTGACGAGCCCGAGCGTTTACATAAACGTAGTGGGAAACTAAAGAAAACGCCGCCACAGGCTCAGGATACAGATCAGAACAGCAATAAATGCCGCTAAGATTATGACCCAGGGAGGCCGTTGTGTAAAAAAAACGGAAACATTTTTCTTTTCCGTGACTGTGATCAAGAAACGCACAGGAAAGTCCCCGGTGGGTGGCGGCTCACCCTCAAGCGAAAAAACAACACCAATACCGGCAAAAATCCTTGGAAGAATTTTTGTTATGTGTAGGGCGTACAATACTAACATGCGGCCGGGTTCGCTATAGTATTGTGGGAACCCATGATATGTACTGGGCGGTCTTGTTGACTTCATTATGCAAAGATTTCCTATTAAAAACAAGTTAGAAGAAGAGTGTTTCTGATTCTTTAATGTGACCGCTTCCCCCAAAACCAGCATTGAGCGAACAAAAGCATGCTTTTATCTGAAAACCCCACCGAAACGACCGGTTTTGCATGAGGTCGGATTTATGAGGTTAGCCTGCTGCACCAGCTGCATTAAAAGTCGACCGAGCAGGTCACTCCACTAGCGTTGGAACCCCAAGAGCTGCAGTTCTTATTTGTCAATTGAACGGCAAGAATACCAAAGCGGGCATGTTGGCCTCGCTAGTTCCCTGCTTTCTTATGACGTTGGCTCATAAGATGTACCAAGTTTCTACAGTTATGGGGGACGGTTAGTAGCTGCTATAAATTTGTATAGACAATTGAAAATATATAAAATAAGTATTTTTTTTTTCAAAGACGGCTACAATGCCGTGAGCCATTAATTCGGTAAATTCGGGCAGCAGTTATGACCGTGCTATCGGAAGGAGAATGGGTTGGAATTATAAGGATAATACAAAATTATAGGCGGTAGAAAAAGAATATAAAGTGTGAACTAAAAAGTTAAGTGCCCAGTTCGCTAGCTGGACAAAGCCATGTAGTAGGGTACGATCACGAGACTGAACTTACCTCTCAGTTCCTTGCAGTTGCACACCGTAGATAAGGAATCATGCATCTAAAAACCTCCAATACTAGGAAGATCACTGTGGTCTCACTCGCGTGGGCACCATTTATAGAGGAGCTGCCAAAGCGACTTTAACAGAAGAGACAGAAATTTCTTCAAAGAAAATATAGGACCACCCTATCCTTGCTTTTTTGATAATGATAGCTTTTTTCGCACGCCAAACAATGTAAACATGTATAAAGAAAATATGCACCGAGAAAAAATATTTTCGCGCGAAACTGAAAAAGGGGCGGGGCCCCCCAGACTTACTCTGATAACCCCGAAAGGCCGGTAAATTTTTCTTTAAGTTTTAAGCCCATATGCGTGGTTGGGTGCGTTTTCGAAAGAAATCAACGAATCAGCCATCATGGCAGGGTTCAGTGCTCATGTATGTGCAAGGCATAAGCCGGGAACTTACGGCGCGATGTAGGGAGTCAAAATAGACGGAGGCACCCAACACTTCAACGCACGAAGAGATGGCAAACCGTGCCTATTTACAAAAACAGTTAGTCGAAATGATGTCGCAGAGTTTGTAAGACAAACGCCCGTACTGAGCAAAATTAATTACTGTGGCCCGTAAGACTCCTTCAGGGGTTTGAAGGCGGAAGCATTACGGCTTACCCTGGCGTTACCTATCAAATATCTCTTCAGTGGTACATCGTGTTCGCGCGCGTTTTCTCCCTTTCGGTTTATCGCCTGTTGGCGCGAATTACTTCAACAGGCGCCAGTGGCATCACGTTGCGCCACAACATCCGCAGAATAGGAGTTCTGCGTAGCTGGCGTGCACCGGTTGTACCCCGGGGCGGTCACGTTCACCCACCAGGCAATGTGACATCAGCCCCGCACGCATTAGGCTATCTCTCGTTCCAGGCCTGAAAACGTTCTGAGGTCTGAGAGAGGGCTGTGGTAACGAACTTGGCTTCTACTTTGGATAACCAGGTGCAATTCTTATTCGGGGTGAAGTGTGTTTTCTGTTCACGTTTTACACAGGCGGTCATTTTCTGTACTCGATAACTTCAACAACGCCAGGTTTCATGCACGATAGGGCACTTAAAGCTTTTTTCTTAAATAGTATGGAAGTGCGGGTGCCGAACTGAGAAAGTAGCGTTAGGACCTGCGACAGCACAAAGAGAACCTAAAGGCCGAAGAACCGTCTTCTCTCAATATTCGAGGAAGAGGAAAGCTGCAGTGTGCGAAGGGAACCAGTGAGTCGTGTTAGCTGTACTTCCGAGGGAAAGAAATGTCACTCATAAGCCCTTGTGGCTGCTCTCATCGTCACTGCTAAATCGCCCTTAGTGGGTTTTTCAATACGGGGGTAGCATGTCGGCATCGCGCTTTGTACCCGCACAGCAGCACATATTCGAAAACGTGTATCCATCTATACTGTGTCCACGCATATTCTTTTGTTTCATGCGAATTCCCAAACTCAGAAAGCATTGCATGCCAACACAGCACGACATACCTCTAGAATCGTATTTCAACAAACGCTTTCCGCAGAAGTTGCTTGTTTCCTACACGGCTCAACTCAAAATGATGTCATCATTTTGCACCATAATGCTTGTCATACCACCATGCTCGCACTGTATGAAATCCTCGGCTAACTACTTACATCCAAAAGTTAGAAAGCGTTCAGAACTTAGTGGGTTCTTTGTTCGCAAATTAAACTATGAATTTCGGCGTATCGCATGCAAAAAACATTGCTGGATGAGAAACATTATAGCAACGAAGAAGGGCGTTTAAAAGAAAGTATTTCGCAACATTTTCCGCTAAACGATCCAGACGAGAGTACTTATCTTGGCCTGAATAAGTAGTCTCTGTACGTCTAGACAAGGTGAATAGCTAAGAGAAACCGAATGCAGTGCAAATGTTTAAGTATGTCTCTTTTCCCAAGGACCATAATGAACTGCAACGGGCTACATAGGGGTACTGCCACTGTTATGTCTAATGATGCATTTTTTAAACTCGATAGTCTTTTTTCGGCTACTCAAACCCAGAAATTTTGGTCCGTCTGTCTGTCTGTCTGTGACTCTATTCAGCCTCCCGGCCAAACCAAAGTAGATATTGCGCAATAGTCTTATATACTCACATCCAATGGTAAACGTCTAAGCCCTGTTTATATGTTCATACTTGTCAACTTTGTTGAACAAGAACAAGATATTACGCAAATATAAGACAGCAAATTAGTACACAAGGGATATTTACAGTGCTCCTTTATTAAAAAATTTATGGATGCTTGGTTTTTCGATAGCAAATCATATTCTACATCTACTGCAGAAAACCGCCTCCGGCTGTTGCCCGCGCCACTTCCAGGCGGCAGATGCAAAATCACGCGACAACAGCAACGAAAGATGATGATGATGATGCCCTCAAAGATTTTGGCATGCACCCACAAGTGGGGATTGCCCAGGGCTAAATCGGTTGTATTTGTGTTATAACACTTCTTAAAAAAATTCTAGTTGTGTTCTCAGGTTGTGTAGGTTGTTTCAGTTCACGACTTTGCATTTGTTCGAACTGATTTGCAATAATTGTTGTATATTCCTTTGTGCCGTCACTGTAATGCCGCGTGGTGCTGTGGGTACTTTTATAAATAAATAAATAAATAAATAAATAAATAAATAAATAAATAAATAAATAAATAAATAAATAAATAAATAAATAAATAAATGAATGAATGAATGAATGAATGAAACTTCATTGACACAAGGATGGCGACTCGGCCTATGTGGGGGCGGGTGGGGAGGGTGGTGTCAGTTCGGGAAAACTTTACATTCTCAGATGAACGCCAGTAGCGAGAGCGAAGTCCCAGAAGGAGGCAAACACCTGCTTGGCTGTGGCTGCGTGTGGGTAGAGCCAGTCCGTCAAACACGTAACGCTGCTGTGTTTGCAAGACGTGCGCTCCGCGTGCAGACCCGGACACGTCCAAAGGAGATGTTCAATGGTCGGTGTGGCTCCTAAAGAGTACGTGACTCGCGTCGGTGGTGTCATGGCCGGAGGAGGTGAATTGCTTGCGGTAGCGCCAGGGAGAACGGGTGGCCACCCTTTTTTTGGTATGTAAGAACGCCACTTGAAAAGGATGTCCTCTGTAAGCGCCGCCCTAGCACGAGCCTCGTGGATCAGAACCTGAAGGCCACGTGGCAGTACTGTAGGTAACGGGTAGTCATTGGCAGAGATGTGGCTGCGGAGTCGAGCTCTAGCACATCGCTGGTAGGTGGCACGGGCTTCAAAAGGGTCCAAGTTGGGGTCGTGATGCTGAATATAACAGCTGAATATAGCTGAATATAACTGCAATATTTGAGTAAATATGGTTAAATAAATAAATAAATAATGAAAACCGAGTGACTTTATTTTTAGGAGCCAGATTCATTCACGGCATTGAAAGGTTTTTTTCGAATGCGGAATAGAACAGGTGACGTTTAGGTTTGTTATACATCAAGGTTATACATCCACATCAAGGTTTGTTATATTTGTAACATTGGTATCATTGGAATGACCAATTCGGCCCGTGCTTAGGACCTATTATTCTAGTGTATTCACTCGATGGTTTCGGAAACTGTCTTTCGTTGGTTGAAAGGATTTGACAATATCTGTAGAAAAACTCCTCAAAGGGTGCCGCTCCTCCTTATTGTCGGGCTGTCTCTCTTTTTATTGCAGGGGACAAAAACATACCGCTCCGTAAGTTTTGATGAAGCGTGAGCAGTTGCAAGGGTGCACTCTGATACATGTGTAGACACCAAGGACGGGGCGACGCCCAACTTCTGTCCAGAAAGGGCTACATCTTGTGGACAACGGCTCCTTGCTCCTCATTTATAATGCCAAGCAGGCATGGGGGGTACGCGCAATGTGGCATACCTTTCTTAATGCTTGTTGCGAAAGCAGAATACTTTCTCTAATTCTAGTTTCCCCCTTCCCGACTCGCTCTACATTCTTCGCAGTAACGCAAACAAGCTGTTTTTTATTAAAAGCAGCTCGAACGTGACCAGATAAGAAGTCAGACCGACGACAGCTATAAAATACAAGGCCTTTTAAAGCAGCTCTCCTAATGACGTCGCGTTTAGCGAATTCTATAATATGCCCTGAGATGCATAAAATAAAGTGCTGCAAAACGTGTAATTCAGCCGTGTTAAATATAACTCGTCGTGATAGCACGTGTTAACGCCCAAAAAGTACTTAGCGTATTCGATGCAAATCGTTCAATTTAGGGTTTCGTTATGCTCTCGTTATACAGTTAGAAACACCATTTATTTACAGTAGAAAAACCCATTTCAGGGACAAGAAATGGAATCGTTGCATGGTATGGGGTCCGATGAGAAAACCTGCCCAACTGGTGCTTTATTAATCTGGAGCATGACACGTAGTTCACGTCATTGGCTTTGCCCTGGCCGGAAACTAGCAGGAATGGAGTAACATTTCGTCAGATTTTTGGAGGCTGATGTCAATAATTACGAAAGTTTTCTTACGAAAACTTTACATATACTGTGGCGCCCCATGAAATTCCGCTGTACAGGTGAAAACCCCGGTTTGTAATTTGTTTTCGTAATTTTTAATGCGTCTGAGGGAATGTCTTCTTCTTTAGGTGGTGTAGTGTCACGCTACAAAAATTTCACTTCAAATATTACCGTAACATTCCTACTGAAAGTGCTCTACGAGATGAACTTGAACCCAAAAGGACTGTTACGATTGAGTATTTTGTGCAGAAAGAACTAGGTTTTGTTACTATACGTAATCTTAACGAAGCACAGTGGAAATGAGAGACGCCGTGCGTAATCATTGCACAACCATTAGTAGAGTTTGTTATTTACCCGCCGCGGTGGCTCAGTGGCTAAGGCGTTGCGCTGCTGAGCACGAGGTCGCGGGTTCGATTCCCGGCCGCGGCGGCCGCTTTTCTGATGGAGGCGAAAAGCAAAAATGCCCGTGTGTACGAGTTTTCGGCGCACGATAAAGATCCCGAGGTGGTCAAAATTAATCCGGAGCCCTCCACTAGGGCGCGCCTCATCGCCTGCGTTGCGTCGGTGCGTTAAACCCTACAATCAGAGTTTGTTATTTTTATTAAACATCAACTTTTCGAGATTAACAGTACTGAGAGACAAAGTGTCGAGGTAAAGGTTTGCCGTTCTTGAAATAGTTAATAGGTCTGGCTCCTCAGGCATAACGGAAGAACAAAAACTCCACGCCCAACACGATCTCCGAAAAAGACGATTGGAGAAAAAGTGCCTTCCCGGAAATATATTTACCTCGAGCATAAAATCAGCCCTGTACTATAGTTTTATTTTTATGTAAGATTGTCGTGCGTTGTAAAATGTAAACCAAATACGAAACTGCTGAGAATACCAACATAAAAGCAATGAGGACTTTTACATGTGGAATACAACATTGCAACATCGAGGAACCTGCTTCTTAATGCACTTCGTATGCCCGCGCCTGCATTGTCCTTTCCTTGGCCACTGAGCCCTAGCTGGCTTCACCGGATTCCTTGGCTACTGCCTTTGCTAAGGCGGCCTCGGTTACACTGGCTATGGCCTGTCCCATTATGGTCGTCCCATTAGCGTCTCTTATTCTGGCCCGGCCGCGTCTACGGCTTCGCTCCTGCCGTCGAAAACCCCATCGCCGCTACACCTGCCTACAAGACCGCGTCTACTTACGCCGCTGCTCCAGCTGCACTGCCGTCCACCATGCCCCTGTCGTGGCCACCGTCGTTCCCGCTGCCACAGTTTCCGCCTATGCTGCTGGCTATCCAGCCGTTCCCGCCGTCCCCTGCGTCGTCCGCTCTGCCCCAGTCGTGTCTGCTACCCCAGCTGTTACCACTACCGTCGTCCACCGCGCTCCAGCTGTAGCCACCATGGCTGACGCCGCCCCAGTCGTCGACTCCTACGGTTTTGCTCATGCTGCCCCCGTAGTTGGCGCTTATGCCGTCGCACACGCTGCCCCAATCTACGGTTATGGTGTTGGCCACCTCAGCTACGGCGTTTGCCAATACGGCTTCGGCGACGGTTTTGGAGCCTACGGCCGGAACTACGGCTATGGCCTTGGCTCTCCCTTCGGCTGCACCACCGTCCTCCGCCAAATAAAGTGCAAATGTTTGTAGTTGACTCTCCGCATGTGTAAGAATTTTTATGATTCGGCGATCAGTTGGAAGTTTTTTTCTGCGAAGCAGAACTATGCTAGGCACCACTCAGGCCGTGTTTTTTGCAAGATACCGCCCTCTTTTCTGACAATAATCGGTGTTCTTGAAAAAATTTCTCCAACCTCCCCTCGCGGCAACACCTGTGTAGGTGCGACGCATACGGGGTTCCGTTGTTGTTTCCGTTAGGTTGATTCGCCCATCGCGTGAAACGTGCCGTGAACACCCTGCCGCGGCTATGACGCCACGTGGCGCGGCTATGACGCAACACAATCCAACACAATACACTTTAATCTAATCCAATCCAAATCCAAATCCAATCCAATCCAATTCAGTCCAAGCCAAGCCAATCCAATGGAATCCAATCCAATACCCCTTGCGAGAGAGTGTTCGCTATCGGAGAGCAGATGGGGTGAGCGGCGGAGAGCGCAGCTCGCGCGGCGAAGACAATGGGGGAGGGGTGTGGACGGCCAACAACAACGCCGTATGGAGGGACAAGGCGAGTGAATGAGATGCAGTCGCATCTAAAATTATTGCAAATAAATAGCAAAGTACTGTCCTTATAGTACTGTGGTGACTTCTCTATGATAAGCGTTGACTAATGTTTTATTAGACACGGAAGCAAAAATGCCACACAGTTTAAATGATGACATGCAGTGATTTTTGACTAAGTTCACTGCCTACTTTCAATGACATTATCTATGCAGATGGGTAAATAAGCCGAACACTAGGAGTAATCCCTTGTTTTGTTTTTACCCAGAAATTCTTCGTTCGGTGACCCACCGTGGGCATCACGAAATAGAATGTTTAAGTAATTTACACGGAGCCTTCCTCTCATTAGCGCTACCGCTGCGTGAGACAGCTCTCGAAATTAAATATTTCACTATCGAGTTTATTTCTTCTCCAGTGCCTATGGCCATTGGAGACATACTCCTCCGTGTGAAATAACTTTAGCAAAGTTGAGCGCGATACACTCCTAGCATTCAAGGGCACCACTCACGGCGGGAGGGTTTGATGAAATATTATCGCATGAAAATCCCGTATCTGCTCCTTTCCCTGCAAGCGATGTTGCAAGATATCCCCTGTATGGCGGCAGCGCAAATCCTCGTTCCTTAATTTCAGTTTCGATTATATATTTCTAAGGCTGTCTGAGAATGCATAGTTACTTGTGTCATTAGTAGACACCACGTGTAAAGCATTGATACGCTCGCCTTTCGTTTTAGAGCAGCAGTTGTGTAATAAACAGGTGTATTTTCTGACACGAAATCATTACTTCGTTAGTTTAGCGAACGCGCTCCCCCTGCTGGCATCCACACATGATTTCACAAAATCGCTTACCTTCTGTGGGCGGAAACTCAATGGGCTGCTACGCGTTCCCTCAAAGTGCGTGCATGACAAAATAGCACAAAGCGAGAATCTGCGTTTACTCAACATCCGTTACTTGTGAATCCTTGCAGGACATGTACAAGAAAAAAACAAAGACAGCAACACTCAGCGCACGCCTAATTTCCAATGAGAAATGTCGTCTGCAGCCTCGGTTGGTCTCCAGCTTCTCTGGAGGCAGCGTTTGAGCAACATGGATAAGGATACCCAATCCTATTCGTCCTACGATGAATAATTAGGCCATAGTACGACGTATCTAGGCCATAGTCGACATCGGGCAAAGACTTCTCAATGACGTTTAGCCAAAATAACCTCTTCCGCAAGCTGATTCTTAAGGTTGTACTTAAGAAACCTTTCCAAATTGCGTTACCGGCCTCTTGCTGCGCCTCGCTATGTAATGACACCCTGGTCCTGCATCTAGCAAGACCATCACGCCGCGCCAGCGTCCATCGGACAATGAGTTTCATGAGGGATGACTGACATTCCCTTCCGGACCTTGCAATCACCTCGCTAGTATTACTATAGGTAGAGCTTGTTGTCTTCATGGTATATGTTCTGTGAGGCTTGATCTTGGACTTGTTGGTGTCGGTACATACTCGAACGACGGCCGCTTTAATCTTATAGAGGACCAAGGCAAAGAAATTCAACGTAGAGAATCAATAAAGCGTGGAAGTCAATCACCGTAGGACGTGCTATTCATGGGGGGGGGCGTGATAAAAAGGCGTGATAAAAAGGCCGTCCAGCTTTAGTACAAGAGCCTATACACCGGTAGATAACTGACCATCTTACGAGCAAAGGACGCACCAACCAGAATCTTTACAATCACAACTGAGCCAACAGCTCCAGCAAAACGGTCCTATTAGCTAGTTGTAGCCTTACCCTTGACGCAGGCCCAGCAACCATCATGATAAATTCGCAGGAAGGACCCAGGAAGCTCACGCTATGCAGGGTGGCGCCAATTACCCGCCCTATGCTAGGAACCATAAACTTCTGACAGGAACATCGAACTTTTCTGGGCACCGGCCGATTCCTCCCTGAAGGGAAACGAATTGGCTTGCATCAAGTCCCACGGCTGTGAAAACGAGGCCACGGAGGAGAACACCGAGCTCACACAATTAGAAATGAGCCAGGCATCACGTAAGACTACACTCAACCGCATGACGCTCATGCTACCACATTTACAGGTGGCGAAAGCGCAAGAAACAGTCAAACCACTCCAAACTAACACGCTTGCTTGCGCAGTCAATCAAAATCCACTTGCTGAATTTATGAAAGTATGAAGCCTAATGTAAATTTACACACAACTGCGAGCATACAGACACATCATCGTGCAATGCTTGGAAAAAAAACACACTACACGTCCACCCCCTTTACATCCCTTCTAGTAGTTGGAAAAGTTGTTGTGCAGTCCCCATTTCTCCGAGGAGACGTGCTATTCGAGAATCCGGAGTTGGAGCGAAACTCGGGCAATGACGAGCTCTGGGAATTCATCCTGACCTTATGGTAACATTTAAGGCGAAAGTAAAGCGTTTTCAAAATGCGGGTCATGCGACTAGGTTATAATTGTAGCCACGGAAGCGGCCATGGCAGCACGCGCAAGCGAGGCGTGGCTTAGGCGTGCAAGATATTTCAGAGCGTTCTTTTGCTCCACAGATGCACCTGCGACTACTGGAGCAAAGCACGTATCAAACGGCTTCAGTGTATTATGCTTTTACTGTCCTGATGCGTAATTCATTACGAAATATCATTTTATTTTCCAAGTTGATATGGGTTATCTTCCCGAATTTTCTCTTCTTGCTACCGTAGTGTATTAGGTGGCAGTACAGCCGGTAAAAGGCTTGTCTATAACAAAGCGTTCGTACTCTCAGCCCTATCCTGCCCCGCCGGAGCGGGATTTGAATAAAACTACTGCGGAAGTCTGAAGTCTTAGCCCTTTGCTTTTGCCTCCGACATGTTTGGAACGAGTATGTCTCGGCAGTTTTTGGATGTAGCTGGTTGAAGTTGAAATCGCTGTTATAGACAAGCCTTTTACCGGCTGTACAAATAATCACGGGACAATGGCAGACGGCAAAAAATAAAAGCGGGGATGGAATTACGCCACTTTCAAAAGTTGCTAGATCAAAACCCTTCGCGCTCTTGTTTAAAACTCTACTTTGTGTACGCAACAACGCATTTCTTGGCACCTGTTGTGCTTCATCGTCGTGTCAAGAAGCCGTGCATGAGTGTTCAGTACTCCCTTCAAATGCAACCCATTACTACTGGTAAGTTCATTGATTTATTGACTGACTGGGGGATTTAATGCGTCTAAGCTACACCGGGGCTCTGAGGCGCGTCGTAGGTGAGGACCAGCTGGGGATCTTTAATTTGCGCCCACATTTCGATACAGGAGCGTTCTCGCTTTTTGCCGCCCCACGTGGTCATTTTGTATTTTTGTTTTCGGAATCTAATGCTTGAAAACTATAATAATTTGCCCGAACGGCTGAGGAGTTTTGTAAAATTACCGCGGCGACTAGAGGCGGTATGTTCTGGAGATGTGTTTCCGTTTAGTATACCATTTTGTGGCATTTTGTTTTTGTTTACTTCTTACTTTCTACCTCACTCTCTCTCTCTCTCTCTCTTGCTCACTCTTTCTTTCTCTGTCTGCGCAATACTTTCGCACAAAGCACCAATTGCTGCGCAAAAAATCACTCGTGCAGTTTCCTTTATTTCAAATTTGAATTGAATCTCTTCATTTCCATCAAAATGCTATCCCCCTCTCCTGCGCTCTCACGTCTCCGCCATTATTGTGCTCCAGTGTTACGCGGTTATTTTTCATTACTGTTAACTACTTTCTTTATCAATAATGGTATACCCTCACCCCCATTTCATAACTATCAGAACTGTGGCCCTGAGCCTACGCTCTTTTTCCCCGCGCAAGGTATCAGACCGAATTTCACCCTATATGATCAGGTTGACCGCTCCCTGTTTTCCATTCATTATGAAACCAGTCCCTCTACTTCGCTGTTTTTTTGCTTTGATCGACGCTCTTTACGAGACAACGGTGTTCGTGAATAGCACCACACAAAAAGGTAAGCAGCAATTGTTTTGTAATATTAGTTAAGTAGCTATATTTGTCATGCTTCAGCAAGAGAGGCAACACATGCATATACTCATCCAAAACAACCGGGAAGACTGCACGAAATTACAATGACTCCATAAAATTACAACAGATATCTTTACACAGCGGCATCAAATGGAACAAAAAGCCGATGAAGCTGCCCGTAAAGGCCTTCATCACCGGAAATACTGCAAGGTATCCTTTACGAAAATAGAAACTTCTGTAATGGCTTGCCACTTTGTGGTAGTTGAAAGACACTGTTTATAGAGTTACTCGGCGAATTCCCATTGCGTTTTGCGCACAGTAGCCCCAGAAACAAAGTCAAGACTCCTTATACAGCCCCCTCGTAAACTGGCAACTGTATATCCCCGCCTACGAGTAAACTGTGCTTGCACAAACAGTTACCTAATTCCTTTTGCTGTTATGCCAAACTGTAAGGTGATAGGCGCTTTTGTGTTCAAACAGCTGAACACATTTTATTAGATAGTGGGGTCTACAAAGCTCAAAGTCGACACTTTTGTGAAGACGTCAAACGGCTGGAACGAAGACCAACCAATCTGAAGATTGTTTTACGGCCATGGACTTGTTCCTCCAAACAGGGCCAAGCTCTGACGAGATTTGTTCTCTGATTTGGATGTGGCCTAATGTCAAAATTTTAATTCATATGGCCCAAGATAAAAGCAAAAACGAATGCGTGATAAACTGTGGCGCTAAGTCTTTGACAGTTTTTATCTTTCCGGCCAGCTCTTTCCTGTGCAGGATCCACATCCTGATAAAGGATGTAATGTATTATGAATGATCCACATGATCTTTCATCTTAAAGGACCATCTGTATTTCGTCCTTGCAATGCAAGAGTCCAGAGCGAATGCTCAATGGACGCCTTTACTTCGTTCTACACTAGTAGGGTCTGCTGCACGTAAACCAGTACAGCTCAAAGCAAGGCCACAGTAGAACCTCAGCGCTGCGCTCTCTGCGCCCGCGCCTTCAGTCTTGGTGTGAGGAAGGATCATTGGCCCTCCTTATATCTTTGGGTTTTAAGCAAGGGGGCATTTGATTCCATCTGGCACCCGTATTTGCTACACTTGTTGCGAACACACGGGTGCCCTTCGAACATGTATAGCTTGCTCCAGTCCTTCGTACATCACAGGGTAGTTCACAACAATGGTAATGCTAGGTGCGTGTGGGCACAAACCGTGAGAGGCAACCCTTAAGGCTAGACGATCAGTCCCCTCCGGTAGAGTATTGGTATCCACAACCTACTCTGTCTTCCTGTATTGCCGGATGTGCAGCTGGTAGCTTACGCTGATGACATGGTCGTTGTAGTCAAGGGTAAGACGCGGCGGGCGATCGAGCATCTTTCCATTGACACCCTTGAGTGAGTGATAAAATGGACACGCACGTCTAAGTTGCAACTCAACCCCACCAACACTACTTGCTTCCTGATTTCTAGAGGAGAGCGGGGAGCGCAGGGGAAACCGAGAGGCACTTGACATTTGTGGCCCACGCGAATCACCTGTGTGGCCGAATTGAAAAATGTATACTGCACTCAGCATTTGCGAGGTTGCACTCGTTTTTAGACCGAAACCACCTCCGTATCCTCTACCCCCGCATTATTCTGCCGGTCATCACTTATGCAACCTCGGCATGGGGGTGACCGGCCGCATCATTTGCTTAAATCGAGGATTTACTCCCTCATGCGCTCTCCGCTTTTTGAGTCCCCGGGCTTTACACTACCACCCGTACCGCAGCGCTGGAAGTGTTGCCCATCCATCGTTAAGTAGCACTTGAAACAGGACGACAGCAGAGAAGATAACACGACGGCGCTTATTTGCAACTTTTTTTATTACGCACAGACACAAATATATACTCAGAATGAACACATGCACAGGTCAACCCTTAGATAGTGCGGTTTGATAAACACAGCATTACAATGGTTATAGGATTACGATTTGAGAAACACAAGATTACTATGTTCACATAAAAAAAAACACACAAAACACATAAATTAATACATTTGATCAGAAAATAAATTCCTTTTTATGTAATGCCACCGACGCGTCGCTGACACACTTTTCATCGTTATTTCTGATATAAAAAGCTTCAATTATCTCTCGTGTCAATTGGTGATTGTGCCGCCACAACGCGCTGGAGTTCTCAAACAGTGGACAACATTGCACTTGATTCTTATCTGTGTGGATCGCGCAATACCGAGTGATGTGTGCATGAGGGTTGTTCTTGAGTCTCCTCTGGTGCTCTATGAGTGGAACATTTATACACCTGCATGACTGGCCAATATATGAAACGATAATTGCAATGAGTACACAATTCCCGTGTTTCACGGAACAAATGGCAAAGCATGCTTAACATTGCAGCAGCTGTCAGACTTCTGCCCTGACAACTTTCTCACTGACAAGTGTTGGCCTATTCACTTCCTTTGTCCATACGTTTGGACAATAAAACCCGCCTTTTCAATTTCTTTCACCTTAAACCGTCTGTTGATTGGCCCAATACACGTGTTTCTGCCACTGAGGTGGACCACCCTCTGACTGCCCGTGCTGCCATCCTGCTCTTCGTTTGGGAATTCCGCACAACAGAATTGACTCTCAAACGGCTTCACGACTCTTTACAACCCCAGGGTTACACGTGCACGCGGACGGTTACTTTACTATGAATTCTTCTGGTGCCGTATTTGTCGTTTTCAGCGCTCCGGACGTTATAGTAACAGCCGAACGCTTGCAGATTAGTCCTTCCACACGCTCCTATTATGCAGAAGCAATTACTCTACATCGTCTATTCCTTTCCTTTCAAAATAACGCGCCCTTGAGTTTTGGAGGAGAAACCATTAAACGTATGCAAAATGGCTTCAGGAGTGCTGCAACTTAGCAATAAAAACAGGTGAATCTTCTTGGCAGCATAAGCAAGCTCTGTTTGAATACTTCTGCCGGATCATTTTTCTTGCTAAGCGTGAAGATACTCGCGAAGTGAGGAAGCTCTTCATTGTCTTGCCATGAAATTCCCACACACTTTGCAAAAGGCTGGTCACATCTTCATCTTCCCATTAATGAAGTATCTTGTACCCGCAGGAGGGGGGGGGAAATGTCCCACGGATTCTAAGCGGTGGCTATTTAGTTGAGAAACGAAGTGGTAAATAGAGCAGCAAAGAACAAAAATAACCACTTTCACTCAGTCCGGTGGGAGGCAGGAGTGTGGAAGATGTTTCGAATCTCTCAGTTTGATTTCCTTCACTTCTTTTTATCTTGTCGTCGACGTCTGGGCACAGATCTTTCGCCGCTCTATTAACTGCCATCTGAACAGTAGATAAGAAAGCTCGGAAAAGGAACAAAAAAAACTCTCGAAAACTCACGAAACAATCCGAAGAGTCACGCTAGGAGAGCACTGCCAATTTAAAAATGCATTTGGCTCACTTTAATCTAGGCCAAAACGCAATGGCTCAATTGCTATACAAAAACACCATCCTCTTACACGTCCCCCGGGTTTCATCTGACCTATTTCGTTGCAACCTCTCATCAAAAAAAGATTGCCGATTTTTTGTAGGCCACCACAGTTTTTTCTGGTTTAGTTCCGGTCGGTGGATTTGACTCCTTTCGGCCAAACGTCCTCATATATTTCACCTAAATAACCTTTTCGGAGTAATGCTTGAACTTCAAACAATCGCATTCCCCCATTCACAAATTCCGACGGTACAAATCTATAGGCCCAAAGTGGTCTCTTGAGGCCCTACCAGATTTTGGACTTCGCCTCTTTTTAACAATTCTAACAATTGCTGCTGCACTTATGGTATCCTTGCAATCTCCAAGCATGCAGTATATCTATTTATGACAGCCAACATCCCCTTTGTTCATGCATCTTAACTAAGAAAAACAGTGCACGAGACAATTCAACCTTAAAATCTTTTATTTTTGCCGCTTTCGCAAGTAGCGTTAGCTCTCGCGGGGAGAATGCTCTACGTAAATGCTTGAAACATCCTAGTTTTTGCAGACGATTGTGGTCGCACTTGAGAAAAGAATTTCTGAAAAAGAGAAGGAGAATTCAGCATTAGTGCTTGCGGAACATCTATGATGCCCCTTGGTTATATCAGAAGGCGCTATTAATGAATTCTTGAAAGGATGTTGAACTTGATGCGTTCGCACGTTATGTTCTGGCTGCGATATTGGGTCAAGTGCACTCGCCGCCTACAACATTTCATAGCGTGAAATGAAACTACCCCTATTTCGACTCGAGCTCTTTGATGGCATTTAGTGATCGCAGGACTAAACCTGTCGGCAAAAATATTTTAATTTATTATGGCATGTGTGATTCCTACTGAGTGAATGCACATTTACTATCCGTACTCCACCTTTGCCACTATAAAAAAGCCAAGCAATGGATGTAAGAGATACTCACACTTCTTCTTGCGGAGGAGGGTGGTGTAGTCGAAGGGAGAGCCAAGGCCGTAGCCGTAGTTCAGGCCGTAAGAGCCGAGGCCGTGGCCGAAACCGTAGTGGCCGACGCCATAGCCGAGGTGGCCAACACCATAGCCATAGACTGGGGCGGCGTGGGCGACACCGTAGGCGCCAACGACTGGGGCGGCGTGGGCGAAACCGTAGGAGCCGACGACTGGGGCGGCGTGGGCAACGGTGGCCACAGCTGGAGCGTGGTGGACGGCGGTGGTGGTGGTGACAGCTGGGGCAGCAGCCACGACAGACGCAGGGCGGACGACGCTGGTGACGGCGGGAACGGCTGGGTAGCCAGCGGCATAGGCGGCGACTGGGGCAGCGTGAGCGATGGGATAGCTTGCAACTGGAGCAGCAGCGTAGGTGGCCACAGCTGGCGCGTGGTGGACGGCGGTCACGGCTGGAGCAGCGGTGTAGGTGGACACAGTCTTGGAGACTGCTGGAGTGGCGACTGGGTAGCCGACCGCTGGGGCGTAGCCGTAGCCTAGGCCGAGACCAGAGTAACCGACGCCGTGGGCCAGTCCGTAGTGGGACAGGCCATAACCGGCGTAGCCGAGGCCGCCGTAACCAAGGCCGTGGCCGAGGCCGTAGCCAGGGAATCCGGTGTAGCCAGCGAGGGCGCTGGTGGCCAGGGCAAGGAGAATGCAGGCACGGATCTGTAACGCGAAATACCAGGCAAGTCGATTAATGCCGCATTTTAACAAAAAAACTGACACTTCTATGTTTACCTCCTCATATACAATTTTATAATGAAGACTAACAAAATGTAATGGAAATATTAACAGGAATTCGCAACTTAAAGAAAACAAATTGGCTGTGCGCTAGTTGGTTCCCGACCAACGAACCGATAACCGCGAGGGAAGTTGACATAGGCTGTTAAGAGAAAACTAAAATGAGGAGCGCTCGTTTTGTGTGAATTTTCAGTTGTAGTCAACGTCAACGTTTCGCGGCGTTATGTTTCGCTCAGGGCGCACAGCGGTATTTTTTAATCGGCATGCCTACGGAGGCAATTATGCGCGGCCATTTTACCTTGTCATTGGAACAGTTAGCTCTTCCTGAATTTTCTATCACTTAAGTTGACCAGCACTGAAGGCAAGTGTTGATCGGCCGCTAGGAAAAAGAATGATTTTCCACAGTCATGTCACCGCCACTGAAAATAAATTGCCCTCTTTCTTTCCTCGTGGTATGATTAAGTCAGCACTACAGTCTCCTACAAAGCAAGCCTTGGTTCTAAGAATGGAGTGGGCTCTCTAAAGAACGTTCTCGCTACAAACTATCCCACAAGTTGCGTTATAAAGTTGTGTAAATGTTATCTTCCGATTGCGTCGCTAGAGCAGCTAGCATCTTTCCGAACATTCGTGATATCGAGGTTTCTAAGAATATGCTCAAAGTTGTTCTTACCATGGTCTCTTTCAGCTGCTGTTGGTTGAAGTGCTGATTTCTTTGCTGTTCGAGCTGCTTTTTATACAAAACGGTTTGTATGTGGCCCTACGGAGAGTGTAGAGTTATGCAAGAAAGGAGAAAAAGCGATGAGAGAAAGAATTCGACCTTCAGAAGAAACAACAAGGACGTGGGGCTGCAGTGATGGGACCACTCTGTACTCCACCTGCATAGAAATGAGGAAACAAGAACCGGTGGCTTTACAGTGTGAATAAAGAAATAGAGGCCTCACCCTTAGCTTAACGCGTATCTTAGTGTACCCTTGTCCCTAGCCGTGCTTCATTTTATTGTACATTTTTCATTCTACTCTATAAATTATAAATTCATTCGGTTATTACGCTTCATCCCCGAAATAAAAACGGGAAGAACATTGAAATAGGCTTGAGACGTCTATAAAAGTTTGTGTTTGCACATGCTGGTCGGCATGTCTTAAAATTAAGTAATTCATTACACTTATCCAGAGCAATTTGCAGAATGAGTCGGTTTCAGACGCGATCGTAAATGAGCGCACGACGCAATCAAATTGCCCCAGCTTAGGTAACAAATTAAATACTATTTAATGTGTGTTCAAACGGTTGGCGCTTACTATGCATAAATGTGTGGAGAAAAAAATAGTCCCTCCGGTTTGGAACAACTTCTAGATGTAGGCGCAGACCTGCATATTTCATGCATCCACAAAATAATATAAGCTTTTAAGGAAATGCAGAAGAGTTTGTGGAAGGGTGCTATGGTGAATTGCATAACTTAAACAGAGCTAATAAAGGCCAGGGTGAAGCGTAACATACATACTTAACTCTGTTACTTTTTATTACTTTTAATTTTGTCCAGTCGTAGAACAGTAACAAGGAAAGTGCGCATCACTTTACGGTAAGCTAAAAATGTTTCTGATTTAGGCGGTCTCACGAAATGTTCTTGGCTGCTACTAAAGCATATTAGTGGCACAGAAAAAAATCTTCCCATTGACATTTACCGACACTACGTGCATATCTTCGTCTATAAGAAGTTATAATTTGGGGGTTTTCTTCACGGTAAATAGGGTGGTTGAGGCACAGGAACCGCATGAGTATTTAGATATGCCTTGTAGGTGTTGCCAGAATTACTGACGGGAGCACCGAAAAAATTCACAATTTCACTGGCCACACAGAGGCTACGCATACCCACACAGCCAGTCCCCCTTTCCCGCCCCCCCCAAAAAAAACAAAAAAAAAAAACGAAAAGCTTGCTTGGTGTATCTGAGGAGTCAGGAACCTCCAGGCAGACATCGTCACTTGCGCACAGGACACCTGCGTAATTACGTGACTACTTTCTTTTCAGCCGGTAACCACACATGCGCATTGAATGAAACCGCCGCCTTGTTATAAAATCGAGCTTTGTAGGCTTTTGGTAGCGCCATCTATACGCAGAAAAAATACCAAAAAATGCCGAGTGCATGTACCGGCCTGGAGGATTGGCCAGGAATCTAATGCATCAGCTGTATTCAACTGTAAATTAGTAACTTAGACATTTAAATTAATACAGCGTATATAATCGCAAGAGAGAATTGGTACAAAATTTGCGTGTTGAGATTGAAATTAAAGAATCAGTATTTTGAACAAAAAAAAAGTTATACCATCTTCCAACGTTGGAACACTGAGGGGATGCAAAGCCGGGGAGTAGTAGCGTGTTAATCGGTTGTTAGAGTAAACACACGTGTAGTAGCGTATTAAATGTCTTATTTATTTATCGAGTAGTGGGGAACCTTTTGCGGCGTCTCGTTCTCGTTTCGATCAAAGACCGTTCTCGTTCTCGTTTCGACTTGGCGACCAAAGAACATCCGGTCGCCAAGAGGAGGCGATTGATCAACAAGCGCACCGCGATGCCAGGCGAGAAGGGAATCGCCCAGAAGAACAACCAGGAGAAGAAGTAGTGAAGGCCTTCAATGGCGAGGGAGCGCTCGAGGAAGTTTCTGCGGAGGTGGACGATGAAGAATAGGCTCCGGAGAGCGAAGTTTGCCGGGCGAACGCAGCGCCAGCCCCGGCAGAACCGCGCAACTCTGGGTCGGTCCCGCCGCGCCGGCCGCCTTCAGCGCCCGTTAACGCAACTTTGCAAAAACGTGTGTCATATCGTTTTTTGCGTGTTTATCTACTACACACCATTACAAAGGCATGCAGAAATGCTATATAGTAGGGGGAACCCTTCAAATAAAATGGGGCGCTGACAAAATGCGGTCGCCTGGCTTCCGAGCCGTAGCTTAATACAACTGGGAAGCGTGTCTTTAATGATGTGAATTCTCCCGCGGATTCTTCTTCTCTTTTTTTTTCGCAGATACGAAACGCGGTTACTGAATCTTGAAAAGCCCATACGAAGCGAGCGGATTACATGCTGCCGGGGAGTCCGGACAGCAGGACGCTGGTAGGCAGGCGATGAATGCACATAAGTGCGCATTAAATTTGGTAACAAAGAGGGCCCCCAACACAGTTATAGCGTCGTATATAATAATAACCCAGCGATTGTACTCTGTTTCATCTAATATTTTATGAACTTATATCGCCACATTAAATACATACAACCACACATAGGGCAGACGCTTATAGGCGTGAACGTTACAAAATGTTTCGCGAGCAATTGGATAGCGTGAAGTCCCCGCGTATTCTTGGAAAAGAAACAATGAAGTGTTTGTCAAAGCCACTGAAACGCAAAGAAAAACAGAGCTAAGACGGGCCGCAATAGAAGTTGGAAATACATGAACGCAGGACGAAACTTTCGCGTTTGGGGAGGAGCAAAGGAGGAAAATATTTATTTATCCCATCCGTTTTTATTGTGGTCACCCTGTACCAGTGAAGGGAGTCCCCAAGGAACTAAATATGTCTCCCGTGACTTTTGCTGCGAGGGTGTTAACCGTATTAAAAGCGCTACTATTTCTTCCTAACCGAGGTCTCATTCCGGATCCGTTGGCGTGGAGAGCAAAAAATACCCGCTTATGAATATCCCGTAATTTATTCCTACACGCCTATTAGATGTTCTGCTTACCCCTCCGTCTCCACCCCCCCCCCCACCCCATCCCCGCACAATGGAATTTCCTGTGATAGCCTTCTCGTGAAGAGTTTCTGTTTTCTGGGGGTGTTTGTATACAGCTGGCGTACTGGCCTACACCTGGAAGCCTGCAAGTTTCTTGGCGGAGCGGGCACTTATTAACGTCCTCACTTTCGCTATACACAAACAAATGGTCATTTCGTACTGTTACACAATTGGAGCATCACATTAGGATCAAAGACTCATATGTCGCAAGTGCACTCACATGGATGGAATACCCCGCGCAAGAACTCCACGCAACGTCTGATATATTTGTAGAAAAAGGCTCCTCTTTTGTGGAATAAAAAATATAAATTACGTTTTTTTTTTAAAGCGAAACATGCTGATCTTGAGAAAGTTTTGCCCGCAGGCAGGCTGTACAAGCGTTTCTCTTCTGGGCATCACGCCTATGTGGCCTTTATATGCCTTCTAATACGCGAGTTAAACCGAATAAATCCTCCTTAATTCACCTGCACTATGTCGCAGGATTACTGTTCAACCTCTTACTTCGTTTAAAACTCAAAAAGGGCAACTAATATGTTTCATCCGCGCTGCAAAAAGAGGAGCGCCCCCCAGCCAGAAATGTACCGGGTAGCGGGGACCGACCCAGTGTTGCGCATATCTGCCGAAGGGGGCGCTGGGTGTAGCAGGTTCCATGTCGCCCTCTGGGTGCTGTCCAGCGCCCATACGACGACTGAAGTGGACACTGAACAAATAAAGCACTTTTACACTTTACTTCGAGTTTTATTTGGTCTTATGCTGACGAGCACCAAAAATATGCTCAGGGTAAATCGTTCTCACTGATTTTAAGCGCGCTCGTCGACTTTAGCTAAGTGACACAAACACAGCTCTGCTGCGATATCTATAAAGGCACCGTTGTGCAATATGCCTTTGATTTTTTTAGTGCCTGGAAGCATGGCAACAGCTACAGATATCACCTGCACTGAGTACCACTGCGTGATTTGCTTGTCGCTGCATTCATGTGTTCGGCCTCATGCTTCACCATTGCTTTCATTGCGCTGGTAATAAAGGCAGAGTGGCTACTAAAAGCGCTTATGGCTGGAACCAAATTAAGCCTCTTAATAGCCCCGACATGGCTCCAATGACGTCCCTCAAGCGTGTAAACAACGCCGATACCAAGAAAGAAAACGAATTGGCCGCGTATCTCTTCCTTTCTTCGCAAATGTCGAGAAATGACGGTACCATTTCGTCGATATTTGACAAGTAAATACTTCCGTTAGTTTTCCCGCTCACTTTGCATGCTTTTCTCCTTCCTTCGCCCTCCTCCCAGACACTCTAGAGGCTTTTTCGAGGGAATTTAAATGTACCGCCTTCCACTGGTAAAGGCCGGGTGCTTCTATGCCAGCGCTGTCGTACGGCGGAGAAGCGCATGAATCCAGGCACGCTGCTTCAACATTTATAGAACCACGTTTCCCTACACCATGTGCGTTCCAAGCGGTTAGTAGAACCTATAGTAGGAGCCTCCCGTAACTGTTGCCGTTTGATTTCTTAAAAGACCGCCAGAAGCTATAGTTGCCCGGCCGACAGCAAGTGACAGAGTGAATGCAGTGGATCTAGTATTTCATCTGCCACGGTAAAATCGGACAGACATGAATTTCTTATAAAGGAACACTGAAAATACCACTTATGGATTTATTTTTTCCCTAATGTTTGCGTACTGTATTGTTCTTGTTCAACAATGGTGACAAATGAACATTGCCGCCGGACTTAAACGTTTAGATTGGGGTCTAGGTAAATAAAACTATTGCGCAGTTACTGCTTCACTTTGGCCGGTGGCTCAGTCACAGACAGACAGACAGACACACGACCAAAAGTTCTGCGTTTAAGCAGTCCAAGAAAGACCATCGTCTCTAAGACTCTTGGACAGAGTTTCTATTTCATGGGCGTAGAGAATTCGGCTGGTGTCGCTATAATGCTGTGGCCACCAATTATAAGTATTGGGTGCTCCAGTTGACTTCATCCGAAAAGGATTTCAGATCTGCAGAAAGCTACAATGAAAGTGTCTCAGGTTCCCTTTAAGTGACCGCCTCTCCAAAAACATGCGTTCAGGAAGAAAAAGCACAATTGGATTTTAAAACCCCACTAAAACCGACGGCCTCGCAGGAGGTGACATTGCGAAGGTCAGCCAGCCGCACCAGAGGCATTAGAGGTCGGCCGAGTAGGTGATTCGGCAGGCGTTGCGACAATATCAGCCGGAGTTCTGATTTGTCAATTAAACGGCGAAAACCAAAGAAGGCATGTGTGGCTCGGGAGTTTCCTGTTTTCTTAAAAGGCTGGCTCTCTAGACCTACCAAGAACTGTGCTACCGCAGTTATCCCTTTACGGCCCAGCCCACACAAACGTGTGGGTCAACAAATTCGTTTACTAAGTGGCACCTGTTTCGGTTTCGGTTTCAGAGCGCTGGGTAGTCACTGCGAACGCTTCAGAGACTTTATTGGTTTCGGTTGTTCACTCATTTCGCCACCAGAGGGCGAGAAATCGCACATTAAAAACGGCGCCTTAGCCGGCGCGATCACGCTAGCCGCCTTCACGATGAAAGCTGGTATTTCTTCGTCCTATTCTCGTATTTTCTGAATAACAAGCGTAAGATGCGATTTTCAGGACTTGGGAAAACACGATCAGCTAAAAAACACACCCGTACCCTTCGTGTGCGTACCGTCATCACGCTTGAAAAATGCACCCACACATATGTGTGGGCTGGGCTTTCGTCGTCACGAAAATTTTGCTGGGCGGCACACGGTTGCGGGCTGGTGCACTGCAGCGCTAGCGATAAATAATTTGTTCTTGCTTTCTTGGCGTCTCATTTATTTGCGGTATTGTTCTGATTCATTGGAAATGTTTTCTTGCGCCTTAACCTTCAACTCGTTGCGTAATTACTTGTGATAATAGTATTAATATAATTATTAATTATGTTAATTAAAACTTCATTATTATTTATTTTCAGAAAATCCTATTTATAATATAAATACTCCTGAAAGCAATATACAACTTTTAAATAATACGTAAAAATGTAGTTTTTCTGCGCCTGATGCCGTTTTTAAGGTATTCTTACTACCCGCAGATCATACAAATAGAAGCCCAGCCCACACATATGTGTGGGTTTGTTTTCTGTGTGAAATACTCTGGGTTTTCCATTTTAACTTGTCGAAGCATCAATGGGAAGGGGTAAATACACAAAATTTAATTACTTCTGGCCATTCTTCCTAAAATCTTTCTGTTGGGCAGGAAAGGGTTAAGGGAGAGGAATAGTAGCTGCTATAAATATGGTAAAATGATGCGAGCCATACGAGCGAGTTAGTTCAACAGGCAGAGTGGCATCACTACGCGCAACGACTTTCTTATCACTCTTAATCTGGCTCCATATAAGTTCCAGTTAAAAAGGGTGATCCACATATTTTATGTGGGTCCGAACGAAAAATAATTGAAACAGGACATATAGGTGGATCTTATCTGGAACCGTCCACGGATTTTCTTTGCGTTTCTGGTTTTTATGTGGAACCGAATAAATAAAGTCATGGCCTGTCGGCGGCTCCAGTTACGGTTCCACTTATGTTCCAGTGAACTATTGTGGAGAGGGCGTTTGTATATTTTTAACTCGTGTATTGTTCCACTTAACTCCTGCACTGCAGTGAAATATACACTGTTTCATGCATCAACTAGAACGTTATCCCCATATATATTTGGTGTCTCTTGGCCGAGGATGCACCTGCGCGTTCAAAATACACGCGCAAAAAGCATATAAAATTTAATAAACTTCGTCGACATCTAAACTGCCTTGCAGTGCTGCCCTTCTATAAGGCAGCTAAGACGTATTATTAATGATGTACTTTGACAGAAAATGAAATCCCACTTCTTTGCCAACGCCGTACAAAGAATTACAATTGTCGAGAGGAAAAGAAAAGAAAAGAAAAGAAGAACTTCCAGGAACCCAGTGTTCTGCGGCACCCAAACCGCTTTGGGTAACATCGTATTTTGCTAATTTGAGGCCTGCAGTACAAAATCACTAGTGACTTCAATTTGAGAAGGACTAAACGTCTTCCGTTTCCCCCTCTGCCGTTCGGGCGAAGCCATAACTGCTAGAGTTCTGAAGATAACGTGGTGCTTTTGTGAGCACCTTCATTACGAAATACTTGTTGATGCTATTACATCTACTGCATTTAATTTACAAAGCGTCGCGAAAACGGCAGTTTTTGTTCAACGCTCAGTTGTCACCTCGCTGTGGTACGCGCACAATTTTGGGGGCTTCATAGGATAGTATAAATGCTTACAGGCTGCGGCGAAATTGCTGCTTAGTCCATGTTACTTGTTACTTAGTCCATGTCGTCTTGTGTTCACTGCAAACAACAACGCAGGGAAGCTGTCATCAAAATTTTAGGATCACATATCGCACGCGCTCACGGCCCGCGGCAAGAAACAACTTTAGCCCCACTAATATGTTTAATTGGCTAGTATGTGAGATGTATACTGTTCCAGCCTCAGCACCACATACACGTCCGCCTGGAGGCACATTCTCATTTTCTCAAGCAAATAAAAGCGATCAACGATGCCGAGTTTGTGATGTCTTCCGCGGTCTGCCCAGTGACCACGGCGGGCATCACCCAAGCCACGGAGGAAGAAAAAGTTGGCCGAAACCATTACGACATCACCGCCACTTCAGTGCGGCATGCAGTGGGCATGCGTCGGCAGCGGCAAGACAGAGCCGTTTGCGTTGACGCATGGTATAGTGGGACTTCAACGGGTACAACGACGATGACTGAAAAACCGGACTGCGTCAAAACTTCTAACGACACCAGCTCCCCTATATCTCAGCGCGTACTCCGCTAGTTTTACGTTCTTCCGCATGCAGCGCCTGTAGTGGCGTTCTACCGCGGTTTTCTCGATTGCTCCCGTTATGCGCGTGGGAGAAAATGTCGGTCACACTGGCGGGAACCGTTACCAGTTTGGTTGTGGAGTGAAAGTGCGGATTTCGTCATATCCTCGGGCTGTATTTACGATTTGACGAAGTGTAGTTTTGCCAGGCGGTGCTGAAAATGTCAGTGCTGCTTATTTATGCTCTTGTAACGGTTGTTGTTCAGTGACATGTTCCTCACTCCATCCGATAAACATACCGAACCGCTGCCCGTTGTCGTGTGCGAGAAACGTTTGCTGCCGTAATTCACCTACGCTTGCGTGTTCTTGAATCGGAGTCGGCTTGACATTTCTGACGGCGTACGTTAGACAGTGCTATTTAGAAATTTGCTGGTGTGCGCCTTTCTTGAGTCTGCCTGTCCCTTTACGGTGTGGTGTTGCGTAGTTGTATATTAACGGTTGCCGTACCTGTCGGCGGTACTGAATGTTCTCGGGTTAGTTGCTCGCTGTCGTCTCGCGTGCACACTCTGAAGAACATTCAAGCAAGTTTGTGAGAGCGTCTGTCCTTGGGCTTAGGGGTATCTTTTAAAAATTCGTGTTAATTGCGGCGTTGTTTTGTGTTGGTTTGCTGAGTAGCATTAATTTACTGTGCTAATCAGACCGGGAATGTTCGACCTTGCCCGTCGCTAGCACGAAACGCGAAACGTAGAATGGTAGAATGCGTAGAGAGAGAGAGAGAGAGAGAGAGAGAGAGAGAGAGAGAGAGAGAGAGAGAGAGAGATGGTGGTTCGGGTGAAAAGGAAATGAAGGGCACTGGGGATTTTATTGAGCCCATCTGGGGGCTCACCTGCATACAACCCAGTGCGGGTGGGGGGGGGGGGGGGGGGTGGGAGGAAGAGGGGGATGAAAGATTAGAGAGGAGAAAGGGGTGATAAAAGAGATAGGTAAGCTAGAAAAAGAAAAGCGTGGACCCTCTACATAAAGATAAGCGAAGCAGCAGCAATGGCGAGGACAGCAGACTGGCGTCTATACGCCTCGAGCGCGGCCTGTAGGGGCGCCACTGAAATCCCCCTAGCGGCCCGTTTCGAAAGCAGCCGCGGGAGTTCGCGTCCCGCTCCCCAGTGTCGCCGCGGCTTTTGCGGCACGTTCACGACCGAGATTTGCCGTTTGCGGGCGTTTGAAATCCATGTTTATGTGGAGAAGTCATTCTGTTCGCAAATGAGGTGTGTTTAGGAGAGTGTAAGTGTATCTGACGCGATCTAAGTGTGGTATATTCCGTCTGTATAAGCGCCAGGTGTGTGTCACAGGTCAGCGTCGCGCAACCGGCGTATGATGGATACGATTGTAGTTACACTGACCTGAATTTGCTAACAGTTTCTCCGTAACCACCGGTTCCTCAGATGTTCATTCTACGGCTATACACTACGATTTAAATCGGTTTTGTGCGCTTACATAATCAGCGGAGCACTCATACCTGACAGCACGCCAGTTACGTTTGCCGATATACCTCAGATATTGATCACCACCATTTACAAGCCGGTGTGTGTTAATTTCGGGAATATTCAACAAAAGCACGATGGACCATGCATAATTATACTCGGGGATCAGCACACGACAGAGTCGTCTTGTCGTGAGGTGAGCGCCCGCAAACATTCATCTGCTACATATATCCTCTCCGAGCAGCGCGGAGACGGGCTTTGAATATAATCCACGTCCGCGACTAAATGCTTATTCGAAATATCCTCATATGGCACAGGGAGCGTGCAGAATGAAGCAGAAACTGAAATCAGAGGACCTTATCACATACCACACTCTTTTAACGACACCTTTCATTGCTTGTTGAACAGCCTACCCTGTATACTTCCAAAAATGAGTCCGCCGTACGATCAGCTCATCGTCGCAGTATAAAAACAAGGAAAGTGAACGCGAGATTTGTGTGTGTGATTGCTAAAACGTAGTTGCTTGATTCCGCTCCGCATTTGTACACAGCGTCCCCCCCCCCCCCCAATGTCTCGCGAAATAGCAGTGCATTTCGCGAATAGTTGGTCTAGTGAACCCTACCTGGCTTAAGTTTAGACAAACGTCTTTAGGATGTCAGAAGCTGCACCTGTTTTTTTTTTTTTCATTTCCGTTAGAGCTATTATGTTTCTTAATTCCGCACTTGCACAGCATTTATTTTTCCGTGGTTTCATTAACTTGCCTTGGTTCTTGCTATATGGCGTGTGTGACCACATTTTTAACGACGCACAGGCTTGGAATATACTTAACCTTTTTCGCATGGTTTATATTCTTATAAAAGGCACCAGTTATTGTCCGGGATTGGGTAATCACATCCCCGAAACATATTTTTCTGCGACGTATATATTCGAAACGAAGCCGCATTCGTTGTCCACGCTGCAAAATGAAGCCAACCGCTCATT
This sequence comes from Haemaphysalis longicornis, assembly GCF_048455015.1. Lineage (NCBI taxonomy): Eukaryota > Metazoa > Arthropoda > Arachnida > Ixodida > Ixodidae > Haemaphysalis > Haemaphysalis longicornis. Next base: position 136,285,144 of record NW_027526422.1, read on the forward strand.
TTGCAAGTATCAGGTCTAAACGAGGCGGCAGTGGAATTCATTTGTGCCTGATGTTTTGGAGGTGACAGGGGTGACATGTTGCTACCGTCGCTGACACCCGGAAGAGCGGCGACGAAGCGCGCAGAACCGCGTCCGCGGGTAGCTCTTGCAGGCGATCCCGTACTCTACGAAGACGCAGTTGCTTTTTAAAAGACCTAAACGTACTCTTTGTCTAAAGACGTCACCATAACAAGTTTTTTTTAGGGCGCAGAAAGGCGAAAAGAAGCGAAACAGAACTAAAACACTGCACGAGCCCCTATCAGCCACGCAGCGCAAATCCCGTCAACGCCGCGGAGAAACAGCGGCAGGCGGCGCAGCATAGGCGCTTGCTGAGTCCAGCGGCCTCAAGGTAGAGGCCGCTGGAGGAAGACGTCACGGCGGGTGCGGTCAGGGCCCGTCGGGAAAAGCAGGTCCTCAAGGCGCTGGTGGGGTAGCCCAAGACGTCGCAGCAAAGTCTGCAGCACTCCTTGCTGTGATGCAAACTCTGGGCACGAGCATAACAGGTGCTCCAGCGTCTGGGGCTCCGGACAGCGAGCACAGGGGGAGGAGGCGCAGCCGCCTTGACGGTGCAGTCGCGCTGCCACGTCACAGCAGTTGAGGCGCAGCCGGAGCAGCAGGCTGCTGGCGTCCCTGCTCAGACGCCCCGGGAGGACCCGAGGGACCTGCACAGAGGAGAGCATGAGAGGTAGGTTGCGCTATAGGCCTCCTGCGCTGCCCAGGGGGCGCTGCGCAAGCCGCTTCCGGGAAGTACTTCCGGATAGTACAAAGCTGCGGGGGTCTCATAGGATCCCGTGTTGACAGAAGCAAAATGAGCTCGATGCTCCCGATTGTTTTGCGACATGGTCACCAGCCCATCCCCGACGAGTCCGATCTCTTCCGGCGATCAACTTGGCATTAGGGAAAAAAGCTTTGCAGCGCTAAATACGTTTACAGCGCCGATGAAAGTGCCGGGACGGCGACGGCGCACTACCACTCGCAGCAGGTACACCGATCGATGGTCGTATAAAGTGAAATTTGAAGTGAAACTCCTAGTTTAAACTAATACTCTAGGTGACAAGGACTTTTCAACAACAGCCGATCAAAAAAGAAGAGTTGCGCAATCGGCGATGATCGCGCTATAAAAACCCAGCGAGTCCGGCGGACCGCTGGCTCGCCTGCTGCGGTGCGCCGCTCTTTTGCGTACCTGCACACTATGCGTGCACTTTCGTTAAACAGTGCTCGTTTGCGTCGCCGTTACGAATACATGGTGCAGCGTTAGCTTGCCGTTTTGTTGCGTGTCTCAGTGACAAAATGCAGCGAGCGTCAGAAGCGTGAAATCTGTTTTGCGATTACGAAATTAGTGGCGGTAAAACAAGGTGGTCCGGCGAACTGAGAGGCCGCTCGCTTGTCTTGTTTGCTCTCACTTTACGTAATTACGCTCTTGCATCATATACTCCCAGTTCGCACTTAATAGGCTGGAATGAGGATCAGCAACGTTTTGAAGTGTAGGGCCGAGTTGCATGCAGCCGACATGGCGGAGGGCTGAACGGCAAATCGGGTGAGAGGGGCAGGGGGCTTTGAATGCAAAGAAAAAATAAAAAAATTTGCCAATTGCCAACAATATTTGACAACATTCTGGCGAAGTGTGAAGATGGGGGACAATTCAACTGGAAGCGACCAATTCTCTTTTTTTGTCTCTTGTTAGCGACGACCCCTGCACTAGAAGATAACCAATAGTCAGTGATGATCGTATGTAAATATTCGGGGCCGCGCGCCGTGTATGCAGCTTTCTTATGCTCTGCAAATATAGAAGAACACATCTCTGCAGGCAGCGGGCGTGCGATTCGGTGCTTGTTTTGCGTCATTTAGAAGCGCTTAATTTGTTTATTTGATGCTATTGCCTCACCTACTCTCTAGTATGCATGTACCCTGCCGTTCGTAAATCGTGCGGCGTAAAACGTTACGCAAGAATCATTTAGTTTGCGAAAATACAAAACAAAATTTCCACGCGTTTTCAAAGCGGTTCCAGGCCAGCAATGTCAGCTGAGTCGGCTGCGCAATTCTTGCGTTCGCTTGCATGCTCCCACTGAAGCAACCGTTTGCAGTTACCAGCAGCGTTCCATGTTTATGCTACTCGTGAATTTTCCTTTGTCCACCACACCCAAGCATAAAGAACGGTAATGGTCGTCAGGAAGTTATACTGGCGAAACGGTCCCACGCCGCGACGACCGCGAGAGCTCACTCAAAAGAAAGCCGATAAATCGGCTTGTTTTAAGGTATATTACTTTTTTAGCCTGTGCAACTACTTTAAGGGCTGTTTCATACAGTATGCAGTCTTTTAAACGCGCCACAAAGCGATTAAACTAAGTGCAACAAACTTTCACTCTGGCTTGTAATTGAAAACACATTGAAGGCGGCGAGGGCCGTCTGCTTTACTACTACGAAGAGGCTTCGGCCAGCAGCGGTGCTGCATGTCGCCAAAAACACCAGCGCAGGGGCAATACTCCGCCTAAAGTAATATGCGTTCAAGGCGCTCGCGGCCGCACTGCTTTCGTTTATCTGTGCTGTGTGTGGTGTGGTTGTTCTATATTTCTTCAAATGCCTCTGATCAATTCAGATGCTCTATTTACACTAGTCAACTTTAGCTTGCTCACTGACGTGTTGAGAAATGGAAGGGACAGTGGTTGTTTTAGCAGAAGCGTAAAACAAAACGTTCCTTTTGTGGAGGGGAAGAAAGGTGGAAATATGCAGAAAGTGTGGTACCGCTTCTATGCTAACCTGAGTGGTAACCTACTCAGAATAATTGCTCATAATGCTCACGTGATTACTATTAGAAGTTTTAAGATTACAAAGTGCGTTCAAAATAACCCATTCCTATTTTATATCGTCAATGCCAGTGGCAGCCGGAAAGTCGGAATATTTTGAGAAAAAAAATCCCGCCATCTCCACGAAGTGAATGTTCATGACATGGGCGAAGCTGAAATGCTTATTGATGAAACCGTGAAACATTGTTATAGGTCTTCTTGACGGCGCGCACCATCTGAATGAGAGAAGGACATAAGGCGCGGTCGCAGCCATGCTTCAGTCTCGGTTTGTAGCGCAGTGGGAATTGCGCCACGTACCTCCCGCCGCGGCCAGAGTCGTGGGATCGAAACCGGGCGCCGCTGCGTCAAGACCACCACTCCTCGTTCGCAAAGCTTGAGGCTTCCCACCGCTCCGTTGACAAGCCCGTCGACGAAGTCGATGTTTGTAGTGATTATGTAGGGCTTGTTTGGAACGATGAGAATCTCCATGGGTAAGTTGGCGAATTCGGTGTGTGACATTTTAGCCACCTTGGCCGTCGCCTTCTGCAGAGCGTCTTGTGTCGCGTACCCCCGGTACGTGTCTTCAGCTCCCAGCAGTCGACAAACGACAACCTCTTCTTCTTCCTCTCCTCCTTGTTGGGTAGCAACGAACGCGTTGAACGTTTTGACCTCTTCGGCCAATTTTTGGTTGGCCAATCCTTAGGGGTATCCTGCCACAATCATCATCGTGGTGCCGTGCGTGTACAGCAGCAACGAGGGACGGGACAGGGCCCGAGCAAGAGGAGCTTCGCCCCTAAAACGCTTAGGGGCAAAGTTGTTCCATCTCGATGTGCACCAAACATTAATCCATTTTGTTCTTCGTTGAACCTAGAAATCCTACTCCTAAGCAGATTGCTACATTCTGTATTCATTCTTTATGTCCTATCCAGAAACAGTTTATGGCTGACTGGGGAGACATTTGGCTGTCCACTGATAGCTTGTGACACCAGTTTTTGTTCCTCTGCAAAACGGAAATAAAAACATATTTCCATTCCTTACGTGAACCTGTGAAGTGATGGCTACGGTATTCACTGTGACTGAAGACATCTGCGGCATGCTAAGAGATCGTCGTGGAGAATGTGGCGGATTATGAATGCACAGTGGAGCTCATAAGCTACGAAAGAGTACCTTTTGACTGGTGCATAAAGTGTGTTCAAATATTTTTTAAATCTCTAACTGTTTAGGAAGAAAACATTACGAGAGATCGTGCTGTAAAAAACATTCCACTGTCTTACAACGAATCACGCATTGTTCAATATTATGTCCTGCTACCTGGGGTAGGGAAAGCATAAATTTATTCTCTTATATTTTTGTACTGTTTGTTTTTTAGGCAATACGGCAAAGATTAAAATTAAAACAACGGAACAAGGAATGCATATTGTCATTTTAATTGTATTTGCGCGCGTTCTTGGAAGTGTATGATCACAACAAGGCAACACATGAACGCTCTTGTACGGGATGAAATCATTGCATTCTAGAAGTACACACGGCCTGTTTTGGGACTTTCATGGTGCTGTTTTAGGTATTTGTTTTATAAATAATGGTTAGAAACATCTTTTCAGTGAAAGCTTGACCTGTGGTTCAAGGTGACAGTTGGAGGTTTTCGGAACACGGTTGCAAGTTTATTATACTTTCAACACTCCCGTAGTACCAATGATGCTCCCAAATACAGGGGTAGCATGAGCAGTGCTTGAATTGGATTTCGATAGGTGGCTAAATAAGGGTTCAATCCTTTTTGAAAGGAATTCTTGAGAAGGCAGAATGGGACGGCTGGAATAAAATGTGCCGTAGTTGCGATTTATAAGAAAATTGTGCAAAAGCCTAATGCAGCATTAGTCAGCTCAACTTATGGCTCGTACCATTACGCCACCATGGAGGTCATACATACCGAACGATAAATATTTTAGGTGGCAATGCCTTCATAAAACACATTTTCTGCCACTGTGCGATAGGTATAATTTCCTATTACTGGCCATTTATTTTATTGTGGTAGCAGCATAAAGTGGAGACATTTTGATTGTATTTTGCGAGTGTTGTTACGGTAAACATCGTTTACCTGTAAGTTATATTAAGCCAACCTTACTACAGCATCCTAAAGAGCACATTATAGGGAACAGAGAACATTTTCTTGCAGTGATTGTCACGCGTCTCACGCGGCAGAGGAATGAGGCTCAAGTTGATTCAATCGATGGCAACACAATATATTTACAGAACAAAACCACTCAAACGAACGCAATCATAACCAACTCACAAGCATATCACACTATACACAAAAATACAAGCACAACCTCATACTATCCCAAAAATCTAGTCAGATAGTCACTATAACCCATTAACTGTCTACTCCAAATCCAAACATCCTACCGCCGGTACCACGGTGCGATGCCGATGACGTGGCCCAGTGGGTCGGTTGGGTTACGCGTCACCCAACGTCGCCGAACGTTGCGATGGCCCGTGCTGGTGCGTCGTGGTCCGGAGCTGCCCGCTGTGCGATGACTCGGCTTCGCTGAGCAGCGCGGCTCAGCAGGAGGCCAGCAGAGCGAAGCTGCTGGTAATCGGTGGTCTTGAGCTGCCCGCTGCCAGACGGTGCGATGCCGCTGGTGCGTCGTGGGGCACGGCTCGACGGGTCGCCGGCGGTGCGATGCCGCCGGTCAGCAGGAGGCCAGCAGAGCGCAGCTGCTGGTAATCGGTGGTTCCGGGCAGCCCGCTGCCAAACGGTGCGATGCCGCTGGTGCGCTGTGCAGGCACGGCCCGAACTTCCCACCGTTCCTCCAAAGAACCCGTTCCACTCTGTCCACTCCAACCTTGTTCTCTTCCTCTTCACCTCGCATTAATCGTGTGCAGTTCCCATTCGCTGAACAAGCTACCTCCTCCTCCTCTTCGATTACCCTGTGTTTCTTCTCCATTGGTTACTTCAACATCCTTCTCACCATCCCGTATGCTGCTGCTTCTTTCTCTTCATCTTGTCTGACAACATCTTCTGGGGCCAATCCCCCTTCGGGTATGGGTTCTTTTGACCACATGACAGTGATTAACCATGTAAAATAAAATGCTCAAAGTTTATTATATTATTTAATTAATAAATGAAACCTCTCAAGGATAAGAAATATTATATTTAGGCTAACGAGGCAGCAAAGTGGGATATTTTCCAGAATCAGAGCGATGTCGTTGATAGAGTGTGTGCTGATATTTTTTCGCGCACACTTGCACCTTTAGCAGAACTCCCAGAAGAGAATCGCAGAAATCACATGGTGCCTTGTTCTCTCACGGGACAGACGGACAAATTCCCAAGCCGCCATAGCTCGGCGTCGAAGACGACGACACTGGTGCGTAAACAGTGATGCGTAAACATGGTATGTTCCCAAACAGTGATGCGTAAACATGGTATGCCATTGTAAGTTCGCCTATTTTATCTGATAAAGCAGCATATTTTATGTTCACTGCGGTATAATGTCTATATCAGTGCCGCGGTAGATGCACAAGTATATTTGTTTGTGACGCAGTTGCCCCTAAACCCATCTTTGTTACCCATGTTTTCGAGTAAAGGTGAATATTTGAAAATTCCCTTTAGAGCCTACTGTTATTGTTATGGTATTTATTCCTTCTACGTTGGTCATTTTCTGTGGAATTTAAAACAGACAGCTATGTATATCTGAAATGTATGCAAACTACCACCCAATAAAGTTGTTCAGTATATTAAAAAGCAGTGTATGTGTCTTATTGGTCGGTTTCGTATGTATTTTAATTCAAGCATTTTGTTTGTTTTAAATGCTGCTAAAGCCCAGAACAGGATTCTGCAGGTAAAGCCAAAGACTGTGTACCACTCTCGGTGCCTCACACCAACTTTTATATAGAACTGGGCTCCGATAGGCAACTGTTGGGATCTTTCAGGGCCCACACTGCTGCGGTGGTCTCTGCTTTCAAATTGTTGGTATCACTGCGGGTCATGTATCAAGGCTGTGTCGAAATGGTGCTTGCGGTTCCTTCTGATACCAATGCATCCGCCAGCCTGGCATATGACTTCGGTTTATACCACGAGGAAAGCAGAAATATTGGAAAAGTGGAGTGCCATAGACAGCTTCCCAATGTCTACCAGAACACCGAACACCGTTTTATATGAACAGCTGGTCTGAAGGTACCTGGAACGGCGCACCGGATAAATCCGTAAACATTTTACGTGGATCAGTGTTCCAGTCACTTAAACTACCGTTTTATTTGGAACTGCGATCCGTATACCTTTATCCGGAACGCCGACCCACATAATTTAGTTGCAAAGATATGTGGTGCACTATTCCTAATTTTCAGAGTATGTGGCACGGTTGCAAATATATAACTGCAACTTTGCAAAAAATTTCCAGTTACTAAGTGGATTACCTCTACAAATACCTCTACAAATGCACGTGTAGGTTCCTTAAATGTGGATCCAGATTAAGATTGTAGAGAAAACGTTCGTCGCTGGCGTGCACCTGTTGTACCCACGTGCCGTTACGTTCACCTACAAGCGATATGACGGCAGCCCTACGCGGACTAGGCTAACTCTCGTTGCACGCGTGAAAACGTGCTGACGTCTGAGATAGCTCTGTGGTTTTGAACTTGGCTCCTACTTTGGACAACCGGTTCAGCTTTCATACGGAATGAAGTGTGTTATCTGTTTACGCTTTGCTGCTCAGGTCAGTTTCTGTGCCGGACAGCAACAAAACAGCCCGGTTTCTAGTACAACAGGACACACAAATATTTTTCGAATTGCGGTTGCCGAACTCAATAATTAACGTTAGAACTTGTAACTGCAAAGAGAAACGAAAAAGGGCGAAAAGCTCTTTGGTCTCCACACTTACTGAAGAGCAAAGCTGCAGTGTGCAAAGGGAACCAGTAGGTGTCGCTGGACGTATACACGAAATGCCAGTCTTTTACCTCGAAAGAAACAGACTGTCGCCCATATATCTCAGGCGACGGCTGTCATCGGCACCCCTGAGTAGGCATTTGACTAGTGGAGGTTAGCATGCCGGCACGGTACTTTGAACCCAGACAACAAAACATACCCGGAGACATGTATTTATCAACGCTGTGTATACGCATATTCTTTCATTTCATGCGAATTATAAAACCCGCAAAGCATTGCATGCAAACACGGCAGCATATACCTACAAAATTGTATTTTAACATACGCTGTCCTAATATATGGCTTGTTTCCTAAAAGAATTAAATAAATAGAGTGGCAATTAGGGTGACTTCATTTTTATAAAACACACACTGAAGGTGTGGATAGGAGCGAATATTCCGTTTTGCTTCGTGGGCAGACGAGGTGACATTTAGGCTACACTCCACATGTACATTATATAAAAATGCACGTGTAGGTTCCTTAAATCGTTAACATTGACATCATTAGAAGGACAAATTCTACCCCTGCTTCCTACTATTTATTTTGCTGTATTCATATCAATGGTTTCGGAAAATGGCTTCGTTGGTTGAACGGATTCGACAATACCTCTACAAAAACACCTCAAAGGGTGCAGCCGCCTACCTTTTGTGGGGCTGTCTCTCTTTTTATTGCAGGGAGCAAAAACATTCCTCTTCGTAAGTTGTGATCGGGCGCAGACAGGTGCAGGGGTACACTTCTGTAGTTACCAAGGACAGGGAGACTCCCACAGTCTGCCCAGAAAGGACTACATCGTGTGGACACGTGCTCATTGCTCTTCATTTGTAATGCCAAGCAGGCATGGGGCGTACCAGCACTACTGTGGCATACCTTTCTTAATGCGTGTTGCGAAAGCAGAATACTTGCTCTAATTTTTGTTTTTTCTCCTTCCCGACTCATACTACACTCTTTGCAGTCTTGCAATCGAACCGTTTTGTATAAAAAGCAGCTCGAACGTGCTGAGATCAGCAGTTAGACCAACAGCTGAAGAAGACCATGGTAAGGATTTCTACAACAGCGCTTCCACTGAAGTCTAGTTTAGCGAATTATCCGAACACGGTATGGGGGGCATGAAATTAAGTGCCAGCATTGTTTAGTGTAACTTATCGCGGTGTTATCGCGTGATAACGCTCCAATATATTCCGATCATATACGAGCGAAACTGTTCAATTTTGGGTGTATTTATGCTTGCATTGAATAGGTAAAAAAATCTGTTATGTAAATCCGTTTTGCAGGGCACGGCATTCAACCATTGCACAGTAATGGGCGCAACGTGCGAAGCTACAGATTAAAACCGTTGCGATTTCAATCTGGACCATGGCACGTTATTCGCTTCATGGGTTTTGTGCTACCCGAAATGTAGAAGGAGAGGGACACTATATCTACTGATTATTTGTGGCTGATGCCACTAATTAGGAGAGTCTGAGAGTCCTCGTACGACACCTTAGAAAATAGGGCAGCACACCGTCACATGTTGATGTCCTCGTAAAAATCTCTTAGTCCCTGCAGAGTTGTTACAAAGCTCCAGGGAATTGTACTCTTCGTCAGGCGGTTTGCCATCATATTCTAAACATGTAGCTTCGAACGTTACGGTTAAGTGCTCAGCGAAATTAACTGAAGCAAACAAGGCATATTACCTATCTGTTCTTACTTTCCCCGAGTAATACGCAGGTCTTGTTGCTTTACGGAACCTTAACCGAGTACACATGGTTGAAATAACACACGCAGTTGCAATCTTTACATGCACCGTTTAAGGAAGCGTATTATATTAGGTTAAAAATACACATTTTCTGTTTAACATTAGGAAAGACAAAAAATCAATGTGCAGGTATACCTCACTTAGTATGCTTCATGGATATGGAGCTTTAGGTAATAGTAAAGGGAAATAAACGTACCGACACTACACAACCTACAAAAAAACAATTTTACCAGAGGAAACGCTACCTCCTTGGAAGCTCATTCATCTCGAGCAAATAATCAGCCATGTCTCATAGTATTTTTTTATTTAAGATTATCCAGCTTTCGAAGAAAGTAACCTCAATACAAAACCAGCACAAATTCCATCAAAAAGCGACGATGACTCTTATATGAAGAATGCGACATCAAGTGCCCTGCATATTGACTTCCCTCACAGATCCGCGCCTGCATTATCCTTGCCCTGGCCACCAGCGCCCTCGCTGGCTACACCGGATTCCCTGGCTACGGCCTCGGTCACGGCCTTGGCTATGGCGGTCTGGGCTACGCTGGCTATGGCCTGTCCCACTACGGACTGGCCCACGGCGTCGGTTACTCTGGTCTCGGCCTCGGCTACGGCTACGCCCCAGCCGTCGGTTACCCAGTTGCCACTCCAGCTGTCTCCAAGACCGTGTCCACCTACACCGCTGCTCCAGCCGTGACCGCCGTCCACCACGCGCCGGCTGTGGCCACCGTCGCTCACGCTGCACCTGTCGCCACCTACGCTGCTGCTCCAGTTGCCAGCTATCCCATCGCTCACTCTGCCCCAGTCGCCGCCTATGCCGCTGGCTACCCAGCCGTTCCCGCCGTCACCAGCGTCGTCCGCTCTGCCCCACTCGTGGCTGCTGCCCCAGCTGTTACTACCACCGCCGTCCACCACGCTCCAGCTGTGGCCACCGTTGCCCACGCCACCCCAGTCGTCGGCTCCTACGGTTTCGCCCACGCCGCCCCAGTCGTTGGCGCCTACGGTGTCGCCCATGCCGCCCCAGTCTACGGCTACGGTGTTGGCCACCTCGGCTATGGCGTCGGCCACTACGGCTTCGGCCACGGCCTCGCCTCCTATGGCCTGAACTACGGCTACGGCCTTGGCTCTCCCTTCGACTACACCACCCTCCTCCGCAAGAAGAAGTGTAAGTGTTTGATCTTCGCATGTTTAGCGCATTTTTATTGCCGGGAAATCCTGTTTTCTACACATCTGGACTATGCTAGGGACCAGTAATGTGCAGCATACCGCGCAGTTTTTTTTTAAGTATTGCGGCGTTCTTCTAAAATTATTTTAGGAGGATAACGTAAAGTACTGTAGTTATTGCAACGTCGGCCCTAACTATGTTAAGCGCTGCAAAACGTTTTTATTATATATGAAAGCCATGTGGTTTGAAGGTATGGAGCACATGTTGTGTTACTAAATTTACTTACAATATTCAAGAAGATTTCTCTATGCGGATGTTTACATCATCGGAACACTTGAACTAATCCCTTGTTTTGTTTTGCTTTCCAGAAATTCCTGTTCGGTGACCTATCGCAGAAACCACGAAGAACTAGAATGTTTAAATAATTTTGACGAAATGTTCCACCCAGTGGTGCTACCGCTGCGCGAGACAGCTTCGGAAATAAAATACTATAATTTTGGATTCAATTTGTTCTCCAGTGTATTTGGTCATTTGAAACGTTTTGATGAAACACTGGCAAATAACACTGGCTAGCATTCAAGGGGAGCACTCGTGGTGGCAGCAGTTGCTCAATTACTAGCAAATAAAAATGCTGTGTATCTCCTTTCCTCCATGCAAGCGACGTTGAAACACGATATCGCTGGTATGACGGGCAGCTACGAGCCTTGTTCTTTGCTTGGAGTGTCCATTCTGTGTTTCGGAGATTATCCACGAATGCATAGTTACGTGTGACTTTTGTAGACAGAACATCGATATAACGGCTACACCTGACTTTCGGTGTAGCATAAATGCCATGACACCTGTTTCAAACGAAATTTATGTGCTAAATAGGCACAATTGTTGACGCGACATCATTACTTCGTTAGTTGGGCGAACTCACGCACCCGGCAGGCGTCCACAAACCATTTCACAAAATCGCCTACGTTCGCTGTGATCAAATCCCGTTGGTTACCACGTGTTCTCTAGCAGGGTGTGGATGAGGAAAAACGAAACATGAATAAACAATGTGCCCCGCTCAACTTTGATGGGTTGCAAATCGTGTTATGACTTGCAATCCCGCCGCCCCCCCCAAAAAAAAAAATAAAACACAAACACTCAGTGCATTAATGTCCATCGATAAATGTTGGCCGCAGCCTGTGTTGGATTTCAGTTTTGGGAAGGCACCGCCTCAGCAACATAGACAACATTACTGCAACCGATATCTGCCTTAAATCTGATGGCAAGGTGCCTGTGCCATAGTCGACATTGACCAAATATTCTTTGATGAACGTGAACCAAAAGGAACGCTTCCTTGCTGTCGTTTCATAAGATTTGATTTTGGGATCTTTTGCAACATGTGTGACCAGTTCAATTCCACTTCTCTGTTTGTAACGACACCGTGGTCCCGCATCGAGTAACAATCTGAGGTAGTTCTCGCGTCTCTGCTTCGAAGAAGTTCAAGACAAGCGACTGTCATTTATTTAAACACCTTGCGACTGCCTCTCTAGTAAGGCCTGTTGTAAGAGCTTCTCTTCCTCACATTATTTCATCACAATCCCGATTTTGAACTTGTATATACTCAAACGGGGAGCGCGTACCGCAAAGGAGACAAACAAAAAATCTTCACAAATTCTCTGAATTGTCAACTAATGCGGAGCATTTTTATGCCGCATTTCTAGGGTGTTAGTTCTTCCCAGCCAAATATAGCCATGAGTAGCAAAAAACGTTGGAATATTTTATTCTTGGTAAGTTTATTTTTGTTTCTTTACGCAAATGATGCAAAGAATATCAATATAGCGATGAACTGCTTTTACTTCCCTAATTGTGTTTCTAAAGATGCAAGTCGTAGTGCAGAGTTGGTCTCTTTACGCTATTGTTTATACAAATTTTCAACGCTCTTTCGCGGACTTTTTTTAATCTGCTGTTTTAGGGAGAGATTTATAAGATGCACATTTTTGATTTTGTGAGATAATTTTTGTGAAAGCTACATTTTCGTATTGTTGCTATTCATTTCTTTTTTCAAAATTCTGCCCGACAAATTGTCTGCATTTGCGTTAATAAAGCGCTTAAAAGTGTTGCTTGCGCTAAATCTGCATTTTTGTGGAAGTGCAGCGCGTTATGCGGTCCTGGATATAGGTATAGCTGGCAATAAATGCGACGCATGAAAACATGCAGCATACAGCAGGGATGAAGCTCTGAGGCCATTTGCCGTTCGGCGCGCTATTCTGGTAGAAATCCGACGTGAACAGCTGTAAATCGTGCGTAGTGGCTTCCGCATTGCTGCCGTGACAAAAAGGCAGTTCAGTGCTGTATATACACCTGAACACAAGGAGATAACAAATGATAACATAATAGTTAAGGCGATTTCAACCAGAATCCTTCCATGCAAAACTGCCAAAAGTTACAACACAACAGTAAAGTTATCGGGAGCGCTAGTTTACCCAAGCCTAGCAGCCGTTATGATAATGAATTCGCAGGAAGGGTCTACAAAGCACGCGACAGTCAGGATGGAGCCAACGATTCCCCATGGTTGCAACCAAAATCCCGCAAAAGGAACGTTGAAATTGCGTGGGCACAAGCACATTCCTTCGAGAGGGCAAGGGCTTTGCTTGCATCAAGTCGCAATACTTTAAACCCAGGCTAAGGACTAGAGCACCAAGTTCGTACCATTTGCAACGTGCCAGGCGTCACCTAAGAGTACGCTCAACAGTGGGATACTCTCCTGACGCTACCAGATTCACAGTTCACGGAAGCGCAAGAAACACTAACGCTACTCTACAGCACCACGTTTTCACAACAATAAAATGCACTTACTGTAACGTTATCAGTCTGAAGAGCGATGTAAATATTTCGACATACAGGAGCATCCGATATATCACCCTAGAGTGCTAGACAACGCAAACCTGCTACGCCTGTTCCCCGTACCCGTATTCCGAGCAGTCGGATGACTTGGTTTGCAGCTCCCGTTGCCGCGCGTATCCGGATGGATTGACCCAGCGGTTGTAGACAAGAATGCGCATGGATGCCCTAATAGTAGGCACTACTTTCAGTTATTCATTTTCAAGCGTCTGTTTTCAAGACGGGCTATTTGCCACCCTCGTATGTCTAGGGCCCTATTTAATTAACCCTATATGTAGTCGCTACAAACTTGTTGTCAACTATGCGCACGTATCACATGAGGGCAGACTGTTCTCGACCTCATGGGAGGAACAAATGTCCTAAGCCAGTGATTGGATATTGAATGTGGTGCATCTGCTTTAGTTCACGTATTTAATGGCTTTTCTCAACTGGTGTTTTCTGAGCGCAAAAAGAACGCAAGAAGTAGTAATACACAAGACTGAACCTTTTCAGCAACCGCTGAAGCAGTCGTTGAGTATACGTTCAACCCATAAGAAACACGACTGACGGGTTCTTCCTACCAGCGTGACAAGCTATCCACCTTTTATGTAAGTGCTGAGCGGTCGGCTCTATGCGGATTAATTGGAATATACATTGCTCAGGTGCTTCGATTGGGAAACCAAATTGACACTGTTTTGTAGATTTATTCAAGTCGTTGGACAGCGTTACCTCCTCAAAACGTCTCCGTGAACTACGTGTCATGCTTAATAGCCGTTTCTTACATGATTTGAATCATAGCTTTGTACATAACTGCTCCAGTATGTATCGTTTAATCCCTCAATCTTGTCATCAGGAACTCCAGACTTGCGTTAAAGTTCCCCAGAGTTCGGTCTTGGGGCCCTATTTTTCTAATTGTAAAGTAAATAATCTGCCGAAATATGTATCCACTAAAGCTTGCTTCTATGCTAACCGCTGTGTATTATACAACGTAATTAGTACGAATGACTATCATAACTAACTACATTATTCTTTTGCACAATTTTGCAGGTGGTGCGACAAATGGGAAATGAATATAAACTTCACAAAAACAGTCACTTTATTTATCAGCACGCGTACTTCTAATCGATTTTCTTAACATTTCTTAAGAAGTCTTCCCTACAGTAGGTGTCCCGTTATAAGTACCTCAGCGTCCTCTTCAAACCTATTTTGTTGTACTCAAAACACCTTAAATACTTATGCAACAAAGCACAAACAACCAGGCTACCTGATTCTTACACTGCCGCAAGCTGGACGTGAAACAAACTTGGTAACATATAAATCGCTCATCCGACCTATCCTAGAATACGGCTGCACCATCTGGTTTCCTTATAAAGTATCTGAAATTACCATGCTCGAATGGGTGCGAATGAAGCAATTAGTTTTATTCAGCGCGGTGTCAACTGGAGCTTTTCACAGTCATCCCACCTTGCAACACTTAAGTTATAATCCGCGTCCGAACGCCGTGACCGTGAATGTCTTACATGTTTGCCTGTTCTCACGATAAGCCCCGCTGCTCATTAAATAACTTTTTGTCTCCTGATAAACTAAAAGCTACTAGAAATAGCTAATGACTTAATACTGTAACCAGTTCAACCAAACACTAATCTGTTTCATAACAAATTTTACTCCCGAACCAATCAGTGGTTGACTTTACTAACAGATAAAATTAAGCCATTGCCTTGAGAAAACTATTTGTATATTACAGTAATTTGTTTTACTAATTTTCGCATATTTAGATACGGTATCTGTTGCAGTTTTAATTACCTCCTGTGTCCAATCTTCGCGAAACTTCCATGCGTTTTATTTTCTGTGTTGACCTGAACAAAAAAGTGTGTATGCGTTTGCAATTCTCGGTGTACATACCCACTCCTAAAATAAACTGGGCTTCAGTAAAAATAAATAACTAAATAAAAATAAAGAAATAAAAATCAACAAACCAACGAATAAATAAATAATGTGGTCGATCCCTCTTTCATAACAATTGGTAATACACGAAAGTGAGATGTGCCTTCGCAGGATCGGTTGAAGGTTTATTCTGCATCGCTATTTATATTTCATCGCAATGGCACAGTCAGACTTATCAACATTAGACATTGAATTGCACGCGCCGGAGCAGTGCGAAAACCCAAAGGAAGCCACACGCGCTCGCAAACCGTGCAAACGAAACCGAACGGTTTGCCAGTGACTCGTTTGGTGAACTCACGGTCCGCTGCAGCGAAAGAGCATGTTTTGCGGGGCTGTGTTGTGAGTGTGCTTGCCCAGCGACAACCGGCTGGGGCATCGCTTTCGGAAATGTGCGACCACTGCGTGCCTGCTCCGTGGAGTGTATGGCAGACGGTTGCGTTGCGACGAGCTCAGCTGGCGCCAACTGTAGGCGCTCATTAGCATCGTGATGCACTATTTCACTTCACCTCTCTAAGACGGACGCGCCATCGAAAGAGAGGAGGTAATAGCCGGTATTCAATTGCGCGGAATGCATCCAGGCAACCAAGGGTGTGCCGCCATTCTGTGGCCAAGCGTCTGTTGCTAGGCGATGTTGTGCGCACGGCCCACAGATCAAGCACCCCTCTTCTCCTCCATGCAACCGTGTGAGTGCGCGCACAGCCGGGCTAGAGCAGCGGCGTGCGCGCGTTGGTGGAGGAACTTTATGTCGACACGGGGCTGCATTGTTCTCGCCGTCGCCGCGGCCGCTGCGAAAGCCGTATCAACACAGCGCGCGCGGCCGCTCTAGCCCGGCCATGGTGCGCCGTCACTCGTTACGTCGGGCTCCGCGGGATGGCGGTACTTGTCCATGATAAGCACGACTGTGAAACACATGACTGTTTCACGTTACAAACTCTACCTCACCCAACGCACGGTATTCCCTCGAGTGCAATGTGAGTGCGAATAATAACATCTTTGTTGACGCCACCGTTTAGAATCGGATTGGAGGGATCAGCACGCCGGTTTTTTTGTCTTCGGCGTGTGGGCAGAGTGGCCCAAGCCGCACCGTGTCCTTGGCGCATCGGCCATGTCTGTGGCTGTTTCTAGTGTTGCCAGGCGAAGAAATTGACCGCTAAACTTTTCAACGAATAGCACCAATAGGAAAGATACATGGCGCGTTCATACGGCTGTCTGCGCTTCAGCTCGTAGCGGAGTCGGTAAAGCGCATGGCACCTCCCCTTGCGGCGACGGAGCACTCGGCTCGAGTCCTGGCGCAGCCGCGTGTTTCTGGCGATGTCATTTCCGGGACGGATATGGCGTCACTCAGATCTTGTTGGATCCCGGCATAAAGCACTTTCGGGTAAATAAATAAATAAATAAATAAATAAATAAATAAATAAATAAAAAAATAAATAAATAAATCAGTAAATAAATGAAAAACTGTTCGCCTGATTGTTGAAAATCCCTGCCCCCCCCCCCTCCTTTGCGGGAGCACCTCAACCGGTGAAGGGGGATTTGTAGAGTTCTCGCGAAGGGGAACTCTTCACTTCCCTAATTAATCGGAACTGTACAACCAAGTTACACATAGTGGCATTTTGGAGCGAATTTACACATGTATGCACGTGTTTTTACTTAAATCCGCTGCACCGGTGGGAGGCGTAGGGTAGCGGTTCTGCTTGTGGATAGGATGCTCGCAAAGTCGAGTTGCAATCCCACGAGTCCTTGAATTATTACTGTCTGATGAAGTTGAAAGGTATTTTTAGGCGATTATAATGTACTCATGACTCATTTGTGCATTACAAATATAATTTAGGGTAGTTTTCTTCCCTTTAAGCTCGTACTACATGGTGCCTTGTTCTGTCACAGGACAGACGGACAAATCCCCAAGCAGCCATAGCTCGGCGTCGAAGACGACGAGGAAAAAAGGCGGGCGTGCGGATTGGCTGCGTCCTATTTTCTGGTTGTGCGGCGTACAAATTAAATCCCCTATTTATCGTCGAGAGAATGGCTTTGCGACTATGCTTGGGATTGCCAAAATATGTCGCTAACCCTATTTTACACTTTGAGGCACGATTTCCTCCACTGAAGTTTAGATTCCAATTATTGACCGTACTAACCTTTGTCAAATTGTTTGAACCCCCACTGCATGACGCACAGTTCATTTTCCGTCTGAGGCCTGATCTTTTTCAACGCATTCAGTGGACGTGGTTCCAGAGACCCCAGATGGATCTAGTGCAGTCATGGCTTCAGCCACTTCACGCAGACCTTTTCCGGCTCCCCTCTACTTGTATTAGTGCGTCATCTGTTGAAATAAACTTTGATAATATCTTCCCCCCGAATGCAAAGATGTTGTCAGCCCGAATTCTAAATGGATTGCTGGAGGATCATTTGTCAACCCTTCATTCCCATATCGTCATTGCTACCGATGCCTCACTAGTTGATGAGAAAGCTGGAGTCGGGATATTCTCCCAGTACCTCGATTGGTCCTTTTCGATCAGGTTACCTGATTTCACACCTATTTTCCAGGCGGAATTATTGGCAATAATTTTGGCTCTTCAAAAACTTCAGCATACATTTTCCCATGTAGTCATACTTTCTGACTCCCTCTCTGTGTGTTCTGCATTAACATCCGAAAAAGATTCTCCAATTATCCGCACATTCCGATCATTTGGTCCGCATCAGCTTTGTGAGGTTCGGCTAGTGTGGGTTCCAAGACATGCAGGAATCTCGTACAATGAAGTGGCTGATCAATTAGCCAGCACGTCTCTTGGTGGCCCTGTCGTCGTGCAATGTCCAAATGACAGTTTTCTATTGGGGGCAAGATTTAAACGTCTACAGCTACTCCAGGCTTATAAGCAAGACGCCCTTCTATCTTCTAGAGATTATAGCCACCTTCGTCATGCATGGAAGCCGATGTTTTGTGAAACAAGGATATGCGAGTTAGCAATCATTAAACTTCGGTGCGAAATTCCCCCACTAAATTTTTATCTTTATAAATCTCGGCTGGCTCCATCTCCGCAATGTCCTTTCTGCGACGAACTGGAAAATATAGAACATTTCCTATTTAATTGCCGGAGCTTCTGCCCAATGAGACGCACGCATCTGGAGTGAATTATACCCAGCTTTCTCGCTCAAAATTACAACCCCTCGGGAACCTAAAAAAACCACTTTAGGAAAATGATATTTGGCATAAAGCTAGAAGTCAACGTGAAGAATTAAACGCTAAAAGAACATTTCAGGTTTCTGAATATTTTTTTTATGTAATTCGCTGTCAAATCTAACTCCCCATGCATTTCTATCGGATAGTTCACATGGCTCAGGAACGCAATCGCGCTACGAGCGCAACTTGAAACTGTGCACAAAGCAAGTATTCACCCCAAATATTTGCTGTGCAAAAGAACTTTTCATTTCGCTAAAAAATTGCAGAGTAATCACTGTTGAAGGGACTGCCATGAGCGGGAAAGCTGCACATGTTAGACGCCTTAACCTTCCGCTATCTAGTTCCAAGGTCCTGTCATTAGGCGCTTCCACCCTAGGAGTCTGCCACAGGGATGTTGTGTCTGCCCTCCATTCTTATGTTGCGGTGACAGGCCGGTTTTCCTGCTAGCCAGCTAAACATTCACACATAGCTCATTTTTCTTCCTGAATCTACTTCCATATTATACGTATTTAAAAAATTCTGTTGGGTATTTCCTTTTCTAAATTTTGGGATCTAAAATAATACAGGTAACATCCTCATTAGGCACAAAACTTCTTGGCCAATCCTCCGCGTGGGTATGTGCCATGGTGGGAGGCAACCAACCAACCAACCAACCAACCAACCTGAGCGAACACTGCCATGGATGCTTGTAAATAGTGTAAATAGATCGTTCATAATCATTCATGATTCGTGCCCTGCCGCCACGTAACATGTTTGGTGTAGTGTGCGGTTTTCTCCCCGTCCTGGCCCCGGCGTAACTCCGTCTCGGCACCGGCGCAAACATCGAGGATACGCGGGCCGTGTCGGGCAGCCCCAGCCCCGCCGTGATCAGCACATGACGATACCCCCACCCCGTGTCCCCAGCCCGTGAAAAGTCGATCAAGAACCGAGACCCGACTAGATGTGACTAGCCAAGACGTGTCGCCTATACCATGTCCCTTGCCTTTTCGTACGGCCTGGTTCCCAGCACCCTTATCAGTTCGTCGTGGCCTTGTGGGCGTCGATGTTCGGAGAGCAGTCATCATCGGAGACCACCATCTTCATTTGCCGTGAAAAGGACTTCACTGTTTATACTCATCGCATCTTATCCTCACCGCAACTGTCGACGTCCAGCTTTCCGGATGCGCGTTGACGTCATCGAGCTCGCTGCTGGCTACTTCCAATGGCTTCTGCGCGACGGGAAAAGCTTTGGCGCGATGAAATCGAGGCACTGGTGTAGTAGCTTGTGGACCAGGAGCCGCCTGGAGCTGTCCGATTGAGAGACCCCAATAACAAAGCCAAACGTCGCACAGGAATCCCCAACCGCACAGCACCCGTCTTCTGCGATTGTGCGTAACCTGTTAGCAGCCGCGTGAACCATTGCAGCCTGCACTAGAGCGCTGCTAAGATGAGGTCCAGCTGCTTATCACAGACCTTCGCAGGCAAAAGGGATCGCCAACACTGTCTTCTATCCGTGGCACTGTGGCCTCGATCGGGACGGTCGTCTTTGCGTGCGGGTATACGGGACAGACGGACAAATCCCCATAGCGCCATAGCCCGGGCGTCGAAGACGACGAGGAAAAAAGGCGGGCGTGCGGACTGAGCGAACTCTGCCATGGCCGCTTGTAAATAGTGTAAATTGATCGTTCATAATCATTCATGATTCGTGCCCTGCCACCGCGTAACAGTTCGTTTACGAATTCCGTGGAGCGAATAGCCGGATTTGAGAAAATTCGCAGTTTTCTGCAGTGCCTGCGAATATTGCGATTTTCGCATTTGAAAAACACCTTGTTTCCTCAATTAATTAGTAATTAGGCATGTCGCAAGTGACGCTTCTTTCTTCTGCTAAACAAAATACATCTTATTTCTTGGACAATTAATTCAATTAAACCTGAACATCGCAGTGAGAACGTGTCGGTCGTTCACCTAGTTGTGTTGCGATCGGTCCAGCTGGTTCAAGAGACGTTGTTCAGTACCAAACGTTTAGCCATTGGCCGCACTGGTGAAAATAGATCGCTGTATTGCAGAAGAGGCGCTGCATCTCCGCATTCGCAGGTAAATTCTTACCATGTAGTACGGGATTTGGACCAGCAATAGCTCATGTTTTTTTGGAGTATTAGGGGTTTTACATGTTGTGTGTTGGTCTCTACTACTTTTGTTGAAGATTTTTTACTCGTACTGTTATCCACTTTGGGTGACTTTTGCTCATATTGTGCCTTCAAGTTCATGGCTTTGCCCTTTTAGGCTGGTTTTGGCCGTCCATAATGATCAACAAAGGGCTGTTTAAGCAAGGTACAATAAGCATATATGAACGTTATTTGTTTACTATTGGGCGCTTTTTCGCCCGCCTTAGGTTTATTACGATGATATTTTATTTCTTTAAGAATGGTTTTGCTTATTTTTGGTTCGATTCTGCCGTGATTGTAACCCGCAAAGCTGACTCAGGTAAACCCTCATTGTGTTAGCTATGTCTCGCGTATACGCGGCGTGGTCACACGGCGACAAATGTTCACACTGCTACACGCAGGGTCTACAATCAAGACGTTATTTACATGCGCATTTTCCGCATACCTGGGTTCGCTGCCTCGCGCCGATATAAATGCTCTGAGTTCGCCTCGCTGTTTCCTTAGTGGTCGGAGCAAGACGTGTCAACGGCCGGCGGCTGGCTACAACATTTCTTCTGGACGGGAGCGAAAACTCCTACGTTCACGGCAACACTTGGTCTGCGCGAGCAGAAAGAACAGGCTTTTTTGCGCGATTCCAATACTCTCCTATTTCGGGCTTTGTGTCCGGGAGTGGGATAAAAGTGGGCGAGGAAGTGCGACAGTGTAAAACCCCACAATTCATTCATTTCGCTAGATGAAAGAGACCAAGTACTGCTGCAACGCTGCAAGCATTGTGCAGCCTTTCTAAAAAATGACCGCGTATCGGCTTGATTCGCTGGAAATCTCATCGAAAGACCGCAGGATTCTTCATCCGCTGCCGCGTAACTGCCTCTCCTTTCTTCCCCGCCAACCTTCGCCCTCTTCTCCTCTAGTCTCGCTCTTCCTGTGACAAACGCGATGGAGGGTTCTTAACATATTACCAATTTGCACGGGTCGCAGCGCCACCTGTTTAGAGCTTTCGTTATACTTTGAGATTGCAGTCAGTGTCGCCACGAGGTCGAGGCTTGAGCGCGACCCTTCTTTGTATTTTTTGATCAAACCATTGTTCTACCTAGTTTTGAAGACGATTACCTTTTTGGGGCAACTTACACCTTAAAATTTCTGTCTGTCTGTCTGTCTGTCTGTCTGTCTGTCTGTCTGTCTGTCTGTCTGTCTGTCTGCCTGTCTGTCTGTCTGTCTGTCTGTCTGTCTGTCTGTTTGTCTGTACCTCTGTTCAGCCCACGGCCTAAGGTGAGGAGAACTATTTATTGATGATGGGGTCTATCGTGCCGGAAGTATATCTGGGATTTTAGCAGCGCCATACTGGACGGCCCCGCAACAATTCTGACAATGTGGTCATCTTGAACGTGCTCCTCATTGCTGACACACTGGCGTTTTTTCGTCTTTCGCCCCCCCCCCCCCCCCCCTTCAGAAAAACAGCCACCGTGGTCTCGGTTGAACCCACTTGCTTGGGCTCAGCCGCATATCCCCTTAGTCACTGAGCCACAGCGACGGGTTTAACATAAATTTTGAACGAGAAGTATATGCAGGTCACACCCTTCCTAACTAGTTATACACGCTAAACACTCTCGAAAATCGATCAATGAATGAATGAATGAACGAATGAAAGTATGAACCAATGAATGAATGAATCAATCAATCAATAAATCAATCAATCAATCAATCCTGTATTGTATTGCTTCATAGAGAGGGAAGAAAAGGGAAAAGCGTGTACCTTTGCAGCTTGATGGAGATCAAAACCCCAAATTTATTTTGTTCGATAAGGTTTGGAAATGTGCAACAGATTCTACACAGTATCTTCAGTACACATAGGCTAATAAAAAGAACTATGTTGCCAACTGTAAAAAATAAAGAATGTGCATGCTACTATTGCATATGAAATAAATAGCAGCATAAATAACAGGCTCTCGCAAAACTATGGGCAATGCAATACACACCGACAAATATAATAAACATGCACACATATACACACATATGTACACCTATACAAAACATAATACAATAGCACGTGGCTAAGTTGAGACATGTCAAAGAAATAGCCCAACCTATTTTGTTGAGTAACGAAGGAACCTTTAGGGCACATGACGCTAATACATAACGGGTAAATGCTGCGTTCTTAAATTCAATACAGACGTTTGTTTGCTATTTGCGATATTCGATTAAAGGATACGAATTTGAAAGAATATTTTGGGCCAAAACTACTAAAAGCGCGGAATTCCAAGCATTCAAATTTTTTTTCGGCGGGACTCAGCAATAAAAGGTTTGAATATAGATGGGTCGCCAGCAGTGGAACGCGAAAAAAATGAACTGAAGTAAGGGAATCTCAAAACAATTTACGATGGGAGTATTGAGAAGGGAGGATAAGAACGTGAGCGGGGTAGAGGAGAGAAAACAGACATTGAGGGGGCAGCGGCGGCATAATAACACTTTGCGTTTTGACGACACAAGCCAACGAAGCGAGAAGATCTGCAGCCAATTTTGCTATTTGCTGTCGCGAAGTCGATACCACGGCTATTTTTTTAAGGAACATTGCTAACATAGCCGGTGCATTAATTTATGTTTGATTCCAATGGGCCTAACGTTATCTTTTTGCCCAAGAATGATGCGAAGTAAGAAATATGCTACCAGAATAAATATTTCCGAAAACTTTGACCTGTAAAAATCGCTCGTTCTAGAATTGTTTTTTAACTTTTGTCTGGGTGGATGAATCGACCGACCCACAGTTGGACATACATCGTCATTATTCTCAACATCGGCAGCGTGCTTCCCTCCCCCGCAGAACGAAAGCCTCTCCAATCGACCTTCAAATGCGCGTGTCCTTCGCTGCTCGAGTCCACTCCATTTGCCTCCTTCCCCTTCTTCTCGCCCCATCTCTCAAGATCCACTCGGTTACCCAGGTTGTCCAGCCTTTGCAATTCCATCTCACTATATCGGCAGCCCAAGTGCATTAATTTTTTGTTTGAACTGCGATAACAACTAGTAGTGTTTCTTCCCTGATCTAGGGCGTTTCCCATGGCTAAGTGTTACTGCTATCATTCTTTGTTTCATGGCCTGTAGCGCGGACCCACGTCTGCTTTCCGGTTGTTTAGTGAGGCACAAAGCTTCGGCTTCATATGTCACTACCGGCAGGACGCATTGGTTAAATATTTGACTTTTGAGTGATTGCGCTGGTTAAGTTTTCACTATTTGGGAATGTCTCTCGATTGCACGACATCCTATAGGTAGTCATCATCATCACACAATTAATTTTGGTTTAGAGGACCTATGTCAAGAATTACAGAAGGGGCAGCGGGTGGACCCGTCAGGTTGGAAATGGTCATAACACCTGAGAGAGAAAAACAACAAAAATTAGAAGTATACAAAAATGCGTGAAAGGGAAGGACAATGGGTCTTACATATGTTCGTTAGAAACAAAAACAAAGAAAAATCAGAACGGTAGATATAAACAGATGGAACAACCGATATCAAAAATATGAGAACACATGTAAAACAGCGTCACGGCGTTTTGGAAGAAAAATGGCCCCGTATCTGCTCCTTTCGCTGCAAATGTCGACAAAAGACGATGATCTTTGCGGACATTTTCCAACTAAATGCCTCCCTTCGCTTTCCCGCTAACCTCTCATGCTGCTCCTCTTCCGTCACGCTCCTGTCCAGGGGAATGCACTAAAGGTTTGCTCAAGTCAATTTACATTTACCGCGTTCTACTGCACCAGCCCCGGTGCCTCGATACCAGCGCTTCTCCTCGTTAGAGACGCGCGTGAATAGAGACGCCCTACTTCAACGTTTATAGAACCACGTTGCCCTACTCCACGTGCGTTTCAAGCAGAACGAGGAACATATCTAGTCGAAGCTTTCGTAACTTTGGCCGCCTGATTTCTTAAAATGCCGCCAGAAGCTGTATTGGCGCGGGCGACAGCAGGTGATGGAGTGAATTTTTTATGCAGAGGATGTAGTATTTCATTTCGCAAAAATAAAGCGTCGGATATTTTTTATAAAGGAACACTGTAAATATCACTTATGTATTAATTTTCTCGGGTATATTTGGGTAATGTTTTATTCTAGTTGAAATATATTGGCAAGTATGAACATTGACACACGACTTATACGTTTAAATTTGGCTGTGACTTTATAAAACCATTGCGCAGATTTTGTTTCACTTTGGCCGGGTGGCTGAATCGAGTCGCTGAAAGTCAGACTGGCAGAGCAAACGTTCTGGTTTCAAGCAGCCCAAGAAAGACCATTGTCTTTAAAACAAGAAAAGACTAATCCCTGCAGCCGTTTGCCTGCATGGGGTAAGAAGGAAAAAAAGAGACCAAAAAATAACAACGAAAGAAAGCACTACAGCAGGTGGAACAACAGTAAGAAAAGGCCGATAAGAAAAGGAGGGTACACAAGCAGTGTTGGCGTACAATAGGTTTGGAGTGAGCACAGCAGCAGTTGGAGCGCATGTAATCACAAGGAGAAAAAATACGGAAGGAAACTACACATTGGAAGACAATAACAAAATGGTGATTCAACAGTAAAGCAATTTTACCAAACTCTTTTCGCGCAAGAAAAGATAATGATCAGCTAGTTCGTGAGATAAGAAATACCAAATAAAGAATAACTAAATGCTAAGAGACACGAAAGCTGTGCACGATCGCCAGTATTTGGTTCTACAACACGTTGTTTGTTGTACACGCTAGTCATAGGACTTGTAATTATACACATGAGCTGTTAATCATTGTTTGCGTTTTTCTGGGTGACGTTTAATAACTATGGATTACGGCACGTTTTTCCACTCCTCTATGGCAACAGGAAGAAATGATTTGTTGAATGACTTGGTAGAACCATGCCCGCGCTTTTTTCTTGAGTTTTGTAGGCGGAGGGAAGTGCGTAATGGCGGTAGCGTTAGTGAGGTGTGTTAGTCGGGGAATTTTTATTCTGGCTTATGAAGAAGATAAAGTCTTGCGATTTTCCGCACGTAGGGATAATTTGATGGCTGAGATCCACGAAGCTTTTTCATACTTGGCACCTGAGTTGACAAAATATCCTTGCGCATAGAGAATGACGTGCCCTTCAGTGTTTGTCCAGCACAAAAAAAAATTAGATGTTTCTGAAATGCGTGAGCCTAATTACCGCAATTTCGATTGTATAACTCGCACCGAAATGCGAAAATTTTGGTGGCATAATTTGGGTGCGCATTATACGCGGCAGCTTCACAGCAATGCGTGCTGCGCTGTAAAGCTCCTGCCCAGTAACACTGACTGAGCCTTCCATGGCAGCGACTGCGCGAAACATACAAGGACAATGAAGGAAAACCATGGACGAGCGCACTTGAACAACTGAAGTTTATTACTTCGACGAAAGGCCTTTAAACCCGCGAATTGCACATACCCGCAAACATTATCTCACACAGCGCCCACAGCGCACACGCGTCGTGCTCCGGACATGCCGTGCTCCGGAAATAAAATGACATGGAACCGAAAATGACCTTGTGTACAACAGTGAGGACTGTGGTTTAAGTGATAGCTCTGGCGAGAGCAGTGGCGCTGAGTAAATTGGGAGTTTCGCCTTGAAGTTAGTGTATTCTACTTGTTACTGTATACACATTTTTTTGTGTGTACATAGTTCGTGATGTGTTACTTCAGCAGTAGCTTTGGTAGAGATTTTCTGTATCAAATGCGCGGGCAATACGCAAGGATTTCTTTTTTTTTTCCGGCGGGCTCAAAGTGCGGGTGCGGGTTATACGCAGGGGCCGGTTATACGCGCGAAAATACGGGTATACTCGGTCAGATGTCGCCGTTGTAAAAGAGGCCCAGACTGTGCGCGCGTTTCATGCCAGTGCTACTAACGTTCAAGAAAGCGTATTTTGAGCAAAATGAAACTCTTTTATTTTCTGATTCGTCTCACATTTCGCCGTCGACGTCCGGTAATTAAAAATCAGGTTTCGATCGACTCATTCGGCTGTCTCTTCATGCGGCGGCATTTATAGGGTACGTCGGCAGGGTAGGTTAACAATGTTGGGCATGATGAAAGAGCATCATCACTAGGTCCTGCAGCGGAACGCTCTGCTACAAAAATTGCCCCCACCTCCCCGAAGGGAATCGTGAGGAAGTGCGAATGCATTTCTTGCACCGAGAGTACACGGCGTAGTAATTCTGCCATCGCCTTGAGAGGCGCAGTACCGGCGAGGGGGAGCTGTCAGGCGAGGGGAGAGGCGCGCGCCGAGGGTGAGTGCAAACCTAACAGGGGGAGAGGCGCGCCAGCTGCAGAGCATGTGACGTCACGGCGCGAGGAGAGGGGGAGCAGACGCAAAGGCGCCAGCGCGCGGTCACGTAGGAGTGTGACGTCCCGGCGCGAGGAGCGGTGCGGGAGCCGGCGCGGGCGCGCGCAGCCACGGCGCGGGAGGCGGAGCGCACGCGGGTCACGTGGGGTGTGACGTCGCTGCGCCGTTGCTACAGACGCTCCTCTCCGCTCCTCGCGCCGTTGCTAGGGGAGAGGAGGAGGAGCAATGCGGACGGCGGAAGGTTCGGGGTCGCTTATAAAGTGCATCGCACTTAAAAAAAATTCCCGCGCCTTCCCGCGAGGGGAACACGAGTAAATGCAGAGCATTGGGGCCTCAGTGCTGATTGAAGGCAGTGTTGCTTCCATCGCTTCTTCCGTGATGATGGAGTAGCAGGCACGAGTAAACGTGGGCACGAGCGTCAACCAAGGTAGGAAGGAGCAACGCAGTGACTGAAACACGAGCGACCGCTAGCCGCTATATTTGCAGCGCGCGCAGTAGAGGGAGAGCAGTACGGGGGGGAGAGCGCGCATGCGCAAGCAGCGCGCGCCCTTCCACCCCCCACCGCGCTGCTATCACGCACCTGTTACGCCGAGACCGCGACGGAGCGAACGGGCTGACTACGACACATGCGCGCGCCAGCTGCTGTTGAGAGAGAGGAGGGAAGGAGAGGCGCACCTGCTGCGGACGCGAAACTGTTGACACCGTCCGACGCAGGAACAGGCGAGGCTAAGAAATGCTCTGCATTTAAAAGCAGAGCAGCAGCGACAGTGGACGCCGCGTTTGTCCGCCTCTTCTAGCTGCTGCTCATCTACGATAAGATTTAAATTCGAAGCTATGTTAACCAGGGACAAATGGCGTGGCGAATGAATGTGTTTGCTAATTTGTAAAGGCATAACCACTTTTAACTCTAATATAAACTTGCTAATCTAAGACTAACCAAAATCATTAGAAAGGCAGAGACAGTGCCAACTACTTGAAAGTTTTCTTTGGATATAGGCGCTGTGACTTGTAGCACGTTGCACTGCAGTAGCAAAACGCCTAATCATTGCTACTCAATGTAGAAGAAATATTAGCACTGGCTTAGCTCCGCTATGCCAGGATATACGTAGCGGGAGCTAAGGGTCAGCTGGTTATTCTTAGCTTTCCCGGTTGTGTTCGATTAGCTTGATTGTCATGCTTACTGCCGCTTCAATGACACACACACGGTACACGCATTATGTGACACATGTATATTTATCAAGCGGCTCCGGCGCAGCGTCACCAATCGCCCCACAGCTAAGCTGGTTCCACAGGCGCACGCCGGTGTTGCTGCGACACACGAGCCATCGGTGCACACGCGGCCACCCCTCGCATGATCATGAAGTGGACCGCGCTGCCACGTGCGAAACGGAGGTCGGGGAAGACGCTGGGCGCGTGGGGTGTGTGAGAGACGCCTGGCAGCGAGCAACGTTCTGTGCGCCGTGTGACGTCACTGCTCTTCGCGCTTGCGCAGCACGGCTCTCCAGGAGCCACACGAAACTGCTCAACCTATAGGAAATGTTTTTATTTGCGGCCTCTTGATAGATTGAACAAAATAAATTAACACTAAAGTGCTGCATGAGAACGAAAGGGTAATTACTGGTTACGGAGAAATCTCAACTACTAATCGAAGAAGGAAGCCTCGACGCATGGTTTGAGATCTCAGATTACTTTACTGTTGAATCAATAGCGGGTGGCACTTGTAACTTTTTCCTTATTTAGTCCTTTTATAATGGCACAGCGCGATGTTGGCATATCTGGAAAAGTCCGGTATCCGAAGCGTCCGAAGGCCCTTTCCCAGAGCCTTCGAAGCTATGAAGAAAAAAAGAGGTCTCGTGTCTGTTCCCAAGCAATGCAAGGCGCAGTTAGCGTGCGGAGAGTGCATCGCCTGAGGAAAACGAACTCCTTCGCTCCTCTTGCTCTTCCTCCTCAGCTTGCTCGATTGTTCTTTTATCTTTCTTCTTCCCCGTTCAGATGTTCCTGCTATAAATTGTCGGACGCGTCGACCTCAACGCGTGCTCCCGATTTTCTCGCACCACGCCCTCATTCACCGTTGAAATAGCTGTAATTTTTGTTATAAAACGTGACAGGGGAGATCATGCCAAGAAAGAACGTTTTCATTCATTTAACGAAAAACCACATAAGGCACCGCCACAGGCTCAGGATACAGATCCTGACAGCAAAAAATGACACCAAGACCATTACCTAGGGGCGTCGTTGAGTAAACAAACTGCAAACATTTTTTTCTGGGACTGCAATCAATAAACACACAGACAAGTGCCCGGCGACCGGCAGCTACGCTACCGCTGGGACAAGCGACGGTAAACACCCACGCGGGCATTTGAAGAGACCCCTGCGGCAGGTCTGATAAACCCTTTCACTCTTTTTGTTGTGCCTAGTAACATGGCAATAGCTACAGTTGTCGCCAGCACTAAATGCCACTGCCTGATGTGCTTGTCGCAGCAGTGATGTGTCCTGCTTCATGCTTTTCCATCGCTTTTATTGAGCTGTTAATAAGGTAAATTGGCTAGCAAATGCATTTATTGTTGCAAACAAAAGAAAGCGTGCTAATACCCGTTATTTGGCTCCAGTGACGTCCCTAAGGCGGGCAAACTACGCCGAGACTGCGACAGAGAAAATTCGTTGTACCTGGTTTTTAGTTATATGATGGGAGTAGATCAATAACATTTTACTGGGGTAACTATATTATTGTGGCCACCCATTATATGTACTGGCTGCTGTTATTTTAAATTTCAGATGTCAGGTTTAAAAATCTGAAACGAAAATGTTGCAGGATCCTTTGGGGTGACTGTATCTCGAAAAACCCGGGTTCAGGGAACAAAAGTACTATTTCAGTTCAAACGCCAGCCGAAACAGCCAGCCTCAACCGAAGGTGGTATTGCCGAGGGCAGTCTGTTGCACCAGAAGCATTACTCGTCGGCCGATAAGGGCACTCCGCTGGCGTTGCGACCATATGAGCCGGAGGTCGTATTCATCATTTGAACGGCAAGAAAATGACGGGGGATACGTGGGACTTTTTTTTTTTGCCCCCTAGATCGTATTCTGGTGGAGGAATCGGACACTTTCAAGTATCCTATTTCTGCACTTATGGAAAAGGGGTAATAGCTGCTAGCAATTTGGAAAAATGATAAAAGCCAACGTGAATTCAGTCTCCAAGATGGCTAACGCCTCGTCAGTAAATAAGTTTATGTTTTAGTGCAGCAATTATGAGAGTCACACCAAAAACAGAATGGAATGGATTTATCATGCTAATAGAAAAATATCAGGCGTACACCAAAACTTTACGGAGTGTTAACTCAAATAATATTGACAAGTTCGCTTGTTAGTAAAGTAGCATAACTAGGTACAATCACAAAGGTCTAACGTACCTGTGAGCTCCTTGCGGAGGCATACTGCAGATAAGGTGTCAAGCATAAATCACCCTCCAAGGCTGGTAAGATCATTGCAGTCTCAGTCGCGCGAGCACCATATAGGAAGGAGCGGCCAGGACCACATTACCAGAAGAGATAGAAATATTCAAACAACAAATCCAGCGCCACCACAACGTTCTTTTTTTCAATACTGGTACCTTTTCTTCGCACACTAAAGGGTGTAAACATGAAGTGAGAAAACATTCACTGAGAAAAATGTTGCCCCGCGGTGCAGTAAACGTTACGCGTACCAAAGGTGCCTCCGGCAACGCAAAATGAGGGAAGCATTATTTTTTGTTGAATTGTAAATGGATATGTGTGGGTATGTACGTTGCCAACAGGAACGCAAAATCAGCCATCATCGCAACGGTATGTTCTCATAAAGGTACAAGGCACAAGCAAGGAGTTTCGGCTGCGGTGTAGGGCGTTAATAATTTAGTGATATGAACGCAGCAGCTGAAACGACGAAGAGAAAGCAAACCCTGCTTTTTTATAAAGCAATACGGAGAAGTGATGAGCAGTACAAAAGCTAGGACTGCGATAATCCATTACTGGTGTTAAATAAGATTTCTTCAGTGATTTGAAGGCGGAAGAATCATGGCTTACCTTTGCGATACCTCTCAAAGACCTCTTCACTGGTACGTGGCGTTTGTGCCTATTTTGGCGCTTTCCTTTCGCCATCGTTTTGGCGCGATTTACTTTAACACGCAGAGTGGCATGACTTCGCGCAATAACATCCCCAGTATGAGAGATATCCATCAATGAAGTGCACCTGTTGTACTCAGGTGCAGTTACGTTCACCTACAGGGCGTTATGATTCCAGCCCCGCCGCACTAGGTTAACTCTCGTTCCAGGACTGAAAACGTGCTGAGGTCTTAGATATCGCGGTCGAGGTGTACTTGGCTCCTACTTTGGATAATCGTGTTCAGAGTAAATCGTTCGACGACTGAAAACGTGCTCAGGTCTGAGATATCGCGGTGGAAACGTACTCCTACTTTGGATAACCAGGTTCAGTGTTTATACGGAATGAAGTGTGTTTTGTATTTACGTTTTACACCGGCGGTCACTTTCTCTACCGTACAACAACAAAGCCGGGTTTCTCGCGGAGTAGGGTGCCTAAAGCTTTTTTTATATTTGATATAAAAATAAAATACCGAACTCAGCAATTAGCGTTAAAACCCACGACTGCAACTAGCGGCGAAAAAGGCCGAACAGCCGTCTGCTCTCAGCACTTGCTGAAGTGAAATGCTGCAGTATGCAGAGGGAACTAGTAGGCGGCGCTATATTCATATACGAAGTGCCATTCATGTACCAGCAAGGGGACCGAATTTCACCCATAGGTCTCTGGTTGCGGCTGTCATCGTCACTGGTAAATATCCCTGAGTAGGTATTTCAATACAGGCGTTATTGTATGTCGCTATCGTGTATTCACCGACGCAGCGTAACACACCCATAACGGTGTAGGGATCCATGATGTGCACACACACATTGTTTCGTTTCACGGGATCTCCCAAGCTCATAAAGCATTGCATGCAAACACGACAGCATATGCCTCCAGAAATATATTTCCACAAATGCTTTCCCAACACAGTTTGTTTCCTACAAACCCCAACTCAAAATGATGCGATTGTAGCAATTACAGTGCCTTTATGTTTATAAGCCACACCGACGGTGCGGATAAACATGAAATAAGTTTTATCGCTTTGTGAATGGTACACATTACGTTAGGCTGGAATCCACGTGCAGGTTCGTCATATTGTTAACATTGGCATCCTAGGAGTGACCAATTCAACCACTTCTTATGACCATTTATTTTGGTGTACTTACTCGATGGCTTCTGACAATGGCTTTCATTACCTGAAATGAGTTGACGATATCTCTGGAAAAACAACTATAGAGCATTCTATAGAGCAACTATAAGCACTAAAGCATTCCTTCGCGTAAGCTGTGATCGGTAGTAAACAGGTGCAAGGGTACACTTCCATACATGTGTACACACCAAGGACAGGGCGACGCCCTGCTTTTGCCTGGAAAGGGCTACATCTTGAGGACACCGGCTACTTGCTCCTCATTTATAATTTCAAGGGGGCGTGGTGCTTACGTGCACCGTGGCATACCTTTTTTAATGCGTGTTGCGAAAGCGGAATACTTTCTCTAATTTTAGTTTTTCCCGTCCCGCCTCCCTCTGCACTCTTCGCCGTCCCGCATTCTAACCGTTTTGTATAAAAAGCAGCTCGAACGTGAAGAGATCAGAAGTTGGACCAACAGCTGAAGACGACCATGGTAAGGACTTCTACTGCAGTTCTTCGAATGTAGTCGAATTCATCGAATTATCCAAACAGGACACGAGATGAATTGAATAACGTGCGGCGAAGCGTATAATTCAGCCGCTGCAAATATAATTCTCGTAGTGTTAGCATGTGAAAACGCCCAAATAAACGCCTACTATACAAGTACCGAAATTTTGAATTTACGGATGTCGGTACGCTTGCATTGAATAAACCTATAAAATACAGTAATTTTATCTGTTTCAGAAATAACGAATTCAGCCATTGCACTAAAAGGCCTGATGAGAAAAACCGCACAACCGATGCTTTATTAATCATGATCATAACACGTGGTTGGCGTCATGAGTTGGGTCCTAGTAGAAATCTTGCAGCAAAGGAGTGCCATTTCGCCAGATCACGTGCGGCTGATGACACTAATTCCGAGAATCTGAGAGTTCTCTTAAGGAAACTTTAAATGTTGGAGGGCACCCCTTGAAGCGTTGACGTCCAGTTGAAAATACTTGTTAGTACCTCCACAGGTTTTGCAAAGCCTCAGAAAGTGTCCTCTTCTTGAGGTGGTGTGGCGTCCAACTCAAAAATATTTCGCTCCGAAGATTACGGCCACGTTTACTGCTAAAAGCGCTCTGCGACATGAACCTGAACAAAGAAGGATGCTATTGTCTACTTACTTTTCCGCAGAAATAAGCCGGTCTTGCTTGTTTATGCAACCTTATCCGCGCACATATAATGAAAATGACGGACGCCGTTTGCAATCTTTGCCGTAACTGTTTGTGGAAATTAGTTATTTTTTTAAATAAAAATACACTTGCCATGAAATAAATTAACGACAGAAATAAACCTCTGAGGGTCCAGTTTTACCAGATATGACATACTTCATGGATGTGGCGTTTCAGTAATCAGACTGCGCGGCGCAACACTACATCTAAAAAAGATGATAAGCGGGAAGTTTATCTAACTCCACCACATTAACGCCGCCTGTATAAACATTGCCTAACACGTGAGCAAAAAATGGCCAAACAGCCACTCTCCTGTTGCTCTTTCCTATCTTTTCCCGCTCCGTAGCGTCCCTACGTGCTTTCATGTACGCCTGCCAGCGCCGCTTCTCGGAAACTATGCAAAATAGTTCACAGTTTGTCTAGCGTTCCCCACGCGGCCCTCCTACGCCTACGAGGCAAACTGACAAACAGAAGCTGTAGAAGTGGGTGCAGTGTTCGCGACTCGCGAGCACTGACGTAAGGCGGAGCGTCCGCCGGCGCGCGCCATATAGCGGTGGAGTGGCCGAACTAAGCGTCCCTACCCTTCTCATTGGAAAGCAGGCGACGCGTCAGGCAATGTGTATACAGGCGGCGTTGACCACACAATCAGCCCTGTGGTAATTTTTTTTTTATTTAAAGGGAAAGACAACCGATTTTTATGTATTGCATTTGCTTTAGCTAATACAAAAGCCGGCACTTTATGGACTGGAGTTCCCACAAAGAATTTCCAAATAAACAGGCAGAAATAATTAAATTTGCACTTAAATTTGTGAAGCCAAGTAGTGTCCAAAAGTGACGCTACCCTAAGTTTCCATAAACTTCCGTCGATTTAAACGCGAGATTCAAAAACAGCTTAAAAAAACAGGAAAGCTTGCCCATTATTTTTGTTTTAACCGGGGACAGGTTTTTAAATTCCTGCTTTTTCCCTCACGTAAAGTTAATACTATAGCCCTGCATGGGTCACTGTCATGGTTGCAGTATTCCTTAGGGTGGGACACGTATGCTAGGTAGAACTGAAAATTGCAATTTAAGAAGTTCTAGGGGACTATCAGCAAAACTGTTTCGGGTAAAGGTGTTTTCAGGGAAGGTCGTTCAGATGGGATAGAGAAAGAATACTTGCTTGTCTGTCCCTTAGCATTGCAATGCGTTCGAGAAAATAACCTGAATATATAACCATTGAAAATACTATAAAAAAGGGAACGATAAATTTTACATGTAGAAAGCAACATCGAGTGACATGCATGCAACATTGCTTCGCAGATCCGTGCCTGCATTGTCCTTGCCCTGGCCACCAGCGCTCTCGCTGGCTACACCGGAGTCCCTGGCTACGGCCTGGGCTACGGCCTTGGCTACGGCGGTCTGGGCTACGCCGGCTACGGCCTGTCCCACTACGGACTTGCCCACGGAGTCGGT
Organism: Haemaphysalis longicornis; assembly: GCF_048455015.1. Classification (NCBI taxonomy): domain Eukaryota; kingdom Metazoa; phylum Arthropoda; class Arachnida; order Ixodida; family Ixodidae; genus Haemaphysalis; species Haemaphysalis longicornis. Next base: position 136,320,118 of record NW_027526422.1, read on the forward strand.
TACTCTGGTCTCGGCCTCGGCTACGCCCCAGCCGTCGGCTACCCAGTCGCCACTCCTGCTGTCTCCAAGACCGTATCCACCTACACCGCTGCTCCAGCCGTGACCGCCGTCCACCACGCCCCAGCTGTGGCCACCGTCGCTCACGCTGCCCCAGTTGCCGCCTACGCTGGTGCTCCAGTTGCCAGCTATCCCGTCGCTCACGCTGCCCCAGTCGCCACCTACGCCGCTGGCTACCCCACCGTTCCCGCCGTCACCAGCGTCGTCCGCTCTGCCCCAGTCGTGGCTGCTGCCCCAGCTGTTACCACCACCGCCGTCCACCACGCTCCAGCTGTGGCCACCGTTGCCCACGCCGCCCCGGTCGTCGGCTCCTACGGTTTCGCCCACGCCGCCCCAGTCGTTGGTGGCTACGGTGTCGCCCACGCCGCCCCAGTCTACGGCTACGGTGTTGGCCACCTCGGCTACGGTGTCGGCCACTACGGCTTCGGCCATGGTCTCGCCTCCTACGGCCTGAACTACGGATACGGTCTTGGCTCTCCCTTCGATTACACCACCCTCCTCCGCAAGAAGAAGTGTGAGTATTTGAAGTTTATTCTTCGCATGCTTAAGGAGTTTGTATGACAGGGCGATTCGGTAGGGAGTCAGTTTCTACCAATGCTAGGCACCACTGAGCCGGTGTATTTTGCAATATACCTCCTCTTTCTTTCCAAAGTATTCTCGGCAGCCTTTAAAATTATTGCAATTGGATAACAATAAGTATTTTTGGTATATTACCGTAACCCCGTAACTATGATAAGTGTTGATGAGGGTTTTACTATAAAGCGAAGCCAAAAACAGTGCTAATTGAAGTAAGGAAGTGCAATATTTGGTTACTAATTTCACCGGTCATACTTAACAAAATACTGTATGTCGATCGTTAAATCCTCTGAACACTGGGAGTAATTTTTCGTTCTGATTTTATTTTCAGAAATCCCTCTTCGGTGAACCACCGCAGTCATCATGAAGAACTAGAATGTTTAAATTATTTTGACGGAGCTCTTCTCTCAGTGATGTTACCGCTGCAGGGAACGTCTCCCGAAATAAAATATTCTAATATTGATATAAATTTGTTGTGCAGTGTCTTCAGTCATTTGGAGCATACACTGGAGTGTGAAACAAGTTTAGGAAGCATTAGCAAATTACAGTCGCTAACATTCAAGAGCAGCGCTAGGGGCGGTAAATGTTGCCTAATTGGTATTGCGTAAAAATGCAGCGCATTTGTTCTCTTGCCTGCAAGGGATGTTGAAACGTGATATCACTTGTATGGCGACCACTTAAAGCCCTTGTTCCTTAATTACGGTATCTGTTCTATATATCTGGGAATATCCAAAATTGTGGAGTTACACGTTACTTTACTAGACACTTCATCGATAGCTTGCAATGCCCGCCTTTCGATGCAGCATGACTGCCATGGCGCCGTTTTAAAACATGAGTTTCCAGGGGTATTTCTACGCGAAATATATTACTTGGTTAGTTTAGCGAATGCGCGGCCCCGGAATGTGTCTACAAATGATTTCACAAAGTCAATTTCCTTCGGTGGGTTCAAGTAGCACAGGCTTTTATGCATACCCTGGTAGGGCAGGCATCTGAAAAAAGAAAACACACAGAAACAATCTGTCAAGCTCAACTTCAATTGCTGGCGCATCGTTCAGTAGCATCTATCCTAAAATGACAAAACCCAGAAACACTCAGCTCGCGGTCAATTCCCAGTGAGAAATGTCGCCTGCAGCATCGGCGGGTCCCCAGCTTTGGTGAATTCGGTATTTTAGCAACATAGCTATAGATCCTCAACAAATAGCTGTCGTACGTCGGATGTCGAGGTATCTGGGCCATTTTTGACATCGGCTGAAGACTTCTCATTGAGCTTTAGCCAAAATAAACGCTTCCGCATGCTGATGCCTTAAGGCTGTACTTTGGAACCATTAGAAATTGTGTTACCGGGTCACTGCTTCTTCTCTGCCTGTAATGACATCCTGGTCCTGTATCAAGCAACCGTGTCAGGGCATGCCAGCGTCTAAGCCAGGATGACATTTAAGGCAAGCGACAGTCATTACTTTAAAGACCTTACAATCACCTCGGTAGTGTGGCCTGTTTTAGGGTTTCTTGTCTTAATGGCATACGGTCTGTATGCCTTGATCTTGGACTTGGTAGTGTCGGTACATACCAGGATGGCGGCCGCTTTAAACTGACAGGGGACGAAGACATAAAAATTCAACTTACAGAATGAATGAATAGCGGAGGTCATTCGCCGTAAGACACGCTATTTTTGATGGTGTGAAGCCAAAATCAACAGCAGCAAATCGTGCATAGTGGCTTCCGCTACGCTGTCATCACAATAGACCGCCCAGTGGTGGTACAAGAACCTATGTACCAGGAGATAAGGACTGACCATCTAACAAGTCAAGGGCGCACGAACCAGACCCCTTCCAATCACAACTGCGCCTGAAGCTACCACCGAAAGGTCATAATAGCTAGCCATAGCACTGCCCCTGACACAAGCCTAGCCATCGTCACCATGAGGAATCCACATACACGATTCAGAAAGCCCACGACATGTTGGGTGACGCCAATACCCGCCCCACGCTTACAGCCCGAAACCCGTGCTAGGAACGTCGATATTGTGTGGCCACCGGCCCATTCCGCCCCCCCGAAAGGGCAACGGCTTTACTTGCATCAAGTCCCAAGGCTTTGAAACCAGGCCAGCGAGGAGAACACGAAGCTCGCACAATTTTAAACAAGCCAGATATCACTTTGGACTAGACTCAATAAGGCAGGACACTCAGGCTACCATATTCACAGCTGACGAAAACGCAAGAAACATTCGCACTACTCAAAACCAACATGATTGCCTGCACATCCAATGGAAATGCACTTGTTGAGTTTACTAATGAAGCCTTATGTTAAGTTCCACACAACCAAGGGCATGCAGCCACCTCTGCGTGCCGTGGTTGCAAAAGGCAAACCTACTACCCTTCCACCCCTTTCATATCCCTTCTAGCCGTTGAAGTCGTTGTGCAGCCCCCATCACCCGACCAGTTCTAACTGGGTGAGGCAGCGGCTGTAGACGAGAATGCACATGGATGGCTTCAAAGAAAGGGCCACTCCCAATTCTTCACTTGGAAGCGTCTGTTTTTGCATTCCCGACAGGTTATCTTAGGCCCTGCAAAATAACATATCCTGATTATTAGCAGCGTAAAACGAAGGAGAAATTGTTTATCATCAACTATATACACTCATCAAAGTAGTGCAGACGGTATTGAACTAATAGGAGCAAAACGTGTCCTCATGTATTTTGCCTTTCAGCCCTACATTGAGGGTATGATCGCAGTCAGACGAGGAGGGCCTGCACGTATGTAATTGGCTTATAGTAGTGGTGTTTTCTGAGGGAAAATGGAAGGCAAGAAAGTTAAAGCAGTTCCGCTCAACGTGAAGCTGCCATGTGCGGAGCAGTGATCCGCCAGAGTTGCTATAGCGCCCTCTCCTGACTAGTTTCAGTATCAACCTGGCCATGATACCGAAACTAGTCAAGAGACGGCGCCGCAGCCCCTGCAAACGCCTGTAAAGGGACATTGGATTGAGATTTCAATTACTTAGGGAATCCATTCGGTAATTCATGTATTTTTCTTACTTTAATACTGTGTACCTATTTGCGGCCAGCAATGCTAGCCACCGTATTATCTCGACCCAGGTTCGATCCCAACCATGGAAAGCCGTGATCTTTTCGAAGGTTCTGCTGGCAGCTTGTTTACTTACTTCCCTGCCGATATCGTTGAAAGACGATAGTCGCCTGCTGCTAGTCGCGCGTAGCCCGTTCTCATGTCTTTGCTACAATCTCTCACGCTTTTGCCTCTCTGTCCCGCTTCTTTCTTGAAAAAATGAATGACGTTTGTTGCAATTTATTCAATTTTACAGCCTTCGCCACGTTAGCGCGCGTTCTCCTGCGACACCTTGCACACTTTCATTTATCACTTGTTTCCTGTTCTGACCGGAACAGCAATAGGGGGAGTTATGTTCTTTTTGTTCCTGCTTTCATCTCTCAGATACTGGAGGCTCTCGGCGCCATTTTGAGGGCCCAGTTTATTGCTCTCGGGGCCACATTTTTTGCTTTTCTTAAAATCAGGCTAACTAACATTCTTAACTAAGTGGATACGGATACTTCCTGTAAAAACATATTTTACCTCACTGCATACATTCGTTTCAAATTTAGCGTAGAATATCTAAAGATCCCAGCGGAAAAACTGTTTGAACGAATGCAGAGAACAGAAGTGGCCCCTTACACTTCAAAGAAATGTAGGAGTTGCGACTAAATTACTTTACACTAAGACAGGTGGATACGATAAGTGGGTAAGACGTTGATCCAGCTAAGACTCTAAACGGCTATACCTGCAGCTTTGTTTGCACTAAATATTTTGGGCATATATGACCAGTGCCACTGGTTCCAGAACTTTCGAACTGTTCTGAGAATCTAAACCTCTCGTTCAAGTATTCCTTCTAGGTTTTGGCCGGAAGGCAGAATCAAGGGACCAGCGCGTATATCTTAAAAGGCTCTGTTTGCATGCGTGACAGCGAGTGACTGCTGTGGTGGCTAGATACTGTGACAACGGAGAACTAGGACAAGCGGGGCTCCTAAAATGCTCTGCCCTTTATATGTAGTAATACACAAAACAATGTCTGGATATGACAGCTGAAGCTCACATCCTATTTAAATTCAACCCATATATAAGGCTACTGACTTCCTTCTCGTAGTAGTGCGGGGACCTATCCCTCTTTTCCCTTGTACTATGGTTTTGTGGTTGTGGGAAAAGTAGAAGGGCCCTAGAGATATTTTGAAGTTAGCCTGAGAGATCTCCGGCATGTGATCTCATGGGCAACATTAAAAACATTATAGAACAGAATGCTACCCGGTGCGGCAAAGGGGATGTAGATGGGGAGTGAGAAGATAGGGCAGAGGGTTAAAGAGATACAGAAGGTGAGAAGAAAGAATTGAAGATAAAGCTGATTCAGTCCTGGCACATCAGCCATTATCACCCCAGTCCGGGCTGCAGCCGCTGTGGGAGGCCGATCGTCTCCAGGTAGTGTATGAGAGAGAAGAAGACCTCCTGTTGTGTTGCCGGAAGCCCTTTCGGGAATAGAAGGTCCTCCATTCCCGCGCAGGGTAGGAGAGGCCTTGAGGCTGGGGCGCTCGGTGGAGCTCTGCCCTCGGCAACGCGTGGTGAGGGCTGAAGTAAAGTAGGTGCTCCAACGTCTTGGTTGCGACCTATGGAGCATTCAAATGGACCGCGAACGACTCTTTCGCAAATCAACACACCTTCCCTCCAACTCTTTGCGGGAACGTGGTCCAGTCGCGTAAAGTCTTTTCCTTGTGAGTACGGCCAAGTAGGATTTATAGGATTTATTTTATAGCTTTCATGATTGGGCGACCCATTTCCGATGACGGCGCACAGGGATTGAAATTCCGTTAGAAAAGTCTGTTCTACAGCCACTCTGCTGCCAACGACGATGCGACACACGCCAACCAAAGCGCACCCACCACCGACAGAATCGCCACCTTGCGCACTTCGGACAGAGTAAGCGTGGTGGCCGGATTCCTGCACGCCCCACTGATGGCTTTCCTGCATGAATTTCGATATGAAAATTGCGCATGGTCGTGGAACTTTGGAACTCCCAAGCGCAACTCTACTAAAGGAGGGTTTAGGAATTCCGCCTGTTCCGTTTTTTCCGTCCGTACCGTGCTTACCGGGACCCGAAAGGGCACTTGAGTATTGGTTGCCGTAGGGTAGATAATCTCCGCGGTTCGGCCTTCGCCGTTTTGGCGAATTAGTTACTGGGGAGGGAGGGAAGGGGGGTCCTTTTCGGGCGCAGTCGGGTCTCGGTACGAACGGCCCGAACAGACCAGACGGAACTGGGGGAATGCTAAAACTCTCTTAATTCTCTATACAGTTATATAGGTAAACTAGGCAGCCAAGTGAGACGTTGCCCTATCTGGGGCACACTCAAACTTATAGATATCTGCTTTTTATTTAAACTCGCTGGCCACGCTGAACAGGCTGTACTGCAGTGAGTGATTTCGCTTCTCTCAAGCTGAGCTTGAATCCCATGAGCGCGTTTTTATTCTTGGTGATAATTCAAAGACGATATTTTTTTCTGTGTATAATTTATTCGTGACGCATCTGCGCATTATATTTACGTTTTCTAACAGCTTTCTTCACCTTAGCTTAGTTTCGGCTAGTGTTTCTTGTACGTTTCAGCAGTTTTCTTTTTCTACCGGTTTCGGATACTTTCTTAAAATATCTTTTACACCACAGTATTACCTGTGTTGGGTGGGGTTTGACTAACATTGTGCTTTTAAGATAAGTGTTTTGTCCACTTAGGTTGGTTTCAACTGTCCGTAATGGTCAACAAAGGGCTGGCTGGATGGCTGCATTGAGCATATCAGAACAGCACTGGTAAAATTGGGGATGTTTGGTTTTCGGATCGCTTTTCTGCTATTTATTTCAGCTAGGAGGGTTTTGTGTTGGTTTGGTTGGTTTCTGCTGTTATGCGACGCCAATAACTGAATCAGATGGCGACTGACTCTGCCATCTATGGTTCGCATATACGCTGCCTGGTCCCGCAGTGACACTGGTTCACGCTGCAACTTGCGACTTGTACAATGAAGAGGTTGTTTCTAGGCAGACCTTCATCACACCCTCGACTGCATGCTCGCGCCTCTGTAAAGGCAACGCCTTATCCTCGATCTTTCCGGCCTGGTTGGGGCCAGACTTGGTGGCGGGCGACGCCGAAGCGAATTTCATCTGGGGTGAAGAACTACGCTTAGCGTCGCGCCGGCAGCTCGTGGTCGCGCAGGCAGAGAACCCATACATCTGCCTCGAAGTTTCGCGCACCAGTTTGTGTTTTATGTTTGCGGAAGAGGTGCGCATGGGAGAGGATGGGGCTGCATTTTACCTAACGAAGATTTATCGGAGAACTTGAAGCTGATCGCTCCACGCATTCTGGGACAGTTTTACGAATTGATTGATTGATTTATGTGGGGTTTAACGCGCCGACGCAACGCAGGCGATGAGGCGCGCCGTAGTGGAGGGCTCCGGATTAATTTTGACCACCTGGGGATCTTTATCGTGCGCCGAAATCTCGTACACACGGGCGTTTTTGCTTTTCGGCTCCATCAGAAAAGCGGCCGCCCAGGGCGGGAATCGAACCCGCGACCTTGTGCTCAGCAGCGCAACGCCTTAGCCACTGAGAGTTTTACGAATTCCCAAGCTGGAATCCTGGGCGGTAGGGTTTTTTTTATTTGATTTTTTATTTTTTGGCAAAAACCAAGGGGAGGCTGAGACTAAAGGCGAACGTGGCCTCACAGAGGCGTCAGACACCCGATTTACAGCGTACATAACAACACGTCTGTTCACAAATTTGATTTGATTGATTGTAGGGTTTAACGCGCCAACGCAACGCAGGCGATGAGGCGCGCCGTAGTGGAGGGCTCCGGCTTAATTTTGACCACGTGGGGATCTTTAACGTGCGCCGAAATCTCGTACACACGGGCGTTTTTGCTTTTCGCCTCCATCAGAAAAGCGGCCGCCGCGGCCGGGAAACGAACCCGTGACCTCGTGCTCAGCAGCGCAACGCCTTAGCCACTGAGCCACCGCGGCGGGTCTGTTCACAAATTTAAGCATGATAGCACAATCGTAATAGAGAAATAGCACAAAGTAAAGTCATTACTACACTTCTTATGTATTATACAAAGCATAGGTCTCAAATTCACAAAGAGATCACAATGTACACATAAACGCAGTAATTATTACGCATTCACTTTCATCAGTTACATTACTATGCCAAAATTACTCATTAATATATTTTTGTTTGTAATTTTTTTTAATTTCAACCTTTAGGGGAACATGTAGACATATACTTCGAACCCTATTTTATATATCAGTATTGCGAGCGTTTTGCTTAAGTACCACTTCCTTGACCTGTTTTTTAAACGTAAGTTCCCTGGCGTCAAAGTTTAATTTTTCTCCTAATTTATTTAATATTTCAGTTGACTGGTACAGCAAAGATTGCTCACCTTAGTTCGTTCTTACTTTTGGAGTGTGCCGTATTGTATTCCTGTGATGGTAGCCAGAAGATTTATTGTTAACTTGATCGTGGGTCTTTTCTTTATAAATGGTGTGCAGAACCGTCATGTAATAGATTTGGTCAGCTCGAAGCATTGAATATTCAGTAAATAAAGGACTTGTCTTCAGATCTGCGTTACAGCCACGATAATCTAAATATATGCGTAAAATTCTTCTTTGCAATACAATGAGCCTGTTATAATTAGTTTTAGTTGTGGTCCCCGACACCTAAATCACGTAGCATAGTTTCGAATAAATCAGAGCATTGTATAAGTTTTGCTTCAACTATAGTGGTATCAAATGTCCCATTCTATATATGAGACCTATACTTTTTGAGAGTTCGAAGGACAGGTGAGCAATATGCGTGTTCCACGAAAGTTGTTCTTGAAACCAAACACCTAAGAACTTCTGTTCTGTCACTCGGTTTAACTTGGTTCCGTTGAATATAATGGGGATTTCTTTCTCGGCGTTATTATTGTACGGCCTTAGTATCACGTAAGTTATCTTTGTAGCGTTAAGTTGCAATTTATTATCTAATAACCAATTTGATAATTGTTGCAAGTAAACATTTTTCATTGAGTAAAGTTTAATTATATTATCAGATTTGAAGAAAACGTTAGTGTCATCCGCATACATTACAAGTTCTTGCGGACCTTCTATATTTATGATGTCATTTACATAATTATAAACAGTAACGGGCCTAACGTGGAGCCTTGCGGGACACGTTGTTTTAGCTCTATGATGTCTGATGCAATGGAGTTTAGTTGAACACACTGCTTTATTTGAGTCAAATAGCTTTTTAAAAGGCCACCTGCCACGTTACGTATTCCATACCTCTCCAATTTATTTAGCCAAATATTATGATCTATCGAATCAAATGCTTTTCTAAGGTCTAAAAACAGTCCAATTGTGAACTGCCTGTTTTCAATGTTTGCAAATATTGTACCTCTAATGTACAGTAATGCGTGCTCTGTTGATTTAGATTTTTGGAAACCACATTGATACTTGGGAATTACATTGTCCTTAAGAAAAAAGCCGATAGTCTATTGTAGATTACTCCCTCAAATACCTTGGAAAAAACTATCAGGACGGATATTGGTCTGTCATTTGATACATTTTCGTGTTTTCCCCCTTTATGGATCGGCGTCACTCTAGCAACTTTAAGTTCCTCAGGAAAAACACCGGTGGACAGACATAGATTAATGATGTACGCTAACACGTAGCTTAGTTCTAGTGACACGCGCTTAGTCACACTCGATGAAACCCTTCATCTCCTGCCGCTGCATAATTATTTATTTTTCCGATAAGGTCCCGTACTTCAAGCTGAAATACGAATTACGGACTGTCAACAAGCATGTAGCACTCTCTCTAGCGGCTTTATCTCGCCCCTCACCACAAAATTTATACTGCAGCATCCTGCACAACAGCGGGTAAGGATTATTTGGGCTCCAGCCTATGTCGATGTGCCGCAACGAAGCTGCCCACCAGCATGCCAATATCTGATACACCGGGCTAGTCAGGAGTTCGGCTATCAGTGGCGTGTCTGTCCCCCAATGTCCTTCAAAGAAATAATGCAACACTACCGCTTGGAGCGAACAGTGTACCCCTTTTCCATATAAAAATGTCACAAAAGAACAAGAACGTCACATTCGAGGCATCTAAACAAATGCCTTCTCCCACCCAACTACCGCCCACATTCTGGCCTTCCTGTCAGCCCCCTCATCAACCCCGTACTCCTCCCAATGCCATTTCTGTGATCCTCCGGGGACCCTCTTACCATTACATGTGGGGCTGTGATAAGAACCCCCCCCCCCTTCTCCGAGTGCCTTACCCCTCTCCTGAGCCCTGGGAGAGAGCACTCTCCAGCTCCGACCCTGACGACCAGCTTTGGATGGTGAAGAGGGCCAAAGAAGCCGGACGGTCTCAAGGGGTCCTAAGGTGGATGCCCTAGGTGTATGCCCTCAAGGTGCATGCCGCACTGCAGCAGAGCCCTCGGTCGGAAACACTGCAATACTCAAAACTTCACAACTTTAAGGCCAAAACAGCGATGTACAATCTATAGCTACATGCAGTTTTCCGTAATGTTACTTGTCCCGTCATCAACGTCATTCCTTCCGGGTTTGTAATAACTGCAGTGTACCAAAGAGCTAAGAGTCAAGTCATCACGTTCGAACAGGGTTTTAATTGATATTTTGAAAAGCATTAGAAAAAACATGTTCACGACGAAACCTTATATCTTTCAATGATATTTCACATTTTTTCTACAACTGAATAAAATCGCTTTCAAAATAGGTTTAATAAAACAAAAGCAATATTCTCTACTCAGATTCCTTCCAGAGTAGAGTGCGTCCACGCAGGAAAGGACACAAGAGGAAACAGCCGGTAGCAATGAAGTCGAGAGCATGACGGAATCCCGTCTTGTCGGATGGGTACATTCGGAACAAAAAAGAGACGCCGACCAGTCCAAACAAAACGTACTGACGTTTCGGCTTTCAGCACGGAAGCATTGTGAACATGGCTTGCGTAGTGGAATCCGGAACGTGAGTACGCTTTGTATGGACTGGTCGGCGTCTCTTTTTTTTGGTTCCAGTCGGTAGCATCGCGCCAGCTCAGCACGAGCGATTCCGTTTGTGCCACTTTATATTCCGCTCCAGACTACCCACGGGACATTCGCTGAGATACCTGGCGCCATCTATCCCTCCACTCATGAAGCACATAAAAGCGCGAAAAGGAAAACACCGGAGCGTTAGTCCGCGGCGGCTAATGGGGCAATAATTTCACGAACACGTGGGTTCTGTGAGCCGTAAATGAAACATTAAATGGCGTATTGCACTGGTTTGTACGCGAGCAGGGACAGTTGATGCCACGCTCAGGTGGGGTTGAACAAAGTACATCTGTTGGCGCACGGTGCTGACATAAGCGACATTCTAATGTCTAGAGGACAGTGTAAACGTCATAATTTCTTTGAATAGACGACTCTTGCTTGGACGGAAAAGCCTGCAGGGTAAAGCCTAAGTGTGAATGATGTACTACTATTCAAGAAATTGACTTCCAAATTGATTGTTTAAAACTTGTACTTCTTTGTTTCTACCCCCCTCCCTGAAAAAAATACCATATAGCGATGCATGATTTCTGAAATATATGATTAAAAACAAAAACCTGTCTGATATCTCAGCGGGCCTGCAATCAAAAGAGCAATTTGTGAAAAATAAAAACAATTCACGGCTATTGGCTCAATGACTAGTGTAGCTATTTATTATTTCAGCAATAGTGAACACCTACAGAATAATAGGAACGCATTCCGAAACTTTGGAGCCTCTAGAACCAGCAGTATGGCCACGCCTTGGAATCACCTGTTACGCCTCCGTGACCCGTCATGAATGCAATTTCAAAAAAAAAAAATCAGTTAGCCCTTTTAACCGCGAAGCTGTTGAGCAATTTGTTTGTAATGGTGTCTGTAATAACAAATACCACGAAAATGCTGAGCGCTCGGGCACACGCACCTCGTACGCACGTTCGCCAATCTAAGCATAACCACTTTACGAGATTGGCCGATATTGGCCAAACCAAACTCCATCGTTCGCCTCGTGCCTCCAGCGTACGTTTGTCCAACCAAGTATACCTACTTTGGGGCATTGGCTAACATTGCCACAAAAAAAACTCCAGCGTTCGTCGTCATGTGACAACACTTGCTTGAAACGAGAAAGAAAGTTCTTTCGTCCTCGTTTTGCCGTGCGCATGCGCTCTCTACCATAGAAGAGCCGCGACTTAAATGTCGAAGCTGCTGTAGGTGATCATTCACTCCACATTGCGCGGTCACGAATAGTTCACATGGCAGACGAAGATGCCGTGCTTGGACAGGCCCGGCGTGCAACGCATCCGCTAGACACGTTAATTCGCGTTTGCAAAGTGGCGTACAAGAGCGTTGAGCCAAACCAGGAGCTCACTCTGGCCTTGGTCAACATAAGGTAACTGAAATTCGATGCCACCGAAGTCAAGCACGACACCACAACGACACTAAAACGCAACTTGATTTCTGTCAACTATAACCTACAACAGCTTCGACATTTAAGTCTTGCGCGTGGGTGCAATCATTGCGGCGGCGCAAGGCGAAGTCCATAAAATTGGTATTGTACATCTGTATGAGCAATATTTATCAACACGAATCAATTGAACATATCAATTAGTGAAACATCTATTGTAAATATTAAACGGGCTATGCAGACAAAAGGCAAGTTTGGTTCATCCAAAAGATTGCCTCATTAGAACCACACTGAAACCACTTTTAGTGCAAACTTCACTCAAATAAGCTATATAGTGGGGAAAAAAGACAATGGTGATGCGACAAACTAGCTCATTTCTGCACTACAGCCTAAGCTGTATTATGGGCAGCTCTGGGTGATTGTCTGAAGCCGGCAAAAGCAAACGCAAGTTAGACCGTTCTTATAAGCTTGCAGAACTAGCTATTTGTGCTTAGATTTATAGCATCTTCATCTTACAGCAGTAGCGATGCTGGGGTAAACAATGGAAGTTACGAATGCACACGTAAACATACAAGCACCAGTGCGTACTGCGCTCATAATGCCGGTTATCGTTGTACACCCATCCGGCACGTTCAGCTTACACTGGCCAACTGGCATAAGGGACATTATCTTCGCTGACTCTGCTTGTCAAGCCTACCCAAATGTTTCACCAAATGAGTACTGTCAACCTTAAAGGAGCCATGAAGAGAAAATACAACTTCGTTTAATTTGAAAGAACTAGGATTCAGTATCTCACTCAGCTCCATTAGAGTCACAAAAGGTGTTTTTTAACGAAAAAAAGCAAGAAGTATTTAAAAACTTTCAAATTTTGCGCCACAGTGACGTGTTATGAGCAAGAATGACGTCATTCGGGCCAACAATAAAATATAATTTTCATTGCGTTAACTGCAAGTTAGCATTCAAGTAATGCGGTCAAATGGAACTAGAGGCCCCATTACAGACGTTCAGTCATGTGTCGTCGCGACAGGTCAGTTAGGCGGCCGCCAATCGCACAAACAAGGTTCCGTGACGTCATGGAAAAGTTGCGGGAAATTGGCTAGGGGGTCGCCACGGCTTCACACGTTTTCTTTAATATCTCCGTTATTTGTTCGAAGATTGCGATGATATTGGTATCATTGTTATCGGGACTAAGCAGTCTTTCAAGAAAACCCAACTTGTATTTTGTCTTCATGGCTCCTTTAACAACATTATCCAGTCACAAATCCCGTCGAAAACTAGGTGAAGGTGGAGAGCGATCCCGAGTAGTATGGTGGCGCCACGTGGGAGAACTGATAGCAAACAAGGCGTTTAGATGTTCATCATCATCATCATCGTCATCAATATCCGCAGCCTATCTTTCTACGCCCACTGCAGGGCAAAGGCCTTTCCCATTATTCTCGAACTACACCAGTCCTGTGCTAACTGCGAGAAATTTATCCCCGCAAACTTCTTGATCTCATCTGCCCATCTAACTTTCTGCCACCCTCTGCCACGCTTGCCTTCTACTTTCTTGCTTTCTGCTATATGTTCGCTGCAACCCTATTCTGCATAATTACGTTGACTTCAGAACTTGCCCTGAAAACGTCATCGCAGACGTCACGAAAGCCATGATTCAGCGGGGGAATAGTATTATGGCTTTGTTTAATTTCTGAGTGAATCAAGCATCGCATGGTGGTGTGGGACAAGCACTGGGGGCCGTGTAAACACCACATCTTCCGTATGAAACCACCTCGTATTTTGTCTGCATTGCACCTTTTAAAATACATGCAATTTCCTCCGACATGCCGATTTTCAGCGTTAAGGTTTGTTAGGGCCAAACAGAAAATCTACTTTTTACAGAGTCTTGCGGGCAACCGTTTAAGCAAAATCACTTAGATATCTAAGTATGTGATTGAGATAGTGTGTTTGAGAAAACACAATTTCCCCATTTCCCTCTTTTAGTAGCATATTTTCCAAAAATCCCACTTCAGTGAACCCGAACACCTTGAAAGAAATGTACTCCCGAAGTTTCAGTTCTCTACGTCCACCAGTGTTGGCTAGGCGCTGATTAATCGGTAAGTCAGTCAGCCGGGAATTTCATTTTATAGATATAAATTATGCGAGAACAAACTGGATGGTTAATTTGATACGTGAAACTCGAGATGGAACTAATTTGTAAAGACGCCCGCCAATTTGAGACAATAGTACTGCCCCTCCGCACCCATTAGCAGTATAATCAGAGTCTAACAAGCTGCCCCAATCAATGAACGTGCATCCCTGAAAGCACAGGGGCGCGGAGAGGCGAAAGAGAAAAAAGCGCTAAGTATGATCGAGGCGCAAATGGGATGCCGTGAGAATGGCCTGCCTACTTCTTTAGTGCTATTTTTTTCAGTTTAAATATGTAGTACCTGTGAAGTCGGGATACATATGTTCTTGCGAAAGGAGAAAGTGCGTGCCATATGCTAACACTTTCCTTTGCCATATCCGTTATCTACGCGCCCTGAAAAACCGACGATTATATCAATCAGGACGGCACTCGCTGGCTTCGTAGTGATACCAGGTTGGACATGTAAAAAATCGCACAGAGGAAACGATGTAGAAAAAAATAGGCTTTTTCATGTTTTGCTGATTAAGTGGCTGAAAGCAGCAAAAAATAGCAGAAATTATTTGTGCGTGAAATCTACGCGGAGTAGTTTAAAACCACGTGTTGAGCTCTGTCCATTTTGTTTTCCGGACGCCTTTGGTGCCCCGACTGTTCTATAAGGCACACCGTACATTTCAGAGAGCACACTAAACTTTTTTACACCCTTTTTGGCCGAAAAGGGTGTAAAAACCTTGTCCCATGGCTAACACCTTTAAAAGGTGTTTTCGCCAAAAAAGGGTGTACGGACGAAAAAAGGGTGTAAGAACAAAAAAAAGGTGTTGAGGATGATCAACACCCTTAAAGGGTGGTGAGGACGCTCAACACCCTAAATAAAGGGTGTTGAGCATCCTCACACCGTTTTTTAAAGGTGATGGCATGCGCAGTACCATGGTGTTGCGCATGTCATCACCATAGCCTTGGAGGCTTGCGACCTATCACCATGGTGTCCTAATGCAATTCATGGCGACAGGTGTATGTCTGGAGGCTCTGTAAGGAAATGAAATTCAACAATTTATGTCTAATGGCACAATTTTAAGTTATATATACAGTGATCCCTCGTGGCATCAAACTCGGATATCTTGAAATATCGGTTAACTTGACATGACACACAAAAAAACGTAGTAGTCTGAACCAAAAAAGAAGAAATAATAGAACTTCCCAATTTCATGCATGTGACGATCACAACATTGGTGCACTAGAGGGACCACTGAAAACCGTTATCAGTGTGCTCACTACACATTAGCATTCAAGTGATACAACTAGACAGAACTGGACCCCCACTACAATTGCAATCATGTTTTCTGGTGGTAGCTTCCAAAAACAATATCCCATGTGATGTGCACCCGTAGAGAACTTGTATTGGTATTTGTCGTCACAACTTTTTTAAAAGGCAGACAACCACATTTATAAGTTCTATTGACCATAAATTGCACAATTTCTTTTGTGTCAAAAATCTTGAGACTCAAGCCGAATGAAACCACGTTTTCCGAACAAACTTTTACAATCGACAGTAAATGTTGCAACACAAAAAAAGAAACAAGAATGTTTGCAAAATTCTGTGCATGAATCCTGAGACTAAAACTAATTCACAACCATAAACTATGATTGAGGTGTCTATTAATAAACATTTTGGCAACTTCTCTTAAAACTTTACAGCCAAGCACATACCAAATATTAAGATACAAGCAATTATGAACTTCCTTCCCTCCGAATGCAATGAGGTGGACACAGCAGTCTGAACTATAAAGAACATTTACCTTTGACCCATCCTATAGCCGGTATTCATTGAAAAGTTTAGCTGTCAATTTCTTCGTTTGGCAACACTGAAATAGCCACAAACATGGCTGATCGCACGGCTCGTGCCACTGCGGCCGCACGCCGAAGAAAAATATAACACCGACGTGCGTCGCCTGCTCCGTTTCAACCGATTCTCAACAGTGGTGTCATCAAAGTTGTTATTAAAAGCACTCGCGTTGGAGTCAAGGCATTACTTTGCGTTCGGCGGGCTAGAGCTTGGAATGTCCAAACCATATCATGCGCTTAGCACGGACAAGTACCGCCAGAATCCAAGCACACCCTTTAGGGTGCTTGGATTCTTTCGCCGCAGGAGCACCCTTTTCTGCCCAAAATATCATAGGTAGGAGCTTTTCCTGCAAAAGCACCCACCTAAAGGGGTACAAAAAGGGTGCATCATCCTCGGTTCACAAATGGCGCTGCAGGTGTGCAGCCACATATGGCACAGTATGACACACAATTACGGTATGAAACATTCGTGCTTTCCAAGCTCCGTTCTATGAGACATTCCATTAAAGCTCAATGTCAGCTGATAATTTACTTGAACTTTCTGACCCACCGATTTTTGAAACATCCATTTATAAAGTCTAATATTACAGCCAAATCGCAGTACAGAAGTTGTATCATTAGAGGATGTTGATTATTCGAAACGGTGTTAAAAATTCAATTTTATGTTCATTTTGCTATACTGCAGCGCACATCCTTCGAGCTTCACTGCACAGCATAAACGTGTTATGCAGTGAAAGCAAGAAGGCGTGCAACAAATCAACTGCACAAAAGTTCTTCGAACCTTAAAACCCTTGGCTTCTCAGCATTTCATCAAACTTCCAATCACGGTAGCTACTCGCAATGTTTAGTGCCTTATTCTTGAGCTGAGCAGAAAAGCTCAATATTAAGGCAGACCAAATACAATATGTATACTTCCCTACGTACTGTGGCTTTATTCTACCCATAAAAGTTGGGTCCCCACTGCCACTTATTTTATTTTACATTATTCTTTTTGCTTCATGAAAAATGACCCCACATAGCAATACCAAGAACTGTAAACATCACAGAACAATGCATATGGGTTCCCTGGTTGAAATGTGATGACATTGTTGTTATAGCAGTATTTTATCATGAGTCTAGCTTGTGCATGGTGCCTTGCATTATGTCCCTGCTGGTGGATGTGGGGTCATTTTTCGATGTTGCAAATGAAAAGCCAACAGCCAGTGCCCATTAGTTTCGTCTAGTATTACGAGGTGCGTCATGGGAACCATCAAACCCGTCTATAGCCCTTTTAAGAGTTGACTAGAAGTAAAATCAGCAATATTATCAATAAAACGCTTAGCATCTTTTTTATTAGCAGCTTTACTGTTGCTACTTGCCATATTTAGGTTTTTTCTGCTTTTCTTAATGACATTTTTGTTTCGCTGAGAAGGTGCATAACCAATGAAAGCTTTTCTGCAAACCTTTGGTAGCTATGCAATTGTTAGAAAATATTTTACTAAATAAGGCAGCTTAAACTTAGAATACTTGCATTTAGAAACATTAAAATCAATTTAAATTGATCATACATTTCTGGCTGTTTTTACACAAAGCTGCACATGGGATATTAAGTGCACCGCGAGGAGGGCTCTGGATTATCTTTGGCAACTTTGGGATATTTATTGTGGACTTAAATCTCCACACATGGGTATTTTCACTTTCTGCCTCCACCAGGAAAATGGCCACCAATTTAGAGAGCTATTCTTACTAGTATTTGATGTACATTTTAAAATAATCTCAAGTATTATAGCCACAAAATTATTCTCTACAACAGCACCCAGCGGGTGCTGTTATAGAGAGATTGTGCACTACACCAGACAATGTACTACACTGTCGAGAGCTTCGACATCTACAAAGCAAGCTAATACTGGTAAAATGTTTCATACCATAATTACTGTGTGTTCAAAGCTCACGTGTGAAGTACAGATACTGGTGCTTCAGCAAGAACCGAGGATGAGCACCCTTCCTGGTTCTGAAAAAAAATAAACATGGAAAAATGCTTTAAGCAGGATTAAGAAACAGGGTTGAAAGAAAGTGAGCAAGCAATTCTTTCAAAATATGCAAAGCAATGCAAACAAATATTTATTTCAACTTCATGTCTACAAAAGACAATCTCATTAAGGCTGGTAATGGGGTCTTGGGTAAAAAAAGAGCAGAGAGCACTTATATAAATGCTACAGGAAACCTTCAAGCCAAAAATTGCTTGAGCACTTAAACTAATCACTGTTGAACAAATTCATGAAAATTGAATGGATGAAAAACCAGCCGTAAACACAGGACACAGTTAAAAGAGAACAACAGGACAAGCTTATCCCGTCGTTCTCTTCCGTACCCTGTGTTTTCCACTGGTTTTTCATCCATTCAAACATGTACCAACTAGCAAAGTTCGATGCCTTGGTATCATAAAAAGACGAATTGTCACTCCTTACAGACAGTTGAAAAAAAAGAAAGTATAAAGCAGGTGACAAAATTAAAATGACAGCAGATTGGTTAACTTTTAATTTTAAGTGATAATATAAAAAATAATGGCATGAATGAAAGTGAGCAGCAACCACAGGACCATGATGCTAGGCCAACATTCCACTTTGAAGCAAAATATCCGCTTTCAACGCTACATAGGCCAAACATGCAATGCGGCAACCCTTTAGGCCCACAAAACCTTCCATAATCTTTAAAAAAGCTACAATTTAGTTGAGAAAAACTGACCACAACAAATTGGAATTGACAACTAGATACAGTTGTCACACCAAAGCAAGCCGGCGAAAGATGAACAGATATCTAGCTGTTCTACCCCCTATTTGTGCCCTAGCCTCTGATCCGCTGCAGCAAACAAAAAAATTGTTTATATGTAGAACTATGGCTCTTGGTCAAACATAGACAGTTCTAATGAAGGAGCCAAGTAGGTTCCGAAACGTTGGGAACGCTTCGGATAAAGTCCTTGGTTAGAGTATTATATTTGTTTCCATCAAACACAAAAAAAATGCATGGTAAAGCGCTAACATTAACTTTGTCTACTGCGGTTCCTTCATGGTGACATCACTACAGGAACCAAAAATACAATACAGTGCATTAAAGGGGCCATTCGGACAACATACAAGTTCGCTTCGTTCGAAATATTTCCTGTTTTATAGTGCCCCACCGCTTCAGCAAATGATGCTGCATTCACTGAGAAATTAATTTAGGTTAAAAGTCTGATTCTCCCACCATATCGTGTGTTTTTGGGATGTCAGCAATGAAGCCATAAGTGCATGTAATCAAACAAACTACTGCGTCACTCGGGTCTGCAGCCTTGCTAGCCATCAGTCCTCCCAGGTGGAGCTACCATACTCATCCCCAAACCGTTGTTTGCCATTGCTTTGTTTTTGACCGCGTCTGCACCTGGCTTGTTTTCGTTACTGTAGAAAGTAATGGTTTTGTGAAACATGAGGTATCCTCGACAAACAGGGTCACGTAAGACAACATCGCCTATGCCAATCGGCCAGGGCCGTGCAAGCCAACTCCAAAGCGGCGGAGTGCTGTGCAGCTAAAACAAGCATAGTGCACGCCGTACCAACAGCAGTGCGCATCGGTACTTGTATGTGTACGCGTATTTTCGTAACTTTCATTGTTTACTGCCCCATTTTTACTGCTGTAAAATGAATATGCATTACATTTAAGCGCAAATAGCTCATTCGGCATGCTTATAAGGCCTGCCCAATTTGCGTTTGCTTTTGCCGGCCTCAGCCAATCGCACAGCTGGGGACATATGACATCATAGGTACTGCTGTGGGAAATGAGCTAGTGGGTCACATGGCCATTCCCTTTTTCCTAATTATATAGCTTATTCGAGTGAAGTGCAGCTAAAAATGGTGTAAGTATGATTCTAACGAGGCAATCTGTCGAATGAATCAAACTTGTGTGTTGTCTGCATGGCCCCTCTAAGCAAAGACAAGGCAGCCAATTTTTTTATTTAGGCTGCCTTCATGCACACAGTACGGGACTCCTGACATATTTACAGTTGCAATAAAAATCAGAAATAGAACGAATATACATTGGACACTCCACAATGTCCAAAAACAAAGGAATAATGTGCGAGTGAGCTACCTAAAACACTGCGACAGAAGATCATATACATCAAGGCAACTAATAAAAACCATGGCTAGTGCATAGCCACTATGCAGCTCATTTGTTAAGAGCTTATGTGCGTCCCCACAAGTTGGCTGTGTATACCCACTGACACCTAACAGAGTCCAAGGTTCGACGAAAACTCGTCAGGGGAGGGTGATTCATTGATGAAATACAAGCAGGCACTCGCCTGGTCAAAAACAAATAAATAAAGACGCCTTGGGGCCCCTACTGGCCCCTTGTTCACAATGAAGAGGGGGTGAAAGGTCGCGACTATCTATAGGTTCGGTGGCGCAGATTGCGCATGTATATCTCGGGGAGATTACCCCGCTACCGGTTAATCGTGTTTTTAGTTGGTTGAATATGCTCTGATCCTAAAAGTAGTCGTGTTGACAGGCGCTTCTCTGATGCGATTATGCTTGCGGAATCCTAATCGATGGAGTGGTCAGTAGCCAGGTGATGATCCGCCGAGGCAATTCAACTTGTATTGCCTTTTTTGACATCGTTCTGGTGCTATTGAATTCTTTTAAAAATTTCCAGTTTCACCTATGTAGGATTAGGAACGAAAAAGAGACGCCGACCAGTCCAAACAAAACGTACTGACGTTTGGGCTTCCAGCACGGAAGCCTTGTTCACAATAAATGCATCACCAGAAGTGGGTCGTTTAAGTGGGCTTCAATAATCGCTGCAAAGAGCGTGCGTAGATCGGGTTTAGATTTCCGTCGTTACGATTGACTGTGTTAGATGTGGTCTGAATGATTAGTGATTCCAGATGTAGCCGTGATGCTGTCACTTTTTCTGTAGCGACGATTCTTGCATTGTTCCAATCAATCTTGTGGTCATTCACGACGGCGTGTTCGGCTAAAGCATTGTTGCGGACGCTTTTATTCTTTACGTCACGTGCGTACTGCTGCAGACGATTCTTATAATTTCCTGATTCCCCGATATACACGCCACTGCAGTCTGCACAAGGTATCTCGTATACCACACCGGGGAAGCGCTCCTTGGGCAAGCGGTCCTTGACTCTCACGAGCTCATGGCGCATCTTTTTGGCTGGAACGTGGGCCACCTGCACGTCATATTCCTGTAGGATACGTGCCAAACATTCACTTGTTCCTGGAAGGTAGGGCACAGGAGCTCACTTCATCGGGGCAGTTGGCGTTCCGTTGCGTTTTTAAAGTGCCTAGGGTAACCGCAGCTAGCCAGGTCGTCCCGTACCTTTGCCGTGTCCACCGCCGCATCCTCGGGCTTCGAGCACAATCTTTTCGCACGCTGCAGTAGCGTTCTAACAACAGCCGTCTTGCGGGAAGCGGGGTGCACGGAGTTGAAGTTCAGGTAGCGGCCTGTGTGCGTTTCCTTGCGGTACATGCTGAAACGTAGCCTCTGGCCCTGCCGAGACACGAGGACGTCCAGGAAGGGAAGTTTGCCATTGGCCCCCTCTTCTGACGTGAACTGAATGGCACGTTCCATACTGTTGAGGTGGGCCAGCAAGCTGTTTGCCGCGTCTTTCTGAACGACGCCGAAACAATCGTCGACATAACGCAAGAACACTTTTGGTTGAGGGGCAAAGGAGGCTAGCGCGCGTGCTTCCAGCGCTTCCATAGTCAGGTTCGCCGCCGTGACCGAAATAGCGGCACCCATTGGAGTCTCCTGCCTTTGCTTGTAAAAATGGCCTATAAAGACGAAGTACGTATTGTTGAGGCAAAAATCTAGAAGCCTACGCAGTTCTGGCACATCCATCGGTGATCTCTTGGGCAACGTCTGATCAGCCTTGAGAGCAGCAGTGCATAGGTTGACAGCCAGGTCAATCGGAATGCTCGTGAAAAGGGACTTCACGTCGAAGGACACCATCAAGTCGTCTTTCTCGATCACGGTGTTGCGAGTCTTCTCGACAAAATCGAAAGAATTACGAATGTGAGTGGTCCCTTTACCGACGAGCGGCGCCAGAACTTGGTGCAGGAACTTCGACAGGTGGCCCTGCACCAAGTTCTGGCTCCGCTCGTCGGTAAAGGGACCACTCACATTCGTAATTCTTTCGATTTTGTCGAGAAGACTCGCAACACCGTGATCGAGGAAGACGACTTGATGGTGTCCTTCGACGTGAAGTCCCTTTTCACGAGCATTCCGATTGACCTGGCTGTCAACCTATGCACCGCTGCTCTCGAGGCTGATCAAACGCCCAAGAGATCACCGATGGATGAGCCAGAACTACGCAGGCTTCTAGATTTTTGCCTGAACAATACGTACTTCGTCTTTATAGGCCATTTTTACAAGCAAAGGCAGGAGACTCCAATGGGTGCCGCTATTTCGGTCACGGCGGCGAACCTGACCATGGAAGCGCTGGAAGCACGCGCGCTAGCCTCCTTTGCCCCTCAACCAAAAGTGTTCTTGCGTTATGTCGACGATTGTTTCGGCGTCGTTCAGAAAGACGCGGCGAACAGCTTGCTGGCCCACCTCAACAGTATGGAACGTGCCATTCAGTTCACGTCAGAAGAGGGGGCCGATGGCAAACTTCCCTTCCTGGACGTCCTCGAGTCTCGGCAGGGCCAGAGGCTACGTTTCAGCGTGTACCGCAAGGAAACGCACACAGACCGCTACCTGAACTTCAACTCCGTGCACCCCTCTTCCCGCAAGACGGCTGTTGTTAGCACGCTACTGCAGCGTGCGAAAAGATCGTGCTCGAAGCCCGAGGATGCGGCGGTGGACACGCAAAGGTACGGGACGACCTGGCTAGCTGCGGTTACCCGAGGCACATTATAAACACAACAGAACGCCAACTGACACGACGGGGACAACTGGACGTGCCTCCTGCCCCGATGAAGCGAGCTCCTGTGCATTACCTTCCAGGAACAAGTAAATGTTTGGCACGTATCCTACGGGAATATGACGTGCAGGTGGCCCACGTTCCAGCCAAAAAGATGCGCCATGAGCTCGTGAGAGTCAAGGACCGCTTGCACAAGGAGCGCTTCCCAGGTGTGGTATACGAGATACCTTGTGCAGACTGCAGCGGCGTGTATATCGGGGAATCAGGAAATTATAAGAATCATCGGCAGCAGCACGCACGTGAAGTAAACAATAAAAGCGTCCGCAACAATGCTTTAGCCAAACACGCCATCGTGAATGACCACAAGATTGATTGGGACAATGCAAGAATCGTCGCTACAGAAAAAGTGACCATCACGGCTACATCTGGAATCACTAATCATTCAGACCACATCTAACACAGTCAATCGTAACGACGGAAATCTAAACCCGATCTACTCACGCTCTTTGCAGCGATTATAGAAGCCCACTTAAACGACCCACTTCTGGTGATGCATTTATTGTGAACAAGGCTTCGGCGCTGGAAGCCCAAACGTCAGTACGTTTTTTTTGGACTGGTCGGCGTCTCTTTTTCGTTCCTAATGTACCCTCCCGGCCAGACGGGATTCCATCATGCTCTCGATTTCACCTATGTAGGATGCGTCGCAATCCTTGCATGGAATTTTGTAGGCAACACCGGGGAATCTTGATTTTTCTAAAGGGTCCTTCACGCGTACCAGCTTCTCATTAAGCCTGTTCGTTGGCACGTATGCAATTTTAACGCCATATGTGCCAGACACCCTTGCAAGAGCTTCACTGATGCCTTGCGTGTAGAGGACGGCAGCGCGGTTTTGCCTGTATTTTTCAGGAACCCTTTCGGGGGAGGCAACTGAAGCCCGCAATTGTTGCGTCCTCACAAGCTTTGAAGGGTAGCCATTGCTGCGAAGGTCCTTCCTTACCACGGCTAGCTCTTGCTTGCGCAGACCAGGCTCAGAGCAGATTCGTGATGCGCGTGAGAAGAGTGCAGCGGCGACGGAGCGTTTTTGGCCTATAGGATGCGCAGAGTCGAACCCCAGGTATCTACTCGTGTGGGTCGGCTTTCGATACACACTGGTTGTAAATCCTTTGGCCGACCGTCTCACAAGTACGTCGAAGAAGGTGATCTGTCCATTATTTTCCTGTTCCATGGTGAACTGGATGCTTGGAACACAAGAGTTTAGATGCTCAAATAAAGGCATTACGTCTCGGCGGTGGATCACACAAAAACAGTCGTCTACGTAGCAGACAAACATCTTGGGGCCGTCTTGTACGAGTATAGCGCAGAATTTTCTAGAGCCTCTAAGGCAATATTCGCACAGACTGCTGAAACGGAAGCTCCCATCCCTGTTCGAAACCGCTGGTCCGTTGAAAACAAAATATATGTGTTCTGCAGGCCAAATTCCAGGAGACAATATAAGTCTTGCGTCTCAATTGGCGAACGTGAAGGCAGAGATGCATCGTTCTCGAGTAGATCCTTGCAACTCCGGACCGCGTAATTTTGCCTGGAATTTGGCCTGCAGAACACGTTTTGTTTTCAACGTATAATGTTACAAGCAGCAGTTTGGAACAGCGATGGGAGATTCCATTTCAGCAGTCTGTGCGAATATTGCCTTAGAGGCTCTAGAAAATTCTGCGCTATGCTCGTACAAGACGGCCCCAAGATCTTTGTCTGCTAAGTAGACGACTGTTTTTGTGTGATCCACCGCCGAGACGTAATGCCTTTAATTGAGCATCTAAACTCTTGTGTTCCAAGCAACCAATTCACCATGGAACAGGAAAATAATGGACAGATCGCCTTCCTCGACGTACTTGTGAGACGGTCGGCCAAAGGATTTACAACCACTGTGTATCGAAAGCCGACCCACACGGGTAGATACCTGGGGTTCGACTCTGCGCATCCTATAGGCCAAAAACGCTCCGTCGCCGCTGCACTCTTCTCACGCGCATCACGAATCTGCTCTGAGCCTGGTCTGCGCAAGCAAGAGCTAGCCGTGGTAAGGAAGGACCTTCGCAGTAACGGCTACCCTTCAAAGCTTGTGAGGACGCAACAATTGCGGGCTTCAGTTGCCTCCTCCGAAAGGGTTCCTGAAGAAGACAGGCAAAAACGCGCTGCCGTCCCCTACACGCAAGGCATCAGTGAAGCTCTTGCAAGGGTGTTTGGCACATATGGCGTTAAAACTGCACACGTGCCAACGAACAGGCTTAAGCAGAACCTGGTACGCGTGAAGGACCCTTTAGAAAAATCAAGATTCCCCGGAGTTGCCTACAAAATTCCATGCAAGGATAGCGATGCATCCTACATAGTTCACTGGAATTTTTAAAAGAAGAATTCAATAGCACCAGAACGATGTCAAAAAGGGCAATGTAAGCTGAAATGCCTTGGCGGATCATCACCTGGCTACTGACCACGTCATCAATTGGGATTCCGCAAGCATAATCGCATCAGAGAAGCGCCTGTCGACACTACTTTTAGAATCAGTGCATATTCAACCAACTAAAAACACGATTAACCGGTCGCGGGGTAATCTCCCCGAGATACACATGCGCACTCTGCGCCACCGAACCTATAAATAATCGAGACCTTTCACCCCCCTTTCATTGTGATCAAGGGACCAGTAGGGGCCCCAAAATGTCTTTATTTGTTTATTTGTTTTTGACCAGGCGAGTGCCTGCTTGTATTTCATCAACACTGAACTAACCCGCCTGAATCACCACTTTATAGACATTGAGCAATTCTTTGAATTGGTTTATTGTAGCAAGCAACCACTTTATGGACATTGAGCAATTCCTTGAATTGGTTTATTGTAGCAAGCTGTCTTGTTTATTTCCTTATTTTTTTGGCATTTCCTGTCTCATTTGAAATTGGGAGACCAGATAGCTTTTACTACGGGTCATGCACTGGTGACAACAAATATTTGATTTCACTTTAAACAATTTTGAGTTCTGTTTTATTGCTCACCAGCCAATGACCTGAAATATAAGAGGCTCTTAAAACATGTGCAGGCATTTCTTTCCTGCACTGTAGTACAACTAATCATGACTTTTATCATATTTTGTTCACAAATTGTAATATTTAGAAAGTATTCAGCTGAATGAAAACGTTATTTCAGAAGCATGCGCAATCAACAAGGCCTCAATGACTCTCCCCACGTGGTTCACTTGTTTCTGTCACACATAACCTGATTGCAGCCACATTCCACCCAAGACGAAGGTAACATACCCTCTGGGATGATGAATATTTAAAATGCCTTACGAGTAAGTGCTCAGCACATGAAATTGTGGCATTAAAACAGAAGATCCGTCTGCGGCATCCTTCACTTGGGGCACCGCTTGATCACAAACTTCGAGAAGCTGAAAAATGCTCCATGCGCCGCTCCAGCCAGCAGAAACAATGGAGGACGCAAGTTGGTAGGTGGACCGTTGGCATCCTGCGATTGTGAAGATTTTTATTTAGTAGATGCTCTTTTTGTACCATTGTTCATTTTTCCTTTAACAAGCAGCTGAACTCCTGCAGGTTCTACGAATCATACAAGCATAATAAAATGCAGCAATGCAGAACAATTGGCAGGTTACCTCAATTTTTCTTTTCTAGGAATGAAAACAATGTAGGTAATCTATACACAACTACAATCAAACCTTTCAATTTTTACCTACTTCACTCCTAACAAGCCCGCATACACGTTAGACATGTGAGAAAGCTGCTACATTTATGCCCACAAACTTAATCAGGCATCAGAAATCGGCAGGGAACGACGTGTTACCTTTAAATGGCACTTTTTTGTTCAAAACACGTAAATGGGCGAGAAAGGCCCATAACTATGATTTCGTACCCTTATCTGGAATGGTTTTCAGGCAATGCTTACATCTCACTTCAGTACCTTCAGGTGGTGGAGATCTTTGAAAACTCATTGCGGGCAAGTGGGTTGTGTTCAAGCTCTCGTATCTTGCCAGCATATGCTGGATTCCAGCATTCCCAATTCAACGTGACGACTCGAATGTGGTGGATGCAAGAAAGAATAAGCACACGCCAAGGGCGTAGCCGGGGGGGGGGGGGGGGCCAGGTGCTCCCCCCCCCCCTCCCCCCCCTTCTTCATAATGTTTTATGCCAAGGCTGGGGTGCGGTTTAGGCAGCCTGAAAAACCGCCTGAAGTTACCTGCAGTTTTAAGGACATTCTTGCTCACATAAAGCTGAAAACAAGGGCTATGTCAACGTCTGATCCCTGCGCCCGCTCCAGATGCTGTACCTGTCAATATATACAGCCCGGCTGCATTTCGCGCCGGATACACCGACAAGCACCGGGAACCTGCCGCGAGCCGATCAAAACAGCCCCACTGTTTCAATGGCGGAACAGCACGGCCGGGGAATGGCAGAACAGCAGGAAAAGCCGCATATAGGCTTACATGTGGTCGGGAGCGTGTCATTCCTTGTCTTTACACTGGTACAACGTATAATCACATGACAGAGCATGTCGCTGTATTTTGTTCAGTCAACTATCAATCCTTGATATGTTTATTTTTCTACTGACATAGCATTTCATTGACTATTGCAGATCCATAATTTCTGCTGTATAAAAAGCATTGCTCTGCCCATGTTGTATTTCCTCCACATCAACAAAACTACACAATTCTCCTTATTGCAGAGCTTTGTTTTTTTGGCACTATTCCACTGTTTCCTTGACCTCCCTCTTGGTTAGAATCAGCATTCTGTATTTGCTTAACCGGAATTTTACTGAAGCCATGTCTGTTTCGATTTAACAGATAGAAATATAATGAAATTTAAGAAACGTGCAACAAGCTCAACATTCAACAGCAGTGCAATAAGGTGTTCTGCTTAGCACAAGTGTACTACTCACGTTACTAGCACAAAAAATAACAAAAGGCGATTACTTAAGGATGAAGACGCACGTTTGCTAGCTTCACCGCCATAATATACGAATGCGCCGCATGTACAGTCCACTGCGATTCGATGGTTGTCGCGGGAAAGCTACTCTTTCAAACGAAGCAGAAAGAACACCAGCTTTAGCAAATATTCCATGCAAGTTTCGTTATCGTCGGCGTAATAAAGGGCAACCAAGTCCAAGTCTGCGCTTGATAACAACGAATGTACAGCTTGAAACCCAAAGGGTGGCAAGTCAGTCGTGCGGGCCATTGTTGTATCATGGAACAGCCAACAAGGGAGCGAAGAGTGCGAAATCTCGATTTTCATGGTTCCGAAACGAAACCGTGGGCTGGTGGCACGCTTGGCCGCTCGATGCTGGCGCGATAACCTTCAAATCGTGCTCGACTGTACTTCATAGCTGACAAGAAAACTTAATAGTCCCTTTTCTAAAGGAAAATCTAAAACACGAGAATCTTGATAGCAAACATTCAGTGTTGGCCTCCACTTCCTCCCGACGAACTTCGGGGACCGCGCGCCACTCACGAGCGCACTCATGATCACGCTCACGAGCGCGGGTCCGCCTAACCACCTGCTCTGCGGACGAATGATTCGCCCGTGGTTTGCCCATAGACCAGCGAACGGGAATTTAGGTGATCCTAATTATCATCACCATCTAAGCTCCTTAAAGGAGCCATGAAGAGAAAACACAAGTTTGGTTCATTCAAAAGATTGTCTCATTAGAATCATACTGACACCACTTTTAAGCTCTGCTATTGGCGGAGGCTGGCAGAAGCAGACGCCAATTAGGTAGAGCTTACAAACTAGACGAATGAGCGATTTGCGCTTAAATTTAGGGCACATTCTTTACAAAGCAATAAGAATGATGGGACAAACAGTGGAAGTTACGAAAGCACATGTAAACATAGAAGTACTGATGCGTTCTGCTGTTCGTACTGCGCACAGCATGCTTGGTTTAGCTGTGCACAGCACTGCGGGGCTTGGGGTTGTCTCAGACGACACTGGCCGATTGACGCAAGCAACGGTGTCTTACGTGACCCCATTTGTCGAGCGAGCACTGTTTCAGGGAACGAATATTTTCTCCCAGAACAAAAACAAGCCAGATTTAAATGCGGGCAAAAACAAACCAAACGCTTGCCACGGTATGGTGGCGCCATCTAGGTTACAGAACGTAAAAAAAAACGCGGGAACAAACCAACACCGCTGTACAGGGTGGAGACAACCTTTGAACGGTCCCGTGCCGCCGCAATTGGGCCAACAGGCTCAACGCGTTATTCTTTTCGTTTCCCACGAGACCTAGCAACGCGAAACAGACAATATGATTCAAACTTCTTCAGTAAACCGCGTTGCGGCGATAATTTTAGCGCGGTTTTGACACAATGACTTGCTTCGGCGGCGAGCGAGCAACCGAAAATGGCGGCGCCAGCATATACGTGTCTCTGCCCTGTACGGCGGATGCGTGAATGAAGGTACTCTAGGCTGCAGAGCGGTCGGTTCCTGTGATGTCATTTGGGACCACGAAAACACACGATTGAGTGGGAAAATCAAAATTTTAACCTAAATTGTTTAATATCTCAGTGAATAAAGCACCGTTTGTATCCAGACAAGCGCTGGGGGCACTATAAAACACGAAATCTTTCGAATAAAACCAACTTGCATTTTCTCTTCATGGCTCCTTTAAGGTGGGCTTTACAGTTAGCGTTGAGCATACACAAATCGCATGTTAAAGTCAGTTATTTCAAGCATCGTTTGCAAAACAACGCGCAAGATGCCTTGCCTACATATTTCCCCGTCCCATCTTTTGGTCGACCACGGCCCCCCCCCCCGAAAAAAAATTCCTTGCGCCTGGCAAACGCCCAATCAGGAGTACGTTCAGCATGCACGTCAGTTGTTTAAAAAAAAGGGTGTAATGTATTGCTCAGAAGACTCAATGCCTGCACGCATCTTGGAGCAGCAACGGCTTTGGCAGATGCGTTTGAGTGGTTTCCCTCTCTCATAACATCCACAGTGCTTTCAGGAAAAGCCCCAGGCCTTGCAATTAGCATGTTCCAGTTAAGAATAATGCAGCTGATACTTTACATTTTCAAATCTTTTTCTTTGTGGAAGGATGTTTCTTTATTGGCGGTACAGCACTAGCGTGCGTAAATCGCAGCCTTCAGAACCCCAATCAGGCCTGTTTAAATGGTACGGGCAGTTACATAACTATTTGAAAAAGTGGACTGCAAGGACTGTCAATTCACATGATAAACATCCAAAAAATAGCTGAAAACAGAACTGGTAAGGCTTTATCGAAGACTAAACTACAAAGGTAATAACATTTTTGTGTCACCACCTAAGAAATATGGCTTCACCGTAAACATGACTAACACCAGGAAGTTCGTATACATGGTGATTAACTGCTACGCCCACATTATGATTTTGGGTGAAACTTTGAGTTTTCCGAAATTAACAATAAAGGTTGCCATTGAGCGCCTACATGTTAGGTTATGCATGAAACACCAATAATTGTTACGGGGGAGAGAACTTGTACATACAAGTGATCGAACAATATTCAAGTATGATAGCCCACTGTGCTACCAAAACTGTGTTTGAAAACTTACGTTCTGGCGGCCAAACACTGTTGACAATGCTTGTGGCTCTTGTCCGGTTGAATGGAGGGACGTGATGCGCTCAGACCGTCCAGAGGTCTAAAACGGGATGACACATGATTACCACACATGCAAGAATGGAAATGATTAGGTGCACGAATGTTACGTCTCGGGCAACACAACATTCAGCCAAAATCACTGCCCGCGTACCGCGGCACCGTACGCATGGTGAGGTGGCTCGCCGCAAACGCAACGAAGCTTGCGAGGCGCGCACATTCGCTCGCAAACGATTCTCCCTCGCAATTCCCAACACGGCACAAACGACTGCGGTGATCAACGAAGCCGAAAACGCTGCGCAGCACAGTTTAGAGGAGTAGCCGCCCGTGTTCTGATAAACTACGCGTAAGACGTGGTTCGCAGTGGTGAACTCTGAAGCTGTTCAATATAGTGCTGCGGAATGGGAAACGTTACTGAGTTACTGAGCGCCACGAGCGCCAGTGCGTTTAGCGCTCAATGCAAGCACCACAATCTTTCGCACATCGCCTTTCTAGAGACGAGCCCTCTAGGTTCAACCTCGCCAGTTCAGTTAAACAATTCACACACGCGTGCTCCTGTTAACGAATCCTTAAAGCGGCGATGACAGCTACAAACGACATCCAGTGACAAGAAAGGCGGCAAATGTGACGAGACAGCTTACCGAGAGGAGCCGACGCAGAAGAGCGAGCGACGTTCAGAGGCAAGCGCCAACGAAATTAGCCGTCTTCAGGTGGCAAAGTTGTTCTCAAATACTCCATCGCGAAGTCGAACACGACAGACACAACCGAAGACGACGAGGTGCCCAATTAATCATAATAACTGCGCTTGTTTAACCGCACACCACTGTAAACACGTAAGACGGGTCACGGGGTATCTGTTCCGGAATCCGGCCACGCCGCCGCGCGCCGTACTCAGGGAATCGGCCGTTGGCAGGGAGTTGCGTAAACAAATTAAAACGACAACAATAAATAATTGCCTCTTTTACTGAATATAACATAATCTTTAGGTTTATTATTTATTGTGTGTATTATAATAAAGAAGCTTAGATATTTAAAGTTTACAAACACAAAACGCGAACTGAAGCTTTTGGCGCTCGATTTGAACGTTAAAAAAAGCAGCAGATAGTAAGATAACACTGCGCAATGAAATTTGGCAGTGTTCTAGTGTAAGTAATCGTATTATTATTTGGCGTCTGTTTATTTAGCGCCCGATTTCGTGCCCCTACCTCCCCAACTTTTGTTTTCTTTTGATATCTGCCTTGTTCTCCAACGTTGTTTCTGCAGGAGAAACTATGTGGTCTGTTTATTGCATTTGTACACAATATTTACGGTCGCTAACAATAAGAATGGAATAAAATTGTGATTGCTAGTACGTTATAACTCCACTGAGTGACGAGAATGACTGTTGTCAGAGAGGGCTATGATTGTGCTGGTGGGGCAGGAGAGGAACAGGGAACGACGGAATGATGATACAGATGTCACAGTTCAAGGCTGTGCTGTGCTCCGTGCAAGGCTGTAGAAAACAAAAAGTGGGAGGGGGAGTGTTATTCTGTCGAAGTCTTAACAAGCAAGGGCTGATATTTTTTCCTGTTTCAACGTCGGTGCTGCCGATGCTTTTT
Organism: Haemaphysalis longicornis; assembly: GCF_048455015.1. NCBI lineage: Eukaryota > Metazoa > Arthropoda > Arachnida > Ixodida > Ixodidae > Haemaphysalis > Haemaphysalis longicornis. The sequence goes on from NW_027526422.1 coordinate 136,352,317, forward strand.
ATTGAATTTGGCAGCTTTTTTTTTTTCTTTTGAACATTTTTGACGAGGTTGGGAGGATGGTGCAATGGGATGTCTTTTTGAAATTATATTGCATGCATGGCCTCAATCAATGAAGAGCTGAACACCTTTCCCACACCCTTTCAACACCCTTCCTAAAAACAGGGTGTTGAGGTTGGTCAACACCCTTTTTTTCACGCAAAAAGGGTGGAGAGCTACGAAAAAGGGTGTGGAGATTCAAGAAAAAGGGTGTGAGGGCCTCCCAACACCCTTTTTTCAATTATTTTACACCTTTTTTGGCCAAAAGGGCGTAAAAAAGTTTAGTGTGAGAGAAAAAGAAAGCCAGATAGAGTAAACGTCAATAAACACACGGGAATAGGGTCCTAGTGCAGGACTACTTGAGATTTACCAGCTGCGATCAGCCTCTTTACAGTTGAAGGTCATCCTCCGCAGTTTCGCAGGTCTCTCTTGAAGATTGCTGAATCGTTAACTAACACTGCCCATTGGAACAAACGCCAAAATGCCTCCAGAGTTGCGACATTTGTCGGTGAGGCACCTGCGAGTAACTTAGTCATTGCTTTGGTGGTCCAAAATGATCTTTTGGCGCACAGATATAAGCTCAGCAAGGTGTTTCAAAAGCCATCGATAGCGTTAAGACGGATCAAGAACGTTGAACAACACACGGTCACAGTACTGCGTGAAAAGCGACGCTTGAAGGATAGCGTATTTTCTGCCATTTTAACGAGGCGACTCAGGATGTCGGGATAGGTCTTCACCTGCAGGCCGTACCGAAAAGAGCCTTGCTCCAAAAATATGCCAGCGAGCGACGTTGCCAAGTCCTTCACATAAACTTGGAAAGCATCAGACCAACTAGCTCGTCAACAAATCTTGCTGAACTTCGCACAAACTGTCTGCGTGTCTATGTTGGAGAACATAATCGGGGACATCATTCAAATATTTAAATCAGAGACGCTGGGTCACTCGAATGCCACCGAGTAATCCTGAACATGCGTTCCGCGTTGAGTACGCTTGTGGTTTGTGAAATGGTGATGAGAAAAGTAATTTCTTGCCTGTATTCCGTCTATAGCCATTGGGGCCTTTTGCTCTTGCGACAAGGACATTTTGCTGACCGTTCACACGCTCCTAAAAGTCCTGCTGACACTGCCAATCAGCATGGCGACAGCAGAAGAGTGCTTTTTCAGTCTGAAAACGTGGATTCAGTCCACCATGTGCGAAGATAGATTGTTAGCTCTTACCGTCTACGCGCCGGGACATTATCGTCGATGTACATAGGGTAATGAACTATTCACGGATGGTGGAAACCGAGGATCGCTGCTATCTCTGTAATCTGCCCATAATAAAAAATAATGGCTGTAGAATGCCGGCTGTTATTTTTGTAATCCGTCTATTAGGGGAAAAGGTAGAGGTGTAGATTAATTTTCTGGTGTAGGGTGCGTTAGTTTATTCCTCCTTTTTATCGTTCTCATCAATCGTGTTTTTAGAAGCAGAGAAATTTATATGAAAGGTTTATTTAGGTACAGTATAGACCCCCATTTTATGCTGTCTGGCACTTGAGCAATTTCGTGATTGTCTGAAAGTATGTGGCATACCTTACTTGGATTTTTGTGTGCGCTTTCTTTTGGCGTTGTGGTTCTGTCGGCAACGCCCATTTTGTATTGAATACATTATCAGAACAATCTATACTCACTCTTTTTGCGTTCTGCATGACATTTCCTTCCGATCATAGCATATATAGAGTAAATCCTGACTTACGCATTGTGTGTCTGCAGATGGTACTTTCAGCTGTGAACAGAATATAACGACACAATTTACGATGGCCGTTCTGGAATTTGTATCGCAAACATAATAGGCCACTGCGGCTGTAACTCACCAGTCGCACTGCACACTGCGTACACGAATCTGTACAATAAGCATGCTTGGGGTACAGATGTTCAGCACACGTACCAGCACAAAAAAAATTATTTCAATGGATTCACTCAGGGGGCAACTTTCGTCTCGCTCTCCTTGCCTTCCCGTTCCCTGCTATGAAGCAGTAGTGAGTACCCCCCGCTTGATGCCACCCTGGATCCCCCCGTGGTGCCGCCACTATAAGATATTTGCGTTTTTTATTGAACAAATAAAATTCAATGTCCTTCAGACTATTTTATTATCATTGTGTTGATTGTTGGTGTACGAAGTATCCTGGATAACACGCATGAAATGCTGATATATTCAACATTGTGTTCAAAATATTCGAAATAAATTTACTTCAAGTTTATTGTTCGAATACTTCGGAATACAAAACTCAAAACTCAGCTCTGCAGAATTCCGCCATACGTAAGGTTGATCAACGCCGCCCCTGGAACCGACGCGCGTTAAGTTTTATTGAACGCTTATTAGGTAGGTGGTCTGCCCAACTGATCATCTCGTAACATTTCAAGGCATTGCATGTATATTGAGGGACAAAAACATTCACGTCCAAAGGAAGAAATACCAGTAAGAGCATTTCCCCCTTAATGTAGGTGCAAATGACAGCGATGTCTTCCACGACCCCACGTTTCTCTTTACGCTGTGACATAGGTAATGCCATAAAGTAAACCCTCTTATGCTTTGGCACAAGGCACAAACTCAATCGGCACTTGACTATTGTTTTTTACATACGTTTATAGGTTGAAGACTGATGCATATCAACAAAATGTGTGGTTGCTGCGCACCCGTACCTGTTATAGAAAACAAATACCACGGTTACAACCGCGGGAGAATACAGATGGTTTAAGGATACTTTCAGCGAAAAGGCGTCGAATCTGGTGGCTGCACCGGTGGACAAAAAGTACAAAAATATTTTACGGAAAGTAGCGCAAAAACCAATGCGCAATTTATAAGACGCCATTACACCATGTCACATGGCATGGCCTTCTGCTTTATAAAAACGTAGGAGTGAGTAATATTTCGAGAACAGATGTTCTCGAACTTCTGGTGCAATTAATCGGAACCTCTTTTCTAGGCAAGGTGGTTGTGCCCCTGCACAGCGATGAAATTAGGTCGCCGCGTGAGCTAAACTTTATTCCGTGAATATTTATGCGCAGACATATTTTCAGTGCTTTTCGCGGGCCTTTCTGTTGAGTTAGACAGTTGAAATAGACTGTGACTTTGAACTTTTACTGTTATATGCCCCACTAGCGCAGGACAATCAATCTTCCCGAATGATTATCTATGCCCAAGGCGAAGTACACGCTGAAATAACAAACACCAACTGTTTGGAAGAGCAAATAGATGGACAGACAATAATGTTAAAGTTTATTTCATTTGAGAATTGAAATAACAATAAATATTTGAGAATTAAATAATTCAAAAATCTCAAATAAATTAGAGATAATAGCTTCAAGACATACCGCCAGAGATTACTCCACAACCAATAGCTGAGGTGCTCCTAAGCCGCGGAATCGTCAAAAATAGATGTAGTTATTCAATTCAACTCCTTTTGTTTCTACATTATTGAGAGTTCTAGATATGCTGTAAAAAGAAAACCGCGATATCTATGCGTCCGAAGCCCCCGAAGCCTTCACTGAGAAAGTACCAGAAACCAGCAAGGAACGAGCAGGGATCGTTTTTGTTGCTAAAAAACATTCAAGCGAAGTTTCCGTGCGGAAAAAAGCTCACCGTGCCACCGGAGACACTCTCACGAAGTTCTTCTTGTTCTATGTTCTCTTTTTATTTGTTTTGTTATCCTTTCTTCTGCCTATCTAACACGTCCCTGCTCGCTTCTGCCGGACGTGTTGGACCGGGCGTATACGCCTTATCTGCCTTCCGCCGGAACTGCATTCACCTCGAGAACAGCTGTAAATTTTTGAATAAAATAAAACTAACTATAAAGAAAGAATATGGCGGAAACATCGTGTATTATTGGAATGTATACCGCCTGCAGATCTCATTCATATCATAACGGCAGTAAATAGGCGAAAGAAAATTAGCGAGAGACGTCATACGGTGGATGTTTTGCAAAAACGAGTTTTCCTGTACTGCAACAAACAAGACAAAGGCAGGGAGCTTGCAGGTAGCGGGAATAGCTCCCAGATGACAAGCGATACGAGACAGACCGGGGCGGAAATTATGTGCTTGTCTTTTGAAGACACAGCATGAGGGCGAAAGGAAGAGTTGGTTCTACAGCCCTAGATGAGGAAGCGGCATAATTGCGATGGGGATGTCGCCTCGACAAGCGTACTGTAAAGAAGCATCAAATTTTGGCGATAATTCCCCTCGGCCTCTGGCGTACCAAGATAATGAATGTCGGCTGGTAGTACTATATCTAGAAGGAAGCAAACAAAATCGAACATGCGGAGCTGGCATGGGTTCGGACACTTAATTGAGCCTTGCATAGTTTTCGTCGAAAACTGGTTACGCCATATCCACCTCATGTGGCCGCAGGGCGACGCTAACGTGCTCGGTGAAGATAGGGCACACCTGCGAGCAGACGCGTCAGATTGTCTCTGACGAGTAGCTTGCTCATCTACGTCCCGTCTCACCTTTCTGATTTCCTTTCCCAGTATCGTCCCAGCCGCGGCGAATACACACCCTCCCACCTTCACCTCGGTAAAAAGCAACTGCCCCTCAAATGTTACAAACTCAAACCCCTGTAGCGGCGATTTTCTCTCAATCTCTAATTAGCAGCAAATTACCCGTGCCTACTTTCCCTCACCATGCACTCAATAGCACTTAAAATGCCGCCTTTATCCTCCATTTGCGACCCTATCTACCTGGAGCGGGTGGACGTTCTTACCAGCTGGCACCTTTCGGGGTAACAAAAAGCCATTGCTAGACATCACAAAGCCGGCCTTGTGGATTGCGGCCAGGGGTAAAAACACCCCTTTTGAACGTTGCTCCGTGGTTGTTGGTCGTGCAAGTCAGTGTAGTCCCACAGCAAGCGGTTGACGTCAGCGAAATGCTTTCAGTGATGTCAGCCCCATTGTATACGCAGATACCCGTGTCGGGCTGTAGTTGAATGCAGGCCATGTTGTGCGCCAGGATGGTGGCTTTTGTTCCAGTACGTTGGAGTCTGCACCACAAAAGGGCTCTGCCTCCGGCATCTACCCGCAGACCCTCATTTCCAGATGAAGGTCTCTCTCTCTCTCTAGCTGTAGGTGTAACGATAACGGGCTGATTGCCCTGCTCTGGCAAAATGGGATTACCTGGTAGCAATTTAGAGAAGGTTGACAAGCTATGATGCACTATTTTTCGGCATCATGGACAACAACAGCATCGGAAATAATTGTGTGATTTGGGCCGCTCTTATATCAGTCACTTCGGAAATGCATGGATTAGATTTGTTATTACGGCTACTAACTGGCCACTTGGCTTGTATAAAGAAAATCGCGGTCTGAGCTCGAAAGTGGACTACAAGATGCTTTTATTCGAAAAGGAGAAGTGAGGCGCTGTTATAACTAATGATGAACGCACTGCTGGCCTCCTCGGACATGGGGAAATGCATCGAAGAACCCTCACGAGCCAGGTTTGTTTATTTACACTCGGAGTGCAAAACCTCCATTTTAAGCTGCAAGGGATAATGTCTGTTCGCTAATGTCGACAGGAGCTCCACAGGGTGGGTGGGATACCCTGCGTGAGCGCCATACAGAAGAAAAAAAAACGGGAAGGTTCATTCAATCAGTACCAGTCGACGTGCTGGGATCAATTGGTGGCGCTGCCAACATGCTTGAATAATTCCTACCTCATGCATTCTAATTCAATTCCCGAGGGTGTATACGTACAAAAACATTAATTGGAAAAAAGTTTCAAGCAAGCATTTGTCAAGCGAGACAAAAAGGTAACCATCTTAAAAGGTGAAGCGCTCTACAGTGAAAGGTGTGCACGTACGATTCTGCGTTTCTGAAAAACCTTTTAAGGCAATATGCCACCCCGCAAGTCCTACATTTATCCCTTTCAAAGGAGGACAAAATTATCAGCGTTGGCGTGTACCAAATCTGAATATCTGGGGAGGGCCTCCGAGCATACTAACGGTTACATTTACGAACTAATATGCTGACATATTGTTTAGGAATTCACTGTGTGAACATGAGTAGCATTAGTGTGAACATGTGACCGGAGACGAAAACGCTTGCCGTTTTTTGCCGTAATGGTTCCAACTATAGAGGAAGCCTTCAAAACCACAATTATCTTAATTCCGTGTAATTGACCTTGAATGTGTGGTACAATTTCAATACGAGACCAACCATTGCTCGTTGTTATGGACGTAAACTCGTTACTGTGATATTTTCACTTAGGAGGGAGATATTCTAATAAAACTGATTTCTTTTATGGTCGACCCCAAATTCAAAACATTCAAGGGTACAAGGAAAGAAACATCGACTCTCCCGTAACGTGACTGTAAATTTATGTCTAGGGTACGTAAAATGTAATTTGTGGGGCCCGGAATTCTGTGCAGGCACGCCCGTGTTGAAAACATCGTCGAACCCCGACAAGCTTTTCTACTTGTTTTATATGTGAACCCTCGCAAAGGGAACACCTCTCGCTCTCCCGTCTGGGCAAATGATCTGTGTCGAAAAAGCGCGAACAAATCAGCTATTGGACTTACATCAGCTGAAGAATACTCTGGTACGGACTTTTCCAAGGGGAGCCCCCGTGCTGTCATATATCACCAATGCACCAAGCCGGCCTTAGATCCATAAGAATCTGGAAACCCACTTGTAAGTTTGTTAGATGAATTCCCATTGACATCTTTAGAGGGGCCAATATGAAAACGTTTTACGCTAATACATGCAATGGTATAAAAATGTACTGCTCAACCAATTTTTTCCACGAGCTCATATCGACTGATACTAGATTGTGCAAAACAAAGTTTTGTATTCAGCACTTACGCATTGTGCAAATTGGTCCAATTTTAATTGCAGCGCACGTAAAAAAGCTTGCCTTCTATACAAGTAATCAGGCGTATACAGGTGCGTCGGTACACTTAGATACACGTGTAACAGTCAAGGTCGGGACGAAGCTCCACTTCTGTGTAGACAGAGGTATGTGGAGGGGCCACCAACACCGCACTCCTTACTTATTATGCGAATTAGGTACGCAGTGGTACTGACACTGTAGCATGCCTTTCTTAACGACTGTTTCGAAAGTCAAATACTTTCTCCAATTCAAATTTTTTTCCTGTTCTCGACTTGCTCTGAAATTTGCGCAACCTTGCATACAAACCGTTTAGTATAAAAAGCTGCTCCCACGCGAAGAAATCAGCAGTTGGACCAACAGCAGCTGAAGACGACCATGGTAAGGACTTCTACTGCGGCCGTTTTTGTGAAGTCAAACGTCGCAAATGCTCTTAGAGAGCGTTTAGGGGCAGCATAAATCTATGTCGGAAACGCATTCGGAATCCTGCAAAATGTAACTTCTCTCAGTGTTAGCAGTAGAAATGCAAGAAATGGCTTATATAAGACTGCTCAATCTTTCAGTTTAAGCTGTTTTAAGCTATGTTTAAACCATATTTGCAGAGAGAGGACAAGAGAATATTCGGCGGTAAAGAATCCGATCAACAACGAAGTTGGATAATCGGAGTTTTTCAAGCTGCAGCGTGACACGTCATTGGTTTGTCTTGAACAAAACCAGCAGATTAGGAATACTCACTTCGCTAGATAATATTTGCAGATGATGTGATACCCTCGGTCGAAATTATTATCGTAAGGCAACCACTATCTACATTATTGCTCCAGCAGTAAAGAAGTATGAGGCCGCGTTTCATGGGAACAGAAAAGATAAACAGACAGTCAGTTGCTGATACGACAAATGGATCGTGAGTGTTAACCATGGGAAAAAAGGGTTGTTCGTCAATAAACTTCGTATGACACAGAAAGAACACCCCGCAATGAAACCCGAAGTAATGCTACAATTATTCTTATAATATGCCGGAAAGCGACTCTCGAATAAATGCGAAGAAAACTGCATTGATGGTTTCGAGAACTCATAATTTGAGTGGTAAAAAACTGCCTTTATGTCCACATATCGACACCAAAACACGATACTTCGCCTTTGTGCATGTTCATGTAATTATTTCATAACCCCTTGCGGACTAACGTAGAGCTCTTAGCTTCCACTATAACAGCGCATTAAAAATCCAGATATTGTAAAATTGCCCACAAGTGTTTTCGCAGAAGCGTAATGCATGCCGAATTACCGAGATTATCAAGTACAATTTATTCCTCATCCCATGCCGCCTTTTCATTGGTTCTGGTATTCGGTATTCCTCACATACCCAAGTGTCACCCCCCGAGCAGCACCAATACTAGTACGTTATAAATGTTACATGGTTACTGCCTTCACGGCTAATGAAGTACACTAAGAATACAATAAGTATTGGTGATACATTTGATTGCAACGACTTTCTTTTTTCTATAAGCTGCATCGCCTCTGCCGTCATGCACGCACGCTCTCCAGCTATCAAAAAACCGCCTGTACTGCTTCCAGTGTCTACATAAGTGCTTCATAATGAGTTCATTTTAAATTCTTTTTTGGGGCGAAGGACCTTTATGGGTCGGACTGTCGGCGTCTCATGTCGTTCGTCGTCATATTCTCATGTGGTCACGGTACTAAAACACCGAGACACTCGTTATATAACGCGGCTCGTACTTGAAAGTTAAGCGTACTGGAAGAACACACAGAAACACTCATTTTCCACCTCCTCGCGCTAGAACATTTCTTCTCCAGGGGCAAAACCGCGTAATAAAAAAACACACTGGGACACTCGTTTTTCGTTCGCGCTCGCTTGTTTACTTCTTTTTCGCTTTGTCCTCGCTTTAACTTTCAAATCGCAGTTTTCTGTTTCGAATTGCACTTCTCCTTCGTCTTCATAATTGGGATGTCGCGAACATCACCATGCGCGCCGTGTCGCAAAAGAGAGACTTGTAATCTTTGAATACGCGTATACACTTCGCGTTTCACCCTTGCGTAGATTTCACGTTAGTGGGAATGCCCGGGCTCTTTTTTTACGATGTTTGCTTGGTTTTTGCGTGATGGTTATTCGCGTTTTCCTAAGTATCTAACAAGCAGTCCCAGGGTTAATGTTCAATATTACAGTAATATTGTATCTAGGGATTTACATATCTTGCGAAATTTCTGGTCGTAACGGGGTTGTGCGGAGCGAATAATGAATCCAGTTACCGTTAATACCATCGAACCCACTGCAAAAGAAAGTCTCCGCGCACAATGAAATCTAGTTTGTATGCCTAGACCCAAGCAGAATGCCGACTTGCCTGCTGGTTATTTCCCTTCGTAGATCCGCGCCTGCATTGTCATCGCTCTGGCCACCAGCGCCTTCGCCGGCTACACCGGTTTGTCTGGTTATGGCCTTGGCTACGGCCTTGGCTATGGTGGCCTCGGCTACGCCGGATATGGCCTGTCAAACTATGGCCTAGCCCATGGCGTCGGTTACTCTGGTCTCGGCCTCGGCTACGGATACGCCCCAGCTGCCAGCTACGCTGTTGCCGCTCCAGCTGTCTCCAAGACTGTGTCCACCTACACCGCTGCTCCAGCCGTGACCGCCGTCCACCATGCTCCAGCCGTGGCCACCGTCGCTCACGCTACCCCTGTTGCCACCTACGCTGCTGCCCCTGCGGTGACCCGCGTCGCCACCTACCAGACCGCTCCCGCCGTGACCAGCTTCGTCCGCCCCGCTCCAGTGGTGGCTGCTGCTCCAGTTGCCACCTACGCTGCTGCCCCAGCCGTGACCCGCGTCGCCACCTACCAGACCGCTCCCGCCGTGACCAGCTTCGTCCGCCCCGCTCCAGTTGTGGCTGCTGCTCCAGTTGCCACCTACGCTGCTGCCCCAGCCGTGACCCGCGTCGCCACCTACCAGACCGCTCCCGCCGTGACCAGCTTCGTCCGCCCTGCTCCGGTTGTGGCTGCTGCTCCAGTTGCAACCTACGCTGCTGCTCCAGCCGTGACCAGTGTTGTGCGTTCCGCCCCAGTCGTGGCAGCTGCCCCAGTCGCCACCTACGCCGCGGCCCCAGCTATTGCTGCCGTCCATGCCGCCCCAGCTGTTTCCACTACCACCGTCCACCACGCCCCAGCTGTGGCCACCGTTGCCCACGCCACCCCAGTCGTCGGCTCTTACGGTTTTGCCCATGCCGCCCCAGTCGTCGGCGCCTATGGTGTCGCCCACGCCGCCCCAGCCTACGGCTACGGTGTTGGGCATCTCGGCTACGGTGTCGGCCACTATGGTTTCGGCCATGGTCTTGGCGCCTACGGGCTGAACTACGGCTATGGCCTTGGCTCTCCCTTCGACTACACCACCCTCCTCCGCAAGAAGAAGTGTAAGTATAAAAGTTTGACTGCTTTTCTGTTTTTAATTTGTTTGTAATGGCTTGGAGACTCAGTAAAATGTTACTATGTTCAAGGCGCGACATGGCTAAGGGCCACTGTTGCCATGTTTACTGTCTTACCGTGTAGTTATTGGTAACGTTCTCATAAATGGCTCACTTATTGAAAAAATTTGGGATCAAAATTGCACTCATGCGCCTTAAACGTTATTAATAACCAATGTGAGAATGCATGTGATTAGATACGCTACCTACGATGGGAAGTGCCCTGCTAGGATGCGGAGCAATGTTTTCTTTCTAAATTTTCTGAAGGCGTTTAACGACAGACCTAAAGTACATCGAGAAGACTGCCCAAGACAAAAAGGTTAACCGCTGCTTTCTTTTTCCAGAAATTTTTCTCGGTGGATCCACTGCTGTCATCTTCAAGAACTAGTATATTCAAGGTATTTAGGTGGAGTGCTCCGCTTAAAGATGTTGAAAGCACTTCCGGTGTCACTGAAAATAAACTATTCTGATGACGAATTTACTGTGTTGCGAATATTTTTCTTCGTTAGGGAAATACCACGACAGTTGAAAAAAGTAGGCAACAATCCCAAATTACAGCGTCAATTGCCCCCTTCTAGGCCTCAGCAGTTTTTTTATTACGCTAGAAGAACGTCGTGTGCAGTTTTTTTAGACTATGGTAAAACACAAATTCTTTTTGAGCGGGAAGGTGAAGCCACTCTTTTTTTGGCACTGTCAGTTTCCGACTTGCCGAATATAAACTTGAGGAACATATTCTTGAAGAATAAAAGAATATAGATTTACTGCTTGACCTAGTATACGCCAGGTCTACAGCTGTACGGACCTCACATTGGGAGTTATCACGGATGGCGCGAAACTTTAATGGCACTAGGGCGATCGCGTGTGAAACAGGCCTGTTTTTTGCCCAAAGACATGCCTTGATTTGGGTTGTGAAAGCGCGCACCTAGTTTGCTCCTACAAAGGAATCTTCCCGCCGGTGTGCGGAAAAAACTTAATCTAGATAGCGTTCGTAAAATGTGTCCATGAAACAGCTAACCTACGGCGCGTTGAATTCATGATAGCCGCGATATGTTGCACAGCGCGTGCATCACAAAAAATAGATCAAAATGAAAAGCTCGTTCGCCAGGAATCTCACCCGCAGTTTGGTAGCCTTCAGCTGCGGGGGAGGCACTGTCGCAGCTAGCAGCCTGGATACAACTCTGAAAAATCTTGCTGCTGTGAGTCTGTTGTTTTGGTGGAACGCAACAGTCAACCAAGACAGCAGACCTGTCTGTGAGAATAGCATACGTTTAGAATACATTTGGGAATCACCGCAACTTTTTAAAGACGATAGTTTTTTGAGGCTGCCAAACACAAAACTTTTTCTGCCTGTCTGTCTGTCACTCAATTCTGCCGCCTGAGCAAAGGCTGAATAAATGTTTGAAGAGGTAAATAAACGCAATACCATCCCAATTGCTACTAACCATTGGGCAGAAAAACGATAACTCTACGAAGTTTGAGGTGAATCATTGGCACATACCCTTCAGTAGGAGTGTTGGTTTATTAAATTTGGACACAAGATTTGTTTTTGCACAAATTAAAAACGCCGTAAAATGGGGTCCAAGACTGGCGAGACAAAAGTAATTAGCAAAAAAGATGGGTTCATGACTCTGTTCTCTTTCTAAAGCCGGCATAGGGGACCACATTTATTCGATACACTCATTCCCTACGTCCTCAAACAACCATCCCGCTTTCCCCCTCTTGCAAAGGCCAAGGTAAGGCATGGATTGTAATTAAGTTTACTAAGTACATATAACGAACAAGAACAAGGTCACTCCGTCTTCGAGGTTTTCTTTGTATAATCGGAAGAAAAGCCCCAACAGATGCTGAGTGAGACGGGTAAACGCGAAAATTAAATATATTTGAGGAAACTTCAGTTGCGTGCAAAATGGCACAAGGGAAAGGGAAGCAGGACAGCATTCGGGAGGTAGAGGAGACGGTGTTTCGGGGCAGAGTTGTAGCACCATTTTCGACATTTTCAGTGAACAAAGCAGACACGCTGCCCATCATTTCATTCTTGTCCCAACTGCTTCGGACCATTTCGTGGCACATGGGGCTGAAATGCAGTAACCGCCTCACGCGCATCGCGCCTCTACGGCAGGAGGATGTTCAACGCAAGCAGTTGAGATGAGTACCTGTGTGATGTTTACGTGCTATATTTTGCTTAGCGTGGCGTATTCAAAAGGGGATTACTGGAAACACCTGGTGCATTGGGAAAATGCTGTTGAATAAGTTACCACCTGGGCTCCTCCGGAAGCAGAATAAAGCGTGGTAGCGTGCTCAATCTCGACAAAGCTATCTCAAACAAAAAGCTGTGTTATGGCCCCAGTACCTGCCACTTCGTTTTTATTGAAACACAAAAATGTGTAAGCCGAAGACAGCCATTGAAAAAAGCCGAACGACTTGAGAGAAAACAAAGGCAGGAATTTTGCACATTGTGTCCGTCCTGAGTAAAGTTTTGGTTATCAATCGAGAAATTCGGATGATGTCAATTTTTTGGCGTTTTGCTGTAATATTACATTAACTGCGCGCTGTTTCAGCGTCGGTCAACTTGGTCACATCATACGTGTCGGAATATTTTTTTCTTTCTGACTGCTCGCGTTCAAAATCTCTGCATTTACTACTGACCTCAATTGATTTTACTATATTTCTAAACATCTTATGTATTCGCAAGTATAAAGAAAGGAGCACAAAAACAAAAAATGGAGTTAATGCACATAAAGGCGCTGTTACAAGGATGAAATCACACGAGTTCGCCCCTCGGTCATATCGAAGTAGCGTTGTTGGCGAGCGGCTGGCAGCGGACATACCTCTTCTCCGACTACGGGGAGGCAAAGCCAAACTAAGGGCTTTAATGCCTGGCAAATCGAGAAAAGTGGTCGTACGGACAGCAACACACTGGCGTGCTTTAAATCTGACAACACAAATTGGAAGAGAAACGCTCTCCGCGTAGTCCCAGGATGCACTGCGCTGGCTCGCGCTAGAGCGAGCATAAATACCCTGGATTCCCAGCCGTCAACAGGCGTTCTGCGAGTTGCGGGCGACACGAACAGGTACCAATGCACAAAACAACGGTCAGGGGTCTTGTAACGGTTTACTCACACGCGGGTGCACGCTCTGCCGGGGAGAGGGGGAAAGGGGGAGTCCACCGCACAGCCGACGCTTGCAGACGGCTTCCTCGAACACGCCGTTGCCTGAACTAGTGCGTACCGGTTCTCGAAGCGACGGCAGCCATGACTCACAGCCCCCGCCGGCCACCGCGCAGAAGCCACGATGTGACCTGTCGAAACATCTAAGCTCACAATGAGCTCCTTTCGCTGCAAACCACGGAACTTCCTCGCAGTGCGCAAAACCTAGTCGGAGTATCTCGGCCGCAAAGCGCAACTCCGAAACAGCTTGTGCTTATTCGCAGAGAATTATACTAATCGAAAAGTTCAATTGCCTCTATGAATTGTCCCACATCCCACTGTGTGAATGAAGTAATGAAGGGCTCAAGGGAATAATTACGGTTCTCGTGAAAGGCTGCAGCGGGCAGGGGTTCTGTCTCTGCAGGCAGGCCACCCAACATGGCTTGTGTTCTCTCTGAGATGCTATTAATTTTAATGGCTGCTACTCGAAGAAAACCTACATGTAGAAGAGTTCAGCCTGTTTATAAAAGGCATCTATTGCAATTTTGAGACAATTTTGTTCCTCCGACGTGATCCCGGCGGGTCCTTCATAATTTTTTGATCGCCCTCTTTTGGATAAATCCGCAGTTTTTTTCTGAAAGCTGCTGGTCAGTATCTATCACAGGGGTTTATCTGTAAAACAACACTTACAAAACGTTTGAAACGGGAAAATATGGGTCAGCGTTCTCGTTTGCAAATACTTATTACCTTGGTATGTCTCCTGACTGAAGTGTTCCGTGAAGTACATTGGTAAACGAATGACATGAAACATTGTGTGCCAGCCTTCATGGAAGTGGCGGTTTTGGTACAAAGGGGACAGTGCAGAAATTGTGCAGTCCACGTACAAAGTATTCTCGTGCTTTTATTTGAAATTTATTTATATATGTGGCAGTGTTCAATTAAATGCTTCCCGTGTTGCGACCTACCAATTTCGTAGTTGGTAATGAATATCTCTCGAGACATTGTTCCGCCATGCTTGTGCTTGAGCGGTGTTTTTGTTCTAATTGATTTTGCGTATGCATGCGATGTTGAGGCTTGTTCTTTTCCCTAACGGCGCGTTTTAAAATAAATATTGTGGGGATCGAAAGAGTTTTGATTTCACGAGAACATTTTGTGCGTACCGAACATTAGGTTTTCCAAATTGCCATTAATTTCTGATTTTGCCTTACCCCTGTATGTTTTGTTTGCGTGTTCACCTGTCCGCCTAATAAACATGAAATGAGGCATGCAGGAGAAATTAAGAATAGAAGTTTTCAGTGTGTGCTACTGACTGCTTATTTTACTAATTTGTATGGCATGTTACCGTGTCAAACAAATTGTTCTTTTAAACATTTATTGCAATTTACGTCACCATCTACGTTGCTGTCGACAAGGTTATCAGGCTGGCAGCTTGCTTGCTCTGCGATAGTATAGCGTAGCAAAGTAAGGACTCAACAGGTGTTAAAAGTATTTTTCAATTGCTGGGCAGAGGTGATGAACCACTATTATACGGCTCTGTAATTCCAATCCGCCTAAAAATAAAAAGAAAAGAATGCGGTTACCGCTTTAGGCAAACTGTTCCACTTATCGGCCAATATCGGCAATAGTGCCTATATTTGCCTATAGGCACCACTGCCTATGAGCTGACGGCTGCATGTTTCAGGCTAATATTTCAGCCAAACACAAAAACTTTGGGTCAATTCTCATTCAGTTTTTATGTATAAATCTTGAAGTCAGGCTGCACGGTTTTGTTCTCAATGTCGTTTTGAATTGCGGCTACGTTTTTGGCTACTCTGTGTCGAGAAGAATTCTGGTGTCTTGTTTTCGGGGACGGGGGTGTTTTGCTTTAAAGGAGTCCTGAAAGGTGTTTTGAGCGCACTAAATGAATAAGCGCAGTCGTTAGGTAGGATGGTCAATGTGATCTGTGCCAGGTATAACTTTCTTGTGTGTAGCCGAAAGCTCACACTTTTGTTGCAGAATTTTTCACCCGTTTCTCATCTTTTCCTGCATATTTTTAGACGCGGCCATTTAAACGCATGTACGTCATCGGTCCTATCGTGTGCGTCACGAGATTGCACTTTTTGACGAATTTTTCTCCCACTGCCGGCGAAGAGAAGCGGCGTCTGCTCAGTCTTGGCGATTTAACGCGGCCCCAGTGGTTATTGAGCGTTTTTGCATCGCCCTTCCACGCCGCCGTGTCCGCCTATATTTATTTTTATTTGTACTCTATTACCACCTTTCTTGTTAAGGCGCGCTCAAACAAGGCCGCCGCGACGACGGCACGACGGTGACGCCGTCTTCCGTGTTAGGAGACCACCTTGTCACACGACCCCGACGGCGACACAAACACGTCGGCTGGCTTGCCAACCGAAGACGGGAACAAAACCTGCCGGCCGACCGGTCGGTCGAGGGGCTGTCGGCAATCGATCGAGACGCGAAAACTGCGCTTCGACAGTCGTGCCGTAATGAATGCCGCTAATGAATGCCGTTCGAATGACAGAAATATATTCGAGGGAAATACAAATTACACTTCACGGCATTTCGTTGAAAAAACCAAAAATAAAAACAGGCGGAAAGAAATGAGGCTAAACTGCGGTATGCGTAGCCGTCACGAGCAAGCACGCTGTGCACTATGCAAAACTAACGAGAATCTAATGCAACGTGCTTTACATAGAGCTCCTACGGCAAGACTGCAAATGTCTTTGATAGGGACCTCGCAGTGCAGCTGACTTAAAGGTAACACACACACATGACCACCCCCCATGCACACACACACGCGTGCTCGTACGCACACATAACCGCAGACAAAAAAGTATTAGCAATGAAGTAGCTAATGTTATAAAGAGTAAATGAGGTAGAAAACTTTGGAATGTGTTTGCACCAAACGTAATAGAGAAACGTGTCCAAAAGAGATATTTTCCCAAAATACTCCGAAAATATTACTCGATTCTCCAAGATTTGTCTCACCCACCAGGCGCGGCGTCAGAAGGTTGACTCAACGAGAAAGATATTTAGCAGGAATACCCATTGTAAATCACAGAAAAAACACTAACGAACTCACCAATGTGATTTACGTCATTAATGGGAGCAACGCTCTCAAAAAAAAAAACAATGAAAAGGAAGTTCTTCCTGTTAGGAATGAATACGAGGGTAGGCGAGATGAAAGCAGAACAGAAGTAAAATATTCCAGAAATCTGAATACTACACCCTTTATTTAATTTCAAATGGGGAGTTCCAGGCCAGTTCGTTTTTTTTTATTCGGTGGAGGATATGGGATTTAGATGCTGTAGTTTTACCCTGGAATGACGTAATAGTTGTTCGTAACCAGACCTAAAAACAACGGTGGGGCAGCTAAGGCGAAGTACACAGGGCTCTCTAAGGCTCGAAAAGATCAAGCAGTACTGCTTGTATTATTAAAGGAAATACAAAACACCATGCAGCCTATCCAATCAAGTCCATGCCGGTCTTTTCACCGTCACGGTAACCAAATTGCCTTTTAGGCAGGTATCGAATTCGACAGGGTATTAAAGGGACACTGAAGTGATTTGTAAACATTGCGGGATTACTAGCGCAAATTGTAGTTCGGAGTCCGTAGGCATTGTTTCGACCACTCTGGCCGCGTTTACGCGAATTTATTTAGTAGAAAAATCAATTCGAAAATGCTGTCCTCCTCTCTTTACGCTCGCCCATTTTCTGTGGCGTTTTCGTGTGACGTCAGCAGGAGATGAGCTGGAAAATGGCTGCGCTACTGCACGGTTCGCCGACCAGCCGACCTACCGATCGAGTCAGTCGGCCCAGCGTTTCGTCCGCCGGCCGCCGACGGGTCATCGCTATTCGCTCGCTCAATTGAAACTAAGCCACAACACCTTTGTGAATGAAAGAATGTGCCTTTCCTTACTTTGTTAGTTTGTACACTGTGTCAAACTCAGAGTCCGGGTCGCTCCACACAAGCGCTGCACAAGTGCACATGCGACGCTTCGCTGACTTTACGCTAGTAGGAAAATCTAAGGCCAATTGAAGGCGGGAGAAGAGTCAGCGAAGTCAATATAGGTACTAAGAAAATAAAATCACCTGAAACTTTTACCGTACAGCGCAAAACTAGGGAGCAGGAAGCACTTTTTGCGCTGGGTAAACAAGCACAGCGGTCAGCAGCACGACCGCACATCTGCGAACGCTTTTCCGTCAAAGAAATGCAATTGCTAGACGTGAGATATTGTGGAAGTTTGGGGGACACTTACTGCAGGAGTGATATACAACAAATAGTCACATAAAGTACATAAAATGCTTAAAATAAATAAAAGTGTAAACTGGTCATACATTATAAACCTTATATATCCAAACCGGCCAGCGCCGGCTCGTGGCCTAGCGGTCTGAGGCGCTGGAATTTGTTTTGAAAGTCGCAAGTTCGAATCCCCGAGGGTACATGTATTTTTTTTTGTAAGTTGATTTTTTCGTATGCGGCCGATGTTTTCTGAACTGAGTTCACCATTTTTGGGCCGTAACGTTCACTGCTCCACGAGCGAGATCGCAGAACGCGCGCATACTGACAATGACGCGCTAGCGAGTTCTCGTTGGCGTGCTGTTGCCACAAGCACCGACTGCTTGCGGGCAGTGGGCCCAGGCCTGAATCAGCACACTCTTAGCCTGGTGCGAACTAGCTTTTTACGAACAGACATGAGTGAGGCAAGCTCCGAATATGCGGGAAAAGCGCATGGCATTTGAGAGTCTGCGGTGACGCGGAGGGCGTTCATCCACTGCGTAGGCCTCGTCTAGTGATTTCTACGATTCCAAGCCGCCCTGGGAGGTTTATCTTAGACATTTGACAGCCGACAACATGGCAGAAGCGCGGTACGGCGATAATTGAGAAATCGAGAATGCCCATCCAACAACGCCATCAGATGTCAAGCATGTTGTTTTACAGAACCGAAACCGAAACCGAAACTTTTGATTGCTAACCTTGGGCATCGTCCAATCACGGTGCCCCCCCCCCCCTCCTGACGTCACAGCCTTTAGTTGGTGCGGCCGCCGCAAACCGCGCATAGTAGTTTTTCTTCTTTCGCGCTTTGTAAAATAATTACCGATTTGTCAACCGGATAAACGATGAATAGTGTGTTAATTTGAGCCAGTCTACACAGTGCAAGCAAAAACGGGAGCTTGACAAATTCACTTCAGTGTCCCTTTAAAGCGGAGATTTTGGTGCCTGTTTTCCTGACGCTACTGCTGCTGCTATTGAGGCATTGTTTCAACGTAGTTTTCTTACCACCCCACCACCCCACCAGACGGCGCTCATATCCAAATATAGCGGCGATGAGCGCTGGGTGAGTGATGCGCAGGGCAGAGAAATTGCACATCAGAAAGGAAGATTTCTACGATAATTCCAAGGGCAGTGCTTTGCTCTTCGAGGCTAGAGCAGGTTGCTTGCGAAGAGCTTTGTGGAGAAGTATACACAATATGATGGGGTATGCGTTTCCTACGAAAAAGAAACGGAACCTTTGCGGCCCATAGTTTGAGAATGTGAGTGATCCATCCAAATCTTCGAGAGGGAAATCTTCCTGTTCCAGAAGCCCTATATTTTAATTTCAAGGCTGTCGAGACGCCTAAAAGAAGGTTTCCATGCTGGTGGACGAAAAGAAGAGAGGGGATAATTGCCTTGGAGAGCTACCACCTTGAACAGAAAAAATAGGTATTTTGTGCCTGCCCAAAGAGTAGCGCTAGTATTAAATGAAGAGTATAAAACATACATATATTTGTTTTCGTAAGATGCCCCGTCATTACCCCGCTACAAAGGGCATACCACTTCCAATCACCAGTCATCATCACCATGAGCGACTCCGCGCCACTTCGGCGGCAGCGTTTCGGAGGCACTACCCCGCATCCTGCATTCGCCCTGTCATTGTCCTTTCCAGTTAAAGGCAACGGCACAGCGTATTCGCATTTATTTATTTATTTATTTATTTATTTATTTATTAATTTATTTATTTATTTATTTATTTATTTATTTATTTATTTATTTATTTATTTATTTATTTATTTATTTATTAAGCGTCACAGAGGGGACTGGGGACACAACTGCAGAACCGAAAAACAGTGAAGAAGTAATGAGCGAAATGTCAAACAGTTTACGGTATTACACTCAACAAGTGCGGTCTTCTGTGATTGAGACAACACGAGCCGGTAGGTGGGTTCCAGTCCGTACTTGTTCTGGACCGAAAATAACCATACCAGGCGTGAGTACTTTGGAGCGGTGTGCCAACATTTAAATCGTGGTCTACGCGAAATGACAGTTAGCAGAGTGGCTGAAAAAAGCTTTGTGAAAGGCTAGTGTATAGAGAGAGAGAGAGAACAGCCTTTAATGAAAACTGGCGATGTCAGCCCAGCTAAGATGCCTGGCTTGCTACGCCAGATGAATGCGATGACGATGATAATTATAATGATGAAGAGGAATACATAAGATTTTAACTAATTACAAGGTCTGATCAAGACTTGTGTCTTTTAGGTATGCCAATAAGACTTTCGTTGCACGAGCGACACGTTTGGAAGAGTTCCAAGGACCTAATACGTCCCTCAGTTCTAGTTTTGCGGACAGCGGCCGGCCCAGGGACACTGCGAGAGACACTCGCCGCCGTCAACCAACAGTCTCAAGGTGTCACAACGGATGTGTCTAACCATTGTGTAACGTCACTGTTACGGCAAGAAGAAGAGGCCTCTCTGACCTTAAACACTGGAAAAACAGAGCACTAGCCTACAATGAATCGTTGATCTGTCCACCACGCTTACAAATCAGTGCACGCTTTCTTCATAAAAAATATAAAGCTCACACTGACGCGTAAGACTTGAAGGTAGCGAAGCTTTTCGTAACCTTGACAACCATGACGAAGGTTTAATTCCCCCACTGCAGCCGATTCGCTTCTTTTTTTTTGGGGGGGGGGGGGAGGGGGGGGGCGTTTTTTTGCCACAGGGCATAGATAAGGGGTATGAGTTGATCCTTCTTCTTCGCTGCCGCGAAGAAGAAGCGAACTCTATCATTGCTGCTACACGTTTGAGCTTCCTTCATATTTATGGAAGTGATAATCATTGGACATCACCTTGGAGGGGTGCACGCTATGACGTATCTTTCTCGTTCCGAGAAAGTGTTGCCACGATTACGGCGAACGCTGGACACCCTTAAAAAAAGGTTGTGGCATTCACTAACGGAACACTAACAAGTTACTTGCCTCCATATACACTAGGTACTTAGTAACTGGACGTAGTAAACGCAGCACTAGTCAGGGTTACTAACTGAAGCAGGCACTAAGAACTACTAACTTCACTAGTAAAGTCCTAGCTATAACGCCCTTCTGAGCTACATGCGTTTGCTAACTGGCCATGCATAACCTAGTCATAAGCCCGACCGTAATCTAGTGTGTACTACTTCCTACACCCAGTTAACTTCCTAACCATGCAGTTGCTAGTGGCTGAGCATACCTACTATATATACCGCGGGGTAGTAAGTAGGGTTCGTAAGAAGTTAGTAAATACGGCCGTTACTACCCTTTTACAACCTTTTTAAAAATTAAGAGTGGAGTTACTTTTTTTGGCTAATCTTGGCCAATCTCCCTATGTGTGTATGCTTGGCTTGACAAACGTGCGCACGGAACGCTGGGCGGTCGTCTTGAGGCACGTACAAATGACCGCTAGGCATTTTCTTGTTTTGTTACGGCTGGGCGATCGCCGCAAGGCCCGCGCTCACGTGCGCACACTCGCAGTTTCGTGGTATTTTTACCCCCGGACACAAAAAATTACGATTTTCTAAGCATCTTCGCAGTTAAAAGATGGTGCTTATGCTCTGCTGAAGCTGGATAACAAGTTGAGAGTAACCTGAACTAAAATTTCAGCGCAACGAAAGTTTACTGCGCGCTGTCGAAATAATTAAGAGGCAGCTGCTGTATTTTTCCTGGGCCGTACCTGTACTGCCCTCTGGAATACATAACTAAACCAGCGCTTGTTTAAGCCGGCGGTTGCGTTTATTGCGGTGTGTACGCTGTAGCCATGTTTGCTGTTATGTTTAACACAATGCACACCGCCCAAACCAAAATACGATCGACAAACGGCAGGACATTGCCACTAGCCTATGTCGGACTCTTTTTTTCTTAAATCTACACTGATCACTGGTCGCGGGGGATTCTTTAGGGTGTACCTCTAGTATTGGTCATAAACACGGCAGCTGCAGGAGTGATAAATAACTGGCATGGCTGAAAAAAGTCAGGCGGGGCAGTAAAAAAGGTGACACTGAACTGCCATTTGTAAACAATACCTTAGTTTATTTTCTTCTCGCAGAATTACTGAGAAGGCCCCCAGAAACGAAAAAGGTTACACCATAAACCATAAGTATCGAAAAAAGACTGGCAGTTCAACACCGGAGTCCCTCTCTTTAGCTATCGCAGTCTCTTCGCAGTGGGTCGGTGGCGGAATCCTTCGCGCATCCTGCGGAGATTTTGATCGGTCGCTGGTACAGCACCAAAGATGTTTGTGCATATATTTTTACCGGGGTCGACGTAATCTATTAGCTGCTATCGCCAGTATGTTAAATTATTATACCCTAGTCTTTGGCGCATGAAGATATTCGAGCTGCAGTATAAACACAGAAAGGTCATGCAGAGATGACGGTATGAATATTGGAATAACTTCGTTGGAGGACAGCATATCACGGAAGCATTTGCACCGTCACCGAAGCAAATACTTGCGACAAATTCCCATGGTCTCTGTGTGTGAGAAAATGAAGTTACGCGACTGCGTATCTAGGCGTGCGGGGTTGATTGCGTCGTGTGGCAGTCCTGGTAGCGAGTTGCTGGGGGAGTACCCGGAGAACGGTGCCACCGCTTGTTGCAGAGTTTTTGTCATCGCAGACATAAGGGGATACTACGACAAGCACCCAGCAGATGTCAAAGTAGTGCTCAGGGTGACCGCTGCAAGTAAAACATGCAATAATTGGTTAAATGCGTAGCTACGTGCCCATGAAAACAGAGAAGCATCTGTTTGTTGGTAGGGGATTATTTCAAGTATCCGAAATAAACTGTAAACCAGGAACTTCCAACTGTCAAATCAGAACATAAGGCAGACATGATACAATTGGGTGATGCGCTGCGGCTTACTGAAGAGCTACAAAGTAATTTCGACTTTCCGAAAATGTTTGTGTCCACGGTTTTCGACAGACAGGATTTTAGGTTTTATGGCGAAACCGATATTTAAATTACACATTGAACAAAACAGCCGGGATTGCGTAGGCGGTTCTAAGGGGAAAACGAAACCTACAATTTTCCATCGTGTTGCATATCTAGTTCGGTTACGACGTTTCTTTGACTTTACACACGCTGCGAAAGGCACTCGCAATCGCGAGTGGTAACGCGGGGCCCCCGCGAGTTGCTCTTGCACTCACGAGTAGTGAGTGGGGCTCGCCGCGAGTGGCGCTCGAACTCGCAAGTGGTGAGCGGGGTTCACTGAGCGTGGGGCTCGCAATCACACGCACTCATACTCGCCAGTCCAGAAAGATGGTGAGGCTCACTCAATACTTACTCATGAGTGGTGAGGGAAATGGCGGGTGTGAGTGCACTCGGGAGTGAGCCTGCCGTCCTATGTTGCCTAGCGCACCCCAGTCCATACCTATTCTGCTGTGTGTTTCTTTCTCGTAGATGGGATCACCTCAGACGACCTGAGCGAGGTAACTCGGATGCATGTTAATAACTGCAATATATCATATAGTGTATCACTCCGCCGAAGAGACGGACCGCGATATCAGCGCGCGTGCGCGCTTTGAGACGAGATTGCGCCTAATAAGCAACATCGCCTTCTTTTTCACCCCCAGTCTTTTTGCAGTGGCTGAAGGAATTTAAAAGCAGATTTAGCGCGACAAATCTCCGAAACGACTCGAGTGAGGGCCAAAACACTCGCAGGAGGGCACTTCTTGCGCCGCGCAGAGTAACCGCAGGTCAGGGTGATTAGGCGCAGGGGCAACTTCCGTTTTCGTTCTTAAGTTCTCCCTGAGTAGGGTTATAATCCTCTAATTGTTCTAGTGTTTCCTTACATCAGCTAAATAGAGAGCTTTTCACCTGTCTATTCATCAGTAATTTAGGTTTATGCATATTTATTTTTAGCCCCATGGCGTTGTTTTTAGAATTTCATTCGTCAAGCTTTTTTTGCAGGGGTTCTGCAGACTCGCTTAGCAAGACTATGTTGTCTCAAACCTCAAATGGCTCAAGTATTCTCCGTTTATCCGTAATCTCGTGTTTTCTCAGTCAAGCGTCTTAATCACCTCCTCTAGAAAAGCTATGAATAGTTTTGGCGAGATAGTATCACCATGTCGCAGGACTTTACGGATCGAGAATTTGTCGCTTAGCTCGTGAAGGATTATCCTGCCCGTACAACCTTTATATGTGTAGTTTAGGAGCTAATGTTGCCCTCCTCTATCTCCTCGTCTTTCAATGCTTCCAGAAATTCCGCGGTGCTCACTGAGTCAAACTCTTTTTTTAGACTATTGTAAAGCGGTTTGTATATTCTGGAGATGTTACTATCACTTGATTGACGACGTGAATGAGATCCATTGTTGAGTATCCTTTCCTAAACCCAGCCTACTCTCTGTATTGATAAGAATCTAGGCTGTTACTTATCCGTTGAACTATTACATTGGTAAACAGCTCGTATACAACTGAGGGTAGCCTCATATGTCTGTAGTTCTTAAGGTTTGTCCCCTCTTCTTGTTAATCAGAATTCTGTTGGCATTTTTCCAGGCTATTGGAACTTTTACAGGCTCTAAGCGTTCCAGAAATAGTGCAGCAAACATTTCCAGTACAACATATCTAATTCCTTTAAAAGATCAACGGTTATGCCGTCGTCACGTGCAACGTTTCCGCTTATCATGATCTTGAGAGCCGTCTCAACTTCGACTTTGGTTATTAGAGGGACTTCGCGAGCTAAGCCTTCACGATTAGTAGTACTCCCTGGTGTAACGTCGCAGGCGTATAGCCTAGTGTAAAATCATTCTGCTATTTTTCTATGTCGTTCATGTTGTGTGTAATGTTACCCTACTCATCTCGTAATGCGTACATCCTGTCTTTGCCTATATAGCTAGCTTATTTTTAGTTGCTCTTAAGCATCCTCCTATTTCCAGTGTTTCTTTCATAACTGCCAAGTTGTACGAAAGTATCTAATTTGTGATAAGAATTTGTGAATTGATCTGTTGAATAAGAATGTGTGAATTTGTGAATAACTTGTGAATAATTTGTGAATTTGTGAATTTGCGAATAAGAAATTGAATAAGGATTTGTGAACTGATCTGTTAATCTATTTTGACAGCTCGGCTAGTTCAGTATGATCCGCTGTGCTAGACAGTTTCATGTTCTTACGTTTCGTAATTAGTTCCTTTATTTTATGTGTTAATTTTCCGGTTCGTTTACTACCGGCTAAATCTCCAGCAGCTGCTGCCAACTTTGAGATTGCCGTTGTTAGGTTGTCATTTAGCATGTTTACACTATTTTCGTCCTCCCCTCTTAAAATTCGCAAATTTGTCGTGAAAGTTTATTTTAAGATCCGGAGTCCCCTCTCTGACTGACTGCATGTCGGGTTTGTTACTTTTCACAAGTCTCGTTGTTTCTCTTTTTATATTCAGACTTACTTTTCACCCAACCATCTTGTGATCGCTGTTACTAATCTTGCTTAGAACCTCAGCGCCCTGCAGGATACCTGGGTTCTCACTTCAATTGCCTCTGAAACCAATGCATCCTTCCGGTAATGACATAGGGATCGGAAACTTAGCGCATTACTAAAGAACTTGAAAGAAAACTTAGGTAGGCTGAGTGGGTCACGGAAAGAATGATAGGAGTAAGTTTAACGTAGAAATTATGAGCTTCTAGGATCAGAGGGCAAACCAGAGTAAACCGGTATTGTAGTTCAAATAATAAAAATAAAGGACTTCAGCTGGTTACGTAGTTAGGATAAATGACAACCGGTGGACTAATACGGAGACAAAGTGGATATCGAGAGACGGGTCTAGAAGAAGGGGAACGCCAATTAATCAATGGAGGGGCGACTTAAGAAATTTCGGAGGAAGAGGTCGATGAGAGAGGCCTTCGTTCTGCAGTGGACCTGTTGGGCTGTTGATGATTGATGATGATGATGATGATGATGGCGTGTCCCTGTTCTACTCATGCGCCATCACCTTGAGCTGTCACGGGGCGTCTAGACTCGGCTCTCAGTCTACCCGCTTCATATCCTAAACAAACTAAAATGTGCATTTTATTTAGTATGTCAAGCGGCATCTAAAAACAACAGCATTTTTTCGCCGAACAGTACGCCAGAAAAAAACATTGGTGCCCTTTTTTCAACTGTCTTTTAAAACCTAAACGCTTTCAGAAAGTACTCAACAAACACACCCAGTACGTAGCATTCGCGGTCACAAACTACCTCAGCCAAAAATTGCTGCTATAGGCCCATTAGGCAACTTCGAAACTTCCTCAAAAGATCTTCCTTTCTTTCCAGGTCTCCGAGTTCTTCGAGCGCTGAAATGACGTCATTAGAGTGATGTAGCGGCTATTGGCTGGCTTCCTTTCTGTTGGAGCAGTAAACACATTCGGAAGCCACTTCACAAAAATTGCCACAAAAACAAAGCAGGAACGGAAGCCGGAACTGCTGCGACACGCAGCAGCAACCACGCAGTGGGGCTCTGTGCTGGCGATGATTCTAGCTTCCACAATGTTTCTAAACGCAAAGAAAACAGTGAAAGGGTTTATCGGAAGTGTTACAGAGTCCCCTTAACCCGTTAGCTTTCGTTTTGCATAAAGGATACTTTCACATGGTAATATACTAGCATTAGCAACACTTTCCTGGGATCAGGGCATTCCTCAGAATTGTGGAATGAGTCTTCGGAAGAAATACTATTTAGCTTGGGCACTCTGTGCACTAAAAATAAATAAAGCCATTCCACTAAGTGTAAAAGCTGCCGGAATTACACAGCAGTGATTCGCCATAACGGGCTGTGACGCCATTATCCGCTCACGTTCACCACCCATCACGCTCTTCGCCGCCCTGTGTCATTCCTCTCCTGCGTAATCCACCAGAGGTTTGTTCAACGCATGTCAAATTTCCCGCTTTCGCCGGGCTCACGCGCCCCCTACCTGAAACTGCGCCAGCGGGAGTGCTATTCTTTTTGTGCTTCCTTTTCCTCCCGCCCCAGCCGGTATTGCCCAGCCACTTCTTTTCACTTACTATCGAAAAAACCAACCCAACGAGTGTTCCTAACTAAATGAACGCGAGCATTGGGGGGTAATTACGTAAATTTTGCTTCAAATGTAGCCGCAGTTTTCATTGCGCTAAAGAACGGGGAGATGTATGACAAGTGCCAGCGGTTCCAGAGTCTCGGGCGCTTATGAATATATAACCCGTTTGGCTTTCGAAACCCCTGGGTTACGGCGCGACAACAGCCGCTACGACGGAACGCCGTGTGGCTCTACTTGGGTCCAGCGAGCGAGCTACGACGACAAGGCAAGCCCCTAAAGTACTCTGCATTTAAAAGGAATGTAATAAAGCAGCGCAAAGTTTTAGTGCAGAAGTGATACTTGTTTGCTAGGTTTCCTGCCGGCTTAAAGTACTTGTATTTATGAATTTTGCACGAGCTTATAAATGGCCCGGAGGCAAATGTTTCGCCAAAGTGGTCTGCACCAGGTAAGCCTGATAAATTGGTTAAGGCGCCGGCGATCGCCCGAACGACGAGAAGAAAACGTGATGTTTTTTCATTATTATCTTCCTTTTACAGTGGTATCTTGTCTTGCGGAACAGAACCAGAAGTACGGCACACCGAATAGATAACTCTTAAAATGAACACCTCTGTAAAGGAGGTGTCGCGCTGCGGAAATAATACTTGCGGCTGTGCCTTCCAACCAGTTTTTTGCCAGGAGTAATGACTGCTATCACCTGTACCACCCGGTGGCTGTGACATTGTATTTTACATTCTGTTCCTTTATGTAAATTAGATAACTGTATGATGAGGAGGAGGAGGTAGCCTTTATTGTGGCAGGAAGACTCTACGTCAAATGGGGGAAGGAGGAGCAGAAGGGCGGGAGTTTGTAACTTGGGACATCTTAAGTGCGTACAGTTCGACCCAAAACAGGTGGGCTCTTAAAAAGGCTGGAGAGGCCGCGTCCGGTGAGGAGGGCAGGCTCACGACTTTCAACTGCTCGCGCTAGACCGTTTTTTAGAGAAAAATGTGCAATTAAAGCGAGCATGGAGGGTTCCAGTGTTCGAGGGTCGATGTAAAGAGAGGTTGTATTTGGAGGAGGCTTGAAGGTTCTGTAGCACGCGAACTTTGGCAG
The DNA here is from genome assembly GCF_048455015.1 of Haemaphysalis longicornis. Lineage (NCBI taxonomy): Eukaryota > Metazoa > Arthropoda > Arachnida > Ixodida > Ixodidae > Haemaphysalis > Haemaphysalis longicornis. Next base: position 136,380,178 of record NW_027526422.1, read on the forward strand.
TGCCAAATTAGGCGCTGGAGATTGGTGGGCGTGGGGGAGGCGCAGAAGGGACATCGAGGCGGTAGAGACGGGGTGTACCATTTGCGGAAGGTCTCGGGGGTAAGACTAGCATCGGCAAAATATTTGTTTATGAAAATTTCGGCTGACCTTGGGAGCGAGGGCACTGCGGATAAGAAGCCGGTTGGAGTCAGGGCCTTGAGGCGGTCTTTTTTTTTTCTTTTTGTAACGTAGAAGCTATATCGCTGGTGGTAATGTCTCAGTAGGTGGAGGAGCCAAGTCAGGTAGCAGCGGAGGACTAGAGGTTATACACTCCCGCGCAGCCGAATGGGCTGCCTGGTTCCCCGGTGATGACTCCTCGTGTCTAGGTGACCAGTTGATGCAAACATGAATGCCGCTAGATTTCAGGATGGAGATCTGATGAATGATTTTGTTGGCGATGGTATTGGTCGACGTGGGACATTTTAGAAGGCTTCGAAAGAGTCCGTCAGGATGCGTATCTGGGAAGGCACGCAAGAGTGAAAGTCAAACATGAAGTAGTCCATGACTTGAATGATAGCATGGAGTTCCGCTTCGAGGATGGTAGCACATGGAATATTAAGGGATCGTTTGCCTTGGATGGAAGGGAGGTCAGGTGAATCCCATGCGGTGCCAACTAGCGGAGGAGAAATGCTCGAGTCGTTGTAAATGTCGATTTCGTGGGGGAGTTTACTGTTTCGGAGAGTGTTGATGCGGGCAGCGCGGACGGGGCGGGTGTTACAAGGGACGGGATGGGTGGTTGTAGAGTCAGTGACAGAAGTGGGCTCCACGGAGCGAGAGGCGATGGGATGTCGGGGGGTTCTGGTGGCTTGAGATTGTCCCAGGCGACGATAGAGACACCCTGATGAGTTAATGCGCTGCAAAAACAAAAAACACTTATCAATAGCGGTAAGGCTGCCAGGGTCAAGGTTCTTATACCGTATCTGACTCGCTTGTCGGTACTTCTTCCTAATCCGCCGTTTTGCTTCGCTGGTCAGTTATATTGGATCTTAGGCAGAAGGTGGCGCCGTCGGTGTCTGAATATTCCAACGGCGGTTTTTTTCTTCTTGAAAATCTATGCGGATTACTTTCTTACTTCCGCCTTTTTATCGGTTCACAAATGACGGCGGAGACCTTAAGGACTTTCTCCGCCTAAACGAAATTGTGAACGGTAAAGAGATCAGCAGTTCGACCTTCAGAAACCGACAGACAGTATGGCGAGTAGCATTTTTCAATAGCTTGAGACCTACGGGAATATCATGAACTCATTGAAAGCATATTGCTTGCTGCAGCTATCGTGGCGCAAAACACACTTAAAAGAGAAGTCTCTGCATTTGTCCTAATATTTAAAAAAAGGACTTTATCGGAGAAAAAAAAAGCTTCTTGACCCAGGCTATTTTGAAGGCCTGGAGAGAATAAATTGTCAAGCCGGTTAAGAAATTTAGGATAAGTACCCACCCTGCCAACAAATATTTACTTGCATTGGAGCGCAGAAGAATGCTTTGGGAAAGACAAAAAACCACGGAAAATGACTGGGATAGTTGTAGAAAACAAGCACATCAAAGCGGTGTTTTTATTCAGGTGTTACCCTGCATCTCAGAGCAGTGACTTCTTTGTCCTACAATAAATTCTCTTGTTATTGTTACCCCACACAATGAGGGGCTAATGTTCTCTCCTTAAGGCTACACAAAACAGAAAATGTTCCTCTTGCGAGATATGAGCTGATTGACGCAGATCCGTACTTTTGTTGTCCTCGCTCTCGCTGCTACCGCCTTTGCTGGCTGTCCCGGCTTCAGTGGCTACGGGCTCGGCTATGGCCTCGGAGTGTCTCACACCGGCCTCGGAGTGTCTCGCTTGGGTCTGGCCCACGATGTCGGCTATTCTGTTCTTGGCATCGGCTACAGACCCAGGCAGCACAGGACTGTTCGGCCTAAAACAGGCCGGTGTACTTTGGCCGGTGATTTTCTGTCCGGCCGTTTTCCGGCAGCCATGTTCGGCCCATGTCCAAATGTGGGCCTTTTGGCCGTATACGGCCGTACTTCCATGGCTGTCCAACGGCCAGTATCCGTCGGCCAGTCGACCGGCTTACGGACATACGGCCTGATTCCAGCCGTAGGGCTCCGGCCATTCCAAAGCTACCCGTGTACGGCCGAAGTACGGCCGCCGGAGGACAGCCGAGATGCGGTCGTCGGACTCCGGCCGGACTAAAGCTACCGGAAATACGGCCGTGCTACGGGCATTGGAGTTCAGCCACAGTACGTTAACTGTACTGAGGCCGGTCACTGCATGTCGCGCAAGCAGATGACTCATTCGCGCAGTGCAGAAGGAGCACAAACCCAGCATTTTGGGTCCAATGCAGCCACATCAAAGTGAGCTCGCGCGCAACCACCAGCCGTCAAGCTTTCAGCGCAGCCTTGCATAATTACCAGCCTCAGTTGACAGGAAAATTCATTTATTAAACAGTGCTCACAAATTGTCGTTCCTTTAATTGCTGTGCCCCTTTTACTGCCGAACACAGAAAATATTCAGTTCTTTGTAGAGTTTGAATAGATGTATTGTCCAGGTCCTGATATCCTCTGTGGGCGGCTTACCTGTAATAAACGGGGAAAGAGGGGGGGGGGGGGGCGGAGGGCGCATACTTTAGTGGGTTGAATTTCAGAGAGATAAATTGCGCCGCTTTTAGACAATTTCTTTTAGGGCAATATTCCGGAACACTTTCATGCTATGACTACGTAAACTATTTTTATAACAGTCGCTTGACCAATTTTGCTCTATATAAAACCGGCGTGAATGCCTTTACGAAGCGTTTTGGTTCTCAACAAAACACTCAGGAGCATTTAATATAACTCCTTCACAAAAAAGTATGTCCAGTTTTTGCCCAAAGACATTTTCTACTCGATCACTTTTCTGATGATCTTGCGCAGGGCTGATCCTAAGAAGGAGCGAACAGGTACTTTCATTTTCAATCTATTTTAATGTTGTTTTCATGAGTATACGTCCACACCACTTAATAGTCCAAAAGAACTTAATTTTCTTCTTATGTCATACTACGTTCAAAAAATTCCAGACGCGTTGCGAATGACGCTCTGCTTCAGGTGGCTGCAGTTGTATCCCTCTGTGTTCACGCAACGAAAGGAGTAAAATTACAGTTACATAATTTGTTTCAAACCAATAACATAGCAATGGTAGCATGCATACAGGAAACCTTGCATACTGCAACGAATAGGGCAATAAATATTTTATTGGTCAAGGTTGAATGCGTAGGGTTCTCAACCCGTCGGAGGCAAACTTGCGCGTCTGGAAGTTTATTTATTTATTTATTTATTTATTTATTTATTTATTTTTATTCATTTATTTATTCATTGTTTTTTAATTTATTTATTTATTTATTTATTTATTTATTTATTTATTTATTTATTTATTTATTTATTTATTTATTTATTTATTTATTTGATGCCTGCTTGCCTTTGCATGCATTACAGAAGGGAGATACATAACACTAAGCATTAAATATGAGACAAAATAACAAAATGTTTCTACAAAGCGCGCTGAAAATCGTCAATATAAACACTTAATGCAATCATACGTGGAAGATAATTACACTGCAGTATTGATGTAAAATAAAATGAATCGCGCAAGGCGTCACCTTTAAAGGAAAGTTAATAATTTGCTTTAAGCTAGCGGTCGCACTTTGCGATATGTAGAATGGCGCTTGGACATACTTCTCCCCTTCTACTGCAGTTTTCGAATGATAGAATATTACGAAAAAAGTTCAACCTGTGGTTTCGTCTGTGATCTTTCACGTCCTGCCATTTCAGTTTGCTTTTACTTTCTCTCATACTAAGTTGAGCGTGCCAATTACCTAATACGAATCGCACTGACATATTCTGTATGTTTTCGAGCGTATCAACCAGCTCTTTGGTGTAGGGATCCACGAAAACACATGCGTACTCCAAGATTGAGCGCACATGAGTGAAATACGGTTGTTCTTTTAGTTAGATGGCGGTTCACTGAAATTTCGTCTCAGAAAGCCAAAAACATATGCAGCCGTCACTTTCTGCCTATTTAACCTCTAACTACTCCTTAAATAAACTCCTACGTATTTATATTCCTCGGCCGTTGTCACAGCAGCATAATTAACGGTATACGTATTCAATTCGAATGAAGGTTTTCTTGTAAAGGTGCCGTTAACATACTGTTTAACATCCAAAAACTTTTCTGAATCAGCACACCAGGATGTTATTAAATTCGAATAAAGCTGCAGGTATACGGAATCACTTTCATTCGCTATAGTCCGGTAAACTACACAGTACTTTTGAACAAAGCTATAAGGCCAATAGTAATAACAATGCAAAAACCGATTCATTCAGTTCATAGGATGAAATGTACTTCGCAGAAGGTGACATGGAACACCATCATTTGCTTTTTTGCAGTCCAAGAATATTTAAGCTTATGTATTGCAAAAGCCAAATAGTGCGTGAACTCAACAATCTGCGTTGAGCAAGGAAATCCTGACAAAATCCGTGTTTGCAAGGATGCTGGCGATTATGTTTAACCAAATGAGTCTTATCCCAAGAGTAGCTAAGCTCACCTTCAAACAACGGAACGAAATTAACAGCTAGGCTTAGTCAGTGACAAGGCTCTTTTGTTATCGCAAATTTAAAATAACTTTTTTTTTCTAAATAGGCAGTCGTAAAATCCCATGAAGTAACATAGTGCAGGGCATGAAGTTGATCCTACCAATGCACGAGCGAGTCTCTTCTACGTTTATCACCAACAACATAGTGCAACATTGCTTGTCGCAGTTTAATTGTAAGCAGAATAACTTGCGCTTTTGCTCGCACTTGCCTTTCTTTGGTGGGGAGTCCTTGACATGGTGGCGGTTTAGCTCCTGCGTGGTGGCCGCTTGCTCGACGCCCTTGAAGGCCAGTTATTCTGGTGAACCGTCTCCATCTCGGATCGGACATCTCTGCCGGGTCGATGTCTCCAATGCTCTCCATTTCTTGAGGGGGCGAATAGCCTCGAGCTGATGCGTCGACGAAGCCGGCGGCAGAGGCGTGGTAGCGGCGATGACTGGCGAGGCTTAGCTCACCCGTCGGTGTGGCACAGTCTTCTTGTGGCAAAATATGACATTTCGATGGCCTAAAAGGTTCCCTGCTAATGTCCAGTGAGTCCTTGCACCTGGCCCGTTCACCGAGAACACTCATTACTGTTTGACAAACGATGTTCGTTCATTTAAAACGTAGAAACACGGAGCGGATGAAAAACGCGTCCCCGTCGTTCGGCTCCCTAACGGCTTTTTCTCCGCCCAGGAAAAAAAACGGTCCGTCTCCTTCCAAACACGTCTGTGCATGAATTCTCGGCGCCCAACGCGTGCCGTTGTTCGGCTGTATGCCGTTTGCCGAAAAAATGACGTATAACCAGATACCTTACGTAGGCCGGTCTCCTCTTGAACACCGGTTGCCAAATATTCTGTGGCCATTCGCTTGCCGTAATTCGGCCGAGGACAGCTAACCGAATGAAACACGTATATTCTGGGGCCGTACGTCGGCCGGTATCCTTCATAACACTGGTTGCCGAATATTCTACCGCCGGACGCGCGGTTCACCGTTGAAACAACGAATGCACGGCAGCCGCGCTCCGGCCGGTCTCCTTTCGATCACCAACTGCCGCAAGAATACGCATATTCTGTGGCCGGTCGCTTGCCGTGCTTCGGCCGATTACCGCTTCCCGAAAAAAAAACGGATGCCCTAAGGCCGTACTTCGGCCGTTCTCTTTCTCAACATCGGCAGCCGTAAGAGAACTGAATATCTGGCAGCCGGTTAGCTGCCGTTGTGCGTCCGTACACGGGCGGACGGAAAAATACCGAAGTGCTGGTTGCCGAATGCTGGCCGTTCAACGCATGATCAGTGGCTGCCAGAACCTGGATGCTGGCCGGACATGCCAGAAAGCGGCCATAGACGGGCCGGTCTTGGGGCACACTTTCTGTGCCGCCTGGGGATACTCTCCAATCGCCAGATACGCCGTCAATGCCCCAGCTGCTGCCACGACAGTGTCAACCTACCACGCTCCTCCCGCTGTGACCGCAGTCCACCCCGCCCCAGCAAAGGCCACTGTTGCTCACGCTGCCCCAAATACGCTGTTGCCCCATCTGTGGTACGGGTTCCACCTACCGCGAAGCTCCCGTTGTGAGCAGCGTCGTCCCTACTACTCCAGTCGTTGCTGCTATCACAGCTGTCACTCCCATTGCCACTTACCACGCCGGCTCAGTGGCAACCGCGGTCGCTGCTGCAGTCGCTACCTAAACCGCTGCCCCGGCCGTCGCTACAGTGCCCGCCGCCCCAGCTGTTGCCACCACCACCGTCCATCACGCCCCAGTCGCCACCTACGCCACTGCCCCAGCTGTAGCTGCTGTCCACCACGCCCCAGTTGTGGCTACTGTCGCCCACGCTGCCCCCGCCGTCGCCTCATTCGGCGTCGCTCACGCTGCTCCCTTCTACGGCTTCGGTGCTGGCAGCCTGGGTTATGGTGTAGGACACTGCGTGCTTCGGTTACGGTCTAGGCTCTAATGGCCTAAACAATGGCTACGGCCTAGGCTCTCCCTTCTACTACGTACGTCACGCTGTTTGCAAGACGAAGTGTGAGTACAACATGAATGTCTCTTCATATACTTGCCTCTTTACAAACAGATACTTTTTGTCAGGCCACCGGTACGTCAATATTCCTGATGAGATTCTGAGAGGGCGGTACTGCAGATATCCCTAATGTCTGTGCGCTTTCAATAAAAGCTGCTGATCACCGGACTTTCTTGTTCTCGATAACAATTTTTTTATTGTTTATAAACAATGTCACCGGTAACATCCAGGAATTGCGGTTACAAATGGTTACGTTAAAATATTATAAGGGACCGTCGAGATACGGTCATTGGCCCTCGAATGCTTGAATACCTACTGTTGGAGGAATAGCATTATGAAGTGAGGATGAAACCTCTGGCCTTACGGCTTTGCGACAGTTGATTTTAACAGCAATCGTATGGAGCACCCTAAACGTTTAGCGTTGCCAGGCCTTTTTACGGTTTTCTCATTACCATACAGGAGCAGCCTCTTGCTTGTGATTCTGATAGCCTGCAAAACATTTTGTGAAGGTGGCAACACAAGAGGTGGATTCTCAAAGCTATGGAGGCGAAAAGCAAAAACGCCCGTGTGTACGAGATTTCGGCGCACGTTAAAGATCCCCAGGTGGTCAAAATTAATCCGGAGCCCTCCACTACGGTGCGCCTCATCACCTGCGTTGCGTCGGCGCGTTAAATCCTACAATCAATCAATTCTCAAAGCTGCACGACATGTATTCTACCTACAAGCCGCACTTGCAATTCTTGCATGCATACACAATTTCTGTACGCTCTTTCTCGTTGAGCGAATGAAATTATGCGTTCTGAAACATTAGTTACAAATTCTACATCTTTGTTTTTGCCTTTTCAGAAATACGTTCATCAGCACCCGCAACGCTCACGAACAAACCGTTTGAAAACATCTATTCCAGCAGCGAATGTTCCCATTTTGCCTCGCGGCGACGCCAGAAATATGCGAAAATAAAATTGTGCATATTGTCGACCTTTATGCTGCTTTATTTTATTATATCTAGGAGACTGCAGTTGCGGATCCTTAAATTCGCGGGCGTGCAGTTGTCAGTAGAGGACGTCTCACCTTCGCTATTCATGCCTCAATTTCCCTAACTTCATTGGGCGTTGTTAACGCCAGACAAGAGCGATAAATTCAAGCCGCCTGGTATTTTTCTGGTTGTTCAGGTGTGCCTGCTGCACAAGGGTAAGGACAGCTATGAGAAGCTTAAACTGGTAACAGAATATTAGATTTTTTCTCTATTCCAGTAGAGCAGGGCAATGCTTAGGTTGTGACTAAAATAGGAGAACCGACGATTGTCTAGCCGGTAGTGACCTTTGAACTTGGTAAAACACAGCAAGAACACGTCACAGACAAAATGGAAGGAAGACACACCTTAGCTCTGACTATATAAATTTATTTTATTGTAACCTACATCCACACCTATACGTTAAAACTTTGCAACCATATGAAGCTGCATCCCAATGACCAGAAATGCACCCATTCCCATTTTCAAACCCTGCCTGCAAACTAGGACGTCCACAGCCGAAATATTTACTCGCCCTCGAACGGGGTTTCAAACAAATCAAAAGATAACAGCTAGTATGTGTGTATTACGCATAATTGGGATGCATGGAAACCGGGGTGCTAGAATGTAAATGTTAAAGTATGCCTGCATGTTCCAGTAAGATTTCGTTGCGAGTCAGGACTGAGGAGTATCTCCATTATGCTGGTCCGTTTTGTTGTTCGGCAGTATTTCTAGGTAGCCGATAAAGTAACATATGTCATTAGACCGGTCCTCATAAAGAACATTTCATGGGAGTGAATACGTAGTCTCAAATTCGGCTTACTGAAGAATACATTTTGTGTACATGCAATGCCCAAACAACACACAGAATGAGGGTAAAAAGTGAAGGATTACCCGCTCTATTATTTCAACAAGGGCGCAGTTCGGCAAGTTTTTTTCTTTCATAAGAATGTTGCAGAATGACCCCGACTACATGCATAGAATTCCCAAATTCAAATGCATTAGGGTGGTTAACTTCGTTGGAGAAAACACCGGTAGAACAATTGGATATAAACGGGGTACCGGGACCCGCACCACTACATAGCAGGCTTGCGTACATTCTAGAGATAGTACTCAATGACGCCCGCGTGTGACAATATAACAATGGCAATAATAGATATGGACTCACCCGTACATCACTTTGTCGGCGTTGGAACGCACCACATATGCAAGCAAAAACCAGTAAAATACCTCAACGGTTCTGCGTTATTACCAACCAATCCCGTGAGAAAGGCTTTTGTTTTAGTTTTTTTTTGCATATAGAGCATATGCTGCAGCGCCGTTACTCATCTTACCACGTCGATGTGCGCTGTGTCCGCAATCGTGGGCTCGGTAAGGTTATTGTGAATGTAAGCTTCAGTGCCGTGTGAAGCCATGAATAAATTGAAAATGAAAAGAATACTAGAGGATATCTACAATGGGTCCACAGCTACTATCATCCTCCATAAGGAGAGCAGTAAAATACCAATAAGGAAGGATGTCAGACAAGGAGACACAATCTCTCCAATGTTATTCACAGCATGTTTACAAGAAGTATTCAGAACATTTGATTGGAAACAGGTGGGAGTAAGGGTGAATGGAGAATACTTCACTAACCTCAGATTTGCTGATGACATTGCCTTTTTAAGTAACTCGGACGATGAATCGCAAAGCGTGATTACCGCACTGGACAAGCAGAGTAAAATCGTGGGCCTGGAAATTATTATGCAGAAAACTAAAGTAATGATCAATAACCTTGGGAGAGCACAGCGGTTTGAGATACGTGGCGAGGCAGTGTAAATGGTAAGCGAATATATCTACTCAGGCTAAGTAGTGATCCCGGATCCCAACCATGAGGCAGAGATCATTAGAGGGATAAGAGTGGGGTGGAGTGCATTCGGCCGCATCCTCAGATAATGAATGGCAGCCTACCATTGTCCCTGAAGAAGAAAAGGTAAGACAGCTGCATCTTACCGGTACACACCTACGTGGCAGAAATTGGGAGGCTCACTATATAAAAGGGTTGAACTTAAATTGAGGACTACTCAGCGACTAATGGAGCGGAAGATGATAGGTGTAACACTAAGGGACAAGAAGAGAGTTTAGCGGGTCAGGGAACAAACTCGTGTTAAGGACATATGAGTATAATTTAGGAAGAAAAAATGGGTGTGGGCAGGGCATGTAAATCGAAGGCAAGATAACCGTTGGTCATTAAGGTCAACAGAGTGGATTCCAAGACAAGGCGAGTGTGGCAGAAGGCGGCAGAAAGTTAGACAGGCAGATTAGATCAAGAATTTGCATGGGTAAATCGGCCGCAGTTAGCACAGGACGTAGAGAATTGGAGATCTATGGGAGAGGCCTTTGCCCTGCAGTGGGCGTAGATAGGCTGCTGCTGCTGGAGTTTATGATGATAATGATTATGATGAAATGTAAATGGCGTCTTCTGAATAGCTGTCCATTCATTCAGAGTCGCCCATACAACTACGCGGCTGATCACGTGCGTATCCGGAAGGAGGAAGGGGGTTCGTTTTCAGAACACCTCTCGAAGGTTTCTGAAGGGGGCATTCCCCCATGTGTTCATTCAGCATTTCTGCATATTATATAGAAAATTGAAATTGGAAAGTTTCACAAATAAATAGAATAAAATTACGTGGGCAGTCTTCCCTTTTAGATTTTCTTCTGCCGGCGGCATATACCAACCCCAGAAAATTATTTCTCACTACGCCACTGCGCTGATACTTCTCGTTACCTTCTATCTGTGAGGTAGATTCTATGCAGCGACATAAGAGCAAGGTGATGCCGATGAAGCCAAAGGGGCGGGGGCAGTAATCGTGTAATACAGTACAAACGCTGGCAGTATCATATGTGTTGAGTGACAGCACCTAGTCATTAGGGTCATTAGCTGCCTTTGAAATACCGAGAACAATACTTTTTGTGAGGCAGCAGCACACACTAACGTCGTCATGGCTCACTTTCACAGGATTCTCACAGACCGGTTAAACGGCACAAGCGTCATGCAATTCTTTCGATACGTCGATGACTTCATGGCGTGGCTGGAGAGTAGCGAGGAAGCCTTCTCTGTGTGTGTGGCCAGTACACTGGGGATTTTTAAGGAATGCCTTAGCCCTCTCAAGGTCACTCACGAGGTGCCTCAACGGGACAGTCTGAAGTTTTTGTATCAGTGCTTGAAATTATCTTTTTCGAATGTATGTCAGGTGAACGAACCCCGTTGCCAGAAACCGTTATTGCCATTTACGTCCGCGCGCACTAAACTCGTGAAGCACGTGTCTCATGAAAGCAATGAAGAAATCTTGCAAGCATCTTATGAACTCTAGTTTTGACATTCAACTCTGTCGCCTTACATCAGCAGAATATCCTGAGAGCATGATTGTAGCTGTGGCCAACTCGATTCGTATGGAGGCGAAGACGACGCAGGCAGATCCACAAGCGGTGACCAAAGAGGACAAAAATGTAGCCGTCATCCCGTATATGCATCGCAATTCGCACAACCTAGAAAGGATTGGTGGAAGGGCCGGAGTGAAAGCTTTCACGTCGGCCGCTGATAAACTGTCTAAATTCTAGAAGCAAATGTGCCCTCTGAGGAGAGAGTAAAATACAAATTCCTCGTTAATCACCAAAACCTGTATGTGCGTTGCGCGGAAGGCGTGGTATATAAGTTGCCCCTCACTTGTAAAAAACATACGTTGGCCAGACGGGGCGGTGTCGCAACACTCGTCTACAGAACATTGCAACAAGGTACTGAAAAGCAAACATCGAAATTTGGGTATTAATTGCCAAGAGTGCGACACGTAGGAGCCGATGTATAATGCGTGCTCCCTCATATTTTGAGAAGCTGATCAGGGCACGCGAGATTTCTGAGGCCGCGGCGATGCAGCAGTTAGGTGACTCTCAGTACGACGGCGATATCGTTGAGCCCGAAATAGCTGGACTTCTTGGATAAACATTTATCGCACGTGCGTGCATGACGGGTGCGTGAAGGGCTCTGCAGTGAAATGAAAAACTTCGTAGTCGTTTGAGCATGTTCTTCTTTTCTATTTATAGTTCCCGTGGTTATTAAAATTTCGTTGTGAGTAGCGGTGCTCTTTGTCTCCCTCGACTTGTGTTTTTTTTTTGCTGCACTTAACGGGGTTATAATCGAAGAGACTGCCTGCGGCGACTTTGTGGCTAAGGAATTGTGGTGCTGTGCGGAAGCACGCGAGTTCGAATCCGGTCGTATTGACTGCTGTTCAGGCGGAAACAAAAAGTGCAAACACCCGTGTGTCGTGATTTCGGTACAGGAGAACAATTCGTATAGGTGGTTAAGTTAGTCCGGATCACTTCACTACGGTGCGCCTGCCAGCCGAGCTGTAGCCTCGGTGCATTAAACACCGAAAATTAACAGTTGGAACAGAGGTATACCAAACAATTTCGTACTTTGCGAGGACACGTACAAGAAATTTCGATTTTTAAAAAAATCTTCAATTTCTTTTAGGGACATGGTGTCACTGTAAATATAAAACACGGCGTTCAATTAATGATGGTTTGGTAATGTGGCAAGAACAAATATCGGCTTGGAAGAAATCTCTGCACTCCACTGTTACGTACCGGAGCCATTTTCAATAGCTCTAATTGGCGCGCACCCCTCAGCTTAGCTACCATTTCTAGAACCTTGGTGTAGTCAGTGAATGGGAATAATGTCCGCAGTTGACACAGCCCGGCAATTTGCCAAATTTGAGATACGAAGACAAATGGACCAATCCCTTGGAGAGCATTAATGATAAACAGTATTTCGGTGGCGTTAGCGTTATTCTATTCACAAAACAAAAGGTAACAGAAAATTATTATCTGCAAGCTAAATGTTTCAAACATTGATAACTTTTGTAATAATTGTGAGGTTGTTTTAGCCTAACATCAAAATTTTTTAGAAGCAGCTTGTGTAAACAATGCACGCCCATTGACGAACACGCACGTGACAATCGCGCACTCTACGAATAATAAGCATTCCGTACTTTCCATGCTGCAGAAAGTTGTGCAAATATTAGAGGAGCGAATATATCTGCCATCCATAGAGCAGAAATTCAAACTCCGTTTCTTTCTCAATAAACACCTCCCGTGGTTTTTGTTGCCGGCTATGTCTGAATATTAGAATTTCCACTAACTCCTTATTCTGTGTCGTGTGCCGCTACAACGTGAAATTTGGAAATTCGAAACAAATGCTTTCTCACAAAACAGTCTGGTCACTCATCCTAAAACTGGTGCAGTAATTATTAATTCGTAGAAGAAACGTGCCACAATGTGAGTATCATTTACAGAGCCTTGTTGGGACAACAAATGTATTGCGAATATGTCGAGGGCGCTTTACCCCCAGAAAACAAAATGACACAAAGAGGACTCCACTCTTCAGACGTTAATTGCACGTTGTATTGCACAATTTACATTATATGCGCTAATTTTATTCGAGGTGATCTGTAGAAAACTTTTGGGGGGAGCTTTGCCTATTTGCGCGAGAGTCAAAATCTGTGACGGTATATGGAACATCGAGATCTCTTCGGTAATCGGTTTCACCCTTCAATGCCAAGTTTTGTTTTGCTTTGTTCTGACTCTTTGCCAGTTCGTTCTCGCATTTTTGCTTCATTGAAAATTTTCTACGGCTATTGCCCTTGAATGATCTGCGGATAGGGAAATATTTTATTGGGTATCACGTTATCCACTGAAGGGTTTGAATAAGGACACTTCAACGAGGAAATATTCAGCAAAATAAATTTCTGCTAATTAAAAGGTCCATGTGCCTGGAAAACGATCAATTTTATATTCGTTAAAACATCCCAGAACACAAACAGGCAACTGGAAGCTAAAGTGTCCATAGCGGATTCACTCCCAGTCTTTGGTCTCACTTTACTTGCCTCGGATGGGTTCGGTAACGATGCTACGTGAATGAAGGTGCATGAGCTCCATCTGTCGTCTGATAATTACATCACAAGCCCTCTATGTTCGTGTTACGCCACTGCAATAGATGGCGCCATGTGTCCGCAGTTTGTTTTAGGCAAGTTGTTTCGTAAGTTGCAGAACTTGACTTAAAGACAGAACAGGAGCATTCCCCGAAGTAACCGCGGCGCTGCCAGTGGGGGGTCTCCCAAGTCACGCACGCTCAATAGAAAGGAGGTGCCCAAGTTATCTCGGAAGCGGCAGTGAAAGCGCAACGAGGCTGACTCTCTTTTCGTTGAGCTTCGTATTTTCTTCGTGCTGCCGCATGCAGCAGTACATTTCTGCTGCCCCTTTTCGCCACATTTTTAATAAATAAGGCCTCTAAATTAAATAATCAAATTTGTGACAGCAAAAATTCCTTGAAACAGTACAAAAATTTTTTAAATTCATAGTATGATGTTTTGTAGCATCAAATTTCCGGGGCTTAGCTCCGAATACAATTATGCAATTATCTCTATATCCCTCTCATGGACGCTTGTTACAATGTTGCTGTCGACCATCCTGCCGCTTTTTCAACTGGCCGTTATGGCATCGATGAGTCAACGGTGAAAAATAGCGAAGATAATGTATTTGTCGGGGATATTCCAGTGCCAAGATATCGGTTTACGTTTGAAAACTGAATTGCAGGTAAAGCTACCTTTGGTTCGTGTTTTGCGTCGCCTTCCTCTTTACTTCTACAATGACGCTGAGTGCGCGACGATTGCAACACAACACCTTCTGTCACAAAAGACGTGGTCGCAATCCTTTTATTAAAAATGAATCATCATGTATGTTTTTGGTCTTGGTTCTTATGCGGTGTTCAGTTCAGTTCAGTTTGTTCCCAGAAGCATCTGGACGACTTCCTGGCTAAAAGCTGCTCGAGCAGCTTGACAAAGGCGCAGGAAGCCAGAAAGGGCGCCGATGCCACGATGTCTATGTTCTTCGTGCGTCCCTTCCCCATTGCAGCCGTCCCAACTTAACCAGCTTGATAAAAAAACAACATATTTCAGGTATTTGGGGCGCGGAGTATAGTCAGTGAAAAGAAGCTGCACTGGAAGTCATAGATAACTTAAATTGCGCTAGCCAAAAAGTGTGAGGGTTACCCGTGACTATAGACAGGTTGATCAGTCGGGCACATGTCAAGTGCAGTTCACACACCAACGTTTTACGTCAGGAACAATATAACAGTTCCAACTCTGAGCTGCTTTTCACCGTTGCCACCGCATACAAGCCACGTTGTAACGAGAATTTGCGTAGTTAAGAAAGAAAAATTATGCCCACCTCCCCTCGCGGGAACCCTGGTGTGATGCGACGCTGAGGGGGGTTCAAGCGCAAACGGAGAGCAACCGTCAACCGAAAGGCCGCCGGAGAGCAGCACACCGGTTATATGCGCAGTGCGCCCGAAGGAGAGGAGACCACGGAGAGAGAGTGCCGCGGCTATGACGCAACACAATCCAACACAATCCAACACAATCCACTTTAATCCAATAATCCAATCCAAATCCAATCCAATTCAAGCCGAGCCAATTCAATCGAATCCAATCCAATGCCCCTCGCGAGAGAGTGTTCGCTATCGGAGAGGAGAGGGGGAGAGTGGCTGCAGACAACAACAACAGACGCACGCGGACAACAGCAACGGACGCACGCTGACAACATCAACGGACGCACGCAGGAAGGACAGGGCCGCCGACAAGAGATGCTCTCAGCGTCGCATCTAAAATCTGAGCGGATTCTGAATATGCTCAATGTTTTGGAAGTGGCTTCTTTTGCAACCACATTTACAGCTGAAAGTGAAGGTGTGTGAGATGGAATTTTTGCTGTGGCTTGTGCGATGCTTCAGAAAGTAATTAATGTTCCTTTCTTCTTCTAGCCGGCTGAAGACGCCGGCTGCTCTACCTCAGAGTAACGCCTTTAGGAACTTCTTTCAGTGAAATTTCATTTTATGGTAAAGATCTTCTACGCTGCCTTTGTTTGGAGCCTTATGACTGCGGCAACAAACAGATTGTGAAGCTACGTCGTTCCGACGTCAAAACACAGCAATGGAAATTTATTTTTTATCTGCATTGCAGTACTTTTTACTTGTGGTGCTCCTGACAACCATATGGAGGACGACGCTGTCGATCTATTCAAAAAAAAAAGTACAGCGCTTAAAGGGACACTGAAGTGAATTTGTCAAGCTCACGTTTTTGCTTGCACTGTGTAGACTGGCTCAAATTAGCACACTTCTCATCGTTTTTATGATTGACAAATCGGTAATTATTTTACAAAGCGCGAAAGAAGAAAAACTACCATGCGCGGTTTGCGGCAGCCGCACCAACTAAAGCTGTGACGTTAGGAGGAGCGGGCACCGTGATTGGACGATGCCCAAGGTGAGCAATCACACAAGTTTCGGTTTCGGTTTTGGTTCTGTAAAACACAACCGGTGACGTTGTTGGATGGGCATTCTCAATGACTAAGTAATCATCGTACCGCGCTTCTGCCATGTTGTCAGCTGTAAAAATGCATAAAGATAAGCCTCCTAGGACGGCTTGGAATCGTAGCATTCACTAGCCGAAACCTACGCAGTGCATGAACGCCCTCCGCGTACCCGTAGACGCCCAAATGTCATGCGCTTTTCCCCCATAATTGGAGCTTGCCTCCCTCATGCCTGTATCTTAAAAAGCGTGTTCGCACCAAGCCAAGGGTCTGTTCATTCTGGCCTGTGCCCACTGCCTGCAAGCAGTCGGTGCTTATGGCAACAGCACGCCAACGAGAACTCGCTAGCGCGCCATGCATGTGCCAGCCTGCGCGCGTTTTGTGAACTAGTTCGTGTAGCCATGAACGTTGCGGCCCAAAAAAAGGTGAACTCAATATAGAAAACATCGGCGGAAAACAAAAAAGTTAACTTACAAAAAAAAAGCACGTACCCGCGGGGATTCGAACTCGTGACTTGCAAAACATCTGCGGTGACATACCCAGCGCCCCAGACTACTGAGCCACGGAGCGGGACGCGAAGGTCTTGCTAATATAGGGTATATATTGTACAACCGGTTTACACTTTTATTTAGTTTTGGCATTTTAAGCAGCTTAGGTGACTATTTGTTGTACTGCGATCGTGCAGTAAGCGTCGCCCGAGTTTCCACAGTAGCTCACGTCTAGCAATTGCATTTCGTAGACGGAAAAGCGTTCGCAGATGCGTAGTCGTGCTGCTGACCGCTGTGCTTGTTCGCCCAGCGCAAAAAAGTGCTTCCCGCGCCCTAGTTTTACGCTGTACGGTAAAAATATCAGTTGATTTTATTTCCTTAGTACCTATATTGACTTCGCTGACTCTTCTCCCGCCTTCAAGAGGCCTTATATTTTCCTACTGGCGTACCAGTCAGTGAAGCGTCGCATGTGCGCTTGTGCAGCACGTGTGTGAAGCGAACTTGACTTGGAGCTAGATACAGTGTACAAACAAACCAAGTAAAGAAAGGCACATTCTTACATTCACAAACGTGTCCTAGCTTCGTTTCAACTAAGCGAACGAATTGCGACCAAGCAATTTTTTTTTAACCTTGATTGCGACGACCCGCCGGCGGCCGGCGGACGAAACGCTGGGCCGACTGACTCTGTCGGCCGGGGAGCCGTGCAGTAGCGCAGCCGTGGCGCAGCCAATTGCCAGCTCATCCCCTCCTGACGTCACACGAAAACGCCACAGAAAATGGGCGAGCGTAAAGAGAGGAGGACAGCATTTTCGAATTAGTTTTTCTACTAAATAAAATCGCGTAAACGCGCCCAGAGTGGTCTAAACATGGCCTGGGGACTCCGGACTACAATTTGCGCTAGTAATCCCGCAATGTTTACATATCACTTCAGTGTCCCTTTAAGCAGATTCACGCTTAAGCTGTTCATTTTGTGGAATTGTGAATAAAATCATGCCGCCGAGGCTTTCAGTCTTTTTACTCATAGGTACTAGCGAAAAACACCGTGCACACAATACTCCTGAAAGGCAACGGGTTTACAGCTGAATTGGGCACTTTTAAACAACGATCTGAGGTACTGCTACTACGTTGTCTTGATGTATTTAATTATGCGAAATTAGACCCGGTTGAGCGAATCACGCCGCGCAGTCGGCGTCTCTTCCCTCTCGTTTGACTGAACACCACCTAAGGGAGTCATTTTGTGCTGCATTGTTCGTTTCACACTTAAGCGTCCAATACCCTCTTACAGCCTGCCTGCTGCGCCATGACGTTATGACGCGGGCTCGCAGTAAAATGGCAAGACCTGCTGGTAGTTTCACTACCACTGCGCTTCTTTTTCGAAGATACTTATTTACGTAATTTTTTTATGTATTCACTGATGTCTATTATTCTGTATGCGTTTATGCCATTATTTATATCTCAAGCAACCCGCCTTGAGGCCCTATATAATGTGTGGGTACAAATACATAGTATCACAATTATAGTTATCGACCCCTAAAATGCAACAAAGGGATGGTAAAGGCTGTTCGGATTCAGCACCGAGCATATGCAGAAATTAAACGATTGTGGAAATAAAATGATGTGGGCATGTTCAGGATGTAGTGGATTAGAATCGGTGCACGGTGCTAAAAATGTGGTGTATGGTTGTCTCTGGCAAATTTGTATAGGTTAAGAACGAACGAAACTTGTGGTAAAGACAAATTCCCGCTGTCCTGCTGCCCGAAACATAACTACATAGAAATGTGATGTTGACTTTTATGGCTGGGCGAAACTACCCAGAAAGCGATAATTTTGTTGCAGTACTCTGGACAGATTGAGAACAGAAATGATGTGAGTGGGTGACGAGTAAAAATGGCATTAGCATATATCTTCATGCTTGAGTGAAAAGACAGATAATAAAAAAAATCAGTCATGAAACACTCAGCAAATATACCGCACAAAGTTTCTTTTTCTTGGTTATGAAGTTTAACGAGTCAAGGCTACAAAGGCAACGCGGCGTGCCGTACATGAGTGATCCGGGTTGATTTTGAGCACCTTGCGTTCTGACGTGCGCCGAAACCGCGAACACACGGTCGTTTTCACTTTTCGCCTCCTTCAGAAAAGTGGCCATCGCGGCCGGAAATCGAGTTTGCAGAATCTTTGTAAAGAAAGGTACGAAAAGAATTGCATGAATGGTATCACCGCCTATAAGTGCAATAAAACAAAAAAGAAATGTCATCTCAATTTTATTTATTTATTTTTATTTATTTATTTTGATTTGTTTATTTGTTTAGTATTTATTTATTCATTCATTTATTTATTTATTTATTTATTTATACTGGCAACTCTCGCTTTAGGGTCTAACAAGGAGGAAGGGCACTAGTGCGGGCAAACAGAAAACAGGAAAAAAAGGGGGTCACACAATAAAGAAATGCACGCAGGAAACCGTTACGTTATTATAACCTGCGTTTACGCTGCCTCTGTGGTATAACAAATCCTTTAAAACAAAGACTGAAGAAATATTGCCCATGTAATTGCGAACGGTTTAGAATAGGCATTATGGTGATTGGAATTTTCAGCGAATCTCAACGTTCAGGGTCCATCAAGGTTTGCAGAATCGGCGCGAAAGCATCGAGGGTCTTTTACCGTCACCTACCACCGACGAAAATACCTACCGAGTCGCACCAACGTGTTTTGATTATTTGTGTGCACCAACTGGGGCAACGCCGCCCTTCGGAACCTGTTCGATCTGTCGAGATTCTTCGAGGAGACCCGTTGCCTTTCCCAATGAGCCGCATAATGAATTAGAACCTGGTGTGGACAGTTGCATTACGTGAGGAGCCCGTGAGTTGCCTTTTAATGCAATGTCTGCCGTCGGTAATTCTTTTGGTCGCCGTCACACTGTCCGACTGCGTTCCACCACGTCTTCTGTCGTGACTGTTGACGTTACAAATTCTTGACATAGCATCTACAAAAAGGCCAGCGAGAAGACATAGTGTTAAACCGGCCGATTGGCACAAGCACGTTTGTCGAAAGATAAGGTCATGTTCAGAATCTTTTGCTCGAGTAAAAATTAAGGACTTTTGAGGACACATAGTGCATACTGAGAAGTAAACACTCCTGTGTGTCCTTCACTACTGCCGTTAGTTGTACGCTTGAGTTAAAACTACTTTTCAAAATTGCTGTGTCTGAAGAAATGTCCGATTAACCACAAGTTACGGCGCCTTTTCCTATGTCACACGCTGGACATAGCTACAGTTGGAGTTGAATTGTCTAGCCAAATTGAGCCTGCACCAAAGCTGTTTCAGTTAAAAACAGAGGGGAAGTTTTCTCAAATCATGACGTGGTGTAGTGGGGCCCTGCTCGGGGAAAGGTTTCTTACACAAAGTAAGCACATTGCCGCAATAACCCCTATAGACGGTAATTGGGGTAAATAAAGAGAAAAAATATGATTTGTTCAACTATGGCTTCTAACAGTGAACCCAAAATGAGTAATAAGAATTAAAAAGGGTTTATTGTTCGAAGAAACACAATTTGGGATGTGTAAATCAGTACACATGGCGCTCCGGGTGGTAAAGCATGTCAATGACCGTTAGTACAATCAAAGGCTATGTTCAGGTACTTCACTTGTCAGTATGCTTCAAGAGTGCATTTTAAATGAATGTAAGCGTGATTGCTTCCACGCCACAACATTTTGACGTGATGTTGAAAGAAGCAATCCCTTGCCGCTCTGAAGCAGAGGTAAACTCCACATTTGCGGCAGTGAACGCGATACTTGGAAACGAGTTTGCTTTCAGGCACCTTTGAGAGAAGTTTGCAATGATGTAAGTTGGCCACAGGTTCATTTTATCAAATCTTGTAGTATTTCTTGGCAAATGTGTTCCGGGATTCCGGGCAGGCTTTGGAGAGGCCATGCATGGTTTGCCTTTCTTGGTGGGCGCAGCCCCTTGCAATCAAGCTACGTACAATGTCTGACTGAAATTTCATGACATCTTTCATTGCCTTTTTAGGGAGTCCCTCAAAATGCGCATCGCGAAGGTATTCTAGCCAGCTGATTCATAGAGCAAAGCCAATGACGTGTGAGATCATTCCCATTGGCCATTTCCTTGTCTTGGCTAGGAGTGACATCAAAAAGTCGAGCTTCTCTGAGCCACCCATGAACTGGTTGAACTCGGCGTCCACCTGCGGAGAATCGTTATCAACATGCTGTTTGGTTGCTTTTTGGAAGCGTTGAGGAGCCATGTGTTCAATTGTACACACACTTTTATTCTCCACGGCCTAGTGCCACCTTTTACAAAAAAAATTACACCATCTTCCCGAGGGGAACCCTGATGAGGATGCGAAGCATCATGGGGGTTCCGTGCGGTTCTATTGTGTTGCCGTTATGTTGAGTGATCTGGTGTTTAGTAGCGCCAGAGGGAACTCCGCGTCCGGGTCCACACCGGTGGCAAAGGCACGCAAGCACTGTTGTGTAACGGTGAGTAGGCTGTGGTTCACGAGGGGCCGAAACTCGTCCATCATGTTCTTGTCGATGTTGTCGTCTCTGTGGTAGAATCGGTAGTCTCCGTCAGCGTTGGTGAGGCAAAGGTTGTTGACGTTGGTGCACCGGCTGAGAGCAACGTACACGCGCTCCTCTTCGCAGCTTTGTCTTCTTCTCCTTCTTCTTCAGCGGTTCCCCTTCGGGAAGATGACGACTGTGGTTGAACACGAAGCTATCTCGTGATGGATTCTTTGGTTGGCCAATCCTTAGGGGCATCCTGCCGCAACCATCATAAGAGGCGCTGCGGACAGGGCGAGAGCAACGTACACGCCCTCCTCATCGCCGCTTTGTCTTCTTCTCCTTCTTCTTCCGCGGTTCCACTACGGGGAGATGACGACGGTGGTTGAACGCGAAGCTATCTCGTGATGCATTCTTTGGTTGGCCAATCCCTAGGGGCATGCTGCCACAATCATCATCAGAGGCACTGCGGACGGGGCACGGACGCGGGACATCCCCCTGAACAAGAGATGCTTCGCATCTAAAAATCACAAAAACACCTTATTTGAGACAAGCCACAACCTTATATGCTCAGCTGGCGTAAATGACATTTTTGAAAAAGCATTATACAACCGCACAAACAAAAGGAGTCGCAATTGAGTTGCCGTTCCATAACAGCTGGAGGCGTCCATTTTCAGTGTTGGTTTTGGTTTCAGCTTCGGTGCAAAAACGCTAGACGCCGCTAGGTATTCATGTGGCAATTGACATGTAACGTACCATTCCATTTAAAGCAAAGGCGCTCCGCTACCGCGGGGTCAAAATGGATGTATAGAATTGTACATACCGCCGTTGAAGGGGATAAAATGATTTCGAAGAGCAATAACCTATGAAAGCTTTACGCTAAAAGGAACTGGGTTAACTCGAGAACAACAAAATAGGGCGAACAACTCATGACATAATAGTTACAAAAGCTAGACAGAAGCCTTAGGAAAGAAGTACCAGGTAAAATAGTTATAACTACAGAACCACCCATGGAAATGCACGTGTACATCCTTCAGTGAGCAAAAAGGAGGTGTGTGTCCAATTAAGCAATCGAGTGTGTGGCGGATCAAGCAGGGAAAGCAAGACCTCGATGTCCGGTTCTTGTGGTGGTCGCGGAACACTCTCTGAGCGAGGCACTGGGCGCAGCTTCATGTTCCTCACAATCTGCTGTCATCCCCTGCCCGCGCCCATTTCGTTATTTATTTCCGACACACTCCCCCTGGCCACGAAGGCTAAGTACTGGCCTTAAAGTTCAGCGTTTGCATATAGCGTCTTATTTCTGTCCCAGTGTTCAAGCGGAGATGAATTCTGCCTGAGTGCCGCATCGGCGATAGTATATAGCGCAAGCGTACACGTAGAGTGCTGTCATGCATGGGAGCAAGTTGTCGCGGGGATAACGCAAACCTGCTTGGACAGCGCAAACCTGCTTGAGCGTCGTGGCTGGTCGTGACGTAGCCGGCGGGAGATCCGAAGAGGAACGCTGCAGTGTAAGCTTTCTTTCTATGCCCGGCAAGCCTGGCGCTGAGCGCCGAGATGATTTGCGCCGAGAACACAACTGGCGTCGCCTTCTGCGTGGCTTAAGGTAACCCTTGTCATCTACCGCACTTCGTTTTGACGATGGTGTACAGGGAATCCGGGGTGCTTCAGTGACGGTAGGCGTCGTCTGCAGCTGCGTGGGAGACTTAATGAGATCCCGACAGGTCGTAACGTGGGACGAAGTTCGCTGCACAGACATCAGCGCTCGTTCTTCCGCCTTGTCTGCGGGAGGAAGACGCCCTGCCTTCAGCTGCCTTTTGCGGCCTCGAATCGGTTGAGCCCAGGTAGAGGGAGAAGAACCGTGCGGGTGCATTTTCTGCCTGGAACAAAATCTCACTCTGGAATTCTGGGGTTACTGACTTTGCAATGGGAAAACTTCGTAATTTCTCTGGGAATCACTGGCTATTGAGCGGTCGTGCGAACTACCTTTATGGCCAAGAACCTCGCTGGAGACGACCCGACATGTCTCTGCATCTGTGCTGCTGCTGTTGGAACTGGTGGCTTAATGACGCCTGCTTTGACGCCACCCTCCCTTTTGCGAAGGAAAGTTGCCTTTGTTGTGGATGCGGCTTCGTGAACCCCTCAACAATTCATCCGTTTCTGTCGACCTATTGTTCTCTGTATTAGTGGGGGTCACTCTCATTTTAGGCAAGATCGTCTTCACTGTTGCTAGTGGTGCACACGTTTCTTCTGGTTCTGACAAAATGGGACTAGATGGGACCGGAGATGAGGAAGCATCTTCAGGAATCTCATATTCCTTTTCCGTAGTCTTCTTTTCGTTGTACTGAGCACGAGGTCGCGGGTTCGATTCCCGGCCGCGGCGGCCGCTTTTCTGATCGAGGCGAAAAGCAAAAACGCCCGTGTGTACGAGATTTCGGCGCACGGTAAAGATCCCCAGGTGGTCAAAATTAATCCGGAGCCCTCCACTACGGCGCGTCTCATCGCCTGCGTTGCGTCGGCGCGTTAAACCCCACAATCAATCAATCTTTTCGTTGTATGTCCTATTGCTGGAGTTGTTTCTCGGAGCATACGTAGCAACTGTGGTGCGTAGTTGGCCACCAGCGCAAAACGGAGCCGTCTTGTCGTCAGGCTCAGGTGTACCAAGGGAACTCGTTACTCCGCCGACCGCCCCAACCAATGCAAGCTTAAGTTTCTGCACGTCAATGCTGGCATGCAATCCCGGCTTGTTTTTTGGGGGAGAGTATCCTTGCATCACGTGTTTGTCTTCCTGACGTCGCGCCGTAGGGATCAGCGCTTGTCAGCTGCGACATGGTCAGTAGCAGACTCTCCAAGGGGCCGGAAGAGAGCACTGGATATCTCCGACGGACCGCCAGTTCCGTCGGAGCGTGCTCCTTGGAGGGCCCATCCGAAGAGTGTTTCGACGGCGGTGAGGTGGGGAGTCAGCCATGAAATGTTACCCGAGGCAACTTGCCAGTAGAAATCTGATCGTATTAGGATGCTGATGTGGTCGTACATGTAAGCCGAGCCTGGAGGAGTATCAGCAGCTAAAAGACCATGGTCGTCCATCATTCTGAGCGCTTCATGGGTGATCGGAGGACTCGTAACCGCGCAGATGCTTGACACCTACAGAGCGCCGAAAGCCACTTGCGTTCCGTTGTTCTGACTGACCACAGTGACTGAAACATGATGACTCTTCTGAGCTGTAGGATGGCTCTGGCCGAAGGTAACTAGTTTGAGCTCTTCAACTTCCTTAACGGAGCAGCCCAGAACCCGCCATACGTCCCGCCGCATGGTCCGCTGACTGACTGACAGTATCTAAGGGGAGGGGGGGGAATCTTACTGCCGGCCTGCACGTGGCCCCCCTGCCGGCGGACTGGGCTGTGTCGGTCGGTTTCGGCTGTCCTGCTTTGGTCCGTCGCAATTGCAGGAGTCAGTGGTGTGCCAGGCCCACTGTATTGGGTATTCAACGCCCATGGGAGCTTGAGCAACTCCCAGGCACTCTGAGGGCAAGTGCCTTCCAAGAACACCGATGCGTGATGCGGACGCAGGCCCGGACAGCCTGGGTGGCTACCGAGGTTGGTGCTTGGAATGGTAATTCGAACTAAATTTGCGGTCGCAAATTTCTGTGGATCAACTATGATTCTCTTTGGCCGGGGGCGGTAACGCGCCCCTGTAATCCAGTGTGGTGGAGGCCGGGGGGTCAATGTTGCGAAGTGCAACTGCACCAAGTGGTACAGTTTGTGTTATAGTGGCACACGGTTGCTGAAGCAATGCGAGCGCTACTATGAGGCCGGGGGAGTGGCGAGCACCTGTAACCGCAGCTAGGAAGGGGCCTATAAACACGAACCGATCTGCTCGCCGAGGGAGGTGACGAGCCCTTGTAACCCAAGTCATTGGGGTACATGCGGTACAGTTCGTTTTATCGTGCCGTGCTGAAGCATGGGTACACACAATGAGGCCGGGGGTGTAGCGAACCACTGTAACCGGAGCATGGAAGGGGCCTTTAATGCGAACTGGTCTGCTGACCGAGGGAACTTGATGAGCCCTTGTAACCTTCAGTCTTGGGGGCGAGAGTGTAGAGCCACTGGGAGTTCCTCAGGGACCCCTTTTATCCCGAAAGATGGTATTTGTGGAGCAACTATGACTCTGTTGGCTAGGGGAAGTAGCGAGCCCCTGTAATCCAGTGTGGGAGGAGGCCAAAGGCTGGGGGTGGTAACGCGCCCCTGTAATAATCCAGCGTGAGAGGAAGCCAGCGGGTAAATGTTGCAACGTAATCACTGCGCTCAAGCGGTACAGTTCGCACGTAGTGTTGGCGTACCATTGCTGAAGCAATGGGTAGACCACTACCGAGCCGGGGGCGTGCACACCCCTGTAACCATAGCTTGGGGCTCGTTCTGTTGAACTTGCGAACTGCTCTGCAGGCCGGGGGTTGTGACAAACCCTTGTAACCTAATCTCATAGGGGCCAGAGCGTGGAAGTACGGTAATTCCACGAGACCTCCTCGAGGAATCGGGGAGGCCGCACAATCCCTGCCCAGGGAGCGTGCAAAACGGCCGCCACTGCGGAGGTTCCTGGTACAACTGGAATCAGGTCCTACGCGGAGGTCAGGCGGTCGGGTGTCAACCCGGCACTTGGCAATGCGATTGAAGCAGGAAAGCGTGTCGAGATCGATCAACTATGACTTTCTTTGGCCGGGGGAAGTAACGCACCCCTGTAATCCAGCGTGGTAGGATGCCGGCGAGTCAAGTTGCGGAAGTAGCAAGTGCCGCAAGCGTACAGTCGTTTGTATTGGGAATACCGATTAAATTCGGGAAACCATTACGGGCCGGGGGACTGGCGACCCTTGTAACCGCAAGCTTTGGCGGGGCCAGCGACCTGATCGCAATAAGTCGGTGGGAGTGACATACCCCTGTAACCAAATGTCATGGGGCCCAGATGTTGTACAGTCCGTATGAGGCCGGGGGGGGGGGTCGCGCCCCCATGTAACCTTGCTGCGAGGGGCCTATAGACTGACCTTCTCTGGCTGCCACGGGACGTGCTACCACGAGGTACTTGGTGAGGTTAGTACACCGACCGGGGAAACTCTCCTGGCTGAGTAACGGCTAGTAGGCCCGGACCGATCTCCTCTGCCAGATGCAAGGCAATGCCAAGAGACTCTTGTTCCTTTGAGCGACAGAGTAGGCAAAGAGGAGGACATAAGAATAGGTCCTTATATGCTGAGCGGACCTTGCGAACGGGCCGTTGAGGCACCGTGCGCATACAAACTTCCGGTGTCCGGAGACCGTGAAAAGCAGGTGTTGCAAGTACCCGTGTTTAGTGGAAAGCTTCACTGGTGATTCGTGAGTACCTGGTGCGGGACAGTTGATTGAGGACGTTAGTACGCCTCGGCCGCAGAGCTGGGGGTCGGGGGGGGGGCCGACCGTCGCCACTAAAGAGGGTACTTCCTGTCTCCGACAGTTGGGGCCCAGTTATCGGACCCTATGGGTGAGCGGTAACCCTTGGCAGGGGCCGCATATTTGGCAATTGGCACTGTCTGATGCCCTCGCTGAGAAATCAGTCTTGGAAGAGAGTCAGACAAAAGGATTGGAGCAAAATTGCTTCCCTCATTCCCACCCTTTTTCTCATAACCCATCCCGATGTCCAAGTTCCTGTTCCCAGCAACCCACCCTATCCGGCTTTTTCCTAGGGGGGACAAGAGGGGTCCCCCCCGGGCCCGTCCCCCTGGCGGTGGGTCGCAAGAAAGTCTTTCCCGTTAATTTCTCTCCACCTTCGTGTGGACAAAATTCTATTTGCCGGTTGGCCTGTTTTTGTACTGTTGCAATTGGGTATAACCGGTTGTACTTCGTGTGTTACCGGGGAGCTATTGAAAGCTCCATTTACTCGATGACAGTATCTAAGAGAACCCTTACCAGCAGCTGACCCGTTGCCCACGGGTCCCATTTCTCACGCTTGGCAAGTCTATAAGTAGACTAGAGTGGGCCGTGGGATGCTGGTTGAGACCTGTGGCCACTGAGAATGCCGAGTCACATGTTGTAGCCACGACGGCAGGGCCCACTTGACCAGACAATTTGGCGGGCCTGGTAGCTTTCAGGGTATCTGGAGGAGCCACGTCGCAGAGCGACGTTAGATGCCGGCGCGTACAGCGGGTGCAACACAACGTTGTCGCCGTCTAGCAGGCACGTGCAATATGATTGCGCTTGCCGCACCGGAAGTAATGTATTCCTGCTTGCAGTCGCCGTCGCTTCTCTTCTGTTGGTATCTTCGCGGTGCATTGGGCGATCAAATGGCCTAGCCCGTCACAAAGGGGGCAAAGGTCCTGATGAGGAGAAGGGTACGATTCGACATGTAGCGTAGCGTAATTACGGACTGCCAACAGGCATGCAGGAACTACGGCAACGGTCGCATCTCAACATCCGCCCTCCGATTACTAAAAAAACACAAGGATACCCTGAACCTTACCATACTGATATGGACACCAGGTCACGCAGGGCTCGACGGAAACGAGCGAGCACACGCTACAGCCCGAGCATGCACCCTCCAGGCACCGCACCAGTCGCTACGTGACCCAGAGCCTGTCCAGCAGCAGTTCCGTGCACTTCTGCAACACCACCGCCTTGCCAGATGTGCCTACCCACCACCGCACCAGAAGCTTACCCGAGAAGAGGCTGTAGCCTGGCGGCAACTACAGACCAACACATACCCCCCCCCCTTAGCTTCCTGCACATCATACACCCCACAATATATACACCAACATGCCCACACTGCAGCGAACACGCAACGCTGTACCACACCACGTGGGCTTGCCAGAACACACCAGCAACCCCCATTATTCGCACCCCCACCCTCGAGCAGTGGGAGGCCGCGCTGTGCAGTTCGGACCTTGAGGACCAGCCACAGTTGGTGGACCGGGCACGCAGGACCGCAGCCGCCGCAGGGGCCCTGGACTGAGGGCTTCTCCCGCTTTCAAGCGCAAATCTGTTGAATAAATGTTTTTACCACCACCACCAGCAGCGGCCGACGGTAGAAAACACTCCTGATTGGGTGGCTGCCGGGATGCTGGAGGGCGTCGAACCTGAGGGTGTCGAACCTGAAGGCCGGTGCTGTCTACTTTCTCTTCCTCCTGAATTTCCACCTCAATTCGGAGAAAATCCGAGATCTCCTCAACTTGCTTGGCATCACCGGTCACCTCATTCGCTGCTGATTCTTTCATGCGTTGCTGGTGAAGAAGAGCAATGTCATGTGGCAATCCCTTTAGCAGGACACGGGGGACTATTACAGCATGGCGGTCGTGCGCCACCTCTAGTCCCTCCAATGCGTTTAAGCGAAAGGCAATCTCGTCATGCAGGCACCGCAGCTTCTAGACGTCCGCAGAGGTTTTCACTGGAGTTCTGGCGAGGAGGGCATCGACATGATCCGCCATCAAAAGGTCTCTGCAGCTAGAACGGCCTTTGAGGATCTTGACCGCAGTGTCGTAGCCATCCTCCGCAAGCTTGATGCCCTCAATCGCGGCCTTAGCGGTGCCGATCAAGTACGAGCGGTGGTACTTGAACTTATCAGTTTTCGTCAAGTTTTGGTTTGCATGGATGGTGGCGTCGAATTGTTCTCAGAATACCTGCCTATCGCGACGGTCCTCACAGAACTGTGCAATCTGCAGCTTGAAGAGGGCGACGCGGGCACGGCGGGATGAGCCGTGGATTCGCTCACCATTCTACCTCGCCTAGGCTCACCAGCAGCGGAGCTCGATGAACCGGCGACAGCAGAAGGCGACGATCGGGCGTTGTCAACGCGTGCCCGAATTTGGCAAATGCCGTGCTCGAAGTCCCATGCTGTGGCGTAGTCGGCTTGAAAGGCCTCGTTCGAGAGTTCAGCCTTGATTTTGGTGTCCAGGGCGCGCAGCTCCGTCTGCTTCTCACTAAGGAGGGTGGCGTAGCCCTGAATTTGGTGCTCCGGGGAAGCGGGATTCTCGAGCGGAGCCTCAAGCGCGGCGATCGCCTTTGTGATGGCGGCACGAAGGGACCCATGAAGCAGGTGTTCGTGCTCCATGAGGGAAGGAACCGGGAGTCTGGGCGGGGTTTCGGCACCAGCGTACGGCGGATCAAGCAGGGAAAGTGATACCTAGACGTCCAGTTCTCGTGGTGGTCACGGAACACTATCTGATAGAGGCAGTGGGTGCTGCTTCATCTTCCTCACAATCGGCTGTCACTCCCTGCCGGCGCCTATTTCGTTATTTATTTCCAACACAGTGCACACTCAGCAAGCTACTCAGTAAGCTAAGCGACCTTGAGGCGACTTTATAAATTTGGGACTGTAGCGGCAATGAGTACTCGGAAGTCCGTGAATTTCGTTGTTACAATAACTGGATTCCTGAAGCCTCAGTCCGCGGCCCCAGCTTCGAAAAGAAAAAAAATTAAAAAGTTAAAGCAGTTTTGAACCACCGTACAAGCTACCAGTACTTAGTATTTATTTGCTATGTTATATTTTCCGTCTGAATGCTACAGATGTAAAGCCTACCAATCTAATTGTTATTATTGCCTTTGCGTTTGTTCGCGGGCATCATATACACATGAAAAGTCCTAACAATGTGTGTAGTGACACTTAGCTCATTTGCGCAGTCTCTCACACTGGATATCATAAAAACAAGGTGGTGCTCTTAAACAATTTTCTGGTGAAAAACTGCACGCGAAAATTTGGAGTACAAAGAGGAACGGTTACTCAGAACTAAGGATAACCATCAAAAAGGTGCATAACCTTGACTTAAACATATTTGGTTTGAAGAAAGGCTTGCGATGAATTGTCTTCGAGTGGCATCGACGGTGATTATTATGGCTGACTAGTTGCGGACTTCCGTTGCACATAGTATTGTCGGGCTAGTTTTGGTACATCACTGGAACTTCGTTGTGTACCAAGCAACGGTACGGCGCTGCAGTGTTCAGGCGCACTACAAAGCAATATGACGCTACGTTACAACAAAATAAACGCTGCGTAATTTCTATCTTTCCTTTAATTCCTGATGGTAACCAACCAGGTGTTGTATTCTTGTACCCTTTCGAAAACGAAATCACATTGGACGGATATTTATGTTTGCTACATAGAACGCAGTTCTTTTTGTGAGAACCAAAACTGAGCCGTGGGCCGAAGTGTGATTCGCGCAGTATTCAGCTTAGCGTAAGTATTTTGGTGCGCTACTTTGATGGAGAAGAAGGTTATGGAAGCTAACATCAGCCATAAATTTCTCTTTACGCGGCGTAAATAACACGTGATAGCGAATCATTTCGCTGCGTGCTTTAGTCACACCAAAAACGATAATAGCAACTCAGAGGTTACCTTCAAGATGACGTCCTCGCCCAGAAGGAGGAAAAGCGACAACAGGCTACAACACATTTTCTGTGGTAGAGCTCTTCCGCCCGGCCATAATAATCCAGGCATACGCAGCTTATAACTTGGTATACTCGAGTTAACTTATCGTTTTATCCATCAGACAAAACGACCTTGCTTCTCCGACACACCAACGCACGTCTTTATAATTTACCTAGTTACGAAAGAGCCTAAAGATCACTTTTTAATCTTTTGAAACAAAACTCGTGAGGTTTTTAAATCTGTCAGTGGTCTGTGAATACAATTAGCCTCACACAAAAAAATTCTTTAATATTTTTAACTACATGCAGACGCATTAGGCATGGAGATTTGGCCTTTGTTATGGCGAATATGTCCAGGGCGCTTTACCCGCAGAAACCAAAATGTCTTAAACATGGCTATGCTCTGCAGACCTAAATTGCACGTTAAATTGCAGTATATGCATCATATACGCTATTTTGGTCAAGTTGATCTCTAGAAAACTTTCGTGGGGAGGTTTGCCCATTTGTGCTAGTGTCACATCTGGGACGCAATATGGAACATCGAGATCTTTTATGTAATAGGGTTAAACCTTCAATTCCAAGTTTTGTTTTTGCTGGTTCTCTCTGGTTGCCAGATTGTTTTTGTACCTTTGCTTCATTGAAATTTTTCTACGTCATTGCCCTTCAATGATCTGTAGCGCAAATAAATATTTTTTTCGGCGCCGCTTCATCTAATGAAGAGTTTGAATATGGACGACTCAACGATGAAATATTTAACAAAATAAATATCTGCTAATTAGTAGGTCCACGTGCCTGGAAAATTTTCATTTTTATAATATTCAAAACAGCCCAACACACAAAGAGGCAATTGGAAGCTAAAATGCCCATAGCAGGATTCCCTCTCCGGCTTTTGACGTACTTTAACTTACCAGGGATGTGTTTCTTAACGAAGCTACGTGGATGAAGATGCATGAGCTTCATCTGCTGTCTGACATAATTACATCCCAAGCTATGTTCGTGTTACACCCTTCCCGTAGATGGCGCCACAATTCCGTAGTATTTTTTAGACGAGTTGTTTCGCAAGTGGCCGAAATTGAGTTCAAGATAGAACAGTATTCCCCGAAGTAGCCGCGGATGTGGCTGTGTGGGATCCCAAGGCACGTACGCTCGACGGAAAGGAGGTGCCCCCGTTACCTCGGGCGCGGTGGTGAAAACTCAATGCTTTTGTTGAGCTTAGTATTCTTTTGTTGCTGCCGCATGGAGGAGTAAATCTCTGCGGCAACTTTTCAACACATTTGATTCCGTGTATTCTTTAGTAAACTGTTTCTCAAAAAAGTCCTCTTAAATAAAATAATCAAATTTATTACAGCGGAAAAGCCTTGAAACTGCTCGGGAAAATTTTTAATTCGTAAAATCACGTTTTGTAGCATCAAGTTTTCGGGGGAAATTCAAAAAATAATTAAAAGTTAACCCTTTATCACCTTTAAGGACGCGCGTTACAATATCTCTGTCGACGATGCTACCGCCCTTTCTACTGGTCGTTATGGTCGTTATGAAATCGCTGATTTAAAGTGTGCAAAAATTACGAAGATAATGTATTCGTCGGTGATGCTATAGCTGCAAGATATTGTTCTAGTTATGACGACAGAGCAAACCTACCATTGGTTCGTGTTTTGCGTCGCCTTCCACATTGCCTTAACAATGGCTCAGAGTGCCCGACGATTGGAACACACATCCTGCCACAAAAGACGTGGTGGCAATCCTTTTATGAGTATGGAGCGTAGTGTATTTTTCTGGTCTTGGTTCTTATACGGTGTCTCAGTGTTTCCTAGTAAGGTCGCCCATGCGACAATGTCTATTTTCATCGTCGCGCTTTCCTTCCCCTTTCCAGCCGTCCCTGCTTGACAAGCTTTATAGATTAGTGAATAACCATTAATGACATCTTTGAGGTTTTTGGCGCACGGAGTATAGTCAGTGAAAAGTAGCTGCTCTGGAAATCATAAAGAACATAAATTACCCAAGCTAAAAAGGATGAGGGTTCCCCGTGCCTATAAAGAGCTCGGTCAGTCGGGTACATTTCGAGTGCAGTTCACAAACCAAAGTTTTATAGCAAGCACAATGTAGTTCCAACCCTTAGCTTCTTTTCACCGTTGCTACCGCGTACAAGCCAGGTTGTAAAGAGAATTTGCGTAGTTAAAGAAGCAAAAGTCTGAGTGACTTTTAAATATGCTCACAGTTTTGGAAGTGGGTTCTATTGCAACCACGCTTTTTGGTGAAAGTGGAGGTGCGTGAGATGGAGTTTTTGGTGTGGCTTGTGCGATGCTTCGGGAGTAATCAATGCCCCTGTCTTCTTCGAACCGGCTGAAGAAGCCGCCTGCGCTATCTCCGAACAGCG
The DNA here is from genome assembly GCF_048455015.1 of Haemaphysalis longicornis. NCBI lineage: Eukaryota > Metazoa > Arthropoda > Arachnida > Ixodida > Ixodidae > Haemaphysalis > Haemaphysalis longicornis. Next base: position 136,412,986 of record NW_027526422.1, read on the forward strand.
CATTCAGAAACTTCTTTCCCTCAAGTTTCATTCTCTGGTGAAGATCTACGCTGCGTTTGTTTGGAGCCTTCTGGCTGCGAAAACATACCCATTAGAACGCCATGTCATTTTGACATGAAAAACACAACAATGAGAATTAGTTTTCCTTCGCCATTTCAACGCTGTTTATTTGTGGTGCTCCTAACACTCATGTGGAGGAGGACGCTGTCGAACCACTCCAAATAAAAATTACACCACTTAAGCATATTCACGCTTAAGCTGTTTATTTTTTGGCATTGCGGATGAAATCGCGCCACCTGGGGTTGCAGTCTTTTTACTCATAAGTTCCAGCGAAAAACATCACCAACACAATTTTGCTGAAAAGCAACGGGATTAAATCTGAATGGCGCTTTTCAACAACGATCTGAGGGAGGCACTGCTATCATGTTGCCATATGTATTTAATTATGTTGAATTCGACCAGGTTGAGCGAACCACCCCCCGCAGTCGGCGTATCCTTTTTCTCTCGTTTGACTTAGCACCACCGAAAGCCGTCATTTATCGTCCCATTGTTCCTGTCACTTAAGCATTCAACACCACCTTGGCACCCTGACCGCAGCGCCACCACGTTATGAAGCGGGCTCGCAATGAAGTTGCAATGCCCGTTGGTAAATTTCCCTGCCCCGGTGCTGCTTTTTCAAAGATACCTATTTACGTCAATTATTGGTTGATTCGCTGAAGTTGATTCTTGCGTTTTTGTTGTATCATTATTTTTTCTAATGCAGCCCACCTTGGGGCCTTAGATAATGAGAGGGTACACATGCATCATATCACAATGATGGTTATCCACCCCTCAAAGACAACGAATGCGTGGTAAAGGCTGTTTGGGCTTGAAGGTGACTCCAATACCCAGCGTATGCAAAAATAAACGATTGCGGAAACGAAATGGTGTGGGCATGTTCAAGATATAGTTGATTAGAACAGGGGATATAGTGTACGGTGGATATAGTGAATATAGTGCAGGGTGAAACAAATGCGGTGTACGGCTGCTTTGGCAAATTTTTATACGTTTTAAGAACACGGAATCCCCGGAAATGAGGCGGCCCATTTGGGGGCACGTGCATCGTTCACAACCGTACCCCAAGCCAGCTGGACGCCTTCGGACTGCGATTATGACCCTCACGAGCACCGGGCCGCCATCAAACAACAACGGAAAGACTTTCTCGCCTCCCTGGTCAACCACACTCGCGTTCCCAAGTCCTATTCTCGCTATCAACAAGTCCGCCTCAGACAGCTAATGACACTTACCAACCTTTCCCCTGCAAAACGACAACAGTTTTTTTCAATCGTCACCTAATTAAGGCCTGTGTATCCCCTGTGAAATTCCAGACACCACTGAACACATTATTTGGACACGCCCTCAATTTCAAACTGAAAGACAGGTTCTCTTAGACACCCTTCCCGCTAACTTACGACCAAATTCCTTAAATGGTCTCCTACGTCCGTCCTACCCACCTAATTTATCGAAGGCAGTGTGGGACACTCTCCTGCATTTCATATCCCGACCCACTATTTTTCCCTCGCTATTTCCCACCCATACCCGTCGTGAACCTTAACTTATCGCTACCCCTAAGTGGGTCTGATGCACTAGCAAGAGACCCCCGGGTGTTTTTTCTACATTTCAATAAACGTTGAAAAATAAAAAAGAACGAACGAAATTTGAGAGAAAGACAAATTCCCGCTGTACTGCTGCCGGAAACGAAAAACGGAAATGTGATGCTGACCTGTGTGGGCGGATGAGACTTCCCGGGAAGCAAAAAGCTTGTTGCAAAACTCTGGACAATTCAGAACAGTAATGACGTCATTGGGTGACGAGTAAATATGACATTAGCATATATGTTCATGCCTGGGTCCGACGAAGAATAATCGAACAAAATCAGAAATGGCAAACTCGGCATAAATACCGCCGAATAATATTTGTAAAGAAGAAATGTGCGAAGAATAATGCATGAACCAGTATCACAAGCTATAACTGCAACATAATCAGGACGAATAACACCCCGATATTATTTATTTTATTTATTTTTATTTATTTATTTATTTGTGTGTTCATCTAAAAGTTATTTTTTATTTATTTTGTTATTTTTATTTATTTATTTATTTATTTATTTATTTATTTATTTATTTATTTATTTATTTATTTATTTATTTATTTATTTATACTGTCAACCCTCGCTTGAGGGTCATAACAGTGAGGGAGTGCAATAGTGAGCGAAAACAAAAAATACAAAAAAACGGATAATCTCAAAGAAATGCACATGGGCAAGAGTTACCTTCTAAGCGACGTTTACTCTGCTTTTTGGGGGCAATACATACTTCAAAACAACAATTGCACATATATTGCCCGTTTTCACTTGGGAACGCCTTAGACTGACATTATGGTGAAATGACTTTTCGCCGAATCTCAACGTTCTGGGTCTGTTATGGTTTGCAGAAGTCACACCAAAACATGGAGGGCTTTTTACCGCCGCCTACCTCCGACGAAAATACCTACCGAATCGCACCTTGGTGTTTTGATTATTTGGGTACACTAACGGCGGCAGAGCCGCTCTTCGGAACCTGTTCGATCTTTCGAGATTCTTCGAGGAGACCCGTTGCCTCTCGCAATGTACCGCATAATGAATTAGATCCTGGTGTGGACAGATGCATTACCTGAGGAGCCCGCGAGTTGCCTTTTAATGTCGCGTCCCCCGTGGGTAATTCTTTTGGTCGTCGTCACACTGTCCCACTGCGTTCCACCACGTATTCTTTCGTGACTGTTGACGCTACAAATTCTTGATACAGCCGCTACGAAATGCCAGTATAGAGGCATGGAGTTAAACTAGCCGACTGGCACAAGCACGTTTGTGGTGAGATTAGGTCATGTTCAAACACTTTTGCTCGAATAAAAAACAAAGGGCATTGGAGGATACGTAGGGCACACTGAGAAATATACTCTCCTCTGTGTTCATCTCTACTGCCGTTTGTTGTACGTTCGAGTAATACTACTATTAACCATAACCAACCTGCTATATCTGAAGAAATTCTTGATAAACACTAGTTACGGCGCCTTTCCCTATGTCACACGCTGGACATAGCGACATTTACATAGCTACAAAAGTCCTGAAAACATGTGGAATGCCACCTAGCTCATTTGTACCCTCTCTAACAGTAGATATCATACAAAAAAGATGGTGCGATAGAGATGGTGCTTATAAAACATTTTTTTCAGTGGGAAACTGTACGTGAAAACCTGGGGTCCCACAAAGAACGTTTACTCAGAACGAGGTATAACCACGAAAATGTGCATAACTTTGAATTAAATATTTGCTTTGAAGAAATGCTTGCGATGGTTTGTCTTCAGTGGTATCGGTGGTGCTTGTTATGGCTGACTGTTTGCGTTCATCTTCGTTGCAAAAGGCATTGTCGGGCTTATTCGCGACCCACATTGTGCGCAAAGCAAAATTACGGCGCTCTAGTGTTGAGGTGTACTGCAAAGCAATATGACACTATGCTACGGCAATATATAAACGCTGTATAATTTCTTTTTTATATTTGGTTCCGGCTTGGAACCAACTGGGTATTGTACTCTTGTATTCTTTCGAAAAATCAATGACATTGGTGGATAGTTTTTTTTTGCAACAAAGAAAATTATTTCTGTGAGAAGCAACAGTGTGCTTTGGGCAGTTTTTAGCTTAGCTTAAGTATTTTGGCGCACTACGTTGATGTGGAAGAAGGTAAGGGAAGCGCACATCGGCCATAAATGTCTCTTCACGCGGCGTGGAATAACCACACGTGATAACGAACTAAAGCACTGTGTTCTTTATACACACCAAAAACGATAGCAGCAACTCGATGTTATCTTCAAGATGACACCTAATACAGAAGTAGGAAATGCGACAACAGGCTACTACAGATTTTCTGTGCTACAGTTCTTCCGCCCGGCCATAATTATGCGTGCATATGCTGCTTCGTTTTTTGTACTCGAGTGAACTTATTTATCTCTCCATCCGACAACACGACCTTGCTTAGTTGACACACAAACGCGTCTTCATAGGTTACGTAAGTGCGAAAGAGCGGGAAAATCTCTCTGTAAACATGCGAAACAAATATTATGAGCGTTTTAATTCAGTAAGTGGTTTGTTAATGCAAGTGGCCTTACACACACAAAAATCCATATTTTTATATTTACGTACAGACGTGCAAAGCGTCGAGATGTGGCCTGTATTATACCGGCAGTTTTGTATACTGGTGCATTGCTTCGGAAAGCACGACACCTGCATGCATGCCTATGTGCAGATAAGTGAACATGAAACAGAAGTGCTTGGAAACAAAATTAGGTATTTGTGCAAGAAGCATATGTTGCGCAACTCTGTGTAGATTTTGCGGATATTGAGAGGAAAAACCGCAGTCCGGCCTCTTAAATTTACTGGCACACCACCGATAACTCCTTGATAAAGCACACCAGATATGAAGCAGTCCGATTATATAACAATAACGGGAATGCAACAAGTACCCACAATATTCTTCCACTTAACGACGCTAAAGGATTCCTCCGCCAAACACTATGAACTACTTAGGCAATCGGAACCACGATTGCCCAACAGGGATGCTTCGTTATTGCAAATACGTATATCTGTGAACGCCTTGGGGCGATGCAATATAGGTTACGTTTCTACGCCCTGCATGACTGTTAATGAGCTGTGATTGAAAGCTTATGTTGAATAAGGTGATCTTGGTTCTTCAAGATGCAGCACTATTGCACTACGCCAAAATGTTACTCAAAAAATTAACGACCCCTTCGCTCCTAAAACCGGGCAGGATACGAAGCTTGACGTCCGTCAAAACAATAACCAAAATCTAAACACAATCACCGCAAAATCAGAAGGAAAACACATTCGCCAAATCAAACGGAATCACCGAAACAAAAACACGAAACCATCGACAGACCAAAACGAAACCCTTCCATTTCGCGGATCTTTACCTGAATGCAAATGTTTTGTATACGTTATTGTAGATCATTTTACGATTATCGGGATGGTTCGCGTTCTTCAATAGCTGCCCGCTCTTCGTCCAATCTAACCACGCGTGGCCTACCCATGCTCCGCAAGAAGTTGAACTGCCAGAGAAGAGCGAGCGACAGCATTTTGCATGTGGCGTTATTCGAGAGGTGACACTGATGGGCTTCCATTGCGGGGAGATACCACACGACACCTGTGCGCGGGCGCCCACTCCTGCTATAAACGGCGGGTGTGAGCTGCGCCCGAAGACAACGCCAATTCTCTCGATGAGCTCCAACAGGAGGACAGTCAACACTTTCTTCTTGTGAAATCCCCCCGAGGGGTACGTTCCAAACACTTCAAGGGCATCATAATCTCCCCCACCATCATCATCATCTTTATTAGAGCACGTGGATGAAGTTGATATTGCCGCAATGTGTTCCGGCTTCCGCCATGTCAGCCAATACTAGCTCCACTTGAAAAGCGACTGAAAAGTGCAACGCCACAAAACCTTGAATATTCATGATGCGAGGACTGAGGATGCGGTATGTTTGTGTAGTGGGCTGGGAGGCACACTGGACTATCTCTAGAGCGGCCTACTAGTCCTTTTTAAGACGATGAGAGACAACCAAGTCTTCAAGCGACACGATGCAGCCTCGAACCGGCATTGCATCGATTCGGTGCACCCTGGGCACTTCTAGCCTAGCGAGATTTGCAGCCTGTGGAATCAGCGTTCGCTGCGTTCCTTCATAATTCCTTCGGTTACGCGACAGCTGACCCAACCGTGCACTCGCGCTTAAGGAGGCACGCGCTGCTGATACTGTCTGAATTTGTTAGTGCAAGGAATACACCCTGCTAAGATAGCATGCGATTTCAAGGGGAGGCGCTGTCAAGATACCAACTATCATCACTGCGAATGCTTCTATAACCCCCCCCCCCTCTCATCCCCCTCCCAGTCACAGCTATGTAGGAAGCTCTGTAAGAACTGCCCACACGCTTTGAACAGCGCGAATGCCACTTCTCTTTGTATTCCTTTCCGCTCCCACCAAACGCAGCGCTGTGTTCTCTGAGCCACCATGGTCAGTCAGCTCGGATACCCCACAGCGGTGGTTATTCATTCACGGACGTGCTAGAGGTAATGCTGAACCCCCGTGTACAGTATTCGATCCGGGATGGCTAAAATGTCTATATTGGATGGAAAATGCTGTCCGGAAATATACTGACTATATAATATACTGGCCATAGCCACTTTTTGTGATTTTCAAAAGGCAAAGCATTCTGTATCAGAAATTGTTACACCATTTTAAATATACTAGAGTGGAAGCTAAAGACCGATGGTTTGTTTTCTGGCGCCGTCGGTTCACTGGCATTAGGCCGCCTTGGGGATGAGTCGATTTTCTAAATTTTTTTCACATTTCAAGTTAATTAACGGGGCAGTTGCACTCACGGGTAGATAAACCTTCAGAAACTTAAACCAGTTTTTCTGCTTCAATTTGAAACATTCCCCACACATTCCCACGGAGCCAGCGACACCTAGCGCACCTTCAACACTTACCTGGAACACTACTGGGTAGGTCATCGCTCGCCAGCACACTCGTGACTGGGGAGCGCTCTTTTAGATGCGACTGCATCTTATCCACTCGCCTTGTCCCTCCATACGGCGTTGTTGTTGTCCGTCCACACCCCTCCCCCATTCTCCTCGCCGCGCGAGCTACACTCTCCGCCGCTCACCCCCTCTCCTCTCCGATAGCGAACACTCTCTCGCGAGGGGCATTGGATTGGATTCGATTGGGTTGGCTTGGCTTGGCTTGGCTTGGATTGAATTTGATTGGATTGGATTTGGATTGGATTGGATTAAAGTGGATTGTGTTGGATTGTGTTGCGTCATAGCCGCGGTCGTTCCAGCACCGGCCAAAGAAATAAAGAATACATCATACGCGTTCCTCACACGTTTCACGCAATTAGAGAATCAACACAACGGAAACACCAAGTGAACCCCCAAGATGCGTCGACTCTCCACAGGGTTCCCCTCGCGGGAAGGTGGGGTAATTTTTTTCCCCGCACCCGTTGAATAATTTTAGCTGCCGCTTGCATATTTAAGGAAAATTGCGCTATTCTAAAATAATTATGACCCACAGTGCAAATGAACGAATGCGCATTTACCCGGGTAAACTCGCGTATGGGGCGACGCTCGAAAACAACTTGGGAATAACGCCCAGAAGAGAAACGCCTGCGCGGATACGTCAGGCGTCTTCTGACTTACCCGCAAAAGGTTTTTTATAATTTGCGTGTTTTGGTTCAAAAGAAACAGTACCTTCTTGTTTTTGATTGCCCTAAAAAGAAAGTTTCGTTGGCAAGTTGCGCGCTAAGACGTTGCGCGATGTATCGGATCGTTAGCGTAGGATTAAGTAGGCACACTTGACGAAATCCGTTGCTCACTGCAGAGCTACTGACTGAGCATCATGAGCGTTGCATAGTGGTTCGATCTCAATATGGCACTTGGCATGTGCAACAGTATAAAATTCACACTTGTTTGTGTGTATTGAAAGCGGTGACGTTAATGAATGAACGCACCTACAAATACGACGTCTGGAGAGCTGAAAATGCTATGCTGATTTCAAATTCATGCCTTCGGTTACTACAATCTAAACCTTACAATAAAAGGGTGTCTTTTATGCACAAAGCGTCCTCTGCTTTAGATGTCTCTTTGTCCGCTTTTGCCCAAACACCGCCCGGAAGGTATCACCCTATGCTGCCTTACGGAAACAGAAAATTCATGGCTTTGTGCCTCCCCTGCCACCATAAACGTAAGGGGTCCAAGGTGTAAACCAGCACGCCAGCTGTACAAATACACGCCGCGAAAAAAACAAACTTTTCGCAAGACGGCTATCACACACCTTTCATTTGGGTGAGGAGATTCGAAGGGGAGGAGGGGGTACGGATAGCAGCCGAACCAAAAAGCATAGTGAAATTATATTAGAATAGTCATATTTTCCGATATTTTCGCTGTACACTAACGGTTTTGGCATGAGAACTCTGTTAAAAAGTAATTGTATCAGTGTTATTACTTTTCAGCTAACTTGCAGGAAAAACTTTTCTGAACAAAAAAAAAAATAGTTGCAACGCGATCATTTGGTCCTGCGTTTTGCGTGTGTCCAACTGCTATTGAATCCGATGTTATCTGTGCTTTTCTTAACGGCTCAGTGCATTAAACAAAAGTCAAGCGTAGTTGGTTTTTCGAGAAAAGCCAATGACATGTTATGACATCAAAAGTTGAAAGAGCATTTAGAAACATCAACGCCTTAAGGGTGTACACCACATCTGGTTGTCTGTATCCAATAAGGTGAAAGCCACGTGAAATAATAGATAAACGATAAACTGGAACCGCTGGGTGATTAACTACGTCGTGATAACTGCGTTTGAGCGTCTTCGTTGTAAACAAATAAACTACAACCTTATGCGTAATTGTAGCCTACTAACCAACCTTAAGACCACCGGACTGTATTTCACAGCAGCACATAATCCGCTCACTTCATTTGCATATAAATACAGTAGCCAATGCAGTATCTATGGCTTCGTATCTACAAAAAAATCTGCAGAATCTGCGTGGTAATGCAATCTTCACCGAGGGCTGGCCTTGGGCCCTGCAGGCAGACGCTAATAGTTTGTCAGCGCCGTGTTGTTTGGAGGGTTCCACCGTATATCACATTCCTTTCTGCCATCATTGTAGCATTCCGTAAGTGTGCCCGCTGATAATGTTATGCGAGACGCATTTGCGAAGGCACATTCGAGGGCGATGAAGGCGCTTGTCGTGGGTCGGCGCGGCCCGACCGATCAAGGCTTCTGCGTGTCTGCCGCGTCTGGCGCTGCCTCCTCCCAGTAACCTCGACTCTCCGCAGGTTATAAGGCGTTCTGGTGGCTAATTTTAGGTTACGCAGATAACCACGACCGCGTAAAAATCATTTAAAAAATTGCCGCATCTTGCACTACTGGTGCAAGGCTGCAGAAACAGCAGAGTTGTCGGCCCCCTTTCCCTCCGCCTAAGACTTATTTTCGCACCTCACATGGACTTCCGAACTTGCCGCTGAAAGCTCTCCACGAGTGGCAGGCTTGAAATATTTTGTCAGGAGCCTTTCACATCTCTCCCTAAGTGGACCGCGTTAGCATCATCTGGAACGGGCGGCAACCCGCTTCGCGAACTCGGGGCCTGTAGCGGGAACTCGTCATCTGGGCTCCCCACTTCTGGCGCGAACGCACGTGAACTGGTGAGGGCAACAGAACACGAGAGATCACGCGACGAATGCTGGGCAGAGTGTTCTCGAAGGTCGACCTTGACGACACCGGGCACTCGTTACGCTCTTACGCGCCCGGTATTTTTTCTCGGTATTTCTTTGCGAGCTCCTCACATGGGAAGAGCCCACGTGCAAGTTTCGACGATGCTGACCGCTCCTCACGAGGCGCACGCTCACGTGCGCTCCGTATTTCTTTAATACTTTTGGCGAACGTAACCAATCCAAGTTGAAGATTGAACTACTCTGCCGTTAAAAAACCTGCTTGTGAGACCAACCGAAGTGAAGGGCAAAATAAGCTAAACACGTTAGCTCCAACGCATCCGCATTCGAGCACCTTAGAAGACCAGGAATACAAACAGCACTTGTTCTCAGTGAACAGGAAGCTTTGATGGGCACTGCACCATTCATGGAGTTTTTAGATGCAAAGCATGTCTTGCTCTCGACTCCGTCGTCCATCGTCCGTCCATCCACCGGCCCAGGAAAACACCGGCAACACTGCCGCTCCAGGAGCCCTTTAAAGGGAAGCGCGCTCATCTCTTGTGCAGGACCACGAAGACACCGGCAACAGTGTCGCTCCAGCATCTCATGGTCGGGGCAATGTCCCTCCCTTGTTGTGGCGCCGTCTACACCCCCATTGCGCATGCTCGGCTCATCTCGGGCCGGCCAAGGAAGACACCGGTAACACTGTCGCTCCAGGAGCCATTAAAGGGTAAGACACCACCGGGCGTTCACCAAGCTGAGCATGCGCAGTGGGGGTGTGTACGGCGGAACAACGACAAGGGAGGGACATAGCCCCGTCGCATCAAATAAAATTACACCGTCTTCCCGTAGGGGAACCCTGAGTAGTAAGCGAAACAGCCATGGGCTCAACGCAATTTCCCGTTTCGTAGTTCCGCTAAGTGAAAAGTGTGGTAGTTATCATGGAAACCGAATTGTAAATATAACGGTAGCTACGTACCCCAACCTAACGGAAACGACGAACTGAAAACTAATGGGCACTTGAATCGACCCCATGGCTGCTTTGCATACTACTCATGGTTCCCCTACGGGAAGATGGTGTAATTTTTTGTGTAAAACAGAATATGACCTGCTTTTTGTTTTAAAAATATTTTACCAACTACCCTACATACGGGTAATGTGCTTTATCCTAAATATGCCAATATTTGATTGCAGTATTATTTTTCGACTAGCACGTGTGTACAGTTCTACATCAAAGGAAAAGTCTCAGCATCACCACGTATCTATAGATGGATATGTTGTGACCGCTTGTGTTACAAGAAGGATTTATGTTCAGAGTAACGTTGGTCAGCGCATGTGTAGGGTACAGCGTGATTACAAGAAAATTACTATCACCGAACTGTATCACTGCAGAGTTACCGAACCACCGCTATCCGCTCATTTCATACTACTTTTTATTGAGAAGTTGCGCATAAGTAAAGTAATAGAAGTGGCCTCTGAGGGAGAGATACCATAACCATATCCTAGAACTAAATGCCAGAAAATTATCTACCTAATAGCACACAATCATTCTCAAGTTGTGGGCCATAATGACGCCTTAAAATTTCGTCAAGAGCTGCAACACAACCTTGTCGTAATTCTCCTTTGGTGTCCCTTGCGCGCGTACATCACATCGGGCTCCGCACTGCAGTGAACATAATAAAATAATGATGAAAAAATTATTGAGCTCCGCTTTCTGTATTTGTTTTGCTCCCTCAAATATATTGTGAAATCGTCGATTACACAATCTACCTCAAAAACCTTAGTTTCGATTATGCATCATTGAAGGAAACGCGGTTCGAAAAAGTGGCCGGGTTGCTCAGCTTGAATTTTCATTAGTGGCAGTGCCCTGAAACTAGTTTCGTACCCACGATAAGTACAGCTCGTCTCGCCGTACCGGTGGGTGTGATCTCGTGGCTCGCTTTGTATTATACGCTCTCGATAAATTAAAGTCCCATACGATGTCATTAGTGGCCCGTAGATACGACATTGACGTGCTTCCGAGGCTAGGGCTGTTCTATAGAGGTACCATGTCTTCCCAAGCGTCTCGCCAACTCTCCTCTTCCCATCATACGCCGTATTTAGGACCCGTGTAATGTTAGTGATGAGCTATGATATGACCAAAAATTAGCTCAGCCTTCTTCCTACAGCTAGGCTGTTTATGCCTAGGGACCCGAGGAATTTTGATGGCCGTGAACAAACCTTGGACCTGGGGTGACAAAAATCCTTGCAGCGAAGCCATCTTCATCGTAATTAGGAAAAAACAGCTTTAATTATATTTTCAACAAAGCTTACTTGTCAAAATTAGTGTGGTCACAGTGTGCTCATGGCAAAATCCGCAGTGCTAGTCTGTGGAAGCTATAACTATACATTTCGCGGTGCTTCCAAGCACCAAGGAAAGTGTAAAATCTTGTATAGGCAGTATTGCGGAACTCGCTTTACGAGTTCTGAAAGTTTGTCGGATTGTTGAGAAGTTTTTAGTTTATCGCGGTTCCTGGTACGATGGCCTATAGCCCTGGCGAATTGAGGTTTTCTACCAAGAGAATGTCGCAGATAAATATACGTTTCTTCCTTCCATTGTAACTTGGACGTAGGATAGTGATGACTTCGGAGCGTAGACGTACGCGAGCATGGGGTCTGAGCGCGAGCGCATTCTGGGGAATCATTTCGCAAAAAAAAAAACAGGGTAGCATGGCTTCTCAATTTAAGTGTTTCTGCCTCTTCATGAAAATGAAATTCTACATCCGGCACCCCACTTTTGAAGTTCCTGAGAGTGTATTCACAACTTATTCCACGTAACACGAAATATACGAAAAATCTGTCTAATATTGCCCCTTCTGTAGACTGTGTCAAAGGAGAACCGCTTTTATAGGAGCTCCAGGGAGCACTTCCAACTTGCGCATGCACATCTGAAGACCATGAGATTAGAAATGTACACCTCCCGTATGGCAGGCCAAGTATTTTAAGGAGGATCCATGTTTGATGTTGATGTGCAATAGTCTTCAAAACATTACAACGAAATACAAGATAAAACTCGCTATTAATGGCTCTGACAACTTACAGCGTGAACTTCTAGTGCACTTTCTTTTTAAATAAATATTTCGATGTTTTGCCTTAGGAACGTTTTTATTCGTGTCTCCGTGATAACGAAGTTTGTAATAATGCACTGTCATTACAGATACTTTCACGGCCAGAACTACTCAACATATTGGGGGACGTTTCCTGCAATCTGCGAGTTTTTTTAGCTACCGCTCTAGAGATAATTAGGGCTCATACGTTGCACACCCATGGAATGTGACTCTTTTTTAGTAGCTCAATACGGCTGATTTCACAGAGATTTCGTGGCATCCGCTGGTTCGTTCTGCATCCGCTTTCACGGCCAACTGCTATGTGAACAGTACTAGTGGCGGAGATGGCGAGGTGCACCGGAGAAGAAGAACAGGAAACGGGCTATGTGGGCACCGTTTGATATCTCAATGCTTTCCTATGTACCTACAGACCTATCTTGAGCACTCTGTTCTATTGCCTCAAGACAATTGAGAACCGAGCATACCCCATACCATTTTAGCTCATAAAAATCGTAAATGACCTGTCAAGAAGGCTTCCCCCCCCCTCCACCGCCGTCGCTTCCCTTATTCACCAGCAGCATGAAATTTCGTGCCTTTTTAAGATGACTGGGCACAAGTGTGGGCCTTGAGCTTTTTATACGTGCACAGAACCAGTAGTGATTTCCTGTGCAGAGCCTGCGTAACATCGGTAGTGGTTTTCCGAGGTAGACTGGTTCTACATCTCCTTGGTTTTACTGCAAATAGGGTACCTATGCCATGCCATTCCTACACGACGCTGTCTGCTCGTGGAGTTAGCAATGAAATTCAGTGAGCAAGAAACATGGCTGGCCATTTTGGAATGCACACAAAATCCCGGTTTTGGGTACATCAGAACCATCATCAGGCTATACAACAGCTATTGCCGGAGGACCTACGCCCGCCTCGCAAGGTGCACGGCCACTGGAACTGCAACGAACGACGGCCCTCACTGTAAACAACATAAAACATCACACGCAATCAAATTTTACCAGGCACGAATTCAGTGGTGGGCCATATTTTGCATGGTGTGGAAATGGCCGCAGTGTTAAACTTTTATTCTCGGCAGTGTTGTCGTTCCCGTCGACAGGTTGCTCCCCAGGTGCTGCTCATTTATTTATTGATCTTGTTTTATTTATTTAAATACCCTAAAGAACCCGAAGGGAATTACATAGGGGGGGAATCATACAAGCAAATCTTGAATGGATTATATACATAGAATCAGTATACAAACAAAAACATAAAAGATTTACCTATAGAAAACCACCAATACAATTTTTGCATTAGAGGATTGCGATCAGCCTAACAATGGGCACAAAATGTGTTTTAGCAGATTCAAGGCAGCACTTGAGCATTTAACCCGTGTGTTGACAGTTTACAAAGTTATAACATAGACGGAACTATAAGTGAACATATCACACTGCGTTTGAAATTCACAAAGTCAAGTTTCATCTATTCGCGCAAGGTACTCATTTTGTAGATATGATAACAGCACTGTTTGAAAAGATGGTAAGTTTGTTTAATATACAGTGTGTTCGGGCAACGTGATTCATTTTGTAATGCTTGGCTAGATTTACTACCCGTCGCTGCTGTTCAGGCCATAAACCAGCTCCTGTTCACTGCGCTGCGAGCCTGAACACAGTGAACACTGGGGGAATGGACAGCAGCAACGGTTCGAAAGTATGGAGTCCGGCCAGTCTGTAGATGTCGGGGGCAACGAAGTGTGGAACGCGACGGCGGCCCTTCGAAGAAGTGTTGAGAGCTTTAGTTTTTACCTAAATACAATGTCGACTCCACATTTCGCGTTCTTATAGTTTAGTTTGAAAATTCTACATCGGGCACTCAATTTTTGCAGTTCCGCTAGTGTATTCACAACGTATTCCACGCAAGGCAAAACATCAGAACAAACTGTCTTGTATAGCCCCTTCTGCGAACTATGTCAAAGGGGAGCCGCTTTTAGAGGAGCTCCAGTGAGCACTTCGTAGCTGGAACTTGGAACGGGGTATACCACCCAAGCATTTTTTACGGGAGTTTTGTAATGAAACACGTGCAATATAGTTGCCGGACTTGTTCTTAGAATCTAGAGGAAATATCACCGAAACAAAAAGGAAATGCGGGATATCACAACAGGGTAAATTAACATTTTGCATGCGTGGAACATTGTCGATTACTATTACAAAAAATGGACAAGCCTATAAGCTCCTCGCCTACAGCTCTCAGTTCTTTTTCCTTACATACAAGCGAAAAGGTTTCATGGCATCTAGTGTCCTATACCTTAGAGTTTTCAGAGTCACGCAACCGCTGCTTCCCTTATTTCCGCAAAAAAATTTGGCGGTGTTACATCAAGAGCATTGAGGAGACTGTGTGTGTTTCGTACGTCCGCGTTGTTGACAATTCTATGTTCTTCGTTCAGTATGCTGTACAGTTTGCGCTGCAGTAACTTCAAGCAGAACGTAGCAGAAGGTGACTATAGCCTATAGAAGCCTCGTAGAAAAATACGCTTGACTGCCTACTTCTTTCACGTCATTGGATATTACAAGTGAGGGTTAGGGCTGTTTCACTCTGGGAAAAATGAGTAGGGTCACGGCTAAAAATGAGAAAGAATTTGAAACATTGGCATCGTATCTGCTCACCTCACTGCAAATGACGTTGATAGGCGATAGTCTTCTGTGCTCCTCTGCCACGTAAATAGCGCTCTTCTCTCCCCCATCCTCCTCTCACGCTCTTCCAGTCTGTTGCGATCATCCCTCGATAAACAAAGCCAATTGAATTTTCCCGCGTTCCACCATTCATACCATCCTCTGTTGGGCGTATAAGATTGCCGTCGCGAGAGGGCTGCGCGAGCGCTTTTCGTATTCTTGGTCAGAACGTATTTTCTAATGTGTATTTTTATTTGGTGTCTCAAATATCACGCAGCCGTGTACTCTTTACTAAAAGAAGTTTGCAAATATGACTTTCGTATTTATGTTTTGCCTAAAATATGCCTAATGTTGTCATTTCGCTCAGCATTATTGAAAAGTACGAACATCGCCACCGCATTAGTAGTTTGCAATTGGTTTTCCTATATAAACCCTTCATTCTCAAATCCGTTACACTTTTGGCCGGGCGGATAAATCGAGGGACCCTGAGACGGGCACACACACAGACCGACCAAAATATCGGCGTTTAAGTAGCCCAAGAAAGACTATCGCGTTTGAAAAACGTTCCCTGGTATTATCCACCGACCCATCACACTCTTGTGTAATCTGTCCTAAGCGCACGTCGTCACGAAGTAAAAGATCACACCCCAACTTTTCACCGGCACTACGTGTATCCCATGTTCAACTGATACCCGCATTTCAGCTCCGCGCAAAAATAGAATTTGCAGGAATAGCGAGTAACGGTTCGGTTTCACTGGGTCGCTCTATAAATTATTACAGTCTTCTCACGGTTCGTCGATGATCAATCTTGGCTTACACGTTTGCGCGGCGACACTATCGTTTTAACATCTTGATCATGTATTCAACCGGGGGTTGCAGAAGTGAGAGGAAGGCAGTTAATGTGATGCAGAAGGCCTCCATGCCCTCTGAGTCATACATGCCTTTACGGCCACCTGGCAATCGCTCAACTCCAGCCGCGAGAGGCGCCGTTCGCTTTTGCTCAGCACGGATGGACTTCACGTACGTCTGCGCTTCTGTGCCGAGTGAGCGAATGCCGCTGCAGCTCAGTATTGCTTGGCCCACGTGACTACCTGCCCCAAATGGAGAGCGCTTAGCAAAGCTTCCCCTAGTTAAACGTTCTTGTGCAGCGTAAAATGGTATCAGTCCACGACAAACACACCACTCGAACTGAGTGTAGTAAAAAGCATAGAGTTAGGCCTAAGGTCTTGAGGCTAGCAGTCTTGGGGCATGCAGAGCAACCCCATTCTTGTCGTGACGGATTCTTCAGTTATCATCTGAGTTTTCGCAAGCGCTTCGATCATATCGAAATGGAGTGAATGAATAGACGCCGGCTTCATAACGCGAAAGACCCAGGTTCGATTCCCGCCCGCGGGAAGCGTTGTAATTAGGGGCGCGCATTGTCGTCGTAGATCGCTCGATGGACCCAAGTACAGCCACAAGGCGTTTGTCGTCACGGCGACCCAGATGCCAGGGGAATGAAACTTCCTATACCTTGCATGGGACGCGATATTCGCTCGCAGCGCTGGACAAACTCCTGGTGTTTGGGGGCGGTACTAAAAACATGGCGGCGCGTTGCAGACTTGCATTAGGAGACGCCATCTTGATGAGGACTGAAAAGCCGGGGGGGGGGGGGGATTTAGCGCCAATTCAAAGGCATTCAGATGGCCAGCGCACGACCTTTGCGCAACACGCCGCATTATCCAAAGGGTAATTGTTTCGGTCTGATTGATAGAGTTTTGCGGGTCCACTTCTTTTTTTCACCTCTTATTCTAAGTACGACGTTGTTTTGGTTTATTAGTGAACACAATCCAGACAAGAATGAAGAGCGCAGTTTTTTTTTGTGTGTGTTTATTGCCTAAATGTACAAATCGTACAGTAAACACAACTTGGATTTTTTGCGCTTTTAGTCGCATACAAAAGTCTATGGCGCATGACCGCATGCTAATAACTAGGTATCCAGCCAGTGCATATCTGTCCAAGGTCCGCGTAGTTTCTGCTGGTGAAATGGGCAGGACACAGCCGGTAGCTGCTGTAGGTCTGACGAGGTGGTGAATAGCCAGGTCCTGCCTTCTCGCACACTGTAGCCAAATGCGAGATCTGGAACATCAACAAGAACGTGGGCATATTTGGGTTAGAATGAATACTAGCTTTATTGCTACTTTCAAGCGCACATACGTTAGTTTTGAGTGAAATCTCTGTGGCATCTGTATTCGAAATAAACGTTATCTGACATATTAGGAATTTTTTTTTTCTTAAATTTGTTTTGGCTACGAAGACGACTTGTGACAACGCCAATCGTAAAGGCAAATTTTAAATTAAAATCAGCCTCTATTATTTAGAGACGCGGATACGTTTTTCTATCTGTGCGATTATAGTGTTCGGTGGGAACGACCCACACTTGCTCCTAATCCAAAATATATTTCTCCGGACGAAAGCAGCCGTCCCACACTAGGATTTCTAAACTATTATTAAGGCATATATACTATCGCGCGCTATGTGTTCCTCAGGTATTTCTCGGGCCCTGAAGTAAACCGGTTACTAACGCCTTATTTAAAAACCTGTAATGAATTATTAGGACAGGTTAAACCTGCATTGTCTAATTATTTATCGGCTTATAGCTGTAACTGCGTTCTTGTGAATATGTCATTCCTTTGCTGAAAGCTGAAACTCGAAGCACGGAACTGAAGCGTAAATTATAAATTATAAGTGGTGAAATTATAGTTATGATTAAATTATAAACATATACAGTAATTGCTTTGTTTGTATATTGATTGCTACAAATTCATTCTGCTATATGCCGGGGATTCACGTGAACGCAAAATGCAGAACACACAATTGAAACGGAATAAAATAATTAATGTAGTCACTACTTAGTTAACATTGTGCTAACAATCCGATATGAACCTATGGACCCACCCTTTGAGCCAAAAGTGTATGAGAGATGCCTTCCTCCAGCTGTGCAGATAAAAAGGCTGATAATAATAACGACAAAAATAATACTGACAAGTATAATAATCGCAATGTTATTAATATTACTAACTATAACGCATGCTACGAAAACATACTAAACACTGGCAATCAAAATAAAATAAAAAGAGTGCAGATAAGCTCACACTGATGAATTAGTTATTGTATAGTTGCCTCATATACATTTTGCTGCATACCATGCATTCACTTGCGCTAAAATGCAAAACACATGATCGCAGCGCAATAAATCAATAACGCCCGTGTAAACAAACTTGTGTAGCTAATGCAGTCATTGGATTAATTGCCAGATGCTCTGCCCCGCATTTCATGCGTAATTCAAGAGGAAAAGAAGAGCACCAGAATGTGATAAATAAATAGTGCACGTGTATGCTCACCTAAATTATAAATCTGCTGCTGCAACCGCGTCCTGCTATGTCATGCAAGCGTAGAAAAGCAAAAAGAGCAGCATGCAGATCGTACCTTTCGTGCGCCGGGATCCAAAAGAATTTTATGCGGCCTGGCGTGAGGAATTTTGACACCACTCAGTTCAGCACGATCTGTGATGACGGTGCGAATCCATTCATGCGTCTGTTTCGATGAAAAAAACTTCACATTGGTAAAAACGGCCCTCGGAACACCGTGGAGCGTAGCATACCTGCGGGCGCGACAAGAAACGCCCCTTTTCTGCTGTACGAAGCAGAAAGGCGTGGTTCCGGTTTTCCACTCCGGGTGGCGCTCGTATTTTTGCAGTCTAGAACCGCAACTTTTAAGTTCACTTGCATACTAAAAACTCCGTAATTAATAAGTAACGTGGTAATAAATATAAAATGCAGCAATATCGTTCATTTATGCTCGTTTGTAGTACAGCCCCCAAACGTTAGGATCGCTGCAGTCAGGGGACAGAAAAACGGCGGAGTTTCATCCCCCTGCAGATGCTTCGAAAGCCAAGCGGTTGATATAGCCATGAGCATTCGAAACTCGTGAGCCGCTAGCGCTTGTCTTACATGTAACCGTTGTTCAGCGTAAAGAAACCTGTAGGTACATTTGAGGAAAAACGCACGTAATTAACCGGCAGCGCCAGCGTTTATTTAGTTAGGAACGCTCATTGGGTTGATTTTTACGATAGCGAGCGGAAAAAAGCTCCAGTGCAACGCCGGCACGTGCGGGAGGAAAAGCAAGCACAAAAACATCAGAACTCCCGCTGGCGCGGCTTCAGGAAGGGGCCACGCGAGCACTGCGAAGGCGGGAAATTGGAATGGCATGGAGTGGTAGCAGTCAGCGGATAACCGCGCTACATTCCATTACGGCGAATCCCCACTCTGCACTACCGAAAGCTTTCACATAGAGTGGAACCCGTTTTTTTTTTTTTTCACAGTACCACCGGATAGGTATGCAGGGCTTGACGGATATATGCTGCGGAGAAGCGACGCACCTAGGGCAATCCTTTAGCAAATAAAAATCGGGAATCATGATCTTTAACGACGACGCGGAGCACAAAACACTATCAGGGCAACAAGTAGAAATACAATGGGTGAAAGAGTACAATTATTTAAGAGTATGGCTTAACGACAACGAAGATTACAAGCATGCGCATGAGGCTCACTTAAGACGAAAGGAAGACGGAACGGGGTTATAGTGAATCATAGAACAATCTGGGGCTACAACGAATACGATGTGGTAAGGGGAGTCTGCAAATGGGTCATGGCAGCCGGAAGAAGAGCCGGAAATTTGGTTCTGTGTGAGAAACCAGACATCCAAGAGGCCTAGAGGTAAATCATATGGCGGCAGGCAGAGTGACCCTAGAGGCCATAGCAAATCGATGAAGGAAGTGGTATAGGGGCATATGGGGTAATTATCCTTTGAGGCGAGGGAGGCGCAGAGCAAGATAAAGTTTGAGCAGCGACTTCAAGACATGGAGGATAAAAAATGGGTCACGAAAGTGTCTACGTATATGTGTATGAGGAGCATTGATACGCGGTGGAGAGGGAGAACCAGACAGTTAACCAAGCTGCACGGGAAGTCGGTAGGGGAAAGTGGAGCATACACAGCAGCTAAAATTCAAGTCAAGGCTGCAGAGACAATGAAGTGGGCTCAGAGGAATTGAATCGATAAAAACCCTGGAGAGCTATAGAGCAATGAAACTAGAAATCATAAAGGAATGCTTCTATGGCAATACGAGAGGCAGTGCATTGCTCTTCGAAGCCAGGACAGGGTGCTTCAGAACCCGGGCATACACGGATATCTACAGGCAGCAGGATGAAACAAGAACATGCTGCAGCAGTGATGGGGAAACTATAGACCATATCGGCAGATACTGCACAGGGATACGACCGCCACGGGGCGAGGTGGAAACAACGTTGGCAGAAGCTTTGGGATTTGGTGCAAAAGGGAGCCTCAACTTCAGAGCCATAGAGGTGAAGAAGAGGCGGCTGGAATGGTGTTGGTCGAAAAGAAGGAAAGGAATGGGTACGCAGGCGGAGTAATCATAGGGATGAGTACTTAGAACAGCGGCGGAACGGAGGAGAGGAAGCGAAGGGTGCTTAAAACTGTGGTGAGGGAAACATGGGAGGAGGCAAGTCTATTAGGTTAGGTAGGAGTAGGGTAAATTAGTGGAATAAAACAGTCAGGCCGGTTTGTGAGAACCGACAGCCCGATTCAAACGAATCGCCACTAATCATCCTCATGACAATAATCATCACCCACGATCATTCATCATCATCATGACAGAAAGTTAAATTTCTTGCAGGGCGTAGTGGAGTACAACGGCAACAATGAGGACACAAAAGCTTCGCTTTAAGATGAAGGCTGAACCAGTGTTTTTGGTTTGAAACACGTCACGGAACAAAATAATGGTGCTAAGAGTTATTACAGAGTTTTAGCTGACCGTTTTTCACGGTCCGCTCCGCTTCGATAGCAAGCGGGAGCGCCATTGCGCATCCGTGGCGCGCTTGGCCGCAAACGGCATTGGCTCCGGTCGCGCTGACCGTGCCGCCGATACCGGAGCTGACCGTCGAAAACGGTTAGCTAAAACTCTCTATTGTCATGCATTTTCAAAACGGCTTCGGCAGTGCTACAAGACGCACATAATCATCTGTTGGTTGCTGTTCATTGACGTGGGCGACCCAAATAAAATTTTCTGGACCAGTCTGTCTGGGCCTCCGCAAGAGAACGGATGACGGCCCTCTTGAAGGTAATATAAGTACTCATGCGTGTGGCCACCAACATGTATGGCATATATGCGCAACCCTGGCTGGGCTACTTTGATGGGCCCTTCCCTGCCTGTGAACGGAAAGAAATCAGAAATTATAAGGCGAAATCCCTGGATATCTACGTTTTATGAAACGGCTTTTGGGGTACCTAAAAGCGTGTAAAGTGCATAAAGCAATAGCGCCAACCCGCAAACCGAAACAGAAGAGGCCGGAGGAAGAAGGCGGCTACGAAACGGGCTATATAAGCAAGCTTGAGCGCTGAAGGTAGCCGGGGTAGTGAACAGGAGGCTCTTGACGATGGCGAGTGAGCGCAACAAGCTCCAAAGCTGCCTGTCCAAGCGGGTGGTTGAAGTTTGACGGGGCGGCCACAAATTTGAGCAGTAAGTTCTATAAAGCTTGACGTTCGGCTAGGTAGGTACGCGGTATCACTTGAAAAACAACGCGAAAAACGTGGACAAAGTAGAAAACAGCCATAATCGCTTGTGGTTCTGTGAACGTAAAGTTTCTGCTCTGATTTTAAATTAAGTTCGCAATTACATCAAGAGAAGCCTTTCGCCTTCGCATTCTGAAACATTTCTAGCATCTGCCGAAATTGCTCGGCGTTGCAACAGTGCGCCCATTTTCAAGGTTAAAAATGCTTTTCAGGGGTAACGGTGGCAAATGGGAGGCTTTCCAGCCCTATGCTGTTCAACGAGGATGCCCCTAGCACAGCTACCCCATCACCTGCTTTATATAAATAAGAAGAAGCAGACAAAAAGCCGAAGGCGGAGAATACAATCTGACATCCTGGAGGGTCATTTGTATTTCCTCAAGTGTTTTTTTTTTCTTTTTCCGTCGATGACCATATAAAGATCGAGCTTTCGTTTTATAAAATCCCCCTCATCGTTTCATAGAACTGCTTAGGGTGTTAAAGATAGTTTCTGAGGTTTTTATAGTTTGCCAGCGCATTCATAAACCATGCAAGAATTTTTGCCTATGATGCCGGGTAGGGTGACAGAAGCCGTTCCTCTATAGCTTGTCTTTCCTGCCTTACGAATGTCACGGACGTGGGGGCTAAAAAATCGCTTAGTTCGCAGCTATTTAGTAAGTTCTCGTCGTGAGATTGTTGTGATAATAATTGTGCCAGACGTAAAAGGCAGATATTTGCAGCGATTATAAGACCGGGCGGCAGCCACCTAATACCATTATCCGCCATTGCAACATTGGCGAGAGCAGGTTACGCCTTGTGGGATATTTGTTCCGGAGGCAGATTTTCAGTCAGGATCTCTTTCCACGTTGGAGATACCTTAAGCAATTGGGCGGGTTTCATTTCCCGTCCTCTGGCAGTAAGAAATGCCAAACCTAGACAGTGGTAGCTACGAGAGATTTATGGATAACCACGTGCCGCCGGAGCAGAGTGAGGAAGGAAAAGCCGAATCGACGGAGCATTGACGTCATAGTAGTTTTGCAAAAGCGGTATCTCAGTGGCGTGACTGGAAGAGCATTATCGTTATCCAGCAGATCTAACTATGTCACGCACGCCGCCGCGCGGATCTGCTTCGCGGCACGTACCTTAGAAAGAGCGCTGCGAGGCAAACTGGTCAGCAGAACGAGCAAATTTCCAGACTAACGGGGAATCGAGCGTAGTTTCACCGCTAAAGGATTTCCAGTATAGCGATAAAAACAAAAGAACAACTTGAACTCCAACAAAAATACTGGACATTCAAAACAATTCAAAAATCTTAAAAGCCCCAACAAGGGCACAGTCATCACTCTATCACTGTCCAATCCCCCCGAAAGAGTGCGCGGTGAACATTTCCAGGCATCATCATCATCGTCGTCGTCGTCGTCATTAGAGCATGTGAATAAAGTTGGCTGTGTGGCGAGACGTTTTGTAGCACGCCACTACTGACGGCGAAAGTCAGCCAATAGAAGCTTTGCTTGAGAAAGTGCGGATGCAGGCACTTAGGCCGCCTACGCATTCCGTAAAACATGCGTACAATGATTTTGCCTGCTTCCCTAGCAATAAACGCAATTTGCATTTGCAGTATTTTGCTATTTAGGGCAACTTCATAACTAACTGAATGCTGCACATATCATGAAATACGTTTTATGCTTCGCATAACTCGCCTGAACAGCGACCGCGTACATTTCGTAATCGCCCCTAAGGAGCCCGATTCATCCGCATAAACACTTCATCTTACCCACACATCCCTCCTCAGATTACCCCTGTATTAGATGTTAAGGAGAAAGACTTAGGTGTCCCACTCTGCGAACAAGCACCGTTGTTGTTTTGTAACTGGCTGGTCGAGAAAATGGCCACCGCAGCAAAGAGAAATAAAGGAAACAGGCTGTGTGAACCGATGGGATTTAAACCCGGGTCTGCACAGTACTAGTGTAGCACAGTACTATTGTAGTGCTGCCAACGTGTGCTATCTCCGCACGTTGCCAGCGTAAGCGAAAATTTGTTGTTGTTCCTTTCTACGTGGCGCGTTGGCACTTGGGGGATTGGTCGGAAATTGGGAGCCTTTGGGGGGCGATGTGCCTGCTTGGCAAATTTCGCAAAGCTATGAATTTAAAGCATAAAAGTATTGTGAAGGAATGCTATCACGTGACAACTAACGGTGGTGGCACGTGAGTAGAACAGGTGGACATCAGCCACGTAAAGCCTAGATTCACGGAACTTTTTTTGGTGTGCCATCGCGTTTGCTAACGTACTTCGCGCCGTAAGACGAAGAAACAACAGCGGAGAAAGGCATGCACACAATGTGTAACAGAAAAGGAGGCGATTCAAACATTTCGTGTTAAAGACAAACGAACGAACCAGGAGAAAGTGAGGCAAGTTCGATGCTGTTCTTAAGTATCGCAAGGCTTTCGCCGTCAAAGCACATAAGCAGGGTTGAGTGCCCCGGCGAATTTTCAAAGACGACGGTCTTTTTTGGGCTGCATAAACACGACAGTTTTGGTTTGTATGTGCGTGTCTCTATCTGCCAGTCCCTGGATACAGCGGTGCGCAAAAACAAAATAATTCTTGCAGTAGGTGTTTATACAGAACTTTTTGGAAACGGAACTAATAAGGAACTCTTCGGAAACAACTGATAAGATAATTAGCCGCTCACACGACTCTAACATCACGCACCACAGTTTCGCTCACCATCCTTCTAAACAGAATGGAAGGGCATTGATTGTTTTGTTCAGATTTCGTAGTTCTAAAATTCACTCGAAACTTCAGTCGTATGTTCGCTCAACTGCACAGAAGGTTTGAATTTTCGGCGACATAGGTCTTACAACACCGCCAAAAAATATATCCGTCCTTCGTGTAACGCCCATACAAAGCTGAAAATTACCCAGTTAATAATTTTCTGCGGTAACCTTAACTAATTGACAAGGCTCCCGATCACCCCGTACATCACCATTGGTGCGCAGGCAAGTGATTCCACCCAAAATTAAACTCGGTTGACGATAGCCTTGTTCGAGGGCAGAGTAAAATTGTTCTAAAACGCTTTGTCACGTTTCTGGTCGCGCCCACAGCTTTATCGCAAGATTTGTTAGAATTTACAGCTACGCTGTTGAGCAGAATCAAGCATAACGACCGGTCTCACGCCAACTTAGGTCTGTTCGAACAACCCAGTTATTTGGGCAGAGGTGTTTATTTTCCACGTGGGAACAGTTTCATACCCCCACATTACGCTCCATCCAAAGCAAAACCCTGAACTTATTGTGTTGAATGATGGACACACGATGTGGCACAACATTAGGCATCCGGGCTTTCTTTAAGTGCTTATAAAAATTACGGAGCTAAGTAAACTTGCAAATACACGCGAATTGTCAGGAGGGCACGAATCGCTCATGTTATTCTCGCATACTACGTGTCTTCCTGAACCCAGTGTAATCCGTAACATTTCAGCGCTGCTAAGCAAACATGTAAGATCTACTAGCCCAGTTCCTCCTTCTGATTTTTGCGCCTTTCTGGTGGCATGCCCGTGTGGACACGGCTGAAAGCCAGCTTGCTAAAACGCCGCATGTATTTAGGCGGGCAGGGGCCTTAAAACAATAACCCATCACATTTAATGCGGTCCCTCAAAAATAATCTATCGCATACGCGGGAACGCTAAATCACGTCCTCGCCTGTGCCCTACAAAACGCGGATGACACCTGGGCACCACCCTGACCTTCAACGGCGGACGTAATGCTATCTTTCCTTGGACCAAATCCAGAACAAAGAGCAGCGCAAGAATCTGGTGCAAAAGATGCATGTAAATGCGCTTTTGCCTCTATTCGGCCTTCCCCTTCTGAAGAACTCGTCCTTGCCTGCATCGTAGTGCCAGCCTGTGACACCGCACACCGAGTCTCGTCGACGTGCATCTCATAATATTATTACAAATGGCAGGTCTGTGCCAGTGCGAGAAAAATTCAGAATAGCCGCCTGTCTTGGTGATCGTGGAATAATGTGAAAGCAGCGGCCATACCTAGTTTGATGCAACTAGACAAACCATAACCACGCCAGAGAGGCACTCACTGTTTCGAATTGAAGTACTCGCCCCATTCCACTTTCAACGGTCATCGCTTCGCCTTATAAAGTTCGCGATGTCCTGCGACCCATCGATCTGGACAAAAAAACACGATGAAAACATTGCGGGCCTCGTTTACACAATGTAGCACATATCCTCCTACGTCCATTACAGCATATAGAGCAGTACACTGGTGCGCAGACATTCTGAAGCTCTACCTGAATTTATATATATGTGACATTGCCCTGAAACTGGTTCTGTACAAACACTGCGTAACTTACCGTTCCACCGTACCAATTTGTGTTCCGTGAGTCAGCTAGAATTGCATATGAGACCACAGGCCTCCCACCAAGATTGCTATGGCAGGTCGCACTTTCCAGGATTACGCCTGAACCATTCATAGTTGCCATGTGTTTCCTTCCGGCAAATGTTGTACTTTAGGTCGCACTCATATGGGCTTGTCAACGGTATTCTAAGGAACGAAAAGTGCCCATTTTCTTTTTATTGTCGAGCCTGTGCCGTATAAACACTTGTTATTTAACAGCGCCAATCAGTGTAGAATCAATGAAATCTTCCAGCGGGTAACATCCTATACCAAGAAAAACGACCTAAATACAACAGAATTCTGACCCTAAGCAGTTGGCGGAGACTCGGTTAGGAACTTTTTTCCCTTTCTCTTGGAGCACCGAGACAACACGAACTAGTCGAAAAGACGTTGCATTCTTTATTTATTGAGGGCACGTAAAATGCTATCATCAGATAATTCAATCAATACTCCTATCGGTTCTGCGCAGAAATAGTTATTACACAGCTTCATTATTTAGAATATTCACAGAACACCGCGGAACGACAAGGTAAAACTAGTGTGAACTAATTATCCTGCTGATTATAAAAGGGGTGTATTTCACAAGCTACGGCTATAAGAAGTGTCGTAAACTTAATGCAACACCAAATAATCGATAAGAATAAATCGCAACGAAGCGCGTAGTACCATACAAATGGGCCCGATATCAATTCTAGTAGAGTAAATTTTTATCCTTGAAGTGGTTGAGTGGTGTCATAACATTGTTATGAAGATGTTGTGAAGAGGGAAGGTTAAATCGTTTAGAATGTACAGTCATAGACAAATTAAATGCGGACATAGAAATATGAACTGGAACGTTCAAAATTGAGTGCAGTTCGTGGAGGTCGAATAACGGTGCGCTATTGGTATATTTGGATAGCAACATTTCCAACTTTGTTTTTGTAACAAATCCATGCGGCATTTTGACTTGTATGAAAATAAATTACGCTCACGGTGTGGTTCATATATTTTGTCCGCGTTTCGTTTGTCCATGACTGTACATTCTGCCGAACAGCCTTCGGCTTCGTCTTCTCGGTAAACCAGACCATTGATTTACGAACGAAGGAAATTCTAGGAGTTTTTGTAAATTTATGGGGAGAACAGTTTTTCTTTTCGCGGTAAGTGCTACTCAGTAAAGGCTGGGATGAAGCGTACATTTTTGTTTTTACTGTTTCAAAGTAAGCTGCTCGGTAGTTGGCGTCGTTACTTGTAGCAGATTTTTTTTAATTAGAAAAACTGGGCGTAAAAGACAGCACTAAGACGAAGGATGGGCGCCTTCGTCTCATCACCTTAGTCTTAGTCCTCGTCAAAGGAAGCCGTAGGAGCCGCTACACTTCTAGCCAGCAAGAAAAAAAAAAGATGTCATCACAATTTCCCCAGGTTTTTAGATGCTATGCCGCAATTGCAAGCGAAGGTTCTTTAGCAATACGGCACTTCACATGCTCAAGAAGATTTTTGATATACCCGAGAGACTACTCATCCGGGTACCCGGTCACGAATTCCCCGAGGGTAAAGAAGAAGCTCATGCTGCAGCCGTGCGCTTAAACAGCAGGCCATTGCCCGAGAATGACTTACACCGCTTGGGGCTCCCAAGAGACAACTCCTTGATAGGCACGCTGATATTTTTCGTTGCTGCCGTCAAGGCGTGATGAGATTTTCTAGTGGTATTCCTTAATTAATGATAGATGAACCCCCCCCCCCTTTTATCGAAGACTGCGCACGAATACACAGCCACATAGTACAGTACTCCATGTGATTTATACCACCAAGCACACATTTTATCCTCCACTTCTGTCCTACCCACGGCCTACCGCATAACGTGATTTGGAAGCGGGAGAAAACCCGACATACTGCTTGATCACCCTTCTCCCAAATGGAAAGTTGGCGGACCACCTGACCAAGCTGGACTATTGAATGAAGCGTTAACTGCTGACCGCCAGCCGAGCCAAGCCTATCCCGAGCGAGGGATACTCCCGCCGTGCTGTGTGCCTTGACACTCCCATCTATGTCTAATTATTAAAAACATTTATCATAATCGGAATGTACAGGCCACGTCATGAGTAATTATTACGAGTATTTTTGAATATCACACAATATTTGTCTTAGTGGAGTTACGAGAGCCATTATATGTTTATTCGGAAGCATTTGCTGCAACGGAGGACTCCTCCAACGCGCACCAATGCAGCTAGGAAATTTCCGGAAGAAGAAATCCTTGTAAAAATACAAGACCACGTACCAATTACTTTTGATGGCACCTATACGCCTACCTCACTCATTATTTTCTAGCAAGAAAATTCCGTGCACCTGAGTTGTTCCCAATTCATTTGGAGGGCCCTTCTAAAGACCTTAACTGCCGATATCGCGAAGTTTTCACAGTTTATTCTTTTTCGGCTCAGCAGTAGTAATATGAGAGTGTTGGAAGTCTTTATACCATATTGCGGGAGTACGTAGCGATGCTGGGATGGGCAATTATATTAAAGGGTATAACAACCACGTTGAGTTGTTTCTTACTTGTCATAGTTCACCATGGAGCTATATACATTTAGCAATTCCCTCCTGCAATCAACACACGGTCCCTCTAGCAATTCCCTCCTGCAATCAACACTGCAATACCCGACCGGTGTGATGAAGAAGTGGCTTGAACTCATGTTTCGTTAAAAATATTCTGAAACAAATGGTACGACACTCGTGGGCTCTGCAACACTTGTTTTAACTTTTTCTAAATCCTAAATGCTTTCTATGCATAGTCAACGAACACATCTAGTACAGAGATTACAGAATCACAAACTACATCAGCCCACAATTACTGCTAGATGATGTTAAAATTTTTTTTCTGATCTTGGTGTTTTCCAAGCAACTACGTCATTACGTCATTACAGCGGTGTAGCAGCCTTCTATTGCAGCAATAAACGCATTAAATATTCACTTTAAAAAGGAACCCACAAAAGGGAAGCAGAAACGGAATCCGGTTCTGCTGCGGCGAACAAATCTCGCACGGCCGCTGGCGATAACTAAAGCTTTCACAATGCTTTAAAAATGCTTTACAAAGAGTAAAAGCGTTTATCGGGAGTGATGCAGAGTACCATTAAACGGCTGCAACCTATCAATCGGACGTTTTATTTCAGAAGGTGCAGTGGATAACTCTTAGTAGTGATTTAGGAAAAAATAACTTGAGTCCCAGACAGTAGACGTGTTGTTGGAAAAACGCCGCGCACTCTGTACCGATGACAATTAAGCTATTATCGACGTGGAAAATATAATTGAATGGAACAAAGCCTAGTTCATTCCTCGTACAGGAGAGGAACAGAATCTAAATGGTGGAAGGTGGAGACAGGAGCTGGAGTAATGTAGCAGGGATGGTTCAAGCCTCATCTTGCGATGATATTTTTGTAGAAGTAAGCAGATAGCGTGCAACTATTTGCAGTTTTTAAAGCGGTAGGAAAATAAATAAGCCTAATTGAGTTTCCCCGCTGTACCAACCACGCACTTCTTAAATTTCTGTTCAGTAGGTCTATCAACAATAATGCGACAGTAACAGTTGATATTGAGCATTAGCAGTTGGGTGTCCTTACAAAATTCCGCATGGCCTTTCATGCTTGTTAGGAATAAATACTAAATTTATTCTTTTGATTCTGGGGTGGGGACATTGCAAGCAAACCAGGTGGATATACAGTGAAATCACGGGAAACATGAAGTAGGCCGCTCGCGCAGGTGGCCTGGTATCTCACATGCATGAACAAATAAACGCAATCGCTGCCTTCACAGTTGGCAGGGCTGCCTCCGTAACAGAGACAATGAAACGGGAAGGTAAATAGGGCAAAACCTGCTTTCGGTGTAAATTGTGGATAAAGCAAGTCTCCTTTGCGGACTATTTCCATGCGGACGCAAGCGCCATGGTGTGGGCCGCGCTGGCAGATGAGTGCCTCATTTCACAGGTCAGGAGCGCAAATCCCTTGGCTGCCAGAGACGACCAGGAGGACGAAGCATCTTTACGGCCATCTCCTGACGACGTCGTAGCCGGATCAGCGGCAGGATTGACTGCCGCCTGCCTTGGCTTCAGATTTGAAGAAGGCGAAGGAAAAACCTACAATAACACTCGCTGATTATAACGGAAAGCGCTGGTGTCGCCTGCGAGGGCAAAAGGCCTACTGCAACTACAAACGTTTTCAAGGATTACTTGTTGGCATGCTCTACTGCTTCTTGCCGCAGTGCTCTGTGGTTATTCCGCACTTTCGTTAGTTCGAACTTTCGTTAATTCTAACTAAGACGGCTTCCCATTGCGGTTGGAACTAGCAAGCTTTTACAATACCAACTGGCTAAACACTTATTAAGGAATATGTGCAAACATGAAATTCACCCCCAAATCCAAATGCGTCTTGTTAAAGGTTGGATATAGGCAAAACCCCAAAACGGCGTTATTATACCTTTTAATGGGTGACCTTAAATAGGTGAAAACCATTTTGATTCGTGAACGAACCGCGCTTTATGTGTACTCTACGCTTCAGCGGACAAATGTTACCCTAAAAGACGGCCTCCGTTATGCTTAATGAGGCAGCTTCACCTGTCGAGTGGTATATACATAGGTACACCGGGACGTTTAATTACCCAGAAAAAGTTTTCTGTTCTAGGAGAGTCCGTGTCACCTTAAACAGTGAAAAACGGTAGTCGTTTAAATTTATTACTCTCCTACGGCTGCCTCTGAAGGCAGCCTCCTCATGTGAAGCACCCGTACATGAATAGGTGACAGTTAAAAAGGACCGACCCTTCTTTGCCACAAAATTATGAGGCATTTGCAGAAGTCATTAGCCTTCCGAGTAACTCCTGCCTTCATATTTGTTCGTCCTTGCCATAAGGTCATGGCAGTAACTGAAAAGGCTGTATTAGATATGTAAGCATGGATGCACAATTCTGAGAAATTTGCCTTCGCAGGTAGCGATACGTTATGTTCAGAGATAATACAGCATTTGTGGCACGGTAATTAGTTTTCCCCCTTTCCCGCAGCAGCAAAACACATCGCCTGTCTTCGCTCGATCCTGGAGGTTCATAGGAGCGAGTTACAGCTTAGATGCTGGTACCTTATGACGGAAGTATGCACGTACGCCATATTGGTATCTGCGCCATGGCGTACGTCCATAATAATTTTATGAGCGTTCCGCGTGGGACCACAGTAACTGCAGTCAATCGGACTGGTTGCAAAAAAAACAGTAAAATGTTATTGCAGAGTTGCAGGCATCTATTCCTTTATTGGTAGCATTTTTCGGCGCTTGTGAGTAAGACGTAATAAATACCAAGCTAGGTTTCACAGAGCACTTTCGCTATTTGTTTCTGAACCCAAACTAAAACATATGACCTAAATAGGTGTTGCCTGCAGCATATCCTTATGCTGTATGTTTAGCCGTAAACCTGGTGCTCGCGTATGTGTTCCTCAAATAGATCCCATATACTGACGAAGGTGGAAATACACGGGGCGTGGTTCAAGGAATTTACAGTTCTCGCCAGAATGATTTTACATCCCCCGGTAGAGCTTCTTAATGACAGAGAAACACAAAGGCACACAAAAGTATAACCGACTGTCCAAAACGCAACTCAGCAAGTTTGAAAAAGCATATTCAGTAAACTAAATAAAAAGCAAGTCTCCCGGAAAAAAAGAATACTTTGCTACAGGTGATAATTTCTTATTAAAGGAAGATTTTCTCTAAATACACTTCTCTAGGTGAGAGTACCTCGAACAAAGTGATTTTGTGATTTCTGGATAACGAGTGTTCACTGTATTCGCAAATTCTGATCCCTCGTTAGTTAACCTAGAAGATTGTGATGTGAAAATTCTACCCATGCACACCTAGATTGCTCAACGCAAGTAAAGAGGTGTCTTCTAATCAAATATACATTTCGCACCATCCACACAGACCACAGAAAAGAAAAAAAAGCACATTGATCACCACCGCAGAAAGGGCGGATATTATTAGCTTAAGAGCTATTGAACTCAATACTTCAGACATAGCCGGATGTGTCAGTGTCCTGCCCGCAAAACGCCTAAAAAGATGGACTGCGAAAATTTCAGCATCTCCACTCCCTGTATGATGGCCAGGGTAAGGAGTACGGGGACTCCAAATGACATCTCAGTTGCGCCCCGAGTGGCATCTGATTTGCCCCCCACCGGCATTCGATTTGAGCCGAGAGTTGCACCTTGATTATTCCCTAAATGAAACTGCAACTCACGGCTCAAATCGAATTTCGCTTGATTTTCGCTTGATGGTAGTGTGCGCACGGATGGACGCGGACGGACATTGAGAGGTCCGTAGGTACTCCGCACCATTACAGGCGAGGGAGTAAGCCGTTTGACTATCGGGTACTAACTCACGGTCGTAGCCCAATGGGTAAGACGACTCTGTATGGTCTACCTGAGACAGGCTAGAATGCTACCGGTGCCTGTATGATTTTTTGCGATTGTAAATGCTATGCGCACGGACGCGGACGGACATTGTGCGGTTCTAAGGTACTCCGCACCTCAAATTTCGTACCATCACTTTTTACCTACAGCACACGGAGAAAAACGACCGACGTAATCATCATGCCAACTCATGGTTCGTTTATTTTCGTGCAGTTTTGGCAATACCTGTCGGCTTTGTGAAAGCATAATTCAACTGTTTGTTTTGGGTAACAATCTAACCTCTGCGCTTTTGTTGCCAATGTCTGCTCTAACCTCCTCTTGGTACAACAAGCAGTTTTTATATTACACGTGTGTTAGCCGTTACGCGCGCTTTTCTGCAACAACTGCATGGTATCGCTTCATTTACACAGCAAACATCGAGGAAGCTGCACGTGCGTTTCGTACAATTGTCGTTTTTGATGCGAGTACATCATGCGTTCAGTTTTATAGAAATGTGAAAAAATGCCAGGTCCGGGAACGAAAAGGTTCACAGAAAACTGCGCCTGCGCCGCTGCCACGCGGCCATCCGGAAAGCGATGGGGGGGGGGGGGGGGTAATGACAAAAGGAATGAAAACGGGCACAAAATGTATGCCACGTATTATAAGCAACACTACATGATTTTGAGTAAACGTCTGTCGCGGCAAACGTACGACGTTTTACAGCGAAGCTGTTAGCCTCTCGCCGGACGGAAAATTATGTGTCGTCAATAAAACACCCGAGCGGGAACCGGTAGTTCTCGCCCAAGACGACTAGCGCACGTGTACTGACGCGTGCGCTAGTCGTCTTGGGCGAGAACTACCGGTTCCCGCTCGGGTTTTTTATTGACGACACATAATTTTATTGACGACACATAAGGCGTGCAGCATAGAGCTCAGTATTCGTGTAAATAAAAAACACAGAACAAGAATCAAAACCGCATGATAAACGATCAGGCGCCGGTTAATAATGGTGCCCCCCATGTTTTCTGGTAAAGATTAGGTTTGCAGCTGCTCTCGAAAGGGGCGTTTACGTCACTCTAGGGCTAGTGCGTGCGTCACGCTGGGCGGGACCCAGCAGTTCTTGCCCAAGACTCCGAGCGCATGCGTACGGACCCAGCATTTGCCGCCAGCGAAGACGAGTGCAGGTGACAAGCCCGCCGGACAGTGAGGAACATTTCATACCATACCCCATCAGCGTGTGCTGTGGTGTACAGCAGCGGCGCTAGACATATCCACTTTCGCTGAACGGGATGGCGTCCATTTTTCCCAAAGTGACCTCTAGTCATATTGGTGACACGGCATTGCTGTCTCCGTTGTTCAATTCAATACAACCTTATAAAAAAGTGTCGGTCTAAGTGCTACGCAGAGTAGAATACAATATAATCCTTACTGATTTGGCGGGTAATACATCTTGGTCTTTCGACTTGTACGCTTCGCTAACGTTGAAACAGGTGCATCACGTTTGAACAGACACCAAAAAAGCGATAATATAAAGTACCGTTAATGCGATGCAGACAGTCACCACGCAGTCTGACCAGCACCTGCCCTGTTGCGTCATCTCGCAGTAAATCAATTGTACACAGGCGCCCGGAGCTACAGGAGCCATTTGTTCTTGCACAACGCGCATGCGCTTCACGTACGTCCTTGACTTCTCCACCGGGCGAGCGACTGCTGCACCTAAAATTCAGCTCTCGGAGTGCGTAACCCGCTCATCTCCCACAAAGGATGCCCACGGCGAAGGGGAACGCAGCCGTCTGCTCTAGCGACACGTCGTGGCACAATCTATACCGCAACACCCTAAAACCAAAAAAATTACTGGGATAGGTGTAGGGGACACCAGTTTACATTGTCACTGGAAAAATAAACAATAGTCCGCCTTTTGCAGTTGTTAGAACCCTTTTACAACACGCTCATATGGTTTATAGAGTTTGGTAATAAAAACGATGACTATCTCAAGGCAAGCAGCGCATTCCGTTGAAGAGTGCCATGGAGGAATGGGTGTGCCCCTTGTGCACACGCTACTCCTGGTTTCATATATGCGACAGGAGCGTATTGCCGCATAACCCTTTAAAATATCGTAGTTGTCGTCCCTGCAGTGTAGTACCAAATATCACCCAATCCTGTTTTTTTTTCTTTTTTTCTTTTTCTGGCTCCTGCTTCTTATTTAGATAAAAGAAATTAAAGAATCTGCTTTATGCGTAGAGTAACGAGCAAATGGCCATATACACGTTGTTTTAAATCCTATAACGTAAACTTTATTTGTAGTTTAGGGGGAAACGAGCACTCCTTGCGACTATGCGCGAGCAAGCTCCGCATTTCAGTTCAGCACTGCATATTTTCAGCACTGCATATGACAGAGCCAGGGGAGGGATGAATTATTTGTCCTTCACTGATAAGTTCTACCCGAATAAAACAAACAAGATAAGAACGAATGGGAGCACGCTGAGTGTCTCTTGACGGTCCTCTGCAAGTCATTATTAAAGGCCCTGTGTTTCGACCAACAAATCAGAACGTGGGATGATAAGGGTAGCCCTTGTTGTGATGATGATGATTAAGACGATTACATGATGTTCTTTTGTATTGGTAAGTCGGTTGCCAACAACAGAATTCCCTGTTTTAATCACGTTCAATGTCCCACCTCTAACAAACATTATCGATTTGCATCCCTTCACACACTTCGCGCGGTTCTAAATTTTAATTGATCATAGTGGGAAAATCGCCCCGACGACGAGGACAAGCAAGTAGTACCCCAGTAAAATAGGTACTTACACAGTTCTCGTCTGGCGCCAACAGCTCTGTGCAGCTATTGCAACGAAGACGAGTCTGTCGAACACTACCTTTTGACATGCCGACGTTTTTCCCGACTGAGACGTCAGTCCCTGGAGGTGCCGCTTTACAGTTTGGGGATATCCATAACAGTGCCGGCTAAACTATCACTCGGGGCATGCGAAACGGGGTTCTGCCGCCGGAATGTATGCTTTGACCTCCTGCGCTACATGGAAAACTCAAAACGATTCTCTTTATGACTGCGATCGGTCACCCTCGCTTTGATTTTTCAGGTTTTTTTTTCAAACCTTTTTCCAACCGGCCTAAATTATCTCTTCTAGGCGTCTCGTGATTAGATAAGAATTCCATTCAGTTTAACCATCCTCTGTTGATTGGCCGATCCCCAGATTGGGTATGTGCCGTATCTAAAGGCGCAACAACAAAAACAACAACAACAACACGGGAGAAAGCGCTTTCTCCCGTGTACTTTCTTGTCCTCGTCATCATAGTGCTTTTCCCAGCATGAACATTTACCAACAAGCCCAGCTCGCAGTTCTTTTAATTGCTCCTTCCCACTTTTCCATACCCTTGCACATATTATTTCCCTGCAAACGCCGCCCTCTACTGTTATAAATTCACATCAGGTTGGAGAACTCCTTCTGCGCCCTCATCTGCTCCCTAATGTTCGGCCAGCAACACTCTAGCTGCTTCTCTGTAACCTCTGTGGCCCTGACGTAGAGGCTCCCGCTCAACCGACATCCCCAAGCATCCGTTAAAAGGTTCGTAAACTGCGCTTGAGCTTACTAAGGACACACCATTTTTAAGGAAAACAAACGAACGACGTGGAGAGCACGAGCACAACACCGTTAACACCGTGTCCTCATGGTCTCATCGCGGTTGTGCATCTGTGCAGTCAATGAAAATATGTCCTATTGTTATCACAGCTCAGCCGCAGCTCACACAGCTTGAATCATGTTGCCTCTAGAGACACACACATGTCCGTGTTCTCAGACACTGCGCCCATGCTTCAAAAAAATTGGCCCCATCTCCCCGCGTGGGGGACTCGAGTAAATGCGTCGCATAGGGGGCGGGTGTATTGCGTCAACGTTTAGTGTTTGGGGAGTTGGTGGTAGTGAGTTCGTTGTATCAGCAGCTTCTTGAGGTAGTTTGAATGAGTCAAGGATATAAGGTGCGTTCGTAGCCTTTCATTCTGTGTCGGTTTTGTGGCGCAGTGGGAAGAGCACCATGTACCTCGCGTTCCGCCCGCAGGGTCGTGGGATTGAAACCAGGCGCCGATAACTATTATTTTTTTTATAGTGTAGAGGGAGGGGTGCGGACCTGCGCCTCGCCGGCTGGCTGCGGACAACGCCGAGGGACGACGGGTGACAGGGCGAGTTAAAGAAATGCTCTGCATTGAAAAGTAATGCACTGCCCCGAGTGTTCGCATAGACACCTTCCTTCCCGATTTCTATTCATCGATCCTACAGTTTTCCCGCTTCTTTTTTCTGTTCCCATTCCGTGTGCCCACTTGACCGTCTACGTTACCTTTACTTGCTTTTAAACTGTTTTGCATACTGAATTTTCAGCTACCGACTTTCAGTGAGGTTTGGTCAGCTGTCTGGTCCTCTGTCTCCCCACGAGTCCTGCCTCCTCGTATATAGGAGAAAAAAGACTCTGTGGGCGTTAGTAAGCGATTTCCCCTACTGAGAAACGAAAGCCTGTAATACCTCTTGACCGTTGACTATGAGACGAGATCAGATTTTCAACATGAACGTTTGCAGAGACAAGAAAGGCAACTGCGCTGGCTGCGTGTTCTAATGGTCTATACAGACGCCGGCTAAAGACTTCTCAGCAAGAGTTTTCCTTGTATGTAACAGCTATATAGTGCCGTGCGCGAACAGCAGAACACTCGCCGTGGTGACTTAGTGGTTATGGCGTTGTGTTGCTGAGCCCTAACACGCGGGTTCAATTACCGACCCTGACGGGCGCTTTACTAACGGAGACGAAAAGCGAAATCACCCCTCTGTTCGAGATTTCGGCGCACGTTAAAGATCCCCAGGTGGTCAAATTTGATCCCGAGCCCTCCACTAAGGCACGCCTCAACGCCGTTAACGCACCTTATAGTGTCGGCGCGTTCAACCTCATAATCGAATTAATAGCAGAATGCGAACGAAGTGGCGAAGTCTGGAACAGTACAGCACCTTCTCATTTATTACTGCTTTAACGTCTTGTGCTCTCACCATTTTTTTGAATCAGCAAGTTGCTTTCCTTTTTTATTTTAATAAAGTTTTAAATACACGTTTAGTCTCTGTAATGTTTGATGCGCGACTCATACTCAGGATAGCAAGGTGAGACTTTATTACTTAGACAGGGCGTACACAACCCATTCTGGAATCATTCCATACGGTGTTGTTTAGAGCCACTAAGGCATGCGGTGGAGCTTATCCTTGCACTCTAACGGCTTCCGCCGCACGTGAGAAAGAATTTCTTCCTTAGCGCCTAATAAGTCTGTTTCTTTTGGAGGAGCTTTCATAAGACTTTAGTCTAATCAGACGCAACAAGCCTCATTTTTGAAATTTTGAGGTTAGGAAGGCCGCAGTGTAAATGAAATCTGCGGTAGATTTACCGTCTTAGGTAAATCAGCAGCTGTGAACACAATGTAGAAATTTGGTGGCTTATTTCTTTTTTCGCATTACTGTGCAATCAAATTCGTGACAAAAACTTGTGTAGTTGCTTCTGACATTGCAAGTTTTTTTTATTACTTTTACCAGAGTCTTTCAATGTTTTTGAAGGACTCTGCTTTTACCGAGGTGTTTGATTTTTTGGCCTTCTAACCTGAAGCGGAACATGAATTTAAAAAACAAATTATAGCGCTTGTCAGTTCCGTGGACCCATTTTGGCAACGAAACCTTCTTTGCGATCAAATTACGGGATTTATTATCTTCTATGTGGTCTTTAATTACGGTCTTAGGGCACGATATGTGAAACAACATTTACTGCGCCTGCAAACGTTTACCAGATACCAAACATTTGTGCCGCTGGATTACTAGGACTGACCGTAGATGGCAAGACGAATCTAGGACTACAACTTTGAATGGGGCCTGCACCTACTGCACCTAGGGTGAGTTACTCTACGTCTCCTCATTCTTTTTAGTTCAGCCATCGATCGCGTTTATGTTCGGTAACAAGGCCCAACCTTAATGAGTGAAGAGGCCTCCATGGCGGGGAAAACGGCCAGCCTCTTTTCGAAAAGCAAAAAAAAAAACAGCCACGACAACGTGGAGAGTGCGTAGTTCTAGTGGCATATTTGCGACTGACGTGAGACGTAACACGTTAAGAAATTCCAGCGAGTGGAACAGCACAGGGGAAGGGAAGCTTTGTTTTCACCTCGCCCAAAGTAGACCAACTGTGTTCTCGTGTTGTCTGCGGCAGTACGTCATCAGGTAACGTAGCTCGTTTGAGATTGTGGTATCTTTGAAAGCAGAAAGATGGTTTGTTGTCGCCCTTATATTACAAGCAACTTCTCAACGGGCTATACCGCGGTCAATTCCACATTCCACCCAAGATGTTACCTGTCTTTTTAGTTCATCTGCATTTAACAGCGATATAATTAAACATTTATTCAGCTTTCTTATTACGAATAATTAAAAAAACTTACCGGTGATGATTACAATCATCAACTATTTTATACGCTGTGCTTGACAATGGCTTCTCCCGATCATTTTTGACTGCACAATCCTCAGGGAAGGCTTTAGCTTGAGTCTCGCTTATGGCTGTTATCTGAAATACCCAAGATATATGCCTCCTACTGTATTTTTCGTTACCCAAGGATGTGAGAGCACCATGGAACGAATTATGTTAGGAATAACACTCAGGGTCGAGAAATGAGCTACCTGGATCAATGAATAAAATAGAATTGACGATATCATAGTTCAGAACAAGAAAAAGAAATGGACTTGGGCTTGCCACGTATTGAGACGAACCGACAACCGGTGGATAATTACGGTAAGACTGTATGCCAAGAGATGGGTTCAGCAGAAAGGGAAGGCAAATAACTGGATGGAGGAATTAAATACGGAACTTCCAGGGTAAACTGTGCACTCTAGCGGAGTACAGAAGTTCTTAAAGGTGAATGGGAGAGTCATTTGTCCTGCGATGCACGTGAACAGGCTGCTGCTGCTGCTGCTGATGATAAAGAAATAAACGAAGAAGAGGAAATATACTAAGAAGAAGAGGAAGATTGTGTGGCCGATTCCGTACTATACTTTTAAGCGAAAAAGTACAGAACATAAAGAAAGCGCTTTGCATCATGTAGTGAATCCGAAAGATATAGTGATGAATTGTCAAGGTCGACTGGTTGATGGGATTCTTTTGGCTGTCAAAGCCCGGCAATAAAAAAATCGAGGGGTACAGGGGTTTCGTACTCGCGCTTGTTCCAGAGTATCTAGGTTTAAGCCACACCCAGTGCAAAATTTACCCGATCTTCGTATCAATCAATCAATCAATCAATCAATCAATCAATCAATCAATCAATCAATCAATCAACCAATCAATCAATCAATCTAATTATTAATTAATCAATCAATCAATATTTCTAATATATCTGTTTTACACACAAACCGGAAAAGCTTACAGGGGTAAACGCTACATTATGCAGCTTGAAGGGCCCAAGAGGCCATTACAAGGCATGTAGGTGAGGATAGACACTGATACATCATAGAACACAGCAAGTTATACTGACACTGCAGTTTAACCAAACACTTACATTGTAACTTTACAAAACATGTTAAAAATATAATTTCACACGAGTAAATATACACATGACTTGATTTGTACTAACAGGATAGCACAGGTTTCAATAAATGGACCCGTATAACTTGAAAAAGCATTCGCGCAGACTCCTAAGCATGAAATTATCAGCGCACATTGATGTATTTATAATGAATGGAAGATTATACTGAAGAATTACTGATTTATAGTTTGTTACAAACGGAGGTATCATTCAGAAATCTCTTTCGTGTGTGAAAAGGATCAGTGTGTTGTTCTAAGAATGCCAGGCTTGTTACAAAACTTCGCTATATGCCAGATGAGAAATAGTGTAAACCTAGTAGGCGGAAATAATAAATTTTATCAGCAGAAATTATATCAAAGTAGGAAATAAATTTTGTGTTGGGAATATAATCGAACGTTGGCAGTGTAGCAGCTAATTTTTTTCCTACATGATAATTTTGGTCAAATTTGCTGAGACGTTTTTGACCAAACTAAGCAGCAATAATAAAGATGCGAAGCAAACGCAGCATGCTATACGTTAAATACCGCTGGAGTAAGAAAAAATGACCGAAGTCTTGATAACGCTTTGGTTGCAGATGAAAGTTTCTTACATAGGGTTGAAATATGAGAGTCCCAGCAAATATTTCACGAAAATGTCACAACTAAAATTTTACGCGATTCAATAATTGCAATGTCCTTCTTTTCATGCGTCATATATATTTTGGGTTTGACACGACTTATTATTTGCAAGAAAGGTTATTACTTCAGTTTTTTATGGGTTGATTCATATTAAGAAGAATGTCACAATTTTTAATTAGGACCTCTGATTCAAGTCATGCGAGCAATGAGAGGTATCATCAGCATATATTATGAACTTGACAGTTTTGTCGATTGTAACGATGCCATTGATATAGCTGTCAAAAAGCAACGGCCCTAACACGCTGCCTTGTGGTACGCCACATGAAACCGGTAAAAGAGTTGACCTCTGGCTGCCTATACAAAACACAGTGTGTTCTTCCATGCAAAATAGACTGTAGCAAAGTTACAGGAACGCCCCGAATACCGTAGTGAGCCAGCTTCTGTTGAGGAGTTTTGTGATCAAGGCAGTCGAACGCTTTGCTGAAATCTGAAAGGTGAAAAGTGAGAAAGTTTTTTTGGTGTTTCGAGCAGTTGTTTCTTTAAGCAGAAGCAAAGTTTTTCGCTCGACTTGCCTCAGGGGAAACTGAACAGGGCGTCGGTCACAATGGCTGTTTTATATAGAAAGTTCGTTAATCTCGAGCAAAAATGTCGTAAGCCTTTGGAAAAAAAAAGAAATAATTTATATGGGCCGATAGCTAGATCGTATATTTCTATCTCCCCCTTTATACAAGACTGATGCTTGGCACTTCTTCGTCTCTGTTGGATATTCGCTTTGTTCAAGAATTAGTTGAATATGTGGGAAAGAGGGACGGCAAAGTGATCTATAACGTACTTTATTGGTGCTATTTGTATGGTATTAGTGTGAAGAGCCTTGCTATTTTTAGGAACGCGAAAGTTCACCAGATCTCTGTTTCCTTTGTTGGATCAAAAAAATGAGTTACCAGCAGGACGAGTGCATGACATTTCTGGCCGGGGAAGATTTTGGTTGGGGGAGTATTTGAAAAATGTAGATTCAAGTGGTCTGCAAGCGCTTTACCGGTTAGCATATTTCCCTTAAGTATTATAACGCCTTGTGTGCTGCTTTTGTTTATACGACCCAAATTTCCTTTGTGTATACAAGCTGTAATAAGAAATTCGGAGTTATTTCAAGAATTCATGGTCCTGTTTGTCCTATGAGCAGTAGGCCATTTTTGCGTGCCCTGCTCTGGCATTTTCTGCGCCATCTGCCGGCCATACTTTCCAATTTCCAACGTGCCCAAGACGTTGGAAATTGTCCAAGCAGCCACGTGTGAAAATCCGCAGAACAGTTTGTGAAAATCTCGCCGTATTTGAGAACATATACGAATCGCGACTGTTTACTATAATTGAGAAGTGATTACGGCATCCAACAATTCCTATCAACCAAATAGTAGGGTGAACAGCGGATTTAGTTGCCTCTACAAATTAAAAAAAATACTCCTAACTTGGCGTTTACGGATGAAACATTCCTCTCAGTTTTTTCAGGCATTGACTACACGTATATTCAACCAAATGGCCGTGCTGATCCTCACACAGTTAGAAAAAGATGCATAAATATCTTTTGTGGGTGGCGATAAATGCGTGTGTAAACGAGGTTCCGTTTCTGACGAGCAGGATAGCCGATCTGGCAGAGAAAAACGAGGCTCGTTGGCTTCGCACAAGAAAAACAAGAACGATACATGTTGTCGAACAGGTAAAAGACCTATTTAAAAGTTATGCACTGGAGTATATTCTATTTACAAATAATTTACAAGGCAGTTCCAGGTAGGGGCACCTAGGTCATCCCGATCGTGCAAGCGATTGTTCGCCGGTGCATCTTCATCTTATTCGACGGCTGGGAAGCGCTGGTGCAGTCCCACGCAAACATGGCATATACCCAAAAGCGGGGGGGGGGGGGGGGGGGGAGATTGCACCCTTCGCATAGGGGTCTCGACAATGAGTGGTGGTCTCGTTTTTCTGGTAAACAGTGCCCTGTACCCATAGTAAAGAAATAAATATGGAACAAAATACGGAAATGAAATAACAGTATTCCTGAAAGTCGAGTCCTGATAAAAGGCCTCATACTACAAAAGTTCGGGCTCACGTGGGGGGCTTGGAAGACTGGTCGATAGCTCTGGTGCACTGGAGTTGATACAATGGCGTGACACCGTTGTCGTTGCCGCTGTCATTGCCGAGCAATGACGCGGCGGTTTGGCCCCTGCGCTCGCCACTTAGTAAAGAGGGCGGCGTAGCGGCCGCTGCCACGTCGTAGGCAGTCTTGCGGGCCAGCAGGAAGAACCGCTCGGCTCTGAAGACACTCTGCATTGGCATCCAACCAAGAGCTCGCTGATTCCTTCGTTTTTCCAGCCTCCGACTTATAATTTCTCTACAACATCCGTGCCTCTTCTTCTTTCCCGTTTTCATCTGTGATTGCTGACGATATCAGAACGCACAATTCATCCTCTTAAATTGTATGCACTGGCAGCAAGCTTCGCGGAGAACCTGTCCTCACAGCATGCTTTTTTATGCCTACTCAAGTAGGCATAAAATTCTTAAGAATTTTAGGACAAAAACACTGAAAAGTGTCATTGTGCAGCCGCCAACGAGGCAGATCATAAACGGAATTCTTCTTCGGTTTTCGCGAAGTTAGAGGAACGCAGGCTTACGCTACCAAACTTCGGCTGTTTTATTCTCGCTTTCCTCAAACAACCCCTAGCATAGTTAGAAAACAAGGCTGTTTCAGTAATCATCTACCGTAGCAAACTACGGTGGTGACACGTGAGTCGTTTATGGTAATTTAAGGTGAGTGGTATATTATTGAATTGAAGTTCGCCCTTACGGAGCAGAATGAGCCTATGTCAATTTACGGGTACCATGGATAAAATTCAACGTATTTAAATAATACTAATGTTTCCAGCTGCGCCGCAAAAAATGTGAACTACAGCTTTCAGAGACAACCGTTAAATTACGATGTTTGCAGCCGCCATATGTAAGTAAGTCTTAAAGCATAAATGACTATTATTTCCCGTTTATTTATTCCTGCTTAATGTAGCACGTCAGAACCTTGACTTCGAACAGACCAGCTTAGAAGAGGTGCTTAGAAGCG
Source organism: Haemaphysalis longicornis (assembly GCF_048455015.1). Taxonomy (NCBI): domain Eukaryota; kingdom Metazoa; phylum Arthropoda; class Arachnida; order Ixodida; family Ixodidae; genus Haemaphysalis; species Haemaphysalis longicornis. The sequence goes on from NW_027526422.1 coordinate 136,456,731, forward strand.
AGTTTTTTCTTACCCAAACTGAGAGTCAACTATTATTGGTATGCATGAGACATCATTTTTCCACTATGCGGAAATCTTGTAATCAAAAAACATTTATCCAACATTTCAATCCCAATGCTAAATGTTCAGAGTAAAACAAACCGCGCTTAGACTTTCAGTTCATCATATAGAAGTTTTGGGTTACACAATTCATACTGATAATGTTGATATATCGCTATTCGTGTGCGTTCAGTATATTGCGTGTGTACAAACTAAACGATTTTCACTTATTCATTCATTCCCACACTTTGCATGTTCTTGCAGTATGATGTTTCGAAGCTATGAAGCTACCATATGAAGCTACCGTATTACTCTCTTTTGCAGTCTCCGTTGAAAGAGAGTAATACGGTAGCTTCCTATCCTGATGTTAATATAGTTTCGCACAATGGTGTCCTAAATATGTTACTCCGAATAAAAAACAAATCGACGCCAGGGCCCGATTGCATACCCAACGCATTTATCCGGCGTTATGCGGAAACTGTGACGAAATTCGTTGTCGTTATTTTTGAATCTTCTCTTCATTCGGCCACGCTACCAACTGATTTTAAAATAGCTCGTATCGTGCCTATTCCCATAAAAGGAGATCCACCCTTAATTCCTAGCTACAGACCCATATCTATGTCATCATCTGCCTGTAAGCTACTTGAACCCGTCGTTGCTACGTTCATAACGGAATTTTTAGATACCCATCAAATCATGTCGCCATTTGAGCACGGGTTTCGCAAGGGATTCTCGATCATCAATAAATTACAGTTGTTCACCACGCTTCTTCAATTCTAGATAAGAGAGGACAGGTTGACCTCATACTCTTAGATTTCAGTAAGGCATTTGGTCGCGTTCCACACTACAAATTAATCGACAAATTACTTCAAATCGGGCTTCCGCCGTTTATAGTTTCTTGGGTAACTTCCTATTTAACTAACCGCAGCCAGTACGTCGACATAAATGGAAGCACCTCTAACGCTCTCCCTGTTACATCTGGCGTACCGCAAGGAAGTGTGCTACGGCCTTTACTTTTTTCGTATTTTTTGTAACGACATTGTTAATTCTGTAAATATTCCGGTCCGAATACGTCTTTTTGCAGACGATTGCATCCTTTTTAACGAAATTAAAAGCATCGAGGATCAACTTGCGGTAAATTCAGCGTTAGAAAACGTTGCTTCTTGGAGCAAAACTTCTAACATGCAACTAAACCATGACAAAACAGTATACCTCCGAATGACTAGAAAGAAACACCCGCAGGAATTTACTTATTGTACTTGTGACCAACCGCTAAAACAAGTACATGAACACAAATATCTCGGCGTAACATTAACCATTACCTTAAGTTGGAACTCTCACATTACTGACATATGTGCTGCAGCTTTCCGTATACTTTGTTTATTACGACACAAACTCAAGGATGCTCCAACTAAAGTTAAATACTTAGAGTATACTTCATTAATTAGACCGAAACTTGAATATGCTTGCGTTATTTGGGATTCTCACACGAAAGCCAATATCGATTGCCTCGAGAGAATTTAAAGAAGAGCCATCCGCTTTATTTATGGTATGTACGGGCGAACAGACTCCGTTTCTGCCCTCATGGAAAGACATGCTATCCAAACATTAGAATCCCGACGTAAATCAGTTCGGCTAAAATTACTCTATCAATTAGTTAACCGGAAGCTCTTATTTGATTCCAGCCCCTACATTAGTCTCCTGGTAACACGGCGCGGTCATAATTTACATGCCCTTGCCTTAACTCCATATTTTGCCAGAACTAATCTTTTCAAATTTTCGTTTTTTTATACGCACAATCAGTGAGTGGAACAATCTACCGCTTGCCGCCCTCCTGTCGACAGATTCTATTGACGCGCGTGTCCTCCTGGTGACGTGAAAATTATTTGCAGTTGTCTTATCCACTGTTTCATTGTGTTGTTGCATTACGTTACTGCAATGTCATGTTTCTCTTCCCCCCTTTTTTTGAAAAATGTAAGTCATGTAATCCCGCCTAATTCATTGTTGTATGTGTGTGATGTTAGGCTTGGTTGCCGTTTCTTAATCCTTTTTTTCTCTGTTTATCGCCTGTACCACTCCTGCTTGGGCTTCATGCCTGCAGTATCTTGTAAATAAATAATAAATAAAATAAATAATTTTATTGTACGTAGACATGAGATATGATATCCCCAAAATTGTCGTTTCCCATCTTTTAACTTATTCGGTTACTGAAGATACGCCGACATATGATATTTTGATGACCCATTGTCTGGAAGTACGCACTCTCAGCAAAGACATATCACTCTGAAAAAGCTCAGCTTTAACTGGGAGCACGTCTCCATTTCGTCAGTCGCCAAATACAACTAGTTCCCAATAGCTATTACTCTGCAACGAGCAGTTATCCTATCATAAGTTCATTCTATAGATAGCCGCCGCGATAAAAAGGAATAAAAAGTTTTGTTGCAAAAGCAATGCTCCGCTGTGTTTGGTTGAATTGGCGGGAATGCTCGCGGCCGTAAGCCGGTTTCGTACGTACCATAATAAAGCATTGATGCCTGCCAAGTCCAATCTCCTCCGTTTTTTTTACTTGTTACGTTTTTTGAAGTGCTCTATTAGAATAGGCCTTCACACATGCAATTGGGCGTCAGCTTGGTACAGATGATGTTTCAAGACGACACTTTACGCACTCAAGGTCACACGACGATTTCCTCCTTTCTCTCGGCCACCTGAACCCAAAACGATCTTTACATTGCATTACCCCTTATTTCTGATGCAGTTCAAGTACAGGGTGGGACTCGCCTTGCGTAGTACTTATACTCAAGACACGCTCACTTGTTTCCCTCTCTCTGTACTTTCTTCACTAGCTCCGAAGACATGCTGCTGTGAACGGAGGAGACATTCTGTATATAAAGAAGACCAACCTGTAGCGAAATCAGCAGTTGGACCGACAGCAGCTGAAAGACACCATGGTAAGAACATCTCTTGACGCCCTTTCATGGGTCTGTATTTCTGCGAAGAGAGCCAGAGATGTCCTATGCTTCTTTGATGATTTTTAGTTTCAAGTCTGGAAGGCACCGTGGAAAGCTTTCTAAAACTATAGCCTCGTTTTGATAAGAGAACTTGAAACCTATGAAAAAAATTAGCAGCCCTAAGGTGTCATTTTGTTTTCAACAATGTAACATATCACGCCTTTCTTTTATTATAAGACGCATACAAAAATATACAAAAATACGTAAGACATATGTTAAACTATATAAAACTAACGCTAAAGAAGCTGACCCGCCTACGTGCTTGATACAGGAAGGAAGCACACTCAGTTATCGACAGCCAAGAATTGACGCTTCTAAGACGATTAAGAAAAAAAACACCAGAGCATTGAAAAGACTTCGATGAAGGCCTTAAATAAGGACGAATTTTATCATTATTAGAATGTATGTATGTATTTATTGTACTTAGGAAAAGGAAAAGCCACCAACAGGCGTAATTTGTCTCGCCTAGGGGGCGGACACCGGAACGCCTGCTGGTGTAGGGGGGGAGGGGGAGGATAGGGAGAAAAGAATACATAGGAATAGGAGGATAGGGGAGAAGGTTGACATTACAATGCATGTAACTCCGCGAGGGTAAATATAAAACACAAAAGAGAAAAAAAAGGAAAAAGAAGAATAAGGGTAAATATAAAACACAGAAGAGAAAAAAAAGGTTACACACTGGGAAAATATATTAGAAATCAACGTTCAATAATGATAGCCTGTTCAATATATAGAAATATCTTCAGTATATAAAGCAGGTGTGCATTTTCTTAGGCTATTTGAGAAATTAGATAATATGTATTTATACATTTAGGGTAATTATACCGAGAATACACATTTTCATAGATCGGCTACGCAGGACATTGCCGCAACTGCAAAAATGTATCTCACTACCATATTCAACCATGGACCATATTCACACGATCAATCAGGTGATAGAGAAGTGCGCTGAGTATACTGAACCCCTATATATAGCCTTCATAGATTATGAGAAAGCATTTGACTCGGTCGAAACCCTAGCAGTCATTCAGGCATTATGGAACCAGGGGGTAGATGAGCATTATGTAAGAATACTAGAGGATATCTATAATGGGTCTACAGCTACCATCATCCTTCATAGGGAGAGCAGTAAAATACCTATAAGGAAGGGTGTCAGACAAGGAGACACAATCTCTCCAATGTTATTCACAGCATGCTTACAAGAAGTATTCAGAACGATGGATTGGGAACAGGTGGGAGTAAGGGTTAATGGAGAATACCTCAGTAACCTCAGATTTGCTGATGACGTTGCCTTGCTAAGTAACACGGGGGACGAATTGCAAAGCATGCTTTCCGCACTGGGCGAACAGAGTAGAACCGTGGGCCTGAAAATTAATATGCAGAAAACTAAAGTAATGATCAATAACCTCGGGAAAGCACAGCAGTTTGAGATAGGTTGCGAGGCAGTGGAAGTGGTAAGCGAATATATCTACTTAGGCCAAGTTGTGACCCCAGATCCCAACCATGAGGCAGAGATAATTAGAAGGATCAGAATGGGGTGGGGTGCATATGGCAGACATTCTCAGATAATGAATAGCAGCCTACCATTGTCGCTGAAGAAGAAAGTGTATGACAGCTGCATCTTACCGGTACTCACCTACGGGGCAGAAACTTGGAGGCTCACTGAGAGGGTTCAACTTAAATTGAGAACGACTAAGCGGGCAATGGAGCGGAAAATGATAGGTGTAACATTAAGGGACAAGAAGAGAGCGGAGTGGGTCAGGGAGCAAACTGGTGTTAAAGACACATTAGTAGAAATTAAGAAGAAGAAATGGACGTGGGCAGGGCATGTAATTTGAAGGCAAGATAACCGCTGGTCATTAAGGGTAACAGAGTGGATCCCTAGAGAAGGCAAGCGTTGCAGGGGGCGGCAGAAAGTTAGATGGCCAGATGAGATCAAGAAGTTTGCGGGGATAAATTGGTCACAGTTGGCACAGGACCGAGGTAATTGGAGAATAATGGGAGAGGCCTTTGCCCTGCAGTGGGCGTAGATAGGCTGGTGATGATGATGATGATGACCATAAGTGCGCGATATCATACGTAGACCGGAGAACGGCAGATCACACAGTACGGTAAGAATACAAGATTAAACGCATGCGATTTTCTTTAATAAACATCGTGTTATCGCATAATTATAAAAAATCTTCCCCAGATTTTCTAACAGAGCCGGAGTCGCAAACTGAACGTCACGTTTCTGTAGGCGGCGTCACAGACCCGAAACGAGGCTTAAGCACAAAATATGCATGAGGTTCGCAGCCAAAGCTGCCACATATGTTCATTGAAATTAAACTCGATTTATGGTTTTGAGCATTTTTTTTCCACAGATCCGCGCCTGCATTGTCCTGGCTCTCGCCACCAGCGCCTTCGCTGGCTACACCGGCTTCGGTGGTTACGGCCTTGGCTACGGCCTTGGCTATGGTGGCCTCGCCTACGGTGGCCTCGGCTATGCCGGATACGGCCTGTCCCACTACGGGCTGGCCCACGGTGTCGGATACTCTGGTCTCGGCCTCGGCTACAGCTACGCCCCAGCTGTCTCCAAGACCGTGTCCACCTACCACGCTGCTCCAGCCGTAACGGCCGTCCACCACGCCCCAGCCGTGGCCACCGTCGCTCACGCTGCCCCAGTCGCCACCTACGCCGCTGCCCCAGTCGCCACCTACGCCGCTGCCCCAGTTGTCAGCCGTGTCGCCACCTACCACGCTGCTCCCGCCGTGACCAGCGTTGTGCGTGCCGCCCCAGTCGTGGCTGCTGCCCCAGTCGCCACCTACCCCGCTGCCCCAGCCGTGACTCGCGTCGCCACTTACCACGCCGCCCCAGTCGCCACCGCTGTCGCTGCCCCTGTCGCCACCTACGCCACTGCCGTCCACGCCGCCCCAGCTGTCGCCACCACCACCGTCCACCACGCCCCAGCTGTGGCCACCGTCGCCCACGCTGCCCCAGTCGTCGCCTCCTACGGCGTCGCCCACGCTGCTCCAGTCTACGGTTACGGTGTTGGCTCCCTCGGCTACGGTGTCGGCCACTACGGTTTCGGCCACGGTCTCGGTTCCTACGGCCTGAACTACGGCTACGGCCTTGGCTCTCCCTTCGACTACACCACCCTCCTCCGCAAGAAGAAGTGTGAGTAATTTGTGCCTTCTCTTACCTGCTGGTAGAACAAGCGCGTCAATGGAAACAGTACCGTGGATGTTATGGCAGCCCCTCATGATTGGTAGTTTTTAATTTTTCCTGATTTTACTGAAGCTTATTCAGGAGATTTACTATTCATAGTCGGGTATTTCGTGAAGGCGGTTTAATATTGCTTATTGCTATCAGCTTGTGTGTGAACTTGCTGTGAAAAGAGCCCATCAGAACAAAACAATTCGGCATTTCTCCTCGAGTCGAACGCAGGGGTAAAAGTAACGGCGTCTGATGTCACATAACCGTTCTCCTTCACATTAGCGTACCAAAGAGCACGGCAAAAGTCCGTATTTTGATGTCAGTTCTGTTATTGTGAGACTTGATTACTGCGCTGTCCTTGATTCTTTCTTCAATTGTTTTCCTAAAGAATCTGTCTTCAAAATTAAGTCGGGCATTCTCAGAAACAATTGGCTCACTTTTTACTTATAAGGATTAGCGGCTTTTTTAAGCAAGTAAACATAAAGGGAAATGATTGAACTCTGTTAAAAAACAAGGAGTAACCCTTATATTCACGTTCTTTTTTCAGAAACACCTTTTCCAAGAATCACCACCATAATCCCCTAGGATCAACACGTTCAACAAATCTAGACGGATGCATCTTCACGCATGCAGCGATTGCGGCGTGCCAGAAGAAATGCGTCAATAAAGTATACGAATTCGCTATGGTGCCCATTGTTTTCAACCTGGCTGATGTTGTACGTGGCTGATTCAATTTGAACTCGGCATTTTCCTTGAACCTGCCTTTCCGTGAAAATAGAAAAAATTGTTTATAAGCTACCCATTTGCTCACCAACTTAATTTATGAAATATTGAGCGAAGTAGTAGCGAGGTAGTTAAATTTTTTTATGTGTGAAACAACTAACACACGATAAATATCATTTGGTATACCCACAAAGAACAAATTTATTCCTCCATACTACTATCCAGCCATTCTTTATATTAAACCTCCTCCCCCGCCAGCGTGGTTGGTCTGACATTTCTATGTAGAAATACCGGGAGACAACTTCGCGGGGCAAGCGTCTAAAGTGGCCTTAAGACGTGGTTCAGAATGTTGCCGAAACATTCGTATGAACTTTAACTAATGACGTCACTTCTTGTCGCAGGCATTCGAACTGCGTGACACGCCGTTCTTTCACATCCATTGATCACGATATGGCTTTTGCGTTGGTTATCTGAACATAGCATAACTTATGGCTGTGTGGCACGATTACTGTAGCAAAAAGAACAAAGGAGGCATGTCGGCAAAATTTTGTCAGCTCTATCTTTAATATGGCGCCTCTTTGTAACCCGATAGAGAACTATCGAGGAATAGACGACAAAAAAAAACGCTTCAAGAGCCCTGGTAACGCTGGCCATGTTGCCATTGTTAAACACTGCAAGCGCAGACAGGCAGCTTACATTTCCTTTGCGGGTCTGCCAAACCACGATGTAAACAAAAAAGATTTTCACCCAATGGCGAAAATCCACAACTTGAGGTTCAAGTAATTGTTTATAAGAAGCTGGATAGCCACCCACAGGTAGTTTCAATGCATGCCACTTTATAGTTAGTGTCGTCATCAGTATGAAGGTGCGTGGCCACTGTCTGTGTCATAATAATAATGGCTTCCACAAAAATGCGCGTTACCAAATAGCAACTTTATTGCGAACTGTTGTGAAAAGCTATGAGGTGAAACTACTTGCGGTGTGGTTGCAGCAAAGGTGAAAAAAATTTGAATAGCTGTCCGTACAAAAACCTGCTCGTTATAAAAGGTTCGAGTGGACCGATGTATGAGGCTGTGCCTTAAGTGAACGCTGACCTCAATGAGTCACAGTACTGTGTATCGTTCTGAGAGGAAATAACCCACCACCACGCAGTTGCTGCTTCTGGCTTGGATGCCTCATAGCATCCTCTGCGTAGAGTTTACCCCTTGAACCAAAGGTTTAGAACGAAATGTCGAACCGGAGCCGGAACCGAACCTAGAACCGCGCCAGAATTTTTGCCCGGAAGCGGAACCGAAAGGAACCCACTTTTTCCCGCCATTTTAGAACTGAACCCGAACCGGAGCCAATCGAAGGAACCGATCCAAATTGGTTCCGGGATCAATTAGTGAATACGTTATGTGAATGGTTAGACTGAACGTAAAAATATCGAGTTGGTTGTACAGCCTGAATAGTTTTAGGGTACTTAGATTGTAAAATTCTGTAGTGCTTTCCCTTTCAAAGGAAAAAAAATTACTTTCACACAAAAAATCCAGAAAGATTTTGGGCGAGGACACTATAAATAATATACAAGATCTTTCTTTATACACGTATTGCGTTGTTTTGCGGTTTATAGCGTAACATTGACATCTCACATTGAAGATAGCCAACATTGCCTAATGGATGTTTTGTATTCATCCAGGTGTTTTCGAAACATATATTTATATAAGCTTACAGTGTAGGAAACAACTAAACTGAAAGAAAAAATCGATCAGCTGGTTTGATGCGAAGGAAATTCCATAGCGTTTTTCAATACCTTCTCTCGTTCTGGGCTACCGTTTTACCGCCTGGAAGTACGAACGGCCAGAACCTCTGCATGTGAATTTACTAATGCCCAATTGCTGTTACCAGTCGCCGAAGTGCCATTAGCAAGTTTATATTTCCGGTGTTTATTAGAGTCCGTGAGTCATTATGGCCGTTCCTTCTTTCTATCCCGTCTGTCAGCACGTGGAAGGTGGGGAGAATGTTGAAATTTTTCTGACGCCACGTGCCACACTTGACAGGTGGAGACTGACACCGGTGCCGGACAATTTTCAACTTCTAGCAACTGCTAACATTCCTGTGTTAAGGATAGAACGCCATTCAAACTTGAGGTAGTGAAAAAGCGTAGCAAACCAACCCATTTCCTTTTTAAGGCAAAATCATTACTTCCCTCATTGAGCAAAAGTGCCTATTGTGCGTGCGCGTGTGTGTGTGTTCGTGTGTGTGCGTGCTTGTGTGTGTGCGCGTGTGTGTTTGTGTGTGTGCGTGTTCGTGTGCGAGCGCATGCGTGCGCGTGCGTGCGTGCGCGTGTGTGGGTGTCAGTGTGTATGTGTGTGTGCAACGTGTGTGTGCTTGTGTGTGTGTGCGTTCGTGCGTGCGCATGGGTGTGTGCGTGTGTGCGTGTGTGTGTGTGTGGGAGAGAGAGAGATAGCGTGTGTGTGCGTGTGTGAGCATGTATGTGCATGTGTGTGCATCTGCGTGTGCGCATGCGTGCGCATGTGTGCGTGTGCGTGTGAGAGAGATATAGCGTGTTTGTGTGCGCGCCCGTGTGTCTGTGCGTGTGTGTGTGGGTGTGGGTGTGGGTGTGTGTGAGCGTGTGTGTGCGTGTGAGCGTGTGTGTGTCTGTTCGTGTGAGTGTGTGTGTTTGAGTGCGTGTGAGTGTGATCGTGTGTGCGTGTGTGTGTGAGCGTGTTTGTGCGTGTGTGTGTGCATGTGTGTGTGTGCGTGTGTGTGTTTGTGTAAGTGTGTGCGCGCGTGCGTGCGTGCGTGCACGCGCGCGTTATGTTGCCGAGATACCACTCCGGAATTTGGATGATTCCGGGTTTATTCCACTTGTCGGCGACCCCGGAGTTGAATAGGAATTGAATGCCGACAAGGCTTCGAGATATGGAATGGGAATGGCTCTAATCGCATTTTGCCAGGAAGGCAATGGGCTGCACCAAGATGGCAAGCTGGGCGAGTTGGTATTGGTTCATGGTGATAGAAAATAGCCAGCGCAAGGAAGACGAGGACGAGGAAGGTAACAACAGACACAGCGCGGCTGTGTCTGTGTCTGTGCCGCGCTGTGTCTGTTGTTACCTTGCTCGTCCTCGTCTTCCTTGCGCTGGCTATTTTCTATCACCATGAAGGCAATGGGAAATACATGTGGTTAGTTTTTAAACTAGCGGTGTCGGTCTTAAGCTGCGACCCACAGCCATGCAGAATCACTGCCACACAGGCGTCCAATTTCTGTCTTTAGTGTTTCGGTGGCTGCGGTGAACTCGTGAATGAAAGTAGTGACTCCCAGTGTTCCTGCCAAGGGAGAACCTCCAGACAGGGAAAATGTTTCTGGAACCAAAGGTGAGCTAAAATGACTGCTCCGCGCGGCTACCATCACCCTTTTCAGCCGCGCAATAGTCAATACTCAGAGCAGCTAGCGCGGCCACCATCCCCCGGCATAAACATTCCAACCTCTGCTCTCGTAACTTCGGCTTACTGGGTAGCCAAAAGGAGCAATTTTCTAAATTCGGATTGCCAGCGTCAGATAAAACAAACGTAAAATGCAGAAATGTATTACGACATTTCAAAAAAATTGGGAGAGATTGATATTGTAACACCCTCAAATTCCTGGGCGGCCACATAATTTTTAAACAATGACAAAACATGCCGTGCTAGCATTTGTCACCCCTTCGCGCTCTAACATTGCAGTTCAGGATTTCGCTTTCAATTCAACGCTGGCAAGTTTTACTTCGCGCACAGAAGGTGCGCTATCAGGTGTGTGAAGAGGACTGGTGACAGCCGGTGTAGTGGGAAGGGTGGCACGCATGGGGAATATGTTAAAGAGTGATACTCGCTGACCCATTACGTGGCTCTGCTGGCGAAAAACGCGATTTTACCTAATGTGCATGACACCAGAAACGCGGCCTCTAAATGTAAATTTGCTTCGACTGTCGGCCTGCATTAGCGCCGAAAGCGGGTATGTGTCACCCAGCGGGTATGCTTTGGCCGAACGTCTTTATCGGCTTCGAACGCGAGTACGCGCTGGTTTGAAGACCCTACTTGCCGGTAGACGAGATGTGGTTGAATAGAAATCTCCTGATGTATGAAGATCATTTTGGGGCAAGGAGTGTCCGGTGCCCTAGAAAAGATGTAAAAATGTCGAAATGTAACCAGCCGAACGGCTGGCGAGGAGGAGGTGGACCCGGGTACGACACGGCCCGACGTCAGTCCTAACGTGCACACTTTGAGGTCAAACGTTTTGAACCGAAACTCGCAGCTTGACGTACAATGAGTTTGGCGTTGCTTGGTACGTAGTTGAGCTGAACGATAGCGTTTGCTGACGTTAAGCCTGAACATAGGTCTCTACACATAGGTTACGCGTGAACATAGGAGCGATTGGCTAAGGCTCTTGACCATAACCGCGAATAGAAGATAGAAAATCTTAAAGAAGAAACTGGAAACAACGAAAAGATGAAAATATTGTCTGTTAGTGGTATCGCATGTTTCGCGACATCATACACCTGGCAACGCTAAACTCAACGAGCACAAAACTCTGCGACAATACATTTAGCGACACAACTACGTGATCTTACTCAAAGAGCACTCATGTTCATTATCACACCACAAGAGAAAACACCGATACCACGATATTTTGTTATATATTTATTTCTGCACGAGATGTCAGCAAGCTGCGGCCAGACCTCAAGGTTGGCGACGTGAATGCACATTTATGCACTTCTCAACACATTCGATAAACTTCATTGTTATATGTTGCGTTGGTAATCCGATACAACCACCAAAAAGTAAATTCTACGTAATGAACTTCCCAGCCATTCCAGAAGAGGGAATGGGCAAAATTTCGGATTCTGAGGAATCTAATGAAATCAAATCGCTGAAAGTTTTATTTCGTCCGCATGAAATTGAAATGGAATGGGCTGCGCATTGCGCAACACAGGTGTGTGCTTGTGCGTGCGCCTGTGGGTGTCTCTGTGTGTGCGAGCGTGTCTATAGGTGTGTGCGTGTGCGTAAGTGTCTGCGAGTGTACGTGTGCGCGTGTGTGGTGACATTTGATCGAACCAAAAAGTATGGCGGACGGGCAGGATCTGTGCTTAAAAAAATTGGCTCCAATCCACTTTGCGAAGGTTGTTGGAAAGGAAAGCCTTGAACGACACCCACAACAATCACCCATGAGACTTCACGTGAATTCCAAACCGTGGCTCTAAAAAGAGTGAAACCAGACATTTTGCCAGCCGTTACGTGGAATTCGCTGGGGTGGCGTGCCGAACGCGGCAGCAGCGTCAACCACGGCCAGGCTAGCGCGGCGGACGCCGCCGCTGTATCCCGGCCGTGAGTCGGGAGAAAGAAAATGGAGAGGAGCGTCTTTCAGTAGGCTGAGACAGCGGAACCTAGCCATCCTGATATGCTAGCTCGGGGCTACACCACAGCGCGACATAAGCGGAAAAACCGAAATAATTCGCATGGGAGCTTAGTGATTCCCATTTATGCCCATTTAAACTAGTTAGTTTAGTAAGTTTGAGAATTGCGATAAAGCTTAGGAAACTTTTATAATCGCTGTTTATCAGAACCCGTTGCTCCTTAAGCCGTCTGTAATACCTCTTCAAACACAACCGAAGTGGTATTCACAAATTTAGAAAACGAGTCCCATTCCTGGCAAGCATTGCCCAAAAATTGGCGTATCTCGAGCATCCAGATGTCTGTCAGTGGTTTGTACATTTTGTCTGCTCGCCGTGCAAACCATTCCTTCACGTATCTTTGCCGTGCGACCACTCAGTTCCGTTTGGCAATGGTTACCCATGAGGTGCTGGCGAAGAAGTTAAGCCGTGGGAAGGAAGCGAGCAATGGACGCGAAACTGCGCCAAAACAGGCCCAAAACAAGCGACGCTAATGCAGACGACAAAGCAGTCCTACTGACTCACCCGGTGCTGTCAGAACGCATCTGCGCGCGGGGAACGCTTGCTAACCATTCGCCCCGCCATCTGCACTGTGCTCCGTGAGTGTAAAACAGCCCTCTTCTTCCCCCTGCTGCGTTGGGAGTTTCTTGTCGCGCACGCCACGAAGGAACCGTTGGCTGGTAGAGGTAGACAGTTTTGGTTTAAAAAAATGCGTGCCCCCCAAAGTGGCTGCACCAGACTGCATTATTTGGAGACAACGCGGGGCCAGTCACTGGTAGGCGATGAAAGTGGAGCAGAAGGCGACACCGAGGCGGCTACGTAGAGCCGTTCTTGTTGTTTTCCTAAAAATAGCAACTGCGGTTTATGAAGCTCCGAATTTATGAGCCAAGAATAAAATTAAGCTTAATTGTATAATTAAACTAAAAGCAAATTATAAAAAATCCTGAACCACTAACGTAAGACTTCGGGAGGGGCGAAGCATACATTGTATAAATGTATTCTTGGCGCCTAGCGTTTTGGCCAAAGGAGATGAAACCTTTGGGGTGTAGATTGTTGTTGTCGCTCCTGATAAAAACGTAATGCCATAAAGAGTACTGCTTTTGCACTCACGCACGTGAGGCACCTCAAATGTTCATGCAACCTTTTGTTTCGCCTTGTGATGTAGTTGTTGGCCTCCCATGGGAAAACTTTTGCAGCTGATTGTACAGTCACTTTGGCCAAATCTTCGTTTACAAAAAGTAACCTACATTATGCACTTGTTTTTATACCGATCTGACAGAGAGACGAGGAAATTGCTTCTCGGGACACGTTTGAACCCCTTTGAACCTGCTCTAACCGTTCTGAACAGGAACAGTATGGCGATCAGAAACCGAACCCGGAACCGAACCGAAAACCTAACCCGAAAATTTCAGGCTCGACAACCTTGGTATGAACTCCCAGAGCTTGACTTCACTGTGTGCATAACTGTCAGTTAGGCAAGTTAGTGCTGCCTCATGTTGTTGAAACAGTGCAAAGAAGACGGACGTAAACAAAGCGCAAGAAAGGATTTGTGTAATAGGCAAAAATTTATAACACAGGTAATAAACATGTAAAAAGAAAGAAATGGTAATTCACCCGGAGGTTTGTTTTGGGACATAGTGGAAGTATATAAAAATTAAGGGTCTGATGCAAGGAGCTTCAAAGGTTTCTGGATGCAATGCTACTACCGGGCAGACGGACGCTGCAGAGTATATGCTCTCATGAATACCATGAAAGCTGTGGTCAGCACAGGCCGCGCACGTGTTTAATAAAATTGTTACTTTTCATGCGAGTTAATCATGTGTTCAGTTTTATAGAAATGTGCAAAATGCCAATTCCGGCAACGAAATACTTCGAAAGAATCAGCACCGGCGCCCCTGCCATGAGGTCACCCCCGAAGTAGTCAGTGCGACAATGAATAACGGGAAGATAAGGGATCCGAAATGTATGCCCGGTGTACTCAGCGACACTGTGTGATTTCAAGTAAATTTCTGTCGTGGCATAGCTACAGGTGCCGTTACAAGTAATTGGAGCACGGGAATTGTGGCCGATCCGCATGGGAGCGCCGTGTAGCTCCACCGGCGGTAAACGAAATGACGAGAACACGCCTGTTCGCCTGGCGACTACGATAGCCCCTCTATACATCTCAAAACACTTCTTTTAACCTGTACTCAAGAATTATTCTAACCATACTGGACTCGGCCATGGCGCTGATAGCATACACACCTAAAAATATTTAAAGAAAAAAAACTGTCACTGCATATCTCCGTGAGAGCTCCGCTTCTCAGGCAGCTCGCGTGCGCTGGAAGTGTACCAAATACGTTGTCAGATGTGTATCTACTAACAGCGCCATCGCCGAGACCATTATGCTGCGAAAAATGCTCGCAGCCAGGTTAAAAGAAGTGGTTTGAGATGTATAGGTGGGCTATCGTCGTCGGCAGGTGCGCATGCATGTTCTCGTCCTTTCGTTCGCCGCCGATGCACATACACGGTGCTCCCATGCGGTCCGGCCACAGCTCCCGTGCTCCAATTACTTCTGACGGCACCTGTACAACTTCTTTCCAACAGCGACTTCCAGGCAAAGTGGTGGCATGACATTGCTGTCGCTGTTGCACAAATAAATACAACCATTTAAGCTAAGTGCAGCGGAGAGTTCGATACACTGCGATCTTAATTCAGCTGGTGGGTGGTCCATGTTGGTCTAAATCCTTGTACGCTACGCTATCGTTGAAACGGTTGCATCACGTTGGAACCGACACTGGAAAAAAGCAGAATACAAAATATCGGTAATTCGATGCATAGGAGCCACCACGCTGTCTGACCAGTACCTGCCCTTCTCAGCCATCTGGCAGTAAGTCAACTCCATGCGCCACAGGAGCCATTTCTTCTTGCGAAGTGCGCATGCACCTCACAAACGTCCTTGACTTGTCCACCGAGCGAGCGGCTCCACCCCATATTTAGCTATCGGAGTGCGTAACCCGCTGGCTTTCTACAGACGAAGGCGAACGCGGCCGTCTTCTCTAGTGCGGCATCGTGACGCAAGCTATATTGCATCTTTAAAACCGACAAAGTTACTGGGATCAGTGTAGGGAACATCAGTTTACATTGAAACTGGAAAAGTGAGCTATAATACGCTTTGTGCCGTTGTTAGAACCCCCTTACGACCGGCTCATCGTCTTTATTGAGTTCGGCAATAAAGGCAATGACTATGCGCAGGCAAGCAGCGCGTTCTGTTGAAGAATGCCATAAAATAATGGGCGTGCCCTTTGTGCTGACGCTGCTCCGGGCTTTATAAATACTACCGGAGCGTATTGCCGCCTTACTCTTTAAAATGTCATAGATGTCGTCCCTGCAGCATCGAGAACACTGCAGATAAAAGAAGACAATTCTATGCTAGTGGCGTTAGGGCGGAAAATTCTACGTATCAAATGAGATAATGCGTGCGCCATAACAAAGATAGAAAGAATGACACATGCGCTCTATTCATGACACAGATAACACAGCCCGGCGCGGCCTGCCCGAAAAAGCAAAAGCAAAACCAATGCATGGAAAACCAAAAACAAAACCAAGAACAAATCCAATTCATGGTTCGCGGCAATATGACCAATAAATCAGAACGAGGGCTGACAAGGGCAGCCCTTGTTGTGATGGTGATGTTTACGATGATTAGTTGATGTTATTTTGTATCGGTACGTCGGTTGTCAATGCCGGACTTGTCTGTTGGACCACCTCTAACAAAGATTATCGAATTGCATCCCCTCGCATACTCCACACAGTTCTAAACTTCATTCTCTTCTAATCGCGGTTCTAATCTTCTCCTGCAGAAATTATGAAACTCCGTTCACTATCACCGAAACCCCGAACATAGGCGCAATGAGAAATCGCACATCATTGTTCCCTGTCAATTACGCCACGAAAGCTGCGCCCTCTCTCCCGGACAGGGGAGCGGCTCGGGAGTTCTCTTCGGCGGCCTTCCACATATCACAGGCCAGGAAGTTTTCTTCTTTTCTCCGATGCGTGTAGAGGTCTATTACCGATCTGTTGTCACAAAAAAACAAGCATGGCTGCCTGCTTGCAAGCAAGTGCTCAGACTGGTAGGGCGTTTTTGAATCAATAAAAGTTTGTTGTTGAGTGGTCTCGTTGAAAGGGGAGTATTGAGTTCGTTGTTCAAACTTCGCGGGCATATAAAACACAAAAGAAACGCCAAAACTGTGCGCACAGGTTCACGCATTGAAGAGGTCGGTGCACAGCGCGGACGACGGCGGATCGTCACAGGAATTGCCAGAAACAAGCCGCCCAGTTGACTAGTGACTGCCAATAGGGCACCCCAAGGAGGTTAAAAAAAATTTCTGGAATGGAAGGGGTGCCCGTAAAGTGAAGCCGCCGCGTCCCCATCTTGCTAGGGGGGAAGACGCGTAGTTGTTGCAGCGCGCGTTCCTTGCGTGCACGAAAAAGTGTTGTTGATTCGTGTGCGCGCCATGTAACGAGATCAAAACAAGTACGGTTGGTTCGTGTGTGGCTTACGGTTGTACAAACAGTGTGAACACAGCCCCTGGAGTCGCATTGCGCACGTAACTTGCACGCGTGCAAGTTTATTCCAAACTGCGGTCATGCTCGTTGCATTGTGTCGCGTAGTATGGGCCTTCAATGTTTAATTTCTTTGCTACTAGGCTTCCGAAAGATGTTGAGTCACTGTCCTTAGTCAGTGTCTTTTGTTTGCATTTGATAGTATGTTTTAGCAGTTTAACTGACGTCTGGTATCATAAATCTGTCTTCTTTCAAAAAATAAACACTTTGTTTCCAAAAATACAAATTGGTTCATCTTTTTTCGGTATTTCATATTACTGGCAATGTAACCTCATGATGTGATTTACCAGAAAGATTGTTTTTTTTTGCAGTTTAGTTGTGTGTTAGGTTGGGCAGCAATGCAATGAACGTAATAGCATTGGTTGCTATCATACACTCATGAAAGTTTTCTGTATCGGTTTTTTGTCACTCCATTATGTCTATTATCACAATAATTCTGGGTGTTTCCTGTTGTTTTTCGGAAAATGCTGCATTTTCTGGTCATGACTGCTGTTTTTTCTCATTAGAGTTGTAACTCTATTGCTTTTTTTTTGTTCTTAGAACTTTCACGATCAATTTCTGCATTTGAACAGTTTAGAATAAAGAAGATAAACGAGTTCTTATGTATTTTTTACATTGTGGCAGCTGCATATCCGAGCCATAAGGTGAAAAAAACAATGTCCCTGTACTCGGAGATCTGACTTTTAACGAAATTTCTGTGGTAGAAATCAATACGAAAACGTCGGACATGGCTCGCCGTGTTGAATTAGAGCATGAGCATCCGTTACGTAATTTAAAACCGCTGGGAAAGTCGGCAAATACTGCTGCAAAGCAATCGCCATATGGTTTCTTTCCCCGAGCAAGATGGCCGCCGGCGGCTTCAGCCAAGCCCATTGGTCTGTATAGGTGACTTCCAATCCAGCAATTTTTTTTAACCTCCTTGGGGCACCCATACCTGCAATGACGTCGTTTAGGCCATGCCGGGGTTGCATATCGGGGAAATTGAAGAGAGCGCAGTTGGTTCTACCGCGTGTTTCAGAGCGATTTGCGCGCTCACTCCTTCACATGCACGTGTAATATTTGGCTAAGGAATTCCTGGCAGTGTATTCTAAACGTCCCGCAGGTTTACATTCACTGCTAAAATTGTGTTGCAGGCTCCTTTTAAGTCTTTCCCGGAGAAACAAGCCTAATTTTTGAAATAATGAAGTGAGGTAGGCCGCAGTGTAAGTGAAATCAGCCGTAGATTTACCGTCTTAATTATCTGGGCAGCCGTGAATTAAATGCAGAAATTTTGTTGGTTTCTTCTGTTTTCGCATTTCTGCGTGATCGAATTCTATACGAAAACTTCTGTAGTTTCTTCTGGCAGTGAAAGTTTTTCTTATTAAATCCAAACTCTTTTTCCTAGGTGTTTGCCTTTTTAAGAATTTTAACCTGAAGCGGATCAATTATTAAAGAAATGCTCTACAAATTGGTGTAACGGCCTGGTAGACTTCCCCGTTCTGCCTACAATGTGAACTGTCTGCAGGGTGCACTATTTTCAGTGTGAACCGCATTGTCTACAGTGTGAACTGTATATTGAAGTGTTAAGTGTGCATTTTGGTGCCACTGACGAACTTTATTGAGTTCATTTTGCGATTAGGACCCCAAGACTGCAACTGTGTGCATTGTGATTGTTGTGACCTCCCCTTTTTCTTCTCATCCTTGCTTCCCCCAGGCCCCCATGGCCTCTCGTTTAATAAAGTGTTTCCCTCACTCACAAGCACATACCCGTTGCATTTCCCCAGTTAACCCAAGGAAGATTCTTTGCGATCAAATTACGCGATTTCTCATCTTCTCTGTGCTCTTAAATTACCGTCTTAAGGCAGAATATTGTTACGGGGCATTAATAAAGTTTCCCGCATGGAGGACGCTAGATGTACTGCGCTAGCCGGGATTATCATGAAGGAGGGAGATGAAAAAGACGCTGACTGTGAAGCGCGTGACATTCGTTTTCTGGCTTGCGCGGTGCTCTCTTCCACCGTGCATTTTGTAATAACTAGCCTCTAAATAAGTATTGTAAATACACCATTGTAAATACCACTTTAACTTCTATCATTTGGCGGAGGTCCCTGCCGCGATGGCTTAGTGGCTAAGACGTTGTGCTTCTTTGCACCAGGACGCCGGTTGAATTCTCGGCTGCGGCGGCCAATTTTCTGGAGGGTAAAAGCAAAAACGCCCGCGTGTACAGCCGTGAGCTGAAGTAAACGGACCACGGGAGCGGTGGCCAAAACTAATCGCTGCACCGTCTGTTTGCGCGGCGTCTGCTGTCGAGACCGCGCACAGCGCAGGCGCAACCTAGCAGTACAGCACACATGCCGCTATCGCTCGCTCCTTCGCGACTGCTTCTTGCTTCCATAAACAGAGCCAGGGGAATCACGCCGCGCTGTTAGAGGAACACTGCCGGGCACCGCCCTATCATTGAAAACGATGCGACTCACCTGATATGCGGCAGTGGTGCTTCGCTGCCACACACAGCGTACTGTGTCTGCGTTGGGCTCGTAGCCTTTTTTTTTTGCACTTTATAAGCGACCCCAAACCATCCACCGCCGGCGGCGGCGGCGGCGGCGGCGTCCGCAGTGCTCCTCTATATTTAAAAAAAGAAACAGCATCCGGCGCCAGGTTTCGATCCGAGGACTTTGCGGCCGCAGCGCGACGCTCTACCGATCAAGCCACGGACACTTTTTTTTTTTCTTTATTGCCTGCTTGGCGACAACACAACACGCACTGTACAGTACACAAATTACTAGCTCCAGCCACCAATCGGCTGAAGGGAGTGGCTTAAAACATCTTAAATTGCGCTAGAACATCCAGAATGGGTAACCACTCGGGCTCTTCCGGCATCACTCGATAAACTTCTCTTATATAAGCAACGCTTTCAATGAAGTACTCTCGCACTGTGCGAGCATCCTCTTCGGCATTTTGAACCGCCATGCGAGTTTTCCACATAGAAGGCAGACTAAGTGCCATGAACATATCATAGGGCACGCCTCCATCGTTGTTTACGGGCAAAAAGCGAATGCCATGAGGCGTTAATGGTAAGTCTTTTTTCAGGGTTCGTTGGAGGATGTCCCAGTGAAACACCGCATCCCAACAGTCCAGAAAGATGTGCTCAATTGTTTCCAGCTTTTGGCATAGTCTACAGTTAAGTGCCCATGGGTGTACATATAGTCCTTTTTCCTGCAGCCAGGGTTTTACTGGAAGCGTGCCGCTATGAAGTTTAAAGAAGAAAGATTTAACAGATGAACGTACTGGCATTCGTTTCACTCTTTTTAGAACATCTTTTCCTGAACCCACTGCATATAACTGACGATAAACCGGAACAGGCAGACACACATCAATCATATCTTTGTACAAACGTTTTCGCGGTACACTACTCAAATACTCCAAGGAAAACCTAACCCTTAAAATCCTAAAGACGGTGATATCAGTGTTAGTGACGCGCCTTATATCTTTAACGCATTCAAACTGCGTCGTCAGCGGCGTGCGTTGGCGACTCAGCGGCGTTATAGCGGCTTGATAACTGCGTGGTGTACACGTGATACTACAAACCCGATGGAAGAGATGGAAGAGAAGGCGGCGAGGCGGTGGGCTGCGGGGGCCGAGCGCAAGCGCCGCAAGCGGGCCGACAACCGTGCATTCGCACTTTCACATTCTCCCCCTCGGGGAAATGCGGGGGAATTTTTATTTTTCGGTATCACAAGGTCGCAGCGGGAAAGCATTGCAGTAAATACATCCGAAAAAAACTGGCCAACCAACGTGGGTGCTTTCTCTTAGCTCAAGATGGTGTACCGACTATTTTGCTTGTTTTCATATATTTGCGGAGTGAGTGATGGCGCTTTTGTAATGCGTGTTCAGCCGGTCTTCGTAGAATACTAGCGCCCGCAATCAAAGAAGGTAATCTTCTGCGCAGAGCTTAATTTTAGGCGTGCATTGCATGACTGGGGATTTATACGGAGCACCCGAGGTTTTTTTGTTAAGTAATGGAGTTTCTCAGTTGAGATTTGTTGTCTTGTTGTTTGTTCGGTAGCGTGATATTGATAAACGCCTTCAAATTTCCGCATAAGAGAGACAGAGTTGGGTCCCATGGCTATTTGTGTACACCCTAATTTACTCCCTTTGTGGCCGCTCAGCAGCCTAGTATGGACTAATTGATGTGTCCTCGTCACTCCTTGCTGTGACGTGTCTTTGGGAGGGGGGACTTTTGTAATTAAATTTAAGGTTATGGCGTTGAAGGAAATAGGGCTAGCTGCCCGAAGGACTAGGGATTTGTGACCTCTGATTTTTTATGCTAGTGGTGCTCGGCCGGTAGCGCGCCGAAGACTCCTTCTGGGCTTGTAAAAGTGGTGGGGGACCCCACGATGAAATACTGTGATACGTGTCCTATTGTCCCACAAGTAACCCTTGCAGCCAAAGTAGCTCATACACATATCTCCATGCCCGCCTTTTGAGTGTGGCTTTTCTGCATAATTGATACGGTGTTAAAAAAGTCAGCTTTAAAGTTTGTTATGTGCGGAGGCATTATTCAAACACGTCATGCGGCAAATCCGGTTATTTTAGTTCGCGGCAGGGTTTGGGAAAAAAAATCGAATTTGGGAGTATTGCGGAGGGACCCACGGAGTGCGAAGTGTCTTCACGTTCCTCTTTTTGTCTGCGGACCCCCATCTGAGAACGACGGCCCTCCCTGTGCAATGCTTTGTAAGATAATACGTGTAAATAAACTTGGCTGTTTCGAAGTGTACTGTCGTTTGTTTGCCGCATACCGTACACCATAAGCTAGTAATTTTTTATCTTCAATCATCGACGAAACGATCACCCTTTGGATCAAATCCTTCAATTTCAACTCGTGTCACAGAAGTGCCCAAGAATTGTCAATGACGTTTTCAAGTGCAAATAAGTCTAATAGTTAAATGTAGTTTGCATGCGCTTCGATAGTCGCTGGGCATGCAAGGCGTGGTTCAATAGGTATCTCGAATCGCAATGTAGTTTTTGAACATAAATGTATGTGTCGGTGCCTCGAGCTTGAAAAAATGTCAGTCTGGATTTTCCCGAGCAATTGCGAAATGGCAGATATGCCGCATACGGCAAGCCAAGTTTCATAAAGCAATGCAGTACATACCTAAACACCGCAGTATTTGTCAAAACCTTAGCATGTAAGGTTAGCATCAATAATTTTTCGAGTTCGCTACATTCTCGGGACGCTATAATTTATCATCTATCCTCAAAACCGACAAAGATGGTGTTTAGTTTTATTTTCTTCGACTGGCCAGTGATTTTTTTTTCTGCCTCATTTTTTGCTTCAATATACGACGCGGGGGTGGGGTGGGATGAAAAAAAACATCTTCAAGCACGAGGTAATCACTAACTCTGCCAGCGGAGCCGCGTTGGCGCCAATTGCGCCAGCATGCCATTTCCACAGCGTGCCATTTCCACCAGCAGACAGCAAAAAGGCAGCGCGGTTCCCCTGGCGTCATTTTATCGGAGCGTGAGACAATTGCGAAGAAGCGAGTGATAGCGGCATGCGTACTGTACTGCTAGGCCGCGCCCGCGCTGTACGTTGGCTCGACAGCAGACACCGCGTAACTAGTCGGCGCAGCGATTAGTTTGGGAGCGGTCCGTTTACTTCAGCTCACGGCTGTACGTGATTTCGGCGCACGTTAGAGATCCCCAGGTGGTCCAAATGTTTCCGGCGCCCTGCACTACGGCGCGAATCATCGCCTGCGTTGCGTCCGCGCGTTAAATTCTAAAATCACTTAAAATCAATGAATCATTTGGTCACGGTGCCGGGTAGCTCACGTGCAGACTGGTTGCACGCCCATGCTCACAGTTTTGTCGCAAAACAACAGCTTGTAATCTCTAGATCACCTGAAGATTCGCAACAGCTATGGAGTGGTGGCCAGTGACTAGTGTCATCGCCACGATCTGGCGGCGAACAATGCGTGTAACTGCACAGTAGTCGCCAAGGATGGTTGGCGAGAAGGAGCCAACGATGCTTCTCACGAAGGAATGGCGGCAGTATTAGGAAGGCGATTGACCTGATTTGTACTTCCACGGCGTTTAGCCTGCTCGAAACGCTCGCATTCGCTCAAAATGGAGTTCACGGTAGAGCCGTCCTTGCACTCGAGCAGGTGAAAGGCATCATTACCTTTGCCTTTCAGGAAGTGGCCGACTTTATCTTGCTCGCGCATCTGGTCATCAACTTCGTGGTAAAGGGCCAGGACGTCTTGGATGTAGCTGACGTACGACTCGGTTGACGTCTGCGCTCGCGACGCATGCTCCTTTTTCGCCGTGAGCTGGAGACCGGTCGGCTTGCCAAAAATGGTAATAATCTCCGCCTTGCTGCTATCCCAGCTAGTAAATTTGGTTTCGCTCGTGTCACACCACGTCTACGCCGAACCTTTCAGGTGGAACACAAGGTGCGCCAGCAAAACCGGGGATCCCAGCGATCGTATGCACTCACACGCTCGTAGAGGCTGATCCAGTCCTCCACGTCGACATCGTCGGTTCCGTAGAAGAAGCCAGTATCTCGAGCCTGGCTCACGATGACCAGTGGCGTAGCGGCGCTCGATGGTTCGGAAAGCGGGGTCATTGTGGGGCTTCGGAGGTCACGTCCGCTTCGGAGATCCGTAATCAGCACCTCCGAGTCATCGGTGTCCACGGCTCACTTGGACCAAGGAATAGGTGGATGTAGCGCAGGACGGGGCCGATGCAGCGCTCTCCACCAAATGATGCAAGGTCCAATACCAATTACTACACCAGAGAGAAAACGTTTATGGCGCTGCGTTACTGCCACTGACCGCAGATTGGGAAGACTGAATCTTGCACTAAACACTTCAATGTGGCCTGCACCTACTGCACCTACTGGGAAATAAGTCACGTCTCCTCATTCTTGTTATTGCAGCCTTCGATTCCGTTCATGCTCGACAACACGAACCAATTCTGATCATTCAAAATGTCAGGCTTTTGTCGAAAGGCAGAAGCCAAAACAGCCACGACAGTGTAGAGAGTTCGTGGTTTTACTGGTAAATTTGCAGCTAACGTGAGGCGCTGAGTGGAACACCACAGGTGAAGGAAAATTTTCTTTTGACTTCGCCCAAAGTAGACAAATTGTATTCTCGTCTTGCCTGCAGCAGTGCATGACCAGACAAAGTAGGTAATTTGAGCATGTGTCATCTTTTAAATCATAAAGATGTTTTGTTCTCCCCCTTATTTCAGAAATAAATTCTCTGAAGGCCACCCAGCGGTCGTTTCCCCATGCCACCCGAGAGGTTCCCTGTCCTATTTTTGATTTATCTGCAATTGGCAGCGATGTAATTAAACACATTTTCAGTTTTCCTATTTCGGATAATTTAAAAGAACTTATCGGGGAAGGTTGAAATCTACTCTTTTGTACGCAGAGCTTGAAAATAGATTTTCCCGATCATTTCTGACTGCACAATCTTCAGGGAAGCGTTTAGCATCAGTCTTTGTTATGGCTGTTGTTATCTGAAGTACCCAAGAAAATATATGCCTCCTACTATATGTTTTCCTTCCCCAAAAACATCTGAAAATTACGGAACGAATAATATTACGAATAACACTCACGGACGAGAAACGAGCTACCTGGACCAGAGAACAAACGCGAGTAGATGATATCATGGTTAAAATTAAGAAAAAGAAATGGACTTCTGCTGGCCATGTAGTAAGACAAACCGGCACCTGGTGGACAATTAGGGTAACTCAGTGGATGCCATGAGATTGGTCCAGAAGTAGTGGAATACCAATAACACGATGAAAGGATGAAATACAAAACTTCCGGGGTAAACTGTGGCGTTGAGCAGCGCAGGACGGGAGCGGTTTCAGGTCAATGGGGAAGGCCTTGGTCCTGCATTGGACCTGAGCGGGCTGCTGCTGCTGATGATGAAAAAGAAGAATGTGCAGCCAACTGCGTGCTATAATCATACGCGAAGAAGTACAGAACATCAAAAGCGCGCTTTGGATCACGTTGTGAACGCGAAAACACTAGCATTCAACTGTAAAGCTCGACTGGTCGAGGGGGCCGTCTGGCTGTCAAAGCATGGCAATAAAAAGAAATCGAGGGTTATCGGAGTTTTGTATTCGCGTCTAGTCGGAAAACCAAGGTTTACACCACATCTAGCGCGAAATTTACCGAATGATCTTCTCAAATCATTGTTCCCGTTGTTTATACATGCTGCTTTAAGAAATTTGGAGTTATTCCAAGTATTCATTGACAAGTTAGACCTATGTGTAGTAGGCCATTTTTTGCATATCCTGCTTTGGCATTTTGAGTGCCATGTACCGGCCATACTTTGTGGGCCGTGTACATCGGGTTTGTGACGAGCAGCGCTGGTGTCAAAATTATTGCAGAAACGGCGACCGTTTCATGCTAATTCCCAGGAGTTCGCTGCGAAAATTCTGTGAAAATCTCGCTGCCATTCAGGAGACATACGAATCGGGACATTTTCTTATAATTCAGAAGCGATTACGCCATGCAACTATTCCCATCTATCAAACATGAGGCTAAACGACGGATTACGTTGCCTCTTCAAACTAGCTGCCTCTTCAAAGATAAGTACACGTAACTTTGTGTTTACGCATAAAACGTTCCTCTCCGTTTTTCCCGCCGCTAAATACATGTATATTCAAGCAAATCGACGTGCCCATACTCACACAGTTGGGATAAGATGTAGAATTTCATTGGTGTGTGCGATATTTGTATGCCTGAAGAGGTTGTTCTTTTGACCAGGAGGATAAGTGACCCGGCGGACAAGAACGAGGTTTGTTGGCAACGCACAAGAAAGACAACAACGATATATGGTAATGTTGGGCAGGGAAACGAACCATTTACAAGTTATGTACTTGAGAATTATCTATTGGCAAATGATTTACAAGGCAGTTCCAGGCACGGTCGCCTAGGTCGTTTGAATAGTGCGGTGGTGGTTGTGGTTTGCGACAGGAAAATGAAAGGAAATGTACTGGGGATATTTTGAGATCGGCAGGATGCTCACCTACATACAACCCAGTGCAGGGGAAGGGAAGTAGAGGGGGAGTGATAGGATAAAGAAGAGAGCGAGAGAGAGAAATAACGGTATAAATAGAGCTGTCTCTCCTAGAAAGCTGTCAGTCCGGGCACATCAGTCAATCACTGCACTCCGGGCTACAGCCGCTGCGCAAGGCCGGTCGTGACCAGGAAATGAATCAGATAAGCGACGACTTCCGGTTGGGTTGCCGCAGGCCCCTTCGCGAACAGAAGGTCCTCCATGCCGGCGCTGGGAAGTCCTCGACGCTGGAGCGCTCGGTGGAGCTCTGCTCTCGGCCCCACGTTGGGCGAGGTGGGGGGTGGGGGGCAGGTGCGAGAAAGCATAGTAGGTGTTCCAGCGTCTCAGTTTCCGGGAAGTCCACACATGAAAAGAAGTCCTTGCGCCCGTGTCGGTGCATATGCTCCGCCACATTGCAGCCACCGAACCGCATGTGTAGAAGCTAGCAGCGCGTACCCCTGCTGATGCGAGCCGGCAACGGTCGGGGCGCCAGGCCACTCATGGCCTGAGGGTCGGGGTGCATCGTCTGCAGCATGCGGGCCAGGGCGGTGCCGGTCTCGTCGAAGGCGGTGACGTCTTGGGAAACTAGGGTGCCCTCCTGGTAGGCCTTCCTGGCGCGTTTGTCGGCGTCCTAGTTTCCCTGGATGCCACTGTGGCCCGGCAGCCAGTGGAGCCGCAGGTCGCAGCCTCGGAAGGCCAAAGTGTGCATCTTGGTTACAAGGAAGCGCTACGGGTAGCCGCTGCTGTTGGTGGGCTGATCAGCTCCGTGGAGCCGCAGCAGGGCAGTCCTAGAGTCCGTGAGGATGACCCGCCCGGGGCGTGGCTATGGGGCCTAATCTCGAGGAGGTCAGTGGCCAGGTGCAGCACTGCCAGCTGCCCCCGTGTTGAGGAAGTGGGCATGCGCTAGTCCGCCGGTGTATCGTCCTCTTCGACGGCTGGCTAGGGTAGGTACAGCCCCACACAACTACGGCCCATAACCGTAAGGGGGGATTGCCCCCTTCGCATAAGGATCTCACGACCCGCACCGATGATCTCGTTTTTCTGGTAACTGTTGTCCTAGAGCAATAATAAAAGAACAAGTAAATAACAAGTAAATGAAATAACAAAGTATTTTTGGCAGGCGATCCCTTATAAAAGGCCTCATCCTAAAAACGTTCTGGCTCATGTAGGGTTGGGGGATTGGTCGATGACTTCAGTGCCCTGGAGTAGATGCACTGAGGTGGTAACTTTGCCGTTGCGCTGTCGTGGCCGAGCAATCACGCGGCGCTTCGGATCCTGCGCTCGCCGGTCAGTAAAGAAGGGGCGTTGCGGACGCTGCCAAGTAGTCGGCAGTCTTGCGGGCTAAAAGGAAGAAGCGGTAGGGTCCGTGGTCACTCTGGCGTTGCGTCCAACCCAGAGTTCGCCCATCCCTTCCTTGCTTCTGCCTGCAACTTATTACCTCTCTACATCTTCACTGCCTCTTTTTCTTCTTTTCCTTTTTTCCCGCGTAATTTCTGCCGATATAAGGGCTCACTTCAACCTGTTAACTTCTGTTCGCAGACTGTATTGAAGAACTAGACCCACGCCATGGCTCTGCTGAGAACACCTCTTTAATCCGTCCCTGTAAACAAAGGGACGAGCCACCGAAGACCCCTCCTGATGATTCTTTTAATCCTGTGAACTGATGATGATGATTGTGGGGCACGAGAGGGACATTGCTACTTCTTTTACCACATCCTCCCCCCGCGCGACAAGGAATGAGCAGAGTCCGCAGCCAAAAATTGTTTAGTCCATGGAAAGTTCCTTTCCAGTCCGTGTAAGCCAAAAGAGTCCGGCACCTCGCGCCTTCCATCTCCAACGGTGGTACCGATGTCTTGCCGTTGGTGGACCCACGAACCGAGCACCTGCGGCAACTAGAGGAAGTCTTATGTGGAGACTAGCTGAACTTTTTTTGTCCATCTTGGCAGCAGGTATTACTTGCTGTTTCCGCCTCATATCATTCTTCCTAGTGGCAGCCGGGTACATGTGGGACATATTCGAAGAAGGCTTCGCTTTCCAGGAGATTATGGGTGTTGAATTCCTGGGGGCTAATTCAGCTCTGTGCCTTGACATGAGGCGCACTGTACGCTCTTTCGCTGAACACTGCCGGTGCACACGGATATCCTTCCCTTCCGAAAACTTTAGTTTGCAGCGCCGACTTTTTGGGAATGGTGGGAAAGTACTATCCAACCCAGTTCCCAGCTTCTGTGCCTTCGGACGTTTCCTCTTAGCAGTTTTCACCTTGCTTTGGTTGCACTGTTTCCTCCCTTTTACCATACATGTTAAGTGTGAAAGACAAACTAGGTCGCGCCTTAACAAACATTTCCTTCCGTCTTCTACCGGCGAATTGTCCGAAATCACCTTGGGTTCTCTACTCCTGCACATTTCTTCCGTGGTCACTTGAGGTGCTCGAAGACTATAAGGGGCTCCTTGGGTGTTGCATGTGATGGCAGGTTGTCTATGGTCGATTTGTTGCTGATGTCATTCGCTTGCGCTTGTCCAACCATGGAAGAAATCAGTGCCCCTTGATCTGATACCTTACTGCTAAGGGTAACGTCGTTGGATTCAGTCTCTTCTCGATTAGACACGAAATGGCCGGTTTCCAGCAGCGTTACACCGCACGAATTCATATTCGATTTTGTCGTAAGTTGGCTGTTGTCATCTAACAACGTATGGGTACGAGCTAGTTGGTACTCCATCTAAACACCGTATAGCGCAGTAGGCAAGACACAGGACGAAGGGGACACGGACGAGCGCTAACTTACAACTGAATTTTATTAACACCACGAAAACATATAAATAGGAAAGATTATCACGCTCATGTGATCACGAAAGGTTGCGAAGCCACCTCGTCATGCAGGCATAGTCAGCAGCGCCCATCCAAGAAAGCCAGCTCCTTCGAGGTCAAAGATATGGACGTCGTGCTTACGCAGTCACCAATCTTCTGCATTTCCGCTGCTTCAATAATCTCCCGCGTGCGCTGATCAGAATCTCGAAATAGCACAGTGCATGCATCGAACAAGGGTTCACAATCGCCGCATTCGTGGAAATGAATTGCCAGATTGCCCTCCTTTCCTTTCTGCACTTTGTTGTGGTGCTCCCGCAGGCGCGTGTTGAGGCATCGACCCGTTTGACCAATGTACGCTCTTTTACAGGAGAGGGGTAACTTGTAGACAACACCTTCCGCGCAATGCACGTACTGGTTTTTGTGGTTGACGGAGCACTTAGTCTTTCCCTTCCTCACGGGGCACGTTCTGCTGCAGAGACTGGACAGCTTGTCAGGGGCGGACATGACAACTTTCACGCCGGCCTTACCACCAATCCTTTTCATGTTGTGTGATAAGCCGTGCATGTACGGGATGACCGCTACCTGTTGGTCCTTTTCAGCCACCTGATCACCGTCCTGTCTCAGATCAGTCTGCGCTCGTTTTTCTTTCCTACGGATGGAGTCAGCCACTGCCACGATCAGATTCTCAGGGTAACCTGCTGAGGTGAGGCGACATACTTGCGCGTGAAAACTGCTGTCCGAGAGGTGATGGCATGATTTCTTAGGCGCATTTGTCAGACATGTACTGGCAATGCCTCTCTTTACGAGCTTCGTATGCGCAGACGCAAACGGTAATATGGGTTTTTTGCTTCGGGGTTCGTAACGCCAGCACACATGGGATGGTGAGAATTTCAGGCATAAATCCAAAAACTTCAGGAGGTCCTGTTGAGGCATCTCGTGAGTAACCTCAAGTGGCCTGAGGCATTCTTTAAAAATCCCCAGAGTGCTTGCCACGTCCTGATGAAAGGCTCCCACGTTACTCTTCAGTACCACCAAAAAATGGTCGACATAGCGAAACACTTTTATCACACATGTGCCTTTCAACTTGTCTGCAACAGAAGAAAGGGGTGTGTATTGGATCCTGCGTTGCTCCGGCACTAAGTAACCTCGTCATGGCCCATTTGGACAGGATTGTTGCAGACAAGTTGAAAGGCACATGTGTGATAAAAGTGTTTCGCTATGTCGACGATTTTTTGGTGGTACTGAAGAGTAACGTGGGAGCCTTTCATCAGGACGTGGCAAGCACTCTGGGGATTTTTAAAGAATGCCTCAGGCCACTTGAGGTTACTCACGAGATGCCTCAACAGGACCTCCTGAAGTTTTTGGATTTATGCCTGAAATTCTCACCATCCCATGTGTGCTGGCGTTACGAACCCCGAAGCAAAAAACCCATATTACCGTTTGCGTCTGCGCATACGAAGCTCGTAAAGAGAGGCATTGCCAGTACATGTCTGACAAATGCGCTTAAGAAATCATGCCATCACCTCTCGGACAGCAGTTTTCACGCGCAAGTATGTCGCCTCACCTCAGCAGGTTACCCTGAGAATCTGATCGTGGCAGTGGCTGACTCCATCCGTAGGAAAGAAAAACGAGCGCAGACTGATCTGAGACAGGACGGTGATCAGGTGGCTGAAAAGGACCAACAGGTAGCGGTCATCCCGTACATGCACGGCTTATCACACAACCTGAAAAGGATTGGTGGTAAGGCCGGCGTGAAAGTTGTCATGTCCGCCCCTGACAAGCTGTCCAGTCTCTGCAGCAGAACGTGCCCCGTGAGGAAGGGAAAGACTAAGTGCTCCGTCAACCACAAAAACCAGTACGTGCATTGCGCGGAAGGTGTTGTCTACAAGTTACCCCTCTCCTGTAAAAGAGCGTACATTGGTCAAACGGGTCGATGCCTCAACACGCGCCTGCGGGAGCACCACAACAAAGTGCAGAAAGGAAAGGAGGGCAATCTGGCAATTCATTGCCACGAATGCGGCGATTGTGAACCCTTGTTCGATGCATGCACTGTGCTATTTCGAGACTCTGATCAGCGCACGCGGGAGATTATTGAAGCAGCGGAAATGCAGAAGATTGGTGACTGCGTAAGCACGACGTCCATATCTTTGACCTCGAAGGAGCTGGCTTTCTTGGATGGGCGCTGCTGACTATGCCTGCATGACGAGGTGGCTTCGCAACCTTTCGTGATCACATGAGCGTGATAATCTTTCCTATTTATATGTTTTCGTGGTGTTAATAAAATTCAGTTGTAAGTTAGCGCTCGTCCGTGTCCCCTTCGTCCTGTGTCTTGCCTACTGCGCTATACGGTGTTTAGATGTCATCCACTGCTGCATTACGTTGGTTCGCGTATGAAGTATCGGTACTCTTCCAGTATTCTCTTATGTGATGTCGGTGTTCCTGCAGCTCTGCGTATATTCGACCTCTGTAAGACGCAATTAGGCTTTGTCGGGCTCTCTGTGCGTCGAACATTTTAAACTCAGCCCTTGCCTTTGCCATACAAACTAATTCGTAAACTTTAGCGCATCTTCAACCTCGGCCTCTAATTCCTCGATGTCCACGGTGTCTTGAACGTCTCGGTAAATCACTTTCAGTTTGTGACGATATTCAACCAAATTAAGAAGAAGTTCCTTCACCTCACTTATTGATGGTCTTTCGATTGGGAGGAGGTCTTCAATCTTTCCGATGATGGTCGTGATACCTTGACGGACGATGCGCCGCCTTTCAAGTAGGGCCTCCATAGTCCGGTCCAGCGTCGCAAATTCCGTAAGAGCTGGCGACCGGGCTCAGAGGGCACTAGTCGGCATCGTCTCCGCGTCAGTATCGGCCCCGCATATGATCATCATGTCTTGCATCGTGCAGATATCTCCTAAGGCTCCGCTTGTTCCATCTTCTTCTTATGCTGCTCCGATGTTCCTCGAATCAGCCTCTTACAACTGCGGCTTCATTCTGGCTCCCGAGAGGTGAGAGGGTGGCCGAAGAGAAGCAAAATCCGCTCAGTGTGGCTCACCTCTCGAGGTCTCTTGTCCCGGGTTTCGGCACCAAAAATATTCAGGAACTAGACCCGCGCAATGGCTCTGCTGAGAACACCGCTTTAATCCTCTTCTTTTCTCCTCATGATGATGATCTCTACCTTGGCAAGTGGTCTTCCTTCTTTTCGCAACAGACTGCACGCTCCGCAAAGAGCGCGTTATCGCAGCAACCTCTTTTGTACCGACTTGGTAAATTCCGGACACAAGCACTGATAACTCGCAATTGTGCGGCCTCCCACAGGGGCAGATAATAAACCGAAATCTTCTTTTGTCAACGCGAAGTTAGAAGAACGCAACTTATGTTGACAAATCTCGGCTGTTTTATTTTAGCTTTCGTCACATAACAAGCAGCATAGTTTGAAAACAAGGCTGTAGCAATAATCATGTTCCATGACAAACTACTGTGGTCACACATAACTCATTTAGGGTATTTTGTGGTGATTGGTATGGTGTTGCGTCAGCTAAAAGTTGTCCCTACGAAAAAGAATGTTCTGCGGGGACATTGAAAATGTTTATATTGAATATTTTGAATGTTTACTCTGACAACAGAATGTGTATTCATTGGTACAATTGGAAATCAATGATGTAATGAAAGAATAAAAATGTTCCCATCCGCTCCACAAAAAATGTGAAGTACAAGTTTCAAAGATACTCCTTTAACTAAGATGCTTGCGACCAGCATATGCAAATCTTTAAGCTGAAAAAACTATTATTTCCGTTTATTTATCCCTGCTGAAAGTAGCACTTAAACACCTTGGATTCGAACAGACAAGCTGAAAACAGGTGGTTATATGCATGTTTTCCCTTTCCTAAACCGAAAGTCCCGCATTATTCGTATGCAAGAGACACCCTTTTTTCAACCGCGCGGTAAACCTCTAATAAAACAAAACATTTATCCAATATTCCTATCCCATTACTGCACGTGGAAAAGTAAAACAAACCGGGCTTAGCATTTCAGCTGGTGATATAGAGGTGCTGGGTGTAACAATTTATACTTATAATCTTGATATAGCTATTTCTGCACGTTCATTATATTTCACGCGTATACACCAAACGCTTTTCGCTGAATAATTCATTCCCGCACTTTGCATGTTCTTTGCAAATGAAGTTTCATGCAATAAGTTTTCCCTCACAAATCAACAATATTACATGCACAGATAGGATCTGATATCAGCGAAATTGTCGTTGCCCATCTTTTGAATCACTCGGTAACTCCAAAAAGGCCTACATGTGCATTTTCTAATCACCCATTGTCTGCAAGTACGCGCGCTCTGCAAATCCCTCTCACTGTGAAAAAAGCTCAGCTTCCCTTGGGAACACGTCTCCATCTCATTCACTTCGTCAGTCTCCAAATACAACTTGTTCCTAATAGGTATAACTCTGCAGCGCGCCGTTTACTATGATACGTTGATTTCTAGATATCTGTTTCGATTAAAACGAATAAGAGAGTTTCGCCACAAAAAAACGGAGTTTGCTTGAATTTGCGTGACCGCAAGCGGCCTCAAGCCGGTTTCGTACGTGCCACACTAAAGCATTCATGCCTGCCAAGTCCAATCTCACCCGTTTCTTTATCTACTAGGTTTTAAGGGCTTCATTAAAATAGCTCCTCACACAGGCGATTGGGAGTCATTAGCGGACAAAAGATGTTGCAAGACCACATTTATGGCTCTGAAGGTCAGTCGACGAAGTCCTCCTTTCTCACAGCCACCTGAACCCAACGATCTTTGCGTTGCATTGCCCCTTATTTCTCATGCAGTTCAAGTACAGGGTGGGACTCGCCCTGCGCAGTACTTACACTCAAGACACGCTCACTTGTTTCCCTCTCCCTGCACTTTCTCCAATATCTCGAATAAGAGGGTATTGGGGACGGCGGAGACATTTCGTATATAAAGGAGACAAACCCGTAGCGAAATCAGCAGTTGGACCGACAGCAGCTGAAAGACACCATGGTAAGAACATGTCTTGACGCCCTTTTACCGGTCTATTTCTGCAAAGATCGCCACAGATGTCCTATGCTGCCTTAAGTCTTTTAGTATGAAGTCTGGAAGACAGAGTGAAAATAATATAGGCCAACTTGAATACTTTGAAATTATAGCAGCCCTAAATCGCATAGACACTCTTTTTCTACACTAAGACGCCTTATAAGATATAAAAAATACGTAAGACGCATGTAAAAAATATGTTACAGTAACGCAAAAGATCGCGTGCGCATACCTGCTTGCTAGACGTGATGGTAGAAAGGACATTCAGTTAATGAAAGCGAAGGATTGACGCTCCGTAGATGCGCAAAGTTAAAACACAGGACCATCAAAATACTTCGATGAAGCCCGTAATAAGGACCAATTTTATTATATATAAGGGGTGCGGTTCGCCAGGGATTTATAAAAATCTGCTGAATATGTAAAGCAGCTGTTTACTTTACTAGCTCATTTTGGAAATTTCATTTTATTTTTCTAAATTCAAGGTAGCAATACCGACTGTATGCATAGCCATGGAGTACTACTCAAGACATGGCCGCACCTGGAAAAATGTATCTCATTACGATATCCGCACGATATCAAACGCATACAGAGGAACGCCAGATCACACTATTCAGTAAGAATCCAGGATTAACCGTATACAATTTTGTTTCTTAAATATCGGGATACAGAAAAGCCTAAAAATTCTAGCCCAGATTTACTAACAAGGAAGGAGTCGGAAATCGAACATCTCGTTTTTGTAGGTGACGTGACATGTCCGAAACAAGGCTTAAGCACAAAATGTGCATGAGGTTCGCACCCAAATCTTCCACATATGTTCGTTTAAAATAAAATTTATTTATACTATTCAACATTTTTGCGCAGATCCGCGCCTGCATTGTCCTGGCTCTGGCCACCAGCGCTTTCGCTGGCTACACCGGCTTCGGTGGTTACGGCCTTGGCTACGGCCTTGGCTATGGTGGCCTCGGCTACGCCGGATACGGCCTGTCCAACTACGGCCTGGCCCACGGTGTCGGATACTCTGGTCTCGGCCTCGGATACAGCTACGCCCCAGCCGCTAGCGTCGCCGTCGCCGCCCCTGCTGTCACCAAGACCGTGTCCACCTATCACGCTGCTCCAGCTGTGACCGCTGTCCACCACGCCCCAGCCGTGGCCACCTACGCTGCTGCTCCAGTTGCCACCTACGCCGCTGCCCCAGTCGCTACCTACGCCGCTGCCCCAGTTGTCAGCCGTGTCGCCACCTACCACGCTGCTCCCGCCGTGACCAGCGTTGTGCGTGCCGCCCCAGTCGTGGCTGCTGCCCCCGTCGCCACCTACGCCGCTGCTCCAGCCGTGACCCGCGTCGCCACCTACCACGCCGCCCCAGTCGCCACCGCTGTCGCTGCCCCAGTCGCCACCTACGCCACTGCCGTCCACGCCGCCCCCGCTGTCGCCACCACCACCGTCCACCACGCCCCAGCTGTGGCCACCGTCGCCCACGCTGCCCCAGTCGTCGCCTCGTACGGCGTCGCCCACGCTGCCCCAGTCGTCGCCTCCTACGGCGTCGCCCACGCTGCTCCAGTCTACGGATATGGTGTTGGCTCCCTCGGCTACGGTGTTGGCCACTACGGTTTCGGCCACGGCCTCGGCTCTTACGGCCTGAACTACGGCTACGGCCTTGGCTCTCCCTTCGACTACACCACCCTCCTCCGCAAGAAGAAGTGTAAGTAATTTGTGCATTCTCGTATTTGCTGGTAGAACAAGCGCGTCAATGGAAACAGTACCGGGGGTATTACAGCGGCCCGTCGGGATTGGTAGTTTTTAAATTTTTCTGATTCCATTGAAGATTTTTTAGGACATCTACTTTTTATAGTCTGGTATTTCTGGAAAGCAGTGTGATATCGCAAAAAACCTTTTGTTTCATTGAGTGTGAACTTGCACTGATAAGAAGCTATCAGAAGAAAACAGCTCTGAGTCTCCTTCTCGAGTGATACAAGGCAGCAGCAGTGGCGTCCGATGTTACATTACCGGAACCCTTCATGTTCGCGTAGCAAAAAAAAGGGCAAATGCCATATTTTGAGGTCAGTTTAGTTAGTCCGAGACCTCATTACTGTGCTGATATTGATTGTTTTTTTACTCGTTTCCTTAAACAAGCTGCCGTTCTAATCAATTTAGAAGTCCTTAAAAACAGTTCGCGCTACTCGCATTTTTAGGGAGATGCACTGTTTGAGGCGAGTAAAAAAACGGGTATATGATTCAACATTGCTAAAATACAAGGAGTAATCATTATATTTACTTTCGTTTTTTCAGAAACACCTCTTCCAAGAATCACCACCATAATCGCCTAGGACCAACATATTCAACAAATCAAGACGGATGCATTTTCTCCCTAGGGGTGATTACTGCGTTCCGAAAGAGATGCGATAATAAAGTATACGATTTCGCTATGGTCTTCATCATTATCAATCTGGCCGCTGTTGTTGGCAGCTCAGTCACTTTCAACTCGGCATTTTTCTTCAACCCGTCTTTCCATCAAAATTAAGAAATTAGTTAAAGAATACCACCTTCTTTACCAACTTACTTTGGCAAATTTGGGCCAGTAGCTATAAGGAAAATAACTCTTTTTTATGTATGAAACAGGTAACGGAGAACAAAACTACACTTTCCATACTCACTAAGAAAGAACAAATTTATTCCTCCACATCGAATAGCTACAACTACTCTCTTTCGCTACTGTATACCATTCCCCCCCCCCCCCCCCCCCGCCATGACGGTTTGTCTGGCATTTCTACGTAGAAAAACCGGGAGACATCTTAGTGGATCTAGCGTCTATAGTGCACTTAGGTTATCGCCGCTTGGCGCAATTACTGTAGCACTAAGAACCAAGAAGGCAAGTCGACACAATTTTTTACAGCACTATGTTCATTATCGCGTCGCTGTGCAACCAGACACAGAGCGATCGAGGAACAGAAAATGACAAACAGGACTCACCGCTTTAAGAGCCCTGGGAACGCCAGCCATGTTGCAATTGAGACAATTTGTAGTGCAGACAGGCACCTTTCGCCGCCTTGGCGGGTGTGGCAACTCACTCGACCACATTACACACGTTTAAAACCACATTTGTAACCTTCGTAGGTGGCAAAAGGGAAATGATTGATTCAAAGGCGTGCACAAGTGGGCATGAAAATGAACGACAGTTAGCCGATGC
The DNA here is from genome assembly GCF_048455015.1 of Haemaphysalis longicornis. Taxonomy (NCBI): domain Eukaryota; kingdom Metazoa; phylum Arthropoda; class Arachnida; order Ixodida; family Ixodidae; genus Haemaphysalis; species Haemaphysalis longicornis. The sequence continues at coordinate 136,493,805 of NW_027526422.1, forward strand.
TGCTGCTAAAGCGAGCACGAGTGAGTACTGCTACGATTAGAAGGATAAGCACAGTTGGCACGGTACAAGGGAAGGGTGAGAAACGCTTTGTTGGACCTTCCGAATTCGGAACAAGGCGTGCACGGAAGGGGAGCCTCAAATGCACAAGTTAAGAGGATAAACGTTTCATGCAATCATAGAAATCCACCAATTGAGGTTCACGTAATTGTTTATAGGTAGCCACATAGCTACACATGCGTATTTTCAGCGCATGGCACTTTATGTACAGTTCGTGGCGCTCTCATTATAAGCCTGCGTGACCACTGTCTGTGTCATCCCAATATTGATGTCAAGATGTTCATAAAAATGTACATGTCATCAAATAGCCACTTTATTGCCAATTGGTGTGGTAAAACTACTTGTGGCCTTGTTGCAGCGCCAGTCAGAACATTTTGAATAGCTGTCTGAACGTACACCTTCTCGTTATAAGTGGATCGAGTCGACGGATGTATGAGCCTGTATCTTGCACAAATTAGCGGAAACACAAGGGCAACCATTTCTGATAGCGTTTTACACGCCATTCTAGCACAATGGTAGATCCACACTAAGGTGTGATTTGGTATTTAAAAAGTCCTCATTTTGTGCTTTCTTCTCTCACCGTCAAACGTCAGTTCGTAGGGCTTCTCCCAGACGGTCCCTCACTACTCTGTGTCCTCTTCGTCTGCTAACTTTTGCCCTGCAGTTTTAGAAAAAGGCGGCCGTCTTTCCCCGCTTCCATCACCAAGGAAAAATTCTTTGGCTCTTATTGACCGTCGTCCTTAGTACTAAGCACACCTGTGTTTAGGGAGATAATAGGAGGCTAGTAAATTAAAGCAAGGCCCAAATGCATCAGCACAAAATCATTGACACTTATTGATAAAGAGATGCAATTCTTAGACGGGTTTCTGTAATCAAAAACATGTGTATGATTGTTTTTTGCCGTCCGTATATTCATGTCTTAGAAGCTTGTTCTGTTTTGGTGTAAATTTGCTTGCTTGCGCGCTCGAAACCTAAACAACTCGTAATCAACTCCTGTTTGTATACTACGTCTTTCTATTCCTTATTGGAGTTTAGTTCGTGCTGTTCCGTCTCTTATTGCACCTGTTTCCGCCTTGTCATTAGCACCTCTTATGTTGCGTACGAACCGGTAAACCTTTACCACGCGGTAGGAATAGTGCACAGGTATTGCCAGTGCAAGCAATAAAATTTCCGCGCAAATAAGCTTCGCGGAAAATTTTAAACCTAACACTTGCAGTACACTCTAAAAAAAGTTAGAGGCATTTACTAGCACAAGAAAAACCAGTTTCTTGTCACAGTATCCACAACGTACTTCGTGCTTTTAATAACCGCCCATGCATAACCTGGTAACATGCTACGCGTGACAATGCTGATCGGCTGAGCTCGAAGCACGACAAATAGACACACTGGACAAGCAGATATCACACTGAAAAAAAAAACAACAAACAAGTTGAGCAAGCACACCAACGGTGTCCACGGAGAGAGCAAGTTTAACGTAGTTACCTTAGAAATCCATCTGCTCTTGCTTCTCTAGCCAGCAACAGAAAATCCTCTGAAAGTGTCAGTGGTCCTGTAGCAAAATAAAAAAAAAGATTTTAGCGAATACTTCGGATTTACGCATTTTAATGTGAGCTTTTCCAAGTAAGCATTCGGATTGTCGAAAACGTTTACATCAATATTTGCAATAGTAAGGGTGCTGTAGTAATTATGTTCATTTATTCATACAATTTTGTTACTACCAGCGGATGTAAGTATCAAACAAGCAGCAGTTACTGAGTGCGCACACTAGTAACGATAGCATTAAAGTTCCATACTTAGTAGCACGACCTACGTAACGTTGTATAGGTATTGACGGCCCTATTTCGTAGAGAGTTAGTAAATACAACCTATTACTACTATTTACTAACATTCATTTTAGGAGTGCAGATTTCACTTATTTCAACCTTACATGTAATCCTGATCACATTTCGGCTCTCCAAGCCGTGCCTTCTCCGCTTCATCTTTACATGACCTATATTATCAATATTATGATTGTTATCACCTGTATATGATCAATATTATCGTAGGTTTCCCGTTCGGCTGTTTGTGCGTTGGCTGAAATAAAGGCTGCTATCTCTAGCGCTGTACAAGGCACCAACGACGGTCACTCAAGACGCCATACACTATTTTAAAACCTGATAATTTTATCACCCGATATGTGTGCGCAGTTGCAGCAAACCAATATGGCTGCACGTACTTGCGTACGTGCGTGCATAACAATGATCCTACCTTGAAACCTCTTACGCTTACATTCTCTACCTATTAAGGTATGGCTAGACGTAGCACGTTGAGAAGTATCGTGCTCCTGCTCATGTATTTCCTGAATATCGGTGATGCCGCTTCTGTACACAATTTAGTGACTATAGTTATATCGGAACACACTCGGTTGTATTACTAATTTTAATACAAGAGGAATTAACCTCGACAATGTCCCTTGTGCCACGCGCAGGAAGTTTGACTTCAGCTTTTCATGGAGTTTTCTTTCACCCAGTTCTACATGCCGATGGTTACATAAACCATACATGTTTTTTTTTTTAATTTTCACACTAAGTGACGGAACTCACAATTTGAGTTGTATCTTGTATCCCCAGAATATCTCACTGCAGATAAACACTCATTCCATCTGCCACCGTGTGAAGCGGTTCATTACAGTAGAATTGCAATTCCTTTCATCCCTTATCCCCTAGAGGGCCTAGTGGTCTACACCATGGAAAACACCTAGAAACACGCTGCTTCGTGGTATTTCGAGTCGCCGCCGGACAAATCGTAAAGATAAAAAACAACAAATTCCTAAAAAATTTGTCAATGCACTACGTGCTAATGGTTAACCGGCGAAGCTGCAACGTGCTGCCTATGCTCTCCCGTGTATCAGTCTCTATTGTTTATTAAATTAAATCGTTTTGCACGGGCTGCAGGATCGACACAGTGTAGACGAACCCGTTCCAGCTTACGGCGTCGCTGATGGTAAGCTGCCTACTTTTCAGGCGTACGAATGTAGCCCACTATTTTATCAGCCGAGCTGTTGTTACTGGCCGCACGTTCGGGGTTCGTGCACGGCGAAAACTACACGCGAGGAACGTTATCGCGTAGGCGTCGCGCAGATGGCGCATTACCCACTCTACAACGGAAATACGCGTGATAGCGGACGCCGCAACATTCGAGAGGAGCGTGCGTATGCGCTCAGCATCGTACAAGAGACCTCGCGCGCAACGTCTTCGCAGTTCTCGGCATGGCCCGGCCCGGATAATACGCATGGCCGAGGAAGAGGCCGCGAACCGAAGGCAGGGCGTGCTACTGAAACTATGTGTCCATCAATGCTCACCTACGACAGCTTGGCGATTCAAGCCTTGCACATGAGTGCACGCTTTCCTAGAGTTTTTTTTTAAGTAACATATATGGCCGGTGTTTGCCATGGCCAAGTTCACGCTGCTTCACCCTCACCACCGCAGCCCCTACATTTCCTTATTGTTTTATTAGCGCCTCACTCAGTAGCTCACTGCGCGGGGGAGTCTGTTTATTTGTCCCTGTGAACTCCCTATTTTTATATCCCCTCCAACTTATTTTTCTCGCGCATGCGCATGAGGTTTCCCCCGATGACTTTTCTTCATACACCGGACCACTAGTGTTTAGGGGCAGAGCCCCTTACGGTCCCAGGCAGTTGGCGTCTCCTGTCGTCGTCGCCGCAGTCGTCCGATATAGTCACGGTACCAAAACTCCGGGACACGCGTTTACGCCTCGCGCTAAAACGTAACGGGTATTAAAAAAGCACCGGGACGCCCGTTTACGCCTCGCGCCGGAACGCTTGGTAATGGTAACTAAAGAAACAGCGGGACACTCATTTACGCCTCGCATTATAAAATTTCCTTCCTCACATACACGAGGCATTTACAGCAAAGCTCTCTACCTCTACGACAACGCTTTCATCTCCGTTGGCAAAAACGCTAAGGCGATAAGAGTACACTCATACATTGGATTCTTCGCGCTCCCCGAGTTTCACGTTTGTGAAGATGGCCCGGGATTTTTTTCTCGCTCCTAGACACGTAAATCTTCGTTTTAAAAGCGGCAAACAAAAATAACTTTGTTCAAAATGTTCGAAAACTGGGTCATACTTCAGTTGAGCTGTTCCAAGTATACGGGAGTTTAGTTATTGAAAGAAATATATGACAATAACTTGGCGTCTTTCCTAAAATGCTGCGGCAAAGCAGCACGACATCCCCGGAGCAACCGATAAGGAAAAGGAATTTTTTTCAGCAACTCAATGGGGCTTAAGCAGCTTAATTCTTCTGCCTCAGCGCAGGTTTTCACCAAGGTAACTAAAGACAGAAGTTCTGTTGTCTTTTATGCACTACAACGCTGTTGTAGATGGAGGTTTTGTTTGCTGTCTGATTATGAGGGTTAACGCGCCGACGGTACGCAGGCGATGAGGCGCGCTGTAGTGGAGGCCTCCGGAAGAATTTTGACGACCTGGGGATCTGAAATGTACGCCGAAATCTCCAACAGGCTGGCGTTTTCGCTTTTTGCCTCCATCAGAAAAGCGGCCGCCACGGCCGATGTTTACCTCACTTTCTGACTTTTAGCCGCGTGTCGTTCAATGCGAAAACAGAGAAAATGGTGAACTGAGTCACCATTTTGATAAACCGCAAACCTAATGATAATTGACAGATAAAAAATGCAATACATCACTAAAACTTTCCTGTGCATCATAAAGTTAACCACATGACTCGATTCCGGCAATTATAAAATATCGCTGAAAGGCGGCTCACATTCGTGAACATCGAACATGTTAGGATGCGGTACTGCGGAAATAGGCTATTCCGAGGCAATGAACTCTTTGCGAATTTTCTGAACTTGCAGCTATGATTCCAGGTACGGATACAATTCTTGTAGTCGACTTGTGGCGCTTAATATATAAGTATTTGATTTATTTATTTATTCATTGAGTTCTTTGTGCATACCACAGTACGTAGCCTTTGTGGCTGCATTTGGGGCAGCGTAAGCAGTTGTAATAAATAGTTCTGCTTTTAAATCGTTTTTCACTACACCAGTGAAGTTATTGGATGCTCAGCGAATATGTATTAGTTTGCTGGAACAGTAGCAGCTAACTTCGGGTATTTGGCCGTGCTCAGGCTCAACAGTAATATTTTACTTTGAAGTCTTACAGCACCAAACGTTCTTCAGAGCTTGGCGTACGAAGAATAAAACGAGTAATTTCTGATATGGGAAGGGGTTGGCGAGTTTAAACCTGAAAGCGTGACCTTAGGCCAGCTACGTTTTAAACAATGACGTGGAGCTTCGAGACATGCCAGGCAACGCTACGCGCATTCTACGTCGGCATGCAATACCTGAAGAAATGATGTAAGGCTTATCCCCCGACCGGCGGGCGCTTGCATCGCCCTGCCTCTGCTGCTGAGCAATCTGTACCAACGTTCATCTACACTGGAAAGATCACTATAGCTTCACTGAGCCAACGACGCCCTTCAGTAGCAAAGGCAGAGAAATAGGGTCCTGGTGCGCTAACACAAGAACAAATCATTATAAAAATACTAACCTGGTCTCACAAATATTGCGAAAGCATTTTTCACTTGAAATCATGCCCCCAGTGGGGCAGTTTCCTAAAAGTGACCTGGGAAGCTTTTCTAAGAGAGACAGAGAGAGAAATAACTTTTTTGCATGGGAGCCAGTTATCCTAGACGTCGGTCAAGAGCCCTTGGGCTCTGGCAGCGTCTTCGGACAGCTGAATAGCCCAGACTTGATCCGCTGGGTCCGAGCTAAGCAATACGGTCTCCCATTGCTCTACACTAGCGATTTCGCGACCTAACGAGAAACCTTTGTTTTGGTGCTCTTTGACCTAGAAGCCCTTGCACCATTTAACATAATCATCATCATCATTATCCTAAAAGAAACCTTATTGGAAAATATAAATTACGTCTTCGTCACTGTGACAGCATAAACTGACGCAGTACTACCATCTCACCATCAAATGACGGCCAAGCTGGTTGTCCCAACCCCGACATTGGCCGCGTCGACAAGATACGCCCAAACGTAATGGCTCACACAGTCTTTGTTCTTACCGACGACACCACTGATGACGTGGCATTCCCTACCGCGAACACTAAATAGTATTGCTCACTTGATTGCAAGCTCTCCGTGCGTGCGTGAGGGCGTGCGCGCATGCCATAAACGTTCCCTCGCCATAAACGTTCCATTAACGTTGCAAGCTCTGCTGCCATGGATCTCATCTTACTGGGTAGCATAAAGGAGCAATTTTCTATATTGCGGTTGTTGGGCTCAGATAAAAGATAACGTAAAGTGCTGAAATATAATATTTTTCAGCGAATTGGCAGCCATTATGACATTGTAACGCTCTCCAGTCTCTGTGCAGCCATATAACGTCTAAACATTGACACACCCGTACCATTATGGCATTTGTCACCCCTTCACGCCCCACATTGCAGTTAAGGAGTTTGCTTTCAATTTAAAGCTTACAAGCTTTACTTCGCGCACAGAACGTGCGCTATCAGGCGTGGGACGCTGACTGGTGACAGGCGGTATAGTGGGAAGAGACAGAGAGTAAACGTGTTTATTGCCAAAAGCCATGGGGCGGAGTTCTCAGTCCAAGACCCCTTCAGCTTTCCCAGCCTCAACAGCTCTAAACACCAACAGGCGCTGGTATTTAAGGTCGGAGCTGGCCAGGGCTCTGTCCCAAAGCTCGTGAGAAGAAATGGAGGGATTTCGTGAATGTGGTGGGGCGTGGGCGCAGCCCCCTAGAATATGAAAGAGCGAGGGTGGAACGCATGGGGAACCTGTTGAAGGGTGAACTTCGCTGGCCCATTACTTGACTCAAGTGGCGAAAAACCCGCCTTTACCGTATATGCGTGTCGCCAGAAACGTGGGCGCAGATTTTCAACTAGCTGCGACTGGTGGCCGGCATTAGAACTTAAAGCGAGTATGTGTCAGCTGGCGGGTATGCGTTGGCCTGACGTCTGTATTGGCTGCGAAATCGACTCGTGCACGCGGCGGTCTGACGTCCCCACTGGCTTGTACGGCAGATGTGGTTGAACAAAAAATCTTATGATGTATTTAAAATCGTTGTAAAGCAAGGGGTGGCCAGTGGCGCAAGAAAAAGTGTAAAATTTCTAAATGTACCTAGCCGAACGGCTGCTGAGGCAGAAGTGGGGCATGGGTGGGCCATCCCATGGCCCAACATTAACCCTAACACCTTCAACTGGAACTCGCAGACGTACAATAAGTTTGGCGTTGTTTGATACGCAGTTAGAATGAACAATAAGGTTTGCTGACGTTAAGCCTGAACACAAGTCTCTAAACATAGGTTAGGCCTTACTACAGGAGCAATTGGCAAAGGCTCTAGGTCAAAACAACGAATAGAAGATGGAAAACCTCAAGAAAGAAACTGGTAACAATAAAATTCCCCGCATTTCCCCGAGGGGAAGAATGTGAAAGTGCGAATGCACGAGTTGAATTTGCGCGGTTCGGTAATGTTCGCGAAAGAGAGATCACACACACACACACACACAATTACAAAGAAAGAAAGATGCATTTATTTTTGTGTTGTCGTTGTACTTGATTGCTAGAGCGGATCTCAGCTTTGAAATTTCGTGTCAGTACTCCTTTAAGCAGGTGCATTAGCCCTTCTCACGCCCGATTCTTGGCCAATCCCCCACGTGGGTATGTGCCATGTCAGCGGCCAGGCAGCGCGCGCCCATCTCCCCCCGTTGCCAAGGAAGACGAGGAGATTCCTGGCCAATCCCCCACGTGGGTATGTGCTATGTCAGCGGCCAGGCTGCGCGCGCCCATCTCCACGTGCGCGGACATCGCCGGTGGACGCAGGTTCAGGGTCGCTTAAGAAGTGCATTGCACTTAAAAAGACCAACATATAGTCTGCAAGTGGCGTGCCATGTTTCACGGTATAATGCACTTAGCAACGCTAAAGTCAGCCAGCACGAAACTTAGCAACATCATATTTAGGGGCATAACTCCGTGACATAACTCAAAGAGCACTCGTGCGCATTCTCACACCACAAGAGAGAGCATCGTTATCGCGAGAGTTTTTTAAATATATTTCTCCGCACGACATCTCAGCACGCTGCGGCTACCCCCGACCTCGGCGACTTGCCTGCATATTTTAAGTGCAGATCACTTTAGGGGCTTGCCTTGTTGTCGTAGCTCGCTAGCTGGACCCAAGTAGAGCCCCGCGGCGTTCTTTCGTAGCTTTTGTCATCTCGGGGTCCTACAGAGGCTTCGAAAGCCAAGCGTTTAATATAGTCGTACGCGTTCGAAACTCATCAAACGCGCGCGTTTGTCATACATCTCCCCGTTGTTTAGCGCAAAAAAAAAAAAAACTGCGGCTACATTTCAGGCAAAATAGACGTAATTAACCGGCAGCGCTCGCGGTCATTTAGTTAGGGGCGCTCTTTGGTTGGTTTTTACGTAGTAAGCGAGAAAAACTGGCAGTGCAATGCCGTCACGTGCGGGAAGAACAGCGAGCACAAAAACAACAGAACTCCACCTGGCGCAGTTTCATATAAAGGGCACGTGAACACTGCACAGGCGCGAAATTTGAAATGCGTTGGACAAACTTTTGTTCAATTTATCAAGAGAGGAATGAGACAGGGCGGCGAATCGCCTGATGGGTGGTAAGAGTGAGCGGACAACGGAACCACAGACAATTATGACGAATGATTGCTCTGCACTTCCGACGTCTTGCACATTGAGCGGAGCCGTTTTATTTTTTTGCGCTTCTCAACACGTCTGATAAAAGCCAGCGTTATGTTGCGTTCGTAAACCTATACAACCACCTAGAACGAAGTTGTGCGTATGGAGCTTCCCAGCCATTCCAGGTGTGCGAATTGGCAAGAGAGAGAGAGAACAACATCTTTACTGGCCAGCTAAATTAGTCGCAGATACCAGCCTCCTGTAGGGGAGGCAGCATCAATGACTGCTGGCGTTGGAGCGCCTCCATCGCGAACTGGACGGCTCCCCGTTGAGAGTCTAAGTCTTCCTTGCCCACCACACGAGCAAGATGGGGTGGAAGCACGTCTGTTGGGTCCGGAGTCACAGCACATGTCCATAGCATGTGCGCCATAGTAGCGCGACTAGCACTGCACAGCACACACACATCACACGGCTGTAGTTTGGGGTTGGACGTGTTTCTCCCATACAGGGGTCCACGTCGCACGCATTTGCAATTGTCTGAACAGTACTGCCTCTGGAAGAATTGGCAAAATTTTGACGTTCCGAGGTATTGAGGGAAATGGAATTGCAGGAAGTTTTAATTCATCCGCATGAAATTGGAATAAAATGGGGCTACCTATTTCATCACACTGGTGTGTGCTTGTGCGTGCGTGCGTGCGTGCGTGCGTGTGTGCGTGTCTCTGTGTGCGTGTGTCTGTGTGTGCGTGCGAGCGTGCGTGCGTGCGTGGGGATGCGTGTGGGCGCACCGTGCGTGTGCGCGCGTGCGTGTCCGCGTGTGTGGCGACATTTAAGGGTACCAAAAAACATGGCGGACGGGCATGCTCTGTGCTGCCAAAAAAGTTGCCTCCCGCCAAATAGGCTGCCCAGCAATGCATTATTTGGAGACATGTCGCAGTCCGTCACTGGTCGGCGATGGCAGGGGAGCACACGGTGACACCGAGGCGGCTACGTAGAGCCATTGTTGTTGTTTTTCTCAGAAAAGCAAGTGCGGTTTATGAAACTCCGAGTTTATGAGCCAAGAATGAAACGAAACTTAATCGTAATATTGAAATAAATCAAATAATAAATAAAAACCTAAGGTCATAAAGCTTAATGCTTTTGCACTCACACACGTAAGCCACCTTAAATGTCCATGCAAAGGTTTTGTTTCGCACCCTGCTGTAATCTTTGGCCTCGTATGCAAGAGTTCTTCCAGTGGATTGTACTATCAAGTTGGCCAAGTTATCATTTACAAAAGAAGAACCTACATGATGAATTTCTTTTTATACCGAGCTGACAGAGAAAACGAGATTTTTTTTCCCTCAACCCGTTTGAACCGAATTGAACTGTTTCCAACCGGAACGGAATGATGCACAGAGACCGAACACGGAACCGAAGAGGAAAGGCTGGATACCGAATCCAAACTGAACCCGAAAAATTCAGGTTCGACAACCTGGTTTCGAAGCCACGAGCTTGATTTCACTGTGCGCGTAACTGTCAATTAAGCGATTGGTGCTGCCTTATTCTGTTTAAGCAGTGCCAACAAGACGGACGTAAACAAAGCAAAACACTGGATGTGTGGTAATAGCGGGAAATTGAAAACAACGGGAATACCTGTATAAGAAACAAGGAATGACAATTCACAAGGAGAGTTTTTTCTGGGTATAGCGGCAGTACATAAAAATCAAGTGTCTTGTGAACGGAGTTTGAGAGGTTTAGGGGTGCAATGCCTCTAAAGGGCACACCAACATTGCTGCGCATACGTTTACAGTAATAGTGGTCACCACAAGCTGCGTGCGTATTTCGTGTGCTTGATTTTTGATGCGAGTACAACGTGCGTTAAGGTTTATAAAAAATGGACGCATTGAAGAAAGCCAGATATGGCAGAGGTTCACGACTTCATGCGTGGTCACCGCAAGATTAACCCAAGTGACAGGGATGTCATGCGCAGTAAAAAAAAGTATCTTTTGATTTTGCGCATTTCTGCTCCACAAAGTGCTGGGTAATAATCTAGAAACGCAAATGCTTGCGGAGTTGTTAACAAACTGACTGACTGACTGACTGACTGACTGATTGCAACGGCTTACTTGCACGAATGCTTTGCTCTGTGGACAGCCAATGCACTCGCCATTTGTACAAGTGCGGCACGCACACACACAGCTGGCTGGCGCCGCATCTTTTCAAAGTGCTACGAGTTGTGCCGCGCCTCCGCCAGATGGCGCCACGGGTCCCATGACCGAGAGAAGACGCAGTGAAACATCTCCCTCGCGAGGGGCACTATCAAATGCAGAGCATTTCCGGGGGCGCACGACGTTAAGTAGTTTGCGTTACGTTAATGTTGTTGCACTTGTGGCAACTGCTGACGAGAGAGCGCTCGTCAGTACTAATTTGAATGAGTCAACGATATAAGGCGCTTTCGCAGCGTCCCATTCTGTGTCGGCTTTGTGGCGCAGTGGGTAGAGCACCATGTACATTGCGTTCCACCCGCAGGGTTGAGGGATCGAATCCGGGCGCCGGATAGTATTTTTTTTTAAATGCAGAGCATTTCAGTAACTCACGATGTCACCCGCGTTGACGTCCGTAGTCCGCACCATCGTTGTCCCTACTATATAAAAAAAAATACTATCCGGCGCCCGGATTCGATCCTTCGACCCTGCTTGCGGAACGCAATGTACATGGTGCTCTACCCACTGCTCCACAAAGCCGACACAGACTGGGACGCTACGAACGCACCTTATATCGTTGACCCATTCAAATTACTGCTGACGAGCGCTCTCTCGTCAGCAGTTGCCACAAGTGCAACAACATTAACGTAACGCAAACTACTTAACGTCGTGCGCCCCCGGAAATTCTCTGCATTTGATCGTGCCCCTCGCGAGGGAGATGTTTCACTGCGTCTTCTCTCGGTCGCGGGACCCGTGGCGCAATCTGGCGGAGGCGCGGCACAACTCGTAGCACTTTGAAAAGATGCGGCGCCAGCCAGCTGTGTGTGTGCGTGCCGCACTTGTACAAATGGCGAGTGCATTGGCTGTCCACAGAGCAAAGCATTCGTGCAAGTAAGCCGTTGCAGTCAGTCAGTTAGTCAGTCAGTCAGTTAGTTAGTTAGTTAGTTAGTTAACAACTCCGCAAGCATTTGCGTTTCTAGATTATTACCCAGCACTTTGTGGAGCAGAAATGCGCAAAATCAAAAAAGATATTTTTTTTACTGCGCATGACATCCCTGTCACTTGGGTTAATCTTGCGGTGACCACGCACGAAGTCGTGAACCTTTGCCATATCTGGCTTTCTTCAATGCGCCCATTTTTTATAAACCTTAACGCACGTTGTACTCGCATCAAGAATCAAGCACACGAAATACGCACGCAGCTTGTGGTGACCACTATTACTGTAAAAGTATGCGCTGCAATGTTGGTGCGCCCTTTACAGGCATTGCACCCCTAAACCTCTCAAACTCCGTTCACAAGACACTTGATTTTTATATACTGCCCTATACCCAGAAAAAAACCCTCCTTGTGAATTGTCATTCCTTGTTTCTTATACAGGTATTCCCGTTGTTTTAAATTTCCCGCTATTGCCGCACATCCAGTGTTTTCCTTTGTTTACGTCCGTCTTGTTGGCACTGCTTAAACAGAATAAGGCAGCACCAGTCGCCTAATTGACAGTTACGCGCACAGTGAAATCAAGCTCGTGGCTTCGAAACCACGTTGTCGAACCTGATTTTTTTATATAGTAGGGACAACGACGGTGCGGACTACGGACGTCAACGCGGGTGACATTGTGAGTTACTGAAATGCTCTGCATTTAAAATGTGAAAAATTCCAAGTCGGGACGCGAAAATCTTCCAAGGAAACTGCGCCAGCGCCCCTGCCATGGGGCCATCCCGGAAGAGGTCAGTGGGGAATAGAAACGGGTACTAAATATACGCCACGTATTACAAGCAACACTATATGATTTGTAGTAAACGTCTGTCGTGGGACACGTAAAACTTTTTTCAAACAACTGTTTGCCTCCGTTGTACAATTAAATACAACCGTTAAGGCAGGTGTCAGTTAAGATCTGCGCAGACCAGAATACAATGCAATATTCACTGAGTGGGCGGGTGATACATCTTGGTCTTTAGACTTGCACGTCACACTATCGTTGAAACAGTTCCTTTACGTTTGAAGACACCGGGAAAAGCGAGAGTATAAGCTACCGGTAATGCGATGCAGAGAGCCACCACGCAGTCTGGCCAACACCTGGCCTTCTGGCTTATCTGGCAGTAAGTCAACTGTATGCGCCGCAGGAGCCATTTTTTCGTGCACAATGCTTATGCACCTCACGTTTGTCCTTCACTTCTCCAGCGAGCGAGTGTCTGGCCCCAGATTTAGCTATCGGAGCGCGTAACCGGCTGACCTCCAACAAAGATACCCACGGCGAAGGCGAACGCCGCCGTATTCTCTAGTGAGACGGTGCTATGCAATCTATATTGCACCACCCTAAAACCAACAAAGTTACATGGATCAGTGTAGGGAGCGTCAGTTTATATTGTCACTGAAAAAATAAACTATGCTGCGCTCATTGCAGTTGTTAGGAACCTCTTCCAACACGCGCATCAGCTTTATTGAATTCGGCTATAAAGACGATGATGGCGCGCATGCTAGCGGCGCATTCTGTTGAAGAGTTCCATGTAGTAATGGGCGTCCCCCTTGTGCGCACGCTACTCCTGGTTTCATAAATACGACAGCAGCGTATTCCCGCATTAAACTTGAACATGTCATAGTTGTCGTCCCTGCAGCACAGCGCCAAACACCACCCGATCCTGTTTTTTGCATTTTGTTTTGTTTCTCTGTCTCCTGAACAAAATGTATTATTTAAATTTAAGAAATTTAGAGGAGCCATGAAGACAAAATACAAGTTGGATTTATTAGAAAGACTGCTTAGTTCCGATAACAATGATACCAATATAATCGGAATCCCCGAACAAATAACGGAGATATTGAAGAAAACGTGTGAAGCAGTCGCGACCCCTAGCCAATTTCCCGCAACTTTTCTATGACGTCACGGAACCTTGTTCGTGCAATTTTCGGCCGCCTAACTGACCTGTCGCGACGACACATGACTGGACGTCTGTAATAGTCCTCTATTTCCATTTGCACGTATCACTTGAATGCTAACGCGCAGTTTCCGCACTGAAAATTGTTTTATTGTTGGCCCGTATGACGTCATTCTTGCTTATAACACGTCACTCTGGAGCAAAATTTGAAAGCTTTTAAATACTTCTTGCTTTATTTGCGTTCACAAACATCTTTTGTGGCTGTAGTGGAGCTGAGTGAGATACTGAATCCTAGTTCTTTCAAATTGAACGAAGTTGTATTATCTCTTCATGGCTCCTTTAGGGCATCTTGTTTCTGACTAGAGTAGCGAGAAAATTACTCTTTACACGTTGTTCTAAATCCTATCACGTAAAAATCATTTGTAGTTTAGGGCGTAACGAGCACCGCTTGCGTCTATGCGCACGCAAAGTGCGCACTTTAATTGTGGTAATTTCTAGCGGCCGATATGGCAGAACCAGGGAAGGGATGAAATATTTGTCCTTCATTGATGCGGACTACTTGAATAAAACACACATCATAAGGAGGAATTGGAACACGCCTAGTGTTTCTTGGACGTCTTCTGGAAGCAATTATAAATCGCCCGGGTTTACCTGACCTACCAATCACAACGAGGGTTGAGAACGGCACCCCTCGTTGTTACGATGATGGTTATTAGATGATGTTCTTTTTTATCGGGACGTCGGTTGTCAACAACGGATTTGCTTGTTTTTAGCAAGATATATGTCCCACCACTAACGAACTTTATAGGTTTGCTTCCCCTCACACACTCCGTGTGGTTTTAAACTTAAATCGCTCCTTCCCACTTTTCCGTGTCCTTGCACGGAATAGTGGGAAGGAGCGATTTTCTTTCAATACACCCCCGACCCCTGCTTTTACAAATACACATCGGTTAGATTCCTGCCTCCTGCGTCGTCATCTGTCCCTAATTTTCTTCCACCAACATTTCCGCCGCTTCTCCGTCCTCTCTATTGCCCTGAAGTTCACCCGAAACCCCGAAGCCTCGGTTTACGTCGTGTCCTCATCGTCCCGTCGTGGTTGTATTTCTGTGCACCGAAGGACAGTATTTCGGAGACCCACGTATGTCCGTGTTCTCAGGCAATGCGTCCAAGCTTCAGAGTAATGCACAGCCCCGCGTGTTTGCGTAGAAACCTTCCCTCCAGATTTCAATTTCTTGGTCCTGTAGGTCTTCCCAGTTTTTTTACGTTCCTATTTCCTGTAGTCACTCCATTGTCTACATCCTCTTTACCTGTTTTTAACCTGTTACGCATACTGAATTTGCAGTTACCGCCTTTCCCTAACGTTTGGTCAGCTGCCTGGTTCTCGGTGCCTCCACGAGTCCATGCTCTTAGTGCCCAAAGACTCTCCTGGCGAATATTTCTTAGTAAGCGCGTTCCCCATACTTAGAAATGAAACCATATAAAATGTCTTGCCGGTTGAGTATGATACCAGTTCCGATTCTCCACTTGAATTCTTGTGAAGATAGAAAAGGTAACTGCATGCGATGGGAAGGAATTCTATTCCCCTATGAAGACTCCAGCTAATGATTTCTCAGCGCGAGATTTCCTTCAATACAATAGCTAAAAGGTGACTTATGTGAAGAGCAGAACACGCGCAGAGGTCGCTTAGTGGCAATGGCGTTGTGCTGCTGAGCCCTAGGACGCGGATTAGATTCCCGGCTGCGGTGGGTGCTTTGCTGATGGAGACGAAGGCGAAAATACCCTTTTGTTCGAGATTTCGGCGCACGTTAAAGATCCCCAGTTTGCCTAAATTAATCCAGAGACCTTTAGGACGGCGTGCCTCATCCCCGTTAACGCACATCATGGCGTCGGCGCGTTAAACCTCAAAATAAAATCAAGAGCAGAAGGCGAAAGTGACGAAGGCTGGAAGGATAGAGCACCTTCCCATTCACAGCTATTTTACTTCTTGTGGTCTCGCCGCCCTTCGAAACAGAAATATGCCCTCCCTTTTTGTTTTAACACAGATTGAAATACAAGCTGAGTAGTATCATGTTTGATGCGAGAGTCATATTCAAGATAGCTAGGTAAAAGTTGTTTTTATTTCGACGGGGTGTACCCAAACCCTTCTGGAAATATTTTATACGGTGCTGTTTAGGCTCATTGAGGTCATTCGACGGAGCTTACCATTTCACTTTAACGGCTTCCGGTCCCAGTTGGAAAGAATTTACCCCTACACGCCTGGTAACTCTCTTCCCTCTGGGGAAGATTTCATAAGACCTAAAATAAGCCTCATTTTTGGAATATTGAAGTCAGGTCGGCCGCAATGTAAATAAAATCTGCTGTAGATTTACCGTCCTTATTAGAGAGTTTTAGCATAGCGGCTCCCGTACGCTACGCTAAGGTTAGCGGGTAGCGGGACCGGACTGCGCATGCGCGTGCGGGGAGTGCGAGGAGGTTGCCCCTCAGCGGAGGGAAAGAGCGGGCATGGCGAAGGCAGGCCGCGCGGAACTAATCCACCCCATCGTGACGAATTTGCTCTCCCCAGTCCGGCCCCGCTACCCGCCGCCGTAGCGTTAGCCGATGGAGCGCGCTATGCTAAAACTCTCTATTATCTCGGCAGCCGTGAATACAATGTAGAAAATTGGTGGCTAAGTTTTTTTTCGCATCACTCTGTGATCAAATTCTCGACAAGAACGTGTGTAGTTTCTGATGGAAATGCAAGTTTTTCGCATTTTTTGTATTCACCCAAACACTTTTACCTAAGTGTTTGCCTTTTGTGTCCTTTCAATCTGCAGCGGAACATGAATTTAAGGAAATGCTAGCGCACGTCAGTTTCATCTCCCTAGTTTGACAGGAAAACTTCTTCGCGAACAAATTACGCGTATTCTCATCTTCGTTGTGCTCCGTAATAACAGTCTAAACCCACAATATGTTAAACATCATTTACTACGCCTTTAAACGGTTGCCAAATGGCCGACGTTTATGGCGCTGCGTTACTGTGACTGACGGCAGATCGGCAAGACTGAATCTAGCACTGCACCTCTCAATGTGGCGAGGACTTACTACACATACAGTGAGGTATGTCACGTCTCCACATTCTTTTTATTCGAGCCTTCGGTCGCGTTAATGTTCCGTAACATGGCCCAATGGTATTGAGTTAAGAGGCCCCCATGGTGGGGGAATCTGCCAGGCTTTTTAGATGTGGAGCATCTCATTCGCGGGGCTGCGTCCGTCCCTCCCCTGTCGTCCGCCTTCCTCATTCTACTGCGCATGCGCGTCTCTTCAGCCCTGTCAGCGTTTGAGCTGACGTCAGCGCAGTCCACCATAAAAAGAAATAGTTAGGCGGCGCCCGGTTTCGATCCCAAGACTCTCTGGCTGCAACGGGAGGTACGCGGCGCTCTTCCTACTGCGCTACAAACCGAGGCCGGTGCATGTGCTACTAACGTGCCTTATGTCCTTCACTCATTCGAACTACGTCAAACAGCTATTGATACAACGAAGGTACGCTAAGCTGAACGTCAACGGAAACGATGAACTGCAAACTAATGGGAACTTCTGTCGACCCCATGGCTGCTTCGCATACTACTCAGGGTTCCCCTACAGGAAGATGGTGTAATTTGTTTTCAAAAGGTACAAGCAAGAACTGCTGCAACAACGTGGAGAGTTCATGGATTTACTGGCAAATTTGCAGCTGATGTCAAGCATCGCACCTGAAGAACTTGCAGCGAGTGGAACAGCACAGGTGAGGAGAAGCTTTGTTTTCAACTCGCCAAAAGGAGGCCAGTTGAATTCGTATTCTCGTGTTGCCTGCAGCAGTACTTGTTCATAAAACGTAGCAAGATTGAGAAGGTGTAATCTTTGAAACCAGAGATAGTTATTTCTCGCCCTGATATCAGAAACAAGTCCTCAGAGGGTGGCACCACGGTCAATTTCTCTCGCCACCGAAGATGTTACTTATCCGCTTTTTCATTTATCTGCCTTCGACAGCGACATAATTAAACACATTTTCAGTTTCCTTGTTACGGATAATTTAAAAGAACCTTTCGGTGAAGAATAAAATCATCAATTCTTTATTACAGAGTGCTTGACAATGGTTTCTTCCGATCACTTCTGTCTGCACAATCCTCAGGAAAGCCTTTGCCACGAATCTTACCCTTGGCTGTTGTTATCTGAAGTACTCAAGAAGATATATGCATCCTACTATTGGTTTCCTTTACCGAAGAATGTGGGAGAACGATGGAATAAATAATGCTAAGAATAACACTCATGGACAGCAAAAGAGCTACCTGGATCAGAGAAAAAAAAATTGCACCATCTTCCCGTAGGAGAACCCTGAGTAATATGCGAAGCAGCCATGGGGGTCGACTCAAGTTCCCATTACTTCAGCTGCGCGAGCTCTCGTTGCATCAGTAGCTGCTTCTTGGCGGCGTTGACGTTTCCTTTCGGCTTCGCGAGCCCGAAGTTCGGGATCGGCCTGTCGCCGCTGCCGTTTCGTGGCAGCGGCTCGAGCCCTCTTCTCCGCTGCGAGGTCCGCTGCGCTGACAGTGGCGTTGACGCTGACTCATCGCGGCGTTTCGGGAGGAGAATGAGGGATCGGAATGAGTCATTCATACCGCTGAGGTACAGTGGCGCCCCCAGTGGAGTATGCAGCGGCTACCGCAAGTGTTGCCATTCGTTGCGCGATCCCGGAGAGGAGAAGCTTTGTAGAGGAGAGTGGGAGTGCCAAGCTTACTACTCAGGGTTCCCCTACGAGAAGATGACGACGGTGGTTGAATGCGAAGCTATCTCGCGATGGATTCCAATCCCTAGGGGCATCCTGCCACAATCATCATCAACGGGAACTACTCAGGGTTCCCCTACGGGAAGATGACGACGGTGGTTGAACGCGAAGCTATCCCGTGATGAATTCTTTGTTTGGCCAATCCTTAGGGGCATCCTGCCACAATCATCATCGGCGGTGACTGGCCAGGCATGCGCAGTGGGGGTGTGGTACTCAGGGTTCCCCTACGGGAAGATGACGATGGTGCTTGAACGCGAAGCTATCTCGTCATGGATTCGTTGATTGGTCAATCCCTAGGAGCATCCTTCCACAATCACCATCAGCGGTGACTGGCCAGGCATGCGCAGTGGGGGTGTGGTACTTAGGGTTCCCGTACCGAATGATGACGATGGTGATTGAACGCGAAGCTATCTCGTGATGGATTCTTTGGTTGGCCAATCCCTAGGGGCATCCTGCCATAATAATCATCAGCGGTGCCTGGCCAGGCATGTGCAGTGGGGGTGTGGACGCCGCACGACGGAGGGAGGGACATAGCCCCGACCATGAGATGCTCTACATCTAAAAACAAGAATTGACGATAGCATCATTTAAGCCAAGAAAAAGAAATGCACATGGGCTGGCCATGTGCTGAGACGAATCGGCAGCTGGTGGAAAATTAGGGTAACAGAGTAGATACGAATAGATGGGTCTAGGAGAAGGGGAAGGCCAATACCACGATGAAGGGTAAAATACGGAACTTCGGGGGTAAACTCTGGATTCGAGCAGCACAGGACGGGTGCGGCTGAACGTCAATTGGAGATGCCTTCGTCCTGCAGTGGACCTGAGCCAGCTGATGGTGATGTTGACGGTGCTGATGGGGATGATGATAATTATGATTATGATGATGCTAGTGGTGGTGATGATGAATCTGCGGTCGATTTTGTACTATAATCATAATCGATTGATTTATTGTGATTGATTGCGGGGTTTAACGCGACGGCGCTACGCAGGCGATGAGGCGCGCCGTAATGGAGGGCTCCGGGTTAATTTTGACCACCTGGGGATCTTTAACGTGCGCCGAAATCCCGTACACACGGGCGTTTTTGCTTTTCGCCTCCATCAGAAAAGCGGCCGCCGTGGCCGGCAATCGAACCCGTGACCTTCAACGCTTTAGCCACTGAGCCACCGCGCGGGTCAATAATCATAACCAAAAACCCACCGCGGTGCCTTCAACGTGTACCCAATCGAAAACGTGCAGAACATCAAGGAGAGAGAGAGAGAAATCGACTTTATTGGATCAAAAATCCTACGGAGGCTGCAGGCGGACCACGCAAGATAGCCCACAGCCCGACTATTCTAGGCCTGTCGTCAAGGCGCGGTGTCCCCCCGACCTCCACTCAATCCGGCCGAACCGCGGGTGGTCCCGAGGGCTCGCATCCCTTGGTCCCGCGCGGCATCAGCCCGCCCTCGGGATTGCCGGGCGAGAGCCGCCTCGACCCGCTGGACTACCTGCAACTGCACTTCATAGTCTCTTGACTGCATAGCATAGAACATCAAGGAAACGCCTTGAATCATGTCGTGCTGCCAAACGCAATAGTGTTGAATTGTCCAGCTCGACTGATCGAGGGGCCATTTGGCTGTCAAAGCCCGGCAATAAAAAAAAACAGTATCGGGGTTCCATATTCGCGTTAATTACTGAGGTCGACGGTTTAAACCAAACCATCGTAAGTTTTGCCCAATCTTCTTGTCAACTCAATCCTTTCCGTTGTTTATACAAGCTGCCCTAACAACTTTGGGCTTATTCAAGCATCGATTGTCTCGTTAGTCCTATGTGCAGTGGACTATTTTTTGCGTGCCCAGCTTCCGCATTTTGTGTGCCATCTGCCGGCCATACCTCATGCGCCTTGTACACCGGGTTTGGACCAGCAGCGCTGGCATCGAAATTATTTTAAAAAATGTGACAGTTCCATGGTAATTTCCAAGCGTTCGCTGCGAACACTCTGTGACAATATCGCGGCCATTGAGCAGACATACGAATCGGGACATTTTGCTATAATACAGAAGCGATTACGGCATGCTACTCTTCCATGCAACCAAACATGAGGCTAAATGACGGATTAAGTTGCCTCTACAAATTATCAAAGAAAACTACACACAACTTTGCGTTTACGAATAAAACACTCCTCTCCGTGTTTCTCGGCCCTAAATACACGTATATTCAAGCAAATGGACGTGCTGATACTCGTACAGTTATTAAAGATGCAGAATTTCGTTTGTGTTGGCGATCAAGGCATGTGTAAAGCAGGTTGCTCTTTTTTGACGAGGATGATAGGCGAGCTAGCGGAGAAGGATCAGGCTCGTTGGCTTCGCACACACAAAAAAAACAATATATCTTGTTGTCGAACAGGTAAAATACCTATTGGAAAGTGATGTGCTCGAGAATAATTTATAATAATCTACAATAATTTACACTGCAGTTCCAGGCAGAGGCACCTAGGTCGTTCGAATAGTTCCAGCGTTAGTCCTCCGGTGCATCTTCATCTGTTACGACTGGTGGGAAGCGCGGGTACATTCCCACACAACTATCGTATATCCCCACAAGGGGGGGGGGCGGCGATTGCCCCCTTCGCATGGGGTCTCACGGCACTGAGCGATGATCTTCTTTTTAGATGTGACGCTTAGAGCATCTCCTGTCGGCGGCCCTGTCCTTCCTGCGTGCGTCCGTTGTTGTTGCCCGCACCGCTGCGCCCCTCCTCCTCTCGCCGTGATAGCGCACCCTCTCCCCCAACATCTGTGGCGCGTGCAGTGCGGCGCGCTCTCTCACTCCGTCGGTGGGCGGCGCTGCGCGCGGCGAAAGCGCGCTGTGCGCATGTGCAGCGCCCTCTCTCTCCGCGGTCTCCTCTCCTTCGGGCGCGATGCGCATATGAGTGCCGCGCTCCGGCCGGTCTCTCAGTCGACGGTCGTCCGCGCTATGCTTGCTCTCTCTCTCTCTCTCTCTCTCTCTCTCTCTCTCTCTCTCTCTCTCTCTCTCTCTCTCTCTCTCTCTCTCTCTCTCTCTCTCTCTCTCTCTCTCTCTCTCTCTCTCTGTCGCATTACCCGACGATTGCTCGCGCAATTCGAGTAACCGACCCAACGGAAACGCACAATGGAACCCTCTTCAGCGTCGCATCACACTAGGGTTCCCGCGAGGGGAGGTGGGCGTAATTTTTCTGGTAATCGGTGCCCTGTAGCAACAATAATGAAAACCGATATTTAGCAAAATACGGAAATGAAATAACAGTATTCTGGACAGTCGAGTCCCACTAAAACGTCTTATCTTCCAAATGTTCGGTCTCCCGTGAAGAGAAGGAGGACGGGGTGGTCTGGTCGATATCTTCGGTGCCCTGGAGTAGATGCACTGGCCTGGTACTCTTGCCGTGCCGCTGTCGTGGCCGAGCTATGGCGGGACGCTTTGGCCCGGCTGCTCGCCGGTCAGTAAATAAGGCTGCCTTGCGGATGCTCCCACATCGTCGGCAGTCTTGCGGACCAGGAGGCGGTAACGAACGGCTCCGAGGTGCCTCTAACGTTGGCATCCAACCCGAAGCTGAACGATCCTCTCGCTTCTTCTGCCTCCGACTTACAACCTCTCTACAGCTTCGAGGCCCACACATCAGCCTCAAAAAAATATTCTCTCTCTCCTGCTCTCTCTCGCTATCTCTGTATCTGCCTCTTCTTTTCCTTTTCCCCCATGATTTCTGCGGATATCAGCACGCGCACTTCATCATCTTAACTTTTATTCGCCGACAGCAAGTGCCATGAATAGCGTGTCCTCACAGCATCCTTTTTTCTGGTATACACTTGGAAGTTTACGGACACAAGCACTGAAAATTCGATATTGGGAAACCTCCCACCGCGCAGAAAATAAACCGAATTCTTCTTTCGTGCTCGCGAGGTTACAGGAACGTATGTTTACGTTACCAAATCTCGGCTGTTTTATTTTAGCTTTCCTCACATAACAGGTGGCATAGCTTGACAACAAGGCTGTTGCAGCAATCATCTTCTGTACCAATCTAGGTTGTTTACGAAACTGTGTCGTTTAGGCCGGTGATTGGTATGATATTGATACGTAGCCAAAGACGACGCACTCGTTTTGAAGAAAAAACAAGTTTATTGGAGCGAACTTGTGCTCCCCTAACAACTAAAAAAAAATACATAGGCTGCCAAGCAGCAATCCACGAAGTGACGTGTGCAGGCGAGTGTCGGCGAATGGAATGCCGCACCGTCTGCTCCGCCGGCATTTATCTTTGGCCGCGGGTGTTTCTCGAACCATCCCATACATCGAGAACATTGTACCTAAAAGAAGGCTATTTTATGCTAGTGGCGTTAGGGCGCACATTCTCCCCATCAAATAATATAATCCGTTCGGCATAAGAAAGAAATAAATGCAGGATGCGGTCCACGCGGGTCAGAGATAACACAGCCCGACACAGCCGGGCGGTAAAATGAAAAAAAAACATCAACAAATCCAATGCACGGTTCACGGCGATATTTTATAAGCTAAAGTTTGCCGCTACGGACCACAATGAGCATAATTAATCACGTTTAATCACGTGTACAATAGGCAATATTATTTGTAATGAAAAAATACAAATGTTACCAGCCGCGCCCCAAGAAATGTTTAGTACAGCTTTCCGAGATATCCCCAAATTACGACGTTTGCGACGAGCATAAGTAGGTCTTTTAATGCCAACTGCGCCCAGATTTGTGACAACGTAAAAATAATGTCACCTCTGGTAGTAAACGTAAAAAGAGAGCGAAATACAAAATACTAGGTTTCAAACACGAACTCGAGCGACGCAACGGCTTACGACATTGGCGTTTTCGGAGCCGAACCTGAATAGAAAAGCCGGCAATTACCGACGCCCGGACGTAACGTACGTGATGGAACGGAAGTGGTTGCGCTAAAACCGGCGGCCGCTCAGAGCCGCCTTCAAGTGCGCCTGGTAGCGTCGCGTTTTGCACTGTTATTTTTATAGAAGAACTCCCACTAACGTTTTCCCAGGTCAATGGACTTAAGCGCAATTCTGACATCACGTTGCTATCAATCAAAATGAAATAGACTGCACGGCAGTTCTTTTTCCATCAGAATAACTGCCGTTATAGCTATAGTTGGCGTTGTGAGTAAAAAAGTGGGCCCTGATTTACAAAGCTAGTTGCTTGGATGATACCGAAAAGTGGCTTTGGTTAGCCGGCGCCTCTGCTGTAACATCGCTATGTATGAAAGGAATAAACCGCAAGCGAGAGGAGATCAATCTGTACATTTACTATACATTACGTGCGAACAGCTTCGTAAATATCAGCGCAGTATTTTTAGCCTTGCTGAACTTCGAGAAACGAATTATAAAGGGATCGAAAACTATCAGCCAGCTTCCAGAGGAAAACAATGTCCTAAAACACGAAAAAAGGTTACCTATCTACCAGTGTTTTCTACTTGTACCACAGACATGTGCTGTTGAAAACATTTTACAAGTAAACTAAATACACCGCTCTAGAAAAGTAAATACTCTGAGAATTGAAAAATATCGTTTGTTGTTTATGAGAGGAGCAGTTTTGTTAGCTTTCGCACCTCCCGATGACGATGGCTGCAATTTGTGTGGATGTGTTTGTTACCACGACCAAGGCTGATTTTGGCTCACTTGGCGAGTAAGGCAAAAGTCGCACAAATGTGTATACCCGCGTGTACAACAACTCCAGTTAGGTCATGAAACATTTAAAAAGGTCTAACGGATAGAGGTGACGTTAGGCAAGCCAAAATATGGCAAATATTACACGGGAAAGTGCAAGTGGGCAAGAATTCAAAAGAGATGCCATTTTTTTCTTATTGATGTAATAGGAATGGCATATGTAAGGCAATTGTGCATGTCGCACTATTTTTTGTGGAAATATTATCAAGTAAAAATCGCTTTGCTAGCTCCAGAACGTTCGCAGGCTGTGAATAGTTTCTAGGCTTCTAATCTCTTTTCTTGAACTGAAAAAAATGGCGGATACTGCTACCTATGCGGTTAGTTGGAAACATGTGAGGGCTTCGAGAGTACAGCGTGGGGGTGTAGCAGAGAATCCCCGGGAGAACGGGTTTCTGACGGGACTGCACGGAGCTGCTTTGAACTACGGCACCTAGTGTGCTGTGTGCATACTAAGCTTAAGATTGCACCATTGTGATTTGAAGAGCATAGACTACTTAATTCAATTAAATTTTGACAAAAAAAATTTGAGTGCAGTTGGCGTTTAAGCCTAAATATCACTTATTTCCCGTTTATTTATACCTGCTGAATGTAGCACCTCAAGATCTTGGCTTCGAACCTACCAGCTTAGAACAGGCGCTTACAATCGTGTTCTTAGCGACACAAACCGATGGTCAACTATTAATGGTATGCATAAGACAGCATTTTGATTCACGCGGAAATCTTCTCGTGAAGAAAGGTTTATCCAACATTCTAATCTCATTACTGCTTGTCTAAAAGTAAAACAAATGTGGCTTAGCCTTTCAGCTGATGATAAAGAGGTTCTGGGTGACACAATTAACATTTTACAATGTTGATATAGCTATTTCTGAGTGTTCCGTATATTTCACGTATGCACACCGAACGCTTTTCACTTAGTCATTCATTCCAACGCTTCGTATGCGCTTTAAAAATGATGTTTTGAGAATGCATTTCCCCTCCACAAATTAATGTTATTTTTGCGAAGTTAGGATATAATATCACCGATAATGTTGTTTCCATTCTTTGCCGCTAACTGCTGAAACGTCTGCATATATATTTCTAATGACACATTGTCTGCAAGTACGCGCTCTCTGCAAAATAGCGTCACTATGAAAAAATCCCAGGCTATCTCCACTAACGTGAATCCAGGAGAGGAAGCGAAGCATTCAGTGTCTAGGTGTATTATTGGCACCTTGGCGCTTTTGTTCCCGGAGATCAAAACATTGGAGGGTAGAGGTGTCCCGCTTTGTTGCAAGTTTCCTATCTTTGAAGAATGAAGCGCTCTAGCCCGAGGCGTTGACAAACAAGTGCTCCGGTATTTTATACCGTGTCTACATAGTACTAGGACGACATGAGACCCCGACAACATGAGATGCAGACATCCCGATCCCCTAAGGGGCTTCGCATCTAAAACCTCAGCTTTCATCGGGAGCGCGCTCGCTCTCATCCATTTCGTCAGTCGCCAAATACAACTAGTTCCTTAGAGCTATTGCTTCCAACGAGTTGTTATCCAACGTTAAGTTTATCCCATAGATCAACGCTGGGGTGAAAAGGGATGAGATAGGTTTGCAACAAAAGAACTACCCCGCTGAGTTTGCTTGAATTGGCGCTAGGACAATCGGCCTGAAGCCGGTTTCATACATGCCGTAATAAAGCATTCGTGCCTGCGAAGTGCAATTTCCCCCGTTTATTTACGAGTTATGTTTTATTCATGGGCTTCATTAAAATAGGTCCTTACAAAGGTGATTGGGTGTCAACTGGGAACAAAATATGTTGCGAGACAACATTTTGCTATCTCAAGGACAGACAACGCAGTAGTCCCTTCTCGCAGCCACCTGAAACCACAACGATCTTTTCGTTGCCCTACTACTTATTTCTCATGCAGTTCCAGTACAGGGTGGGGCTCGTTTTGCGCAGTAGTTGCACTCCAGACACGCACACTTGTTCCCCTTTCCCTGTCCTTTCTCTAATCACTAGGAAGGAAAAGCTCCTAGGAATGGAGGAGAGATTTCGTATATAAAGAAGACCAACCCGTAGCGAAATCAGCAGTTGTACCGACAGCAGCTGAAAGACACCATGGTAAGAACATCTCTTGACGCCCTTTCAGGGGTCTGTACTTCTGCCGCAGATGTCCTATGCTGCCTTGACGTCTTTTATTTTCAACTTTGGAAGACACAGGGAAAAGCTTTCTATAACTATACCCTAGTTTTGAAAAGTCACCTTGAAAGCTATCAAATCATTAGCAGCCCTAAATTGCCACTGTGTAGTGAACAGTATAGTGTTACCGCACTTTTATTATAAGGCGTCTGCTAAGATATACAAAAAATCGGTAAGACATATATATGTCGAAAATATAATAAAGTAACTCAAAAGAAAGCGTGCCCCCTACGTTTTTGGCATAGGTAACTGCCGGGAGCATACCCAGTTAGTGACAGCCAAGAGTGGACGCTCCATACAGGCGCAAAGACAAAAGATCAGATCATACAAAAGGCTTAGATGAAGCCCGTTGTAAGGACGAATTTTGTAATTTATAGGATGCAAAGGTTGCCAAGAATTTATAAAAACCTATTCAATATCTAAAGCGGCTGTTCATGATACTGGCCTATCTAAGAATTTAGTGTGTTTATTTCTAAATTAAAGGTAGAAATACCGACAGTACGCTTGGTAATGGAACGGCTACTCAAGACATGGCCGCCTTTGGTAAAAAGTATCTCGCTGCTATATGCGTGCCGAAGAAGGGCGGAGCACACTGTACGATTAGAATACGGGATAAAACATATACACTTTTTTCATAAACAACGGCATAAACCTACAAAATCTAGCCGTGATTTCACAACAGAGCAAGAGGTCGGAAATCAAACATCACGTTTGTAGGCGATGTCACAGGTCCTAAACTAAGCATACACACAATATGCGCGAAAGGGTAGGAGCTGAGGATCAACAATTGTTCGTCAATATTTAACCTAGTAAGTGTATTGAATATTTTTCTTCGCAGATCCGCGCCTGCATTGTCCTGGCTCTGGCCACCAGCGCTTTCGCTGGCTACACCGGCTTCGGTGGTTACGGCCTTGGCTACGGCCTTGGCTACGGTGGCCTCGGCTACGCCGGATACGGCCTGTCCAACTACGGCCTGGCCCATGGTGTCGGATACTCTGGTCTCGGCCTCGGATACAGCTACGCCCCAGCTGTCGCCAAGACCGTGTCCACCTACCACGCTGCTCCAGCTGTGACCGCCGTCCACCACGCCCCAGCCGTGGCCACCTACGCTGCTGCCCCAGTCGCCACCTACGCTGCTGCCCCAGTTGTTAGCCGTGTCGCCACCTACCACGCTACTCCAGCCGTGACCAGCTTCGTCCGCCCCGCCCCAGTCGCTGTCGCTGCCCCAGTCGCCACCTACGCTGCTGCTCCAGCCGTGACCCGCGTCGCCACCTACCACGCCGCCCCAGTCGCCACCGCTGTCGCTGCCCCAGTCGCCACCTACGCCACTGCCGTCCACGCCGCCCCAGCTGTCGCCACCACCACCGTCCACCACGCCCCAGCTGTCGCCACTGTTGCCCACGCTGCCCCAGTCGTCGCCTCCTACGGCGTCGCCCACGCTGCTCCAGTCTACGGCTACGGTGTCGGCACCCTCGGCTACGGTGTTGGCCACTACGGTTTCGGCCACGGCCTCGGCTCTTACGGCCTGAACTACGGCTACGGCCTTGGCTCTCCCTTCGACTACACCACCCTCCTCCGCAAGAAGAAGTGTAAGTAATTTGTGCATTTACGTACCTACTGGTAGAAGAAGCGCGTCAAGGGAAACAGTCGTGTTGGTACTAGAGCGGCGGTAGTTTTTAAGTTTTTCTGATTCCACTGAAGCTTTTTGAGTACATCTATTCTTTATAGTGGAGTATTTCCGGAAAGCAGTGTAATATCGTAAAAACCTAATATTACATTCAGTGCAAACTTCCATTGAAAAGAAGCCATCAAAGAAGACAGCTCTGCGTTTTTTCCTCGAGTGAGGGGCGAGGGCAACGGCGTCCGATGCTACATTAGCGGACTCCTTCCCGTTAGCATCCCCAAAGAGGGCAAACGGCCGTATTTTGAGGCCATTTTGGGTAGGGTTAGATCTCATTACTGTCATGTCCTTGATGGTTACTTCACCAGAACTCGCACGTTCTTAGAAACTGTTCCCGCACTTTGCATTTATAGGGAGACGCGCTGTTTTTGAGGTAGTAAAATAACGGGGCTAGGATTGAACATTGATCAAAAACCACGAGTAACCGTTGTATCCCTTTCCTTTTTTTTTCAGAAACACCATTTCCAAGTTTCAGCAGCACAATCACCTAGGACCAACACATTCAACAAATTTAGGCGGATGCATTTTCTCCCTGGGTACGTTGACTGCACTCCGGAAGAGATGCATAAATAAAGTGTACAAATTCGCTATGGTGTCTCTAGTTACCAATCTGACCGATGTTGTTGGTGACTGATTACCCTTCAACTGAGCATTTTTTGATCTAGTCTTACTGTTAAAAGTAAACAAAATAATTAAATGCTACCAAACTTTTTTGTCTAATTCGGAAAATATTGAGCCAAGTAGTTACAATGTAACTTAATTCTTTTCTACGTATGAAAGAGGTAGCAGATAGTATTATTGCATTTTGCATACGCACAAAGAAAAAAAAACAAATTTATTCCTCCACATAAAAAAACAACTACTCTCTAGCGCGGGGAGGGCAGGTAAAGCAGTCCCTCCTTCCCCCCCCCCCCCCGACCAACTTGCCAGGACGGTTTGTCTGATATTTCTACATAGAGAACCCGGGCGACAACTTACTGGATCAAGCAAGTCTAAATTGCACTTCGGTTATCGCTGCAAGACGCGATTAATGTAGCATAAAAAACAAAGGAGGCATGTCGACAAATATTTTTACAGCCTAGAGAACGATCAAGGAAGAAAAAATGACAGAAGGTACATAACGCTTCAAGAGCCCTGGGAAAGCTGGTCTTCTTGCAATTGAGACTAGAAACGCAGACCGGCAGGTTAATTTGCCTTCGCGTGTCTGGCAACTCATTCGAGCAATTTTGCGCGACTTTAAAACGACGTTTCAAATCTTCACGGGCAGTAAAAGGGAAGCGATTGAAGGGATGTCGGGGAAAGGCGCGCACTTGTGGGCAAGAAAGAGAACGACAGGCAGCCGATGTTGCTGCTAAAGCGAGCAAGTGTGGCTACTGATACGGTAGGAACTCTAATGACGATAGACACGGTGTACAAGGGAAGCGTGAAAAAAAAAATTTTTGGGACGTTCTGAATTCAAAACAAGGAGTGCGCACAAGTGGAGCGCAAGTTGACAAGGTAAAGGGATAAGGCTTTCATGAATTCGTAAAAGTAATCCAATTGAGGTTCGAGTATTTGTTTACAAGCATCCACATAGCTACCTGCATGCACTTTAAACGCATAACACTTGATTTATAGTTGGCGGCCTCGTCATTATGAAGGTGCGTGGCCACTGTCTGTGTCATCGCAATGATGATACCCATAAAATGTGCGTGCTACCAAATAGCCACTTTATTCCCCACTGGTGCAAAAAAAAACTATGTGGTAACACGTCTTGCACCGTGGTTGCAGCGGCAGTGACAAAAAACGTTTAATATCTGTCCGAGCCCAAAACCTGCTCGTTATAAGAGGTTCGAGCCGACCGATGTAGCAGCCGGTATTTTGTAAAGACTAGCGGGAAATACGACAGCAAGATTCCCGAGACGGTGCTACACGCCATCCTGGCACAATCACTGATCCACACTTAATTAGGATTTGTTTTTCAAAATTTCCTTATTTTCTGCTTTCATCTTTCACCGCAAACGTCAATAAGTGGGCTCCCCCCAGACGCTCCCTCCTTACTGTTTTGTTTCTTGCTCGTATCTCTCTTGCCCTCAAGATTCACAAAAAGGCGGTCGTCTTTCCCCCGTCTCCATCACCAAGAACAAAATCGTTGGCTGATATTCACCGTCGTCCCTAGTACTAAACGCACCTGTGTTTAGGGAGAAAATATAAGCCTATTACATTAAAAAAATGACAAATGCACAAGCACTTCATCCCTGTAAATCTGTTATAAAGAGATGCAATTATTAGATGCGTTCCTGTAATTAAAACGTTTTTTATCCGTTTTGTTGGCCGTCCGTAACTTCTTATCTTAGTAACTTGTTGTGTTTTTGGAGTGAATTTGATTGTACGCTGGAAATATAAACAGTTGATAGTCAGCGCCGGTGTGTGTTCTACGCGTTTTTATTCCTCGGTCCTGTTTCGTCCGCGCTGTTCGCTGTTTCCGCCTCATCATTACCACCGCTTATATTGCTTATGAACCGGTTCAAACCTTGACAACGTGATAGCAATAGGACGCAACTATTGCCAGTGTAAGCACTAAAATATTCGCCGCAGCGGGGAGAGCGAGTATAACATGAATACATTAGAAATACACCTGCACTTCTTCCTTTTATAGCCAGCAGCGGAAAGTGGTCCGAAAGAGTCAGTGGGCTTGTAGCAAAAACAAAATATTTTAGCGATAAGTTCGGAATTATGCATTTTAGTGTGAGCATATACAAGTAAGCATGTGGATTTGCAAAACGTTTTTAATCATAAATTGGAGTAGGAAAAGTGCTGTAGTTATTATGTTCAATAATTCCTAGAATATTGTTACTATGAGTGACTGGAAGTATCAACAAGCAGCAGTTACTGAGAGCATGGTCTACACTAGTAACGATACAATTTAGGCTTCATACCCAGTGGCAGGACCTTCGTACCATTATGGGTGGTAAAGTTCGTAAGGAGTTAGTAAATACATCCCGTTACTACCTTTTTACAAACATTTTTTGTGGAAGGTGTAGATCTTACTTTTTTCCACCTTACATAAAGCCATGATCACCTTTCACCTCTATAAAGCAGCGCTTTATCCATTTCATTTGTACATCATTGTTATCGTAGGTTGCCCGTTCGGCCGTTTGTGCGTTGGCTAAAAAAAAGGCTGGTGTCTCTAGCGTTGCACTAGCCCACAACATCTGTTACTGAAGGCCTCTTAAACTACTCTTACAGCTGATAATTTTATGACAAGATATGTGTGCGCATTTCGGGCAAACCAATATGGCTGCACGTACTTACGTACGTGCGTCCTTAACAATGATCCTACCCTTGAAATGCTTACGCTTAAAATTATCTACCCATTAGGGGGTGACAAGACATAGCACAGTTAGGAAATATCATGCTTCTGCTCAAGTATCTCGTGAATCTGGGTGATACCGCTTGTGTGAAACCTCTAGTTCCTACAAATTTGTCATGGCACCCTTGGTTGTATCACAAATTTCAGTGCAAGAGGAATTAACCTTGAAAATGACCCTTTTGTCACGCACAGGAATTTGACTTCGGCTTTTCCTGAGGTTTCCTTTCATCCACTACTACATGGCAACGATCACATAAAACATACACTTTTTTAAATTCAACCATAAGTCACGGGAACTCGAAATGTGAATTATATTTTGCATCCCCAGAATATTTTATGCAGGTTAATACTCCTTCACTCTGCTACCACGTAAAGGGTTTTATTGTGCCCCAAGCATTGCAATTCTTTTCATTCATTGTCACCTAGAGTGACTGGAGCGGGGGGACAACACCTAGAAACAGGCTGCTTCCGGGTATTCAGATTCGCAGCCAGATGAAACGTAAAGGCGAAAAAAAACAGACTCGTAAAAAAATTCGCCCATACAGTCCGTGCTAACGGTCAACCAGTGAAGCGTTGCTCATATTCACCTGTGTATTACTCTGTATTGTTAATTTGAAGCAGTTGTGTCCGGGCTGCCGCATCGGCACGGGGTACACGAGCTCGTTCCCCTTCCAGCTGGCGGCGTCGCTGATTGTAAGCGGCCTACTCCCCAGGAATACGAATGATGCGGAGCCCACTATTTTAAAGACGATAGTCTATCTTGGGCTACTTTAAACACAGAAATATTGGTCTGTCCGTCTGTCTGTCTGTCTGTGACTCGATTCAGCCACCCGGCCAAAGTGAAATTGATATTGCGCAATAGTCTTATATCCTCACAGCCGAATGTAAACGTCTAAGCCCGGTTTAAATATTCATACTTGTCAACTTTGTTGAACAAGAACAAGACATTACGCAAATATAAGACAGGAAATTTGTACACAAGGGATATTTACAGTGTTCCTTTATTGAAAAATTTATGGATGCTTGGTTTTTCGAAAGCAAATGATATTATACATCTACTGCAGAAAACCGCCGCCTC
Organism: Haemaphysalis longicornis; assembly: GCF_048455015.1. NCBI lineage: Eukaryota > Metazoa > Arthropoda > Arachnida > Ixodida > Ixodidae > Haemaphysalis > Haemaphysalis longicornis. The sequence continues at coordinate 136,526,392 of NW_027526422.1, forward strand.
CTAGCGGCATATGAAAAATTACGCCGCAACAGCAACGGAAGGTTCTACTAGCTAGGTTCCACGTTCGGCTTGGAACGCACGTGGAGCACGGCCACGTGATTCTATAAACCTTGTAGTAGGGCGCCTCCATTCACGCGCGTCTCCGCCGTACTGCAGCGCTGTAATCGAGGAACCCGGACTTTGATAGTGGAAAGCGGTAAATTCAAATGACCTTGCGCAAAACTGTAGTGTGTTTATCTTGGGATTAGCGCGACGGTACAGGAGCAGCCTGAGAGGTGAGCCGGAAAGCAAAAGGGGGCATTTCCTTGGCAAATGTATACAAAGACTATCGTCTTTTGACGATAGGAGCAGATCAGCGCAGATAGGAGCAGATAGGAGCAGATAAGCGGCCAATTTTTTTAGGTAAATCATATGGCGGGTGTTTGCCATTGCCTTGTTCATGTTGCTTCACCCGCACCACATAGCCCGCGCATTCCGTTATCATTTTATCAGCGCCTTTCCCACTAGAACGCTGCGCGATGGGGTGGGGGGGGGAAACATTTTATCGTTGCCTGCTCCATACTTTATCTCGTCTCCAACTTGTTTTTTCGCTCATGCGCATGGGGATTCACCCGAAGGGAATTTTACATACACGGAAGCACAAGTATTTAGGGGCAAGGCATCGGGGAGGGGCTTGGGTTGTTGGCCTCTCCTGTCGTCGTCACCGCCATCGTCCCATGTAGTCAGAGTACTAAAACACGGGGACACTCGCTTACGCCTCGCGCTGGAACGTAACGCCCAGTAAAAAACACCGGCACACTCGTTTACGCCTCGCGCTGGAACGCTTCGTGCTTCAAACACACGAGACGTTTACAGCAAAGCTCTATACCTCTACCCCAACGGTTTAATCTCCATTAGCAAAAACACGAAGGCGCCAAGAATACACTTATGCACTGAGTGCTTCGCCCCTCCCTTGGTCTCACGTTAGCGGAGAGGGGCCAGGATTTTTTTCTTTCTCCTTGCCGGGAAAGGGTTCGCTTTAAAAACTGCAAACAGAAATTACTTCGCTCAAGAACTACAAAAATTGGCTCATGCGTCAGTTGAGCTGTTGCAGGTATACGGGAGTTTAGTTATTGAACGAAAAATATGAGAGTAAAAGATCATCCTCATAAAAGCCGAGACAAAGCAGCGCGAGATCGCAGGAGCAACCGATAAGGAAAATAAATTTATTGAAGGCTACGAAAAGGCAAAATACGTATAAGAAGCTAGGGTGGGCTAGAGACAGTTAACTTTAAATAAACAACGTTGCGCTCCTCATTCTCAAAATAATATTGTTGTCTTACGAAATTTCACCCTCAAAGATCTTTCCGAACACGAACACTAATTTACCAAAAAATCACCAGGTTCAACCCGGGTGTGGAACCACGTAAGAGCCTTTGTGTGGAACTCTCAGGAAAGCTTAAGCGGCATCATTGTTCTGCCTCTGCGCAGGGTTTCACCACCGTAAGTGATGCAAGAAGTTCTGTTTTCCTTTATGCACTACATCGCTGTTGTAGATTAATGTTTCGTTTGCTGTCTGATTATGATGTTTGATGCGCCGACGCCAGACAGGCGATCAGGCGCACCATGGCTCCGGATTAATTTTGACGACCTCGGATATCTTTAACGTGCGCCGAAATCTCGAACACAGGAGCGTTTTCGCCTTCGCCTCCATACGAAAAGCGCCACCGCGGCCATATTTCTTTTACATTTTGACTTTCAGCCATGTGCCGTTCAATCATGAAACAGAATAAATGGTCAACTGGGTAATCATTCACAGAAACTGGAAACTTAACCATATTTGACAAAATAACGAACTCAATACACAAATAAAATTGTCATGTGCATCAGAAAATTTGACATATTATTATTCGATTCCAACAATAACAAAATATCGGCCAAAGGCAGCTCGCATACCTGATTACCAAGCGCGCTACAATGCCCTACTGCGGAAATAGGCTACTTTGATGTCATAAAACTCTTGTGAAACTTCTAAATATCGAGCAAGACTTCAAGGTACGGATACCCTTCTTGTAGACGAATTCCTGGTTCTTGATATATATAAGCATTTTATTTATTTATTTATTTATTTATTTATTTATTTATTTATTTATTTATTTATTTATTTATTTATTTATTTATTTATTTATTTATTTATTGTTGCATTCCACAGTAAGCAGCCTGTGTGGCTGCGTTTGGAGCAACGTGAGCAGTTGGAATAAATATTTCTGCTTTTGAAGCGTTTTTCAGCACACCAGTTTGGTTATTGGCTGCTCATCGTTTAAGTACTACTTTGCTACAAAAGCAGCAGCAACATTTTGGTAATTTGTGGTGATCAGGTTCAATATAATATTTTACTTTACAGTCTTACGGCATCAAACATTATTTCGAACTTGGCGAGCGAAGAATACAATGAGTAATTTCTCCTATCAGCACCGCTTGGCGACTCTAAACCTTAAAGCGTGACATTAGGCCTAGCTGCGTTGATAACATTGATATGGATCTTATGCCAGGCAACGCTACACGCATTGTACGTCTCCATGCAGTACCTGAGCGCGTGTACTAGCGCAGTATCAGCGCATGCCTTAGCCTCGCTCTCATCGAGCCTTGACATTGTCCACGTCAACAAGACATGCCCATACGTCATGGGTCGCGCAGTCTTTCTTCTTACTTCATTGAGCTGTCCACGACACCACTGCTGTCGTGGCCATTTTCCGCCGGGACCATTCAATACTATCGCTCACAACATTGCAAGCTATCTTCCCTAATTGAACTAGTTATTCAGTAAGCCACAAAGTCCCATCCAGGCCACATTAGTCATACTGGGTACCTAACGTTTCTTCTTAGGCAACGTCAAGACGCCAACGTGGCATGAGGACCCGGTGCACAATGCATGTCTTCAGTCCCTGTTCCCCGATGGTGTACTCCACCTCTTAGCGCACGGATAACGGAAACCTCTTCGAAGGGATCCTTTCCACGACCGGCCCTAAGGTCCAAAATGCAGCAAACTTCATACCTACACGCTGCGTCCATGGCGATCCCGGTGCACCCGAGTGGCCTTCAGTGAGCGATCACGTCAGTCAGTCACAGTACTTTGTATCGTTAAGAGACGAACTAACCAACCACCACGCAGCTGTTACTTCTGGCTGGGCTGCCGCATAGCACCAGCTGCGTAGTGTTTAATCCTTGAACCAAAGGTTTAGACTATATTTTCAACCGGAACTAGAACCATACCGAAAACCCAGCCCGAAATTGTGCCCGCAACTAGAACCGAAACGAGCCCATATTTTTCCCGCCATTTTTTAGCTGAACCCGAACCAAAACGAATCAGAGTAACCGCTCCAAACCGGTTCCGGGAACGATTAGTGAAACGGCTCTAGGAACGGCTAGAGTGAACGGAAATATTACGACTCGGTCGTACCAACCTCGATAGTTTTAGGGTCCTTGGATTTGCAAATTTTTCTGTGCTCTACCTCTCAACGAATAAGAAAAATTAGCAGTGGCTTAGCTCGGCTATGCGAGGATAAACGTAGCGTGAGCTAAGTTTGAGCTGGTTAGCTGGTTACTCCAAGGTTTCCTGGTTGTCTAGGATTAGCTCATTATCATGCTTAGTGCTGCTAAAACGATTATCAATCCAATCCAATCCAATCCAACTCAGTCCAGTCCAGTCCAGTCCGGCCACTGCTCCTCCGTATGCGCAGCACGGCTCTCCAAGAGCCACGCGAAGCGGCTATCAAGCGGCTCAGACGCAGCGTCAGACGTGGCTACTGCGCAACGGAGACGCACAGCTGGGCACGCGTCGGCGCCAGTGCATCTGCCGCGGCTATGACGTAACTCCTCTGGAATGCGCAGACCGGAGAATCTGCAGGGCCGATTCTCTACACACCCATCCTCCAAATGAATTGGATTTCCAATCCAATTCAATACAATGCAGTTTAATCCAATCCAATCCAAATCCAACACAATGCTTCTCGCGCTTGCGCAGCACGGCCCTTCAAGGTCCACGCGAAACGGCTCAACCTCGGCCAGTGTAGCTTACGCTCAAAATTTAGTTGTACACAACAGTCCAGAAAGAGTTTGGGGGAAGAAAACCTAAACGCTATAAAATATCCTTCTTTATGCACGTATTGCGTTGTTCTGTTTCTAGACCAAAATTTTTATCTCGCACTGCAGATAGTAAACAGTTGCCAAATGGGTATTTTGTGGTCATCCATGGATTTTCAGAACATATAACTTATACGAGGTAAGATGGTAGGAAATAAACTAAACTGAAAGAAAAATGTGGATCAACTGGTGCGATCCGAAAGAAATTCGATAGCGTTTATCAATACCTTTTCTCCCTTTGGCCTACCGTCTTGTAGCCTTGGAGTACAGACGACCGCTGCCGTTACTTGCGAATGCACAAAGATACTCTCTTTACAGAATCAAATCGCTGCCGCCTGTCGCTGCAGTGCCCTTATCAAATGCATTGCAGGAAGCGCGGATTAACACGAGGACAGCGTAGAGAACAACAACATAGACAAGACGAAACGCTCTTCTGTCTTGTTATTCTCTTCTTTGTCCCCGTGTTAATTAGCGCTTCCCGCCTATGCAATGTATTACCACCTCGCCTAAGCTTTCGCCCTTATCAAGTTTCTATTTCCAGTGTGTCTCTATACACACTGAGTCATTATAGACCTTACCAAAAAACTTGGGCCCTCTTGCGGGAACCGCGTGCGCTTCCGCCATATTGGGGTATTCCCGGATACCGCAGTATACATAATAGCCCGGGGTTAGCGACACGCACGTCGGCATTTATCGTTGTCCAAGATGCATAAACACTGCCCCGTAACTTGCTGTGCACAAAGATGATACGAGGACGACCACGGAAATAGCGTACACATCTTTTTTTTATTTATCAACGGAAGCATGATTGGAGCCCAGCGTGAAGTAACTTGCAGGTGTCGACTTCCTTTCGCGCAGTAATATTATAGCTACATCGCATGCATTGACACGAAACGAATAATATGTGCCGGACTAAAAAGGTCCCAAATTTAGCTATTTTCTATCCCTGTATTTGCCGCTGAGCACTCCTGCCTGCTGGTAGTTAAGGCGCACTGCATCTGTCAGCTCGTACTTTATCGTGTGAGCTGAGTTTTGAGTCTGACCTTCGTGCTTTGCGCGCCCGTGTTTTGTTTTTATTCTGGACGCTCGGTGGGATTTTATGGAAGCACTGCGCATTCTTGCCTTAACCAAACGTTACAGGAAATAAGGGATCCGCCATAGTTGCAACCTTCACGTTGCGCCATGAGTAGCGCAAGTGACGTACGTAGTAACCCGTGTATCGGTCATTCACCGCTCGTCGCCTGCTGTTCGAGCGTAGCCTATTTTCCCAAGGTCACATTTTTCGAGCAGATTTTTCGAAGTGGTAGTGTGCACCCAGTTTTGTTGTCCAGAGCGCGAGCAGGGGACGCTCAGCGGTCGCCGCGAGGCACGCGCTCACGAGCGCTCGACATTTTCCCGCTCTTTAAGGTTTTCGCAGTTTTTTTTTTTTTGCTAACGTCTTTGCGTGTGCTGGGGACGCTCGGCGATCGCTGCGAGGCATGCGCTCACGAGTGCAGGGTAATTTATTGGTAATTTAATTATTAATTGGCAATTTATTCATAATATATTGGCAATGTTTAGCGCGTTGCACGCCACACGCGTTACGCGCGTACACATTACGGCCAACTACAACAGCACAGCTGTTAAACAATTCCTGGTATGCAATTTATTTTATTAAGTGTTTTTTTTTTGTTTTGTTTTGCAGGTTTCCTCCGTGTCCCAGAGGATCCTTAGCGTATATCGCGGAGTGCCTCCCCCCTCCCCCATTTCAACCTCAGGGCAGCCCGCATCGGCTCGAAGCGTTTCATGAATGACCTCTTGAGAAACCCGAAGGATGCGAACAAACACAGATGCACTTTCAATGTTTGCGTTCCCAAAGCCAAAAAAAAGGAGCAGAAACGCGACCGCCTTCAAAATCTTCCCTGCCGGTGCCTCCTTGACTACTTTTTCGATGCAAAATGCGTATTTAAGAAGTCGCTCGTAAATGTGGACAACAGAGAAAGATCCATAGATCACTCATGGCTCATTTTGTTGCGCTTAAATCTGAATATAAAAGCATCGCCAAGCCCATAAAGCCCCTCACACGATCCGTACCAAGCAATCCCCGACTATACGCCTCGAGCGCGGCCTGTAGGGGCGCCACTGAAATCCCCCTAGCGGCCCGTTTCGAAAGCAGGCGCGGGAGTCCCCGGCCCGCTCCCCCCTGTCGCCGTTGCTTTTGGGGCTCGTTCAAGACAGCGATTTACCGTTTGTCCGCGTTCTAAATACCGAATAACGTGGAGCAGGCACTCTGTTTGCAAGCGTGGTGTGTTCACGGGAGTATAAACGTTTATGACGCGATCTTAGTGAGATGTATATGAGCGCCGGGCGTGTGTCACAGGCCGGCGTCCCGAAGCCAGCATTTGCATGCAGCTGATTGCAATTCCGCTGCCCTGAAATTTAGTGGCAGTGTCTCCGTAAGCAGTGTTTCCTCCGATGGTCATGTAGCGGCCATACACACTATGATGTAAATTGACTTTGTGCACTTAGAAAATCCAGCGGAGCACTCATACGTGACAGCACGCAAGTTACGCCTGCCAATATCACAAATCAGATATTCATCAGTACCATGAACAAGCCAATGCGGCATAAATTTCACAAACATTGTACCAAAGAAGTACGATGGATAATGCAAAATTACACTCCGGAGTCAGTACACGACGACAAATTTAATGCTGTGTCGTCTTGTCCCGAGGTGAGCGCTCGCAACGATTCATCTGTTACATTTATCCTCCGCAGAAGCGTGAAGATGGGCTTATAGAGTAATCCGCGTCCGTGACCGAACTCTTCTTCGAAACATCGTCGTATGACACAGGGAGACTGCAGAATCTAGCATAAACCGAGACTCTTATCAGATACGACACTCTTCCAACGAGCCCGTGTGTACGAGATTTCGGCGCACGTTAAAGATCCCCAGGTGGTCAAAATTAATCCGGAGCCCTCCACTACGGCGCGCCTCATCGCCTGCGCTGCGTCGGCGCGTTAAACCCTGCAATCAATCACTCAAGTCTTCCAACGACACCTCGTATCGCTTGTGAACTGCATACCCTGTATTCTTCAAAAAATGCGTCCGCCGAGTGATCAGCCGTTCGTTGAAGGCGAAAAACAAACGAAAAGTGAACACGCAGCTTGTGTGTGTGATTACTAAAACGTTCATTCGTTGATTTTGTTCCGCATTTGTAAACAACGATAGTTCAGCGTCCTCCTCCTCACCCCCCCCCCCCCCCATGTCTAGCGAAATAGTGCATTTCGCATCTAGTTGGTCTGATGAATACTACCTTGCTCAAACAAACGTCTTTAACATTTCAGAGGCTCGGTTTTTTTTTTATTTCATTCCCGTACGACTATTCTATTTATTCCTGACTTGCAGACCATTCATTTTCCCGTGGTTTCATTAACTTATACCTTGGTGCTTGCTATAAAGCTTGATTGGGCACATATTTGACAACGCACGGCCTTCGAGTGTACTTAACATTTTCGCGTGGCTTATACTCCCATAAAAGGCACAAGTTTTTGTCAGCTATTGGGTTATCACATCCCCGAAACATATTTTTCTACGACGTACATATTCGAAGCAAAGCCGCATTTGTTGTCTGCGCTGCAAAACGAATCAACCTCTTACAGTGCCAATATTAGGTCTAAACGAGGCGACAATAAATAGAATTCACTTGTGCTGACGTGTTCGAAGGTGACAGCGGTGATATGCTGCTGCCGTCGCCGACGCCCGCAAGAGCGGCCAAGAAGCGCGCAGAACCGCCTCCCCGGGCAGCTCTTGTTGGCGTTGGAGCGTTCTACCAAGACGCAGCTGTTTTTTTTTAAGTGCCCTAACGTGCAGTTTGCTTACAGACGTCACCATAACAAGTTGTTTAGTGCGCGGAAAGGCAAAGAGAAGCGAAAAAGAACCAAAACACTGCATGACCACCTATCAGCCACGCAGCGCTAATCCCGCAAACGCCGCGGAGAAGCGGCGGCAGGCGGCGCAGCGATCGCGAATCTCGAGGCGTATAGTGCCAGTATATTCTAGGTACTATACCCCGACCGCCATCCCCCAACATGGCGTCGCGTGGTCGTTTCGTCTTTCTTCCAGTAGATGGCGGCACTTTTGCATAAGGTTTATTGCCGCTCCTTCCTTCTAGCCCCTTCTGTCAGCCTGTGAAATATGCAGGGAATGATGAAAACCCTCTTAACGCCCCTCGTCGCGCTTCACAGCTGGAGGCTAACGCCGACGCCGGACACTTTCCTACTTTTAGCAATCGTTAATGTTCCCCCGTTAAGGGTGAAACGTCGTTGAAACTATAGGTAAAGAAAAAGCGTACGAGACCAACCAATTTTCTTTTCAATGCAAAAGCATTACTTCCCTAATTGAGCCAGAATAAGTGCGTCCGCGTATGCATGCGTGTGTATGCCTGTGCGTGCGCGCGTGCGTGTAAGTGTGCGTGTGTGCGCGTGTGTTTGTGTAATGTGACGGAGTTACCACTTCAAAATTAGGATGAATCCGGATTTATTCCACTTTTTGGTGACCCCGGAAAGGCATAAGAATGGAATGCGGACAAGTCTTGGAGGAATGGATTAAGAAGGGCCTTTTCCTAGGAATAGAATGGGAATTGGATGGGCTTAGTTTTTAGACTAGCTCTGCCGATCTTGAGCTGCGACCCACAGCCACGTGGAACCAGCATCACTGCAACACAAGTGGCCAATTGCTCTGTTTAATTTTTCGGCGGGTGCCGTGAACTTGTGAATGAAGGTGGTGATTCCCAGTGATCCCGCCAAAAGAGAACATCCGGACAGGCAAAATGTTTCGTGCACCCAAGGTGAGCCAAAGTGACTGCTCCGCGCTACTATCGTCGCACTCCGCAGCCCCGCAACAGTCAACAGCCAGTGCAGCAAGCGCGGTCGCCATCCCCCGCCGTAAACGTTCCAACCTCTGCTGCCGTGGCGAGAAAATTTTAAATAGCTGCGCGAACACCAACCTGCTCGTTATAAGAGGTTCGAGTCGACGGGTGTATGAGCCTGTCAAAAATTTCCCAGTCGGTGTCCCCCGTCAGTCTGCTACAATCAGATACACACTTAGGTAGGAATGGTTTTCAAAAAGTCCTTATTTTCTGCTTTCTTCTCTCACCATCAAACGTCAGTGCATGGGCTGGCCCCAGACAGGACCTCCCTACTCTGTCTTCTCTTCCTCTGCTCGCTCTTGGCCTCCAGTTTCTCAAAAAGGCGGCCGTCTTTCACCCGTTCCCATTACCAAGAAAACATTCGTTGGCCCTTATTCAGCGTCGTCCTCAGTACTAAACACACCTGTGCTTTGGGAGATAATAGACGCTTATTACAATAAAAAGCCAATAACAAATGCAAAAGCAAGCACACCATCCTTGTAACTCTTTTATAAAGAGATGCAATTCTTGGATGCGTTCCTGTAATGAGTTTTTATCATTTTTCGCCGTCCGTATCTTCTCATCTTTGTAACTTGTTGTTGCGTTTTTGGGGTAAATTTGTTCGTAAGCTCGAAATATAAACAGTTGGTAGTCAGCGCCTGTTTGTGTTCTAAGTGTTTCTTTTCCTCGGTGCTGTTTCGTTCGCGCTGTTCCGTCTCTTCAGCCTTAAGTCTCCATGCAAACCTTTTGTTTCGCACCGTGCTGTAATCGTCAGCCTCCCATAGAAGACTTTTTGCAGGGGATTGTACAATCAACTTGGCTAAGTAACCATTTACAAAAAAGAACCAACGTTATGAATTTGTTTTAATACCGACCTGACAGAGAAACAGACTTTTTTTTTTTCTACGACACTGTTTGAAGTAGTTTGAACAGAAACGGAATAGTGCTCATGAACCGAACCAGGAACCGAACCCGTATGGCTTGAACCCGAACCCAAACCAAACCCGACAAATTCAGGTTCAACACCCTGGTTTAGAAGCCAGGAGCTCGACTTCATTGTGTGCGTAACTTTACATTAGGCAAGTTTGTACTGCCGTATTTTGTTTAACAGCACAAAGAGAACGTACGGATACAAAGCGAAAGAGATGATATGCGGTAATAGCCAGAAATATAAAACAAAGGGAATACATGTTAAGAAACAAGAAATGACAATTCGTACGGAGGGTTGTTTTGGTACAACGGCAGTACATACAAATCAACTGTCTTGTGCATGCAGTTTCAGAGATTTATAGGTGCAATGTCACTACCGGGCGCATACCCGCTGCAGAATACGCTTACATTAATAGTGGTCACCACAAGCTGCGCGCGTATTTCGTACAATTGTCTTTTTTATACCGGTACATGGAGCGATCGGTTTTACTAAAATGTTCAATAAAATAAAATTGACAGTTGGGCTAGTTGGTTTTGATTCATCGTAAGTAGCACTAGAGACGGGACACAGAAGAGGAGCGCCGTCGTGTGTGTCTCCTCTTCTGTGTCCCGTCTCTAGCGCTACTTACGATGAATTACTAAAATGTGAAAAATGCCAAGTATGGCCACGATGAGCTTTGAAGGAAACTGCGCCAGTGCCCCTGCCATGCGGTCATCCCGAAAGTGTCATGGCTAAAGGGGTGAGCACGGATCCTAAATTATGGCCGGTATCATCAGCGACACAATGTGATTTGTAGTTAGAGTCTGTCGTAGCAATCCTAGAACTTTTCAGAGCAGAGCACTTTAGGCGCTCGCTTTGTCGGCGCAGCTCGCTCGCTGGACCCAAGTGGAGAAAAAGGCCATTCCATTGCACCGCTGTCGCCACGGCGTACCCTAAAGGCTTCGATAGCCAAGCGGTTTCTATAGTGTCTATCGAACGAAAAAAAAAACTAAAAAATACTACATGCAGCATTTAACAAGATTACTCCCCCAACACCCGTCTGATACACAAACGACTGATCGAATTTGGCAAAGCCCAGTCCCGACCCTATAAGCTCGCATACCGCAAATTAACCATCGATGAGGTGACTTACATTTTTGACCCGACTACACAAACCGTGCTCCAACGTGGAACATAGCTACCCACTAAAGCCCATGTTCAATCAAAAAACTTTCTTTCCGTTATTTGTACTAACATTAGGAGCCTATTGCCTAAACGCGACTCCCTGCACAGTCTCATCCAGGCTACCGAATGTAAATTAGTAGTACTAACCGAAACATGGCTGAATTCATCTATCTTCGAGTCAGAGTTGCTTCCTATGTTTACTGATTTTGATATTTTCGGCTGTGATCGCGAAAACAAACGGGGGGGTGGGGTCTTAATTGCTGCTCACCACAGTTTGCAATGCTGCGCGGTAGACATTTCTTCTTGCCTTGAAATTACCTTCATCCCCTGCAAAGCTGCAGCCCCACCCATTACAATTGGCGTCTTCTACCGCCCCCCTGACTCCGATTCCTCTTTTATTGGCAACTTTTATGATGCTCTCCAATTGGCAACTTCAGATTCGGACGGTTCCCCTCTCCTGCTATTCGGAGACTTCAACTTGCCCTCAATAAATTGGTCCAACTTAGCATTAACAACTTCAAAAAATAATATTGAAAGTGACTTTGTAGATACTTGCCTAACGCTCAATTTATCCCAAGTGATAACATTCCGTACACGAACAACCCATAATTCAACAAGCTTGCTAGATTTACTACTAACGTCTGAACCAGATAAAATTTCTTCGGTTTCTAATCTAACCAGCCTAAGTGATCACTCTTTCATTCATGCGAGTTTCCAATACAACTTACCGAACCCCCCAAAAAATTAAGAAAAGAATAACCCTATACGACAAAGCCGATTATGAAAGTATGAATAACGAACTTTCCTCTTTCTGCGATTGGGTTCTTATAGATTTCTGGAAACGGTCTGTTGACGAAAACTGGGAGCTTTTTAAAGTGAAAATGCAGCAATTAATAAACACCTATATTCCTACCATCACCATTACAGAACGTCCTACTTCTCCGTGGTACAACAACGCATTAAAACGCCTTAACAACAAAAAAAGAGACATTTCCGCTCGGCTAAGGCGTAGAATTCGAAGCAAGCATGGGAAAAATATTGTATTACTGAAAAACTTTACGAATCCATGATTTCAAATGCTAAACGAACGTTCTTCTCGTCTACCCTCCCAGACATGATACGCACTAACCCCAAACAGTTCTGGAAGGCCATTAACCAAGCTCATATGAAACCTATCTCGTTATGCGATCCACAAAATGTTACAATACCGGAGCCCTATGTCGCAGAAACACTAAATTCTACATTTTGTTCTGTCTTTACCGATGAACCCGAAGATATACTTTCTTGTGCTTCCACCCATGATTTCCCTGTTATGCCTGACGTCATCTTCGCAACTCACGGTATCATTAAAGTAATCGAGTCATTAAAAGTGACGTCATCAGCTGGTATTGACTATATAAATTCTAAAGTTCTGATAAACACTAAACATTTTTCTGCTGTTATATTGTCTCATATCTTTCAGCAATCACTGTCATCTGGAGTGGTGCCAGGAGACTGGAAGGTCGGCAAGATCATTCCAATCCCCAAGAAAGGTCCGTCATCCTCACCTTCCAGCTACCATCCAATATCACTAATATGCATATGCTGTAAACTTATGGAACATATTATCTACTCTGAAACCGTCAAATTTCTTTCGTCTGTAAATTGTTTCCACTCCAGTCAGCACGGTTTTCAGAAAGGCCTCTCATGTGACACCCAACTCGCGCTTTATATTAACGATATCAGCTCATGTCTTGATTATAATATTCCTGTTGACGCTCTGTTTCTAGATTTCGTAAAAACTTTTGATAAGGTACCCCATAAACGTCTCTTTCTAAAACGTCCGCGCTTAAACCTTGACCCTGCCGATTTAAACTGGATCCAACATTTTCTTTCAAACCGTGAACAGTTCGTTTGTGCCAACCAGGCATCATCATCCCGTTGTCAAGTAGTCTCAGGTGTGCCCCAGGGTACGGTCCTCGGTCCCCTCCTGTTCTTAATTTATATAAACGACCTGCCTAATAATACATCGTCAAGTATCCGTTTATTCGCAGATGACTGCGTGATTTATCGCCTTATTAATGACCCTAATGACTCCTGCATTCTCCAAAACGATCTATTAACAATTGAAACATGGTGCAGAAATTGGCTAATGACTCTAAACATTAACAAAACTTCTGTCGTTTCTTTTCATCGTAGGAAACATTACCCGGCTACAACATACTTTATTTTCGGCTCTAAGTTATCCCCCGTGGACTCCTATAGGTATTTAGGTATAAACATAACTCCCGATCTTAATTGGACACCCCACGTAATAAATATCTGTAACGAAGCAACTAAAGTTCTTGGCTACCTCAGGCGAAACTTACGCCTTAACCCCTCCTCCTGTAAAACGTTTAGCCTACCTAACTTTAGTACGCCCGAAACTCGAATACGCTCGCGCCGTCTGGGACCCGCACCAATCTAATCTATCTAAAATGTTCGAATCTATTCGAAATAGGGCAGCAAGGTTTATTTACTCTGATTATTCATATTATTCAGGTGTCTCTAATCTGAAAAGCAAAGCCCAACTTCAGAATCTAGAATTGCGACGCAAGGCCACTAGACTAACCCTTTCTCGTCTGACGCATCCAGTATCATGCCCGCACATCGAATCTCTTCTCGTACTAGCCACGGCAACTCTGTTTATCCCGCGCATGCCCGTACAACTGCCCACCTTCGCTCGTTTTTTGTTCAAACAGCAAAGGATTGGAATGATCTTCCACCCGACGTCGTGCACCACTCAAGCCCGGTTCTGTTCAAAACCCACATTGAAAGAAATTTGTACCACAGCCCACCCCTCATGTAACACCCCGTACTGGGGGATTTGAGGTATAATAAATAAATAAATAAATAAATAAATAAATAAATAAATAAATAAATAAATAAATAAATAAATAAATAAATAAATAAATAAATAAAAATAAATAAATAAATAAATAAATAAATAAATAAATAAATAAATAAATAGTCATAGGCGTTCGAAACTCGCGAACCGCCGGCGCTGGTCCTATACATTTCCCCGTTGTTACCCGCAAAAAAAAACTATAGGTACATTTGAGGCAAAATACACGAAGTTAACCGGCAGCGCCCGTGTTCATTTGGTTAGGAACGCTCGTTGGGTTGGTTTTGACCATAGTAAGCGAAACCCCGACCACGCAAGAAACAAATGGCTCATTCGAGATCACGCAAAAAGGCTGTACGCGCAAGAAGTAAATGGCACTTTGGAAATGACGTACAAAGGCTCCAGCCGCGCAAGAAACAAATTACGGGTTCGAAATGGCGCAAAACAGCTCGAGCGTAGGAAATTAAAGCAAGCACAAAAAGAAGAGAACTCTAGCTGGCGCACTTCCAGGCAGGGGGCGCGCGAGCACTGCGAAGGCGGGAAATTCGAATTGCATGGGGTGATAGCAGTGAGCGGAAAACGGCGGTACAGCCCATTATGGCGAATCACTTCTCTGCACTTCCGCAAGATTTCACAATGAGTGAAACGGCTTCAACTTTATAAGCCAAAGCTTTCTAGCTCTACCAGCCAACGGCTCTTTCGTGGCGCGCGGTACAACAAACTCCCAACGTGTCATAGGCGGCGGCGAAGGGTGGGACGAGGGACGGCGAGTTTCACTCACGGACCGCACTAGAGATATATCGCAGCGAATTTAGAAAACACCTTTTTCTAAATTGGTGATTGTTAGTTCGGTTGGGTTTTAAGAGGTATTACAAAAGGCGAAAGTAGCAACTAGTTCTGATAAATAGCGATTATAATATTTCAGTCAGCTTTTTTAGCAATTCTCCTACTTACAAAATTAACTGGTTTAAATCGGTATAAATTGGAATAACTAAGCTCACATGCCGAATTGATTCGGTGTCTTTGCTTGTGTCGCGCGGTGTTGTAGCCCTAAGGTAGCACATCAGGACGGCTGGGTTCCGCTGTTTCACACATCGAAAGAGGCTCCTCTCCGTTTTCTCTCTCCCGGCTCACGGCCGGGCTACAGCGGCGGCGTCCGCCGCTCTAGTATTGCCGTGGCCGACGCTGCTGCCGCGTTCGGGACGCCGCCCCAGCGAATTCAGGGTAACGGCTGGCAGAAACTCCGGTTTCACTCTTTGTATAGAGCCACGTGTGTGAATTCAACTGACGGCGCATGGGCAATTGTTGTGGGTGTCGTTTAAAGCTTTGCTTTCCAACCACGTTCACAGCGTGGATTGGAGCCAATTTGTTTCCAACAGCGACCTCTAGTTGAAAAAATCATTGGTGTCTCCGTTGTACCGATAAATACAACCGTTTAAGCTAAGTGCAGCACAAAGTATAAAACAACACAATCTTCATCGAGTTGGAAAGTGACCTTTGTGATTCTATAAACTTGTTGCATCACGTTTGAACAGACACAGGCAAAAACGAGAATATAAAATATCGGTAATTCGATACAGAGAAGCCACCACTCCGTCTGACCAGCACCCGCCCTTCTGGGTGATCTGGCAGTACAACAACGGTATGCGCCACAGCAGCCATTTCTTTTTGCACAACGCGCATGCACCTCACGTAAGTCCTTGACCTCTCCACCGAGCGAGCGACTGCACCCCACATTTAGCTCTCGCAGTCCGTAACCTGCTGTCCTCTCAGAGAGGATATCCACGGCAAAGGCGAACGCTGCCGTCTATTCTAGTGAGACGTCGCGACGCGATCTGTATTTCGTCACTCTAAAACCAACAAAGTTACTGGGATAAGTGTAGGAAATATCAGTTTACACTGAAACTGGAAAAATAAACTAAACTGCGCTTTTTGTGGTTGTTAGAACCCCCTTATGACAGGCCCATCGTTTTTTATCAAGTTCGGCATTAAACAATTGACTATACGCATGCAAGCAGCGCATTCTGTTGAAGAGCTCCATGGAGGAATGGGCGGAGCCCCAGTGCTCATGCTACTCCTGGTTTCATAAATACTACAGGCGCATATTGCCACATTACTCCCTTTTTAAAAAGTAACCCCGCAATTACTAATTGCCATAATTGCCATAATTGTCATAATTGTCCTTCCTGCAGCACAACGCCAAACATCACCCAATCCTGTTTTTTTTTATTTTGTATTGTTTCTCTGGCTACTGCTTCTTATTTAGGAAAGCAATTTAAAGCGTCTTGTTTCTGTGTGTAGAGTAACCAGCAAATGGCCGTTTAGATGTCCTAAGTCATCATCATCATCATCATCACCAGCCTATCTACGCCCACTGCAGAGCAAAGGCCTCTCCCATTATTCTCCAATTACCTCGGTCCTGTGCCAACTGTGACCAATTTATCCCCGCAAAATTTTTGATCTCATCTGCCCATCTAACTTTCTGCCGCCCCCTGCAACGCTTGCCTCCTCTAGGGATCCACTCTGTTACCCTTAATGTCCAGCGGTTATCTTGCCTTCGCATTACATGCCCTGCCCACGTCCATTTCTTCTTCTTAATTTCTACTAATATGTCTTTAACACCAGTTTGCTCCCTGACCCACTCCGCTCTCTTCTTGCCCCTTAATGTTACACATATCATTTTCCGCTCCATTGCCCGCTGAGTCGTTCTCAATTTAAGTTGAACCCTCTTGTGAGCCTCCAAGTTTCTGCCCCGTAGGCGAGTACCGGTAAGATGCAGCTGTCATACACTTTCTTCTTCAGCGTCAATGGTAGGCCGCTATTCATTATCTGAGAATGCCTGCCATATGCACCCCATTCTGATCCTTCTAATTATCTCTGCCTAATGGTTGGGATCTGGGGTCACAACTTGGCCTAAGTAGACATATTCGCTTACCACTTCCACTGCCTCGCCACCTATCTTAAACTGCTGTGCTGTCCCGAGGTTATTGATCATTACATTAGTTTTCTGCATATTAATTTTCAGGCCCACGGTTCTACTCTGTTCGCCCAGTGCGGAAAGCATGCTTTGCAATTCGTCCCCCGAGTTACTTAGCAAGGCAATGTCATCAGCAAATCTGAGTTTACTAAGGTATTCTCGATTAACCCTTACTCCCACCTGTTCCCAATCCAACGCTCTGAATACTTCTTGTAAGCATGCTGTGAATAACATTGGAGAGATTGTGTCTCCTTGTCTACAACCCTTCCTTATAGGTATTTTACTGCTCTCCCTATGGAGGATGATGGTAGCTGTAGACCCATTGTAGATATCCTTTAGTATTCTTACATAATGCTCATCTACCCCCTGGTTCCGTAATGCCTGAATGACTACTAGGGTTTCGACCGAGTTAAATGCTTTCTCATAATCTATGACGGCTAAGTATAGGAGTTCAGTATACTCAGCGCACTTCTCTATCACCTGATTGATCGTGTGAATATGGTCCATTGTTGAATAACCTTTTCGGAACCCTGCTTGTTCTTTAGGTTGACTGAAATTTAAGGTTGCAGAGATTCGGTTAGCGATTACCTTGGTAAATACCTTGTAGACGACTGACAGTAAGCCGATCGGCCTGTAATGTTTCAAGTCCTTCATGTCGCCTTTCTTATGGATTAGGATGATGTTCGCGTTCTTCCAAGATTCCGGTACCGTTGCGGTCATTAGGCATTGCGTATACAGGTTTGCCAGTTTTTCAAGTACAATTTCTCCGCCATCCTTCAAGAGGTCTGCTGTTATCTGATCCTCACCAGGTGCTTTGCCCCCTTTCATTTCTTTCAAAGCCTTCCTTACTTCTTCGATCGTTACTGGTGGGATGTCTATCTCCTCTGAACTACTGTCTCGTTCGGCATTATCCTGTATATCCCGTCTACTGTACAGATCCCTATAGAACTCCTCGGCCTATAGGGATCTGTACAGTCCTAAGTACTGTACAGTACTAAGTAAGTAAGTACTTAGGGGATGTCCTAAGTACTATCACGTAAAAGTTATTTGAAGGTCAGGGGGTAACGGGCACTCCTTGCGTGTATGCGCATGCAAGCTCCGCAATTCAGTTGTAGTACTTTTCAGCGCCGGATACGGCAGAGCAAGGGTACGGTGAATTATTTCTCCTTCAGGGATATCGACTACCTCAATAAAACACACAAATAGAAACGAATGGGAACCCGCGTAGTGCTTCTTGGCCGTCCTTCGGAAGGCGTTATGAAGCGCCCTGGGTTTATATGACCAACCAGTCAGAACGAATGCTTACATGATGTTCTTTTGTGTCGGGACGACGGTTGCCAACAACGTACTCGCCTGTTGTTACCAAGATACACGTTCGAACACTAACAAACTTTATCGATTTACTCCCCCAAATACGTTCAGCATGTTAAGAGACCCACGTATGTCCGTGTTTTCAGGCACTGCGCCCGTCATTCAAAAAGTAATGCACTGCCTCCTGTGGTTGCATAAAAATCTTCCTTCCTGATTTCTTTTTCGCGGTCCTGTAGGTCTTCCGAGACTTTTTTTCGTTCCCATTCACGGTGTCATATCATCGTCTACGTCGCTTTTACCTGCTTTTCAACTGTAACACATACTGAATTTCCAGCTACCGACTTTGCGTGACGTTTGGTCAACACCTGGCCCTTCGTCTCTTCAACGAGTGAACGCTCTCTGTGTATAGCTGCCCAAAGACTCTCGGGGCGCGTTTGCCTCAGTAAGCGCGTTCCCCATGCTTAGGAACGAAAGCATATAAAATTTCTTCGGGGTTCAGTAAGAGACCAGTTCAGATTATCGACATGAAGGTTTACGGAGATAATCAAAACAACTGCTGTGGGATCGCACTCCATTCGTTCATGAAGACGCCAGTCAAAGACCTCTCATCACAACTTTTCCGTGTATGAGATAACTATATACTGACGTGTGCGAAGAGCAGAACACCCGCCGCTGTGGCTTAGTGGCTATGGCGTTGTGCTGCTGACCCGTAGGACGCGGTTACGATTCCCCGCCGCGGCTGGCATGGTTCTGGTGGAGACGAAAAGCGAAAACTCCCGTGTATCCGAGATTTCGGCGCACGGTAATGATCCTGAGATGGTCAAAATGTATCCGTAGCCGTCCGCGACGGCGCGCCTCATAGCATCGGCGAGTTAAACCTCATAATCAAATAAACAACAGAAGGAGAACGGAGTGCCCAAGTCGGAACAGTTTAGCACCTTATCAAGTACGGCTATTTCAACGTTTTTTTCTCTCGCCGCCATCTAAACTGCAAATTGCCTTCCCTTTTTCGTTTTAATAGATATATAAATACAAGCTGAGTACGTCTCACGTTTGGGGCGAGAGTAATAGTTAAAGTAGCAGGAGAGTTTTTACTACTTCGACAGGGCTCACACAAACCATTCAAGAGTTATTGGATACAGGGCTGTTTAGGGTCACTGAGGGCATGTGATGCTGCTTGTCATTCCGCCCTAACGGCTTCCGGGCCCAGTGAGGAAGAATTTCCCCCTACGCGCCTAGTAAGTCTGTTTCCTTTGGGGGAGCTTTCACAAGACTTAAGTCTTATCGGACGCAACAATGCACATTTTTTAAATACTGAAGTCAAGTCGGCCGCAGTGTAGATCACATCTGCCTAGATTTACCGTAATTATTATTGCGGCAACAGTGAATACAATGTAGATCTTTGGTAGATTAGTTTTGTAAGTACGAAAGTGTTTTATTCCCGGATACACGAAGATTTCGCTGACGCCATATCCGTCACGGAAGTGACGCCAGTACAACGAATCAAGCGGCCTGTAAAGGGTGCACCCCTTCACACAGGGTCTTCTTGCAGGGAAGCGACCTTTAGTAATTAAGAGCAGGTTTTGAGGCTAGAGCAGGTTGCCTGCGAACTAAGAGTTTTGTGGGGAAGTATTCACAAAATGATGACGTATGCGTGGTCTGCGGAAAAGAAACAGAAACTATGCGGCACATAGTGTTAGAATGTGAGGGTATCCATCCAAATCTACATGAAGGGAATATTGGGCTTTCAGAAGCCCTAGGATTTAGGGTATCAGAGAGGAAGTTAACTTCAAGGCTGTCGAGGGGACGAAAAGAAGATTAGAATACTGGTGGACGAAAAGCAGAGAGGGTAATATTGCCTAGGACAGTTACCACCTGTAACAGGGGAAAAAAGTATTTCGGGCCTAATAAGCGTTAGTGCCTGCCCTAAGCAGAGCTAGTATTAAACCAAGAGTGTGAAACATGGTTATATTACTCCTTTTTGGTAAGATGACATGTCATCACCCCGCCTCAAAGGGGAAACCAATAGGAATCATCATCATCATCAGCTTGTTATACCTACGGTTGTTCTTTTTCGGGTTCTCTATTTTAACACGAAAGTGGTTTATGCTGCGATACACCACGATTTCACTA
The DNA here is from genome assembly GCF_048455015.1 of Haemaphysalis longicornis. Taxonomy (NCBI): domain Eukaryota; kingdom Metazoa; phylum Arthropoda; class Arachnida; order Ixodida; family Ixodidae; genus Haemaphysalis; species Haemaphysalis longicornis. Next base: position 136,546,782 of record NW_027526422.1, read on the forward strand.
TCATCATATTCGTAACGGAAACGACGCCAGTACACCATTGCCAAAGCGACCCGCGAGCAGGACGTCGCTCTCCAACACACCCACAACACAACCGCTGACCCGGAAATTGTTCTCAGCTGCAGATTTCGCTGCAAATTTGACTTTCGTGTTCGGCTGATTCCTCTGATACAAGAATCAACCACAGTTTTTAGCATTACTGCGCGATCAATGTCGTGAGAAAGAACGCGATGGAGGTAAGAATGAAGCAAATCTTTATTAAAAACAACAGGTGCAGTTGTTAGGGGGGTCCCTAACAACTGCACCTGTTGTTCTTAACAAACATTCGTTTCATTCATCCCCCCATCGCGTTATTGGCATTCCACTTCTTGTTGGTAACCCCTATGTTACCCTAGTTGTCCACTGGTTGTCGGTTCGTATCACTAGGTGACCAACCCAAGAAATGTTTGAAATACGGAACTTCGGAGTTTACTGTGGCCTCGACCAACGCAGCACAAAAGCGGTTGGAGGTCAGTTAGAGAGGCCTTCGTCTGGAGTGTACCTGAGCAGGCTGGTTATGCTGAAGAAGAAGAAGAATAGGAAGAAAAAAAGAAAAAAAAAGAAAAAGAAGAAGAAGAAGAAGAGGAGGAGGAGGAAGAAGAAGAAGCAGAAGAAGAAGAAGAAGAAGAAGAAGAAGAAGAATGTGCGGTCAGTTGCGTACTATGATTATAAGCGAAAAAGTTGAGAAAATAACGAAAGTGCTTTGGATGATGTACCAAATGCCAAAGCAATAGTGTTGAATCGTCAAGCTCGGCTGGTCGAGAGGCCCGTGTTACTGCCAGAGCCCGATTATAAAAAGAAGTCGAGTGATATCAGAGTTTTGTACTCGCGTCTACTCTGAGGACCCAGGTTTAAACCAGGCCCAACGCTAAATTTACCCAATGTTCTTCGTACGTCATCATTTCTGGTGTTAATACGAGCAGCCCGAAGACGTTTGGGGTCATTTTAAGCATTTATTATCCTGTTTGTCTTGTGAGCAGTAGGCCATTGTTTTCTGTGCCCTGCTTCGGCATTTTGTGTGCCTTGGACACTGGGTTTGCGACCAGCCTAGCTGGCATCAAAATTATTCCAGTAACGGCGACTGTTTTATGCTAATTCCCAAGTGTGCCTTAGTCGTTAGAAATGGTGCAAGCGGCGTGGTGTGAAAATCTTCACAACATTGTGAAAATCTCTCCGCCACTGAGCAGACATACGAATCGGGACATTTGCTATGTTTCAGAGGCGGTTACGCCCAGTGACGATTGCCAAGAACTCAACAGTAGGCTAAACGGGGGATGTGGTTGCCTCTACAAATTATAAAAGCAGCATACATGTTAAATGACGTTTTAGGATAACACATTCCTCTCCGTTTTCCCCGGCGCTAAATACACGTATATTTAAGCAAATGGACGTGCTGATACTCGCACAGCTACGACAAGATGTGGAATTTCTTTTGTGTGGCGATATACGCATGTAAAAAGCAGGTGTTTTTTTGTGACAAGGAGCATTTGGGATCCGGCAGAGAAGAACGGAGCTTGTTGGCTTTGGACAAGAAAAGCAAGAACGATATATGTTGTTTCTGAGCAGGGAAAAGACCTAGTTACAAGAAACGTAGTTGGTAATGGCCTATTATACTAATAGTTTACAAGACAGTTCTAGGCAGCGGAGCTAGGTCGTTTGGAGAGTGCACGCGCTAGTCCGCCGGTACATCTTCTCCATCTTCTTCAACGGTTGCCTAACGCTGGTACAGTCCTACACAACCTTGCCACAAACCCACGAGAAGGGGGATCGCATTCTCCTCATAGGAGAATCGCAATAATGAGAAATGCTCTCGTTTTTCTGGTAACGGGTACCCTGCAGCAATATTAAAGCACAAATATTTAAAAAAAAATACGCAGATGTAATAACAAGGTATTCTTGACAGTAGAGTCTCTATAAATGGTCTTATACTGCAAAAGTTCTGGCTCACTTGGGGGCGGGGGGAGAGGGGCTTCTCGATGGCTTCGGTGCGCTGGAACAGATGCACTGGCATTGAATCTTTGCCGTTGCCGCTGTAGTGGCCCAGGGATGAGGCGCCGCTTTGGCCCGTGCGCTCGCCGGTCAGTAAAAACAGCTACGTTACGGACGATGCGCCGTCGCCGGCAGTTTTGCGGGCCAGAAGAAACAAGCGCTGGGCTCCTATATCGCTCTGGTGTTGGCGCACAACGCAGAGCTCGCCCATCCACTAGTTCTTTCTGGCTCCGCCTTATAAACTCTCAGACGCTTCCTTGCTCTTCTTCTTCATTCTTTTTTTCCCTGTGATTTGGTTGGTTGGTTGGAACCAATATCAGTAAGCGCACTTCCTCCTCTAAACTGCTATTCGCCGACAGCAAGCTCCGTGAAGAGCGTGTCGTCACAGCATGCTTTTTTGTGCCTTCTTGAACATTTTCGGACACAACCACTTAAAATTCGCAATAATGCAGCCTCTCACCGGGCAGATAATAAACCAAATTTGTGTTTTGGCCTCGTGATGTTACAGGAACACAAGTTTACGTCACGAAAACTCTTCTTTTTTCTTTTAGCTTTTTTCACATAACAGTTCGAATAGTTTTACAACAATACTGATGCAATAAACATTGCCCGTAACAAACTACGGTGGTCGCAGCTAATTTAGTCGTTTAGAGTATTTTCAGGTGCGTGATATGATAATGCATTACCAAAGCTTGCCCCTACGGAACAGAATGAGCATAGGTTTATTCACAGGTACAAGAAGTAATTTTCTACGTAATTAAAATTCAAGCGTTCCCAGACGCGCCACCAAAAATGTGGAGCAAGAGATATTCCCTAAATTACGATGTCTCCGACAATAATATATAAGTGTTTAAGCTTATATAACTATTATTTCCCGTTTATTTATCCCTGCTCAATGTAGCACGTAAACATCTTGACTTCGAAACGACTAGCTTAAAACAGGTGCTTAGAAGCACGTTTTGACTGACCCAAACCGAGTGTCAACTGTTATTGGTATGAATGAGACAGGATTTTCTTGTAATAAAAAAAACATCTATCCAAACTTACAATCCCCCTACTGCATGTTTAAAAGTAAAGCAAACCGCGCTTAGCCTTTCAGCTGATGATATAGAGGTTGTGGGTGACACTATTCATACTTACAATGTTGGTAAGTAGGTATTTGTGTGGGTTAAGTATATTGCACTTGTACACGCTGAACGCTTTTCACTTAGTCATTCCTTTTCTCTCTTTGAAAGTTCATAATAAAGTTTCATGCAAAACATTTTCCCTCCCCAAATTAATTTGATTGTACGCAGAGATAGGATATGATATCACCAAAATTGTCGTTACCCATCTTTTTAATTATTCCGAAACTGCTTATAGGGCTACATCTGCATGTATTAATGACCCGGTGTCTCGAAGTACGCGCTCTCAGCAAAACAGCTCAGCTTTCACTTGGGAGACATCTCAGCCTCATTCATTTGGTTAGTCCCCAAATGCACTAGTTCCAAAATAGCTATTATTCTGCGGTGAGCAGTTATCCTATGATAACTTTGATCCATAGATATGCCCTGCGATAAAAAAGAATAAGAGCGCTTTGCCACAAAACAACCATGCCGCTGAGTTTGCTTGAATTGGTGTGAAGACAATTGGCCAGAAGCCGCTTTTGTACGTGACATAATAAAGCGTTCATGCCTGCCAAGTGCTATCTAGCTCGCCCATTTTTAATCTGTTATGTTTTATTCAAGTGCTTCATTGGAATAGGTCCTCACACATGCAACTGGGCGTCGATAGCGAACAAAAGATGTCGCAAGACGACAATTTACGCTCTCAAGGTCGCATGAAGAAGTCCTCCTTTCTCGCAGCCGCCGAACCCACAACGATCGTTACGTTGCATTACTCCTTATTTCTGATGCAGTTCAAGTGCAGAATGGGACTCGCCCTGCGCAGTACTTATACAAGAAACACGCTCACTTTTCCCTTTCCCTCCTCTTCCTCCAATCGCTCGAAAAAAACGCTCTTGGGAACGGAGGAGACATTTCGTATATAAAGGAGACCAATCCGTAGCGAAATGAGCAGTTGGACTGACAGCAGCTGAAAGACACCATGGTAAGAACATCTCTTGACGAGCTTTCTTGGGTATATATTTCTGCGACGAGCGCCCCAGATGTCTTATGCTGCCTTGATGTTTTCTAGATTGAACTCTGGAAGACACAGCGAAAAGCTTTCTGTAACTATAGCCTCGTTTGATTGGTCAAGTTCAAAGCTTCGAATTTATTATCAGCACTAAATTCTCATTCTGTAGTGAGTAATATGACGTACGACGCTTTTTTTTCTACTATTACCCGCCTACTAATATCTATAAAAAAATAGGTAAGACGTATTTCCAAAAATATGTCACAGTAACGCAAAAGAAGACATGCCGCTTACGTACTTGGTCGAGGAAATTGCAGAAAACACACTCCGCGACAGCCAAGGATTGACGCTCCATAGAACCGTGAATACTTGGCCTGTAATAAGCCCGCAAGAAGCAGCAATTTCATAATTTAAAGGATGCAAGCGTCACCAAGAATTTATCAGAACCTGTTCGATATCTAAAGCAGTTCTTTAATTGTGCTCCAGTATTTGAGGAATTATTCACTTAGTTTTTTTTTAATTCAGGAAGTAATACCAACAGTATGCATGATCTTGCAAAGGCTACTCAAGACATGGCCTCAGCTGGAAAAAAATGTCTCAGTGCGATATGCGCACGATATCATACGGGGACCGAATAATGGCGGAGCACACTCTACGGTTAGAATACGAGATTAAACATATACGATTTCCTTTCATAAACATCGGGATATGGCATAGGCCTACAGAATCTAGCCCTGATGTCTTAACAGGGGAGTCGGAAAGGGAAAATCACGTTTTTATATGCAACGTCACAGGTCAGAAACAAGGCAAAATCACGTTAAGTGCATTAAGTTCGCAGGCAAAGCAGCAATAAGTGGTCATTAAAATATCTTTCTGCGCAGATCCGCGCCTGCATTGTCCTGGCTCTGGCCACCAGCGCTTTCGCTGGCTACACCGGCTTCGGTGGTTACGGTCTTGGCTACGGCCTTGGCTACGGTGGCCTCGGCTACGGTGGCCTCGGCTACGCCGGATACGGCCTGTCCAACTACGGTCTTGCCCACGGTGTCGGATACTCCGGTCTCGGCCTCGGATACAGCTACGCCCCAGCTGTCGCCAAGACCGTGTCCACTTACCACGCTGCTCCAGCTGTGACCGCCGTCCACCACGCCCCAGCTGTGGCTACCTACGCTGCTGCCCCAGTTGCCACCTACGCCGCTGCCCCAGTTGTCAGTCGTGTCGCCACCTACCACGCTGCTCCCGCCGTGACCAGCGTTGTGCGTGCCGCCCCAGTTGTGGCTGCTGCCCCAGCCGCCACCTACGCCGCTGCTCCAGCCGTGACCCGCGTCGCCACCTACCACGCCGCCCCAGTCGCCACTTACCACGCCGCCCCAGTCGCCACCGCTGTCGCTGCCCCAGTGGCCACCTACGCCACTGCCGTCCACGCCGCCCCAGCTGTCTCCACCACCACCGTCCACCACGCCCCAGCTGTGGCCACCGTCGCCCACGCTGCCCCAGTCGTCGCCTCCTACGGCGTCGCCCACGCTGCTCCAGTCTACGGCTACGGTGTCGGCACCCTCGGCTACGGTGTTGGCCACTACGGTTTCGGCCACGGTCTCGGCTCTTACGGCCTGAACTACGGCTACGGCCTTGGTTCTCCCTTCGACTACACCACCCTCCTCCGCAAGAAGAAGTGTGAGTAATTTCTGCATTTACGCACCTGCTGGTTGAAGAAGCGCGTCGAGTGAAACAGTAGCGCGGGTATTACAGCAGCCCTTGGGAATTGGGTAAAATTTAAATTTCTCTGGTGCCATAAAGCTTTTTGAGGACATCTAGACTTCATAGTCAGATATTTCCGGAAGGCAGTGTAATATCGCAAAAATTAGTATTACATTGGGTGCGAACTTGCATTGAAAAGAAGGCATCAGAGGACAGCTCTGTTTTTCCTTATCGAGTGAGACGCATTCGCAGCAGCAACGTTGTCCGATGTTATATTACCAGAATCCTTCATGCTAGCATTCATAAAAGAAGGGCAAGCGCCCGTATTTTGAGGTGAGTTTAGTTAGTGTGAGACCTGATTACTTTGCTGATATTGACTGTCTTTTCACTTGTTTCCTTAACCAAGGTGCCTTTAAAATCAACTCAAACGTGCTTGAAAACAGTTCTCGCAATTTGCATTTTTAGGGAGCCACACTGTTTTTAAGCGAGTAAACAAAAAAACACAGCAGCATGATTGAATATTGCTAAAAAACACGGAGTAACCATTATATCCGCTTTCTTTTTTTCAGAAACACCTTTTCCAATATTCGCCACCATCGTCGCCTAGGATCAACACGTTCAACCAATCTAGACGGATGCATTTTCCCACTCGGGGCAATTACTGCGCTCCGAAAGAGATGCAATAAAATGTATACAAATTCGCTATGGTGTTCATCGCTATCAATCTGGCCGATGTTGTTGGCGGCTGTGTCACTTCGAACTCTGCATTTTTCTTCAACCAGTCTTTCCACCAAAAGGAAGAAATTTTTTAAAGGATACCAATTTCTTTACCAACTTTTTTTGGGGAAATTTTTGGGCAAGTAGTTACGAGTTAATTTGTCTTTTTTACGCATGAAACAGGTCACAGAGAATAAAAATGCGCTTCGAATACCCACAAAGAAAGAACAAATTTGTTCCTCCACGTCGAACAACTACAACTACTCTCTATCGCTACGGTCTACCAGCCCCCACCTGCCAGTACAGTTTGTCTGGCACTTCTATGTAGAAAAACCGGGAGACACTTTAGTGGGTCAACCGTTTAAAGTGCACTTAGGTTATCGCTGCTTGGCGTGATTACTGTAGCATAAATAACAAAAAAAGCATGTCGACACAATTTTTACAGCACTATGTTCATTATCGCGTCGCTCTGTAACCAGACAAAGAGCGATCGGGGAACAGAAAACGACAAACAGGGCACAGTGCTTCCAGAGCCCTGGGAACGCTGGCCATGTTGCCATGGAGTCAACTAGAAGCGCAGACCGGAAGCTCACTTCACCTTCGCGGGTCAGGCAACTCATTCGACCACGTTACATGCGTTTAAACACTAAATTACAACCTTCGCAGGTGGCAAAAGGGAATTGATTGAAAGTACGGCGACGAAATGCGCGCACATGTGGGCAAGAAGGAGAACGACAGGACGCTGACGCTGCTGCTAAAGCGATCAAGGTTGACTACCAGTAGGCTTCGAACGTTAATCACTGTTGGCATGATGTAGGAGGGACATGCGGGAAACGTTTCGTTGGGACCTTTTGAACTGCAAACAAGGCGTGCGCTCAAGTTGAGCGTGAAGTTCACGAGGTAAAGGGATACGATTTTCATGCATTCATAAATAACCATCAATTGAGCTTGATGTAATCGTTACGCACATAGCTACCCACGCGTATTTTGACGCTGACACTTTATTCATAGTTGGTGGCACCGTCATTCTTAGCCTGCGTGACCACTGTTTGTGTCATCATAATAATGATGTTCATAAAATGTACATGTTATCAAATGGCTACTTTATTGCCATGTGGAGTGCAAAACTACGTGGCAAAACTATTTGGGGCGTGGTATCGGTGCAGGTGAGATAAGTTTGAATAGCTTTCCGAACACAAACCTCTGAGGTTATGAGACGTTCAATTTGAGGGATGTATGAGCCTGTATCTTGTAAATACTAGCCGTAAACACGAGAGAAATAATTCCCAAGACAGTTTCACAGGCCATTCCAGCAGAATTGTACATCCACACTTAGGGTGAATTTGCTTTTCAAAAAGTACCTATTTTCTGCTTTCCTCGTTCGCCATCAAACATCAGTGCACGGACTCCCACTAGACGGTCCCTCCCTGCTGTGTCATCCCTTCCTCTGCTTGTTCTTGCCCTCCGGTTTCACAAAAAAGGTGGCCGTCTTTCGCCATTTACATCACCAAGAAAAAATTCCTTGGCCCTTTCTCACCGTCTTCCTCAGTAATAAACAGACCTGTTTCTACCTCCTCGTAATCACCGCTTATATTGCATACGAACAGGTACAAACCTTTACAACATGTAAGCAGTAGGACACAGCTATTGCCAGTGAAAGCACTAGAATTGTCGGCGCAGCTTAGTTACGCGGACAAGTTTAGTACTAACACTTGCAGAATATCTTACTTATTACAAACTTACATATCATCGTGATAATATTTCGCATCCTAAGCAATGTTTCATCCACCTAAATTGATCTGTATATGACCGTTACTATTGTAGGTTTCCCGTTCGGCTGTTTGTGCGTTGGCTGAGAAAAAAATTGCTGTTCCTAGCTCTTCACAAGCGAACGTCTGTTACTGAAGGCCTCTTACGCTATTTTTACAGCTGATAATTCTATTGCATGATATTTGTGCACAGTTTCGTCAAAGGTATATGGCTGCACGTGCTTACGTACGTGCGTGCATAACAATGATCGTGTCCTTGAAACGTCTTGCGCCTAAAATTCTCCACCCATTAGGGAACGGAAAGATGGAGTGCGTTTGGGCAGTATCGTGCTCCTGCTCACGTGTTTCGTAAATATTGGTGATGCCGCTTCTGTACACTGTTTAGCCACTACAACTTTATTTTTTGCCACACTTTATATTTTGATGGCACACTCGGCAGTACTACCGATTTCAATGCAAGGGGAATTAACCACGGCAATTTCCCTTTTGTGGCACAAAGGAAGTCGAATCCCGCTTTTCCGAAGTTTTCTTTCACCCAGTTCCACATGCTGATGACCACATAAAGCATACACTTTTTAATTTAGAACGTAAGTCACGGGAACTCAAAATTTGGCTCATGTTTTCTATCCCCAGAACGTTTTGATGCAGCTGCTATATACTCATTCATTCTGATACCGTGTAAACAGTTTTATTGTAGTGCAAGAATTTTAATTCCTTTCATCCATTACCCCCTAGCGGGCCTGGAGCACTACACCTGGGACAACGTCTAAAAACAGGCTGCTTCCGGGTATTCTGATTCGCAGCCAGATAAAAACGTAAACACACACAAAAAGAAATTCCTAAAGCAAATCTTGTTGTGCCCGGGCTGCAGCATCGATGCGCGGAGACGAACTCGCTCCCGTTGCAGTTATCGGTGTCGACGATGGTGAGCTGCCTACTCCTCAGGAATACGGGTAACGCGTAGCCCACTATTTTTAACTAACTTGTATAGCCCGCGTTTGCAATTGCCTTATTCACGTTTCTTCACCTACACCAGCGCAGCCCCTGCATTCCGTTATTGCTTTTTCAGTACCAGGCTCAACAGCTTATTGCGCGAGGGAGTTTCTTTATTCCTGCCGGCTCCATAGTTTTATCTCAACTCCAGCTTGGTTTTGTCGCGCATGCACTTGGGGTTTCACCTGAGGAAGTGGCTGCATACACGGAACTACCAGCCGTTTCTTTCTCCTACCCATGTAAAGTTTCTCTTTATTAAAGGCACAAAAAAATTACTTCGCTCAAAAACTTCGAAAACTGGCCTATGTGTCAGTTTAGCTGCTCTAAGAATTCGAGAGTTTAGTTATTCAACGAAAACCATATGTGTAAAGGGGCTTCCTCTTTAGAAAGCCTGCGACGAAGCGGCACGACATGCCCGGAACAACCGATATGGAAAATGAATTTATTAAAGGCTACGACCAGGAAAAATGCGTGTAAAAAAGGAGGGTGGGCATGAGAGAGTTACACACCTTTCAGCAAACAACATCGCCTCCTCATACTTTGTCTAACTAAATTTCACCCTCAAAGAGCTTTTTAAATTTTTAAACACCGACCCTTATTTACAATAAAATAACCATGTCTAATACGGGTGTGGAACCCCGTATTAGACCGGGTGTGGAACTCTCAAGAGTACCTAAACGGCCCAATTTTTCTGCTTCCGCGCAGGGTTTCCCCACGGTAGCTAACAGAAGTTCTGCTTTGCTTCATACACTTCAGCGCTGTTGTAGATGGATGTTTCGATTACGCTTTGACTTTCAGTCATTTGTCATTCAATGTCAAAACCGAGAAAATGGTAAAAAAAGTCCCCATTTTGAGAAATGGGAAACATAATCATAATTGAGAAAATAATGGATGCAATGAGTAAGTGAAAATGCCCTGTTAATCAGAAAGTTTTGCCGCGAACGTTGCATTGGGTTTGTTTGTTAATGTTTTGTTTTTACTGCTCGGCTGCGCTGGTCTGTGGTATCTGTGTGCCAAGTGAAGGGCTTGTTCCATTCTTTATTTTTATGCCGCACGTGTTATCTGCTTTGATAGGGAAGAGTTTCGAACTACCTTCAACAGCCTAGAATAATCTTCTTTGATCTACTGTGTCCTTGATGTAATTCGACGGTTAGAGAAACACTCGCACTTAAAGATAAATTCCCGCAGAGCAGACGCCGCGGTATTTCGACTCGACGACGCTCGCTCGCGCTCGTCACTTTATTGACTGCCGTTTCTCCGTCTGTGCATTGTTTGAGCTGTTAAGGGAGCACAAGTTCGCTCCAATAAACTTGTTTTCCTTGAAGACAACTGCATCGTGTTTTTCTTCGTGACAATACGACACACAATTCGATTCCGCAATCATAAAATATCGCTCAAAGACAGCTCAAATTTCTGAACATCAAGCGTGTTACAACGCCCTACTGGGGAAATAGGCTATTTTGAGGTCATGAAACTATTTGGGAAGCTTCTAAATATGCAGCCGGAATTCAAAGCACGGATGCGTTTCTTGTGGACGACTTCATGGTGCGGGATATCTTTATTCATTGATTCCTTTTTGCATGCCACTGCAAGCAGCCTGTGCGGTGGTGTTTGGGGCAGCATGAGCAGTTGGAATTTATATTTCTTCTTTTAAAGCTTTTTATGTACACCAGTGCGGTTATCTGTTTCTCTGCGGTTACGTATCACTTTGCTATAGCAGCAGCAGTGACTGTCGGGTATTTGCCGGTGCTCAGGCTCAGTAGTAAAATTTTACTTTGAAGTCTTACGGCATCAAACTTTATTCCGAACTTGGTGTGCGAAGAACCGAATGACTAGTTTCTCCAGAGGGAACCGGTTTGCGGCGTTAAACCTGAAAGCATGATCTTAGGCCTAGCTATGCTGGTAATAAGGGTGTAGCGCTTCGAGACGTGCGAGGCAACGTCAGACGCGTTGTATGTCTGCATGCAGTAAAGCAAGGATGATATGAAGCTTAACATGGGACCGGCGCGAGCTTGCATCCCCCTCCCTCTGCTGTTCAGCAATCTGTGCAGACGCTCATCTAATCTGGGGAAAATACCATTGCTTCATTGAGCCAACGGTGTCCTTCAGAAGCAAAGGAGACGGACATAGGGCCCTGGTACGTTCACACCACAAAAAACCGTTATAACAAAATAAGGGAAGCTCACACTAACCCGTAAAACTTGAAGGTAGCGAAGCTGTGCGGAACCCTAGCCCCTACAGACCATCACGAAAGGTAGAGTCCACGATTCCAGGTGATTTGCTTTTTATTCGCTCCTGCAACGACCTTTACTCCATCATGGTTGCTATAATGTGAGCTCCTTTATATTTATTAGGTGATAATTATAGGACATCAGTTAGCAAGGTTACAACGTGTCTCTCGTTCCGCGAAAGTGTTGCCACGAGTGCTGCGAACGCTGGAGTTTTTCTCACCAATCTCCATAAGTGGGTATTCTTCGCTTGAGAAACGTGAACTGGGGACGCTGAATGACGCCGGGAGGTACGCACAGATTAGCGGTCGGCATTTTATGGGTTTTGTTTAACGGTTGGGTGCTAGCCTCAATTTTGGCGAATCTCCTAAGTAGGCATGCTTAGCTTGATAAACGTGCGCAGGGTAGGCAGGCCGGTCATCGTGAATCACGCACACAACATCGTTAGGGACTTTCTTAGTTTTGTTTACTACCAGGCGGTCACCGCGAGACCCCCCCCTCACGTGTGAACGTTTGGCAATTCCGTGGTATTTTTAACTGCGGACACAAAAAATTACCTAACAGCTTAGCTGGTAAAATACCCACCTCGTGTAAAAAATATTACAAAATATTTTGTTCTCTTGAAAGCGTGACCCCAGTGGGGCAGTTCCCTAAGAGAAACCTCATTAGAAGATAAAAATTATGACCGCGTCTTGATAACTACATGGCTCACACAGTACTGCCAGCTCACCATCAACTGACTGCCAAGCTGGTTGTTGTATCACCAGCGCATGCCTTAGCCTCGCTCTCGTCGAACCCCGACATTGGCCACGTCGACAAGGCATGCGCGCACGTCATGCACGACATGCTGGCGTAGTCTTTCTTTTTACTCCATCGAGCTGCCCACGACACCACTAGTGTCGTGGCCATTCTCCACCGGGACCATTCAATACTATCGCTCACATCATTGCAAGCTATCTTCTCCAATTGAACTCGTTATTCAGTCAGCCAAAAAGCCCCACCCAGGCCACATTAGTGATACTGGGGGGCCTGACGTTTCTTATTATGCAACGTCAAGACACCAACGTGGCATTACGTCCCGGTGCACAATGCATGTCTTCCGTCCCGGTTCCCCGATGTTCACTGCCACCTCTTGGCGCGCAGATAACGGCAACCTCTTCGAATGGATCCTTGCCACTCCCGGCCCCAAGTGCGAAAATGCAGAAATCTTCGCACCTACAGGCGGTGTCCATGACCAGCCCGGTGCACCCAAGTGGCTTTCTGTGCAAGCTAACTTCAGTGAGTCACAGGACTGTGTATCGTTCAGGAACGAATATACCAACCACCGCGCAGGTGCTACTTCTGGCTGGGATGCCACCTAGCACCAGCTGCGTAGCGTTTACCCGCATAGACCGAAGGCTCGGAACGTCGGAGCTTGACTTCATTGTGTGCGTCACTGTCAATTAGGCAAGTTTGCACTGCCTTATTTCATTTAAACAGTGCCAAGGGAACGGACGTAAACAAAGCGAAAGACAGCATGTGCGGTAATAGCGAAAAATGTATAACAAAGGGAATAAATATATGAAAAGCAAGCAATGACACTTCACGGGGAGGGTTGTTTTGTGGCATAGTGGCAGTACATAAGCATCAAATGTCTTGTGCACGGAGTTTCAAAGACCTATATGGACAATGCCACTACTGGGCACACGGACGCTTCCGACTACGCTCGCATGAATATGACGACAGCTGTGGGCACCACATGCACTCACCACATTGCCAGTACCACCCTTGCTAGCATGCAGTCAGAGCAGCCTTTGCTCTTGCCACTATCCACACTTCGGCGTATACAGTCATCACTGACTCTGAAGCATCATGTCGGGGTGTTCCTTTCGCATGCGTGTGAACATAGACTACGAAAATCTCTTTTCAACTGCCTCCTCCCTAGAATAGGTTTGGTCGGCGTCATTGCCCACTCGCCCTTTGGCTGCTGTGTCATAGGCCTGCGACAGACCAAGAATTAGTCACCCGGGTACCAAGAGCCGCCTGGCTGCGGGAGTCCGATTCGCAGTTACATATCGGAGCATCACACTACACTACACGTTCGGAACGCTGTACTCTGATTCTGCTTACTCGTCACTGATCACCAAGTGCGTAGAGTGAGGCTCCGGAAAAGGAAAATATTCCCCTGCCTGTGTCTACATCGCGTCAGGTTCCCCACATTCCTAGCCCCTCCAACCACCACTGCAGTGCGATATCCGCTTTCTACAATACTGCTGGCGCTTCCACAGAAAGTCAGAACATAACTCAACCCGCCATTACTCACATGAACAGTGGGAGAGAGAACTGGCAACACCAGTAGCGAAACGCCGCCGCAACGGGTGGAATGGGTGGAGAAGAAATCAAGCAACGACAGGATGCTGAAAGGAGAAATGTGACAACGTATAGACTTTTTTTACACCATGACGCTCATTCCTCTATTTTTTCTCACTAAGTCGTGGTACCCCCGTGTTTTAAAGGCACCTGCAACACTGTTGTGCAGACAACCAGGGGAATATTCCCTTTTTTCTCGCTCTTCAGACATGATGCGGCATGCGCCCTTGATAATATTTTGCATTATACTACAAGTCAGCGTACGGGTGCACCGGTTTATGAAATAGCCAAACACACCTCTACAAGTGCACCAGCTCATCCGCTTGTCTGCGTTCGAATGACGACAGCACCCGGAGCATCATCACCAATTATCCTAGCACGAGTCAAACGTGCACGATCGATTTGCTTGTATGGCTTTCGGGTCAGACCGTACACAAGGTCTCTTGAAAAAGCTTGTGACCAACGGCCGCGGCCAATGCTAAGTACTAAACGACAGAAATCTCTGTTGGAATGACACTACCCACAATAAAAACAACAGACACGAACTTACCAGGCCGGGAATACTAAACGGTAGCGGGACGGGACGCCAAAAAATCCACAGCAATTGCTTATTCGCAACTGGTCATCATGAGAAAGCATTAAATGCAACATTAAGCAGAACAATAGCGTCTGCCGTCGCTATGACCTAAAAATGGTTTCGAAAATGGACGTCTGGAATAAACACAAAGCCAAGATAAGGTGATAAAGGGGGTCTAGAATGCGACCATGGTTTGAACCAATGCGAGTGCAATGTAGATCAACTGCGTCGTTGCCTAGCATTTTTTTCCGTGGCTTAAAAAAAAGGTGAACCTAGAGAACGTGTTAAAGCTTTTCACCACGAGACGTGTATTATCGACATGTATTGAGGCTGCAGGAGTACTGTGAACATAATGATTACTGAAATAGCTAAGAACGTTTAAGGTAAGAGTGGATAGAAGGGCTTACAGGACCAAGAAAGAAATAAAGGAGAAACACGCAGTCTCCTTTCGTCGGTACGCATTATTACGCAGAAAGAGAAGAAGAATAAAGCGAAGAAAACATGAAAACATTAAATACCGCAAAACAAAAAGACATATGACAATAAAATCAGGCCGCACATTCATACCAATGGAGGCCTACAGACGTATTCTTGGGGCGAAGCACCTTAGGACCTCGCTTTGTCCGTGGCTTGTCCCTTGGCGTCCGTGTACACAGTGTTGCGCATGCGCGAGGGGCATTGGATCAGATTGGATTGAATTGGATTTGGATTGTATTGGATTGGAAAAAATTGAATTGTTTCGGATTGGATGGGATTGGAGTGGAATTGTATATACCGTACACATGCTCGTTTACATGCACGAGTGGGCAATGCCACCGGTGATTTACCGTAAGAACGATCCCTAGTGCTTCGCCCACTCGTCATGGTTCACTTGGGGAGATGCGGGAATTTTTTACATGCTAACTAAGGAGGTAGCAAAGTATGTTTGCTCTAGGAGCGTTTAAACAATTCGGACCATTACGATTCGTCGAGCCTTTCAGAGAATAAGAAAACGACATCCTCTGCTTTCGTATTCCGCCTAGTCGTCTATTCCGCGGGTTTTTTTAAGATTCATCACGAACTCTTCTCACTTCCAAATCGTGGAACGGATAAAGGATCATTCTAGTCATAATAGTAGGATGCGATCCCAATGCTGGAGACCTATTTAATGATTTCAGGATGCTAATTCCAAATGGCAGAAAGACACGTGAAGCCTAGTAGCGTATAAGTGTCTGAAGACGGCGATTAGACGAACCTCTTCATCAAAGCAAAACATGGAGGAAACGACTCAATCGATAGAGGATAATGACGATGGCAATGAAAGGGAAATCTCACCAGCAAAGAGGTGCCTGTTTGTCGGTGTTGCACCTACGGCATTTGTCTGTGAAGCGTAACAGCTCCTCGGAAGCTGTGAAGCTTCTTCGTTCACTGAAGCAAGTCTCAGACGAAGATGCGAGGAAACACAATAGGGCCGCTCGCGAAGCAAAGAAGCCGGTACTCTCTGCAAATAAAATTACCACCCCTTACACACCGCAGCCTCTTTGGACTTCACGCGGCATTGGAATCTTTGAAGCCCCTGTAATTAATACACCATAAGAATAGACGAAGGTAAATTACGGCATTCAGTCCTGTCGTCAGCAGCGCACGTAGTACTGAATGGGATTAGAAATGAAATCACCCAGAATAACAGTTAAAAAAAGCGCAAAAATACACAGAAATTCAGAGAATTGTCTAAAAGGGCATAGCATTCTTATGCTGCTGGTGTTGAGTGCGATTTTTTTACAGGAAAGTTTTTTAGTTTTTCAATCCTGTCCGACCAATTTTCTCCATTTACGCTTTCATAAAGATTGCAGGTGTAGCTGTCACGAAATCTGCATTATTGTGGAAACGCCGGGTGTTCCACGGTTAGACATTTTCCTAATTTTCTAGGTTTTCAAAAATTTGTGTGACAAACTATCTCCATTTACGCTATTATAACGATAACATTTGGAACATTCGCGGAATCTGCATTATTGTGGAAATGACGGCCATTACACGATTCGCCGTGTTCCATAATTTTTTTACATTTTCTTTTTTTAGTGTTTCAAAATTTCTTTCTAACAATTACCTCATTTACGCTAATATCACGATTACAGGTTGAACTTCCGCAAAATCTGCATTATTCTGGGAATGTAGGGCGTTGTACGATTTATCATTTTTCCTATTTTTTCATACTTTTGATGTTTATTGTAATTTCAAAACTTCGTCCGACCAAGTATCTTGATTTATGGTGTTACAACGGTTAAATTTCTAAATTTCACGAAATCTACAATAATGTGGAAATCCAAGGCGCTACTGGGTTTCCATTATCCGTAAGTTTTTATATTTTCGCATTTTTTTGTTTTCAAAAATTTAGTTCGACCATCTATCTTTATTTACGCTATTATAACGATTACAGGCGAAACTTTTGCGAAATATGCATTATTGTATAAATGCCATGCGTTATACGTTTCGCCCTTTTATGTAACTTTTCTATATTTTTCCTATTTTTTTAGTTTTGCAAAATTTCGTTCCGCCAAATATTTCCATGTACACCATCATAGCGATTACACGGGCAACTTTTGCGTTATCCGCCTTTTTGTGGATATGCAGGGCGTTACACGGTGCTGGCTGTGAGGGTACTCGGCAAAGAATGCTATGCATAAAGAAATGTGAAGTGGCGCCTTACGTTCTTAAGATAATTTACACATAGGGCGGTTATAGGTTGCGGTGGCCCTCCCGGCACTTGTCGAGCTTGCGGGATGTGTTTCTGCATTTGAAGGAGCAATATGCGGTAATGGTACTGAAATAAGCACAGAATTTCGTTCGTAGGTGGCTGTGTTGTCGTTGTGTGCTCAATTTCCCTTTCACACGGCAAAACTCACGTATGACAGATCGCAAGATGTGCAAATGTGCGAATGCGGGAGCATTAACTTTCTATAATGAACCACCCAAGCGGTCATCCCCCTCTGCGTTGCATGGCGCCCACGGCTAAGCCGGTCCTCCAAGAATTAATGAAACTTTGCCGGTGCCAGTAGAGCTGGGCGAGAGAGATATGCCAGGAAAGCGGTATCAGAAAAAAATGAAGATATGTGTGTAATTATACATTGATGAGACTGTGCAAGTGCGAGATGATGTTTGTTGAAGACCGTGAATTTCTTCACCACACACTATTGCATTTTGTTGCGCTTCGTTATTCGTATGCATCTCGTCTGTGGGCATGTGTTCCTTTGCGTGGAATAAACAGTGGTTGCCATCTACGCCTTTCGCCATGATCCACATTGTGTGGTGTTAGTATTAGATTTATGCCTGTAATTACCTCTATTTCATGTCAATCTGTTCGAAATGGGCACTTCGTGATAATACCACTTATGGTTGCTTTACGTGTGTGCAATGCGGTCTGCGCAAAAAACGTATCTTGGGCTGAGTGGGCAGATGCATATTCACCAAGGTCGAAACAAATAATCGGCGTTGTTTTAACAATAGGAAGCATTCATGACACCAATATAATACGAAGTTCAGGAAAACAACCTTTGGAGGCGAAGCAGCCATTGACGAAGAGAGAAAAAAAACGACATGTGCAGTCGGCAAGCCGAAAGTGTTAGCAGTTTATTACTTTTCACCTAATTAAAGTCATTAACAGACTGATGTAACAATTCCTTTTAAATCCGGATAACTGTATTGCGAGATTTTGTGCGCTTTGTTGGTCATTTGAGATGCATAAATATTGTGTTATCCCTCACCTTCATGTCCGACATACTTAAAACTTCTCATTGCATTTAGTTATTCTGTCAGTTCAAAAGCT
Source organism: Haemaphysalis longicornis (assembly GCF_048455015.1). NCBI lineage: Eukaryota > Metazoa > Arthropoda > Arachnida > Ixodida > Ixodidae > Haemaphysalis > Haemaphysalis longicornis. Next base: position 136,565,052 of record NW_027526422.1, read on the forward strand.
ACAAGACACAAGAACAAAATGGTCAGAACGTGCATTCAGCAAATACAAGACTAAGTGTAGAACGGCACTGGGGTAGAACGACACTGCGCTCTACATCCAGTACCAGTAAAAGCTTTTCCAATACGGAGATCGCGCCATTCACAGCGCCAACGTTAGCAAAAATGGCGCCGAAAAGTGAACTGGAAGATATTAAAGGGAGTTAGTTATTTAACTCTGCAAGTCACGGTAGGGTCATCATTATCATCACCAGCCTGTCTGCGCCCTCAGCAGGGCACGGGCATTTCCCATAGATCTCCAATCATCCCGGTCCTTTGCTAACTGCGACCAATTTATTCCCGCAATCTTCTTGATTTCATCTGCCCATCTTACTTTCTGCCTTTCCATGGCACGCTTGCCTTCACTAGGGATCCACTCCGGTACCCTTAATGACCAACGGTTATATTGCCTTCGCATTACATGCCCTGGGAACACCCATTCCTTCTTTTTAATTTCTACGAATATGTCCTACACACCCCATTGTGTTAATATCGGCAGTGCGTTACAGTGTTAATAGGTGCACCTGCCACCTTGCAAGTCAACAGAGATTGCAAAACTCTTGGCTGAATCACTTTTCGTAGACGTTTGGCCTATTCTAACTCCAAAGGAAGTTTCGTAGACTCACTTTCTTTTGCTAATTTTTTTTCTGCGCATAGAAGCGTCTGCACTATTTGAATGAATAGGGTATTGGTTCCAATGGATAGGTTGCTCCCGCAAAAAGTGCAAACGTGTGCGATTGCCCCATATAGTCGGCAAAAATATAATTTAATTGGCACAAAAAAGTCCCACAGGTATATAAGCTCAGAGTTCACCGCGTGCATTACTCCAGAAAATCTGCTAGACGAGATTCCCCTTCAATCTCTTTCCCTTGAAACGACCACTTAGGATTAATCCAGTCCGAACACGAACGTTGTGATGAGTTGGAGAAAACTGAGACAAATATACAGTTACGGGGGATGCACTGCTCCTGCGTATCAGATATTACGTAAGGCTGAATACCCTGAAGCTAGTTTCGTGTATGGCATATGGCAGCATCCAGGCAGTTTTCCCAGCTTCTGTTGTTTATATCCATCAGAAATTAGGCTGCTAGAGCTGGGACTGCGCCAGCGTGATCGTGCTCGGCAGCACAAAGCCTCTCCTACGGGCCACCGCTGCAGGTCAGAATTCGTGCGTTCAAGGTCGCAGTACACCACTTGCATTTCTTGGGGCAGCCTGAACCCAAAACTTTTCCTTCAAACCTTGCACCTTATTTCTCATGCTGTAGAAGCACGGGGGTACTCTCTCTTTCCAGTAATTTCTGGAAGGTCTTTTAATCTATATTTATGCTCCGTTTTCTCATTCACCGAATTTATTATCCAATTACTAAGCAATGACTGCAGCGTCATCCAAGAAAATTCGGTATATAAAGGCCCATGACAGTAGCAACATCAGCAGTTGGACTACAGCAGCTGAAAGAGACCATGGTAAGCCAACGTCATGAAACTTTTTCGTTAATTCCGGCACTCCTGAGCGTAAACCAACCATCTTGCTTTGTTGTGTGATTCAACTCTACCTGAAACGTTCCTCCTAATATGCTTATCCCATACAGTGGCAAAATTAAACCTTTTCATTTTAATTCCCCTAAAAGGAGCCTCTCCGTGCTCAACTTCTCCAGATAACCCCCTTACTTTTTGCTAGTTTTCTCAACCCTAAAATGGCCCTTCGCTAGTACGACGTTCAGAAAACAATCAAAACGATCGTTTCTGTACATAAAGTGAGACATAGAAACACTTCTAAAAAACAGCCACGCCGAAAAGAAAACACCTAAATAATATTCAGGCTTGATAGAAAATTTCAAGCAAAAGTGTTGTAGCCGGAATTAAATAATTACAAAAAACACGAGCAAGCACCACATTTTTTTGAGACAACTCGAATTCGATGCTAGCTAGGCAAATCTAGCCCTGCAATATCTAACAAAACCCACCTTAAAAGTACAACGTAATTTTTGTTTACCTTAGGTGATGCCCGAAATAGAGTATCAAGGCACCAGCACGCTATATTAGCACGGCTTAGTACAACGTAGCACTACGGTTACTTCAGTTCTGTTACAGCATTGGACCATTCCCTCCACAGATCCGCACCTGCATTGTCCTGGCTCTGGCCACCAGCGCTTTCGCTGGCTACACCGGCTTCGGTGGTTACGGTCTGGGTTACGGCCTTGGCTACGGTGGCCTCGGCTACGCCGGATACGGCCTGTCCAACTACGGCCTGGCCCACGGTGTCGGATACTCTGGTCTCGGCCTGGGCTACAGCTACGCCCCAGCTGTTGCCAAGACCGTGTCCACCTACCACGCCCCAGCCGTGACCACCGTTGCTCACGCTGCCCCAGTCGCCACTTACGCCGCTGCCCCTGTTGCCACCTACGCTGCTGCCCCTGTCGCCACCTACGCCGCTGCCCCAGTCGTCAGCCGTGTCGCCACCTACCACGCTGCTCCAGCCGTGACCAGCTTTGTCCGCCCCGCCCCAGTCGCTGTTGCTGCCCCAGTCGCCACCTACGCCACTGCCCCAGCTGTGGCCACCACCACTGTCCACCACGCTCCAGTGACCACCGCTGTCGCTGCCCCAGTCGCCACTTACGCTGCTGCCCCAGCTGTGGCCACCACCACCGTCCACCACGCCCCAGCTGTGGCCACCGTCGCCCACGCTGCCCCCGTCGTCGCCTCCTACGGCGTCGCCCACGCTGCTCCAGTCTACGGCTACGGTGTCGGCACACTCGGATACGGTGTTGGCCACTATGGTTTCGGTCACGGTCTCGGCGCCTACGGCCTGAACTACGGCTACGGCCTTGGCTCTCCCTTCGATTACACCACCCTCCTCCGCAAGAAGAAGTGTGAGTACTTGATAAACATATATAAATTGGGCTCTTACACGGGAAGATTTTAAAGCAGTGCTGTTTTGGCTTTTAAAGGCAGCAGCGAGGAATCGATTGCTGTGCAAATGATTCCCGTAAATTAAAGCATTGTGGGAATGGCCAGAACAGTAGCTAGGTCATTTGAAGTGACTTTCCACAGTTTTGGTGAGGATATATGCGATTGTCATTGACGTGCTTTAACAGAATGCACGAAAATACAGGTGATCACTTTTTATCTCTGACCTTTATGCAACAGGGCCAGCAACATCTCAGAGGCATCTGTAAATGATACCATGTCATTAACACAACGGACATGTGGGCAAATGCTTTTCTTTTTGCCTATTTCTTATACCGCCATTTGAAACTTTCCCAAAATAAAGCTATGTTCCTGTTCATAGTTCTACATTCTAGAATATCGTCTATACGTGTAGTAAAACCACGCAATGCTGAATTGAACACAAACTTTGATAAAACGATATTCAAGCTTCACTGGCATTACTGTTTCAGAAAACGATGAGTAAACCTTATTTGCTTTCTTCTTTTTTTCAGAAACACCGTTGTCAGGAGTCATCAGAATAATCCACAATTACTAGGAGGTTTACCAAATCTCCTTGAATGTATTTTCCTTCTCGGTGGCACTACAGCGAGCTTAAGAAAATGCGACAATAAAGTATGCGGATTCGCTATGCTACACTGCACTGTCTTTACTCTTGGAAAGGAGGATGCTGCAGATTTACCCTGCGCTCAGCTCTTTTGGTGTCCCTGCTGCTTCACCATTTTGTCCTGTACATAGAACACACATGAAGGGTGGTGCAGTTCTCTCAGTGCAGAGGAAGATGTTAACTGGTTTTTAGTGACAGATAGGCTGCAGTAAGCTACAATTCCATTTGGAGGGAAAAAGTTTAAAACAGTGACAAAAAACATTCCAGACCAATTATTCTGCCCTTTCATTCCTTAGGAGGGGTCTGTTACCGCTACTTAGATATAAAAGTTTCCAGGTTATTTTCGAAACCGACCCGGCCCGAAGGGCGGAATAGTGATATTATTAAAGCAAAGCTTTACTGTCCTCACTGACATTGTATGCCAACACGCCGTGCAAGAAAGCCGATTGTGTCTTACGATGATGCATGATGGTGGGTGAAGTTAAAGAAAAAACGTTCCCCGTGGCTGTAATCGAACCCGGGTTCCTGGCGTTATGAAGCTGGCGTCTTTTAATTGCTCCATTTCGACATGGTCGAAGCGGTTCGCAAACCTCAGACGCTAACCAAGGAATCCGTCCCGAGAATAATAGCATTGCTTTGCTTGCTGTAACGCTGTTAGCCACACCACCTTCGGCCTCACTTTCCATTTTGAGATTTAGGACGTTAGGCGTAGCGTCACATCTTGGGGTTTAACACCACAAACGGGCACACACTCAAAAAATTGCTCACTGAATGCCAAGCAGCAGGCACCGATTCGTGTCGTATACATACTGAACCCAAACGTTAGGCCTACCGAGTGCACGCCCGAGAGTTACCGTGAGTATCCTAGAAAATGGAGCGTACTTCCAGAGTAGCACACACCCGCAGTGTGGGATTGGCCAAACAAAGAACCCATGACGAGCAAGCTTCGCGTTTATCCATCGCCATCGTGAGAGGGAGGGGTGGGTGATTTTTGTTATACAATGACTTGTTTCTCGGCAAAAATCCCTGAAGTCGCTATCCATCAATATATATACCTGTTGCGGCATTGGGCCTATTCGTAGACAATGCGTCGACTACGTTGATTGGGAACAAGATTTTTATCATCAATCGCTTCTGGACTTCATTCGTGTAGCAAACGCGTTCATGTTCACTGATCACTTCCATCGTCATTGTGTGTGATCATATTCTTCCAAACCACAGCCTCCACCCCCACCACCAAGACGGAGCAAACCACATCGTTCCTGCACCACTCCCTACTCCTCACGTCCTACTCCCTCCTGAGACCCTTTTCACCGCACTGCATAAACGGATGTGTAATAAAAATAGGCATTTCAAACAACGAAAACAAATGCTTGGAAACTTGACACATTTTTTGTAACCGTAATGTGCTATCATGGTGACCGTGACGTTGCCTCTACATATGTTGAATGATGTCTTCAGAAACGCTCTATACGTTCTCAATGTGGGAATTTAGCAGGACTACTAGGCTAAACGTTCACCTGACTCTTCGTCTTGTGTGGTGGTACACTTTCGAACGCAACGTATACGTAAAGCAGCGAGTTATACCAAGTGAAGATGACTGCTCTGTCTCAGTGACAGGCTGCATATCAACTAAACATTGCGTGCAACCGCGTATGGTCTTCGATACACGTCCCCAAGTTGCCCACCCGCTCCGGTTTGTTTTTCACAGTGTCTCGGCCCCAGAAGCGATACCACTAGAAGCCCAAACGCGTAATTTGCGTAATGCTGAGTGCAATTTCTTTACTCAAATTACCGCTTCGTGCTTGCAGGCTTCACTGGTTGGGAACCTTTCCAGGTGCGGAAAACTGGTGGTACAACGATCCCGTGGCATTTACCAGCTCTCTTCAGCAGCGACACTTTATGCGTCCTTGCCGTGAACGTGCGAGGTTTTCGAACAGACGTCATGATTAGAACGGCAGCGTGATCATGATTTTTACGTGGACGAATTATCAGTATTTGTATAAAAAGCATGGTCTGCTCAGTTAGACAAGCGGACACTCGAAACCGGTGCCGGAATAAGGTGGGGTCTGAGGGGGCTGCAGCACCAGGGCCACAACTTTCGAGGGCCCATTTCGGCCATTAAAAAAATGTTTCTGAGCGTGCTGGCTGCCCAAGCACGCATCGAAAACCGACGGCCAGGGGCATCAACGTAAACTGCGTACCCGGGATGCTAATTTCCAGCTTTGACAAAATGTTACAAAGCGCATATGCTGCGTATATCCCCCACAAAAAATGGCTACGAAACGACTCAAAAAAGACGCAGGCCGTCGCGAGAACATCTTATATCTCTGCTAATGTCCGCCTGGCTCAATCTTTTCTAAACGATGTAAAACCGGTTTTGTAAAAGCAAAACAATCTTGTTTAGAATAGGAATAAAGCAATACCAGTAAAATTCGTTTTGGGTATACAGTCAAACCAGACTATAACCAACCTGGATAGAGCTAATTATGCTGTATATCAAACACAAATAAATCAGTTACGGAAATACACGTGAAACATATTCCTTATAACAAACTTGACATCTGATTTATCGAACTCGGCGTGCCTAGAATGATCGCAAATGTGGATGGTTTCAGAGCGGCCATTGAGAGGTTGATTGGCCGCGATCACTGAGCAAAAGCCGCGACTGAGACACTATGCCTCGTATGGAGTGGCTTGACGCCCGACACTTTCCGTAACTCCTTCCGACGCGCGGAATTCACTACGGAACCCGCCCAGTCTGCGAGTCCAGACCAAGACGCCAGCTCGCCATTCTTCCCGATGCTGTGCCGAAAGGAGTGCCCTTTGAAGATTTCCTGAGTGTCGACAACGACGTTGCCGTCACTGTAAGCCCCTCGAACGCGGGCACTGTCAGCAGCACCGTCGTAATGCTGATGAAAAGCACTGAGGAAGCAGAGGATGCCACGAGTGAGAGCCGTCCGACGCTTAATGAAGTGTTTTCGGCAGTCGCTTGTCTTCAACCAATATTTCTTCAATATTGAAGGACACGGACTCCAACTGGTGCAATGTCCAGCGTAAGCAATGCTGTGCTAGTTGACGCTGCCAAAATAAAATTTGGTAGTAGGCCGTTAAGGCGTTAAGGTGGAAAGTAGCTTTATTATTTGCAATGAATCGATTGCTTTGTGTATGGTAATTATATACTTTATTTTGTTCGTTTCTACATGCGGGGATGGCAAGGGGATTGCCGCGTATTGCGAACTCATAACAATAAAGTCGTTATAGGTAGGTTCAGCTATATCGAACTATTGGATATATCGAACTAATCGTGGTGCATATTGCAGTTCGCTATAACCAAGTTTGAATGATTGATTGATTGTAGGGTTTAACGCGCCGATGCAACGCAGGCGATGAGGCGCGCTGTAGTGGAGGGCACCGGATTAATTTAGACCACCTGGGGATCTTTAAGGTACGCCGAAATCTCGTACACACGGCCGGTTTCTTTTCGCCTCCATCAGAAAAGCGGCCGCCACGGCCGGGATTCAAACCCGCGACCTCGTGCTCAGTAGCAGAACGCCTTAGCCATGTAGCCAACGCGGTGGGTAATAACCCAGTTTCACTGTACAGACAAATCTGGATATAACGAACCACGCGGTACCACCGTATATCGGTAGTTAGTTTGAAATGCCATTGTAATGAAAAACCGGCAGTTATAAGCCAGTGCTCAAATCTAGCAGTGAAAATGACTTACGTTAGCAGTAGACGCGTGTGCGGGCAGGCAAACTCTCAAATAAATTTGTTGCGCTCACTTCAAAGCTACTTTATTTGAAGAAATCAGTTTTTTTCTTCTCGCGCTTCCAGCACGCATGACCGATTAGGAATGCTTCTACATATGCCACCTTGCACAACACCTCGTCGGCTACGTCATTGCACCGAGCAATGAAAGTGCGAAATTTGTTATTGCGCGCTAAAAAGTAAATGTTCGACACGATTTCATCTTCCATGTTCCGTGAACCAATGTCGTCTTCTTTTGCGTCGCCATCGTCACTAAAGATGATGACTGCTCTGTCGATTGCTTTGTCGATTGCTGCATTCATCTTTAGATCTCGCACGGCCTTCGGGGCAAAATCACCCACAACAAAATCACCCACAACCTGCCCACGCTCGTGATTAGCGTGAAGAACAATCGACCGGCTACCGCCACCCAACACAATAACGAGAGAGAAAAGACGCGAACGTGGCAAGGCCTGCTAGGCTACTGCACATTAAACCATAGCTTTGCGGCGGTGGTAGCTGTTGGCATCCGACATGTTGATGATAGCTTTTACAGCATCCGACATGGTGATAATAGCTTTTACAGTCAGGGAATACACAGAGAAATGGCGCTTTCTATTCCACGCGGGAGTTGTGACACTTATTTTTAGCCAAATTGGTAATACTATAATGTTCCTCGATTGTAATGTACAAAATAAATTATGTGCGCTATTATGAAATATGCGCTATACCGAAGTTCACCGTTCTCAGATCTTTTTATATTGAAAATATAGGCAATATGGAGGTAATCCTTAAAATATTCGTAAGTTGAGAAACTCGTTAATGTGTGGGTTCGTAGTAACAAGATTTGAGTATAGTACTGGATCGGCGTATAAGACGTCTTGTAAACACCTGCAAAGTGGTTTATATCTGGTCGCTGGGATACCACTAATATCTCTCTGTTATCCTATTGCAGGCATACATGTGGCATGATAAATGACGATCACGGCCATTTTGTTCTCGCTCTACACACCATTAACGCAAGAAAAAAACGAAAAAGTGGAGTGCGCGTCAAAATACAACGCACCGCACTCCATTCGTGTGTTACACAATATTCGGAATAATAGAAACACAGTCACTCTAAACATTTTATTAAATTCACTGCAACACACTAGCGAACACAGGAGTATATGATTTACGGTTTGCTTCTGATTTAAATTATTAGGGTGAAAAGACTATAAATTTCTTCAGAAAATTCCGGGCTTTCTCGCATAGGTCTGTCGCTGGCGTGACAGCGGTGACTATTTCATGGGACGTTTTTTTTTTTTTTTTGAAAAGGGGAAACGTTAAAAAAAACAAGAATCAGCTCCCTGGGGTGTGCCGACAAGAGAACTCGATTTACGAAACAACCTCCAACCATACCAAGAGAAGAGGAATGGTCCCTGCAAATCCAACCGCTAAACGTTGCATAGGACACAGCGGCTTTCAAATCAAGGTCAATAAACACATCCAGATCATCCCCACTAACTCCGAAAAACACAAAATTTCCCGCAAGCCCGCTCCGGGACGCATGAGCAGTAGGTATTCCGCACGCTCCGCCTTCACAAACTAAAGTGCATGATGGTTCGTTGGCGCAACGAACGAAAACATTTGAGGCGGCAGCATGACGTCATTCATCCAGCCTTCGCAAGCCCACGTCCGTTGACACCGCCCTCTCACTGTTCCTCTCTACCGAGCCGCCGGAGTCAACCCTAGCACTTGACTCATAATATTTGGATTTTCTTGTATCTTCATGTCGGCATTGGTTCGGTTAAAGGAACCGCGCTCTCACACGGCGGCGTCACGTGGCCCAGTGACGCCAGAAGCCCATTTAGGTGTTACATTTTACGACTAAGCTTCACGCTTCTCTGGCGTGGCCGTCTCTTAACGTTTGTATTCCTCCATGGTTGGCGCACCGGCGTCTGCGGTGCATGGCTGCTCGCTCTCTCCTGCCAGTATTGGTCGAGACATACACCAGCGATACGCCCCCGCTGCGTCTGAAGAGTGCAGTGCTTTCTTTGACTGCTCGAGCAAACGGGATCCATCGCAGTTTATTAAACATGGACGTACAGTACGTTCTTTGCCCCTGCAGGCGTTTGCACCAAATAAAATGCTCGGCGTTTATATAACATGGTGTTATAAGGAAAAGATGATCATAAAATCCTTCAAGAGACAGTTGAGTGATCAAGGCTAGGATTGGTAAAGTTGCCAGCAAGGGTGCTAGTTCACCTAAATATTCACGTTAAGGCGCGACTCTTGCACAAGCTCTGACCGTAATACTTTAAGCGAGTCTCGAGAACCTCGCGTTGGTTGGAATCAAACTTCAATTGTAGTACCCAATGTTATGCAACGCATAAAGCCAACTCGTCATGCAAGCTTCTTTTCTAAAAGGAGAGCCGCACAAATCCAGCAAATTGAATAGCGCGAAAAAAGAGCTTCAAAAATACTTGCACATAATACAAACAAACGGCGCCTCACACCGGAACACCTGCGAAATACGACACGATTAGCACTGATAACGCAGATACCTTGCCAAACCACAAATAAAGCACGTCAACACAGAAGAGACGAACGGATTTATGTTGCTTCGGTCGGGTTCAGACTGTGGCCGCATCTGTTGCACAAGGGTTCTGAAGAATGGTGCCATTTCACGCCATAGCCAACCGAATTGCGTGACACGCCGTTTTTTACGTCCATGGATCATGAAAGGGCTATTGCGTATACGGTGGTCTGCACATAGAATTCCTGTGAAGCAACAGATACTAGCGAGGCTCTTCCCGAACTTTTGTGTCCGAAGCGACAATTACATTTATGACCTGCCGCAGAAAAACTGAATTATAGCCGTTACATATCAGCATGGCAAAGAATGCGCATGCAAATATAAGAGGCAAAGCGGCAACAACTTCAAGCACGGAACATTTTTTGTGTCCTAAGTTCTTGAAGTGCGCGTTGCAGTGTGGCATGTTGCACATCAGTGTTTACCTCAACAAAAGACAACTATACCATTCATTTAAAAGCGAAAGCCCTGTATAAATATTACGCACCGACCTAAAACCGAAAAAGACAACACACCACATGGGTTTTGTACCTACCTGTACAAATAAAGCGAATGTCAGTAAGCCGTCACCAAAAAGCGTCGATGCCGGCGTGGTATCTTCTGGCCGGACCTTGCCCTGATGCGCCGCTTGTAAAGCGGTCGCGCGAAATGGTCGGCCGGTTACATGACTGGTTTTCCCTTGTCCCTAGAAGTGATCTGCGCCTGCGCAGATCTGTCCACACCCTTCCCACGACATGCGGCTAACACCACTGATTCCCTTTCAGAGCTGTAACGCGCCGTTGGCGCGTACTCGAGAAAGGTCTTTTCGGCGGATCATCAGGACTGACAAAGCTGAACCGCTTCCTACGACGAGAACACGTCGAGGAAAAGACTACAACAGCGCTCAGATAAAACAGGAATTCCAAAGTGCGCCTGTGCGGAGAATTGCGAGGCCAAGCATGGCCTCCGAGATTCCCCCACGCGCGTTTTGCTCCGGCCGTCCCAATCGCGGCGCGCCCCAGCCAAATTTTGTAAGCGCACTAGATCCCCCGCTCACCGCCAGGCGGCAGAGCGCACCTATGCATCGCATGCACCGTTCAGCGCGTTGGGCCGCTGTTTATGCGGCATTTCGCGGCATGCCAACGCTGCAGTTTTTCTGGCCTTGGCACGAGTGTATTTGCGAATCTATTGGCCGCATTTCTGCTCACCTCCTGCCGAAGATTCTTACACAGAACGTCTGTAATGGATGTGTCCATCATTGGAACAGGCGAGAACTCGAAACATTCGAGGCAAAGGCCTCCGCCCTTGCAGGTCGAGTCCCCCGATCTTCATTTATTCATGAAGGGACCCCACCACTGCTTCCTGGCGCTCTTCCGCGGAGCGAAAGTCAACATATAACTATAATATACGTTTTACGTTTTATGCCATGAGGCATGCAATCGCATTCAGAAAAAGAGCAGACTTTCGTTGTTGGCTGATTCTAGAGCGAAGGTATACACAACCTTCAAGTACCCCACGTACGGCACCAAATGTGCAGCCCTGAATTTCCACGGAAATATAAATTGGTGGAGTTAATATAATTGATGGCTACAAAGCTTGGATAAAGTCGAACGTAATTTAGAAAAAAAAACAAGAAAACAGAAAGGAGCAAAATACGAAATATAAAAGTGATATTAACAAATTCAAAAATATAAATCTTATACATATAGATCCCCCAAAAACAAATAAATATAAAGGAGCAGCGAAAATAGTGACGAAAACGCGAGGAAAAAAATCTCTCGCACAGACTAACCTTGTAACGCCCCGCATTTGCTCAGAAATGAATGATAATTGAATGGTAACGCCCCATTCAGAAATGAATGGTAACGCCCCGCATTTGCTCAGAAATGAATAGAGATAATTGATCATACGTAAACCTAAAAACAAAAATACAAAACCGAGAACAAAATTATGAAAGTGAACTTACGAATTCAAAAATATGAGTTCGATACATCTCCCGCGCAAAGCGAAGAAAATAATAAAAAGCTATGACAAAAATTAGCGACGGAAGCAAGAATAAAAAGAAATCATGAAAACTAACCAAAGTGTAACGCTCTGCCTTTACGCAAAAATGTATAATTGGCGGAGTTAACACCTGTAATTAATCGTTATAATCGTTATAACACGTGTAATTAATCGTTATAATCTTAAAAGAGCCAAAAGCAGGAAATAATTATTTATAAAAGCTAGCTTACAAAATAGAAAAATCCGCATTCATGCGCCTCCTCCAAAAAAAGAAGACAAAAATAAAAAAAGCTCTGAAAAGAACTACGGAAACACGTACAGAAATGTCGTGAGAACGACCAACCGTGTAAACCCCTGCCTTTGCATAGAAGTGCATAATTCGCATGATAAGATGTTTAATATATTCAATACAACGTAAATGGAGCTAATTAATTAAATGGAACTTGAAAATATAAGAGACAACAAAAATTAAAAATAACAGTTTTTGAAAGTGATCTTACAAAATAAAAAAATAGCGGAGTTAGCCCATGTAATTTTTTAATTTAAATGGAACTACCAATCTAGCTGAGCCATCTGCCCGCGAAGGTATACAGGAAAAAAGCATTCTCAATTGCAAACAGAGACAAATAATAAGTAGTACATCCAACGATAATTATATGCTGTGATACATCGTGTAGTTTTTACAGACTATGATGTGCTTTTCTTAACTGCCGCGCAAATGAACTATATTAGTGCACAAAGCACTTATTAAAACCTCGCTCAGTGGCACTCAATGGCACTGCATTGCAATGGACGATGGTGTCTGAATGTATCCCCGTTGGATTGTGTCGGACTTGCACGCTTACCATTTTCTAAGCCTGCGTTAAAAAGCCGCGGCAACAAATCTATCGTAACATGCGTACCAATAAGAAACAATCTTAATATTGCATTTATGCGACACATGCTTATGCAAGTCGCCACTCTTATAATGTTGGGTGAGGACGGGAGGGGTTTTTCAAGGGCGCCGCGTGTAAATACACATCGACAAATCTAAAAAAAATCAAATTAGGGACGCGAAACCGCACTATAGAGCACCAGAACCGAGTGCATTTCGCTCGTACGATTGCGGCTTAACCTTTGTAATCGCTGGCCACATATTATTCAGTTAACCATAACACATTTGTTGGTTATTGTCTTGTACCTGTCATTTTAAAGCTGGTTGCTCGACTCAATTTGACTGCACGCTGCGAAAACGCGCGTTTTCTCACTTGCGCCAAGCTACCGTGGACTAGTTGATGCATAGGTAGCGAGCGCCGAGGTACGGCCAAACTCTCTCCGGCCGATTGGGACGGCCGGAGCAAAACGTGCGCGAAGTGATCGCGGAGGCCATGGGCCAAGATAAATCCGTCTCCACGCAATCGTTTAAGTGCGTCTACCTTGGTCGAAAATCCGTTTTGACCAATGTAACCCCCAAATTGACGTTCTAAAGACATTTTGCGTTACCTGGGCCGACGCGGATGGGGATGACTGCACACCCCCTAGTCTTATATCCGAGACAAAAGTCCGCGCATTTATTGCGTCGAAAGCCCCGACTCGGCTCCGGCTTTTGTACACAAACCATCCAGCAAGCAGAACATTTGGTACAAAAGAAAAAGTTCAGACTTTGGAGTATTTCTTCGTTTTCTGAAGAACATTCTTAACCGTTAAAGACCTGGAACATTCAAGGCATTCACCAGTCGCCGCACAAAATTTCAGTGCATAGCGCCATTCATGAAGCTTAATTTTGAAGCCCAATCTGTCAGTCAAGCTAGTGAGTTACTGGAAGCGTACAAAAGACATCTCGATTGAAGTGTTTTTCGCTTAACTGCGTGGACAGTTGGAGTTGCCAATACAGGAGCGCAAACATCGGTTTATACTTATAGAGCACAAGGATATTGCAAAAGTTTTTCGAGGTATCACCATTGCTATAAGGTTTATACCCCAGCCCCTCGATCAAGCGCACGCAAGGACCTAGCTGTTTCACCTGTAACCGTTATAACTGCCCAAAAGGGGATAACTGGTTGAACAAAAGTTGAAAAACAAAAAATAAGGAAATATAAAATAATTACAGAAAATTGCTGAACCATGTAACGCCCTCCATTTCCACAATATTGTAGATTTCGCGAAAGTTCCAACTGTTACCGTTAGAATAATGTAAATGGAGATGATTGCGAGAGCGAAATTTTGAAAACTAAGAATAACAAAAATGTAAAAAAAAACGTAAAATGATAAAAACGTAAACCGCATGGCATTTCCAAAATGATATAGATTTCGCGGAAGTTTCACCTGTAATCGTTAAAATTGCGTACCGTAATTACCCGATTCTAACGCGCACTTTTTTTTCGGAAAAATAGGTCGAAAAATCGCATGCGCGTTAGAATCGGATACGAAACCGAAACTGCCGAAACAACGGAAATTTCGTTCCACCCATTTCCATCGCCATCTCAAGCAGGCGCCAAAGCTTTTAGCAACGATTTTTCAGACGCAGGAAGCATAGGTATAGTGCCTAGAATATTCTAGGCACTATAGCATAGGCGCCTAGGCTTTTCTATCGGCGTTCACACAAATCGTCAAATCGTTCCACTTGCGCGCTTGATAACAGCAATGGCAGCAGCGGCTCTCACGCGTTCAAAACGAGCGGTCGGCTGAAGCGTGCGCCTCTGGAGAAGCTCGCAGGATGGGCGTGCGAGGCATGGGCCACGATCCCATCGATCATGGTTGAACGTTCGTTATGAAGTTTGGCATCGCGAACGCGCTTGATGGCACCAAGAACGAGATGTTGTGGTCAGCGGAGAGCGACGAGGAGTGAGATGAGTGAGGTTATTTCGAGAAATAAATCGCCCGTTTCTCTCGCATTCGTTTTTCTTGCTCACAAAGTTCCGTGCGCGTTACAATCGGAGGTGCAAATTTTTTCGGTTTTTTTGCCAGGAAAATCGGGTACGCGTTAGAATCGGGGGCGCGTTAGAATCGGGTAATTACGCTAAATGGAGATAATTGCTTGAACAAAAATATGAAAAACTAAAAACATAAGAGAAATAAAAAATAATTACGAAAAATGAGGAACCGTGTAACGCCCTGCATTTCCACAATAATGCATATTTCGCGAAAGTTCTAAATGAAATCGTTAGAATAACGCAAATGGAGATCATTAGTGGAGCGGAATTTTGAAAAACTAAAGAATAAAAAAAATATTAAGCAATTACGGAAAACGTCAGAACTTATTCCGCATGGTTGCGAAGTGGTTGTGATATCAACAATAAAAAAAATTAAAGCCCTTCCATTCAACGCGAAAGCTTTCGAAAGTACGCAGCAGTGATTCGCCATATTGAGCTGTGGCCCCGTTATCCGCTCACTGCTACCACCTTTCACCCTCTTCACCTCCCGGTCTCAGTCCTCTCTTGTTGAATTAAACATTGGTTTCTCCAACGCAATTCCATTTTTACGCCTTCGTAGTGGTTGGTCTCAAGCCCCCTGCCAAAAAACAGCACGAGAGGGAGTGCTGTTCTTTTTGGGCTTGCTTTCATCTCGCACATGCTCTGGCCCTACTGCACCATTCTGAATGTGTCGTTTTTTTTCTTTCTTGGGCGGCCACTTCTGTTCGCTTACTATCGTAAAAACCAACCCAACGAGCATTCTTAACTAAATGAACGCAGGTTCCGCCGGTTAAGTGAACTTATTTTGCCTCAAACAAACCTACGTTTTTTTGAGCTAACTAACTAGGACATGTAAGACCAGTCCCAGCGATTTCAGGAGTTTGGAACAGTTCTGCTTTCATAATCATCATATTATTGTATCTCCTTAACTGTTGGCCGGAGAGCTGAATCGCGGGGCAAGTGGGTATCTTTCCGAAGCCTCTGTTTTGGTGCACGATGCCACAGCGCTCTGTTTGGGCCCGTTGCGCCGCTTGACTGCGGTGGCTGGATAGCGTTACAGACGATGGGCTACGACGAAACGCCTGGCACCTAAAGTGGGCTACACCTAAAACAGAATAGCAGGCACGGCGCGCCGAATAAGTAGTTTTACGTGAGAGGTAGCTTACGTGGTAGCGGCTTATACTTCGGTTGCCATTAAAAGTGGTGAAGAAATTGCTCTAGATGAGCCCTCGGACCCTTATTCCTAAACGCTAAAACGTCGCAATGATTAAGGCATCCTGGGATGTGACATTTACAAGATATTTGGTGCGTCTGTTGCGCGTTGTTATACAAAAGATGAAAGCACAATAATGCCATTTTAACTGGGCTACTTGGAGTGAAAAAAGCAGCTACTTTCAGGAGGAGGGACCGATTGAACGTTGGGTTCAGGCTTGCTGTCTCACTTGGCGTGGACACTGCAATAATTAGAAAGAGAAAAAAACATAGAAAAGCTGCCAAATGTTACGCTACGCAACGGCAGAAGTGACGTAATAGGGTACATAATAAAAGAGAATTGTCAGTATGAGGACTACTGGCTGGCATTCTGATTGATTGTAGGGTTTAACGCGCCGCCGCAATGCAGGCGATGAGGCGCGCTGTAGTGGAGGGCTCCGGGTTAATTTTGACCACCTGGGGATCTCTAACGTGCGCCGAAATCTCGTACACACGGGCGTCTTTTGCTATTCGCCTCCATTAGAACAGCGGCCACCGCTGCCGGGAATGGAACCCGCGACCTCGTGCTCAGCAGCTCAATTCCTTAGCCACTGAGCCACCGCGGCGGGCCTTTGCTAGCATTGTACCGATGGGATAAAGCAAAAGTAGAGGCACAACTATATAGCTCAGTCACGATTTTTGGTGGTGACCTTCGCTGGCAGCTGCCAGCTACATAAACTAATCGTGACAATACAACGCCTCGACGACGAAGAAATTGGTTGGCGTTCACTACTCCATCAGTTTTGTCTATTATCTAGGGTATTTGTTTATTGTTTACGTTAACACTGCACCTTATCTTTTGGACGGAATACAACTTCATCGAATAACCCAAATCTGTATTTGTCCTCTTGACAGCTTCGTTGATGTGGCCGCCACGACACTGTGGCATCACGGGCAATGTAATATCTAAACCGGTCGCGCGCGAGCCCCATTCCACGACCTGAACAGCACAACTCTCTTTATCCAAGGAGGACGTCAACGGATTAGTCAACCCTCGGATGGAAGCACGCAATTGCAGCGCGGGCGGAACCTGGACATGCAGTAAGCCCCCTTAACGCTGACAACATGCAGTGTATGTTTTGTATACCACACGGTTTATCTAGACCAACAAAGTGTGCTATACAGTCAAACACGGCAATAACGAACCTGGCTAGAACGAATTATGCTATATATCGAACAAAAATATTTCAGTTACGGAAATACATGTGAAACGAAGAGTTCGATATATAGTTCGAAACGAAGAGTTCGATATATCGGATGTGAACTTGTAACGAAGTTCACATCCGATGTATCGAACTCTGCGCGCCTAGAATGACCGCCGAAATGCATGGTCTCGGATCGACGAATGAGATGTGGATTGGCCGCTACCACGGAGCAAAAGTTGCGGCTGAGACATTGCGCCTCGCACGGAGCGACGTGACGCCCGACACTTTCCGTAACTGTTTCCGACGGGCGGGGCTCATGGCGGAGCCCGCCCAGTCAACGAGTCCGGACCAAGACAGCAGCATTGGTGAACTGTGGGAAGAGCTCGCCAATGTTCCCGCTGATGTCGCGAGTGAAAGCCGTCCAACGCTTACAATGAAGCGCTTTCGGCAGTCCATGTGCTCCGCCAATGCTTCTTCGATTTTGGAGGACGCGGACTCGAACTGGTGCAAACAATGTTTCGAGTAGAGAATGCTATGCTAGTTGAAGCCGCCAAAACGAAAGTGAAAACAAAAATCACCGCTTTTTCTTTTGCAAAGTAGGCAGTTCAGGCGGAAAGTAGCTTTATTACTAGCACTAAATGGATTATTTTGGGTATAGTAATGGCTACTTTACTGTGTTCGTTTCTGCATGCGGGGTTGATGGAGTTGGGGAGGAACAGGGAGGTGGGGGGGGGGGGGGGGAGGAGGGGGGCTCCCGCGGATTGCGAATTTGTAACAATAAGTTAGTTATAGGCGGGTTCGGCTATCTTGAACTATTGGATATATCGAACTAATCGCAGTGCATATTGCAATTCGCTATCAACGGGTTTGACTGTACATCGCCTGCGCCTCAAAGTAGCCTGCACGAAAATCTTTCCTAGCAAAATCGGTCTGGTGATTTCACCTCTGTGTCCCCTTTGCGCTGTATGAGAGGACAATGAACAGCTGTTCTGTGTTTGTCCAAGTTTCTGCTCGTAACGAAAAACGGTGAAACGTTTTCTACACCCGCCGCGGTGGCTCAGTGGCTAAGGCGTTGCGCTGCTGAGCACGAGTTCGCGGGTTCGATTCCCGGCCGCGGCGGCCGCTTTTCTGATGGAGGCGAAAAGCAAAAACACCCGTGTGTACGAGATTTCGGCGCACGTTCAAAATCATCAGGTGGTTAAAATTAATCCGGAGCCCTCCACTACGGCGCGCCTCATCGCCTGATGCGTCGGCGCGTTAAACCCTTAAATCATCGAGAAGTTTACTACGGGCGAAATACTCATGAATGACTATTGAGGCCCTTGAAACCACAAGGAAAGTACGTTGCGGAGTTTTAAAGCTCTTGTGCGTTCCCTAAGAGAATCTGGGCAACCTTTCGCCTGTGACTGTCTCTTTCGCTATTTTTTATGTGTGTGAGCGTGGGTCCGTCTGGTGAATTTTCTTTTGTGTTTCCAATTATAATTTCTGTTATTTATTTTAGCCTTTAACCCTCAGTACATGTGCACCAACCATCTGAAATAGCAAGCCAAGCATTATGCAGGGCTCACCTCCCTGTCTTATTAAAGAATTGTCTATCACTAAAGGTGTGTACTTTTTAAGGACTCCCATTCCTTGCCGAGTTACGCTACATACAGGACTGTATAACGCCCTGAAATCGCGGAAAAATGCATAACTGGCGGAAGTAACAAATTTAATGTTACGATATCGCCGACGGAAATAATAGGTCAAACAAAATTTAAAATACCTCCGAATAAAAAATATCAAAATTTTTCAAATATGCTTTGGCGAATTCAAAATTATACAACTTATACACCTTCTGCAAAAACGGTAGAATAAAAAAAGGCCTGCAAAAGGACGTTTCACATGTGAATAGGAAATAACAAAATTGAGCAAATCGTTCAACACCGTACATCTCCACAAAAATGCTTAACTGCTTGAAGCAACATACTTGTATGTTGTAATATTGTAGCTAGAAATAATTGGTCGAACAGTACTTTCAAAACAAACAACAAGAGAAAGATTAAAAAATGGTACAAAAATGGTCTCACGAAATCAAAAATATGCATCTTACACATCTTCTCCGAAAACCTAAGACTAAAAAGCCCGAAAATAAACCTTGGTAATAGGACTAAAAAATACCGAAAATGAGCAGACTGTCTAAGACCTTGCAATTACAGAAAAATTCATGACTGGCGGACGAAACACATTTAATCGTTGTAATGTGGCAAATGGAGATACGTTTTCGAGGAGAAGTTTGAAGAGCCGAGATTGTAAGATAGAAGAAAAATTTAACAAGAATCAGCTGATGAAATAAAAATATACACGTTATGCATGTCTTCCAAACTACGAAAAGTAAACTAAAAATCAAGGGAAAAAACATTGCACAAATCAATAAAAAATAGCTAGAATCGACAAATCATGGACCACGCCACGCATTTGCTGAAAGGTACATGATGGCGAGGTAAATGCACTGAGTCAATGGAATAGTATAAATATAAATATTAGGCGAAGCGAAACCAAAAACATCTAAACAATTACTGCAACCTACTGTCTTTGGCAACTTATAGCTGAATCCGCTGTAAAGAACTCGTACTCTAGGCAAACGGCATAAGAATGCTAGGCATTACTAGACAAATGCCTGAATTTCTGCCGAGTTTCTTGGCTTTTGGTTCAAAATTTATATCAGTGAACGGGTTTTTCAGCCGACAGCGGACGTGATTTAGGGGAACCCGAACTGCACAGGGACAAAAGTACATCTTGAATATCAAAATCGTAACTCAACTAGTATTCACAAACACTGCATCAGCCTGAGTCCCAAAGTCATGATAATTGATACTAGAAAGGGGAAAGCCGAGTTAGAGGATAACAGGATAACAATAGTGATAATATAGCCTATAAAATGTTCATTGGAAGATAAATTGTGAGTGAAATACGGGAAGTGCCTTTCCCGCCTTTATGGTTTGTATCCTTTTGTTTCTTTATACCCAAAACTGGGTTTCATAAAAACCAATTTGCAGCACTACAACGTATATCCCTCAGAGACATCAAAAAAGTTTACGAAAATATCTTCACTTTGGCTTATTTGAATGGCCCTATCTGGAAAGTTCTTAGATGCTAGAATGTTAGAATGTTGTCTGCCAATTACCCGCCTTCGATTAAAAAGTAACTCATTGGAATATATGCTCGGAGTCGCCCGTGTAAATCCTTTCACAGCACAAGTCGCCCAACCGCAAGACGTGATTCCTTTCCGGTAATATTTTCCTTCAAATCCAGCGCCCACGAATACTCCATGACCATCTACAACGTTGCTAATATTAGAGCAGAAAAAAGTTACACAATTTTAATTACGATACGAGCATTGCGCCATTTTTCCTTCGGAGCTAGTGCACTGAAACCATTTTCCTGGGTGCCATATCGAAGCATTCACCAAGGGCACAAGGCTAGCCTTCTTCCTTCTATTGTTTTTTTTCCCTTTTTGTTCGAGTCTTTATTTAACGTTCATGAGGCATCGATAGCAGCGACAACTTTCTTCAAGAGTGCACGTCACGCCGTCAAGGTGAGCCCAGAGAATCGAAAGCTTCAACCACCGAGGTTTGGCGCCCTCTTTCCCGTTATTTTTCATGCACTTCGAGCGCTGGGTCATGCTCACGGTCCGCTTGAGCTGCATCAGAACATTCTTCTTCTTCTTCTTTGGAAAGTCTAAGCATTCTCGGTTTTTCCCCTCTGCGTCCGATCTTATCTATTCCTTCAGAAATTATTGCAGCGCAATCTTAGAGAAATTCCCTATATAAAGGTCCCCCAACCACGCAGAAACCAGCAGTTGGACCTACAGCAGCTGAAAGAGACCATGGTAAGCACATCTCTCGAAGCTCTTCCCCTGGTACCCAATACTCCCACGGGTTAACAAATGTTTGGATATCTACGCCGTTCTATTCAGTTGTATGTCAGGAATATTGTCCTTCTCAGCACCGCTAGAATAAGCGTGGATCTTTGGTGAGCTGCGAATGGTATTTTAAAGCTTTTTCGGCGCAATGTTTTTATCAGCATTTCAATTAGGCTGTCATATTTTTTACAGTTTCATCTGGCAGACGAGCGTAATGTTAGGCCTACTGTTACTGAGAACTCTATTGCCGCTCACTGCATAATGGATCACTGATTCGCTCCTTGAGGTCAGAGCGTTACGTGCCTTGGGACGCGTTGATTCCAGTAGACGCCGAACCTCCGTCACAGCCACCACATCGATCAACCGTTTTCGCTTGTCTCCGCGTATTTCCCCACATTGCCTGGCATTACGAATTCATCTTTGTTTTTGATGATGTGAAGTAGGCATTACAAAATGCCTCGTACTAACAGAAGTTTAGAAGGAATTTCACTTATGCAGACGATTCCGGTGCCTACACCGGCTCCATGTGGCTGAATGGGTCGTTTACGATTGCCAAAATAATTGGTTCTACAGTGCTAAGTTATCTTAAGGGAGCCTAGATTTACCTCCATGGTGTATCCAAATTCTATTCCCTTGTTGTCGAAAAAACTTATATTCTTAAACTTCTTGTTTACCAAAGTTTGTCAGTTCGTGGTATAGGACTTAATGCTTAAACACTAGCGCCTGCATGTATTGTGAGGTGTGTATAATATCAAGAAGTAAGCATGACTGAAAAAAAAGAAGATAATCGAAGATAAGCCAGCCACTTATGCACGAAGCTACGCTGCCATCTAGTAATCCTAAAAACACCTGCTAGCGCCTCAAAGCAATTCAAGCTAGTTAAATGCTCAGAGCTACAAGACAAACAGATGAACTGACTTCAACACCATTCTTCAGGCATCTTATGTTGATGCTATACGGGGTTGCTTTTAGCGATGCAGTAAACGACTTATAATAACTACGGGGTTCAAATTAAAGGCCTTTTCTCCGTGCTGCCAACATCTCTGAGAGAGATGTTGAATGATTTGATTTGAATTGAAGTCAGTGCGGCACATAGCTGCAACTAAGGATATATGTGCACAATGCAATTGGTTGGCAGAAATTCTGCAGAACACCGTATGGTTAGAGCAAAAACAGAAAGTTATACCCTATTTATAACACCTGAGCATCTTGTTAGTCTAGCAAATTGCGGCTAAATATCTCTTTCACAGCAGGAGCTAGATTGTCATACTGCAAATGTTAGAGCAGGCTACACCTAAACAACAAAGCGTTGGAAAACCCTGAGTACGACTTTTGCAGACAAAGTACAGAGATATTTACAGTTAAATCTGGATATAACGAAGTTGGAAAAAATTTGTAATTTTTCGTTACATGCAGGTTTTCGTTACATGAAGGTTTCCATATAAACTCGCCTGAATCAAACATCAACCAGACGCAAAATGCTAGACTTCAGTGATACAAACTCACCCTTAAAGGAGAGTAAAAAACTGCGTGACTTAAGCCTGCTCCTTTCTCGGGAACTTAGTCACTACACGGCCCTCCCAAAAAGCAAGGTCACTTACCTCCAGAACTTACAAACGTAGCATAAGTATAACATTTACCGGTTTTTCGGTTCCTTAACCAGTTTTGAGGAACAAAATATGTTGAAAGGGCGCCTTTTCGCGACCTTGGTGACTTTTGCAGCACTTAAAATGGTTGAGAGGGTGCTAGTTGAGATAATGTACAGGGCAGCGAAGATCCTGTTTCTTGCCGGCAGAAACGGCATTTAAAATTGCGAGCTTGCCTTGAAAAGGCAAAACTTTTTCTTCTCTGGCAGCAGATCTCACCACCGACGGACCGACACCACAGATAGCAGTGAGGACTCGCGACTACACGCCGACAGGCAGGCCTGGCACCTTAACGACACCGCACTGACACTGGAAACGCACGGTAGTTTTCGGTGCGGGCGAAGTCGCATTTCTCGACATTATTTTTCAGAAAAGTGCAAAAAACAATAGATCATCAGTACAGTGAATACGTTACACCAAGGTTAACCGTCGCCACGCCTTCGGGACATAGAGGTTGCAAACACATGGGTTTCAACGGGGCTAGCAATGGAAAATTGTAAATCTTCGTTAAATCCAGGATTTTGTTACATAAGGGTCCGGTACACACACGTTAAACTGAATATACAAAGCTTACTCTAACCACTACGTTTATATTGCATTTTTGACAATCAGAAATTGTGGCGGTGCTGATGCAAAAGGCCACTGTAAAACTTTCCCGACTAAGCTCATTGCAACATAATGCTGAAGCGCCAGGGAATAAAGCAACCATGCCTCAAAAATACACATATACAAATACAAATATACGTACATTCTTTTACCGTAACAAGAACTCTAGAAATACTAGCCGCTACAAAAAACATATAACTGAATATCGATACACGTTTTTTGAATAATAAAATAATGAATAGCAACAGAAAAACCAGAATTACATTCGTACAATCACTTCACTTTTGCAAATAAAAAAATAGCGTACACATACACGCAGCAATAATAAGCAAAGAAAAATTGCAACACTTTATGTAGAACATAAATTTTTGTTTTCCGTTTAAACGCGGCTATCTAGGAAATGTGTTCACTCATATCAAACAGTACACGATGATTGTGTAAGGGATTAGCAATTTGCCATTTAGGTATTTGTCTGCTGTAATTCGTTGGAGTTCACTTATTTATGTTTTTTGTTGGATATTATATGTCACTTCAGAGTTTATGTAATTGAAAAGAAAAAAAATCTGGGTCTGCGTTCAATTCCACAATAATCATTTCAGTCAATCGTTGATTGTACATGACTGAACATCTATATGAAATCTGGCTTGAAAGTATGGAAGTGTATTGCATAGTTTGAGAGACAGGGATGTACCGCAGACCATTGTTCCGCATGCAATGCAAGCCTACCATGAACGATTGTGACGCAATTGACCAACAATGTGACAATGCCCTCCACAGATTCGCGCCTGCATTGTCCTGGCTCTGGCCACCAGCACCTTCGCTGGATACACCGGCTTCGGTGGTTATGGCCTCGGCTACGGCCTTGGCTATGGTGGCCTCGGCTACGCCGGATACGGCCTGTCCCACTACGGCCTGGCCCACGGTGTCGGATACTCTGGCCTCGGGCTCGGCTACAGCTACGCCCCAGCTGTTGCCAAGACCGTGTCCACCTACCACGCTGCTCCAGCTGTGACCGCCGTACACCACGCCCCAGCCGTGGCCACCTACGCTGCTGCCCCAGTTGCCACCTACGCCGCTGCCCCAGTTGCAACCTACGCTGCTGCCCCAGTTGTGAGCCATGTCGCCACCTACCACGCTGCTCCAGCCGTGACCAGCTTCGTCCGCCCCGCCCCAGTCGCTGTCGCTGCCCCAGTCGCCACCTACGCCGCTGCCCCAGCTGTTGCCACCACCACCGTGCACCACGCTCCAGTGGCCACCGCTGTTGCTGCCCCAGTGGCCACCTACGCCGCTGCCCCAGTGGCCACCTACGCCACTGCCGTCCACGCCGCCCCAGCTGTCTCCACCACCACCGTCCACCACGCCCCAGCTGTGGCCACCGTCGCCCACGCTGCCCCAGTCGTCGCCTCCTACGGCGTCGCCCACGCTGCTCCAGTTTACGGCTATGGTGTCGGCACCCTCGGATACGGTGTTGGCCACTACGGTTTCGGCCACGGTCTCGGCGCCTATGGCCTGAACTACGGCTACGGCCTTGGCTCTCCCTTCGACTACACCACCCTCCTCCGCAAGAAGAAGTGTGAGTACCTGATATATGTCCGTCCAGGCTCGAAGGCTAACACTACAAGGAAATAGCGTAGTCGTGGCTACATCGCCGTTGACCATTGATTGATTAACAAATACATATCAGGAAGTATAACTTCGCAAACTCTTGCAGTAGCACTATATCATCGGTGGGGGCCAAGCCTGGGGCTACAGTGGCTCTTGGATTCTGGGCATTATTACTATAATTCAACATAACACTGACCAAGTACTTACCTCGATAGAATGCTTCTTCAAGAGACCTCAGCTTACTGTTTAGTCGAGTGAAATGCGACGTCATCCACGACTGCGTCTCAGGGTTGTTTCTAAATGATAATTT
Source organism: Haemaphysalis longicornis (assembly GCF_048455015.1). NCBI lineage: Eukaryota > Metazoa > Arthropoda > Arachnida > Ixodida > Ixodidae > Haemaphysalis > Haemaphysalis longicornis. Next base: position 136,590,309 of record NW_027526422.1, read on the forward strand.
GTTTCTACAATAACAAGAGCTGGGCAATCTCCTTGTAATTAAGTGAGTTCTCTAAGCATGAAACTTGATGATGTGAAGCTTTTGTGTAGCCTCGCTTTTAAATGCAGAGCATTTCAGTAACTCACGATGTTACCCGCGTTAAAGTCCGTAGTCCGCACCGCACCCCTCCCTACTATATAAAAAAATACTATCCGGCACCCGGTTTCGATCCCTCGACCCTGCGGGCGGAACGAAATGTACATGATGCTCTACCCACTGCGCCACTAAGCCGACACAGAATGGGACGCTGCGAACGCGCCTTATATCGTTGACTCATTCAAATTACTGCTAATGAGCGCTCTCTCGTCAGCAGTTGCCACGCAAACTATTTAACGTCGTGCGCCCCCGGAAATGCTCTGCATTTCATCGTGCCCCTCGCGAGGGGGATGTTTCACTCCGTCTTCTCTCGGTCGCGGGTCCCATGGCGCCGTCTGGCGAAGGCGCGGCACAACTCGTAGCACTTTCTCTGAAAAAGCACCTCGAAAGCGCGGCAAATATGAAATAGGGATGACGCGCTTTTTTGTGACAATCGTTATACAAAACCCTCTGTAAGCCAATTGCAATAGACTGCGCACTGTGTGTTTTTCGCTGCTTTTTTTTTGGTATCACACAATGTGAGGTTTCATATTTCAGAAAAATCTCTCCACCTATAGAATGTTAAGGCGCGCACAAAGTTCTTTAAACGGGTAACGTACGATAACAAAAACATTCCAGGAAGTTGCGGAAACCAATTATTAATCGACGTTATCTTTTGTTTTTTTCAGAAACACCCTTTCCAAGGGATACCCCTATGAACAACTAACTGAGCAGAGCTTGACCCATCTTCACAAGGGCATTCTTCTTCACGGCGCCGTTACTCCAACTCGAAAAAAATGCGGCAATAAAGTGTACGAACGCCTTAAGGTCTCATTATTTGTGACTCTCTTACAGCGTGTCGGCTGCTGAATTGCACAAAACAGAGCCGTTTGTTGCAGCAGTGGGCATACCAGCTCTGTCATGTTGTGACGCATACTCGTGCACAGAAACGATCACACGGGACGAAAGTGCTGCACCCCCTCATCCTGCTTTTTTCCAATGCTATGGGTATACAGCGTGATTTTTTTTTTAGTTTTGAAAAACACAGATGCGGCATAATTTGTTGCAACTATACGCACAGGAAAAAAATTCACGTTCAAAAGCACTTATCAAAGATGCGCTGCAGCGTCACTCTCTATTGCACCGCCGCCACTCAATTGGCCTGTCACTAATTTTTTGCAGAAAACCTGGGATTGCATAATTGGCGAGGCAAGCGAGCCTGACGTAATCTTGACATTGTGGTCATTATTGAAGTCTTCGGCCTCTGTATATATCTAGGCGCACACCTTAGGCTGGGAAAAAGCAGAACCCTATAGTCCTCTCCGAAACCATCCTCTGTGGCTGGCGCCCTACCTTTTTTTTCGCATAGCTTCCCCATAGAAATCCTCAAAGGAAACTGAAAGTGATCAAAAGTTACGCCCTGTATGTGACGTGTAGTGTTACGTAGTTTTAGGATTACGAACAAACTAAATGAAGGTCAATGTGGAAGTGGTGGCGACTTTCGTACGGTGAATTCAAAACTGTTATGTTGTTCTGCTTGGCCCCTTTGCCAGGTGTCCTCCTCCCTGTACCCATCCAGCTGTCCCTAAGCCACTCCACTTTCAGACATACGTCAGAACCTTCTCATTCCCTTGTCCCACGTAATATGCACCCCAAATTCCCTACATGTCGCCGCCTCGCCAAAGCGGAGCACTTTGAGTAATATTGCCTGCCAACATTTAACCAAATGTATGTAGACGATGCCGCTTATCGGCACTTGAGCGCGTTCTCTCTTCCTGTCGTTGCCACCGGAGAACCCCTCTTGAAAGGGAGAACACCTCTTACCAAGAGGGGTTCTCCCTTTCTCTATTTTGCGGCACTAAGAGGCACAGTAAAGTTACTCATTTAGGCATTTTTTATGCCGAGTGCTCGAACCGCACTATAAATCATTCATTGTGGCTTTCGAGTAAATGCAGATGTGAGCAACGGATGCCCCGTTGCTCACATTGCTCACAACGGATACGTCAACTGAAGGCCCCGTGTGGGGCCTTCAGTTGACGTATCACGCTGCTGTGACATTACGCGAAGCAGACATCGAGAGACCGCAGAACAGGTTGGGCAAGGAAACGAAACAAATCGGGGCCCATTCTGAAGAGAACGCTGGTTAAAATGCGCAGCTTTCGCTCACGCCACCCGAGAGTTTACAGTCCAAACTACCCCGACCGGGTCGGAATGGTGCAGCTGGAGACGCGTCACCTTCATAGCGCCAGGAAACATGGTTCGCTTGCGACCGCGGGAAGCGGTTGTTTCTTCTTTTGATGCGGTTAATAAGCCTTTGTGGTAATCCATCATCGTCACGTGCCATCGCATTGTCCAAAGTTGGCTTCCTTACAGTGTGTGTTTGCGTACGGTCGCGATTAGTGACGCAAAAAAACTTCGCTTTAAAAGCACGACCAGTCATAGCCGCGTCAACGACGTATTCGTAGCTTCGTCTCGTTCTTGGCAAAACAAGCTATTGAAACATGCTGATGATGCGGACACCTCATAGCGAGAATATGGCTCCTTTGTGGGTTAGAAGGGAAGTTATTCTGTATAAGACATGTCACTAAACTCATTCGATCCCTCGACTTCAGTCATGTGTTTTCAGTTGTATTGCGGTTCTTAAGGAGCCTGACAACTCCACTATCATTCTGTGTTCCGCGGAAGCTGAGTACAGCTTAAAAACGGTTTCTACATTGAGCCATTTCATTATAAAAATTTTACTTCGCGGTCATTTCAGGAGTAGGAAAAAAATACATGTTGTCGTTCAGGGAAACTGAAGAAATGGCATTGCCGCCAATTTCTAAAGGTTTGTAATGGAATAGGAATAACATCTAGGCTGCCATTCCGCAAAGATGGTGCTAACCAATTGGTTTGGCGTCGGGCTCTTCGCGCTGTAGCTGTTTCTCGGCTCACTTATAACGCGTAGTGTTCCGGCTTATGACCTATTCTTGGGCAACTAGAAGCAAGTAACAGTCTTTTATCGTACCGTGTTCCCTGCTAGACGTGGGTTTTCCAGGCATACCCGCATCGACGCTGTTTAACAAGCTACCGCGAACCCTCTAACGGAAGAGCGCTATGCGCGGAAGCCCGACAACAACGTTACCTTCGGAGACACAACGCCACTCAGGTCTTTGTGCTTTTACACATTCGAATAAACTGTTGGCATGTCATAGCTGTGAATGCAACCACATCCTGTTCTATGAGGACACGGGTAACACGTCTTGTTGATTAATAATTTTGTTTTCCCCAAAACATCATTTGGGCTCCATCCTGTATGGATTATAAAATTTTACCACGATGTATCGAGATCCGATGAATAACCCAGTGTAACATGATAAACTATGCAGCCTCCGTGATCAATCACCCTCGCTCTATATCCCGCTTGGATTTCTCGGTTGGCCCCTGTACATACACATGCGAGCTCTTGTGCGCAGAAAACATGCATTTAGGATGCAGTGTCGTGTGACGCTGTTTAGGTCAAATGAATGTGACGTGCAGATAAGAGAATACCGCCTCCGTTTCTTTCGTGCTCTCTCTACCACGCACGTCGCGTTGCACAAACCTCGCCTTTGCTCCCTGACAGCCTCATTGCACGTACTGGCCATAACTTTACTCAATACATTATGCATGCAAGCTGTTCGAAATAGCTTCAACACGCAAGGTGTCCTAGTAATTTGCTTGGACGTGCAACGTATGAAAGTAAGGTCCTTATAACTGCCTCACGTCTGGACAAGCATGGTCGAGAAGCCAGTAAAGAGTTTAAATGATTCAGGCCGGATTAATTCTGGTACAAAAAAACTGCTGTTATCCCCTTTGAGCGCCGCCAATTCAATGGCCTATATAATGGCCCTGCCCAGTTCGATGCATATGCGTCTTTCTCTGCATCAGCTACTCCTCCAGGTAGGTGAGAGTGCAGGTGTCTTACAGAGATGCACAGGCTGGTTTGCAGAGCGAATGATCGATAAGCATGCGGCAAAGATTTGTCCGGGCTCAGATTGGTAACTCAGGGGTCGAATTGCAAAACATGAGTAGTGCACTGTACAAGCAGAGTATAATTGTGGACCTGAAAATTAATAGGCAGAAAAATAAAGTAATGCTCAACAGCCTCGGCAGAGCAAAGCCGTTTGAGATAGGTGGCGTAGCAGTGGAAGTGGTCAGCGATTATATGTACTTAGGCTGAGTAGTGACCCCGGATCCCAACCATGAGTCAGAGATTATTACAAGGATACGAAGTGGGTGGAATGTATTTGACACGCATTCTCAGATAATGAGTGGCAGCCTACCACTGTCCCTCAAGAAGAAAATGTATGGCAGCTGAATTTACCGGTTCTTACCTACGGGCCAGAAACTTGGAGGTTCACTAAAAGGGTTCAACTTGAATTTAGCACGACTCAGCGAGCCACGGAACGGGGGATGATAGGTGTAACTTTAAGAGACAAGAATGGAGGGGAGTGGGTGAGGGATGAAACGCGTGTTAAGAACATATAGGTAAAAATTAAGAAGAAGAAATGCGCGTGGGCAAGGCATGTAATGCAAAGGCAAGATAACCGTCGGTCATTAAGGGTAACAGAGTGAACCTCTAGAGAACTCAAGTGTGGCTTGTGGCGGCAAAAAGTTAGGCAGGCAGATGAGATCAAGAAGATGGCAGGAATAATTTTTGTCGCACTTAGCACAGCACCGGAGTAATTGGAGAGCTATGGGAGAGGCCTTTGGCCTGCAGTGGGCGTAGACATGCTGCTGCTGCTGCTGCTGATGATGATGATGATGAGATTGGTCTTTTTAACAGATTTTTACGTCTTGTGGTTAGGCTGATGCGAATGAAACGGGATGGTGGTAAATTTAATTTGCGGGCTCGCTGAAACCAGTTGTGCGGATAGGACAATTTTCACGTTATGTGTTTTTTGTGCTAGAACTGGTGGCGTCCAAATTTTAAAAACACAGCTGTCGAGCATAAAACGACCCTGCTGTGAACTGAGCGATCTTGTCATGTAAAAACTAAAGCAAATCCACTGTTTCCATGATCATTTCGTGGCAGGGTGTTCTATGAAACATACAGAGGCAGTTCCTGTTTTTTGTTTACATTATATTTTGTGCATATCGATGGCTTGAGTAGGGTTTCAAAATACTAGGCTAGCCTCAAACGTAACGAGTGGCAGAACAGACAACGGAATTCCGAATCTGTAATAGCTAAAAAGCCCTTAGCTGGAGTGAACTGTTAACACAAGGAAAGAATTCTCACAGTCTTGTATACTTTGAGTTAAACTATTCTTGAATAAGTAGAACCGGGGAAGTAAGAGTTGTTACATCTCGCGCTACCTGCCTTGTTAAATGTAGCATGGTTTCACCCAAAGTGTGCATTGAGGAATTTGGAGCACAGACCAAAAACCAGATGCAGTAAATGTGCTTGCTACGTTATACAGAGTATGTCTAACCAATGAAGGACACACGAAAACTAACACGCGCGACGATAGGGGCGAAAAAGTACAGACTACCTTATCTAAACTCAGACAATTGTAATTATTTCACGTTATTTGAAACCGGGCGCTGTTTCAAAAACGAACCCCAATCCGAACAAGAACCAAACGGGTACGTTTGCAGGAACTGAACCCGAAACCGAACCATTATTGTTTCAGCCCGCTGAACCCAAATCCTAAAGAAACCGAAAAAAAAACTGCCTGCGTATCTTCTCACTTCTCAAGTAAATGTCTAGAAAGACGACAGTTTTCAGCAATCCTGGACACCTACCTGCCTGTTCACTCTGCCCCGCCTACCACACTCATGCTCTCACCCTCCTGTCTCATTGCTTTCACGACAAGCAAAGGAAACGTTTGCTGAATTGAATTCAATTTTAATACCATCGACCGTTACTAAAAAAATACCAAGACAAAACACCGAGCGCACGTGAGCGTACGCATCGTGAGGAGAGCCCCGTGTTGGCTAGCTCGAACTTCGAGAACACTCTCCCTGGCGTTAGTGGCATGATCTCTCGCATGCTCTTCTACTCGCAAGTTCACGTGCGTTTGCTGCTTAAGGGGGAGCACAGACACCAAATTCGCGAAACCGGTAGCCGTCAGTTTTAGCGCGAGCTAACGCGGTCGATTTTGGAAAAGATGCGAAAGAACGCGGGAAAAACGGTCCGGGCCTGCCGGTCATGGCAAACGTTCAGTGGCATGTTCGGAAATCCATGGGAGGTGCAACAGCCGGGTCTCCAATGAAGGGAGAGGGGCGGCCAGCTCTGCTGTTTCTCCAGTCTGACACCACCAGTGCATGCTGCGCCAATTTTTTTTTCGGCGTTCACCGTTCTGCTGACCAATCTATTGGGACCAATGTTGGCACAAATCTCTGAATACCTTGCACCGACGGGCCTCCGCCTCTCACCTGAGAAGGGCGTTGTCATGGCATTCACCTGCAAGCGGATGGCAAGTACCCATTAATCCTTGGGGGTCGTTGCCTACGTTATGTGCGCACTCAAAGATACCTCGTGATAACCATGGATCGAAACTCTCTTTGGCCCCGCAGTTTTGGAGGCTACGTACTCGCATTTCCGCAGCGGCGCAAGTCATTGGATACCTTGCCGGTATCAATGGGGCAGTGACTGTCGATCGATGGTGCTCCTCTCCAAGGCTTATGTTGATGGCTTGCAGCGTTACAGCTTGCCTTTTTTGCAGCGACTGTCGCCAACAAGCAAAAAACAGCTTTATGGGGCACGAAATATTTGTCTGCGCACGGGCCTTAGCCTTCCGAGGGACTCTTCCTTCGCTGGTACCGTTGCGGAGGCTGGCTGCTTGCAGTTAGATATTCTTCGGCTGCACGAGACATTCCGAATACACTTGCGGTATCGATTGTGCACAACAACGAATCTCTTGACCCGTGTTGGACAGCACAACGACAGCTCCAGGTTCGCAGAGATGATATACTCTATTAACATATCTGTACCATCCCAAGTGCGACCTACCATGCCATCTGATTACCCCCCTCCCTGGACTCTCTCAACCGTGTGCAGAAAACTCAACATACCTGGTGTCAACTCCAAGCAAACTCTCCCTGAATTCTGCCTACTTCACGTTTCGTCAACAGGACAAGCACTCTCCTACCGCATTGTACGTGCAATGTCTTCTACCTCAAAGTGCTGCATGCAATTAAGCAAGTCATCCGCTCCATTCTTCGTCAGCCATCAGCAGAATGGGCTATATTCACGGATTTGAAGACCGGCTGCAAACCCTACGGCACGCCAGTTGCTTCAGCATTCACGACAATGAATCCCGAGATGTCACCTACTTGCATCTAGCCTACGTCGCCGGGCATCGTGTTACCTTACAGTGGATACCCACACATTGAGGCATTCTCAGCAACAACAAAGAAGATGATGCGGCTCACGGAGGGATACAACTGCGCAATGCAAGGAAAATTTTCTTTACAAAGCACGAGGCTGCAGCGCTAGTGAAGCAGCTGGCCTTAGAGGAACGAAACCGCCTCTGGTCTTTTCCTGAAACTCACCACCCTTTTCTGTATAACATAGCCTCTGCCCTGAGAATGAGGCTCCCAGAGCGAATCCCACGTCGACTTGAGAAGTTCTACCATCAGTTGCGCCTCAACGCAGCACTTACGAACTACTACCGAAATTGCCTCGGTCAAACCACAAACCCTTATTGTGAAAACTGTGGTTTGCCAGAACCTGTTCAAGACATTTTATTAAAGTGTCCGGCTTACAACCAGGAAACGAACCACCTCACCAAGAAGATCGAGTGCCTCAACAACGGACTTTTACCATTGAAAGCAATTCTTGGACGATGGTAATCTCCGTCATCCCAACGAAAAGTGTTATATGAACTGTTTGATTATTTACACGAAATCAGAATTGCAGAGACAATAAAGATCTATGCATCGTCATCTTGTGAGACCACCTTGACCTCTACGTGACCCACGGAACGCTTCATGTTACCTTAATGTTTACAACTTTCTTCTATCCCCTATCTTTCGACCTGCTTCCTTTCGGGCCTTTTGATGTTTTTTTCGTGTGCCTCCGTCTCTACTTACCGTATTTTCTCGCGTTCTGCATGAGTTTTTATGTTTCAAAACTATATATATATATATATATATATATATATATATATCAGAAAAGACGCCGGAAGAAGACAAGTCTCTGCCGAAACGTTTGTAATACTGGGGGTTTCTACCTTGTTCGAAGTTTCTTTTTTTTGTGTTCTAAACCATCTTCCAAGTTTTAGTACTCCCTATACATATATATATATATAAATATATATATATATATGTATATATATATATATATATATATATATATATATATATATATATATATATATATATATATATATATATATATATATATATATATATATATATATATATGTGTACAAATTTGACTCACGATGAAAACAAAAACAGTGTTTCACTGACCTTTCGACTCGAGGACCAGTCTTCATGGCAGTGATGAATACTGGTCTTGCAGTCGAAACGCCAGTAAAACTTTTTTTAATTGTGATTCAAATATTTTCTCGAACAATTCTTCTGGCTCCTCGAGAAGTTTTTGGTACTGCTTATATATATATATATATATATATATATATATATATATATATATATATATATAGTATAAGTAAAGAGTCGGATACACAGCAAGAACAATAACAAACAATGTTTACTTACGTAGCGGCAACGGGTCTTGCCTTCATCAGAGTAAAGTTACATGATTTTGCTGTCGCAAACATTTTGAACACATTTCTTATATAGGTTTGCATAAAACTGTGAGAAGGAGCGGAAAATGTTTCGGAAAAGGAGAGTGTGCATACAGTCAGGCTACGCCTATGTTACAACATCAACAAACAAACAAAAAAGAAAAAAATAAATAAATAAAAGGGGGGGGGGGGAGCGAGAGAGAGAAAAAGGGGTCGTGTTAACAATGCAGCGTTCAAGGTTGCACCATGACGGGTCAACGTATGCCGCGCGGGCTGCAAGTTCCGACAATAGGGGAAACTGGACAACCGCGGCTTGAAAATAAAGGGAGGAGTATACAGTAAGGTATTCAGTGGCTGGGGAGACTGGTTCGGGGGGAAGCGAAGATGGGTGTGCCCCCCGCGGATGAAGAGAATAGATAGGGGGCACAAAAGAGCATTTCACAGAAGCTAGCAATTGAACATGAAATAGGTAGGGTCACAAAAGGTTAAACATGAATAGATCACAAAGAGTTAAACATTCTTACGTGGTGGTGGGAACGAGGCCTCCTTCCCCAGGACAAATGGCATTGTTGAGCCGCATTAGGCTAATAAAGCTGCTGTATTAGGAGAGTTTCTGCGAATTCTGATGGCAAACTCGAGGGTAGGAATAATGAACATAGTTATAAAAATAATGAAGCCGCTAATTTTATTCGAGGGATAAGCACGTTAGTTTTCCGTAACTTTCAATAATTCCAAGTGTGGCTGACCCAAACTTATAAATAAGATAAGATTCCCGAACCTCGCGGTCGTGGTCCGTTTTGAAGGCGGATTCTAAAATCGTTGCTTTAAGATGGTCAAATGCATGCCCGGGACTGTTCACATGTCTTGACAGGGGCAAATAAGGGCAGCTTTTTGCATGAGAGCGGTGAATATTGAACCGTATTCGGAAGGGCGTTTCAGTTTGGCAGATATATTGTTGCCTACAAACAGTGCACTCTAGAAGATATACGACATTAGCGGAGTCACAGTAAAAGTTCCCTTTTATATTTACGTAGTAGTCTGAAGCCGTGCTGGTGGCGCGCTGTGTAGTGGTCATGTGTGGGCATACTTTACATTGGGGTTTATTGAAGGGCATGCAGCCAGTAGTAGCCGGTCGGTTGATACGAGAGTTAGTAAGAAAGTCACCTAAATTCTTATTACGCCGGTAGACAACGCGTGGTGGTTCGGGGAATATGCTTTTTAGGCGCCCACTTTGCATTAGGATATTGTGATGTTTTTTTAGCACGGTTGACACTCTTGGAGCGGAGGATGAGTGGGTTAAAACTAAGTTAGTTTGCGGGTTCCCGTTCGGGGCTTTTTTCTTACAGATTTCGTTACGGTCTAATTGGTTGGCTCGCACAATAGCGTCGTCGATTACTTTTTCCGGTATTTTTTATTCAGGAGGGCGGTCTTGAGTTCTCGACAGTTTGAGTCAAAGTCGGCTTGGTTTGAGCAAATTCTCCTAAATCGGTGGGCTTGGCTGTAAGGTATTGCTGTCTTGCAGTGTCTGACATGGCTACTTCGGAAGTGCAAATACTGCCGCGTGTCTGTCGGTTTTCTATACAGTTTAGTTTGAAGCCGACCTTCGAAGGTAGTAACGGTGACGTCCAGAAATATGCATATATAGCGAATCAGAAATGGGAAATGAGGGGCTCGGTGAAATAAGACAGAAGATAAGGGTTGCCAGTCAAGAAAACCTCGGAAAGCAAAAGGGACCTCCAGAATACCGGTGTGGTATTCTGGAGGTCATGGGTTCGGATCCCACCCGGCGGGCATTTTCTCACCACTTTGTTTCTTACTCAAAAAATTCTTCCTCTGTTTCTATGACCCACCACAACCTCCCCTCTGCTTTCCGAGGTTTTCTTTATTGCCAACCTTTATCTTCTGTATTGTATCACCGAGACCCTCATTTCCCATTTCTTATTCGCTACATGCTTAGCAAAGGCCTCTGTTCTGGCAGTCTTGGTGCCAAGGTAGCTTAAGAGGGTTCAACGCTGGTCGACCACTCTCGACATGTCGTAGATACTCGAGGCACGGCCTGGGGGATAGAAAGAAGGTTCCCTTCACCCCGAGTAGTCTAATAGGCGCTGGCTACCACCCCCCAAGTGCAGCAAACAAAAATACCTTAACATAAACACCCGAGAAAGTGGTGAAGAAACAGCCCCGCCAGAAGTGTAGTGGTTATCGCAGCAGAGCGGTATTGTGGAGGTCGTGGGTTCGGATCCCACCCGGCAGGCATTTTTTCACCACTTTCTTTCTGACTCGAAAAATTCTTCCTCTGTTTCTATGACCCACCACAACCTTCCCTTTGCTTTCCGAGGTTTTTTTGACTGCCAACCCTTATCTTCTGTCTTATTTCACCGAGCCCCTCATTTCCCATTTCTGATTCGCTACATGCTTAGCGAGGGCCTCTGTTCTGGCAGTCTTGGTGCCAAAGGTAGCTTAAAGGAGCCATGAAGAGAAAACAAAAGTTTGTTTTATTCGAAAGATTAGGTGTTTCATAGTACCCCAAGCGCTTTCGCGGAAGCAAATGATGCTTTATTCACTAAGAAATAGGGCAATTAAGCCAAAATTTTAAATCTCCGCTAAAATTGCACATTTGGTGACGTGAACAATGGCGTCATACGAGCCGGTCCATGAAACAGATACTTAGTATGTCGACTCCATATAGCACCCGCACGCGGGGTCAGACAGGAAGCGAAACTCGTGCCGAAACCGAGACGGCGGCCATTTTAAAAATACTAGTAAAACCTAGTGCACCCGCAGCCCTCGTCACGGAATCGCCTGATCCGGAGAACAAAACTCTCGCCGAGGAGCTAGGGCTTGCATTTAACAACCTCACACCACTTGAACTCTCAATGCTTCTAAGTACACGAGCGGTAGGAGTTGTGGGATGCGCGGTGGACGGGAAAGCGACCATTCCGCGATAGGCACAACAGACGAACGCCCTGCCGTCGGCACCGCTGCCTCGTCAGCTCCGTCGCGACGGACGAATACAGACTGGTACGTATGTGCCGTATTTTTATTACGGTTAATAATAGTTCAATTTCAGTAGCAGTATCGCCTATGCCAGTTGGCCGGTGTCGTGTATGGAAAGCCGTTCGCGCGAGCTCTCTCCTCCGACCAGAAAGATACGAGCGTCAATGCGCGGTGTGTACGGCATTTGTTTCCCCCAAGATCAGAGCGCTTTGACGGCGATTTGACGAAGTCGGCGACGAGCGCCAGCATGTCCCAGGAGTTAGCTAACGTAAGGGTCCCTGCCGTAATTACTTTGTCGGAAATGAAGCGAGCACACTCGTACTTCCTTTAGCTCCCTTTCTCCTCCGTTTGCAAAGTTCACAAAACGTAGCCACTTGCTTCGCCGCGGTTCGTCGTTAGGCAGCACATGAGAGTAGATCTCTTCACCGGCGGGGATGTCGCACTCCCTCGACGATTTGCCCATACTACATGGGCATTTCAAAACGCTGCAACGAAATTTCATTGTAAAGTACTCGAACAAACTGAAGTTTTCAGGGGTTGTAAACTAGAAACGAGCTCGTAACGACAGCAGCAAGCCAACACCATTCGAAACTTATGCGACGACTGGCACTATCTCGTCGCTTCTTGGTGTTCCTTACTCCCCTCGTTTCTATTTTTACCTTTGCTGGTTTGCGATATGACGGCCAACCTTTTGTCAAGGGATTAAGATACCAAGTAAGGTCGCGGCTGTACGTGCTGGAACGGTTCGTTGGCCCCTAAGAGCCTCGAACCCGAAAATTCGTCTGCGCGACGGCGAGATGTCCAGCTCGGCCGGAGGTAGTTTCGTACGCATTGGCGCACACGCTTGCGTGTTCGTTCAGAACTTCAACCGTTTACTCCACCGTTCTTTGTCATAAAAAGAATGTGCAATATGTTTCACGGGCATATAGCTCGCTATGAAAACTGTAAGCCCTGCCTAACATGCGTTTGCTTTTGCCGGCCTCCGCCAATCGCAGAGTATTCTCAAGTGACACCATAGGTTCTGTTGCGGAAAATGAGCTGGTGGGTTACATGGTCATTTCCTTTTTTCCTAATTATGTAGCTTATTTGAGCAAAGTTTGCGTTATAAGTGGTGTCGTTATGGTTCTAACGAGGCAACCTTTCGAATGAACCAAACTTGTGTTTTCTCTTCATGGCTCCTTTATGAGGCTTCAACGCTGGTCGACCACTCTTGACATGTCGTAGACACTCGAGTCACAGCCTTTCGGTTAAAAAGAAGGTCCCCTTCACCCCGAGTTGTGCGAGTGGTGCTGGCTACAACCCCCAAGTGCAGGAAACAAAAATACCTTAACCTAAATCCCCGAGAAAGTGGTGGAGAAATAGCCCCGCCGGTAGCGTAGTGGTTATCGCACCAGACCGGTATTCTGGAGGTCGTGGGTTCAGATCCCACCCGGCAGGCATTTTTTCACCACTTTCTTTCTGCCTCAAAAAATTCTTCCTCTGTTTCTATGACCCACCACAACCTCCCCTTTGCTTTCCGAGGTTTTCTTGACTGCTTATATATATATATATATATATATATATATATATATATATATATATATATATATATATAGAAGAAACAGTTTCTTGGACAACGGTCAAATTTATGAAAAAAAGGGGACACATGTCGAAAAAGGACTGGTTTTTAACGTTTCAGCCGGAGGACCGGCCTTCCTCCTTCGGCCGGTCCTCCGGCCGAAACTCTAAAAACCATTCCTTTTTCGAAGTGTGCTCCCTTTTTTTGACATGCATATATATATATATAAATATATATATATATATAAAGGAAATGAGGGGCTCGTTGAAAATAAGACAGAAATTAGAATTGGCACTCAAGAAAACCTCGGAAAGCAACGGGGAGGATGTAGTTGGTCAAGATAAAGAATTTGGAAAATAAGAAAGTGGAGAAAAAATGCCCGCCAGGTGGGATCCGAACCCACGGCCTCCAGAATGCCGGTCTGGTGCGATACCCACTACGCTACCGGCGGCCCCACCGGTAGCGTAGTGGTTATCGCACCAGACCGGTATTCTGGAGGTCGTGGGTTCGGATCCCACCTGGCGGGCATTTTTTCTCCACTTTCTTATTTTCAAAATTCTTTATCTTGACCTACTACATCCTCCCCTTTGCTTTCCGAAGTTTTCTTGACTGCCAATTCTTATTTCTGTCTGATACACACACACACACACACACATATATAAATATATATATATATATATATATATATATATATATATATATATATATATATATATATATATATATATGTGTGTGTGTGTGGGTGTGTGGAGGGGGTGTTTGTCAATATCGCGACACAGTTTAACAGTTGCTTTTTAAATTTCTTTTCCTTATTGACATAAAGCCGCTCATTGAATTTTACAGTGTGTCGTGTTTATTTCCAGTCCTAAGCCGTAAAATATTTTTTCTTCGCTGTGGTATTAAGTAGGCTAAAAAATTGGTTCGCGAACCAGTTCGAAAATTCTGAAATATTTCGTGAACCAGTTCGGTACGTGATGTAGTAGAATCCGAACTGGACCAGAGCAAAATGAGTTCACCCGGACTCAAACCGTAACCGAACCAGCATTTTCTTCTGTACGACACCCTGATTTAAAAGGGTCGCAAATACATTAGGACTGCGCTCTCAGAAAGGTGTGGCAGAATAAACCTTAATGCATCTCAAGGTTCATATCTCAGGAAGCTTTGGTTAGTGTTTTCTTGAAATGACCTACATTTTAGTGATGTGCTAGGAATGAAATGACTGAATTTGAATTGGGCATTTTAGCATTATACTACGGCACAAATATTCTATTTTCTATTGGTTTCTTTTTTTTTGTCTACCTTTCTTTTCTTTTCAGTGTCACAAATTGTGCGCGAATGCGAACGTTTTTAACTAAAAATGTCTTTTTGCGCGTGCGAGTAGGTTCTGCTTGTGTTCTGGTGCTCTTTCAGCAGTGGGAGAGCATGTCGTCCAGCTCTAGCCTCGACAACCAGATCATCTTGGTTGACCGAGGGGACAGAGCCGGGACTGCCCGTGGACTTCTGTGTTAGGAAGCCACCCCACAATTTATTTTTGCTCAATAAAGTTCCTTCTCTCTTTCTCTCTCTCTCTCTGTTGTGCTTACTAGTGACCGTAGAAACTGATTGGTGCGCTTCGTGTCCTCATATTTCGGTATCTTTGGTTATTGTGTACTTAATCTACTACCCTATTTGTTTTCAGATAATTTGTAATGATTGTGTTAGACTATTTGTGTGCGCTCCGCTATTGTGTTTGCGTTTTCTTGTTATCGTTTTCCAACTTACTCGTGTATTGCGAGCCTAGTCGCCATTGGTTGTTCTGCTGTGTTTTTAACTAGCGATTTTGTACTGAATGATTTGTAACTCCTCACTTTGTTGCCCCTCTTACCCAATGCCCTGAACATGGACCTGCAAGGTATTATAAATCAAAAAACAAAGAAATAATATATTTCTACTGCATGCCGCGCAATAATGTTAAAGTGTTCACGGAGTAAAAAGAAAACTTGACATCTCGATTACCCGTTAGTGGGCTGAGAACTCTTTTGCTTGAGTCATCTGCGAGGCGTCGCAACATGTACAAAGCATGAAAACGGCGCCTAACGATTATGACGGCCTTCGGTGGAGATAATCACACTGAGTAAAATATGTTAGCGTACAGTCTAATAAGGGAACAGGCTTTATTGATACATTGTCATCTACCGACAATTCGTGTCCGCTCCAAATTGAAGAACGTTTTCACAAATGTCAGGGCACCCCTGTCGGGAGACTACTCAGTCTCCGATGATTCCAAAATTTTGTGTTTCATCCCTCCATCGGTTCTGTGGCCATTACCGGTTCTGTTTGTCGTGCCTCGATGCCACCCCGCCACATAGATTTCCCACTAATTATCAGTTATTCGCATCCCCTCTACCTGCCCAATGCCACGGTGGGCGCTTAGCTTCAACACAAATGCCTCTCCTCGAGACCCTAATTCAAACCGCCGTTTTCTCGCTCATAAGTGCACACCCAAGCATTTTTATTTCCATCGATTGTGAGTCATATCTAAGCGTTCGTTAAAGGACCTTAAAGCTTCCAAGTTTCCGAGTTGCGGCGATCCAAGTTTAGTCCATCTCCAGACGCGCGTATTGGTTGTATACCAGTCTTTTTAGGAAGCTCTTATTCTCAATCCCGTCTATGCATACCCATCAGCACTTGGGGGACGTACCCAACCCGGGCATTACCGCGCACAGAGAGTACCAGCGTACGGAAAACCGCGAGGGAGAAATGGCACGGTGCCGGAGCATCACGGTCGCGAGAGAGAGGAAGAGAGTCGGGCTTCGGCGCGTGGCTCTGCATTACAACGCAGATAGGAGGAGAGGGCGCGGCGAAGCAGGACAGGAAACACATGGTAGGCGGAAAGCGTGGCCTTAAACGGCGTTTCTCCTACAAGATGAAAACCTCTCCCACACATACGAGGCCACCCCTGTGGCGAGATTACTTAGTGTTTCCTTGGTTTTTGGGCAACAATGAAGTGGACTTCCATGGCGCCATACCCATGCCACAAAGAGCGATAGGCGTGTGCGTAAAATCATCGAAACGATTAAAATTGAAGATAACGTCAACGAGTGTACCAGCACTGCGTCGGTTGCGCTTATGGACAAAGAAAACCATTTTCTTCTCGGTGTGGCACCATGCTCACGTGCTTAGGGAGCGTGCCCGGAGAGGCCAAATAAAATTCAGTTGGTTGTATCACCGTTGTGCTTCGTCTTTCGCTTGTATGTGTCCTAAGTTCAATTTATAGTGTATGTCATAATGATCCAAGTAACTCAGATTCCGCCTATTCTTACGTTAAGCGCAACGCCGCCGCTCCCACCGTTAATTCCGTGTACTCCGCCCGCCTACATGACGCACTTAATGTGACACAAGAAATGTATATAGATGTATACATGTTTGCAGCTAACTGTGTTGCAATTTTGTATTCGTTTGTGGAATTTGGTAAGGTGCGCAAAAAAATAAAACCTAGACAGCTTTGCTGGATAATCCTGAAATGTATGAATAGATCAGCCACACAAGGTTTTCATGACATGGTAGAAAACTGCTTAATATTTCTAAATCTCTCAAAAGTGCGTCTCAGCTCGTGCAAAACCTCTTTTAAATTTTTCTCGGGATTTGTTCACGCATTTATATTTGCCCGAGATATTCGTAATAGCAGCTAGGGCAAGACAGCCAACACAAAGGATCGACGGGAATGGGCGATTGGAAGTGCAAGTAACACAAGTCCAGTCTATTTATCTTGTGTTGTCTTTCGTGCGCTCAATTTTATTGCGAATACAACCTACCAACTATCCCAGCAGCACATTTTATTTTTCCAAGGCAGTCATCATTACTTACTTGTAGATGTATTTTATTGCCTAACTAGATGGTGTTTGCGGACGCCTCCGGAATTTGCGTTTGATGTATTCACGCTTGCGCTTAACTTGTAAAAAGGTTAGAAAAATAAAATGCCCGGGAACATGCATCTTCTATTTCTTTTTGCATCAGCCGGTGTCGTTCATCGTATTCAGACTCACAACGCGCAATACCATTTGAACGCGATAGCAGGGCGCACACATTTTAAAAAAATGGTTGACGTACCACATCGTCAATCCTTTTGTGCGCGTGTTATCCGGTGCCCAGCGCATGGGTAAGGCGTTTACAGAGCAAGAGCTGAAGGCCCGTCAAGAGGCAGGGCAGAGAAACAAATGCAATCCGTAAATGAGGCAAAAAATTGGTTAGAACATCTCACCCTAGAAAAAGCTTCAAGCACCCGTGAAGGCAACGAAATATAGGACGGGCGGTCCAACTTCGCAGAAGAAAGCTCGTAAGAAATGGTGGCAGATTCGTGGCTGTTTCATATGGTGGCGGCTTACCCAGCGAAATTGTTCGGCTTTCACCGCCTCGCGCATTCAGGAAACAGAACACGACTGACCGGGATGCAGCCGGAAAGAGGGAACGAAACTGCGTCGTCTAGACGGCATGCGGTGGTCGCGTGTTTAGCGGAGGGAGTGGTGTGTCGAGTTCAACGCCACACTCCTTCGTTGCTGCCTTGCCGCGCACTGTCCCCTAACCGCCTTTTTATGCAGTGAAAGCTCTTTTATATCTGAATTTCCGAATAGTTCAAACAGTAAGATTCGGTCCGGGCAAGCTCCATAGAGGTCTATGTATAAGAACCGCGTTAATTCGAAAGCTATGTTCCGCAATGGATAACTCGAACTTAGCGCTCCCTGGCCGCTGCCATGGCGCCTGTCACGCAGCCAGAAAAAATATACCGGCCGGCTACACTCCGTGCTCGAGTAAGGCTGCATTCCAATTCTCGGGCAGCTTGGTAGACAGCCTACGAAGCATCGAACTAGACGTCTAAAGGAATAAAATTCAAATGGCGCAGCGGTCCCAAACGCAACACCAGTGACCAACGCAGACGACAGCCTCGTAGCAGACATGTTGAAACACGCAAGCCGCAAGTTTCGTAACTAATATTACCGTTGTTACTACAAAGATTGTAACTAATATTACCGCTGTTACTACAAAGATTACGAGATTTAAAAATTGAACAAAGTTACCGTTGAACAATATTACCGTTGTTACTACAAAGATTACGAGATTTAAAAATTGAACAAAGTCATGTCCACCACTCTTCAATTATGCTAAATATTTCAATAAAAGAACAAGTGCTTAGTTGCAACATAAATACACAAAAAGGTGGCGCTGGCGTCACTTATTAGTTTAGACAGGAACGTAGCCTAAATCGTTACTCGCAAGGCTCTACTCCGGGCTCGTAGAAGTGACAGCGGTTGTCCTAGAAAATTGCTATTGCCACTGCAGCCACGGTGCGCAAGTTTGAAGTCAGCCACAGACGCAAGAAAATGGCGTCCGCGTACCCGCGGGACATATTGTGGAAGGCATGGATAATGTCGCCTGCGCAGTGATGGGTGTTCCCCTGACAGATGGTGACACTGCTTCGCGGCTAAGAAGCGCAGAACCTCTCACTGCCAGCGACAACGAGGAGAACGACTATGCCGCCGTGAAGCCGTCCGCTCGGAAATCATAGCAGTAGGAATGCCAACAGTTTCGTTTTCACTTGAGAACAAGGTGAAGGGGAGGACTTCCGATGCATTAGCTCGCTGTAGCAAAAAGTGCCAGCTTTCAGAGGCGTAGCCAGAAATATATTTCGGTGGGTGTTAATTATACGTCACCAGGAGGAGGAGCGCGAGGAGGAGGAGTAAACGTTATTTACGCGAGCCCTAAGTGCTGGTGTCTGGGCCCGCGCATGGTAGGGGGTTTCTTCTCGTCCGGAATATCCTGGCGTGCGCTGGCTACCTGGGCCGTCTCCACCAGGCTACGCTGGGAAGAGAGGTCGGAGCTGGTCAGCCTCGCCACCCACTGCTCGTATGTAGGTTGGGGAAAATAAAAAAAATGGAAGAGAGACTGCAGGGGACGCCCAAACACTATCTGAGTAATTTTGCTGAATGCATAAATTTCGGGGTATGTTCTAACATCGAAACAACACACTGGCTGCGCTGCTGCTGGCTGTTGCTTTCAATGCCGAAAGGCAGACTGCAATCACGGATGTTTTTTTAAGCATCAGCTGTTGACACGCCCAAAGGCTTTGCAATCACGGTGCGCTGTTGTTATTCTTCGCTTTCATTAGTTCGAACCTGCGATAATATGCCGACACACTCGCCAACTACCGGCACGGGCGCCCACAATACCCAGATCTAGATCCAGCTGCACGCATCCAGAACCAAAGCTACCATATTCCGACGGGTACAAGCAAACTCTTACCCCCCCAATATCCTACTCCATGCAATGCACCCCACTCTCTACCCCGCTCTTGCCCCAACCTGGCACCCTATCCCGTCTGAAATGAGTGCACAATGCTATGAAGCATGCCGGTTCGCGTTAATGTCTGCGAAAGCTTGCGTCTGCGCCGCGCTTCACCCTCTGTGTGCAATTTTTCCCTGACAAATGTAGTGCATGCTACATGTTCTCTGCAGGAATAAATATGTTGGAGTAATTCAGCCTCTGAACTTAAATTGCGGAGTAACGGGTAAATAAAGTGACAACACACCCATCATAAATAGCAAAAAGCTGAGAGCTCGATTTCTTAAGACCGTACTACATGGTGTGAATTGACCTGGGAGTTCACTGTTGCAGCGGCGGTCGTGCGGCGCAGCGACCAATTGTGGCACGACCAAGAAATTTCGAAATGTTCGGGACGGCAAAACGTTTCGCTCCTCCGCTAGACAAGCAAGACTGACGGCCTGTTCAACCACAGCTGGGTCAACGTCACGGCTCAAAAAAGTGTCCCAAAGGCAATATGATTACTATTTTGCGGCACAACAAAAACCTTCGCCAGCAAAAGACGTAATTTGATCCGCGGGGAATGCGTTTCTAAAATGCCACAAGCGCGACGTCTGCGGACAACGTAACAGGCATTGAAAATTTCTCCGTTGTGAATATTCGCTTAACCAAATTCCCAAAATAAAAACGCGCCCTGTATGTAGTACAGGCTCAAGGAAACAGTGCCGGTGCAGTTTTTTCAACCTCTCAACATGGTAGAAACTACGGCTATGACAGTTTGTGGTGCTGTAGCGGCGGACATGAGTTTACGTATTTCTTTTTAACAGTGTATTTCTAAGGTCGCCAACACAACCGCCCGCCAATATCTGGTACATTAGCGTTACCGTTTCACGAGCCCACGTTTCAATCCAAACTCCCGCATCTTCCTCGCAATATTGCAAATCGTAAAGGTAACACACAAAATATCGGTGCTTGAGTTTGAATTGTCACATCCACCCATCCCTAATGCAACAAGAATTTTTCTCCTTTCATTAAAGTTTCTTCTTGGTTACGTGAACTGCGGAGGATCATAATTACTCCACTCGTGCTGTCAAGGAAGTATGTGCACTTGATGACGTAGCAAAAGTAGAAATATGTTGGGTTTCGAGGTAAGGCGTTTATACGGTTCTATCGCCATGTATTAATATTTCCTAATGAAGAACACGCTGTCGCAAGGATACAGAGCTAAAATATCAGGCACTGCATCTGCAGACCCCACCAGTTCTACGTAGTGGTTTCTCCCCGCCGCCCCCCCCCCCCCCCCCCCAAAAAAAAAAATCCTCTGTTGTATTATTGATACCTGCCATAAGTAGGCCTTCAACATTCTAGCTCCGACAGGGTTAAACAGAGGACAAAAACACGTGAAAATTTCATAAAGGATGGCGCAAGGGCTTGGTGTATGTGAGAGTGCATGTTTCGACTGCGTGGTATATCTGATAAAAACTCTTAACACCGGAACTGTTGTCGGTCGAGCCTTTTCATCCATCTTCTGAAGACCGTACATACGTCGCGCAGAGCTTGAAACAGGCTCCCAGACCCGCCGTCAGCCTCACAGAATCCGTTCCCGGAGGGGTGCAGCGTTCTCGAAGGGAAGGGGGGTTTGTAGTCCCTCCCGCTAAGGGAGAAGGAGGGTAGGACACCCCCCGCCCGTTGATGTTTACCTTCCGTGTGCTCTGCGCGAACCATAGAATTTGCGCGTCCACGCCGGACCAGCTCTAGGTTGAGCGCCCGTTCAGGTTCGAGCCGAAACAAGAGAACCAAAGTTCCACTGCTTCAGCATATTTGACGCTGGGTGGGACTGGGATAAGTTTTCTAATACCGCGGTCCCGCCATTTTCTGTCCCAGAGTTTGGAAATATACGGGGCTGAAAAATTTAGTAGATGGCATCAAGGCGCTTACTCGATTGATAGCCATGACACTGATACGTACGCTACAGTATTGATTTTGATTACTTTTTATCATACCAATTACCCCTTGAGTGCACGCATGCTTTAGATTTATTCGCTCCTTTCCTCCGTTTTGGTTCATTAACTCCAGGAGAAAGTTTTATAAATGCATTGTTCCTACCAAAAAGAATCCTTATTCTGCGATGTTATCGGGAAAATGAGACCAAAATTGAATCAGCCTTTCTATGACTCTTGCAGCATCGATGCCCTGAAGGCTGTCTTTTTTTAGCTGGAAGATGCCTGGATATTATAAATGCGCGGAGTTCACTGTGTACATCTCTCCCAAAAACCGTTTTTGCCAGAAGGCAATACGTGATTCGTTTAATACATTTCCTTGTCCCGCACCGTCGTCCATCCGTTGCACATATCAGCGTCGCTGTAAAAAAAGTGACAAAAAATACAAAAGGTAGCTTGCATAAGAAGCATCCTGGCGCTGAGTTGGCCGTTCTGTTAAGGCGGTTGCGCTGAGACCGGTTACGTGACTGCAATATAGAAACATTCAGCCGCGGTAGGTACGGGCTACCTTGTTTCATTTCTTGTTATATTTATAGAAGTCCGTTATTCAACTCCATTCTCACAAGGTCCCATTTATGTCAACCACTACAAGAGCATTCTAGAAGACGAGACTTACCTCTGCCAAGGTCACAAGACAAGATCTGTATTTCTCGCGAACATTCGAACCCACAACGACATCACGCTGTCTTACAACTTATTTCTCATGCAGTTCAAGCACAGGGTGGTACTCGGTCTGCGCAATACTTGCCACCCTGCTTCTTTATAATCTGGACGCCGCACATGCTATCTCTTTCCCTTCCCTTCATTTTTTATCTAATTACTGAAAAATTACTGCAGCGCCACTGAAGAGAAATTCTGTATAAAAAGGAGACCCACCCGGTTCGAAATCAGCAGTTGGACCAACAGCAGCTGAAAGAGACCATGGTAAGCGCACCTCTTAACGCTCTTTCTCAGACTTGGAATACGGCATGTTGTCAGAGAAGACCTCGCATGGTCAGGTAGCATCTTACTATAGCCTATTCTCCGAGTAAAACCGAAGCTTTCCTACTAACTTATGTGCCTGTTCTCTTGTTGACTCATCAAGTATTCTGGAGGCTCCTGAAAGGGATATTTAGTTCGCAACTGCATAAAAGATTATACTTTATTTTATTATGCAGTGTTCACTCAGGTTTGCGAACGGAACTCTTTTATAAAAACTACTTATGTAACGTCTAAAATGTTAAAGCAGAACTACAGAGGACGCACACCTTCTTCGTGGTCGTAATATTCTTCATCAGTGACTCGCAAACTTGACCAAGGTTATAAACAATAAGATACAACGCAAAGCATTGAGCAGACATTTATAGCTCATTGAAAGCACCTCGATACATAAGCAAAGTGTATTACTGCAGCTACAGAGTTACGAAGTTTTATGAATAGCTTACAATAAGTTAAACACCTATGGCTCTAATGGAACAGGCTCATAAATTAAACGACCAGCAAATACTACCTGAGCGAAATTCGGGCGCAACGCGATACTTAAACAAAACCCGGAAACTGGCATTGCATGGTTAGAAGAATGAAACAGAAATGCGCCCTTTCATCGACAAACCACCTAACCGTACGGTATACTAGCAAAATTGGCCCCATACGTCCCTCCAAAATCTACTTGAATTGTACAAAAAGAGCTAAATTGTACAAAACAGCGTACGTACACAAATACGTACGCTGGACACGAACAACAAGGATTGGCACGACTGCTCCTTCACCCCTTCAAGGAACGCGATTACGGGACTTGCGCTTCACGCACGCAATTTTTCCTCTGCGTTTTCATCGAATATCTATTCCGTAAAATAGTAAATATCTACAGTTCAAAGTGCTCAAACAACAAACGAGCCCGCTTTCAAGCGTTGCTGAACGTAAAGAAAATTCTAAATCAAACACCACGGCCGCTAAAGTTGACGAACACAATAGGTCATAAACAAACAGTCAGGGCACCATTTCTTGAACCATTTATTTAAATGCAGACTTCTAATCACTGACACCACTAAACATTGTACTCCGCAGATCCGCGCCTGCATTGTCCTGGCTCTGGCCACCAGCGCCTTCGCTGGCTACACCGGCTTCGGTGGTTATGGCCTCGGCTACGGCCTTGGCTACGGTGGCCTTGGCTACGGTGGCCTCGGCTACGCCGGGTACGGCCTGTCCCACTACGGCCTGGCCCACGGTGTCGGATACTCTGGTCTCGGCCTCGGCTACAGCTACGCCCCAGCCGCTAGCGTCGCCGTCGCTGCCCCTGCTGTCACCAAGACCGTGTCCACTTACCACGCTGCTCCAGCTGTGACCGCCGTCCACCACGCCCCAGCCGTGGCCACCGTCGCTCACGCTGCCCCAGTCGCCACCTATGCCGCTGCCCCAGTCGCCACCTACGCCGCTGCTCCAGTTGCCACCTACGCCGCTGCCCCAGTTGTGAGCCGTGTTGCCACCTACCACGCTGCTCCAGCCGTGACCAGCTTCGTCCGCCCAGCCCCAGTCGCTGTCGCTGCCCCAGTCGCCACCTACGCCGCTGCCCCAGCTGTTGCCACCACCACCGTCCACCACGCTCCAGTGGCCACCGCTGTTGCTGCCCCAGTGGCCACCTACGCCGCTGCCCCAGTGGCCACCTACGCCACTGCCGTCCACGCCGCCCCAGCTGTCTCCACCACCACCGTCCACCACGCCCCAGCTGTGGCCACCGTCGCCCACGCTGCCCCAGTCGTCGCCTCCTACGGCGTCGCCCACGCTGCTCCAGTCTACGGCTACGGTGTTGGCTCCCTTGGCTACGGTGTTGGCCACTATGGTTTCGGCCATGGTCTCGGCACCTACGGTCTGAACTACGGCTACGGCCTTGGCTCTCCCTTCGACTACACCACCCTCCTCCGCAAGAAGAAGTGTGAGTAGTTTATAATGTTTCCTGAAGTCGTGTAGACGCAAACAAATTAGCAAAAACACTCGTGGTGCATGAAACCGAAGGTTGGAATATTAGCAGTTATTAGAACATTTTCTGTAAAACGAGAGCTCGTGCGCGGGTAGTTTCATTTTTAGACATGAATTAATTGGCGCCGCGATTTCGTACAGCATTCAGTAAGGACTTGCTTGAAATGAACCAAACCAGAATGTGACAACTTGCTCTTGCTCGAGTTCATCCAGAGGATATCTTTCGATCGCTGCCTTAGCTGCGCCAATATTGCAGCCCAAAGATGCGTAACCGCCTATCTAGCGTTTAACTTGATTTGTTTGATTCTTCGAGCATACTCGGCTTCTTCATGAGACCAGGTGGTATGTGCATCTAGTACTTTTTATACAGTAGAAAAGATTTTGCACATACCACATTATGACTTACATGCACGTGCAGTGTAATTGAAAATCGCGAAGGAAACTTATGTTATTCTGAAACGCAAGAGGAGTGAATGATCAATTTATTTTTCATTTTTCAGAAACACTCATCCCAGGAATCAAGGAAGTAATCGAAGAAGTCCAGGAGATTTACCAAATCTCGACGGATGCATTTTCCTACTTGGTGTCAGTACCACGACAAAGGAAAGATGCTCCAATAAATTATACGAATTCGCTATGCTTCTGTGCTGCCACTAATTTTTTTGGTATAATGGGTCTCTTGGCAGCTGAGTTAAGCGGCCGGCAGCTGATTTCTTCAGCTGTGGTTTTAGTATTACTCAACATTCCGACATGCAAATATATGTTCCACGGAGAAAGTTTGGGGGTGTTGTGAAAGAATCTCCCCGACTTTCTTGCATTCTGACATTATCATTATTATTATGTAAACAGAAGCACGTCCCGCACGTTCGGTCTGCGCGTCCCGCATCTTAATCTTCTCGTTTCCCACAAGACTGGTGCCGAAGCCTGGGAACAAACCCCCTACAATGATTTGGAAGTGTACAATCATGGGTTCTACAGCGAAGGAAGCCAGTAACTCCACCGGTGTTGTTGGATGTGCCTACATACCAAAGGGCCCAGAGAAATGTTAACCACAGCGGAAGCTCATCGCCGCTAAGGAATTTTAGTGGGTGAATCGAGGGCCGTATCTTTACTTCAGAAACATATGGTGGCTGATGCGGAAAACGAAGACAGTTTATTCAAGCTTCGTGCTATCGCAGCCTTTATTATATAGCTACAGACACTTCGTACATTAATACAGAAGATTCGAGACGAAGCCCTTAGCGTTGCGAACTGCTCGCAGCCAAGTTACCTAGGACTCAAAAGCCATCCTTACAGACTCCTAGAACATGAAGCCAAGCTGAAATAATTGGACAAGGACATTGAGCCATACGCATACAGAGAATCTCTCGAAGAGGAATTTACTGCACGTTTTGAGTGCGAAGAGATTATTATCGACACCAGAACAGAAAACGATGCGCTTTAGAACAACGAATGATAAGAGTGTCAGAGTACTACTTGTGCCCTAACAAACATATCCTATTCTTCAGTCGTACCTCAGAAAAAGAAACTGGTTGAAAATCAATGTCCACATCATTCAATTCTGACGCCACATCATATGATCGTGAACCCCGTTAACTCAATGAAGCCATTCCGTGTTAAACCTCACCATACCATTAACAAAGCGCGAAGCCCGAATTCACTCGTCAACACCACTTAGGGAAGAGGCCTAAAGAAAGTGACTAATGAGTCACGAGCAACCTTCACCTGAGCTCCGTCTGAAACAGCTTCCACGGAACACAAATTACGAATTGCTTCAGCGCATACGTAGCCAACACAAGGCAATAGCAAAGCAAAGAGAGGCCCGAAGAACCGAGCTAAATACCTTTGTCCTTGCCAAAATAAGTCTCCATCAAACAGACCCTTTCCCACGTGCTTCCCTCAGTCGGCAGCCAAAAAAAGGAAGCGCATTGGCCAATATAAAATGTACGAAGAGAAAAAACGTAGTAGATAGGAGACCACCGAAGTCCTGAATTATGTGCACCAAAAAGACGCACCAGCGGAAGCGACAGAAAACTCGTTTATTTGGATAACGCACACGACCGGAAATTGACAGTAAAACAAACACGTGTGATCTACACAAGTTTCATCGTAAACGGCTCGAGGATATTCTGAAGAAAATCGTTACCTTCATCTGAAACCTACTTTCTTTAAGTAAGGTTGCTGTCTGCAAGCCTGTAACCATACACAAGACTGTATACCGAAAACGTTATCGAAGCTACAAATATCGCTTGGAGGTTAAGATGTGCCTAAACGGAACGTTATGAAATTTGGAAGTGAATGTGCCAGTGTTACGGACAACATTGATAGGCCAACTAGTTTACTCCCTCTGTTGCAGCGGGCACGACGTTGCGAAAGAAGAGGCTACCCGACTCGCGCGCATTCTGACATTACTACCATTGTTATGTAAATAAAATTCATGGTTCCACCTGCACGCCTCACTCCTTTGCCTTCTCGTTTTCCACAACAGCGGGGATGTTTGAGCACTGGTGTTGGCGCAACATAGCGCCATAGTGGGCTAACGCAGTCCTCCCACGAGTAGTAAAGGCTTGAAAATAACAGTGAGCCTTATATAAGGACAAAGGCTAAGCGAATGTTCTCGCAAGTGAATTTTCAGGAATTGCGTCGATGCAGCTGATAAGGCCGGAGCAGCCAGAAAGCGCACTGCACCGGACGTGGTACGAAAAGCTTGAAATGGCGAAAATTCCAGTGGATGACTCGGCGGTACTGAGTATTTTAAAGAAATGCTTGCGCGTTCAGCCGCGCAAAGGTGGTTGCTACATTGTTTCTCGTCCATGCTCGCCATCGATAGCCGAATTGTTAAAGAGACCACACGGCTCATTTCTAACTTCTTTTCAAAATCTGGAATGTTTTTATAACGTATTCAACAACCGTATCTAGTACTCAGCATACACGGCCAGCCAAATGTTTCTGCTCGAAAAAGTTTGTTGAAGAGCTTTTTCCATTTTTCTCGGTGGGGGCATTGTTTGCGCGCTTAGGTAACGTCACTCGAGCAAATCGTGGACATTGGGGGGCTTCTTTCAGTTGCAGCAATACAGGGAATCAATAGTTTGCTTTAAAAAACAGGCAGCGAAGCCACAGAGGTACTGGTACACGCGTTTGATATAATGACAAAATTGTGCTGTGCCGCTAGGTGGAGGCGACAAATACAGCTTTCGCAGTGCGTCCAGGAAGCCCGGAAAAACCAGCATCGTTTTCGGGCATTGTTGCAGGGTCCCTTAAGAGCCTCGTTTTGAGGTCCTCATGGTACTGATGAGTTTTTTATTTTACTCTCCTTTTGAAGGTCGTCATGGTACTGATGCTTTTATTAATTATTTGTTCATTTATTTACATCGTACTGCAATCTTCAGTTAAGAAAGATTTTGAGTCCCGGCATCGCTAAAGCGCGCGTCCGCGCGAGATTGCGGCACGTGCAGAGGCGGCATTTGCGTCAAATAGGTTTTTTACAATGCACATGCTGGTGCTAGAAAAAAATAGCCAAGCTTGAATGACTTAACGCCGCGAACCGCGGAGTTCCCTAATCGGACGGCTAAGCATGATAGAACTTCTGAAAGCCAGCAGTTCGATTTCCGCTCACGCCAATCCACGTTTGCTGTGTTCCACTTCTTGTATATTTGAAACTTTTGTTACTTTTGCACTTAGAACTCTGCTACGAGTGAGCGCCACGAACGCCTTTTGTTTTTTCTTGGCGTACATTTCATTTGCTATCACAAAAATCAAGGAGCCATGTATTACTAATTAAAACAACAATGCATACATCATTCATCCTTTGATGTCTTCCCTCAAAAATGCTGCACAGTTTCATTTTTCGGAACGATGTTCACAACTTCATAAACACTACTTAAAATGCCGAATCAGAAGAACTGACTTTCGCACTGGCGGTGACATCTCAAACTTCGAAGAAAACACTCCACACAATCGCAGACTGCAAACAGGCATACAGAAACGACATAAACAGGCGCATCTCAATATCCGCGCTACGAGTACTGAAAAAGCATAAGGATAACCTATACCCTACGGCGTTAATATGGACGCGAGGTTACGCAGGGTTCAACGGAAACGAGCAAGCACATGCTACAGCCCGAAAATGCCTCTTCCGGGCACCGTACCAGTCGCTCCGTGACCAAGACCTTATCCAGCTGCAGTTCTGTGCACTTCTGCAGCACCACCGTCTTGCAAGGTGTAACAACAAACCACCGCACCAGAAGATCAGCCGAGAGGAGACTAGCCTGAGGCGAAATACCAACAAATGCATAGGACCCCCCCCCCCCCCCCCTCTTAGCTTCCTCATATCACACACCCCAAAATATGTCGACCTACATGACCACACAGCAGCAGAAATCCAACACCACACTACACCACGTCCGCTTTCCAGAAAAAAGCAGCAGCCCCCATAATTCGCCTCGTCACCCTCGAGCAATGGGAGGCCGCGCAGGGCAGCTCGGGCCCTGAAGACCAGCGACGGTGTACGCAGGACAGCACCCACTGCAGAATCCCTGGATTGAGGGATTCTCTTTCAAGCGCGACCTCCTCTCGATATAAATAAGTGTTTTCCCACTACCACTAAGCACAAACACTGCCAGCAGGTTTAGTATTTTGGGCAACGTTTGCCTATATAAACGTCTCATTCAAGCATTCTTGCTGCGTTTGTCCTTGCCGCTTGCTCTCCTTCGCGCTAGTCTATGCCGTCTCAACATCGCTGCGACAATTTGTCCTTATTTCATTCCATAAAGGCCTCGACCAAGAACCCCTTCGTTGTTAAGACGTAAACAGCATCACCCGGTATTTAGGTGTTGAGTACGCTAGCGGCCTATTCAGAAGTCCAAACATGCCGCGCTCTGCCCACATGCATTTTATCAAAAGCAGGCGTGCCGTACGGACGCCATCATTCTCATTTTTTTCGCATTTGTAGGATTATTCTGGAACTTGTGACGCAACTTTGCATTTTTCGGAAGTCACCCCAGGGTAACTTGCGTTTTGGAGTAACGGATACAATGCAAGAAATAGGGGGAGGGGGCTGCTTGGAAATTTTTAAAAATGTGAAGGCGAAAGACTAGTTGAACGATGTGTTCATTTCCTGTTGCGCTTTCTGTTGAACTTTCCTGTGGCACTCGGTACGGTGGTTACGGCGAGTTGCATTAAAAGTGGTCCTAGCCACTTACGCTGTTGCGGACTTCCTCGGTCTTGCACTCCCGCGACTTAGGCCTCGCACAGTCGCCAGGCATGGCATCGTAGAATGAAGCTCTGCTCCCATGCGGAGACGTATGCAAAGTTTGTACAGAACGTTTTAAGGTTTGTCGCCCTTTTTTAGAAACCTCCTCCAGAGCACTGTTTCCCTTCCCGGGCCCGTGTTCCTAAGTTTGCAATCGAACCAAAACGTTTCTTTACCTAACGTTTGTACTTTTCAAAGCGACTTTGAAACTTAGCAATATAAGAAATCACCGCCAGTGAGATTCACCGCAACGTTAGAAGAGGGCCAGGCAGTGTGAACAAATGCTCGAATTTTGCAAATGAGGAGGCCCAGCTTCCAAATAGATTAGGAGTAGAATCTGCGCTGGTAGAAGAGCGAACATGCGTTTTTTTTACTCAAATGGCATGCTCACCCTCGTCATTCACCAAATTTGAACATTTGGTCACGTTGTTTGTTCGTGCTGGGCCTGTGTAACATTCGCGAAAACCCTCCATTTCTTCTTACGAGCTTTGAGCAAGAGCTCTGACCAGCTCCAACCTCAATGACCACCACCAGCTCGTGCTTAGGGTTGTTGAGGCTTGGAAAACTCAAGGGGTTTTGGACTGGGGACTCCTTCCCATTTCTTTTCGCAAAAAAACATGTTTCCTATCTTGCTCTCAATCCCACGAGTGGGGATTCCTTAGAATGCCAGGCTATCCCTTTAAAATAAAAGTGTTCAAATTATGCGGGTTCAACGCGCCAAAGATAGAGCTGGAGCTTAAGGCAAGTCGTACTGAACGGTGCGAATTAATGGTTACCCTCGGCGACAACTCTAACGAAAGCCACAATCTCGAAAGGCGGACATTTTCCCCTTTAGGATCCATCTCAGAAACGACTGGGCAGCGCCCAATTTAGAACCTCCGTTCTTGGGCTCAACAGCACAACGCCTCAGCCTGGAATCGCCACAGCTGCTAGGGTACAACAAGTGAGTTGCCATATTATATCCAAGTAGACAAAGTAAGAAATTCTTACATTAAAGGAGCTAACAAAGCAACGCTGTAGCGTGGTCTTGAATCTTCCTCGTTCGATGTGTACTTTCAAACGCTTATAAAAAAAAATTAGCGGCTTTGTCTTGTAAGCCAAACACCTTTTAAGAGTGGCTTATTTATGCGTACTGTCACGTACTGCTTTTGCATTCAAACCAGGGACGTACCCAGAGGGGGGGCCCGGGGGGCCCGGGCCCCCCCCGAAATTTTTTGGGCCATACCCCCCTTTCCCGCGCCACCTCTCATCGTCCCTCGCACACATTCTAAAGCGACGCCACACAAATCTTGGGTTTGATAGCTATTTGAGGCGCTTTTTTTTCGGAATGAGCCAAATCCTCCTAAGGGGAATTTGAGGGGAAAAAACGAAAGTTTGGAACCGGACCTAAATGCAGTGCTGTCAAAACTATTAAATGACATGTTTCACGTGTCAGCTAGGGGAAATCTATAGCGACAAGTAATTAATAATTATGCGGAGCATTTGAGCAATATTAAGAGAAGTTCAGATTTGGCTCGTACTCATTTGAAACAGACAAGTTGGTGCGGCATTCTTATGAAAACTTTAGAATCGACTTTCAAGAACGGTACGATACAGTTTCAAGCAAAAAAGGCAATAAATATGCAACAGAGCTTAAAAAAGAGCTATTTCAAATGGCTCCGTAGGGTACTTTTTTGGACACGCCTGAAAACACTCATGAAGCTCTTCATTACCTTGCCATAAATTTCCAAAACGCTTTACAAGAAGCCTGCGCAAATCATCTTCCATGGCTTGCCATGGCTTGTAAGAGGCAGCTAATTGGTTAGGTACGTAAAGGGGAAATATGGGAGTAATAACAATAATAATAACCAGATTTACCGCGTAAGGACGAGGGAGACG
This sequence comes from Haemaphysalis longicornis, assembly GCF_048455015.1. NCBI lineage: Eukaryota > Metazoa > Arthropoda > Arachnida > Ixodida > Ixodidae > Haemaphysalis > Haemaphysalis longicornis. Next base: position 136,622,073 of record NW_027526422.1, read on the forward strand.
AGAGACGCTTCCGTTCACGTTATCGTAGTGGTGTGTCGGCAGATCATTTGCCGATCTCCTCATTGCTGTCTGACCTCATGATAAACCAGCTCTCAAAAGCAAAAAAAAATTGACGCAAAAACACACAAAACAGCCCGAAACGTCACACCAACGCGAAATCCCATTGGGCAAATGAATTTGGCTCATTTTGATCCATGCCACAGCAGGGTCTGGCTCATTTTCCACACGAAGTAAGATCTGCGTACACGTTTGCAGGGAATTGTCTCAACTATTTATTTGCCACATTTTTTTAGGGGAAAGTTGCCGGGATTTTCTTGGCACTGCAGTTTTATCCTACTTAGTTTTGGTTTGTGGATTAGGTTTATTTCGAAAAAAAAAGATGAATCATTTGGTGGTCAACGTGGGATTAAAAAAAAAACAGGCGAGGTATGTTTGCTCCGTTTACGCGGAAGCCAGTACCGCTGTACACTGGCTTCGTGCTCTGCTGCCGGCCTGCCACTTGCAATTCGCTGCACCCCCTTTACCCTGTTCGTCTGCAGTTGGTGCTTCGGTTCTCTCAGACAGCAGTAACTTATCGCTTGATTCGCCAGGGTGGTGGTTTCAGCGGCTCGGGTCGCATATGTTTTGGTGGGGAAGAAAATGTTTGTCTTTGAACATTCAACAAATCCCTCCATCCTAGCGCGCCGTGGTGTCGGCCGATACTATCGCCCATGCCTGGTGTTTGTGGCTCAACGAATTCCTTCCCTGAGCCCAACTCACAGCGCGTTTTTCACTAGTTTTCGTGGAAATGCTGCTTTTGTGTTTGTCGGTAAGAAGGGTAAGAAGTCTTCTTGCCGCAGAGAAACCCGCTGAAGGTTTCTCTACGCAATGCCTTCCAACGTCCGGCTCGCGCACGTGTGCAGCGTCTGCCGAACAAGCCAAGGCGATACAAGGGCTTGGAACCGGATGGCGACGAGCGGAGTGCGCGAGGGGATGCTTGACCCCACCATCCGGCGCCTCTAACATTACGCCCGCTTAGGGAAAGCTACCGTGGGAGTACAAAAGCCTTGTTCCACAGTCGGCGCGTCCGTCTGGACAAGAAGGATCGCTCAAAAAGGAAGCGCAACAACGTTACCAAGCCCGGCGACGGCAGGGTGACAAAGTGAAGGCGCGCATCGCAGTGGTACGGCGGCATTCCTTTGGACAACTAAAGGCAGTGGCAGCGGCACTGTTGATTGACAGCCATTTTGGGTAATGGCTGCTATGCACAACGGCGGTGTAGTGATGCCAGCGCCGGTGGACCCCGTCGGGGCGATGACCCTCCTCCCTTCTCGCAGCTTTGTCGTGTCCCCCAAGCCGTCGGCGGAGCGGCAGCCCTTTCGGACGGCCTTGCCGGCGACCTTCTACGCGGCTTTTTGGGAAGACTCGTTTGTTTCCCCCGACTTTCTGGGGCGGCGGACAGGGGGGAGCGGGGGTCAAAATCCTAATTGGCACGTGTGTTGCTGTGTGGAGGCTGCTTCGCTTGCGACTGCATGCGCAATTTTGCTGAGTTTGTCCGGAGCTGGGGCCAACAGCGGTCGCATGAAGACTTGCTCTCGTGGCAGTTTCTGGGCGCCAGAGCCCCACGAATTTTTCGCCAACCGCGCGGCGGTTCGGCACCCGTTTTGGCCCCCGAGCCCCCATCAGGGATCATGCCGCGATACCCTTTTTGTGCGCTGCGGCACCTTTTATTTGTAATCCAGTTTTCATTATCATGTGTTATCTGTTCATGCTTCGTCGTGTCCTGTAAATAAGTGTAAATAGACTTTTTCTTCATCATCTACTTGCCTCGTCTCATCATCGGGTCCTTCACGACGACACCACCCACCTCAACAACGAACCAAACTTTACTGGCGGGTTTATGGACCCCGAGCTGCATTCCTATGAACAGACCTCGAGAACACCGGGCTTCAGCGGGGAAGGGCACAGAGTCTAAGTGGCCAATGGTCAAGATGAGAGAGACGGGGTGCCGCGGGTGAACGGTGAAAATGAACCCGGGCCGGACATCTCGACGCACCCCAACCAGACTTTTGGCCGAGAGAAATTTCGGCTTGAAATTTGGACTGCGAACTGTGTCTTTGTATTAGAGAGGTTATGAAACTCCGGGTACATATGATAGCTTAGTCTCGCGATGTCGGAATATCGTCAAGGTGTCGGCAGAGAGCAACGAGTTTACTTCACCAACGGGCCGAACGAGAGGACAGAGGAGCTCATTCCCGCCTTGCAGGACAAGCCACGCAGCGACGTCGAGGAAGCGACAAGGCGCATCCCTGGATATAACAAGGTTCTTTACAAAACTGCGAGAGGTAAGCGCTGACGCGCTGGCGCTTGCCACTGTTTTTTTTATCTACATTTCCTGCAGTCCAGTGCGTCTCGATACCGCAATTTCCAAGGCCTGAATCATTGGTGCTTTGAATGGCAGACCGTTAAACGTCGAGCTCGGAGGCTGTTTAGGGTAATAACACACGGAATTAGGCGTATGACATCTCCAATTTACCTAGCATTTTGCTTCCTTCCTTCATAACTAGTAGCTACAGGTTTTGCTTGGAGAAAAATGTGGAAGCGCAAGAGGGTTGCCACGGAGATCTGAACTCTCGAGTGCCTATGCACTTCCGTTCCTGCCGACTTCGATTGCGTATAACGTGTGGGATGCTCCGGAAATGTATAGTTACAGTGCAGTACGCGTATTTATTCCCGGAAATATTGTAATTACTGCCGTTCTTTTTTTTTGTAATTTTGCAAACTTCGCGTAGGGATCTTTAACGTGCGCAGAAATCTCGAACATACGAGTGTTTTTGCTTTTCGCCTCCATCACAAGGGCGGATACAGTTAATTTCATTTCTCTATGCAGGTTTACACGCATTATGGTAAACGCTGCGCGTTTATCGTGTTTGTACTAGTAACGGCGGGTACCCTCGCCCTCTCCCCTAATTTGCATAAAAAAGCTACCTTGGGTTGGGCCCCCCCCCGAAAAAAAATCCTGGGTACGTGCCTGATTCAAACCATATACGTACCCACACCCTATTCAATCTGAGTAAGTCCGCGTAACGTTGTTGTCATGATGATCATGAAGGCTGACGTGGCTACTATAACGACAGTATGATCATGTCATCAAGAACCCGTAATCTTTCGAATTGTCCAGTCTAGCCCAACTAGGGAGCAAAACCACACCCCCATTACTCGCACGGCGCAGTAGCAGACTTGCGATTAAAGGCTGACACCAGGAGGCACTACTAGAAATTTGCGACCCTTTGCCCTGGTGAGACAGTGCACTGCGAATCAAAGAAAGACTCCAATCAACAAGATTTTTCTTTGCGCCGTGTCACACAGTACGGGTGGCCACTCCAGCTCGTTTGGTGCGACGTCAACAGCTAGCTTTCAAAATCAACGTTAAAAGCCTGCACTAGCGCGCAAGACTTGAATGGAGAAGCTTTTGTAGGTGAACATTGCCGGACACATAGCGAAGATTCAGTATCATTGTTTATTTGCGTAGTCGCGGTGCTACTAATGGTCGTCATATGCATCGAGGAGGTCGTCGTCTTCTTCGCAAGAATGGTGGATGCGAAGTCATCCTGAGCATTGTATACTTCCACCAGTTCTGCTGTCGAAGCTTCCCCTGTTATAAGTCGCACAAGGCATGAACCACACCGAAGCTGCACGATTTCTCTATACGGGAGTACAGAAGGACGAATCACCAGGCAATTGTACAAGTTTGACATTGTTTATTTACATGTCCCATCGCTGTTTTGCACTGTGGTAGTAGTACTCGCCGTCATATCCATCGATATCGTGGTTTTCCTCATTCCAAGCATTACATTCATTGTACCACTTCACGACAGCGCTAGAGGTTTTTTTGTTGCTGTTGTTGTTTGCTAAAGCCACTCGTGAGCTGGGGCTAAGCGTTCGCCGCAAGGCACCCGCTCACAAGTGCTAGGCGTTTTCAGGCTCTTCTTGGTTTTTGCTGATTTTTTGGGGTAAAGCTACTGCGCGTGCCGTGAACGCTTCGTTGTCCCAGCGAGGCGGGCGCCCACTTGCGCTCCGCATTTTCTAGCTATTTTTTTTTACCGCTACACCGAAGTTACGGCAGGTGCAACAGCTCCACTGTTCAAATGGCTTTCTACAAAGCAGAAACTGGTGTATAGAAGCTTTAATCTGCCTTTGTTTGGAGTTCCAAGACTCTTGAATGCGATTTTTTATGTTGCCATTGTCGAAGTTATGGCTGCTACAAAATGTAATGTAGTTATTACTTCTGTCACTCCAATGTCGATTACTCAGTAAGAGCCCCTGTTACACCTAGTGCGGTGAATATGCGCTCAGTACCGCCGGGAACGTGGGCGGGCACGTCTTGAGCGGTATTAAGGCGAAATAAGACATGTCCCGCTGATAGGCTTGTTCTGAAGCCTAGAGACAGTGTATGGTGGGCGGTCGTATTCACGGTAACTTTAATTCCTGGTTAAAAAAAAAAACTGGCGAAGCTTGCGCTAAGCCGCGCAAGGCTTGAACCATAGCGAAGCTGCAGGATTTCTTTATACGTAAGCAGTGATGGACAGATCACCACGCATTTTTACGAGTTTGAAATTCTTTATTTACGTGCTCCGTCGTTGTTTTGCACTGTGATAGTAGTAGTCATCGTCATATGCATCGATATCGTCGTGTTCCTGATGCCAATCATTACTTGCGTGGTAACGCTTGACACAGCTGGGGCGCAGCGGTGGCACGTACACGCACGAGGCAAGCGCGGCGTTCCTGGAGTCGCGTCGACGTTCCGTGGAGGTGGTGTTGCGCCAGCTGTCGCGTTGTTGGTTGCTGAACAACGCGAGGCGCTCCTTGGGGTTTTTGCCAGTTTTCTTTTTTTTTGCGAACGCAACTGTGCGTGCTGGGGACGTTCAGTAGTCGCTGTGAGGCACGCACTCATAAGCGCTCGATATTTTCTTGGTATCTTTATTGCTGGCCATAATGTCGGGCGCGTAACGGATTAAAAATACGAAGAAAATTCCAAACGGCGCTCTTGAGCGCGTGCCTCGCGGCGACCGCCGATCGTCCCCGGCTCGCGCAGTGGCTTTAGGAAAAAAACCGGGGCGAAAGCCCCGAGCCGCGAGAAAATGGCGAATGTATCCGCGAGCGCGTGCCTCGCGCCCACCGCCGGTCGTACCGGGCTCAAGCAGGGAATTTAGCAAAAAAAAAAAAAAGCTAAAACCCCGAGCAGCGCGTGGGGTCGCATATCAACCAACAACGCCACAGCTGGGGCAATATTTTCGCAACGGAGCTTACTCCACGAACGCAGCGCATGCGTCGAGCACGTACGCGCCAGCGCTGCGAACGAGCTGTCGTCAAGCGCTTGGCATAAGAAGCACGACGATATCACTGCATATGACGGTGGCTATTACTAGGACAGCGCAAACGACGACGGAACATGTAAATAAGCAAGTTCAAACTTGTATAAATGCGTCGTGATGTGTCCTTCAGTGCTCACGTATAAAGAAATCCTGCAGCTTCGCTATGGTTCAAGCCTTGCACGACTTAGTGCAAGCTTCGTGCAAGCTTCTTAGACCTTTTATTTGTTCTCTCATCTAGGCCAGCGTGGTTACAATGGTTTATTGAGCTGGCGGTGTCGCGGCAGGAAGCGGTGACGCAAGCTCACATTCTCCCACGTGTGAACGGCATTGGTGAGGAGTTTCTCTGTTCGCATATAATACAGTCGCCGTCGTTGCCTGATTCATACGTTTTTATATCTCTGCTTTCCTGTCTGCTCCGGAGGTGGGGGGGCGGGATGTGCGCGTGACCAGCCATGGTACTCTTCGCTGTTTTGTTTTCGTTTCGTTTCCTGTTTCTTTATCGTCATCATCATTCCTGTACCACTTGCTCAGCGGATCGAGGCTGCTGGAGTTGACGACTTTATCAGCGGGTCTCTTTAACTTCTTGATTTCTCGCTCTTTAGAACAGCGGCGGGAACACGCAGAGTAGGAAAATTTGCGCATTTTCGTTCGTTTCTTTTCCTTTTAGTGGAAAGCCCCTTATGGGGTTCGCGCCGTCGGTGTCTCATGTCGTCGCCTCAGGTGGTCGTAGTATCATGTACTCACGATACTAAAACATTGGGACACTCGTTTTCCAAAGCCTCGCGCTAGAAAGTAACGCGTGCTAAAAAAAGCACACTGGGAAACTCGTTGATTCTGTTGAGGATCACGTGTTCCATAAGTTTCCCGGCACATGAAGTAAGAGATATAGGTCTTAAGGTTTCTATCTGGAGCTTTTTGCCTGATTTGGGAATCATGACTACCTTCGCGGTTTTCCACTGGCCCGGGATTTGACCCCGTTCCCAGCACACGTTCATGTATTGGGTTAAGGCCTCGACAGAATTGTTGTCCAGATACCGTAGCATTTCATTTGTAATGCCGTCTGGACCCGGGGCGGAGCGGGCTCGCAGGTTGTGAATGGCACCTCGTACTTCGTGCACCGTGAGGTGGCGGTCCATGGTTTCGTTCCCGGTCCCTGAATCTTGTACATATATTATGGGCATGTCCTCAGGCGACTCCTCAGAGCCGCAAAATTATCAGTAATGAGCAGTGGGAGACCGTACTGCTCAGCTCAGACCTGGCGAATCAAGTCTGGGCCGTCCAGTTGGCCGAAAACGCTGCTAGGACCCAAGGGCTCCTGGCCGACGCCTAGGGTGGAGGTCTAGGTGTCCTCCACAAACTGGACAAATAAAAGTTATTTCTCTCTCTCTGGGACACTCGTTTTCCAACGCATCGCGCTAGAACGCTTCGTGCTTCAAAGACACGATACTTACAGCGACGCTGTATCCCTCTACCACCAACGGTTTCATCTTAGGGGGTAAAAACGCTAAGGCTCCGAGAATACACTTTTGAACTGCATGCTTCGGCCTTCCCCTGGTTTCGCGTTAGTGAAAATGGCCCTTTTTTTCATGAATGCGCCGCCAGGCATCAGCGCTGGTGCGAGCGTTCGTCTTAACAGAGCAGTCCATGTGAAGTGGTTCCTCTAGAGTGTATTCCTTTTTTTGCATCGGGTCGTTATAAAACCAGACAAACGCACGCGTGGGCGTTGTTCGGCATATTAGAGAATTCGGCTTAAACGAGTTCGTCTCAACGCGAGTCTGCTGCATACTGAAGGTCACTGAGATCCTTTAAAACATTGTCGATGGCATTGTGTGGTGTTCAGGGGCCAATTCTTTGTAACAAACCTTGAAACCGAACCCGTGTACTTACAGAAGAAGTATACGGTAGCAACCCTGCTGTTACACACATAGTGGGTACTAACACATATGAAGCAGTCAAATTCACTGGTTCTGCAGTGATTATGCTACATACCTCCTTTTTAGGAGGACGTCTTTTATAAACCCTGTTTTTAACGGTCTCATTCACTAGATCATGTTGGGGATAAGCATTTTTTCTGAAAATGACGTACACTGGGCTCCTTGTCCTTATGGCATTACAGGAACTGAAGTAGTAGTCGGGAGTGCAGCGTATCCTGCCTTGCGCAAGTGTGTAGTCGACGTGTCCTGCGTTTCATATTGTGTTACAGGTCACTAATCCACTAATGCCTAGTGGATTAGTGACCTCCTAGTGGATTAGTGACTAGTCCACTAATGCCTGGCGCAGGAATATATTGAAGATTGAAAAAATGTTCACAAAACTGAGAGTCGTAATAACCATTTATTAACGTAATTTTAAAGTCAAGAATGCAAGTTTACCCACCGCGGTGGCTCAGTGGCTGAGGTATTGTGCTGCTGAGCACGAGGTCTCGGGGGATTCGATTCTCGGCCGCGGCGGCCCCTTTTCTAGTGGAGGCGAAACTCAAAAACGCCCATGTGTACGAGATTTCGGCGCACGGTAACGGTCCCCAGGTGGTCAAAATTAATCCGAAGCCCTCCACTACAGCGCGCTTCATATCCTGCGTTGTGTCGGCGCGTTAAACCCTACAATAAATCAAGGGAGGCAAGTTCAGCCTCCTTACTCCATGAGGCCGCGAGCCTCCGTTGCTTGTAAGGGCTAGCTCTTGCTCCGGCTATGATTTGGTAAGCGCTGTCGAGCATTGTTCAAGGGCGGAGTTCGGCGGAGGAGAGGAGGCGTCATGCGAGCAAGAGGGCACTAATTGACAGATGCTGAGGCGAAGACGCAGTGGCAGACGTGGATGAAGTTGCAGACGCAGTGCTGGCATGGGTGGGGGGGGGGGGGGGTGTAAATGGCAAAGGATATGTGGCTGCTGATAGTGTAAAAAAACTGAGATTAGGTGCATGCACAACGAAAAAAATTTGTCGCCATCCAGTCCTGCGAAAGTGGATGTCCAGCAAATCTGTGGAATATCACTACAAATATTGATGGATATGGTATGAAATGCTTCTCGTCGCCTCGGCGGGATTGTCGCTTGCGCTCGGCTAGTGTCACTAGATAAAGTTGCAGAGTATCCTGACTCTTTTCTCGTATTGTTCAGTTACGCCGCTATGATAATTGGTCAGTTCGCCTTAAGTGACATTTGTTAACACTGCGACGATTCATGGGCACCGCCATTGGGTTGTTTATGCGTTTTATACGTCCAACTGTCGTATGCTTAGGTTGACCTCCCTGCTCAGCTGGCTTCGTAAGACTGACGTCGCTCCGAACACGAATAAAAGATAACGCGTTTAAAAGCATTTCAGCAGCAGAAGTGAGTCCAAAGACGCGGAAATGCTGTGTCCTGCCTAGCCTTAAGCCTGCCCAAGGCGTCTTGGGCAAGAAGGGCTCTATTTATTGATACTTGTCGTTCCTACCCTTAAAAGATAATCTGCAAACATAATCTTCACCAGAAACACATGGCGGGTACGGGGGGGCGGGGGTCCCATTCTTAACAGGACCCTTCCCTCATAAAAATTTTTACCAACATTGAATTCAATGTTTGTTGACAAAAGTCGACAAAAGCTACCAACTTTGAGTAGACTGTCTACTTACTGTCTGTAGACCTCCTAGCAACAGCCTACCAACTTTTTGTCAACCATTGGCCACCGTGTTTGAATTGAAACGTTTCTGTAAACTTTCTACAGAAAGTTTTCTGCAGACTTTATACTCAATCGCTGTTGCTAACCGAAGCGTTTTTGACAGGATATTCAAAATGTGATGCAGTGGGAAAATCCGACCATTCGTAGACCGTGCTGTAAATACAGCCTAATTGAAGGTCGTCATTATTTCTCTCTAAAAGATCGTGTAGTGGCAGCACAAATGAAAAAAAGGAAACAGCAACAGGTTAGGCTAGCCTGTTGCTGTTCCTTTTTTTTTTTTTCATTTTTCTCCTTCAAGGGATAAACGTTCACATTTTTAGGCATACATGTACACTCACTTTCTGCAATGCAACATAACAACACAACCCCACCTCAGAAGCGTACAACAGCAGGAGAAACACAAACGCAACGAAGCACGACATGGTCATCGCACATTTTACAGCAGTGCATTTCATGTATATGTAGCCGCCACCCGCGGGATGCCGATGCCGCGGTGAGGCGTGCCTCTTATTGCATTTTTACAAAACTGCGCGTTATTATTTCCAAAATACAATACTGGGAAACACTGGGACGTAAACGATTGCACATATCTTCTTGTTTACTTTATAGTTGCAAGCTGTAACCAAACAAAACGGAAAACTGGAATGGGTTGCAAGAAAGCCCGGCGCCGGCACGCGCGCCGCGTGTTCGCTGCCTCCGGTGATTGACGCGTTTCTCCCGGAGGTACGCAAAGAGGGAGGGGCGCCGGTGGCGGTTGGTAGAGAGCGGCCAAAGCACCTGCGCCGGCCGGATTAGGTTAGCATAGCGGGCGATTTTCGATTATCGTCGTTGTTAGAGGCGCGTCCAGCAGTCTGTCGCGAAATATGTACGCAAATAATTCGTTCCTTTCAACCATGTAGCACTTAGCTTGCGTAAATCAAAACACAGTGACGAGCGGTTGCGAGTGGTTGATGCCGCCGGCTGGCGCTTGTTCGGAACCGCTGAAAAGCCATGTTTATCAGCGTGAAGAGTGAAAGCAAGCAAGTCGTGAAGGACCAACCCGTGCGGCTGAGGGACGAACTGGTTGTTCCGCGGGAGAAACTGTGCGAATCGAGGTACGAACAGTGAATTCGAAAACAGCGCAAAAAGACGGGACAAGGCTTGTCCCGTCTTTTCGCGCTGTTTTCGAATTCAGTAGTATGCACCAACTAGCCCAAACCACCGTTCTAACGAACAGGAGAAGTTGCTCCCTTTTGCTACTTTTTTGTTTCTTGGAGTGCACAAGTGTGAAGATACGTGAAGAGAGAGAGGGAAAGAGAAAGATTCGTGTGTGTGCGCGTATGTGGGCGTGTGTTTGTTTGTTCAAAACCTGATTTAAACGAAGTAACGTAATTTGGTTAAAGTCAAGTAAATAGTTTGTCCCCAAATATTGTGAACGTGTCCAGGTATTTAGAAAAAAACCAACAAGAAATAATTCTAATCGGACTCCGGGACGAAGGAATCAGATGTTTGCGTTCAATTCAACTTGCGACAAAGCGTCTCAAAACACTTTCAGTGGTCATCCTACAGAAGCCCGTCAATAGACAAATGTCAACATAAATTAGACAGACTTTCTATATACCACCGTCAACAGACAAATGTCAACGTAAATTAAGAAGACTTTCTATATGCAACAGTCAACAGACGAGTGTCAACATATATTCAACAGACATTTTACAGACAACTGTCAATAAAATGTAAGAGTATGTAGGATAGCAATAAAGTAGGTAGGATGTCAACAGAACGTCTACAGAATGTAAAGAAGCATTTTTGTAAGGGTTATCATCCATAATGGGATTTCGATGCTAGTTTTGTGGTTTGCTGAAACGAATTCTGAGCTCTATGCTGTATGCCTGATTAGCCTGACGCATGCTCGGAGTATTAGGCCCTGGTGCCTGGGCGTATTTGCCCACGGAGATCGTTTTCACCCAAGGCGATGAAACCGTTGGAGCGGGGGAGGGTAGAGGTATACAGCTTTGTGTAGTAAACAAAACATGCTCATAGAAGTTACACTCTGAATACTGAGAGTAGGACCCATTCACGATATAGACGCGTACCGCTGATCAAGGGCACACAGAGATCAATCCCAGCAAGCTGTGTGCAATGGCTTTCTTGCAAGTCCTCACGCAACAAGAAGCACAGACACGAATTTGTTGACTGCGCAAAGCGTGTTCTGTATCATGTTCCGCTACGATGCGGAAAGTTTTACATGGGGCAATCTGGCACATGCCTGAAAACACAGCTATAACGTTCTAAATCAGAATGAGGTCTATCTTGCTTCACACTGCAAAATGTTTAGCTGTTCTCCTCCCTTTTTTTAAAAGTGTGTTGTTTTTGCCGAGCAGTCACCCCCTTACACGCAAAATTTTGGAAGCCAGATACATTTCTGGTTTGGGTGATCCATGCGTTTGAAAACCGTCGTTGCCTCTGTGGCCAAAAGAGATTTCTTTTAATTCAAAGCCATGCTTTTTTTACGTCTGGAATGTGTTTCTTTCACGCATGCGCATGTGCTTGTCCTCGTAAGGCGTTGACAAGCTTTGTCTAGTTTCTCATTTATATCTGTGTTTCTTATTATCTGATACTTTTAGCGATTCGGTACCGTGCTCAGCTTCTACGCCATGTTATAGGTGTTGTTCGCCATATGAGGACTACTACTTCCTTGAAGGTTGAAATTAGGCGTCTTGCTTGATAGGTATGGTACATGTGTAATGTCGGTTTTTATGCTATTAAAGTTATATTGTCCCTTTTCTTGTGCAGCGCTTTAAAACTTTGCCACACACCGCTGCACTCAGCTTTCAGACAAACCCATGCTTGCATTTTAAGCGACTTTTCAAAGTTGTTACTAGTATTGGCCCTTTTCATACGAGTACATATCGCCCACTTTTTTGGCATTTGTTGGTATTGTCGTTATGTTCGGCTCTTTCTTCCGACGCCTTCAAATTATAGCCCTTATACACTTCTTCCGACGAATCACCTATTTTCATCCCATCACGGTCAACATTTTAGCCGCATAGCTTTCCATGCATTCGTTTATACCTACCTTCAATAAACGGTTACTTACTGTAAGGCTTTTGCCGGCTCCTGAGCCACAAACGCAAACACACACATGGTTTTCAGCCTTTTGAATGGAATAACCCTATCGGTATTGTGATTTATTGTACGGTTTGACGCGCCGACGCAACGCAGGCGATGAGGCGCGCCGTAGTGGAGGCCTCTGGATTAATTTTGACCACCCGGGGACCTTTAACGTGCCCCGAAATATCGTTCACTCAGGTGCTTTTGCTTTTCGCCTCCATCAGAAAAGCGACCGCCGCAGCAGCCGGGAATAGAATCCGCGACATTGTGCTCAGCAGCGCAACACCTTAGCCACTGTGCCACCTATCAGTATTATTTATTCACCTCAGTTACCCCTTGGGGTTAAACATGTTTCCGGCTTTTATCCACCGCTTTAGAAGTTTTGTTTTTAAGAAGAAGAAGAGGAAGACTTTATTTTTCAGCAGACATTGTTACAATCCCTGCTGAAGGGGCAGGAGCTAAAGGCATTGAGTGCCTGACGAGGGCTCCTGACCCTCTGGATTCCACAACAGAGGAGTTCACAGTAGAGGACATGTTCAAATCAAATATGCGTGCTTAGCAATAAGATCCAGCAATACAGAGAAAAAAAAAGTAAATCAAGAAAAATACAAAAAATCCTACATTTCCTATAATGAGAATCACAAGTTATACAATATACATAAAACGTTTTTCTTCAATACCTGTTGCCAGCAGATACAATACAACACGAAATGTTTCCTTACATATTGGTCCTCATGTCTATGAAAAAATCACGTCTTCACACAGTACAGTTTAAATTCTTTAGAATGAGACACGCTTAGTGATTGTCATATCTCACTTTCTTTTCTATAAACATCACCTTGGTTTCAGTCTTAAATACGGTTGCACTGGTGCTAAGATTTAAATTATCCGCTAGGATGTTCAAGACATGTGGTACTTGATAAGTGGCCGATTGTTTGCCGTAATTAGTCCTAGTTTTTGGTGTACGTCTTATTGGACGCCGTACACAGTAATGACGGTTTTCTGCGTCACCATCCCCAGCAAACCACTAACATCTCTGCGACGTCCCAAAAAGATCCGAACGTCTATGTCCCAGCAGTATCTCTATTAGACATCCGTACAACGTGCGATATTTTTCTGAAAATTTTTGGATGTTGAGATAACGTTGCTGGTACCTTAATGTGGGACGTTATTTCAACTATGCTGAAGACGTACTCTAGATGTTGCTGCTGCTTCATTTGTGGACGGTATTTAGACATATTTTTCTGACGTTGTTCAGATGTTGCTGGTATGTCTGCTTGTTACTTCGTACATGTCTATCACAGTTACATATTTTTAGCTATATCTGCTATACCTTATTTTCAAACTCTCCGCAGCCGTAACCTTCATGTTACCGAGGGTATTGTATGTGTTTTGTATGGGTTTTGTACCGAGGGGTTTTGTGCAAGTTTTGTTATCCACCAATATTGCTTTTACAGAAACATAAATGCGGAGGACATAATAAATAAATTATCATCAACATAAGCCTGAACAAAATTTGATGCCTAAAGGAGTTTTCATTCACTGAAACCACCATTTTACTTGGTCCTTGTGCTCGCTCTCTCCGATGTTTCTTTGCGCGCGGTTGAGATTTTGTGCTTGTCAGCAGCAGATCTCGCGTATGCGCAACTTTTTTCGTAACAAAAGACTTAAAATAGCGTAAAGTAGCTCAAGGCGTGATTTTAAGTATAGTTTGTGATACCGCTCCGGAAAAAAATATTGCCGGCGTCGCCCATGCATTGCTGTGAAGCTGGCCCCGTGAGGAGCGCGAAGAGTCTGAGCTAGGCGTCAGCCTCTGTATGCAGCAGTCTTTCGAACAAACGTAAAAGCCGGAGGCTGACAATCGACAACAGCGAAAATGGAGGACCAAAACAAATTCCAATCCTTCAGGGCTGTCGGCATTGGCAGAAGGCATTACGATTCCAGCTAATCGTATATGTAAGGTAAAACAGATTTGGCAACCTTGCCTAACGCTCGAAACTATTGTATAAAGTCACTTTACGTTGTCACGGCATGAGTGTGTGCCGACATGCACTATGGGGCACAAATAATGTAGGTTGGTTTCCAAACAACCTTCTGTGTGTATAGGCGCGTGCTGGTTTTATACCAGGGAGTATGCAGGCTTATTGAGTATGCACTATGCAGGCTTATTGAGCAAGACGAGTAACCGGTATTGAAACATACAGTAAGACATTTTTTTTTCAAATTTGGAGGGATAATTTGGTACATTTGCCACAGCCATATTATCCCAATATTCAGATAGGCGTTATAGTAGAACTGCACTCAAGAGGAGGAGGACCAGCCGGAGGAGAAAACTTTAACAGTAAAATCGAGCTGGTTAGTGGGCAGGCTCCTTAGTCCCAGACGAGAGAGAAAGATTCATTCTTCAATTCACTGAACGTCACCCCGAGTTGCCCAGGATTTGTTCTTTGCGCCTGAAGTGGTTGGAAAACAATAAAAAGCTGCCTGGACATATTCATTGGTTTCGAAGTGTGTTATACTGAAAATTGGCATGTACTCTATTTATTGCGTTCGTTAGCGAGTATATCAAGTTTTCAACACCGTAATCATGGCATAACTGTTCAGGTTGAGATTGAGTTCGTTACGATAACGATGGTTCGATAGAAATTAGGTGCGCAAAAGCTTTCTTCGAGTACTGTGGACAATTATCTGCGGCGTAGCACAAATCTCATTGCATTGCATATCCACACGAACTTTGTGAGCCTTGAAAACATCTCAAAACTCCTGGGACGTTTGGGACGGTGCAGAAAAATGAATGCGTTGGGCACAGAAAAAAAAAAAACTTTCATCTAACACAAGTCAACAAAAACGAAAGAAATGGAAAACACCCGTTTTATTTCCTGCCGTGCGCCCCGCTGCTTCATACGTAGCATTGCACTGTTGAGTCTTCATAAGAGCATCTCAGAAATATTTCGGGGAAGCTTACGCATTTTCAATACTTACCAAGGAGCTCTGAGCACTGAAACTCGCATACACGCTAGGTAGGACGCGTTACGCACGATCGTCTGAGCGGTGCTCTCTGAAAGACGTTATCGCTCTCCTCGTGTGTTGTAAACTTGTGCGGGATAAAGCTTCAAATTATTCAGAGCTGTTGGAATCTGAATAAAAACACGCTTTTTAAGGCCCCAGAGCATCAAAGCGGGCGATTTCTAGCAAAGGCACTGCTGCCAGTCACAACCGGACGATCGCGGCGCGAATGTAGCAGACGACAGAGGAGCGGGTCCCTCAGACGTCACATCCAGGGGGCGCCACTCAAATATCTCACCGTCACTTCCCGCAGTGCCACAAGTTGAGTATAAATTCCTCCCGCTAAGATAAAAACTACATAAAATACACTAAATGTGTACTAACGCTACAGTTCGGACTATTGAAAAGCTTATTGTTGTATATGCTGTTTTGAGACCGCAAAATAACGACGGTGCTATAAAGCCAGATCATAAGAGCCAATCCAATCCACTAGTCATGACCTTCGGCGTTCAACGAGTGCAACGGCCAGACGCGTACTGCGCCGTTCAGTTTAAACGTGTTACAGGATGAGAGCCTTGAATGTTACTCAAATGTCTACTGTTACTACTGTGAATGAAAGAAGACTGTGTGCAGCCGTGTGAATTGTGTTGTGAACTCAATTCGTCTGGAAGAGCTCAGCGAGCCGAAAGCGCGACGACAGTTGTCACCGATGCAACGCTATTTAGACCGTTGCAGTTGCGACCTTGTTCATCGCCTTCCCATCGTGAGTATTGTGCATTTCAACGTCGTTACTAATAAAGTATCACGGTTTATTAGTTTTGCCAGCATATCTCTGAAAAGGCATATGGGTTGTACGTTGTTGCTGCGTTGTGGGAAACGTGCCTTCGAAATAAAGCGGTGGCGTTACAGACGGGGCGGAGCGATAAGCAGATAAACACTTGCGCTTTGTTCACCGCAGAAGCACAACGTCGCCTCTCATCGCGAACGCGGCCACAACACACACACACCCACACCACTTCGTTCGCTGGCCTGGCTACAAAGCTTTGTTTGGACAGTCAGCGATGTCACGACGATACACAGCTGTGCGAGGGAGATGTGCTAAGCACTCGTAAAGCAAGGAACTTTCTCCATCGGAGGCAAATTACTGTCGACAGAAAGGCGGAACCGTGGATGCTTGTCGCGCTACTTGCCGCCTGTTGGAAGCGCTAGCGGCCTTACGTAGGCACGCTATTTCGCTTCGGTTCGACAAATGCAGAAGCGGCTTAACGTACGGCGCATGCGCAGTGAGAACGACGCAAAGAAATAGCGTTCGCTAACTTTTTGCATACGGTTGCGTACGTTATTCTTAAACTCTCTAGTTTCCGCCCCGTCCGCTCCATTGGCCTACGCCTTTCCTCGAACCTACCAGTCGAAGTTCAAACTCCTGTGAAGCGTGCCTCAACAAAAGCAGTTGTTGGCGACGCGATCTTCAATGGATTTACAGCGCACGTAGACGAGAACACAAGAAGAGAAAATAGCACAAAGCGGTGAACTCTGAGTTTTATTCAGACACGAAAGACATAAACCGGGACACATCCGATAGGAATGGCAACACCACCTGACGTAAACGTCATCTTGCGCCCTGCCAGCTATACACCCGTTGCTCCTACTGGCTCCGCAATGCTGATTTGCCAAAGTGGACTAGCTGTGTGGAGGTTTGGTCCATACTCTTTAGCACAGCCTCGTTTCCCACTCGTGCGTGAAGGCACAACGCCTCAGAAGTGTCATCGGGATTTGTTTGCGTTCGCAGCGTAGAAGGCGCCTTTTGTACAGTCATTAAAAAAACAGAACGAGAGATTGTGCACCTGAACGGGAAAACTCTGATGTGCAGCAGTGATTTAATGAACACGAGTGGCAGGAATTTTCATTGTTATATCCTGTGCGTATATATTTCTGCGATTTGGGCAGAGAAACTGTAGAATGACAAAATTTGTGCGATGATACTCGGCACGCCATGGAACGGAAGCGCCCAACCACTAAGTGCGCAATTGAACGGAAGATGATAGGTATAACATTAAGCGACAAGAAGAGAACGGAGTGGATCAGGGAACGAACGCGTGTTAATGATATATTAGTAGAAATTAAGAAATGTAGGTGGGCAAGGCATGTAATGCGAAAGAAAGATAACCGTTGGTCATTAAGCGTAACAGAGTGGATCCCTAGAGAAGGCAAGCGTGGCAGGGGGCGGCAGAAATTAAGTTAGATGGGCAGATGAGGTGAAGCTTGCGGGGGTAAATTGATCGCAGTTAGCGGATGACCGGGATAATTGACGATCTATGTGAAAGACCTTTGCCCTGCAGTGAGCGTAGATTGGTGGGTGAAGATGATGACTCATTCCTAAAAGAACGCAAAAAAACTCAGCTCAGCCTCAAAGAATGCAATTGTAACTTTTGTATTTTTAACACGCCGTTCTGCTGTATATAGCAGCCTTGTTTTCGCGCAAGTTGGTGTCTCTTTTATGTCTAGCGCTGAACTGCAAATGCAACACCAAACTCGTAACAAGACTGACTGCCAACTTTCACTTGGGGAAGGCCTACCCCAATAGCATTGCTATACAGTCAATTCATCCCACCTATGCAACGAACAAAGCCTGCTGTATGCCGTAAAATTGAGCCAGTATCAATTGCAGATTGCGTGTATCATGTTTTACTTCACGTGCGTCTTGTTTGCGTCCTGATTATCCCGTCTACCAGTCATGTTTGTTGGTCGCCTAAATGCCACCTAAGTCTTTATATTTTGCATGTGCTATTTTGCTGAGACAAATACTTTTAAACTTGTTTATCTCCTGGTGCAAGCCAATGCCATCCATGCGCCGCCCTTCACTGCATTGTAGGATCGTGCGGTGTGGCCTCATTAACTCTATATTGATGCAAAGTTGAATTGTAAAAATATTCGGCTGGCTTGTGTTCAGGGCATAGTAGGTGCAGTAATAACCAAAGTGAGTGGGGGAATCTATTATTTTGGTTTCATTCCTACCTGTTTTTAAGCAATGCCGCAGCCACCACTGTCACGTATCTGTGGTTTAAACGCTAGCGCCACTGAAAGAACATAAGCAAAATGCACTTCATTTAATGAAAGCCTGCCAAAACAACTCACTACAATAGTATTCTAACCTCAGAAATTCGAATACAGTGGCCACTGGAAATTTTCCATAGAGTTTAAATTAAGGGAAGTCTATGCTTAAATTTGAGTGTGCAGTAAATATTTCTTGCACTACCTTGATGTTTCCTGCTGTACAACGTATATTTCAAATAAAAATGTAGGCCTAACAAGGCAAGCGAACAGGACGAGTTTTTCAGTGATGTGGTTTTTGAAGGTTTAGTTATGCATATATACCAACTAGCCCACCTCGCCATTGTGCTGCAGGATGTACGTCCATGGCAGAGACGCTGTCCGGGTTTGTGCATGTTTCCTTTTGCCACATTTTGTGGACATGGCTTCATCGGTGTATATATTGCCACTTCACTCAAAAAAGTGGGTAACATAGACACAGAAAAATATTTTGCAAGTTCAGGTCGGACCCGTAGCTGGGCTAAAATGTCCTCAGAGTCCCGATTCAAGAAATATAGTGCGTATAAATAGTGGTACCTCACATTAGCAGTCATAATTTTAAGGTTGCCTTAGTAGTGCCAATGCTGGCATTAAATTACATCGACTCCGCTCTCTTCCTTTCCCTTAATGTTACACCCATCATCTAACGTTCTACGGCCTGCTAAGTAGTCCCTACTTTCAGTTAGACCGTTTTATTGACCCTGGAAGTATCTGCCCCGTAGGTGAGTACCGGTAAGCTGCAGCTGTCATACACTGTAGATTTCAAGGACAATGGTAGGCGGCCACTCTGTATTATACCAGCCTTAAAAGCTGTATTAACAACATAGATTTTCCTGTACCCATGCCTAGA
The DNA here is from genome assembly GCF_048455015.1 of Haemaphysalis longicornis. Lineage (NCBI taxonomy): Eukaryota > Metazoa > Arthropoda > Arachnida > Ixodida > Ixodidae > Haemaphysalis > Haemaphysalis longicornis. The sequence continues at coordinate 136,641,119 of NW_027526422.1, forward strand.
TTGAAGAACTGGATTGCAAGGGAGGTGCTACTGCAACAGTCCACAAGGCGCCTGCTCGAGCTACTTTTGACGGTCAACTTGGCGCAGGAGTTCCCCTGGTTTGGGAAAAAGAGAAGCACCCTTTTTTCCACCTTCGAACGACATCCTGAATTGTGTGTAACTAGATATCTTCGTGTTTTTACAGACATCAAATTCTTTCATTAGACAATTAATTTATAGGGCCCAGATTTTTATTGTCAGTCACATCCTGCGCAAATATCAACATTGTCGACAACCTGCGGCTTCTTAGTTTTTATTGCTAGAAGAGGCATTTATTTTCTTCAGCCTTTGGATCATGAAATTTCTACTCACTTTCCAACCAATCCGGTCCGCAACTATTTTGACAATTTCTGGCACCACAACGAAGAATGAAAACTGTTCAAGAATCCCTACCATAACTGATGATGGAGGCATGCACCATGGAACCACCATTGAATTATTTCCTTGCTTCGATGCATTTTTATTTTGTTATTGTTCCTTGAGCGTATCACGTGGTGTGAATCATGTAGTTGTGTATATCTGTCTTGTAAATATTATTCAATCATTTCCGTGTTCCCCGTTTTTTCGTTTGTTGCCAAATCATATCACTTTGTGTGAAATATTGAAATAGTGTAACATTGTATTCTTTTCCTATCCAGACTTGAATAAGTTGTTGCTAAAGTTTTTTGTTGTTTTACTGTTGTCCTGCCATTTCGCTAAGTGTGAATTATTTCATCACGTAAATTACTACTGCTCTTGTAACCGCCGTACACTCATTTCTGTATACTCACCTTTTCTAGTGTCTATAACCATTTCCCTAGTTGTTGGTTTGTTTAAAGTATCTCAAATTTGTATGGCACTTACACCCACCACTCAACACCACGGTTGTGTTTCCAAGGTGCTTTTGGTGTATTGTTCCACAAATTGTTCACTAGATTTGAACTATTTAGTTCCGTAAATTTGCTTTGTTTTTGTAATCACCATTCAATCATTTTTTTGTTTCCACACTGTTTTTTTTCCACACTGCTGTTTTTCACCCATTTCACTTAATGTGAGATACTTCAAGTTGCATAACTATCTTGTGCTTGTACGCTGGGTTTACATGTTTGCTTTTTTTATTTTTGTCAACCTTTTTGCTGTGTTTGACTTATTTAATTTGTCATGAATATTTTTACTATTCTTGCAAATATACAATGTGTACCCTGTGAGCCAGGGCAAATAGGAATCAAAATAAAGTGGTTGTGTTGCGAAAGCATATTACATAATTTTGTGAAGTCAACATAAACTGTGTTACTGAACTCTTGTGTTTTATGTGTGCATTGAAAGCTTTCTTACTACCCAGCTGCACTTACTTACATCTAGGTTGGCAAGACTGTCATTTTAAAGTTTAATTATTGAATTGTTTCCCTGATAGTTTATTTGCAGAAGGCCTGTACAGCCATGCTGGTGGTACAATTCGATGACGCTACTGTTGTTGCCTTAGTGTCAACGTCACTTGTGCTGATCAGGACTGGTTTGCTGTTACTTACTGCCACTTGTTTTCGATGCGACATTTCTTGTTTAGAGCAGTGCTTCGTGTGCTTCGGCAAGAGTGTGTGGTCAGCTTGTTACTTCACATATAAGACTTCATGCAGTATGCAGCACTTCAAAAGTGGAAACATTATTCTAGAAACCAGGTGACAAGTAACAGCAAACAGTGCTGAATAGCTAGTAAGACATGTATTTGAAATATTATTGCCTACAACACGTAGGCAGCCTTGAAAAGGGGGCTGGCAAAACATCCAGATATTGTATAAAGAATGTAAATTTCCATTATACAGGTTCATCTCTACAATATCATACTAACGTACACTAGTCATGAATATAACAAACTAATGCTTGTGCCGAAGACAGAAAAAGAATGTAGAAGATACGTCTATAAACGTCTTGCATGCGTACCACTACAATATCCATACGACGTACCACTAAGGTAACGTCCCGCAAACGGCGTATAAAAGTACCATGAGACGTCTACAGTACGTGATCCTCCGTGTTATTTGGATGGGTTTTTTGCAGTTGTGGGGACGTTGATTATATGTAACTCTGACCCCAACAGTACGTCTCCTGGACGTCTGCAATGTCTATTGCTGACGTCTCCGGGATATCTGCACGACGTAACGTGGTTTGCTGGGTCTACATATAACGTGTTTTTGTGTACCATCTGCAGAAGTCTAAAGTAATACAGCTGGTCAGCTCTAAGTATTGAGTGTTTTGAAAACAAAGGTGAAGTTGAGAGGTCTTGGAATTTCCCTTGAAAATTTTCGAAACACCGTAATATCTTTTTTTGAAGGACAACAAGCTTATTGTAATTATTTTGTGAGGTTGTTCCCCACACCAAGATTCCGTACGTTAGTTTCGAATAGAATAGAGAATAATACATGTTTCTTTTTAGCCATAGCGGTACTAAGTGTGATATTTTATAAAGGCATCCAACTGTTCGTGCCAGAGCCGCAACTAAATTATTTACGTGTACTGACCAGTTTAACTGTTCTTGGAACCGAACACCAAGGAAATTTTGCTCATGTACTCGTGCAATAAGATGACCTTTGTATTTGAGAATGATATCTTCGTTTAAGGGCTTATTGATTGGGCGGAAAATTATATAGGTTGTGTTTGTGGCATTTAATCGCAGCTTGTTTTGTTGTAACCAGTTTGAAAGATGCACCAGATATTCGTTTACAATAGATTCCAGAAATGTTAAACTGTTTGATGAGAAAAAAATATTCGTGTCATCTGCATACATAATAATATTAGAAGAACCTGGTATTTTAACAATATCATTTATGTACACAAGAAATAATAACGGGCCAAGTAGGGATCCTTGTGGGACACCTTGGTTTAATTTCATTTCGGCAGATATTATGTCATTGATGCCAACTATTTGATATCGATCATGCAAGTAGTTTTCAAGAATTTGTAATGCGATCCCACGAATTCCACAGCTAGATAATTTTTTTAACAGCAAATCAAAATTTATTGAATCAAATGCCTTTTGAATATCTAAGAAAAGACCGAGTGTGTATTTTCTGTTTTCCATATTTACGATTATCTTTTCCTTGATATATGCCAGAGCTTGCTCAGTTGACCTATGCTTTTGGAGGCCGTATTGGTTGGTTGCTATTATTTGGTGCTTGTCGAAAAAAGAAGTGAGTCTCTCATGGATTACGCCTTCGAATATTTTAGATAGAGTTGGAATCATCGATATGGGACAATAGTTCGACAGGTTGTTACGGTCACCACCTTTGAATATAGCAGTGACTTTAGCCAGTTTTAAATGTCTGGGAAAAATGCCTAAGGTCAAGGTGAGGTTAATAATGAAGGATAAAACTTCGCATATCAATGGTGATATCAGTTTTAACTCGGCGGGCCCTATTTCATCTATGCCAGATGCTACATTGGTTTTAAGCTTGCGGATTAAATTTGCAAACTCAACAGCGTCTGTTGGTAGCACAAAGATGGACTCAGGCACACGGGGGCCCTCTGTTAACGCGTTGTCTGCGCTAATGCTAGGTCTTTCGTACGAGCCCGCATTTATAAAGTGGGCGTTGAAAGCATCGGCTAATCTCTTTCCTGCAAGAGCTTCATCGTTTACTGTTAATTCTTCGATACATCCACTACTTGTACTTTTGCCAGTCAGAGCGTTCACTACCTTCCAGATTTTGCGTTGGGTATCGTAGGTCGGAGCATTCCGGTTGCGCTGTGAAAGCTCAGGCCCGACAAGACTGGTGCCCGGAAGTCGATGCCGTCAAAATACCTCCACAATAGCGTATATGCCGTAGGTATAGCATAGAGTTTCATACTAATATACACTAGAGGAAAATCTGGCGCCACCGTCTAGGGGAGACGCGCTTCGGCGATCGGTCCACCATGTACCGGGCACGCACGTTCCCCTTGTCCTTGGTATGGCTCATGCACAGGCTGAAAAGTTGGCTCTGGCTGCAGAAAAGGAAGAATATTACTGTAGAATGTTCATCAAATTTGTTTTGTTAGTGTGAAATTGAACCTCCAGAAGATTAATTTGTCAGTGATTATGTAGAAGCCTCATGTACGATGAACAAGAACGAAATGTTACCCCTTTTTTTTGGTTTTTGCTTCGAGACAAAAAAGAAGCCCTGTGGCTAGCTAAGCCAAATAGGCGAGAAACGTCGCTAGCGGCGATGGCGCCGCCCACGGCGGCCCGCAACTGCAGCGACAGATTTCCCTCTGGCATATATTAGTATGAACCTCTATGAGGAATAGTGGCTTTACTGGAGTGGCAAGCAACATTTACGTATAGGACTAGTACCCTTGTAGAATATTTAAGGCCACAAAAAGGTAGGAGAAGACATATCGAAGTTAATATAGGTAGTAAGGAACTACGTCGGCCTAGGTTTTTTCCTTAAAGCAAAAAACAAATGTACAAGAAGCCCTTTTTGTTCAGGGTGAACTAGCCTTCTTCAGGGCGACATTACATGTGGGATCGTATTTGCCGCTTGACTGAATGGAGTCGCTGGTGGTCAGCTATTGCGGGTGCTAGGAAAATGCTTACTGCACAGCGATATTAAGTAAAAACTCTATTAAGCAGCTTGCAACGCGGTAATGCAAAAAAAAAGAAGTCAATTTAAAACTTATGCGTAAGTCTTGAGCTTATAATTCTGCAATTTCGGCAGCTACCGCTCCGCTCTCATTTCTCCCTGGTAGAGAGCAATCAGAAAACTGCATCGCATTATGCAGGTTCGAATACAGGGCGCAGAAAGTTTTGTTAGTCGATTTTTTTAATGCAGTGTTCATTTATCGCATTTAAGATTTTCCGCCACAACATTTATGACTCGACGAGCTAGTCGGCAGAGTGCCTGCACACGACAAAAACGAGTGCCGACTCAATTCCGCCGCCAATATGAAACAGCTTCAACAAAGAGCCCAATCTGCCGACTGTGTGCCTGGTCTACATGCTGCCCTTCCGACAGATAGTCGAGAGGTGAAAGCGAAAGGCGTCGTAGTTGACTATCTCTGACGACGCGGGGGGCGTTTCGTCATTGCGTTGGCCTTGGCTCATGATTTGCAATTGACCGTAATTGTTTGCCTTTGGCGGAGATGGCACAGTTATCCGACCCGTCCTGCAGCCACCATCCTGGGACGAGCGCAGTATGCAGATTCAAGAGGTATTACGAATGTAGGATCAAGTATAACATAGGATGACAGGCACTATTTTGTAGGAAATCGAAACGAAAACCAATGTTGGCTACCATCAAAACAAACCCGATAAGTATATTCCGGTATATGTGCTTGTTGCAAATATAACTAATGCTCTCCATTAACTAAAAAAATATTCACACCCACAAGTGCAAACTCATGTACAAAACTTTCAAAATTTAGACACCGCCAAATCAAATAGCGCCAAAAGTTCGCACAGTTATACGCCACTGCTGTAGTTGTTCCTGCTTCCACAAATGGCGCACAATAATTTGCTTTCTTCCCGCATTTATAGGTTGTATAGTGCTTTAGGCCTAAGAGCAATGATAAAAAGTATGTTTATTTGAGCTAGTCTATGAACTACCGACAGGAACAGCAGTTTGACAAATCCACTTCAGCATTCCTTGACGATTCTTCCTGTTCCACCTTTTCATTATTTCGCTTCTCAGGTTCAGAAACATTGGGCCTCCCACCATTCCGTAACAGAGAAAGAGAGAGAGAGAGGGAAAGAGAGAGAACTTTTTAATGTGTGCTGGAGAGGTCAGCTCTGCTAGCGGCAGTGCTTGCTACGCCAGATGGGGATGGTTTGCTTGTTTTGAGCCTGCCTGGCATTTCAGCACCCTGTACTCCCCCATATCAATATTGCAAGGAACAAGACAAACCAGTGGAATGAAGACAATAGCCGAGAATTTCATCAATATCATATCGTAGCCACCACTCCGGAAGATACAGATGGAATTTCAATTTTGGCGACTCCATGATTAAGTGATGCAGCGGACATTGCGCCTCACTTGAGTTTGTGCTGCCGCCCCGGTGCGGCTAGCAGCATCGTTACGGCATTCGACGCTGCCAAAATCACTGAAGACCAGAAATACGCATTCGTAGCCCATAGAGCCAAACCAGCTCTCCCGCTTTGTTAGCACTAACCGACACTACTGCTAACGTGACCGCTACCACGACAAGGGCCACTAACATTTCTGCATCAATATTGATGCATCATCTGTCGCCCCCACGATAAAGCCAGCAGTTTCTTTTTCAATTCCTTCTACGATCATGCTGAAGGTGAAGCTACGGACAAAATCCCGCGTCCTTGCAACATTCACCACATGGGAACTGACAAGGAGGGAATAAACGGGCTCTTGTCCTCGTTCTCACACCTCCTCCTCATTCCTCCATTATGCGCTCTCGGGCTCTACCGCACAATATCATGGGTTTACATCCATCGGGTACAAAAGCAAGGCGGCACAAAATCGTAATATTCCAGCCACACTGTTTAAGAAAAAGTTTCCCCTTGACGTCATACTCTTGCCGGTGAACCCTTTCCATTCTATTAAAGCAACGCGCATATGTCTATTGACGCCTTTATTACAGAGAAAGAGTGGTTAAGGAGTCCTTTGGTTTGCAATCTGTTACCAAGTTAGGCTCCTAACATGAAGTGAACAACTACTTTAAAACAAAATCTCTGTTCGGTAACTACAGCTCAGTTTTGAAGTCAAGTAATCCATACTGAGACCCCTTACACCATAAACAAAAACATTGCGGACAAGATTATATGTAATCACCGGTATAGAACATTTGCCTTTTTCCAGCATTCAGACTTCGTTGTCTAATCATTTTGTCCTCGTGTCATACTCGAATGTATTGTTTGATTACTGAGTGCGTACGACGCTGAACCTTTGCACATGGCTTATAAAAGGAAGCGATTTTTTTAACGGCATTATTACTCAGGTACATAAAGCTTCCACACTGGTTCCATTATATGACCGAAACCTCAAGTATAGGGGCAAAGTGTATCCACTTTTATTTTCCGAAGAATCGAAGAGTCTTGAAAAGGGCATTCCACCCTGGAGAAAGAGGCGGGTGAATTTCCGATACCGCTACAGGCCAGAATACGGTTTCGTGACTGCCATATTGAAGCCTTCGAACACAGCAAATGTTCGCTCGTTTTATTTTTGTGCTTCCTTATTTATTATTCCAGTCTCTTTTTCAACTGCATTCTAGCAAGATCCTGGTAGTGTCAACCACGGAAAGTGCATTCTCCAAGACGACACTTCGAACAGTCAAGGTCAGAATACGGGATACGTATTTCTTGAGAATGCCTGATGTTAGGACGATATCGCATCGTCTTACAGCCTATTTATAATGCAACACAAGCTCAAGGGGTGCTGCGTGCAATACTTACCCCACGACTTCGTTTTAAAATTCAGCTCGCTACGTATGTTAGCTTCTCCCCTTCCATAACCTTTATCTAATTGCTTCGAAGTTGAGCCCCACCCCGAATAAAAGCTCGGTATAAAAAGGCAATCGCCCAGTAGCGAAATCAGCAGTTGGACCAACAGCAGCTGAAGAGACCATGGTGAGCATATCTCTTTACGTTTCTCAGTTTGTGTGGACTATGCAAAGAGCTAGAAAGACCATGCACGGTCCTGCAACATATTTGTATGGTGCTTTCCTAAAATCCCACTGAAAGTTCCTCTTGAAATTACAGAACCCTTCCCTTACAAACTGCAAACCTTCCAGAAATTTGGTGGACCCTATGTGTAGTTCACTGCGTAAGCACCCCAAAGATGACACTTCTTTCACAGTGGAACGTAAATCCAGGTGTAAATATGAAAATCCGGGACCAAAGTTCGACAGCAGAATGTCCGTAAAATAAATACACTTCACGCCATTACGCCCACATGGTGCCTTGATGTTACCTCAAAACTCTGGTGTCTGGCAGAAGCACTGGCGCTGGTTACTAGCACAACATCCAAAATGACAGCTTTGGCAAGATGTTTCTGATACGTGGATGCAGGCCCCTACAGAATAGAAGGCTGAAGACGCAACTAGCATTTCCCCAAACGATTTATAAGTAGCCCAAAATGAGTATGAAACACACAATTCAGAAGTTCCGGGAAGCGCTTTACCTACATCGCAGGCCTTTCAAAAGATGTAGTCAAAAACGTACCTCAACCCAATGCGTACCTCAACCAAAATTACCTCAACCAAATAAATCCTCACACACTAGGAAAAAGAACCAGAGAAGAACACTTTTTTTAGAAAACCGCCAAGACGTATGTTGCTCTAGAAAATGTAGCCCCTCAATTCTTCATAAAACCAAAGTCAGAAATCAAACGTTCGCTTTGTTACATTTGGACGAAGCCACCGCTCCGAAAGAAAAAGCCAGCACACCCCGCTCAGTAGGCTCTCAAGCACAACAAAAATTTTTTCGGGTCCAAACTTGACATCAATCCCTGTACGAAACAAAAATACTTCGCAGATCCGCGCCTGCATTGTCCTGGCTCTGGCCACCAGCGCCTTCGCTGGCTACACCGGCTTCGGTGGTTATGGCCTCGGCTACGGCCTTGGCTACGGTGGCCTCGGCTATGGTGGCCTCGGCTACGCCGGATACGGCCTGTCCCACTACGGCCTGGCCCACGGTGTCGGATACTCTGGTCTCGGCCTCGGCTACAGCTACGCCCCAGCCGCTAGCGTCGCCGTCGCTGCCCCTGCTGTCACCAAGACCGTGTCCACTTACCACGCTGCTCCAGCTGTGACCGCCGTTCACCACGCCCCAGCCGTGGCCACCGTCGCTCACGCTGCCCCAGTGGCCACCTACGCCGCTGCCCCAGTCGCCACCTATGCCGCTGCCCCAGTTGCCACCTACGCTGCTGCCCCAGTTGTGAGCCGCGTCGCCACCTACCACGCTGCTCCAGCCGTGACCAGCTTCGTCCGCCCAGCCCCAGTCGCTGTCGCTGCCCCAGTCGCCACCTACGCCGCTGCCCCAGCTGTTGCCACCACCACCGTCCACCACGCTCCAGTGGCCACCGCTGTTGCTGCCCCAGTGGCCACCTACGCCGCTGCCCCAGTGGCCACCTACGCCACTGCCGTCCACGCCGCCCCAGCTGTCTCCACCACCACCGTCCACCACGCCCCAGCTGTGGCCACCGTCGCCCACGCTGCCCCAGTCGTCGCCTCCTACGGCGTCGCCCACGCTGCTCCAGTCTACGGCTACGGTGTTGGCTCCCTCGGCTACGGTGTTGGCCACTACGGTTTCGGCCATGGTCTCGGCGCCTACGGTCTGAACTACGGCTACGGCCTTGGCTCTCCCTTCGACTACACCACCCTCCTCCGCAAGAAGAAGTGTGAGTACTATGTAACTTTCATGAAATATCGTAGACACAAACAAACCAAAGAAACGAAGAAACAAGCAAAAGAAAGAGCACTGGCGTAGTGCCCGTGAACCTTTGACCGGATATACATTGCTATTTCTTCTGCAAGTCTAAACAGATTTTACGCAGCTCCAGATCTTGTAACTTGGCCGAGCCGGCAGCCTACATAATGTTTGCCATGATTTCTTTGAGTCCCCCATTTCCACCTCAATTTTAACATCGTCTTACAAGTATCGGTGGAATACCCAGTCTTGTGACTGGCACTACGTTTTAGCACATCGTAACCGTGCAGAAATACGCTCTTTTTGCCAAACGTGGTTATACTGTCCTTCTTGAGTAACTTATTTGTATTTTTATGCCGAATCAAGCTATTTCAGAAATCAGTGGGCATCTAGAAGATGGTTTTAATGGATCACAGTTTGGTATCAACAGGCAATATTTATTGGGGTAAATGAAGTTGATGATACAAGATTGAAGGTTTGTGTACGACTTGGATAAGTAAATGATGAATTCGATGTGCTTTTTTACAGAAACACCTTTCCCGGGAGAAAACGAAGTAACCACGGAAGTCAAGAAGGCTTCCCAAACCTCTACGAAAGCATTTTCCTTCTGAGTGGCATAACTGCTACACGAAAGAGATGCTGCAATAAATTATACGAATTCGCTATCTGCCGTCCCGTTTTTTGTGCCCTGCAGGAGCGTTTGGCTCCTCATTAACGCAGGCGTGAGTGAATTTGCTGAACCCGTCACCTCGCGTTTCCTCGCGGTAGGTCACATGTGCCAGGCAATTGGCAACACGTCATAGCAAGTAGCAACAGACACATGTAATTGGAAGAAATAGTGATTAGCGATGTTTAAAAGAGAAAAGACCGAAAGACAAGAAACATGAAAAAAAACTGAAAAAGCCATGTGAATGTGTATATGCCCGGTTTCTCAAACGTAGGCTCAACCCTCTGAAGGTATATATACCGAGCACAGTTCAGAGGGTAGAGCGTTCAATAGAAAAGAAACTTAAGCTCACCAATGCTCCCAATATCTGCTTCAGACGCTCGGACGCATCGAGGTGTGAAAAATATGTGTAGAACTACAGAGAGAAGAGAGAAAAAAACAATTGCCAGTGAAACTGGTGATGTCAGTCGAGTAAATACGCCTGACTTGATAAGCCATAACAATATGGTGACTATGATAATGAAGAATGTACATAATTTTCATGATTCGCAAATAATTTTAACACGACTTTCGGGTAAAGCAACACAGAAAAAACCAGGTATAATAATCTCGAAACATGTAGACTCTTCCAATACGTCATGCATTACAGACATCAGTATAGATTACTCTTGTAGTTATTCTCAGTTTTTTATACGCCAGTTGCAGAAGAAAAACAGAAGATGGGATACGGGAATACAGATTAAGCAAGTGCTAACTATATCTACACGCGGGCGTTCTTAGAACGCTTTGTTGGGGAAAACATCATACAGGTAACATTTCCAAGTTGGTTGCGGAAGGACGCAAAATGTCTACTTCAGAGCATATCTAAGCCCTTCTATTAGTAAGCACCCGGGCTGAGTACTTAGGTTACAGCCGGGTGAATCGAAGTACTCGACTATAAAAACACGGGTTCCAGGACGACAGCCGTACTACAAACAAGTTGTAGCATTCAAAAAATCGAATTGTTTTCTTATCAATTGAAAACATTATTGTGAAAACAACTCGCTGCTACAATTTTTTTTTCGTTTTATGTTGCCGTTGAGCCGCTGCATCTCTTCCGCAGAATCAAGCTGTGAAACCTCCATGTGTTCCATGCGTTTTTAAGGTAGGTAACAAAATAATAAACGTCCCTTACCATAGTTATCTTGGGCCCGTTGTAAGCACTGATTGTAATAGTTAAGCAGATGTTAAAAGCAGAATAAGTGCAAACAGTGCTACATTGTATAATGTGCCTGATATTTCTAGCTGTAAGTCTGGTTTTGACTACAAGGTTGCTATATAACCAATGCATTCTTCTGGCAGCGGAATATAAGGCGGAAAACCTGGGGTCTCAGCACCTTCAAAGAAATATTGATCGGCCAATGGCACTTAGAGAGAGCGACGCTAGGGATAAAGCTTGCTAGGGTTGAAGCTTGGGCGAGTTGGTGCATGATTACGAAGAGGCTACCAGCGCAACACAGACGAAACACAATAAGAAGAAAGTGACAACCACGAGTGCTGACTTACAACCAACTTTAAGAGCAGAAAAAACATGAAAGCTGGAGATAATCCAACCGATCGACACGCTGCACCCGACTCCATGTGCCACAAATATGTGCTGAACTAAATGTGGGACAGAAAATAATCTCTTTTGCGAGAGGAACAACGAAGGTACACTTACACATTTTTTTTTTCTTTTCGGCGCTGTATTTCTGTGGCTTCAATTATTTGTCTAGTTATTTTATCTTTGTGTTTTGCAATGACTTGAGTTTTTTTAAAGATTGGGGCAGAGCCGGAGCAAGCACGACAGTGGACACCTAAATGGTCATTAATCGCCTTAGGTACATTATAGTTATGTTCTTTTAATCATTAATTTAGGCATCGTCCCGTTTGGCTGGCGTAAGTTTTCGCACAGGACAGCGCAACTAAATAGACGACGCCTCTGACGCATTCTACAAAACGGTTACCGTGCTTTACAAAGCAAGACTGCATTGTTTTTTTGGTTTTGCTAACTTGTGGACACATGGAGCGAAGCTTGATAGGAGCAGAAATTACAAGTTTTACGCTAGCTCTTTTTTCTATCATTTTCAAATTGTGTGCTATCCGGTGCATGTAATGAATAACATCTAGTTTATCACCTTTGTTGCGTTCTACGGCTGCTTGGCTGTCCTTTTCCTCTTTTTTTATGATCTGCATTATTTATTTCGCTACTGATTCTAACAGCTGCTTGGGGTACCCCGCTATCACAAGCCGATCAACCTGTTTGCGAAAGCTTCCGTCTATCGAATGAAAACAAGACTTGTTCAGGGCATTTTTAAAACACGTCGTTATGATAGACCTTTTCACGAGTTTAGAATGGGGCTCATGGGACTTTTTGACTCCTCCCATTCTAAACTCGTGAAAAGGTCTATCATAACCATGTGTTTTAAAAACCATTCCATTTTAGAATGGAATGAACATTAACAGCGCAATAGAGATAACGAAAACAATATTAATCAATTCAACCCTTTATAAATTATAAATTCAAATTTTTAAGCATGCGTTTGTAGGAAGAAAAGGCTGATGGTGAAGTTAGTTGCTGAAATAAAATAGCTAAAAAAGGGATGTAATTTGAATATAGTACGTTCGGACAATAAGCAATACGTGATTATCATTGGCTGCGAACGTAGTAGAATTGTTACTTTTTAGCAGGGAGTCAAGTGTGAGTTCGTGCGTGGAGTTGGGGCCGATGATAAACTACTCTAATAAGAGCATGAACTATCGTGATATATTGAATTACAAACAACGGTGCGCGTGGTTACCAGTACATGGTGCGTTCCCTGGCGACGCGCCGTGCATGCACACCAGGCATACGGCTGGGAAAGCTTCTGGTAACTTATTCTTTTTGTGCATGCGCAGCACCGCGCTTAGAATAAGGATCATATACTAAAGCACGCGTACCGTTGTTCGTATTTCAATTAATGACGACAGTACGTGGTCGGGATATCCATGGATATTGCCACAAGACTTAGATCTACAATGCCTCATGCTGGCCTGATAAACCTCCGACAGCGATGACGATAGAGTAGAAGGCATGCAGCCTACGCGGAGTATGTTAAGACCGCTATATTAACATACTGTAAATACGTCGATCTCATCTCTGTGTAAATACATTATTTCACCATCAAACATGGATTGTCTCATCTGTCCTGTCGCTACGTAAAAATATCCTAGGAGAAGTTTATACCAATTTCGTTTCCAGCTTCGGCTGCCGGTTGGCGACTTTTACTTCAAAGCGTGACGTAGGCCTAACATGTGGCAGTTGCCTGCCAGCGTCCCTCTTCCTGTACAGCGCGTCGCCCGTAGCTCAAGCGCATTATTAATTGTAAAACACGGAATACGAAATTCAACTGGGATTGCGAACTAAGCTCCACAACACAAGCTTCACTAATTTCCCATCGAAACCCACACGAACAGGCCACAGGGCTTTTGAAAAAAAAAACTAATTGTGGCAGGATGGAAAGTTGGGCGAGTTCGTAGGTCGACATAATGTTTTACATCATACTAGTTGTGGCTTCACTAAGGGCATTTCTGCTTCCCTGAAAATTGTCACAAAGGTCTCGGCTTTGTTTCAAAGCCCTTGGTCAGTGCAATTTACCGCATATTAGCCAATGTTTTGCACAGAATCGAAAAACATTTTCTGAGTGTGAGGCGCCCACACCTTCTGTCGTTGGCGGCAGTAAGCGGGCAATGGCTTGTACTATATACAAAGAGAGTATTTCGCTAAAGTTATCCTGCTTAATACTTGTATTAGTACACACATGAGTATTAGTACGTGTATTAGTACGTCATTATCATAAAGCTATGTCGTCGAAAATAATTTAGAAAAACGCTAAATCTGAGGAATACCACCAATAAAATAAAAATAATCCAGAAAAATCACAAAGCCTCTCCACACAATTGAAAAAAAATGAATAATTAACAGTAAAAAAGTAACTATAAGCGAATTGTGCATTCCTCGTAGCTGCACAAAATTTGTGAACAGCCCTGTTACTACGTACACTGTAAATCGGGTGGATGAGGCGTCTGTCACTCCACGTCCGCCTTTAGTTCAGCCTCCCCTTGATTTAGCCAAGAAATAAAAATCAAATACTCAAATACTGAAATAATTTGTTACGTTAACGCATTTGCTTGCTCTAAGGTCGTATATGTGAAATATTTGACGAGGTACATGAATCTTGGCCAAACCGACCCACGAATATGGAGAACCAGCCACGCTCTAATAGCGCCGGGGGGATGTTCCTATCCATTTCTCTTAAAGTCGAGGTACAGCACCGAGCAATAAATATTCTTCGCACGTCCCACGCACTTTGAACGTTGATACGTTGGCCCTTTCAAGAAAGATGTACGCCGCATCACGGCATGTTCCCAATTAGATACGCAAAAGAATGTCCCCTATGCTCAAAACCAGGCACCCTGAAACACACCATCGGAGAATGCACAAAACTCAAGTCCCCCCCAATTCTTGTTGACTCCGTCAGCATAGAGGATGAGCGATGGGAGATCTTGCTGACCAGCCCCGCCCTAGAAGACCAACTTCGGCTGATCAACAGGGGCCAGGAGTCTTGGGAAGCATATGGGAACCTGGGAACAAGGAACCACTCCGACTGAGCTGAAATAGCTCCATCGCAACCCTTTTTCTAACAATAAAGTTTAATCTCTCTCTCTCTCTCTCCGTTGCAGGTTCACTTGGCGCGGTACCTTGAACGTTACCAATAAGGAACAAACCGTTCTTGAACCGCAGTTTGTCGCCTACTGCGCAAGTGATTAGGAAGTGTTTGCCAAAAAAAGTTCCTCAGAAATTGTGCAAACTCACACTATTAGTGGTCCAACTAACTTACTGGCGTGGCACCTTCTCCGCCTCGCTGCCCAGCCCGCTTCGTAGCACCCTCCTTCATATTCTCTGGCCCTACCTAAGCTGCTACTCGCCGCTTGCTGATACTGATCGCAATCTTGTTTACGTTCTCGGCATTCTGCTTCGCAGGGGGCCTGTTATTTCTCCGAGGTAGATGTATTAGCTGTATTTATTACCACACATTAGAAAACACCACTTGCACACAGCGCGTAACGATGTGTATCAAGGAGTGTTTTCTAGCTGACCTCTTGCTACGCCAGGTGTCAGCATATGCCCTATTGTGCATTCCGCCTCTATACGGACTGCGTCGTTGCGTAGTCTTTGAGAAAACTAGGATACCGACAAAATAAAGTCAGACGGGGGAGGTGCTCGGAGACCACCTGTTAGTACTATATGTACTGTTTATACTATATGTACTATGTTTGCACGAAGCTGCCAATCACCTAAAGAAACTGTTTTGGATGGCATTACTGGATACTAATGGAGAGTGTGACAATGTAGATAGAGAACTTTATGGAGTCTACTCGAACTCGATAGGTTTGGCCGGGACATTACACAGCTGCTACATGAAGGGACCCCCTAAGTGCACCGAACTGGTAGTTAAACGGGCCCTGAAGAGATTTTTAGGAAAATTGTGTTGAGTGGGTATTTTGCGTATTTAGAACCGCAGAACCTTGCTAAACATACTACGCGCAACCGTTGCGCTGCAAGGTATCGGCACGAAGGTAAAAAAAGTTGAAGTTCCGGTTTCACCGAGACGCACTTCCTCAAGTCATGAAGTGACGTCATGTAGAGAGCCCGATCATAGCTCACCCTTGTCTACACAGCGTGTCGCAAATAAGCAAATTATGCATGGCCCCTGCATTGCAAGATATGCGCAAAAGGTAAAAAAACTATGGAGTTAAGGTTTCACCGATGTCTTCTTGCTCAGGTAGTGAAGTGGCGTCATGTTAAGCAGCCAATCATACCCCACCTTTGTCTGCAGAACATGTTCTAGCCCGCAAAGTGTCAGACGCAGCTAAATCATCGGAATCAAAATAAAATTCGCCCTCAATTGAACGAGTTGTCTGATCTCTGATACGACTGGTCAACATGGCAAAACTGCTAGTCAACAACACGCGCGTGTGGCGCAGGCAGAAGGAACCATGTTTAAGGTAAACGGCTTATTAGTTAACTGTTTCGGCTGTTTCTCATTAGTCTTAACTTGAGCCGGTATTGCTCAAGCTTGCCGACGTCTGTCTGACACACCTTCTAATGAGAATTGCGTGAACATGAACTTCGTAACCTGGCGATTGAGATAAAAAAACCGAAAGTATAAAATGGAATTTTATTACACGAACAAGTTTATTGGAAGAACTTGGAGTAGCCAGAAAATATAACCAACCCCTCTGTTACTCTTCAAGCGTAAAAATAACGAGCGAGAATCAGTGATAAAGAGCGTCGCTCAGACCCACCACCACACAGTTCGATTTTTAGGGGTGAAGCTCCTCTTGCTCGGGCCCTGTCCCGTCCCTCGTAAGTGCCGTGTACATACCGCTGATGATTATTGTGGCAGGATGCCCCTAGGGATTGCCCAACCTAAGATTGGACGAAGAGGTCAAAACGTTCAACGCGTTCGTTGCTGCCCAACAAGGAGGAGAGGAAGAAGAAGAGGTTGTCGTTCGTCGACCTTCGAGCTCAAGACATGTACCGGGGGTACGCGACACAAGACGCTCTGCAGAAGGCAACGGCCAAGGTGGCTAAAATGTCACACACCGAATTTGCCAACTTACCCATGGAGATTCTCATCGTTCCAAACAAGCCCTACATGACCACCACAAACATCGACGTCGTGGACGGGCTTGTCAACGGGGCGGTGTGAAGTCTCAAGCTTTGCGAGTGAGGAGTGGTGGTCTTGACGCGGCGGCGCCCGGTTTCGATCCCACGACTCTCTGGCAGCGACGGGAGGTACGTGGCGCTCTTCCCACTGCGCGACAAACCGAGACGCGAGCATGGCTACGAACGCGCCTTATGTCCTTCACTCATTCAGATGGTGCGCGCCGTCAGGAAGACCTCTAACAACGTGTCGAGTCTTTACATGACGTGTGGGTGAATGTTTCAAGGTTTTACCGATAAGCATTTTAGCTTCGCCCCTCTCATCATCATTCACTTCGTGGAGATGGCGGGATTTTTTCCTGCAATAAACAATGCTGTTAATGTTGGTTCACCAGTTGGATAGGCTCCCCTCTGGTTTACTCTGCAAGCGATCAACACTAGGTTATCTGTTCAAGGTCTGGGTATATTAGCATTTCTAAAGGCACACCGGAGTGCTGGGTTTTACACCGCATCTCTTCACGCCTTTGGCAGACTGGGTAAAGTGTTGGACTCCAAAGCAGGCCTGCCCGGAGGCTACGGGTTCCAATCACACCTGGTGAGACTTTTGCAGCGAAGCTATTTAGGAAATTATAATTTTTCGTGTCTGCTCTTAAAAATATCAAGAAAATAGCGAGCATGCCCCTTTAGGTAGATTGACCAAGATTGGCCAAAAACCCGAATACACACTTAGGGAGATCGGACAAGATTGGCAGCAAAAACTTCAGCGTTCCCCGTAATCGTGGCAACACTTCCTCGGAACGAGAAAAATACGTCATCGAGTATGTCCCTCCTAGGTGATGTCCTATGATTATCACTTCAAAAAATTGAATGAAGCTCCCGCTCATAGCAACAATGATGGAGTAAAGGTCGTTGCGGCGGCGAAAAAAAAAGCCACTTGGCTGAAATCGTAGACTTAAACCATCGTGATGATCGTGAAGGTTGCGTATACTTCCAGCGTTCACCGTAATCGTACAAGCACTTGCTCGGAGAGAGAAAGACCCAGTGTTCGCCGGAATCGTGGGGACCCTTGCTCGGAACGACAAAGACACGCCATAGCGCACACTACGCCAAGGTGGTGTTTAAGGATTATACCTTCCAAAAAAGGAAGGAAACTCACCCTTACAGCAATAATGGAGGAGTAAAGGTCGTTGCGGCAGCGAAGAAGAAGTAAATCGGCTGCAATCGTGGGTTTAAACCGTAGTGATGATAGTGAAGGTTGCGTACAGCTCCGCTACCTTCAAGTGTTACGCGTCAGTGTGAGCTTCCCTCATTTTTCTCACGCCGAAGCTGTTTAGCAAATCATAATTTTTCGTGTCCGCAGTTCAAAATAGCGACAAATTGCCGAGCGCACGTACGTGAGAGCGAGAACGTGAGCGCGGATCCTGCGGTGACTGCTCGGCAGTTAACAAAACCGAGAAAATTGCGAGCGCTCGTGCGTGCATGCCTCGCGACGACCACACAGCGTCCACAGCGAATATTGCTCAAGCCAAGCAAACCCACTTAGTGGGATTGGCCAAGATTGCGGCGACCACCCGGCAGTTAAAAAAATTCCCCCGCATTTCCCCGAGGGGGAGAATGTGAAAGTGCGAATGCACGGTTGTCGGCCCGCTTGCGGCGCTTGCGCTCGGCCCCCGCAGCCCACCGCCTCGCCGCCTTCTCTTCCATCTCTTCCATCGGGTTTGTAGTATCACGTGTACACCACGCAGTTATCAAGCCGCTATAACGCCGCTGAGTCGCCAACGCACGCCGCTGACGACGTAGTTTGAATGCGTTAAAGATATAAGGCGCGTCACTAACACTGATATCAGCGTCGCGTCCGTGGCTTGGTCGGTAGAGCGTCGCGCTGCGGCCGCAAAGTCCTCGGATCGAAACCTGGCGCCGGATGCTGTTTCTTTTTTAAATATAGAGGACCACTGCGGACGCCGCCGCCGCCGCCGCCGCCGGCGGTGGATGGTTTGGGGTCGCTTATAAAGTGCATTCGCACTTAAAATGCCGAGCGCTCGTGTGTGCGTTCCTCGCGGTGACCGCCCAGCGCCCGCAGACAACGTTTGCAAGCCAAGCATACCCACTTTGCGAGGTTGGCCGAGATTTGCCAGAAAAAAGAAACTCCAGCGTTCACCGCAATCGTGGAAACACTTGCTCTGAACGTTAAAGGCACGTCATAGCGTCCGCCCCTCCAAGCTGATGTCCAATGATTACCACTTCAGCAAAACCGAAGGAAACTCACACCTATAGCAACAATGAAGTTAATGTCGCTGCAGCACAGAAGAGGAAGCAAATCGGCCGCAATCGAGGACTTAAACCGTCGTGACAGTCTTGAAAGTTGCGCACAGCTTCGCTACCTTGAAGTCTTACGCGTTAGTGGCAGCTAGCTTGGTTTCTTTGTTTTATTGTGGGTGATTCTATGAAGGACTGAACGTGCATGGACAAGCGCATTTTTTTCTATATTTTATGCGTTATGCGGAAGCCGGGTATTAGCTTAAAAATGCAATCCGTTTCCCTCTAGTGTGCGCAATTCGCGACAAAGAAATTTGCAAAGGTGGCGCGAGTGAGGTGCGATTTGGTCGAATCCAGTTTTTTCCAAAAACTTTAGGGCTCTCCGCACGGGAAGATTTGATCGTTCTGTCTTACATATGTTTGACAACAAAACCTACAACAAAATGACAAACAGGTTAAAACAAATTTCCTGGTCTGCCTGGAGAAAAGAATATAACACTGTTGAATATTCTCAGACGCTAGATTGTTTCTGACTTTGCCGCCCCCTATCTCGGCATCTGACATTGGGAACTACTTTTACGTGATATGTAATATCGACGAGATATTTTTAAACATATCTGTAAAATATCGCTTGCCTAGAAAAATATCAATATATGAAAAAAAATACTGACAGCTGTGCATTTCCTAAAATTACGTAATTTTAAAAGTCAAGATAAAAGGACTCGGTCTCTTTATGCTTCAAAATTAAGGAAAAAAGACTTCTGAAGATTGCTAAAAATACGGCTGAAAAACATATTGGATCATTTATTTGTACGGAAGTTATAGGCGGCTGAACACACCCGTTCGAAAGGCGTCTCCGTAACGGGTGCTCCGCTACGGCCGCTGCTTTTTAAGGGCAAAGCACATTAGGACCTCGCTTTGTCCGGTGCTTGGCGTCCATGTACACAGTGTTTCTCATGTGCGAAAAGGATTGTATTGGACTGGACTGGATTGGATTGGATTGGATTGGATTGGTCATTTCACCGCTTGGCCCTTCATTCTAGAACAACCTTATGTTCACAAACCAAGTTATCAGGATACATTGCTCAGCAATGCGCCTGACGTTATCCGCTAGGGGCATCAACAAGACTACACGACCGCACAGTGACCGTGAATATCGTGTCGTAAGTTCCGACGCGGGTTAAAACAAAGATAGCGCTCGGAATTCTTGGTCGCCTAATCACGCTGACAGCGCCTTTACATATTCATTGCAATGCGGCAGCCGTAAATTTCTTGTGTGAAAATGTATGTGCAGTCATGGACAATTCAAATGCGAACCGCGGAGCGCGTGGTCGAAGATACCGGTGCCGTCACCTGGCAGCGGCCGTGGAAATCTCACGGACATGCGCAGTTGAGATGAAGGGAGCGAGGCTGCGTGTCCCACTCCGATAGCCCTCTGCTCGCTCGCATGCTTGCTTTGTCGCCGCGCCGCAAGAGCGCTGAAATCTGAGGTGTTAGCGAGGCGGCGCAAGATAGTAGGCAACTGCAGTTACTCAGCGCTCGGCAACGTTTATAGAACCAAGGTTCTATAAACGTTGGCGCTCGGCGCATACGATCGGCCGCTCCCCGCCTTTGCCAGCGTCACATAGCTGCACGTGCGTGGCGCAGTGACTCGAACCAACGACGCCCATTGGGACTGGCCCAAAGCCATGTTTAGTTCAGTCAGGAGTTGTTCATGAGGCGTCGCATGCATGCCACAAGACCAAAAGAAAATAAGTTAGCCCATTGGCAACGACGTCGTAACTCGGTTTATTTCGGCCAGGTAGCAGCCGCACAGTACCAAGGCATACAGATCGCAGCATGTACAGCCGGTAAAACGCTTGTCTATAACAGCGATTTCAACTTCAACCAGCCACATCAAAAAACTGCCGAAACATACCCGTTCCAAACATGTCGGAGGAAAAGGCGAAGGGCTAAGACTTCATAATTCCGCAGTAGTTTTATTCAAATCCCATTCCGGCGGGGCAGGATAGGGCTTAGAGTACGAACGCTGTGTTATAGACAAGCCTTTTACCGGCTGTACTTTGTGTTAACAACAACAAAAACAAATGAGATGACGGTGAGCGACAACCCGAAAACTGCCAATTAGCCGTGGCATTATTCCAAAAAATGTTAAAAATGAAAGTGCCATGGCAAACAGGCGCGGGGATAGGCAGCAGCCCCTGGACAACAAAGGCAGTGGCGGGAGCCTTTTCGAGACACTTCAATACTTGGTGAAAGTCCCCCTTGGCAGACACAACAGCCGCCACACGTCGAGGGAAAAGGCGCGCCGCGAAGTCGGTAGCCCGGAGGCCCCGCCACTCCTCTTCGACAGCTTGCCAGAACGCGTCAGGCGAGCTGTCCTGTAGCTGTCGGCTACTAAGAGACTTCTTCATTGCTCCCCACACGTTTTCAATTATATTCATGTCCGCCCCCTGCGGTGGCCACTCGATCACCATCACGCCTCGCCCTTCCAGTAGGTGTTCTACTGACTGAGCCATGTGTATCGCGCTTCGGTCATGCGGCAAATAATACAGACCATCCGCGAATGGACCATCGAGGTCGCAGGGTATCACCACGCTGTCAACGATGTCCTCGTAGGCAGCCGTGTTCAAGCGGCCCTCGATACGAACTAACGGACCGAGGCCATGGCTTAAAATCGCACCCCACACGGTAACGGCGCAACGGCCGCTACTTGAAATCCGCTGCAGGTTGCACGACTCGAATCTGTGGAAGAAAGAAATCGCAGTAGGTTAGTGCCGATATCATTCAGGCGTTTCTTTGTCTCTGAGCCATTGTCGACGGATGCACCCGACACACAATTTCGCTCCGGGAAAGGGAGTGCTGTAGGCAGCTAAATGACTGCATATGCTCCGCCGTCGTTTTTTCTATTGTGAGTCATAAAAGAAACTTGGCGCTCAAGCTTGGGAGCGCAATAGTTCTGACTGGTGGCCAGTGCTGCGCCGAACAAAGATAAGAAATGACTGCACTACAAAACGCGTGGTGAGTGGCAACAAGCCTTAATGTAAACGAACATGCAAGCAACACTAAACTTGTGGGCTCGTTTGCCTGGTCTCTCTTTTAATTATATTCGCACTACCGCTGTCTATTCTATTACTATTTGGTTTTAAAAGAAAATGAAAAAAAAATCGCGCCAATCCACCCCGTGAATTTGGTTGGAAAGCAAAGCTGTAAACGGCACCCATAACGATTACCCATGCGATGTCACTTAAACTCACTCACATCGCTCTACAAATAGCAAAACCAGAGAGAAGTGAAATGCACTTAACCACACCATTTATTACTTCAAAGCGATATTCTTGTTAAGGTTAAATCAATGCATGCAGCATGAACGGTGTTTGGCTGAGTTGTATTGGTGTAGCACAAGAGCGGAAACTTTTTTTATAAAATTAACGTAATCTCCAACCCGTGAGACGATCTGTCTTCTCCGTCTCTGTGCCGCGGACGGAGGCGACGAGATTTGCGGCAGAGAAGGAGGAGGAGGAAGAAATATTTCTGTTGAGATTTCTGAACGGCACAGAGTGTAGTCCTGGGTAGTGATTCCTTCTTCTGTGGGGCCCATATGCAGTCCGCGCGGCCTGTGTTCTGTCCACCCGCTGAAGCTGGGTAGGTAGAGAGGCCCTGGACAGCAGCATCTCCCATTGCTCTTTTTGGGTAGTTGACGGAAAGAGAGGAGGGTGCTCAGGGCTAACGTCGCACACCCCGATTACGGGGCGGAGTGTTCCTACTTCTGAGCAGAATTTACATTCAGCGTCGTAGCGATTCGGATACATTAAGTGAACACGCGTAGGCTGTGGGAAGAAGCCCGGATTGTATGAGCCGTAAAGTAGTTTGTTGTTCTCTGGAAAGTTCAGGGTAAAGCGAAGGTACGGTCTGTCTGAGAAGGCGATAATGCTGGGTTATCTCCTGAACGTGACAAGCGGGTGACTGTTCTCGTGCGGCTCCTTAGGACGGGAGGTAAAGGCGCAGGATTGTTGGGTTGGCGTATTTGTTGCCCTCCATTGCAGCGTGAGGGGGGTCCAGATGAGCTGAATGGAACCGTTTGGGGGGTGGTTTTTTAGCACGCGCCGTGCAGGTCAGGACACCCAACCCTATTTGTAATTCCAGTAGGCTTGCTGGGAATCGATGACTACCCTCCGAACCCCTGGTTGAGCGAGAGCCATGGTTATGGCTGCCTCTTCAGCTGCTGTCATTTCTTGGGTCCTAAGCGAGGTACACGCAAGGAGGTTTGTTCTGAAGTTAGCCACGATGATGGCGTATTGCTGCCCTCGATGTTTGGAGGCGTCTGTGTAGATAACTGCATGATCCCCACAGAGGGTGGTGTTTACCGCTTGAGCCCGTGCTTTTCGGTGACCCTCGTCATTTGAGGGGTTCACATTTTTAAGCAAAGGGAGCATCTTTAGTTTTAGTCACTAAGAGTCTGGGAGTACGCCAAGGGGAGTGACATTCTGGGCTGCCCAGCCAATCTGGTGAAGCATGCGGTTACCCATCGCAGTTCTGATTCGGACCTTCCTGTTAGAAATATGGCCTTCTATCAGCTCTTCCACCGTGTTGTGGAGCCCCATGCTAAGCAGCCTCTGTGTGGACGCACTCATGACAAGACCAACTGCCTGCTCGACCGCCTTTGTAATCATTTATTAAAGCATCTCTATGTCTTCCTTGTCGAGAAGACAGGGGGTTGACGTAAGTAACTCTCGAGAGGAGAAAACCTTCAATTAATCGGAAGGTACCGGATTCTTTTAGGCCTAGCTTCTTGGTGGCAACTCGCCTGATCATGTGTATGATTTAATTATAGCTGGTTTTTATGCGCTGCAAGGAGACGTTACTCTTGGTGTTAGCCTGGAGATGTAGGCCCAGGATCTTGATGCTGGGGCTTGGAGTGATGGCCTGGCCATCAAGGAGTATTTGCATGTATTCCTTGGTTTGGCGTGAGGGCGGACGACAAGCAGCTGTGATTGTTTACGTGAACACTGGAGGCCTCAAGCTTTAGCACATTGGCGTACTAGAAGTGAGATGCCATGCATTGGTGTGAGGTTACTTTAATTTTTGTAACTGTTAGCACATGAGCAAGGTGCGCACAGGGCCGCTAGACGGGCGTGAGTGGTCGCGTGGCGCTTTTACGTGGCACTCAGCGAGAACGCAGGGGGTAAACCCGTAGATGAGCTTGGTGAGTAGACCACCTGTCTTCCCAGTCTTTGCGTGGGCTCGTAGCTAAATCGGTAAGACAATGGGCTCTCCCTTTGTTAGGCTATTAGTTCCAAGTGTGATTCCCGGCGGTGCCAGTAAATTCTTTTATTTGTTCGTTGGAGTTTTCTGGTGATACCAACGGTCGCGAAAGAACCCTTGGGGGGTAGAGGTAAAAATCTTTGCTTTAAAACATCTCCATTACTCATACCTGGTGTTCACGGCCCTCCAAATGCGTTGGAGCTGGTCCCAACGGCTTGAAAATGTGGATTCGTCCGTGAAGAGAACACAGCTCCTGTCTTCCGCCATCCAGGTTGCGTGGTCTTCTGCGAAAAGCAGTCGTGCAAGTTTGTTCGCTTCGGATAGCTTGGGCTTTCTAGCAGGGACACAGTTTCGTAGCCGCACATCATGTAAGCGGCGTCGAACAGTTTTTGTGGTTGCCGAAAGGTCGAGCTCACACTTGATTTGTTTAGACGTCAGGGACGGCTTTACTGCCGCGGCGGCCACGATTAGCATGTCTTGCTCACTTGTGGTAGCCCGTGGTGTGCGTCCTTGGGGAAGATTCTCGATCCGGCCCTCATCGCGGAACGCTTGCCGGATGCGATTCACGGTGCGTAGTGGTTGTCCTGTGGCTTTCGCAATATTGCACTGCCTAATACCTTCTTGGAAGAGGTGGATCATGCGCAGTCGGTCTTCCTCTGGAATGCTTGGCATGGTCGGTTTCAAATGAGGGCATGGCTGACGGCCTCTTCGCATTTTATACAGTTTTGTTCACACAACAGCGACACCAGGAAAAAGGTGACGTGTCACAAATTCGTCATATGATGCCCGCTAGCAACGACTATAACTTAGCACCACACAAATATGAAGTGCCCGTCCACCGTCAGCAAAGGGTGCTTTGCGGGGATGCTCGGTTTAAAATAGAGTTGGCTTTTGTCCGAGCCGATAGAAGCGGCCAAGAAAAGACTTTCCTACAGGAGCCGTTTTCATACGCCGTGAAAACACAGTCGATGACAAATGACACTGCTGCAACGTGTACAACGCGCTCGCCAATGCGAAAGCACGCTGAATTGGGAAGATTACTGATAAGCGGCCGCCCTGCACACTAAACCGAGTCGCAAACAAGAGCCAAATTGGACGGTCAGGTGCAGGGTGCATTCCGTTCCCTATAGTAAACCCCTTTCCTTACTTGCTTTGTGCTCGAATAGAGCAGCACTGGGGCTACCCTCAAGCCACATAGCAAACATAATTAGGTAGAACACAACACCCAGAAAAACGGACCGCGTCGCGCCGGGGTTACCAAGAGGCAAGCTGAGGATTTGAGATTAATAGTGGGTTATCTAGTTTATAGTACTAGGGAGTGAGAAGTGCAGCTCTTTTGAGTGGCGCTGCATGCGGATGATGGCACAAGCCGTACTTTCTCAACGTAAGCGGCCCCATTGCACGGCGCGCTTAGTATGCCAGACGTGGTGCACGCGATCGCAACGGTTTCGCTCAAGGTATATCGGATCCTCCACTATCACTACTTTCATAGCCTGATCAGCGAGGCACTCGGGAGTAGGCAGAACTCAGGCCTTCTGGAATAGCGCCCCTGGGACGCAATTTCGGAACGGCCGAGTTTCAGCGAGTGTGAGTTTGAACGGGGAGGTGCCAGACATCGGGAAAAGCCGAGATCTGGCGCCTCCCCGTAAACTCATGGTAATATTTCCACGGGGTAGTAAAATGCTTGAGAAGTGCGATTTATGCGATTTAGTTATAATTGCAGTGATGTAACCGGCCCCGGCATCACGCGCAAAGTTAGGGCGGCATAGGCATGCTGTATATTTTTCAGAGCGTTCTTTCGCTCCCCTGTTGCAGCTTTGACTAGTAGGGAGAAGCAGGTATTAAACTACCTGAGTTTCTTACGCTTTTATTCTGTTAATGTGTAATTCATTACGGGATGCGACTTGTTTCATATTTTGGAAGTTATTACAGGCTTTGTTTCTGAAAAGTTCCGTTTTGAGAGGCAGTTTCGGTGGTAAAGCGTGTGAGTGCGTGTGCACGTAATCCCCGTGGCAATAGCAGACGAGCAAAAAGAGACACGTACGGATAGAAGCACGCAAATTTTAATAAATTTGCTGCTATATCAAAACCTTCCGCTTTCCCTTACAAAAACAGGACTTTATGTACCGCTGCCCCCTGCAGATGTACCTTCTGTCACACTGCGTGTGAAGCAAACATGGACCATCCTTTTCGTCACTGCTCCGCTTTTGATCTGCATAAGCTAAACCATAGTGTTTTTCAAAATTCAGATATAGAAGCATTACATAGGGAGATTCTCGAAAATCCTCAGCACCTAGTGATCTTAGCCCAGTTTGGCGTTGCCAGTGGCTTCGCGAGCGTAATTTAGTGGACGTCTACCTCCCTCCCTATTCCCCCTCTCTTCCTCCTCCAGCGACCTTCGGTCCTCCCCTTCCTAATAAAAGAATTGATCATCATCATTTACGTGACCACGCGTTTGACGGTACCTGTGGAGCTTCAGTGTCGTGTGAAGACTAGCTGCACGACTGTTTGAGGTGCACTTCAAACGCAACGCATTCTTAACTGGTAAGTTCATACTTTTATTTGCAAAATTAAACACTTTACAGTTATAACTATCCGCCCAGTGGCTGTGGAGTTTTGCCAAACAATCGCGGCGATTTCAGGACGTGTGTTCCTGGGATGCGTTTCCGTTTCCTACAAGGTTTTATGGGGCTTTGATTTTTTCGTTTATTTATTTTGCTTTTTAACGATCTATATCCCTTTCTGAACGAAACTTTCGCACGAAACATCACTCGCCGCAGGAAAAATCTCTCGGGAGGTTTGCTTTAACTCAAGTTACAATTCGTTCTCTTGCTTTCCCTCTTCTCTCCGCCTTCCTCCTCCATTTGTTCTCTGACGTCCGCTCCCCTATTGTGCTGCAGTGTCAGGCGTTAATTTTCGATTACGTGTACGTCCTTTCTTTTTCATATAAAGTTATACCGTTATCTCTATCTCCTAATCCGTATACGTGTCTCCTGCTACATGCTCTTTTACTCCAGCACAGGATACCAGGTCACAGCGTATACGATCAGCCTGACCTTGCTTTGTTTTGTAGCGTAAGCTACACTGGCCGAGGTTGAGCAGTTTCGCGTGGGCCTTCAAGGGCCGTGCTGCGCAAGCGCGAGGAGCATTGGATTGGATTTGGGTTTGAATTCAATTGGATTGGAATGAAATTTATTGGACTGGATTGGATTAAATTGGATTGGATTGGAAATCCAATGCAAATGGAGTACGGGTGTGTAGAGAATTGGCTCTGCATATTTGCCAGTCTGAGCATTCCAGAGCAGTGGCGTCGTAGCCGCGGCCGACGCACTGGCGCCGGCGCATGACCAGCAATGCTCCTCGGTTGCGCAGTAGCTAAGTCTGACGGTGCGCCGGAGCCGCTTGATAGCCGTTTCGCATGGCTCCTGGAGAGCCGTGCAACACATGCGCGAGGAGCAGTGACTGGACTGGACTGGATTGGATTGGACTGGACTGGACTTGACTGGACTACATTGGATTGGATTAGATTGGATTGGAGATCCTTTTAGAAGCAGTAAGCATGATAATCAGCTAATCCTAGACAACCAGGAAAGCCAAAAAATAACCAGCTGAACCTTAGCTCACGCTAAGTATTGCCTGGCTTAGCCGAGCTAAGCCACAGCTATTTTTTTTATTCATCTATTAAAATTACACTTTTTACCTCACTCTTCTCCTGCTTTGCTATGCGCTTTCTATCAGAAAACAGTGAAAGCTTTCTGAAAAATCGTTACATAATAGTAGGTAATGAACTATATTATATATCATGTTTTGGTAAGGGAGGCAGCACACGCATGTCCCCATGCAAAAGAGCTGAGAAGACTGCGTGTACATACAAAGTGTGGCAAACAATGCCATCAAACAGCCAGTACCAAAATTTAACAGATGTCCCTAGACTGCAGGGGAAGTCTACATGTACTGCTATGGCATTCCCTCAACAGCAATTAGATCGTTGTATTTATTTTTGATGCCGTTTACTGAGCCAGCATGGCTTAAAAATCTTTTCGTAGAAACTATGGCACTCGGCAAACTACCAGACTGCTCCATTCATTCTACATCCGCAGGGCTATAAAGGTAGACATGATCATGCACAACTATGATATTCATCATTAATGTAAAGGTGCATCGAACAACACTTAGCTCTTCACCATTCACCATTCATTAAGCAGGCAACTTGGTGAACACATTTCTTTGCGGAGTAATGCCTGAGTACAAAATAAAGCCATCCAAACAGTAACAAAATAACTTTAAAAACGAAACAAGTGAACGACATGCGGATGTTTTTGAAGAATCTATGTAATCATGAAGCTGCAACGCATAGTACATTTTGTCACTCAATATCGCACATTGCTGCCCTCATAAAAATTTTTACCAACATTGAGTTCAATGTTTGTTGACAAAAGTCGACAAAAGCTACCAACATTGAGTAGACTGTCTACTTACTGTCTATAGACTTCCTAGCAACAGCCTACCAACTTTTTGTCAACCATTGGCCACCGTGTTTGAACTGAAACGTTTCTGTAGACTTTCTACAGAAAGTTTTTTGTAGACTTTATACTCAATCGCTGTTGCTAACCGAAGCGTTTCTGACAGGATATTCGAAACGTGATGCAGTGAGAAAAGCCGGCCATTCCTAGACCGTGGTGTCAATACAGCTTAATAGAACGTCGTCATTATTGCCCTTTAAAAGATCGTTTAGTGGGAGCAAAAATGAAAAACAAAGAAAGCAGAAACAGATTAGGCCTCGGGAACCTCGTCTGCGAGGGTTCACATTTTGCGGAGCCACACATCCACACGCGCACTTTCTGAAACACAACACAACAAACAACGCAACCCCAGCTCACAAACGTACTACATCCGAAAAATCACAAGCGGTTGCAAGCAGGACACCGACACCGCACAAATTCTAGCAGTGCACTTCATGTATATATACCCGCCAGCCGCGGGATGCCGATGCCGCGGTGAGGCGCGCCTCTCATTGCATGTTTACAAAACTACGCGTTATTATTTCCAAAATATAATACCGCGAAACACTGGAACGTAAGCAATTGCACATATCTTCATGTTTACTTTATTGTTGCAAGCTGTAACTAAACAAAACGGAAATCTGGAATGGGTTGCGCGCCGCGTTTCGGCTGCCTCCGGTGATTGACGCGTTTCTCCCGGAGGTACGCAAAGAGGGAGGGGCGCCGCTGGCGGTTGGCCGAGAGCGACCAAAACATCTGCGCCGGCCGTATTAGGTGGGCCACGGCCGGGCTGGAGGAGCGGCGGGCGCGCACTTTCATACGGCCTGCGCTTCGGGTATAGTTCCCACCTTTCACCGCCGCTAGTTCGTGGCGCTTCGGACCAACCCTCGCCGGTTGACCTACAGCACGCGCGGGGTAGGTAGAGCGGCGGCGCGCGCGCACTTGCCGCTGCTCTAGCCCTGCCGTGGCTACACGCGATACCTGTCCGTGTAAATTTACATGTGCGTCATTAAAATAGGCGACTCCTCCCCCCTTCTGAATTTTCGGTCTAATTGGGTCAAACAGCCTAACATTATCACTCGGAAGCGCCTAATCAAAAAATTGAAAGAAACATTTTAACTCGGGGCACATGAAGAAAAATATGCGAGGCCTTCATATCTTATCAGCGACTGTATTATATGAAAATGGTGAGACAGGCAAATAAACACGGCACTTTCCGTGACTGAAATATCATTTCTTATTTTTTATTTTTCATTTCGGATGATGTATTGGTTTGCACACCCACAGGGCACGACCAGTGACGCGAATGATTTCCCGTCGAGGGAGATAGGGTTATCGCTTAGCTAAACGTGATTCTGCTATTCACGCTCCGGTCGGGCTGAGCGGCCCGTCGGCAGCGAAGCGCACTGTCAAAAACACACAGCTGCTCGGCCAGAGGCGATGCGTCGACTAACAGAAAGGCGGGTTGGAAGGGCAGAGGGTTGGTTCGAAGCGCCCCCACTGTAAAGAATCTGCTGTATTGGTTCCTTCTTGGGTGCGCAGGCCGTATGAAAGTGCGCGCTCGCCGCTGCTCCAGTCCGGCCGTGGGTGGGCATAGCAGGCGATTTTAGATTATCGCCGTTGTTGGAGACACGTCCAGTAGTCTGTCGCGAAATATTTACTGGCATAATTCGTTCCTTTCAACCATGCATGGCACTTAGCTTGCGCAAATCAAAACACAGTGACGAGCGGTTGCGCGTGGTTGATGCCGCTGGCTGGCGCTTGTTCGGAACCGCTGAATAGTCATGTTGATCACCGTGAAGAGTGAAAGCGAGCGGGTCGTGAAGTACCAACCCGTGCGGCTGAGGGACGAACTGGTTGTTCCGAGGGAGAAACTGCGCGGCTCGAGGTACTAACAGTGAAAGTTGCTCCCTTTTGCTACTTTTTTTTTCTCGGGCTGCACAAGTGTGAAGATACATGCAGAGAGAGAGGGAGAGAGAAAGATACGCGCGTGTGTGTGTGTGTGTGTGTGTGTGTGTGTGTGTGTGTGTGTGTGTGAGAGAGAGAGAGAGAGTATGTGTGTCTGTGTGCGTACGTGCGTGCGTGCGTGCAGGCGCTCGGGCGCGCGTGTGTTTGTGTGTGTGTGTGTGTTTAAAACCTGATTCAAACAAAGTAACGTAATTTGGTTAAAGTCAAGTAAATAGTTTGTCCCCAAATATTGTGAACCTGTCCTGGTATTTAGCAAAAACCAATATGAATTAATTGAAATCGGACTCCAGGACGAAGGAAAAAGATGTTTGCGTTAAATTCAACTTGAGACAAAGCGTGTCAAAACACTTTTAGTGGTCATTCTACAGAAGCTCGTCAACAGACAAATGTCAACAAAAATGAGGTAGACTTTCTATATACAACCGTCAACAGACAAATGTCAACGTGAATTAAGTAGACTTTCTACATACAACAGTCAACAGACGGGTGTCAACATACATTCAGTAGACTTTTTACAGACGACTGTCAATAGAATGTAAGAGTATGTAGGATAGCAATAAAGTTGGTAGGATGTCAACAGAACGTCTACAGAATGTAAAAAAGCATTTTTGTAAGGAAGCTGCAACGCATAGTACATTTTGTCACTCAATATCGCACATTGCTGTTTGCAGAGTACATATCTATAGGCAAAAAATTGGCTGCTGATTACGATACTCCCTAGTGCCATATCTGGGCGCAGCTGTTTAGCTGTTTTGACCGAGAAAAATATGTTGACGCAAAGAATTTCATACGCACATATTTTTATTGTTGCAGAAAACTTGAATCAGCAGTGGCTGACAAAGCACATGCCCCGTTTGCCTCGCTCATTGATCAGTACTCACTCGCGGTTCTGGCGTCGGCGGGGCTGGGCCTCCGCTCTGGCAGCTCGTGTAGCTGCAGCGGCTGACGCAGCGCCCGACCGGCTGCTTCACTCGCAGTTCAGCACTCACTCCTGATGACTGCAGTGTGCTGAGGCAGCATTCACTCTTTGGTTCTCTCGATGGCAGCTATGGTGAGCCTCTGCATCGGAGGCGCGAAGTGCGGCTCAGGAAGGGACTGCAAACCGCGTTTTAAAGGGACCCTGCAACACTTTTTGAGCAGTGCAAGTAAACCTGCGCGACGTTTAGATTACACTGCCAGGAATACCTGAGCCAAATATTACACGTGGACGTGAAGCAGTGAGTGCGCAAATCGATGTGAAAGACGCGGAAAACCCAACCGCTCTCTCTTCAGTTGTCCTCATTATGCAAACTGTGGCATGGCCTAAGGGACGTCACATAGGTCATGGCTGCCCGATCGGCTGTCACTGGTCAACTTCGCGGCTAGATTCTCTCATTTCCGTTGTCGTCATCGCTGTGTACGAACCTCTTCTATGCCTGAACCTGTAGGCACAGTTTTGCCGTTTCTTTTGTGTTTTGAGTGCGCGCGGAGCTTGAGTGATGAGCTCAATACTTCCCTTTCAACGGGACCACTCAACCAACCATCATCATTCAACTCCGATAACGCCACTCAGGGTAGGGTCCCCCCCGGAGCGAGGGGGAATCTTTTGATTTAAAGTGGCGGCCCTTCCCCCTGGGCGCAAGGGTGGCGCTGCTTTTTTGTGGCACCAGACCGGAAATAGGCCCCTCCGCGTTGCGGAGAAAAGGAGAAAACTACCCGGCATGTGATATATCGAAGGCCACCGAAGAGAATGCCGCGAGCCGCCCCTTCTCCGGGAGAGAGCGCGCAGCTTTAGTCGCGTTGCCTGCGGTCGAGTTGAGAGGAAACGATTATGCGCGATTTCTCATCGCGCGTAGTTTCGTTAATTGTGAACGGATTTTCATAATTCTTGCGGGAGGAGATTTGTGGGACAATAGACTTTATCCCAAAATACATTACTAGTAGTCGATGGCAAGTGTTCCAGGGTCCCTTTAAGCGAACGCATATCATCGTCACGCGTACGGCGTACGCCCCCTCAAGTTTTCGCCAAGCGTCGCGCAGTCGAGCTCCTCGTGCGGGCGCAGCAGACTGCCCCCTCCCTTCCTTTCCCGTACACTTTCGAAGAAGCGTAACGCGAAAGCCTCCTCCTTCACTTTCTTTCACCCTACGGTCTTACCCGGTTTCTCTCGGTAACGACGACGGCTACACGGCTCAGGCCAGGGACGGGTGCCAAAGGGCTGCACCCTATAATGAACCCTGAAACGCTCTTACATTACGGTGAAAAAATACGTTCAGCCCATGAAGCGTGCGCCACTCCCACCAGTAACAATACCCACAGTGCGCTAGCAGCCACGTTTGTCACGAGTTCAGAAAAAATTCCCCGCATTTCCCCGAGGGGAAGAATGTGAAAGTGCGAATGCACGAGTTGAATTTGCGCGGTTCGGTAATGTTCGCGAAAGAGAGATCACACACACACACACAACTAAAAAGAAAGAAAGATGCATTTATTCACAGACACCTATTTGTGTTGTCGTTGTACTTGATTGCTAGAGCGGATCTCAGCTTTGAAATTTCGTGTCAGTACTCCTTTAAGCAGGTGCATTAGCCCTTCTCACGCCCGATTCTTGGCCAATCCCCCACGTGGGTATGTGCCATGTCCGCGGCCAGGCAGCGCGCGCCCATCTCCCCCCGTTGCCAAGGAAGACGAGGAGATTCCTGGCCAATCCCCCACGTGGGTATGTGCCATGTCAGCGGCCAGGCTGCGCGCGCCCATCTCCACGTGCGCGGACATCGCCGGTGGACGCAGGTTCAGGGTCGCTTAAGAAGTGCATTCGCACTTAAAATAGCGCAGAGTTGTCCCAAAGATCGCATTGTCAATCGAACGCACCTAGCCAATTCATAGGCGCAGCATAGCCCCTCAAGCGTCACTCAACCACGGCGTCACTTTTTTTATGGGTTACTGTTGCAGCAACAAAGTCATTTTCATTTTATTGCCGCTTGCAGTAACAGGCGCTTGGCAGCAAACGATGAACGCAGGCCACATGCCACCGTCGCAGCCGCTGCGTTTGCTTGAGTAGCGGTGTTTCGTACCAACCAAGAGGAGCGGCCAAGACGATGGTAAGTTAAGCTCCCTTCACACGCCCCGAAAACTCAATGGATGGCAGATTACAAGACTTCAACGCCTCAAGCGCACTCGCCATTGCTCATATCGTAGGGTTTCATACAATAACTATAGGGATCCTGCGCGGGAGTTTGGCGGCATGCAGCGCCCCCTCGTGTCCGACGCGTCTGGTTAGCACAAAAGCAGACGACCCTCGCCGCCCTCCATGTGTTTTTTTCAATTACAAGCCAGAGCGAAAGTTGGTTGTGCTTACTTTAATCGTGTTGTGGCGTGTTTAAATGGCTACATACGAATGAAACACCTATAAAGTAGTTGCAGAGGCTATACAAAATAAAATCCGCAGCAACAAGCCGATCTACAGGGACCGGGTTTTAGTAGAGCGTCTCATCAGTTTAGCGTAGCAACGGCGCCATCTGTCTAATGTTTTGCGAAATGACTCGCCAGCTGACCTGCGAGCGGAGTGCCGGAGTGCTTGGAGATTTTAGGACTACCCAAACAATTGTAAACAAACGCTTCCCCGTTAGTATTGAATGCAACACGGCCACAGCACGGTATGAATATTCTCTCACCCGGGTACGTTCCCTAAGACACCGTTGAAGTCCCGCGGAACTTCTTTCGTGCAATCGCACAGAACGCCCTGAACCGAATGCCCGTGTTTGACGCATACATTTTGTTATATTCGTTATAGGCTCCGTGCAGTCAAGTTTGCCGAGCGGGCGTAGCGCCATCTACCGCGCCTCCGCGCAACACTGTTTAGGCCGAGCCGCACCGTCCTGGCCGGCCGCCTGCTTTAGTCACTGTGCACGCGCCCTTGCAAAGGCTTCTATCAAGTGGTTAGGTGCGCTTAAGCGGCTCCAGTTTGCGGAATACGCTGCAACGGCGACAGGATGGAGTGTTATCGACCGAGACGCTTTAAAAAGAAACAAAGCGCAGAAGGAAAGCTACCGCCTTCGCTGCCCTGAATCGTCCGAGTTGGGAAGGCTGGTCGCTGGTCACATCCTCACAGGCGGCACAATTCCGTGAATTTTTTAGAAAATACAACGGCGATGACTACCAAGAAGATTACATGCTGCCGTCAAAGTAAAGTATATCGGTTTGCCAGCTGTTAATACTCGTGAGCTTACAATAAATTTCCCCTCCTAGCGAATACCGCGCGCATTGGCAGTATTTGCACGAAGGTTGGTTTTTCTGATTTGTGCATGTGTCTTCCGCGGCGTTTTTAATGAAAATTCATGCGGCACGTAACACTCAGCTGCCGTTTTAACTGGGCTCACAACAGCAACTTCAGAGAACAATAAAAAATAAACGGAGTTTATGATGATTCTAGTATTTGCAGGCCCTGCTTACCCCGTAAAAAGGAAGCGGTAGTCTTGCAGCGAAACCCGTGTACATTGTGAATGTATTCACGGAAAAGGAGACAGAAAGCACAGAGGTTGTAGTCTTTCGCTCCTGAGGCGATAGTTGACTTGGTGCACGGAGCAAGAAAGCTTGCTCGCTCCGTGCTCTCGGGGTGGGACGAACTGGCACCAGCCGGAACGAACTGTTAGGGGCGAGGAGCAAGGCGCATTCTGGGAATTTTTGGCGATAATTCAAGCCTTGAAATTGAAAATCGTCGTCAGGTTCGTTTCCCGGCCGCAGCGGCCGCTTTTCCGATAGAGGCGAAAAGCGACAACGCCCTCGTGTTCGAGATTCTGGCCACGTGAAAGATCCCCAGGTGGTCAAAATTAATCCCGATCCCTCCACTACGGCGCGCCTCATCGCCTGTCTGGCGTCGGCGAGTTGAACCGCACAATCAATCGAAAATCTTCCCCAGTTGGTGCGCAGTTCTCGATGCTTCCCACCCGCATGATCCACACTAGACCGCGCGCGTATGTAAGGTAATTTTACTTGCTTTGAAGTCAATGCTACTGGCACGTAGCGCAGCGTACACACCGCACTACACCCAAACAATCGATCCTGTGAGACGGGCACCGTACACGCGAAACCACGGCGGTCCGATTTCAAGTATGCGAACAAAACGGCTTCTTTCCAATGCTGTGAGCAGCTAATTAATTTGTGCTTTCTAGTGGAAACACAAATTCACTGAAAAAACTGTGTGGAAACGTGAAAACGTGCGTACGAAAGGCTCCACCTGCGTTCTGGCTATGCATGGCAAAGTCAATATCGCTTGCTTTCCTCCTCCGTACGCGTAGTCAACAGTTCCGTCCTTCAGTCTATTCCTACCCCGGTGCGGTAGAATTACAGTAGTATGTTTTAATTAATATAAAACTTAAAAATTGCGTAGACTAGATTTGATCCGGTGCCGCCTAGCAGGAACGCAACGGAAACCCGAGCACGCTGGCGAGCGGTGGCCGACCCAGTGTTTTTCTTATTCCCCGATGGCGGCGCTGGGTGTCGCCGCTCAGTGTCGCCCTCTGTTCACTGCACGGCGCCTATTCCACTGTACTACGAAGCCAGAGGCTGCAAGCGAGGGGCCGCCTGTGCCCGCCACCGCTCCGCTTCTCGGGCACGGGGCAAACGAGGGAGAGGGCGATCTCTTGTAAACAATAAACGCTCCCCCGATTTCTAGAGTGGGAAGCCAGTCGTCTCTACGCCAGCATTGCGTCTGCTCCTTCTTCGCGGCGCTCAGCGCTGCCACCCTGTCTGGGCGCCTTCGTAACGTCCTTACTTCCGGACTTTCCCCGGAGACGATCATAACACATTTTATTCAACTTCAAAACAATCCAGAGAGGCGTTTCGAACGAACACAACGTCACGACATGCGTTGCAAGTCTGAACTGCGATCGACCGCCGATCGGTTGCCTTCTCCTGCCCGTCGTAAATTCGGCACTCACCTCGCGCGCGGTTTGCTGGGTGGAACAGCAAGTCACTTAACTCTGGCGCTCAAGCCGAGAGGGCTTTTAGCCACGCACACTGTACATACCCGATGCGAGGTTGACTCGTACGTCACTCGAGAAAGATAATCCAGAGCATGGGGAGCACTGTCCACCCGCAGAAACACAACTTCGCAATTCATCGCGAACGCAAGCGGTTTCACGTACGCACGCTATTTCGCTGAACTTTCGCTGAAATAGCGTCCGCTCGGCTTCCGTCCGCTAAACGCAGAAGCGGCTTAACGTACGGCACATGCGCAATGGGAACGACGCTAAGAAATAGCGTTCGCTAACTGTTTGCGTACGGTTGCGTACGTTATTCTAAAACTCTCTAGTATCGCCAGGTCGGGTGGTCTAATTTCCTCACGATAATTATCGTTCTTTCTTCTTGCGGGCAGTGGACAAAGAAAAGTTCGCAAATAGCAAAAACACAGAACGCTGCTCATCCACAGCGTGAGGTAACTGCAAAAGGTTGTTTCAGCGGGAGCGGGAGCGTGACGCGAGAAGCGCAGCCAACTCAGCTGACACTGATGGCTTGGCAGGCTGGCACTGCCTTGAAAACGAGAGGGACATTTTGTTTTGTGTTTTCGCACAGTAAATGATTCTTGCGTAACATTTTACGCTGCACGGGTTACGAACGGCACGGTACATGTATAGTAGCGAGTAGGTGAGGCTAGCGTCAAATAAACAAATTCCGCGCAAGTAAAGGACGCAAACAAGCCCCACATCGCCCGTCCGCTGCATGCAGAGATGTGCACTTCTATTTTTAGATAACATAACACAGCCGCATACACCGTGTGCGGCCATAATATTTACATACGATCGTCACTGACTGTGTTGGTTATCTTCTAGTGCAGGGGTCGTTGCTAACAATCTGAACGCCGACAGGCAAATTTTGTCTTCAAATTGGGTTAATGACGAGACAAGAACATAGAATTGATCGCTTCCAGTTGCACTGTCCCCCATCTTCACACTTCGCCAGGTTATTGTCAGATATTACTGGCAATTCGCTGAACTTTTCCTGTTTGCCTTCAAAGCCCCCCTCCCTCTTCCACCTAATTTCCCGTCCAGCCCACCTCCGAGTCGGCTTCATGCAACTCGTTCCTTAGTGTATTAACTGCGAACTGGGAATATATGACGCAACAGCGTAATTAAATAGAGTTAGAGCAATCAAAGAAACAGAAACACCACTCAGTTCGACCGACCACTTTGTTTTACGGTCCCTACTTTCGGAATCACAAAACACTTCACGCTTCTGACGCACGGTGCATTTTGTCACTGAGCCACGCAATAAAAGGGTCAACTGTCCCGGCACCATGTATTCGTAACGGCGACGCAAACCAGCTGTGTTTAGTGGAAGTGCATGCATA
Organism: Haemaphysalis longicornis; assembly: GCF_048455015.1. Taxonomy (NCBI): domain Eukaryota; kingdom Metazoa; phylum Arthropoda; class Arachnida; order Ixodida; family Ixodidae; genus Haemaphysalis; species Haemaphysalis longicornis. The sequence continues at coordinate 136,679,211 of NW_027526422.1, forward strand.
AGTGCGCAGGTGCACAAAATCGCGGCGCACCGCAGTAGGCGAGCCTGCGGTCCGCTAGTCTCGCTGAGTTTTACGCGCGATCATCGCCGATTGCGTTGCTCTTCTTTTTTGATTGGCTGTTGTTGAAAAGTCCTTGTCACCAAGTGTATTGGTTTAATCAAGAAGCTTTCACTTCAAATTTCACTTTATACGACCATTGATCGGTGAACGGTGAACCGGCGAGTGGCAGAGCGCCGTCACCGCCCCAGCACTTTCGTAGACGCTGTAAACTCATTTATCGCTGCAAATTTTTTTCCCCTAATGCCGAGTTGATCACCGGAAGAGGTCGGACGCTACGGGGATGGGCGGGAGACCATGTCGTGAAACCATCGGGAGCATCGATTTGATTGATTTGATTGGAGGGTTTAACGCGCCGACGCAACACAGGCGATGAGGCGCGCCGTAGTGGAGGGCTCCGGATTAATTTTGACCACCTGGGGATCTTTATCGTGCGCCGAAATCTCGTACACACGGGCGTTTTTGCTTTTCGCCTCCATCAGAAAAGCGACCGCCGCGGCCGGGAATCGAACCCGCGACCTCGTGCTCAGCAGCACAAATCGGGAGCATCGAGCTCATTTCGCTTCTGTCAACACAAGATCCTATGGGACCCCCCAGCTTTGTACGACCCGGAAGTACTGCCTTGAAGGCGGTTTCGCAGGGCCCCCTGTGCAGCGCGGGAGCCCTATATAGGATTACGGCGCTACGATCGTCCATCCCAATCGGCGTGATCGGTAGTTCTGAATTCTGATGGACACTCAATGGTTTCCGTAAGTTACTAAGAATTGGATCGTGCGGCCAGTTTCGTTTTCATTTTGGACTTGCATGAACGCATTCGCCTATGCGGGGTGTTAGATGAAACGTTCA